>NC_140588.1:594641809-595879172 GCF_964204655.1 Triturus cristatus
GCCACACCCCAGGCCCGTCTCCCAGCCCCGTACCTGTACGCACCGTACCCCAGGACCTTACCCCAGCCCCCCACCTGTACGCGCCGCACCCCAGGCCCGTCTCCCAGCCCCGTACCTGTACGCACCGTACCCCAACACCGTAGCACAGCCCCGCACCTGTACGCACCGTACCCCAACACAGTAGACCAGCCCCGTACCTGTACGCACCGTACCCCAACACCGTAGCACAGCCCCGCACCTGTACACACCGTACCCCAACACAGTAGACCAGCCCCGTACCTGTACACACCGTACCCCAGCACCCTCACCCAGCATCGTGTGTGTACGGCCCATAGCACGATGGCGTACGCCTACGGCAACACTGCCATAGTGCTACGGGCCCTACACACGCGGGTACGGCCCGAAGCATGATGGCGTACGCCTACGGCAACACTACCATAGTGCTACGGGCCCTACACACGCGTGTACGGCCCGTAGCACTATGGCGTACGCGTACGGCAACACCATCATAGTGCTACGGGCCCTACACATGCGTGTACGACCCGTAGCACTAGAGCAGTGGTGCCCTAGGGGTACATGTGAAACGCACCGTACCTGTGTGGGGATTTGAAATTTACAATGGGGACACATAAAGGACAAGTATTAGGGCCTACATGCATGCTGGTTGTCATGGATACCCAGTTTGAAGTGCTAATTTTTCCATCATGTGGCCTGGAAAAAGCAGTTGGCCACAATATACATTGTTGCAAAGTGGTTGTTGACTTGACATGATGCTGCAAATTTGAAAAAATGCTAATGCTGTCACTGGTGTATGTTTAAAGGGATTGGAGGAAAGGTAGGATGCAAAGGAGTCTGACCAATCACTCTGCACTCCTGTTACTGAAATAGGCCAGCAATGCAGATATAAGTCAGGCAGAACCCATGAGAGGGCACTTGCCTGCACAACCTTTGATTCGACACCACTGCTGCTGCTTGTGATTCCTCTGGCACCATGTCGCAGTCTGTGGAGAGGGCCCAGCCATTCATCCAGGAGGAGAATGAGGCGTTGCTGGACGTCATCCTCCCACAGTTCCCCAGCCTGTATGGTAAACCAGGGGTGCAGGTGAGTGCTGACTCCGCTACCTTTGACTGTGCCCCTTCTTTTTGTGACTGGCACTTCTGGCATTGTGTCCAGGTGTGACAGACATGAAATGTTGTTTAGAATGGGTCCCGGGGGGCGGGGGGGATGGCTCATGTCTGTCATGCAGAGCATGATGTGGTTCATGTGTGCACTCCTCACTTGCATTGTGCTTACTGTGACATTCACTGCATGCTGCATGGCACATTCAGCATAGCTAATCCTCTTGGCCCTTCTTGTTCTATAGTCCTGAGGTGATTCAGTGTTCCCCCCGTGTGACAGGTGACTGTACCCACAGATGTGTGTGAGTTGAGTGGAGCTGTGGTGAGAGTGTCCAAATGATCTGGACATTGATGTGTGTGAATGTTCCTTGTCATGTGGGTGAGTGTCTATGTGGAGTGTTGCACCACAGCTGCATGGTGGAGGCAACAGCTCGACCCATCTGATGTGAGAAGTAAGCCGTGCTGTGTGTCTGACTCGCTTGGCTAGCCCCATGCCTGTGACACCCCCCAGGCAAGTGGCACATGTGCAGAGTGAGGTTTGTATCGGCTGTTGCCACTGGCAGGTGAATGATCTGTGCCTGTGTGTGTCTGTGTAGTCTGCTGTTGTTGGGTCAGTGGCCTGGGGCATGTGACTGCTTGGAGGTGCTGGCCATCAGCTTTGTGTTGCTTGGGATGTCCAGTGTGTGCCATGATCAGGGAGTGTGTTGCACCCCTCATGCCACCTGTGTACTTTCAATGCCATGTAGTGCATTGGGGCATCCACTGAGCCTAATGTCCCTATGACAAAGGTGCTATTCGTTGGCAGCATACTATGCCCTGTTCAAAATATCAAAGATGTTCAAATGTGTGTCTCTGTGACATGGAGCAGGTGTAGTGATGTTGTCTCACTTTGTCATCCTCACAGGTAACCGCCTACGAGAAGGGGGAGACTTGGAAGCGGGCCGTCAGGGCCGTGAGATCTGTGGAGGGTCGCAGTCGGCGCCTGGCACAGGTGAGGAAACGCTGGCAGGACATCCGGTGCTGGACCAGGAGGATCGCCCGGTTCTTGCTGGGGGACTCACCAGAAGGCAAGAACCGCGGGCGCTGGCGCCTGACCCACCAAATGAAGCGTGTCCTGGTGGTGGTCTTCCCTGACATGGATAGGCGACTACAGGAGAAGCAGCAGCAGGAAGTGGGTAGGTACATGTGTGTTTGTTGTGTGTCACCAGCTTTTGGAAGTGCTCAGTCACCTGGATACACTGCCAGGGTTTATATGTGCAGTGCATATCCTGTTCCCCCAAGTCACCCGGTGCTGTTCTTCCTCCCTTCCCCTCCTTGACATGTGTTCCCTGGTCTGTGTGTAGTCACTCTTGCACAAGGTAATCTAGGCTGCCAGTCAATCCAAGTGCCCAAAGCTTGCAGCATCATGTGCGGGGGTGGTCTGTGACATGTGTTGGGACCCTGCCTCTGCCCTGTCCAGTTCAGTCATTTTGGGGTCCATGATTGTTGGCACTGATGCTGAGTCTCAACATAGGAGTGTGAGGCTTGAAATGAACAGACTTGCAGCATGCATGACCGATGTTGTGGCCTCAGACATGATGTGCATGAGGGGGAGATATGCATAGTGCGGGGACGGTTGCTCCTGTTGCAGTCAGATCTATCCAGGACCATGGAGCAGTGTGGCCACTACAGTCCCCTGAGACACCTTTTCCTAGGAATCATGTGTGTCATCCAACACTGTGGACATTCTCTGTGTCTTCAGCATAGGTTGGGCTCTGTGGCATTTTACCCTGGCCTCATTTGTATTTACGTAAAGTGTGCTACATGTGTCCACTGTACAGGGTGACCCAATGTGGCTTGTGCATACTCACTGTGGCCAGTGCCTGTGTGTCTCGGTACAACTATCTGATGATGGTTGTTTGTCAATAATATGTGTGGTCAGCCCCACGAGGGGTAGTTAGAGTGCACTTTGGATTTCATGAAGCCCATTTTTGTGATCCCAGATGAAGAGGTGTAAGTCCTTCCTCTGTCTCAATCACATAGTCTCAGGTAGGGGGGGGGGGGTTTGTGCGGCCAAGGACTACAAGTCCAAACCTTATGTCTCCTTTCCAGGTCTGGCCTGTGTGTGATGACAGTCTGAACAGACACTCAACAAGTATTGACCCAGTCATGTTGTGCAGGGTTTAATGTTTGTGCTTTGCAGCATGTGTCTAAAGTTTAAAGACATGGTTCCTGCTCATCCTTTTTTGGCAACAGTGTGTGGTCCAGATGCTGTGCTCGACTGTCCACAGACACTTGCATCTCTGTATAATTCGATATCAAGTTATTTGCTGTTGTGTCATGCTCTCCATTGTTTCCAAGTGGCATGGTGGGTCAACCAACTGTGTAGTGCAGGGCCTACATATGTGCGTAGTATTGTAGATGTTACTCATGATGCTTTTCATGCTATGCACTGTGACCTATGTAGTTTGGACTCATTTGTCATATGTATACAGGTGTCTGATTATTTCCTGTCTCTTCACCTTGCCCACAGCATCGTCGGGGGACACCGAGGGAGACACCGGCATGGACGTGGAGGTGGGATCCAGCACCGGTGCCACCAGTGCTGGGGAGTCTGATGCAGCAAGTGGCACGGAGGGCGAGGGAGTCAGGCGGAGGACCTGTCCAGTCCCAACACTGACTATGACGCTGACGGGTCCGAGGCTGAGCTCCCAGAGGGGGCGGAGGCTGCTCCCACACCTGAAAGCAGCACTCCATCTCTCACCACCCCCTCCATTCCCATCACCGCCCTCCCACTTGCTCGGGTCCCTTCTGTCCGTGCTAGGCCACAACATGTCTCCTTCGTGCCAGGCACCGCACCCCCTGCCCCTGTCTCCCCTGCTACCGTCAATGCCGAGTCTGTGGACATCCTGCAGCAGTTTCAGGTTGGTCAGACATCACTGCTTAATGTCCTCCATGCCCACACCAGACTGCTGACACAGATGGTGTCGTACATGGAGGGCATGTCAGCAGCGATGTCTGACCAACGGATGTTGCTGAGGTCCATGGACTCGTCACTGACCGCATCAGTGGGTCTCCTGCAGCGCTCCGTCCCCCCCACCCCTGCACCATCCACACTTCCCACTCCCATGCCTGTCCCAAGCACAACCAGACATCCCCATGCATGCACCCCACCAGACACAGGCAGCACACCAACAGGGAAGGCAAAGCGCACACCTCCTGTCACGCACACACAGGGGGAAGTAGGCACACCCACTGGGTCGGGGGGAAGCGGCAGACACGCAGCCACAGTGGGAGTCCGCAGTTCTCACGACCCACTTCCTCCAAAACCACTCCCCTTAGCTCCCCTGCCCAACAGTCAGACAAAGAGTCCTTCTAGGCCAGTCTGTCCCTCAGCCCCAGTGTGACACCACCCCGCAAGCGGTCGAGGAAGTCCCCGGGAAGGGGAGTTGAGTCCCCCCCCTGTCCACACCCTCCCCCAGTAGCGCTGCAAGCCATCCCTCCGACCCCCCCCCTCCTTGGGGCCTGTGGTTCCTTCGGGTGCAGGGGAGATGCTGGAAGACCTTGCGACCGTGTGCAGCGCCATCCTACCCACCACCTTTGGCGCTGCCCCACCCCCTGTGGTGGAGTCGTCCGTCCCTGCACCCACAACACCTACCCTTGCCCCTCCTGTCCCTGCAGTGCCTGGTCCTTCCCCCCCACATGATGCCCCCCCCCTGTGGATGAAAAGGAACTCTGAACTGTGCAGGCAAGCTAGGGGAGACGCGTCTCAATGTGTTCCCCCCCAGGAGTTCGAATATGGACTGGCCTCTGGGCCTTGTATATAGTGTACATTTCAATTCAAATATTATTTTTATGCTGAATAAAGCATTTTGTTTTTCATTTGCACACTAATGCTTTTCTGGTATTGCTGTTGGTGCTACTGCTCCATGAGTTGGGGTGGTGATAATGTGTTAGGTGTCTGGGAAATGTTGTAGTGTGCTGCTCATGGGGTGGACCCTGGTATCTGCGTACCATCACAAGGTCTCTGCAAATAATCTTTGGTCATGTAAGCTCTTACTGTATGGTGACATTGTCCCAAGGAGTGTTCCTTCCTCTGTGGCACCTGACATCTTCCCTGCAGGGTGTTTCCCAATTGTTGTGCTGACCTGTGTCTACATTTCCTTGGTGTGTGACGGATCCCTTCAACTTTGGCCATGCCTGCTGAGCAATGTCTCCGCCTGCATCGTCTGTGCCATCCTTGGTATTCACTGTACTTGTGTATGGAGTATGTTGCCATGGCTTCATGTGGACATGGTCCCTTTTCCGCACTATGCAAGTGCGTACTCCCAGCCTAGCACACATGTGTTACTTGTTCTGCAGGGTATTTGGGCCCCTGACTGACAATTGTGGGCATTTTATCTGTGGGTACTCCACCCTTTTCCTTCCATGGGAGGCAACAACTTGTTAGCTGCCCCAGCACTAGGCCTGGGCGGTAACTTCCGTTCCGTTCGCGGAATTTGCGGAATTTGGGTAATTTCGCGTTCTGCGGAGAACGCGAAATTGCCCAAAATTCCGCTTTTCGCGACTTCGCAACATTTTTGCTTGTTCGCGTTCTCAAAATGCGTGTTTGCGAGATATTTCTCCCCGAGCACGCAAACAGCGATTGTGAACAGGAAAAAAGCATCGCGAACAAGCAATTCCGCGTGTTCGCGGAATTTCAGCGTGTCCGCGGAGATTTTTTACCGTTTCGCGGAGATTTGCGTAACACGATTACGCAAATTCCGCCCACCCCTACCCAGCACCTGTACATTCCTATCAGTCCTGGAATGTGCATGACAGTGTGTGTTCCCTTAGGCTCTCTTAGTTTAGTAGGGTTTAACATGAGTATACAGTCTTGTTGCATGATCTCAGTGTGTGTATTGTGCTGCCACCGCCAGGGGTGGGTATGCATGTGTAATTTGTCAGTTTTGGTCATCAAAGGAAGATGTACACACCCCCATGTCTCTGTCCACTGCTGGGAGTCCTCTGCACCCACCCCTCATATGTCTGGGCACTGCTGGGAGTGAAAGACACCCACCCCTCATATGTCTGGGCACTGCTGGGAGTGATAGGCACCCACCCCTCATATGTCTGGGCACTGCTGGGAGTGATAGGCACCCGCCCCTATGTCTCTGTCCACTGATGTGGATCGTAGCACGACACCCACCCACCCGCCTGCACCCTTGGTGCAGTACACTGCTCACCTGGGCATACACCCCCCCAATATACTGGTCAGATGCTGCACCAGGCCCTATCCCATCATTCGTGGCGTGTGTACGCCTTGTATCAATGATGTGCTGGTGCCCTAGGGGTACGTGTGATGCGCTCCGTACCCACGCTCTGAGAACGTGTGTACGGGTCGTACCACGCGTACCCCTACGTCACCCCAAGAATGGTGGTACGGCCCGTACCCAGGCCTTCAGAGCGTGGGTATGGGTCGCACCACGCGTACCCCTACGTCACCCCAAGAATGGCGTTACGGCCTGTACCCACGTTCTAAAGGCCTGGGTACGGGCCGTACCACCATTCTTGGGGTGACGTAAGGGTACGCGTGGTGCGACCCGTACCCACGCTCTGAAGGCCTGGGTACGGGCCGTACCCCTTGGGGTATGGCCCGTACCCAGGCCTTCAGAACGTGGGTATGGGTCGCACCACCATTGTTGGGGTGATGTAGGGGTATGCGTGGTACGGCCCGTACCCACGCTCTTAAGGTGTGGGTACGGTGCGTACCACTATTGTTGTGGTGATGGGACGCGTCCACGTCCACTTCCGTTGTGGCGGGACGCAGGCCTTGGTGGACACGCCCCCACCCCCCCAAAGTGACCAGACCCTGGAGGTAAGGTATGTACAGGGCATGTTTACTTGTTAACTTGGGTGGGTGTTATGTTTCCTGCCCCTGCCCCCCACCTTTGCCCTTGGGTGTTGTTCTGACCTTCTGCGGCATCTGCGTCGGTTCCTGTGCACCAGGTCGTAGGCTATGAGGGACGGGATGACACGTAGGATGGGGTCAATGGCTGTCCGTCGCATACAGGTGCTCCTTCTTCGCGTCGTCCTCAATTTCCTGGCAGTTTTTGGCTCCCGTAAAAAATGCTACGTGCGGAGTGACGTAGGCACGAATCGTACTTGCTGATTCGTAAAACGCTGCCTGACTCCGTCCGGACGTCACGTACGCGATGTCCCGGATCGGAATTGTGGGTATTTTTTAGCCGGTCGGTGTTTTGTACGACTCGTACGGAAATGGCATTTCTGAACGAATCGTACTTGCGGGTTTGTAAGGTGGTTTTCCCGGGTACGAGTCGGATGGAGAATACGCTCCGTACGACCATTCGTACCCGGGTTTTATGGGATCGGAATCGGCACATTTATATTTAGTTCTATACTTAACATAAATATATAAACTTAATTTACATTAATATTTAACAGAAAACATTTTTATCAAACTTTTTCCAAGTTCACTAAACTTTTTTACATTTTCCTATATTTTATCATAGGGAGACTCTGCCATAGGAACAGAGAGCTTGCATGGCTCATTTGTAGACCATGAAATACCATTTCACGAATGCCTCTTGATAACTGATTTTAAAAAAATGTAAATTTTTAGCCATTTTCCCAGGAAAATAGTACTCTGACTTTCATCAGTTTGCCTAAATCTTTTAAAACTTTTTTTCTGTGGGAGAATACCCCTGGATGTGGAAATGGGTCCTCCTCTCGTGCTTCACTCCCCTGCTCGGAGCAAGTCCCCGCACAGCTTACACTCCTGCTTTTTCAAAGTTCAGCAGTGACAATTGTTGCCAAGAAAATTCCACTAACAGAGACAAATCAAAAAGTTCCTTAAAGTTTCATATTTAGTTAGCTAGGGACATGTTCAAATGTTACTATTATAGTGGTTCTGGAGGGGAGAAGGAACAACTATTTAATGAGCAATATATTTAAATAGAGAACGATTGTAAGATATCAGAAACCTGGATAAAATTGTTTTAATCATTATTCAATATTAATAGAAACATCTGTTTAGACAAAAGTGCATGTTGGAAAAAGTCAGAAAATGTCTCAAGTTTCACTATGGAGCAAAATCAAGTGAACTTGTGAGAGCATGTTGTCAGATATCTGTAGTTTTTCTAAGTAAGCATTACCTTTGGAATTTGACATTTTATTGTATTCAATTTCTTCAAAGAACTGCCATCTAGTCTTTATCCAATGAGGATTCAATCAGGTCAGATAGACCAATCATGAGACAATTACTACGAAGGAGGAAGACCAGATAAATGTTCAGGTGGGGAAATATGGCTTTCGCTCCAACTTTTTTCCTGAAAGTGTCCTACATAGCCCTTTTAGCCAATCTGGCATGGTCGAATTCATGAAGGTGATTAGTTTGGTACAGCAGAAGTTGAACATTGAATTTCTTTCCATTTAAATTTTATTACATTCATCAAATGGTATTGTGCTATCATATTCCCATGTGAGAAAATGGACAATGCTTCAAAGAGCGGCTAATTGCATCAATGCCATGCATATGAAAAACATGGTCCATAGAAGGGTAAATTCAGAAAAATATTATAGTGCTAGCTCCTTTCTGAATGATGAGGATAACTGTGCAACCAGCAGATGAAAATAAATGCAAGATACGAGTTACAAAAGATTGGCACAAGAGATCTTTCATTGATAGTCTTTCAGCCTTCAATTTTCTGGAACACGTTGTGCCCTTCCAGTGTGCTTTGGACCTGTCCCTCCTTTTTCACTGATCGATCATATCTTAACTGGGTACCTTGAATTTTGACCAAAACGTAATATCTGGAATGAGGTTGTAAAGACTGTAGCACAAAACTGGGAGCAAGGATTGGGATTAATATGCATGTCACAGTAACAAAGACCACTGTAAAAAGCATGGGAAATGACTAGAGCGGGAAATAAAATACAGCATGGAAGTTTGACCATTGGAAAAAAACAAAGATCAATGTTAAGCCATGATAGCGGGTCTTACATATTAAGGCAATTTTCAAAGTGTGGACGGATCAGCCTAGACCTCAACATAGGGAAGAGTGTCAGTAAAATGTCAGTGGGGCAATAGTATACCCATTATTTTGAAAATGTGGTTCCGAAAAATTGTTTTAATGTTTCATGTAACTGAATTTTATAATTCTTTTTGTGAAAATGTGATTCAAGTTACTATGTAAATTACAAATATGTTCGATATGAGGTTAGAAAATATGCACATTATTAATGTTTTCAGTCTCTTTGGTGCTTTTAAATTAAAAGGCACTTGCCATAAAATCTTGAGCAAACTTCAGTAAATCCACTAAAGGGGCTGATTACGATCTTGGAAGAATCAGTCCCATCATTGCTTTTTGGGTAGTCTTCCCACCCGTTGAGTCGGCGTTCCACCTGCACTGTTTAGATGTAGGCGATTGCAGAGACAAAAGACTATCGCAGCCCCACTGTCACCACTAGGAAATCTCGACCGCGTCGATGGCTTGATAGGCTAAATTGACTGTCAGAGGGAGGTCTGCCAGTTTCCTGGACGGCTCAATCATGATGTGCCTTCCCGTCAACATGACTGTGGTGGTTAAACATACCTGAGTGGCGGACTGGAACAGATATGAGGCACATACTCAGCTGTAATACCGTTCAGACTTCCTATACCGCCATTAATCCAATCCTACAAGTCCTGTCCTTGCTTTTGCTCCTTGATGATGCAGAAAACCAACTTTGATGTGGACAAAACCGATGGTAAGCACCACTTTTACCTGTTTCCATTGACTTGTCACTCAAAATATGCACAGGACTTGTGTTTTAAAAAATATCATGTACAAGCAATAGCATATCAATGTGAATTCACATGTGGGTTATATTGAAGTGCTAGGTATCCAAATTAACACACCTTTAACATCACTCGAATCATAGATAAATGTGTTGGAAGCAACCTAGCTAAAAATGGACACATGCACAAAAGGATACCATAATATATGCCAAAATATCACCGTCCAGGTGTGCATAAACAAATATCTAACTTTCGCACATGAAAAACATATGCAAACGCACAACATAGGGATGAGTGCAAAGAAACATGATGTTGATATTGCTTTGGTCTAGGTGTAACAATTACCATTTGAAATGCCAGTTAAATCAATGTCAATGCTTAATGTGAATTCTGCAATAACTCCATCCATGTAACATTTCCCCTTGTTTAGTGCAAATCCTGCACTGGATCTAAGTGCAATAGATACAAACCTGTTCACACTGATCAGCAATCAAGGTGAAACAAACACAACTGTAGCAATGATCCAGCGAAAGGCCAGGATAAACTTTTTCACACATTAACATATCACTTATAATGGGCCCATATGCACATTTAGATCTCCTGACTATTTCGCTGGGGGTCAAGTTTTATTTCTTTATGATCTGAATTAGTCTAAGCTCAACTAATCTTCACAGATCACCACTCTTCCTTTGGTCAATGGACCATTAGTTGAGTAGTTGATGGTGATATTAACACATTCATTAATTATCTTATAACTTTTTAGTAAAATAATCACAGACTTCAGGTAAGATTCAATATATTTTATCCAATAATTCAATCAAAAATGAACGCTCAGATGTACAGATTCACTGGGCAAACTCCATAAACTTTCATGGGATAGAAAAATTAATTTATCAAATTTCATTCAAAATACAGACTCTTTCAGCAAACTCAAATGCATTAGGAGTGATAGATAAAGAGACAAAAGACACAATAATCTATACTTTGCAGCAAATATCCAAAATTTAAGGAAGAGTGATAGTTACCAGAAATAACAGGAAATACAACCCCTGGCAAAAAGGATTGATGGAGGCCACCTGATTAAGTGTCAGGAGACAAAGACTTTAGGACAGGTGCAGGATAGGATTATACTTACTATTCTTCTCTAAAACCCGACGCACTGGAGTGCATTCCCCTCTTACACTCTCTCCCTCCTCAATATTCTTCCTCAAATCTTCGATCTAATTAGGCTGTCTCTCTGTATTGAATCTTCCCTGTCTATTCTTCTCTCGCCTATTCCTCTCAGCATCAATGATTCCTTTTAGCAGCAGCAGCTCATCTATCAGCATCTCAGAATCTTTGTTTCTGTCTCTCTCAGATCACAGTCTCAGTCTCTCAGATGTCGGTCTGTCTCTCTCAGAACGCAGTCTCAGTCTACAAACCTAACTTTAAGTCATTCAAATTATACCTTTTAATTTTGCATGCATGAGCAGGGGAGTTGTCATCACCTCATGCTGTCATCCCAAAATTCTTAACTAATTCTTTGTTTAGTAAACCCTTCCCACCTAATTTATTCACTCTTCATGACTCTTCCTGTTCCCATACATCTCATACAATAGATAGATACACATTTTATATAATTTCTTAATTTGAGGATATTTCTCAAGCTCTTGTCCTTGGGTTTTGGCCGACGACCAATATCCCGGTCAGCGGGTCACTCTCGGTCTTCACTGCGCAGACACAACGTTCATTATGTTTCACCCGCCATCTTTCTTTCGACTTAGCATATCGGGCACAAAATGTTCACTATTGACGAAAGAATCATAGACAAATGTTAATTTCTCAAATATGTCATTATCACTGTGTACCTCCCCCTTCTACTCTATCCCATGTTTTTTTCTTCTTTGTTATGTAAAACGTTAGTAGCGAAAAACTTCTATTAAGACTTGGGCAAGCATATGCCAGACATGCGGTACTTCGAGACCTACACTTTGCAACTCTCTGTGCATGTGTGAGAGTTTTCCTCTCACATGGCTAATCACATGGCTCCTTACACAAAACAGGATCGTGCATGCGCAAAGCAAATTTTGGTTTCAACATATGCCCCTGTTTGTAGCCACCCTACCGGAACTTCTTGCCACACTTGTGGTTAATAATTCTTCGGTTCTCCTGCTGGGTGACTTCAATTTTTGGCCGGGTGACCCTAAGGAAGATTTGTCTTCAAAAGATTTCTCGGCTACTCTTCAGTGTCTCAATTTTCATGCTCATGTCACTGCTCCTACCCATGTCCAGGGTCATATACTTGACCAAATCTGGTCTCTAAGTTGCACGCTTTTCCCTCCTAGCGTCTCTCGCTGTACTTGGTCTGATCACTCCCTTATTTCTTTCTCTATCACTCTTGGTGTTCCTGATAGACCCTCTCTACCTAAAAATCTTGTTGCACGCAATTGGAATCGGGTTGACTTAAATTCCCTTTCTCTTTCCCTTGCTTCTTCTACCCCTGATCTCTCTGAGCTCTCCCTGGATTCTCAAGCTGAAGCGCTCAGCACCTGGCTATCTTCCTCCTGCGACCAGGTTGCTCCACTTAGGAAAACCAAGGCAGTTCGTCCCTATGACGCTCATAAATGGTTTAATACTGATCTCAAAGCTCTGAAATTGGATCTGAGACGCTCTGAGCGTCATTGGAGGCGTAACTACTGCCCCGCTCTCCGGGTTCGATATAAACATCTCCTAAACGATAATAAGCGAGCCGTCCTCTTGGCAAAAACCAATTATTTTTCTGAGAAAGTGGCCCTTTCTGCTAACAAATCCAGGGAAATCTTCTCTCTGGTTAACGATCTGGCATTCTCGGACCGTACCAATCCCAGTCTTATCCCCTCTCAGGACCTCTGCTCTTCTCTCAATGACTTGTTCATTGAGAAGATCGCCAAGATCAAATCTAATATTCCTTTGCTTCCTCTTCTTTCCTCCATTCCTTCTCCGTTGGTACCCTCTTCTTTTTTTGACTCCTTCCCCCCTATTTCTTTAGACACATTTTTCACTTTGCTTATTAAGATTAAGTCTGGCTCTCCGGCCGACTGTGCCTCTGCCCGTATCTTGAGAGCATTATTTACCAACTGTCCTTCTCCCCCTCTTTTTTTCTTAAATGCGTCTCTTGCCTTGGGCTCAGTCCCTTCATTTTTTAAATCTGCTATTGTTTTGCCTATTCTTAAAAAGCCTGGTCTAGACCCTTCTCTCCCCTCTAATTTTAGGCCTATTTCCCTTCTTCCCTATCTCGGCAAGATTTTAGAAAGTGATGTCACCTCTTGCCTTTCTGCTTATATTGAGGAGAACCATCTCTTGGCCTCCCATCAAGCAGGTTTCCGCCGAGGCCACTCTACAGAGTCAGTGGTCCTTGCTGTCCTCGATGAGTTGAAATCAAAGGCTGATTCCTCTCTCCCTCAAGCCCTGGTTCTCCTTGATTTGTCCGCTGCGTTTGACACGGTCGATCATTCCATTCTTCTCGACCGTGTCAGCGCAGTGGGCATTCGCGGCCCTGCATTCTCTTGGCTTGCCTCCTTTCTTTCAGGACGTTCTCAGGCAGTTCATTTGTCTGGTTTCTCTGCCCCCATTCGCTCGGTTTCTTGTGGGGTTCCCCAAGGATCCTCTCTTTCCCCTTTGCTTTTCAATCTTTACATCTATCCTCTTATTTCTGCTCTTCTTGACCTGGGGGTCTCGGTGTATAATTACGCCGATGACCTCCAGCTTGTTTTTGACCTTTCTTCTTCATCTCTGTCTCTTTCGAAATTTCACTCTACACTGGTCTTTATTTCTGAATGGATGAGTTCTAATCATCTCAAACTCAACCCGGACAAGACCGAGTTGGTCTTGACGGGTGGCTCATCCAGTCCTTGGTCTTCTGCCTTTTGGCCCTCTATCTTTGGTTCACTTCCTACTCCCGTTTCCTCAGTCAGAACTTTGGGCATTCAGGTCAGTCATGATCTTTCCATGCACGCTCAAATCAGTTCTGTTGTTTCTTCTTGCTTTCTATCTCTTCGGCTTATCTGAAAGATCTCCCGTTTCTTCTCTTCAGACGCACTTAAATTCATTATTATGGCTTTGATCACCTCTCGCCTTGATTACGGGAATAGCTTGTACGTAGGCATTCCAGTTTACGAAACACGCCGCTTGCAAGCTATCCAGAACCAGGCTGCCCGTCTCATTTTCCATCTCTCTAAAACTCATCACATTACCCCCGTGCTTAAGTCTCTCCACTGGCTTCCTGTTTCTCAGCGGTCTCTTTTCAAAATGGGTTGTCTTGTCTTTTTGGCTCTTGCCCGTTCTGCTCCTGCTTTTATCTGTTCTCTTATTTCCTCTCACACCCCTGCTCGCACTCTTCGCTCTTCTACTTTGGCCCATCTTAATGTTCCTCGTTTACGTAAATCCAGAACTGGAGGCACACGTTTTTCTGTCTTGGCCCCCCGTTTCTGGAATAGTCTTCCCCTTTCTATGCGATCCATCCCTATTTACTCTCATTTTCGCAAAGCACTGAAAACTTTTCTGTTTTCCCAGGCATACCCCTGTTAACTTCTTCGGGCTACCCTTGTGACTGTTGGTTCTAGCTACCAGCGCCAGGAAGCCGCTTGGCCACAGTGCGCTTTCTCAAATTCTTTTTTCATTCATTCATTCAAGAAAAATGCCTTTTCTCCTGTGTATGAATATTGTGTACATGTTAGTTTTCATTTACCTATGGTTTCTGTTTGTTACTGTCTGTTAACAAGAGTTTGATACGAGCAAGTTTCTTTTTCTAGAATCCTTGCTCATCAATCCCCCCTTTGATGGCATTTTAGAGCCATCATAAAATACCCATCATTACCAATTGCTAAGATTAACATTAAATCTTAGTATCTACATTTGATCTTATATTTTCTTTATTTCTTTATTTTATATTCATCCTTTTCATTCTACCATATAGATTGTCTTTCATTTCCTCTAACTCGATTTCTTCCCACTTTCTCTTCCTTCCCATCCTTTCATTCTTTATTTCAATCCTTGACTTTGTTTTCAATTTTCCCTTACAACATTTATAGGTCATTATCATCATCAGTATCACTAATGCTATGGTAAACATAGGGATTACTATTTTTACTAATCAACTATTTCTAAAAATGGAAAACCAGCTACTTAATTTCGATAGACCTTTACTAAATTGTTCCCATGCAGCTTCAACCTTCAGTGGGGTCAAATCATTAAGAATCTTTGAAATATTCTTGATATATCCCTCAGTACCTTTACTTTTATCTGGGATAAAAGTACAGCAGTGTTGAACTTTCAAAATGCCACAGAGTCCACCCTCTTTTGCCAAAAGAATATCAAGGGCAAGTCTGTTTTGCAAAACCATAGATCTGATCGCTACCATTTCAGTATTGATCAGTAAGAATACTGCAACAGTATCAGTGGATAAACGGTCAAGCACAGTGGACAATAGACGTATTTTATGAGAATTTAATGTGACTCCAACTGACGGTATCAATGCACCAAATATATCACCCACTATTTCAGAAAAACTTGCTCTTCTATTTCTTGTTAGTCCTTTACTTATGTCACTCCTTTCATTGTTCTTAGTAATGTGATACACCTTCGGGATAACGACGGCAATATAACAACTGCCATACCATCTTGCAGGTAACCAATAATAGGCATTTTTCCCACATACATAATAGATTCCTGGAAATACAGGATCCGTGCCTCCTTTTAGTCCCCATCCCCCCATTATTAAGAAGGTGTGTTCACATTCACTAGTACCAATGAATACACTGTTATACTCAGTTTTAATTCTATGAAGACAGAATGTCCCCATTTTTGCCAAATCCAGTGACATTGCAGCATGAGCCTCGCCTTTCTTATATTCCCCTTCTAGAGCAACCCATGGAGGTACATGGGACTTTTGTTCAACCGGTTTCTTTAGAAAATCCTGCCTTCTTTCTTCCACTAAATTTAAAATATCTTTTTCTTTCATCTCGCAGAAGGCATGGTAAATTATTTCTATGCACATAAGTTATATCTATGGGGTTTGTAGTTAGAAAGAATTCCCACATAAACTCTGCATTTCTAGCACTAACTATTGGGTTCATAGTTCTTCTAATGGGAACTTCAGAAAAGACCAAATCTAGATTACTATGATAGTATTGTAACTTTCCAGTAAGATAAAACAAACTTGTTACGCCACTTCAAGATACACCATAAGTTAAAGGAAGGGGATGATAGGTCACACCCTCCGAGACAGACGTAGGTAATTTCATGCAAACATAACAATCACTCACATCCATTGTCTCTACATAGTGGTAGAGAGGTTTAGTGAATACATTTAATGACAAATCACTATTAGATTTATCGTGATAATACATGCTTTTATCCACCTTGGTTAAGTCTGTAATAGTAGCTTTCTTATTAATCACATTCACTTTCTCACCTATATTTATGTTTTTCTTATTATTAGTTATCATTAGAATTGGCATTACAAGTGTTAATAACAACCACATCAATATTAATATTGTAATACTACATAGACAACATTTAACACATTGTTATTTTAGCTTAGATTTCGGATGTTCAGTCACTTTTACTTCTGCCATTTTAGATTTCTAAAGTTAATCCTACATTTATTTTCTTTCTCTTAAGCACTTAAATTCTTTCGTGTGATCCCAAACTTCAAAGCTTTCCGCCTTTGCCTTTCTTTGAGGATCCTTGTTTAATGTCTTTAATTGAATCCACCCTTCGCAACAAGGAAAACAACTTTAAGGTGGTCTCAATTCCCTTTCATCAGACTCCTCAAAATGTCCACTTTCTGGTTCTCCATTAACATCTAGATTTTCGAAATCTTCAAGAATGATGTAGGTCCACTCTGGAGCTTTCTACTTTCTACTTTGAACCTTTATTCTTTTTGATGACCTCAATGATTTTCTTCTTGTTTGTTCTTGTTCGGCCTGACTTGATACCTCAACTTCTTGTTCTAACCTTTTTTCTGGTCTTCTTCTTAGAATGTTTCTCAGCCTTTCCACTCCATTTGGCCATTTATCTCCTTTTCTAACTCTCTTGGTCTGTACTGCCCTTTCACCCTCTTCACCTATTTCAAGTGTTCCTTTATTTTCTCTTTCTTTTTGTTGACTTTTCTCTAAATCCCCTACCTTTTCTTCTTTTGTTGTTTGTTCTTATTCCTGACTTTCTACTCTCTTTTCTTCTTCTTCTGTCGTTTGACCCTGGTCTAAGTTTTCTTTCACATATTATTTCCCTTTTCCTAACTGAGCTATATTTGAATGTTCAGTAATAGTCTTTTCTTCTTCTTCCTCTTCTTGTGTCTGAACCTGATCTAAGTCCCCTGCAGTTCTACTATTTCTGGCTGGGCTGAATCTGTGATTTCTGGAACAGATTCTTCTGAATTTTGCTCACTTCATTCTGGTCTTTCAAGTTCAAGCTCTCTTCTGGTCTTTACAGCAGCTTCTTCAGTCCCAGTAACTGGTGCCCACTCTATTTGACTCGTACTTGGTTGTTCATCATCAATGCGTTCTTCAGAGTCTGATTCTCTGATCTCTTCGATTTCACAACTCTCAGCTTCTGGTTCTTTTCTTTGTTCTACCAGTTGCTGCTTTGGTCGATCAGGCGGACTTGGGACTCTTTTAGTACGGCTTGCATGGATCCAATTTGGAATCCCAGCACACTTTACTGATGTTGTCGTGACCAATATGACTTGGTAAGGTCCTTTCCACCAGGGTTCCAGGCATGATTTTCTCATATACTTCTTTATCATGACCCAGTCTCCAGGACACAAATCATGAGCTTGATTTGGCTGTACTGCATTTGGATCTTCTCCAATCTGGTGAGACACAGAAAGTACCAGATCAGCCAGCCCTTTGCAATAGTCCAATATTAATTCATCAGTTATATTCATCAATTTGTTTCCACGTATAAATGCTTGTCTCATTGCTCTTCCCATGAGGATCTCATGAGGACTCAACCCTGTTCTTCGATTAGGGAGCTCCTAAGGCTCATCAATACAATAGGCAAAGCATCAGGCCATTTCAGTGACGTGGATGCACACACTTTTCCTAACCTGGATTTTATTGTTCCATTAAGCTGTTCGACCACTCCAGAGGCTTCTGGTTGGAAAGCACAATGAAACTTCAACTCAATTTTGAATGCTTCACATTTAATTTAATGATCTCATTATTAAAAAGAGGTCCTCTATCTGATTCTAAAGTGACTGGAAATCCGAACCTGGGTATAAGTTCTCTTAACAGTAGTTTAGCAACTGTTAGGCTGTCATTTCTTCTCATCGGATAGGCTTCCACCCATTGAGAGAACAGAACAACAATGACAAGGACATACTTCAAACCGTTGCTTGGTGGCAACTCGATGATGTCTAACTGTAATCTTGTGAATGGTCCTTCTGCTTTCCCACTTTTTCCCCAACTCACCACAGTTTTAATTCCTGTATTTTGCAGTTTGCAAGTCAAGCACCTTTGGCAGAGGCTTTCTGCAACTACCCTGAATCTGGGATTGAACCGCATTTATCTGAACTGTCTGATCATGGCATTCCTCCCAACATGTGCAACTCAAGGATATACCCTAGCCATTTGTGACAGCAAGCTATCTGGCAATTATTGGTCAACCATATGGATACACCCTTATTTCATCATCAGCCCTTCTTGTGCGGCCTGTTTTGATCCATCGTTCTTTCTCCTTCAAGTCTGCTTCATCCTGTAATTGTCTAAATTCATCCCATGTTTCAAAAGCAGAGAAAAACATCTGTTGGCAATTGGTAACTTCTTTTTCCATCCCTCTGTTCAAAGACATTGTATTTCTTGCACAAAATTGTGCCACTTGGTCTGCATACCGGTTACCCAATGTCACATAGTTATTTCCTGACTTATGTCCGGCACATTTGACCACTGCAATCTCTTTTGGCAATTGTAATGCTTCCAATAGTTCTTTAACATCTTTGCCATTTCATATAGGAGATCCTGAAGAAGTCAGAAATCCCCTTTGTAGCTACAATTGGCCAAAGTCATGTACAACCCCGAAACCATATTGACTGTCCGTAAATATAGTCACTCTCAAATTCTTCCCAACTTTGCATGCCCTCGCCAATGCAAATAGTTCAGCAATTTGGGCAGACTTTACTCCTCTTAGACAGGAAGCTTCTAGAATACTTTACAGTGTACATACAGCATAGGCAGGCATCAATTCTCCATCTTCTCTCTTCAAGCATAACCCATTAACAAACAGCACATAATCTGATTCTTCTAGGGGAACGTCAAGAAGGTCAAGCCTGGGCTTGGTACACATTTCTGTAACATCCAGACAATCATGATCCATCTCTTCTTTCACCTCCTCAAAACAAAAATCAGGCAACAAGGTTGCTGGATTTACCATGGTACATCTTATCACACTTACATTTTCAGCGCCCAAAATTACTCTTTCATACTTAGTCAGCCGACTAGAGGTCAAATGTTGAGTACGAGTCCTTGTTAAAAGGATCTCAACTGAATGAGGCACATACACTTTGACGGAGTGTGCCATCACAATCTATTCAGTTTGCTCCAGGATCACACAAGTAGCAGCTACTGCTTTTAAACAGCCAGGTAATGCTGCCCCCACTGGGTCAAGGGTACCAGAGAAGTATGCTACAGGACGTCAAGACGTTCCATGTCTCTGGGTTAACACTGAGAGTGCACACTCTTCTTTCTCACAGCAAAATAATGCAAATTATTTTGGAGTCTGGCATTGCTAGGGCTGGGGCCTGACACAAACAACTTTTCAACTTTATGAATGCTTCTTCACTTTCATCATCCCACTCAATCAGATCAGTCATCTCTTTTCGTGTCAACCTTATTAAAGGTTTTGCCAATAATGATGAAAATCCACTTATCCGTTGATGACAGTATCCAACCAATCCCAAAAACATTCGGACTTCCTTCTAAGTCTTAGGCATATTCATTTGTCGAATTACTTTTATTCTTTCTGGGGTTACATTTCGAACTCCTTTCTCTATCTTGTGTCCAAGATATTGAACTTCCCGTTTACAGATTTGTAATTTGTCTGGTGACACTTTGTGTCCTCTTTCTGCCAAATGGTTCAATAAGGCTATTGTGTCAGTGACACAAGCTTCTCTCCTTTTTGATGCCACCAATAGGTCATCAATGTACTGAACCAAAACTGAATTTCCTGGCATTACTAATGTCTCTAACTATTTCTTCAGAATCTGGTTGAATATTGACGGACTTTCCGTGTACCCTTGAGAAACTCGGCACCATGCCAAAACACGGTCCTCAAACCAGAAGGCAAAAAGATATTGTCTGACTGGGTGCAATGGAATTGTGAAGAATGCATGGCACAAATCAACTACAGTATACCAACGAGCATCCAATGGTATCTGATAAAGAATTACTGCTGGGTTTAGGACTACAGGACAACAGGGTACTACTGTTTTATTGATTTTTTTCAAATCTTGCACTATTCTATATTTCCACTAGGATTCTTGAGTCCCATGATTAGTGAATTACAAGGACTGCCTAATATTTCCTTTAATATTCCTTGTTCAATCATCTGATCAATTACTTGGGCTACTCCTGCTTTCACTTCTGGGCTCATTTTGTATTGTGGGGTGTTTGGGTATATTGCACCTTCCTTTACTATCACTTTGACAGGATCTACTTCTGCCATTAGACCAACTTCTTTTCCTGTAAAATCCCACACATCTGACCTCACTGTATCTTTCAGTTCATCAGGCAAGTCTCCTTCAGTAAGAAGTGAAAACATCTCATCCACTTCTGTTCCCTGTTGAGCTAGCATCATTTTGAATGCTACATCTTCATCTGGTGTTTGAAAAGCTACACCATCAGGTGTACAAAAGATGGTGCAATTCATTTTACACAACATGTCCCTCCCTAATAAGTTTACTGGACCTGAATCACATACCACAAATCGATGCATGTCTCTGAAATTTCCAATATTCACTTCTATTGGTTTTGTGATCGGAGTCCTAATCTGCTTATTTGATACTCCTACAACTTGGATAGTTTCTCCCGAGAGGGATAGGTTTGGGATTTCTGCTGTTCTCAGAGTAGAACAAGTAGCACCAGTGTCCACTAGGAAAGTGATATCATTTCCCTCTACTTTCCCATCAATAAATGGACCTGACTGATCTACCGCCAAGGATGCGCCAAGCATGCACTCCTCCTCCCCCTCAGGCACCATCATTGCGCCATTCCCAATTCAGCTGCATCACTCATCCAATATTGTTGAACAGTCTGTATTTTCTTACCACTTTCTCCTCTGAATCCGGTGTTCACACTGTATTTCTGCACCTGACCATTCACATTGTTAGGCAAAGGAGCTTGAGGCACCTGTAACTGAGGAGTAACTATCTGCTGCTGTTGCTGTTGGTTCACAACCACCCCATTCTGCATCTGTGAATTTAAAATTTGATTTTTCACAGTATTCTGTTGTAAGTTTCTACACTCATTCTTCCAATGTTCAAGCTTTCCACATCCATGACAAGGATACTTGTTTCTCGCTTCCTCTCTACTCATTCTTCCTTTTCCTTTGTTCTCATTCAAAACTTGGCCACT
Organism: Triturus cristatus; assembly: GCF_964204655.1. Classification (NCBI taxonomy): domain Eukaryota; kingdom Metazoa; phylum Chordata; class Amphibia; order Caudata; family Salamandridae; genus Triturus; species Triturus cristatus. The sequence continues at coordinate 594,663,275 of NC_140588.1, forward strand.
CTGATTCTGTCCTTTCATCTGATTGTTAACTTGAGAAATTAAATGTGCTTCTTGGCAATCTGTCATTTTTACTTGAGCCCACATCATTTTCTCTTTTATCTTTTTATGCTTTGCATCAATGTCATCACTGTAGTATTTTGCATATTTCACAATGTCATCAATCGGCTTGCTTTGCCAGCAAAGTATATATTGCTGAATCATCTGACTTATTTCTGATCTTAATTCATAGACAAATGTATATACAAAATGTCCAATATCTTTATCACCAATATTCTCAAATCCACTATACTTTTTAAACACCTGCATTAACCTTTCATAATAGGCATGCACTGACTCGTTAGACTCTTGAGTTGTTCTGTCTATTTTAACCCAATCTGTTTCCTTCAGGGGAATTTTCCCTTTCAGAAAAGTAATCACCTGATTGTACTTTTTCATCACATTCTCTGAAGGTGCTCCTGTTCTCACATCTCTAGGATACTCTTCGGTGGGCAAATCAACTGTAATCTTACATTCCGTCCACATTGGTATCACTATATCAAACAAACCATCTAGATCTTTCAACAAAACCTTTGCAAATCTCTCCACTTGCTTATACCATTCAATGGCTTTCTCTCTCAACCTTGGAAAGTCATTTGTGAAAGACAAAATATCCTGTCTGCTCCATGGAACATGAACATATCCTCCACCTGGAACTTCTCTCATTGGACACATTTTTTCAACCTGTTACACTTATCTCATTGGAAATGCAGATAACTCTTTAACAATTGCCTCCTCTCTTTTCTTAGTCCATTTGCTTCTCCAACGATCTACATCTCCCCATTTCTTCAAAAAGTGTATCAATTCCTTTATTTGCAGTCTCCTTCCGGATGCATTCAAGCTTTCTAAATCTTTTTTGGTAAATTCTGCTTTATAGTGCTTCTGTAGTACTTTTGATTTTTCTATATTTATTCCAACTTCTAAAGCCACTTCTGCTATTTTCTTGCGCTACAGGTTATACTTTTACATAGAAATAACAACTCTTCATATTCATGGGAACTCAATCTATCAAGACCTAGGGGCCTATTACGATGGCGGGCGGACAAAGTTCTACCGCCATCACCACGGAGCCAGGGACCGACCACCGAAGTGGCGGCAGACCCGCCATGTGCATTAGGATGCTCCCGCCACACTGGCGGGCGCATCCTGGGCCATATACATTGCAGGTGGATCTGCTGGCTGCAGACCCACTCGCAATGCATACAGACTGTGCACAGCATTGTCATGCACTACGTGGCAGGCACCATGTGGTGCCTGCCACGTAGTGCATGGCAATGATGGGGGGTATCATAGGTACCCCCCATGTGTACCGCACATCCTCCCCAACACCCTGGGGGCCCGCAACGGGCCCCCATAAGCAGGAACCACATGCATTTCCATGGCGGCAATGCCGCCATGGAAAGGCGATTCACCGCCTGAACCATAATATGGATGGCGGTGTCTTGCAGACACCGCCAACATGTTATGCCCTTTTTCCGCCTGGTCGACGAGTCGACCGACGTAGAAGCAGCAGACGGTCTTTCCATCCGCCGTGGCTGGGGGTCAATCAGGCAAGGATGGCGGGCGGATCGCCCCCGCCAGGCCAGCTGTGGCTACCGTCATCCTAATGGGCCCCTTAGTGTCCCAATAATCATTTCTTCCAAGTCCACCCTTAACCTCCTTACATCTATATTCTTTTCTTTCTTTTTTTCTTTCTTCCTTTCTTTCTTTCTTTCTTTCTTTCTTTCTTTCTTTCTTTCTTTCTTTCTTTCTTCCTAATTCTGTTACCCATTCCTATAGATCTTCAGGAGAAATTCCAGTGGAACTCCCTGCCACTGAAGGGACAGTTTGTACTTTTCTGGTCGAAATTCTTTTAGGGGTTTCTGTCTCAGCCTCAATATTTGGTAGATCCATTAATGAAACATTCAACTCACACTCGCTAATTTGATCATCTATCATATCTATTTCCTTTCTGGCCCTATTCTGCGAAGATACTGCTGTTTGGGATTTTGGTGTATTTCGTTTGTCACCATACAATGGGATCACAGGACCAATCGTTACGGGTGCTGTCAATGTTTCTGCATTTAGGCCTAACTGATTTATCTTCTGAATTATCTCTTCTTTAGTTTTGTTCAGTGTCTCCCTTTCCTTTTCTTGTGATGCTTGAATTACTGTTTATCATATAGAACTTGTGGGACCAATGGAGTTCCTATCATAGAGGCACTTGGAGCGGCATCCCTAGCACTTTCCTGATAAGGCGGAGGTCTTTTTATCAAAATGTCTTCTAATAACTCATCATCCGATTCATTACACCCTATCCCTGTCGTACCTGTATGTTTTGTCTTCTCCTTGCATTTACTCCCTTCTTGATCATCAGCTACTAATACTGGATATAAATCCTTGGTCACTACGGCCCTTCTCCATATTTTCATCTGATCTCCTCGCGTATCAAATGGATATCTTTGTAATCATCCTCTATTGTTTCTCATACCTCCTCTATATTTCTCGCGCTCAAATGCCTCAACTTCCCATTCTTCCAAAGCCTCATTCTGTGTCAACCTTGGATTTGGTTCCAATGTATTCAACCTGTTTCTCAAATTCTGAAGAACTCTTACATTAAAGGTACCATGTTCAGGAAAAGCTAAAACACCATCATCTTTTGTATACTCCACCCAATTTTCCAGACACGTATGATATCCACTTTCCATCATCATATAGGAAGCCGGTGTAATAGGAGGTGGCATAAGAATTCCCTCCCTAGTCATTACGTGCTTATCCTTCTTAAAGAAATTCTTGATCTTGTTACAACTTGATTTTTCTTTGATCTTTTATTTAACTCACTTGACAATTCAAACTCCTCCGTATTTTCACTAAACGTATTATTCAGTTCTCGTCCAATGCCTGCGCGACTCACACCAACAATCCAATCAGAGTTTACTACGGATTTTTGTCTTCACCCAATACCTACACACTACTGATCTATTGACCAATCAGACTTTTCAACACACCCTCTTGTCTGACAAATGCCATCGTGACTCCCGTGATGTCATTATTACACCTACTACTGACACTCCCTTTACAATCTGCAGTGTTCTCTCGCCCACTGCTTTGACAAATATTTGATTGAGGACTTCCAGCTTACCGAGTGATTCAGTTGAGAGAGAATGTCATTTCCGTAAGCTGTTAAAGAAGAACTGGATTGGTAATTAGACCACATGTCAACCGCGACTGAGAGGAACTGAATGAACACAAAGTGGCAGAATGCGCACAAGATAAATATGTAAACAACTTCTTCGCTCAAACTAAAACATCTTTCCGTGGAAAACGCTCCAACCACAAACATTGAGGCTTTGAATAAAATTTAGTTGAGTTGTTCCGGCGGATGCCAGGTTTGGAAAAGAAATCGCCAGATAACTTGGAAAATAAAGACTTCCTAATAAAGCTCGTTTCTGGTCCTGAGGAGATCCCCACTTAAAATGTGAATGGGGCTCGAAATGCGTAGACCGTTTTTCTTGTCAAAACAAATGAAATTAAAAAAATGTGACCAGGCTAACCGTGTTCTTATTTATATGTTTTTGTACTTATTACTTTGGTGACCTGAGCCACTCATTGTTTTGCAAGTGTCCAATGTGGGACAATGGTGTTGTACAAATATTAGGTGAACCTTTTTAACTATTTTCTTCCCCGCTTGGGCTTTTCTTCTTTATTTTCTGTCTTAACTCTTCTTATCTTTCTTCTTTATGGAACTTGAGCTAGTGCATCTTTTTCTTCAATGTAAGTGAAATGTGATGAAAAATAAGTCATAGATATGACTAACAAATTGTGGATTCATTATGTAATTGTTTGTGGTTTTTTGTGGTTATTTGTGTTTTTTGTATAAAGAATTTTCCAAAAATCTAAAATATTCTCTGCTCAAAAGACAAAAAGTAAAGTCTACCAAATGGTTAAAGAATAAAAATTAAAATAAATTTTTGAAAATCACTTTGAGTGTCACGTGTGATTGTGAGACGAATGATTCATTGTTTATCAGCACTGGCAAGTGTTTTGTTGTAAGAGCTTCCACAAATACCAGTGCAACTTTCTGTACAGCTCCTGCTACTGACCCTCCCTTCACAAGGTAATACAACAATGTCTTTTTTTGTCTTTTCGTTATAAAATTCTTGTTAGTAACAACGTAAAAACAGCGCTACTCTGTCTGATCCACTAAACCAAAGATAGTTTTTTCAGGCACCACAAAAGAAAATTCCTTCCTGTCACTGCGAGTAAAAAGCCCTGTTTACTCGTCACTCAAGCTCGGGGAGGACCTGCTACTCCTCTGGGGATACTCCTCCTTTGATTAAGGCCAAAGTTTCACAGGTGGGCCCTCTACTGTCATACACACGCTACTTTATATGATATAGTCCCTAATGTAACACTGCCAGCCCTCCGTAGCTTCTCAGGATTACGACAACAGACGAGTAACCTTCTGCAGTGTGACTTCCATTTATCACATTCTTCGAAATTCCATTCCTGGGATTCCAAGGTATCTCTGTACCTGTGCTTCCAGACAACATAAAACGCATCACTAACTTTTAGTGTTAAACATATAGTTATTTTGTGAGAACAATTGTCAAAAATCAACAATCACCAAACTAATCGATAATAACCATCATTCTGCTGCCAGAAAAACTGATCGAGTGAAAGGCCAGGATAACCTTTTTCACACATCAACGTATCACTTACAATGGGCCCATATTCACATTTAAATCTCCTGACTATTTCGCTGGGATCAAGTTTTATTTCTCTATGATCTGAAATAGTTTATGCTTAAGTAATCTTCACAGATCAACACTCTTCTTTTGGTCAAAGGACCATTAGTCGAGTAGTTGATGGTGATATTACCAAATTCATTAATTATCTTATAACGTTTTAGTAAAATAATCAAAGACTCCAGGTAAGATTCAATATAATTTATCTAATAATTCAATCAAAAATGAACGATCATTTGTACAGATTCACAGTGCAAACTCCATCAAGGGAGAAAAAAATTCATTTATCAAATTTCATTCAAAATACAGACTCTTTCACCAAACTCAAATGCATTAGGAGTCATAGATGAAGAGACAAATGACACAATAATCTATACTTTGCAGTAAATATCCAAAATTTAAGGAAGAGTGATAGTTACCAGAAATAACAGGAAATACAACCTCTGGCCCCAAGGATTGATGGAGGCCACCTAATTAAGAATCAGGAGACAAAGACTTTAGGACAGGTGCAGGATAGAATTATACTTACTATTCTTCTCTAAAACCCGACGCACTGGAGCACATTCCTCTCTTACACTCTCTCCCTCCTCGATATTCTTCTGTAAATCTTCGATCTAATCAGGCTGTCTCTCTGTATTGAATCTTCCCAGTCTATTCTTCTGTCACCTATTCCTCACTCAGCATCAACGATTCTTCTTAGCAGCAACAGCCCATCTCTCAGAATCTCCATCACTGTCTCTCTCAGATCTCAGTTTCAGTCTCTCAGATCTCGGTCTGTCTTTCTCAGATCTCAGTCTCAGTCTACGAACCTAACTTTAAGTCACTCAAATTATACCCTTTAATTTTGCATGTCCCACCCTCAACGGTTGCAAATGTCTGTGAATTCTGAACTGCGATTGGGCCAGAGCAGGGGAGTTGTCATCACCTCATGCGGTCATCCGAAAAATCTTAACTAATTCTTTGTTTAGTAAATCCTTCCCACCTAATGTATTCACTCTTCATGACTCTTCCTATTCCCATACATCTCATACAATAGATAGATACAAATGTTATATAATTTCATCAGTTGAGGATATTTCTCAAGCTCTTGTTCTTGGGTTTTGGCTGACGACCAATATCCCGGTCAGCGGGTCACTCTCGGTCTTCACTGCGCAGACTCAACTTTCATTACGTTTCACCCGCCATCTTTCTTTCGACTTAGCATATCGGGCACAAAACGTTCACTTTTGACGAAAGAATCATAAGCAAATGTTAATTTCTCAAATATGTCATTATCACTGTTTACCTACCCCTTCTACTCTATCCCATGTTATTTTCTTCTTTGTTATGCAAAGCGTTAGTAGCGAAAAACGTCTTTTAAGGTCTGGGCAAGCATATGCCAGACATGTGGTACTTCGAGACCTACAGTTAGCAACTATTTGACATGCGTGAGAGTTTTCCTCTCACATGGTTACTTACACAAAACAGGTTCGCGCATGCGCAAAGCAAATTTCGGTTTCAAGCAGGTTTTTAATCATGCAGTGAATTATGCTTTGTTATTTAAGCAAGCAAAATCCCTTTTTCCATGTGTATGAATGTTGTGTATATGTTAGTTTTCATTTACCTATGGTTTCTATTTGTTAGTGTCTATTAACAAGAGGTTGATACGAGCAAGTTTTTTTTTCTCGAATCCTTGCTCCATCAGTTACACATCCAAATAAAACATGTCACATCAATTTGGTAGTGCAAGTGGCCATTACAATGATGAATGCCTACGCATAAGATCAAATAACCATCACATAGCATCTAAACCAGTGTATGCATATGACAAAGTAGAATTTCTAAAAAAAAAGTAACATAATCTGCCATCACATCCATCTCTGCAACCTTGCCAGGAATCAAACAATAGCTAAGGAAAAGTAATGACAGGACCAATGTGGTCAAATCAAAATAAAGTATTTATTGAACAAAAAGAAAAATGCCTCGAAATAAAGTCCAAGCCAATTGAAAGTTCTGCAGCCCAAACAGGAAAGTGCACTGGGCAGTGGCACAAAACTTACCTCCTAATACACTGACAGCGGAAACCTCCCCAGGAAGGGGTATCCAGTGGGCAGGACAGGCACCTTACAGATCTTACATGGGAGTGGGGGTTTGTTTTGGGAGGGGTGTCCTTATGTGGGGAAGGAGTGGAATTCCATTTGGAAGGGGTGAGTTGGGAAGTTGAAAGGGTGGATTTGCTTATTGCACTCCCACTGCTCTCCCACCCTCGCAGGTCCACCATTAAGTGAGTCCCCTCCGATCCCTGCAATCCCGTAATGTTGGTGTTCGAGGCCCTCCTTCACCCACAGGTTATACCTGTGCCTCATCCCTGGTGGTCGAGTGGACCTCTGACTCCTTTCTCTCGCTCCGCCTCTGCCCCTTCTGCTCTGTTTTTACCTTTCAGCTTTTTCACCCTTTCACCCTCTTTAGCACTTTGCTTTCTGCTCCGTTTCACCCTTTATTCTTCTCATCCTTGTACTCCTTATACCTTTTCCCTTTTTTTCACCCTTTTACGCTTTTCCTCTTTTGCCTGCTTTCCCCCCATTTTGCCCGGTGCTGCTGCCCCCAAGGCCCCTACCCCCGGCGCAGCCAGCCCGAGCCAGTTCCCCTCCCCTTCCCACCTCCCAGCTGTCCAGCCCTCCCGGACCCCTACTTAATGGTGGCCTTTGGCATGCCAAAGGCACACCAAAGACAAGCCTGTCTGCACGTAACCCAACTGCGACCAGCGCCAGGAACCCTAGACCTCCGCACCGCCAATGATACAACTGAGAGGAACTCCACGCACTCAACCCAGGCTGCAACAACAATTATAAGCTAGCATCACCAGCCGACACCCACGGACCCTTCCGCTGTCACCGCTGCTGGCACATGTACAGCACCGTCAGGAACATGGACCCAGCACAACCAGCCCACAAGAACACAACTGAACCGAAGACCCTGCAATGCATCCTCCCCAACATCCGATCACTACACAAACATGCCACCGAAATCTGGGACCTCCTCGACAGCACCACACCGGATGAAGCATTCTTCACAGAAACAAAGACCAACTCCACCTCAGGACTGGACATTGCCATTGCCATTCCCTAAGGATAGAAAATCTCCCGGAAGATCCACCCCACCCGCCCGGGAGGAGGAATTGCCATGGTCCACAAATCCACCCTCCACCTGAGCACACTCCCCGATGAGCCCACAGACCTGATGGAACACCTTCACTTCAAGATACAGGCCAGCCCTTTCACCACCCTCCGGGGAACCCTCATCTACCGACCCCCTGGACCCTGTGGACCATTCACCAACTCCATCATGGACATCATCTCCCAACTACACCCTGCTGCGAGACCTCAACTTCGACCCCAACACCACATCCCTCATGGAAAACCTCCACAACATTGCACTCCACCAGATCATGACTGAGTCCACACACTCAGCAGGACACACCCTCAACCCCCTCTATACAACAGGAAAATCCATCACTTTCAGCCACACCACTGAACTCCCGTGGACAGCCCATCAATGAATCCACTTCACCTTCAGAACACACACCATCCACAGACACCATCACCAGCTCCCATGGAGAAATTGGACCAAAATCACTGACAACCAGCTCATCTCCTCACTCGGCAACTCTACCCAACCACCACGGAAGATCACGACCCCAACACCGCAGCCCGATCTCTGCACAGATGGATCACCGACAGCGCCAACACCATAGCCCCCCTCAACACAACACACACGCCAAGAAAGCTAGATGGTTTACCACCGAACTTCGAGAGTCCAGGTGCACCTGCCGCTGGCTAGAGAAGACCTGGAGGAACTCCAAATCCACAGAAGCCCACAACAACTTCAAAGCCACCACCAACGCCCACTACCAACTCATCAGAAACCCGAGGAAAACAGCGATCGAAGACAGAATCTCCACACACGCACACAACAGCAAAGAACTCTTTAACATCATCAAAGAGTTCGCCCAACCCACCAGCGAGTCATTCCTTCCTCACAAGACCTCTGCAACAAACTCAGCACCTTCTCCCACCACAAAATCAAGAACATCTACGACAACTTCAATGAAGACAATGAACACACTGAACCATCACCAGCCACCCCCGACACCCTGAAGCCAACGATTGACATCTGGACAGCCCTCACCACAGAAGACACACTGAAGACGACAAAGTCAATCTACTCCGGGCCCCCACTGACCCCTGCCCCCACCACATCTTCAACAGAGCTGCCAACACCATCGCACCCATGCTCCACCACACCATCAACCACTCCCTGGCGAACGCCTCCTTCCCCGATGACTGGAAGCATGCCGAGATCAACCCCCTCCTGAAGAAACCCTCGGCAGACCCCACAGACATCCAAAACTACAGACCCATCTCCCTGCTCCTGTTCCCAGCAAAAGTCATCAAGAAAGCCACCAACAGTCAACTCGCCACCATCATCGAAGAGCACAACATCCTCGACTTGTCCCAATCTGGCTTCAGAAAAAAACACAGCCGTGAAACCGCCCTCCTCACCACAACAGATGACATCCGCTCCCTACTGGACAAAAGAGAAACAGTAGCCCTCATCCTCCTCAACCTCTCAGTGGCCTTCGACACAGTCTCCCACCGCACCCTAACATGCAGACTTCACAACACAGGGATCCGAGACAAGGCCCTCGACTGGATCCACTCTTTCCTCTCTGGCAGAACTCAACAGGTCAGACTCCCTCCTTTCCTCTCAGACCCTACACCAACCACCTGTGGAGTCCCACAGGGGTCCTCCCTCAGCCCAACGCTCTTCAATGTCTACATGGCTCCGCTCATCCCCATCGTCAGAACCTATAGACTCAACATTGTTTCATACACAGACGACACCTAACTCATTCGCTCCCTATCCAACTAACCCAATGCAGCCAAACACAACTTTCAAGATGGCATGGAAGCTGTCACCAAATGGATGAAAAGCAGCTGCCTACAACTCAACACTGACAAAACAGAAGTACTCATCATGGGCCCACACCCCAATGCCTGGAATGACACCTGGTGGCCCCCTGCCTTCGGAAGCCCATCCAGCCCCATGGACCATGCACGCAACCTTGATATCATCCTGGACTCTGAACTCAAAATGGACCGCCAGATCAATCCGTCAAATCCTCCTGCTTCCACACCCTCCACCTCCTACATAAGACCTTCAAATGAATCCCTCTTGAGCACAGAAAGACCGTCACTCATGCCCTCGTCACCAGCAGACTCAACTACGGCAACGCACTCTACGCTGGAATAAACAAACACCTCACCCGCAAGCTACAAAACTTCCAGAACGCCGCCGCAAGACTGGTCCTGAACCAGCCAAGACACTGCCACTTCTCCCAACACCTGCACACACTCCACTAGTTCCCCATCAACACTAGAATCACCTTCAAGATCCTCACCCACGCACACAAAGCCCTCCACAACACCGGACCAGCATACCTGAACAGCCGACTCAATTTCCACGCACCCCAAAGAACCCTACGATCAGCCCAGCTCTCCTACGCCATGGTTCCCCATGTCAGAAAGACCAGATCGGGAGGCCGCTCCTTTTCCTTCTTCACCGCCAGAGCCTGGAACGCTCGACTGCTCCACCTCAGACAGACATCACTCCCCATCTTCACGAGAAACCTCAAAACTTGGCTCCTCTACAGCCCCCTCCTTGATGTACTGGAGCCTGCACCTCCCCTCTTCCCCAGCGCCTTGAGACCCTTCCGAGTAATTAGTCACACTTAACAAACACGTGATTAATTGAGTGATTAGGGGTGGATTTGGAAAGGGTGGCTTGGGATGTGGGAGTGGTAGAACACCATTTGGTATGAGTGGTTGGAAGTTTGGGAGGGGTTAGGGTAAGGGAAAACTGGAATCCTCTATGGAGAACTTGGTAGACTGTTTGGGAGGGAGGGGTCCTTCAGAGTTAGAGGGAGGGAGTGCCAGTATGTGATGTGCGTCTGTCTGTTGAGGATGCAGTTGCCTGTGGGACTAATGTCTGATTTGAAAGTATGTGTGCTTCTTGTGTCATTTGTATATGTTGTGTGCTTGATTGCGTGTGTCTGTGTTTTTTAGTGTGTACTTTAAGGTAGGTGTGTCTTTGGATGAATGTGCTGTGGATGTGCTGGTTGTGGGTGTTGTGGATGTTTATGTAGTGGTGCGTGTGATGGTAGGGTCGTAACTGTCAATGTGCGTGTATGCAATGGTGGTGGGGGTGGCAACCGTACGGGTGGTGGTGTCTGTGATGTGTGTAGATGGGATGGTGGTGGGGTGGTACCTGTGGGGGTGGTGTCTGTGGTGTGTGTGGATGTGATGGTGGTGTGGGTGGTAACTGTGGGGTCAGTGATGTCTGTGGTGTGTAGGAAATGGGATGTGATGGTGGTGGGGTTGGTAACTGTAGGGTTGGTGGTGTCTGGGGTGTCTGTATATTTGGATGTATGCAAGTGTTTCTTGTGATGTTTGTGTTTATGTGTGGGTGTGCTACTTGTGTCTGTATCAGTGTGTGCATGTGAATGTGTGTGCTTGGGGCAGGTCTGGAAATAGGGATTTGGGATGGGGAAGGGACAGGAACTGGGCCACAAGATTGGGATGGACGGGAGACTGCAGTGAATGAGGAGGACAGACTCCTAAAAGACCTCTGTAGGCCAGACATTGCACTGTGAATGCCTTCCAGGTAGGCTACCATTTCTTGCATGTGGCTGCCAAGCCCCTGGCTGGCATTCAGTAGTGCCATCTGACCTACGGTAATGTTTCAGAGGAGGGCAATGGCCTTATCATTCAGCACAGCCAGGGGGACAGGGGCCAGGGGCGCGCTGGTGTGAAAGAGATGACACCCCTCTTAGGGGTGGGTATGCGACCAATTGGGTCGGGAACAACAGGGTGGGTGAAGATGGTACTTGGGGTGGTGAACAAGGGTGAAGGTGTTACGGATCCTGTTGGGTTCACCACCACTAGGGAGTATCCGTTGGAGGATGCCTCAGAAGAAGAAGTTGACGAGCTTTCATCCTCTGTTGAACTCTTCTCACCCTCAGGGCAACTGAGTCCCTCAGTGTTGGTGGTCTCAGCACTGGAACCACTGTGGCCAGCTGCTTCACGGCCGAGGTTGGCCCTTTTTCCTTCACTTGGCTTGGATGATGGTGAAAATAACATATACAATAGGTGAAGCAGATCTGTGTAAACAGAACTGATCATGAACTTTGATCAAAATACATATTCAAATTTAACAAATTTCATCTGCGTCAAGGCTCTGAACATTTGTTTCACCAGTAGCATGAGCACATGCATGTATGCAATACAATGAGAAAAAAGTTTGGTCACAGTTATGCGATTCCAGCTGATAGCTCCTATATCTTGAATGTTCTTGTCTCAAATTCATCATAATGTATCTCCTGGAGCAGTTTCACACCTCTATATCTTTGGCGTTTGTAGTTTATAAAATTGATCTGATGTCACCCAAAAGAACATATACCAAAAATACCTTTGCACAGTTTCTTTACAAGGCCCTAAATTCAGCATGATGTAGATCTCCCAAAAGTCTTTTATGAATAAATGAGAGTCCATAAATACTGCACTTCTGTACCAATATTAGCATAAACTGAAATCATGTCACCTTCGTATGGGCATTATACAATTATAGCACTTACTACAAGACACTAAAATATGTCAGCTGTCTAAATTGATTAATGAAAGCTGCACTGAAATAGGTTGCCAATGGGTATTCAGACAAAATATCGAGTCAGTAATATTGTCTGACACAATTATCAAGTTGGAAATATTGTGAAACAGAAACATTAGAAGCAAGAATTTCATGGACAAAAATATCGATTTTTAGGTAAGCAATATTGATATTTAAAATATAGAATATCATTTGCAAAAATATAGTTATTTAAAATATTTTTTAATTAGTCTTATGTATTTTAGTATATATTTTAAATGTATGTGATGTCATTTTTTGGGACAAGTATTGTTTATGTTTTTTTAATATAAGTGTTCAATTTTTAGTAGTTATTAAATTTAATTTAATTATATTTTGTGTTTTTTAGTTCTGTAGCGAGTTGTGGGTTTTTAGGGAATAGGGTGGGAAGTAATTTAATTATATTAAATGTATGATTATTTTGTATTTAATAATATTTATTTAATTTATATTTATAGTGTTAATTGTGCTTTTAACTGTTTGGGGTACATTTTATCTGTTAGTTGTGGGATTTATAGGGGCAAGATGTGGAAAGTAATTTATTTGTAATTAATTAATAATTAGTTGGTAATTAATATGAATTAATTAATCAATAATTATGGTAATTGTGTAATTTTGTTTTAGTTCGGGTTGTGGGGTTTATAGGGGTAAAGGGTGGGAAGTAATTTATTTTTATTTAATTAATAATTAGTTGATAATTAAATGTAATTGATTCATTGATAATTATGTTAATGGTTTAGTTAAATTTGTTTGGTGTGGGGTTTGGGTTTCTAAGGACTAAAGGGCAGGAGTAAATTAATTTAAATTAATGTATAATTAGTTGTTAAATACTATTAGCTATTTAATTGTAAATTAATATTTGTAACTGTTATTTTTTATTAGTGTTAAAGGGTGGTAAGTTAATTAATTGTAATACATTTATATTTAGTTTTTAATAAATAATATTTGTTTACTTGATAAGTATGTTAATTGTGCATTTTTCTTATTTGAGATGTGGGTTGTGGGTTTTGTAGGGGTATGGGTGGGAAGTAAATGGATGTTTAGTAAATAATGAATTTTTAAGTAATATTAATTTGTAATTTGACAACTTATTATGTTAATTGTGTAAATGGTTTTCGGGAGAATTTTATGAGTGTGTTATGTTTTGTGGGGGTATACTGTGGAAAATAATATTCATTCAAATTAATCACTAATTAATATTTAATTAATGATAATTGGTTTGTTGATAAATATTGATATTATTAGTGTATATCATTCTTTATATTAGGTGCAGGTTGTGAGTTGTGCGTGGTTATACGGTGGGAAGTAATTCAATCACATTTATGTAATAAATACATTTTTGTTAATAAATACTTTTGAAATAAAATTATATGAAAATAATTTTTTTATTTTTTTATTTTAATATTTGTAGGTATTTGCAATATATATTTAAAATTGTAATATTTTTTTTATTTTAAATATATTTGTATTTTGAATTCAGCATATTTGTGTTTGTTTTAATAATTTAATTTTGTTCAGGATATTTTATTTCTTTTTAATGTTGCACTGACTGAAGTGGGAATATTCAATTTTCCCATTCCACAATCCAACACTTTCCCTACAGTTGGACTGTAGCGGTAATAGTGAATTGGACCTCTCCACAATCCAACACGTTCCCTACCGTTGCATTGACTGAAGTAGGAATAGTAAATGTTAGCCCTCTGCAATCCAACCCTTTCCCTACTTTTGCACTGACTGGAGTGGGAATAGCAAATTTTAACCTTCCGCAATCCAGCACTTTTCCTATTGTTGCACTGACTGGAGTGGGAATTGTTTTTTTTGTTAATTATAAATATTATTGTTGTGTTAGATGTAGTGGGAATAGTAAATTGTAGTATTTTGTAATGTTATATTTTATGCAATTTTATATTTATTGACGTTAGAGTAGTAAGGGTCCGATCCCGATGTAGTTTGGAAACTTTTCCGACTGAATAGGTTTCTGACTCGTTTCCAAATGAATCGGGTCCTGCAAGTCTGGATGAACGATTACCATGCTTCCCAACATCGTTCAAACAAGAACACAATCTCCCATTGAAAAAAAGGGGTGATTGGGGAAAACCTTTCACCCTGTGGCCGGCCCCCCTTAGTGCCTGCCACATTGTGCATGGTTGGGAACAGGGGTCCCTTGGGTACCCTCACGTGCCCCATTTATATGCCTCCGGGTGAAGGGGGGCCTGCAACAGGCCCCCAAAGACAGATTCCGTCAGCAGTTTTGTGTCAGGTAGACCGAATTGTAACGGCTGTCTGAATCTGTCATCGTGATCGCTCGTCCGGAAACCGTGTCAATAGAGCTGTACTCGATCTGAAAGACACAGGCTGTTCGAATGCCTTTTGAACCAATTCAGACTGCTCTAATGGTTCACGGGCATCGTAATCGGTTGTTGGGAAATGTGTACCATTCATTCGGCAACAAAGGTACTGAATCGGATTCTGCAAAACCAAATCACATTCGGAGGCTTTCTGAACGGCATCGTAATCGGGCCCTAAATCTTATTTTTGTGTGATGTAAAATATTTTGTTACTGGTGTGTTGTGTTAGTATACAAATGTTTTCTTTTTAATGTGGTGGGAATGTATATGTATTTTTTTAATTTGTAATAATTTATTTTATGTTGTATTTTATATAACTATGTGTTTGATTTATTATAATGATATCATAATTTGCAATATTTTATTTGTAACTTATTTTTAATTACATCATAAAACATGTGTGTTGCTCAATTTTTATTTTAAATTAATTTGATTCCCTTTTAATATTTGATGTTTTTGGTATATTTAAATATGTTTACATATATTTTTGATAATAATATATTATTTCATTTTTTTTAACTTACATTATTTATTACAATATTACTTAATATTTTTATATATGTATGATTATATATATTTATATATATGTGTGTTTACATTTTTAAAAGGAAGTTTATCTGTTGTATTTGTTAAAATATACATCTAATCATATTTTTTAAAATAAAGTAAAGTTAGTATGTAATTTATGTTTATTTTCATAATGTAAATTATAAATATTTTAAAATATATATTTAATACAACTATATTATTGTAAACAATATTTTTTAAAGTATAGGGATTCGAAATCTTTGTAATCTATATTTTCCCTCGATATTTTTGTAATCTATATTTTTGTGGTCGATGTTCTGTCAGTGAACATTCCCAATGTATCCTTCACCACACACCACCACCACCTCATCAGAACAACAAATGAAGCAGCCATTCAGAAACACATCAACGCCAACGCACACACCAGCAAAGAACTCTTCACCGTAGTCAAAGAATTTACCAAGCCCAGCACAGAGACAGGAGACATTGCCACCTCTCAAGACCTCTGTCACAACCTTACCACCTTTTTCCACCGCAAGATCAAGGAGATCTTGCAACCCAAGACGCACCCCACCCGCAACCACCGCACCCAGTGGCTCCAGATCTAAGCGGACCTTGCCCAACTGGACTACCCTCACCTCTGACAACACCCTCAGGACCATGAAGAGCATCCCCTCTGGAGCCCCCCGGCATCCCTGCCCTTACCACATCTTCAAGAAAGCCGGCAACTCCATAGCACCCGAACTCTGCCACACCATCAGCTGCTCCATCAAGTCCCCACCTTCCCTGAAGACTAGAAGCACGCAGAGCTCCACCCTCTGCTCAAGAACTACAATCCCATCTCTCTGCTCTCCTTCTTAGCCAAAGTCATTGAGAAAGCCATCAATGACCAACTCTCCTAGTTCATCGAAACAAACCACATCCTGGACATCTCCCAATTGGGCTTCAGAAGCAACCACAGCACTTAGACTGCTCTCCTTGCTGCTAGAGATAACATCTGCACCCTCCTCGGCTGCGGCAAAACTACTGCCCTCAAACTCCTGGACTGATCAGCTGCCTTCAAAACCATCTCCCACCACACCCACTGCACAAGACTCCATGATACTGGTATCCGTGATGAAGCCCTGGAATGGATCCGCTCCTTCCTTACTGACCAAATACAGAAAGTCAGACTTCCACCGTTCAACTCAGAATCCACAGAGATCAGCTGCAGAGTGCCTCAGGGCTCCTCCCTGAGCTCCACCCTCTTCTGTATTACATGGCCCCCATTGCAGCCATCACCAGAAGCCACAGACTCACCATCATCTCCTACACTGGCACCCAGCTGATTCTCTCCCTCACAAACGAACCCACAGCCACCAAGAGAAACTTCCACAACAGGATGAAGACAGTTGCCACCTGGATGAAGGACTGCTGCCTCAAGCTTAACTCAGACAAGTCCTTATCCTTCGCTCCACCCCTTCTGCCTGGGATGACTCCTGGTGACCCGCAATGCTCGGAATCCCTCCACACCCACAGACCACACACAAACCCTCTGCATCATCTTGGACTTTTCGCTCTCAATAAACTGGCAAATCAGCCCTGTTTCAACCTCCTGTTTCCACACACTCCACCTACTTTACAGGACCTTCAAGTTGATCCCCACGAGTCCAGGAAATTGTCACCCATGCACTCGTCAGCAGCAGACTCGGCTACTGCAACACACCGTATGTCAGCCGCAACCCAGAAACTGCTAAAGAAATTTTAGAACATCCAGAATGCTCCCTCCAGACTCATCCAGAACATCTCACACTGCAGCCACATCACCGGACACCTGAGAAACCTTCACTGGCTACCTTTCAACAAAAGAATTACTTTGAAGCTCCTCATGCATGCCTACAAAGCCCTCCACAAGGTCGGACCTTCATACCTCAATCACCGCCATTCCTTCTACACTCTCACAGACATCTCTACTCCACCCAACTGGCCCTGGCCACCATCCCACAGATCCACACGACCACTGCTGGATGAAGATCCTTCTCCTACCTCGCTGTGAAAACCTGGACCTCTTTGCATCTGTACCTCAGGCAATCACCATCGCTGGCACAATTCAGGAAGGACCTCAAGACTTAGCTCTTCGACTGAACCGCAGACCCACACTCAGCACCTTGAGACATGTGTGGGTGAGTAATCACACTTTATAAATAACTGATTGAATATTTGATTATCACATATCAAATAGCTACTTAGATTGTAGAAGAAAGTCTGAAAAAAGGTTTCGGGGAATGACAAATAACTTCAACAGAATAAGTAAATACGTAACCCTCAAAACATTCTTAATACATTTCAGTACTGAGCAAAAGAATCTCACATTTCACTCCTAAAGGCCTATAGTCAGTTGAGGTTTTTACTGTCTCAGTAAAATTGTTCTACTAAATATGTTGGTTTTCACTATAGTCCAAAATGTAATACTTCAAAGACTCACATAATACTTGAATTAGGAAACATATTATACCTTGATGAATGCCAACAGTTGGGTAATGAGTCATGAACTTGGCCCGATTTTGAGGTTACCTTATTGAATACAAGTACACATAAGTAATGGAATTTTCAATCTTAAGAAACCCTTGGAAGTATGCCATTTATCTCCCTTATTGCATCATCATCTGAACATGACAAAGGACATTAAGTAATGCTTTGGGGTATGTTGTTTCTCTGTCACCAATGTGTACACATTCTCGTCTGTGTATTCACAATAACTGTTTACCTATCACAATTATTTACAGACAGACTGGCTTACACACACATATTTGTGAAGGAGCAAGTCATCATGCTGATATGCCACTTTGAACAGGAATTAAACATATTTTTGGTTCAAAACACCATTTGGGATATGTTTAGAATCCAAAAAGTAGGCACTAATTGTAGGAAAGTGGGTTTATGTTGTAGTACCCCACACACACATTTTGCATGATTCTAATGCATCTTTGACTGAGTTGCACTGGGTTCCTGCTAACCAGGTTCCAAGTACCTGTGTTCTTTCCCAAAACTGTACAACTGTTTCCACAATTGGCACATCTCTGCCTCACAAGTCCCTTGCAAAAGGTACCAGTGGTACCAAGGTCCTGGTGACCAGAGAGGGTCTCTAAAGACTGAAACATGTATTGTGCCACTCTAAGAGACCGCTCACCAAACACAGGCATACTGCAACTGCAGCCTGTGTATTTTGGTGGAGATAAAAGAAAAGAGTTGAGCTGGCACACATTCCTGTGTGTCAGGCCAACCAGCATTGCAAGAGGCATAGGTAAGTCACCCGTATGGCATGCCTTATAGCCCTAAGGCAGGGGGCACTATACGTTATGTGAGTACATAACTGCATGAGCAGATATGCCCCTATAGTGTCTAAGTCCATTCTTTGATTTATAAGTGCACAGTGAATACATATGGAGTACATTGGCCGGGAACTTGTCACCACAAGTTCCACAGCTCCATGATGACTTCATTGAATTCCAAAATGTTTGGTGGCAGTGTTGGATTTATTAAGAAATACCACCCAGAGGGTAACTCAGAGTTGCTCCCTGAAATCCTACCAACTCCGAAGTGTGTGCCTGACTGGTCCCCACCAGCCTGCTACCTCTAAACATGTTTCTGATCCCCTGAGGTGGGAGTCTTTTGCTCTCGTGGGTCAGAAACAAAGCCTGCTCTGGGTGGAGGTGCTTCACACCCACCTCCATGAAGGAACTGTAAAGAAAGGCTGTGAGCTTCAAAGGCTTCCCACCCTTTGTTATGCTGACCAGGGCCTCTCCAGCTAGTGGAGATGCCTGATGCCCTCACCAAGCCCTATTGTTGGTGGCAAGGTTGGCAGGAAAATTGGTAAGCAAGAGAGGTGTGTCCCCTCTCAGTCAGGATCGTGCCTAAGGTGCCCTGAGCTGAATTGACCACTTTCTTTGAGAATCCTCCATATTGTCTTCCACATATGCAAGCCATAGCGAATTACATTTGCCGTATATAGAAGATTTTATAAAGGCTCGCCCGACATTGTTCTGGTTAAGAATTTGGAAGAATAAGGCTGCACAATTGACCAGAGAGATAATTATGGACTGTTTGAATTGTGACAGAGGGATGGATATACCATGGCTGGCAGGTGTCCATAAAAGTTTCATAAACTTAAACATGGAATATTTGTTCTTAAATCCTTTAGATCATAGCCCCGCTAACATCAAATCCATAGAAAGATCACTCTATGCATCTTTTAAAAAAAATTAGACTAGCAACTGAAAATAACAAAACTTCGGTTGCTAGATATATGCAAATCGAGTATGTAACCCCAGACATGCCTAAATATCTATCAAATCCTGTTGGTCGCTGGGAAAGGGGCTTATTCTTCAGACTCAGAACAGATACAATGAAATATTTGTTATCATTCCCTACTGGCTACACAGCCAACCTTGAATCCTCCCTTTGCCCATGTAATAATAGTTCTAACCAATCAATGTTACATTTTTTATTTTTCTGTTCCTTTTATTCTTCACTCACAAAAAAATTTTTGATCCCATATTTTAAGTCACAATGTGTTTCGGACTATAAGATTGCTTATGACATGGTGCTTGCTATCAACAATGATGATCTGTGTTTTAGAGTTGGATCCTTTTTAAAATCAGCGGTATATTCTCGAAATACTATGTATTTGACATAATTCCGCTATCTGATGTGTTTGTATTAACTGTATTTTTTATATTGTGTCAATCTGTTATTTTTAACTGTACTTTTATGGATATAATGTTTATCCGAATAAAGTTCACATTCATTCATTCATTCATTCATTCCATATTGTTTTGGAGGACTCTAGCCAATAGGGTTAGGGATCTACCCCTCGCCAGAGAAAGTCAGCATACAAAGGACGCAGACATCCTAAAGGTAATCAGCCCATTGGCTACTACCTTCTGACCCCTGTAACGCCCCTGAAACTAGTGTTTAGGGGCACCCCTGACCCTTAATACTGAGATTACTGACAACCTACAAAGAAGAGGACACAGAACAGCCATACAGCAGCAAAGACGGAAGACACCAACGGACTTGGCCCCAGCCCTACTGGCCTGTCTGCAGCCCTTAAAGTCCCTGCTATGGAAGAGCGACGTGTCCTGCAGTCCAGCGATTCCCAGAATCCTGAGAGGACTGCCTGTCTTCAAAAAAGACTTCTGATCTCCTGTGGACACTGTTCCTGTATAGAAGAAAACCACCTTTAAAGACCAAGAGCTCTGTCTGTCGACCACCTCTGCACCCAACGCCCATGGCCAGAGTCCAAGAGGCCCACAGGTCCAGAAAATGTTCCCCAACGATCCTGAGCAAGAGTCCCTCATGGGTTGACCCCTACTGGACTCCACATCGATGTCCTCAGTCTCTGCATGATGATCCCCCAACTACAACCGCATTGGTAAGCTGACTTTTGATGCCAAACGACATCTTTGCATCCAGAGCCCTTGAGCATTGGGGGGATCTACTGATAGTGTCCTGACATCTCCCAACTTACCTGTGCAGCTGTAGGTTTCAATCATTCATCCTCCTGGCCTGAGCCTGCAGACCTTTTCCATGTTTGAAATTTTGAATTTATTTGCAATGGGCACCCAACGCTGTGTTGGTACTCTGCACCCGGCCGCCCCTGTGCCTCTGAGAGTTTAAGTATGGTGCTGCCTTGCGGCCCCCTGTGCTTATTTTAACCCCTGTAGACTGGGTTATGAAACTATATATTCTATTCACCTGTAATTAGTGCAAGTTTAATTGCCCCATTTCTCCTTTGGATATCATTGGCACCAGATCCCCAGTTGGACCTCTGTACCCGGCGGGCCCTGTGCCGCTGGTGGCGCCATAAAATAAATAAACTAAAAGTAATATTTTTACAACCATTGGTCTTGGATTTAGTCATTGAGGTTGTGCAATTATTCCTTGCCTGCATGTGTACAATAAATGTTTAGCATTGCCCTCTGATAAGCCTAACTGCTCAACCATACTACCACAAAATAAAGCATTAGTTTTACCTACTTTAGCCTATTGAAAGCCTCTGGGGATCCACTGGACTCTGCACACACTATAACTAACTTTGCTATAGTATATATAGTGCCAGCGTCCTACAGCAATACTGATGTCACCAGTGATTTTGGGCAACATGCTTACTCATGTTTGTGTAGCATCCCAACTTACCAATGTGGTGTTTAGTACATCCACTGCATCTGAAGTGCAAAGTATAACATGTCTATCTGCAGCCTGGCACTCATGATGTCTCATGAACTCAGCCTTTCCCCAACTTTTACATAGAGGGGCCGATTCCGATCCGGGTCGGAAGGGCACCGAACGCGATCCGGCCGGAAAAACTACGAGCCGTACGTGTGTTTCCCGGCTGACTCGTACAGCTGTACGAGCGAGCCAGTACGATGCGAGCTACATGAAATTCACCGACTGAGTAGTTTCTGGGTCCGAACCGCTCCATACGTCTCGGTCGTAAGCTAACTGTGGCGTGCAATGGATGCGATTAACGACCGAGCCAGTACGATGCACGCGTCGGACAGCCTGTGCGAGCCGGAGTGTCCGGTTCGCAAAAGCTCCGGGGTCGGACTTCGGCGGTCCGCATCGGACCCCCCGACACCCGCAGCTGTATGACTAGCACACAGGGGGAGACCTATGGGTCTCCCCAACACAGGCATGTACGGTGCGGATGGCACCGACATATACCCACTGTAGGGGGCGCACTTGTTCGAGATGTACCCATTCAGTCAATGGGAGCGCATGTATGGGTCGTACAACTGGCTCCCATTGACTTCTATGAGAGTCCGACCGAACCGAGTCCGACAGCATACGTGCGCATCGTACTCGCTCGGCCGGACTGTAGGGGTCCGGCTCGGTCGGAAAACACTCCGGAACCGACTCGGTCGGAGTGCTTTCCGACCCGGATCGCAATCGGTCCCTAAAAGGGTAAACTTGTGCCCATCTAATAAGTGACCTCAAGGCTGTGTTCTACTCTGAAGGTATCTGGGAGCTACTGGTAGCTCCCAATTAACAGTTCTCCCTGATCCAAGCTGTGAGAATTGTGGGACTACACACATAGCTAACACCATTTGCAATTGCTTTTTACAGAATACATGCGCATCTCTAGTTCTAAGGTGTATATATTTGAATTTCCTTTCACCATGAAGCAAGTGGCCAAATTAGCACAAGTACAACACATTTATACATGCATTGATCTCTGCATTCACACCTAATATGATCTAGGGTTTTAAACTCACTGCACATTTTAATGATGATATTTATTAGACATTATACGGTGCTTACAAATACCTGACAGGAGTGTCCTATTTAAAGGCCACAATATGTGACACTTTACACCAATTACTACAATTCACTCTGGAAATCATAGCCACATTGTAGCCTGTGTAAATGGAACTAAGCCAGTTAGACAGATTCACATTT
The DNA here is from genome assembly GCF_964204655.1 of Triturus cristatus. Classification (NCBI taxonomy): domain Eukaryota; kingdom Metazoa; phylum Chordata; class Amphibia; order Caudata; family Salamandridae; genus Triturus; species Triturus cristatus. The sequence continues at coordinate 594,686,076 of NC_140588.1, forward strand.
TTATTTCAGACATGTACCTGTTCCTCTGGTGAGCCATAGAGATGCACATACAGACAAAATATCTCAGTTGCCAGCAGTTCCAGCTCCTCTGCTGAAAAGGCAGGGGCCATCTCTCCTGTTTGACCTGGTATGGTTACTCCCAGAGGTGACCAACAGCAGAATTCGTGGAGGAGGTCTTTATAGCAGCAGTGCTAGGAAGCAAGTGAGGTGTTTTCTAAACCGCCAAGTACATGTACGCGACATATGTGATTGTCAGCAGAGATGGACACATCCTTGGGCCTTCTACCATTATGTTCACCAACCTCAGCCTATGGGTGTGTCCATCATGGAGTTTACCACTCACTGCGTGGTCGACTTCCACCGCTGCCATCCACTTACAAATGTCCTATCGGTGATGCAAGGCACTGCCATTTTAGGAGTTGAAACTAGTGTGTTAGTGACTGTTAAGTGTGTCACCACCACCTCAATGGGGTCTAATGTGTTCAAATTATCACACTCCGATAGACAAAGATTTTTCAGAAGAAACATTTATGTGAAGTGCGTTACTGTACTGAAGCACGATATTAGCGCGGCGTTGTCTACACCTCCTGTAATGTTTTTTATATTAAAAAATTAAACAATCATAATTAAAATGTGTTGATAATACTTTTGAAATGTTTTAATTAATTGTAAAGATTCACACCAAGACCACAAATGTCATTTGTGATGGATAAGGGACAAGAAGCAAGTGTTGGCTCAAATTCTGTATCAAACCATATACATGTTGACAAATTAAATCACTTCTGTGTTACTGATCAAATATGTTACTGTGAATGATGTAATACATGTTCACATGTTCTTCCAATGCAGACATGTGAACTCTGGGAGAGTTTGCAAGGGATGAAAGCAGGCAAGACCAATACTCACAGTAAATAATTAAAATCAACAAACAGCCCAAACATCCAAAGCACCAAACAGAAGGCTATTAAAAGTGGCAGGAAAATGGTCATTAATCAATAGACAAACAGACATCAGACACACACAAACACACACACACACATGCGTGCATGCACACACACACATATTGGTTTTGCAAACAAGCACATGGATTTGCAAAACGAAGAAGGCATTGAAGACAGAGTGAAAATGATTGCATTATACACACCCATGCCTCTCCCACAAACACACTGAATTCACAAAATGACTGTCTACCCTGAATGCCCTCCTTCCATCAACCACAAGCAAACACATGCTACATACACTTCAGGTCAATGAGTTCACAAATATACATTAATAATGTTGCTACGACCACCCAAAGAATCGTACATCATTCAATGCAGTAGCAATGAGAATGTGCAAAATCAATACAAATTAAAAGTATCATTCATGACAGGCAGGCAGATTAATACCTTCAGGCTTAGGCCCCAAACACAATAACATAAAATTCATAGAATCTTCAGTAAAATCAACATAATTATCCTTGCGCTGTAAACGGGTCCTAACAACTTCAACACCCACCAACAGAAGGATTTTAAAAATGTCAGAAAATTGACAATTATCCACCATCACACACAGTCATATGAACTGCATTAAAAAACGGCGGCCCAACACATAACGTTTCAAGCCAGTATGCATGGAAGACAAAGAGAAAATACCTGCATGCTTCTATCTATTCCGAAGCCCACCAACTTTCAGAACATTTAGCACAGACTGTTCTCATGAGGTGTGAGGTCAGAACTGATTTGCATAAGGCAGGCCTCTGCCTTGAGTGGTACAGTGGGCAAAAAAAATAGGCTAGAATGCTTTCCAGAGAGATTGCCGGTTGTAAGCATTCCTCTATCACTGTTTGTGTGATTTTGTTTCATTTAAACAAAAAACAATTGAATAGCTTCTCAGGGAGCTTTCTCCCTGTGCTTTAGGGCAGGCCTACTGTTGCCTGCATGAGTCTTCCATGCTTCTCAGGGCAGATATGGGCACAAAAATGAGTGATGGTCACTGCTCTCAATATGGTAAAACAACAATATTTTCAAACCTTGTGGTCCTTTTCCAGACAGTCTGTCAGGTTACAGGTTTACATGAGGGAAACCAATGATTTTAAATCGACTGTGTAAACTTCAAAGTTTGTTCATTGGGGGATAGTAAGAGCTAAACAAGCCAGAATATCAAAAGATATACCAAGTCAACTGTGTCACAGAGAGGGAGTAATGAAAACATTTCAAAATACAGCCACTACTGATACTTCAGGTAGAATACCTCGCCAAAATAAACACAGTATTGCAGCAAGTCCGGAAATTAGCTGATCGAACAGTGAGATGTTTGGGGAGACTCGCACAGACCAGGTATTATAGTGAGGGTGACGGACCTGGTAGAAAACGGGCCTGGTTATTATGGAGAGATGGACGTTGCAGTCCTGCTGTTTCATTGGAGGGTCCCGGGGGGAAGGGAGGCGAATCTAACAGCTAATGAAGACATAGTTGGGAGTGTGTTAAGTATTGTAGATGGTTGTAGACATCACAAGTTCATATACCGTTCAAACAACTGAGAAATACTTTGACGAGATCAACCTTGTCTGGCTGGAATACAGTGACAGAGAGTTCGTGAATGAGCCAATATCGATTGACAAGGTATTAGAAGCTGTTAGACGGCGACCTCAGAGGAGCCCGGAAAGGGGGTCCTGACTACCCTGAGACCCACCCTCAAAGTATCGTAGCCGGGCACTGGCGGGAGACTCCTCAGGAGGAGAAATCTCGTATCGAGGATCGTACTTCTGGCACCCCACGACACAGAAACACCACACCGTGTGTCCTTAGGAATCAATCTTTATCAAACAGGTTAGCATTGCAAATATGTACAAGGAGAGCATGGGCTCAATGAGTCTCGGAAGGGATAGGGGGTAGCGGGACAGTCTCTGGTAAAGGTTCAAGGCAAGGCCGTACCCGGCGCACAGCTCACAATCCTCGAGCTGGGGGGTAGGCTGGTTGTCGTGGGGTCCGGCGGGACCGGTGGAGTCTGTGGAAGCTGCGAGTCACTCAGCGGGCTCAGGTACTAGCTCGGAGGTCTTACGATCTTCGGGGAGCCGCGAGTCACTCAGCAGGGCTCAGGTACAAGTTCGGAGGTCTTACGATCTTCAGGGAGCCGCGAGTCACTCAGCAGGGCTCAGGTACAGTTCGGAGGTCTTACGATCTTCAGGGAGCCGCGAGTCACTCAGCAGGGCTCAGGTACAGTTCGGAGGTCTTACGATCTTCAGGGAGCCGCGAGTCACTCAGCAGGGCTCAGGTACAGTTCGGAGGTCTTACGATCTTCAGGGAGCCGTGAGTCACTCAGCAGGGCTCAGGTGGTTCTAAGTTCCAGGAGCCGCGACCGCGTCAGCAGGCTCTCGTTGTTCCAGCGTCAAATCTGCCGGACAGTCCCAGAGCACCCCTTGTTATAGGTCGACCCCTCTTTGATGTCCGGAGTCTGTGCAGGCAGGGGTCTTGTCACCCGGGGGTCGCTTGTCGGGGTTTCCTGCCATTGTCTTGTGATCTTTTCAGGGCCGGGTCGGGAGGAGTCCCAGACACCCAGCAGTCGTGGAGCCAGCTCTCAGGGAGGCCGGAGGGCCGATCGAAACCCATCGTCTCAGGGGAGTTCAGAGGTGCGACAGAAACTGCTCCTCCCTCTCTCATCCTCTGGAAGCGTGATGTCCTCCAGCCGGGGTGGCGCCTCTAGGCCCGGGTCGCGCTGGGGCCGGGCGGCCATCTTGGTGCATGAAGTGGGCACGCGGGCCCGGGGTGGCCGAAGGGGGAGAGGCCATGGACGAGGATGTCCGGGTCGGGTGCATGTGTTCTGGTGGAAAGGATCGGTTAGGCCGTGAGCTCGGGCTGCAGATACCAGGTGAGGTGGTGCGGGGACCAGTAGAGCCATGCTACGAGGCCGGGTCCAACACGCGTCCCCCCCAGCTGAAAGCCGGAGAGAACTGCCCATCATCTTGGGGGGTTCTCTTCGCTGAGGCGGAAGAACCGGGAGAGGCCGTCAGCGTTGGCGTGGTCCGTACCAGGGCGATGTTCTATGGTGAAATCCATCCCCTGGAGGGAGATTGACCACCGCAGTAGCTTGGGGTTTTCTCCCCGCATCTGCATGAGCCATCGCAAGGGCCGATGGTCGGTTTGGACTTTGAAATGGGTGCCGAACAGGTAGGGGCGTAGTTTCTTGAGTGCCCAGACCACGGCAAAGGCTTCGCGCTCAATGGTGCTCATCGCTGTTCTCTGGGCAATAGCCGCCGGCTGAGGAAGGCGACGGGCTGGTCTAGGCCTTGGTCATTCACCTGGGACAGGACGGCCCCAATGCCATGCTCGGAGGCATCGGTTTGGACTACAAACTCCCTGGAGTAGTCGGGAGCCTGGAGGACGGGGGCCGTGCACATGGCCTTCTTTAGGGCATCGAATGCCTCCTGGCAGGCGGTCATCCACTGCACCTTCTTTGGCTGTTTTTTGGATGTGAGTTCTGTGAGGGGGCCGACAAGGCTGCCATACCCCTTGATGAATCTTCGGTAGTAGCCAGTGAGGCCCAGAAAGGCTCGGACCTCCGTTTGGGTGGTGGGGGGTTCCCAGGCCACGATGGCGTCGATCTTCGGCTGTAGAGGGGCGACCTGGCCACTCCCGACCTGGTGCCCCAGGTAGACTACTGATCCTTGCCCAATTTGGCACTTGCTGGCTTTTATGGTGAGGCCTGCCTGGCGCAGGGCGGTTAGCACCCTCCGGAGGTGCTGGAGGTGCTCACTCCATTCGGAACTGAAAACGGCGATGTCGTCTAGATAGGCTGCGCTGAACTGTTCCAGCCCGGCCAGGACTCTATTCACCAGTCGCTGGAAGGTGGCCGGGGCATTTTTCATTCCGAAGGGCATTACGCGGAAGCGGTAATGCCCATCTGGGGTGGAGAAGGCAGACCGCTCCTTGCCTCCCTCGGTGAGCGCAATCTGCCAGTATCCGCAGGTGAGGTCGAAGGTGCTGAGGAACCGGGCTGCCCCGAGTCGGTCAATGAGCTCGTCGGCTCGTGGAAGGGGGTGGGCATCGGCTCGGGTGACGTCATTGAGCCCCCGGTAGTCCACACAGAACCGGAGCTCGGGGGCGACACCGGGGGCCACTGCCTTCGGGACCAGGACCACGGGGCTGGCCCAGGGACTGTCAGATGGCTCGATCACCCCCATGGTCAACATCTTTGAGACTTCAGCTTGAATGCAGGACCGGACCCGGTCTGGGACCCGGTATGCTCGGTGTCTCACCGGCGGGCTGTCCCCGGTGTCCACGTCATGGACACACCAGTCGGTGACTCGGGGGGTCAGGGAGAAGAGGTCGGCAAATTGTCCTAGTAGCTGGCGGCAGTCCTCTTGTTGCTGGGCAGTGAGAGCTGGGGAGAGATTCACTCCCTCCACGGAGCCATCCTGCTCCTTGACACACAGGAGGTCCGGGAGAGGATCGGACCCATCTTCGGCCCCGTCATCGGTGGCCAGCAGGAGGCTTGGTTCTGTCCGCACGAAGTGAGGCTTGAGGCGGTTCACGTGAAGGACCCGAAGGGGATCCCGAGGCGACTGGACGTCCACCAAGTATGTGACTTGACTCTTTCGCTCAATCACTTTGTAGGGCCCGGTCCACCTGTCCTGGAGGGCGCCTGGCTTCACCGGGGCCATGACCCATACTTGTTGGCCCGGCTGGAACTCGACCAGAGTGGCATTCTGGTCGTACCAGCGCTTCATCTCTTCTTGGCTTGTCTCCAGGTTGGCCTCGGCCAGTGCTCGGAACTTCCTGGTCTGGTTCCGGAGGGTCAGAACATAGTGGAACACATCTCGTGGGGTGGTCTGGGGTGCCGCCTCCCACCCTTCCTTAACCAAGCTGAGGGGACCTCGGACGGGGTGTCCATAGAGCAACTCAAACGGGCTGAACCCTAGGGACTTCTGGGGGACCTCTCGGTAAGCGAACAAGAGGCAGGGGAGCAGGACGTCCCACTTACGCCGGAGGGGCTCTTCTAGGCCGGTGATCATCCCTTTCAGAGTCCTGTTAAACCTCTCTACTAGGCCGTTCCCTTGGGGATGGTACGGGGTGGTGAATTTGTAGGACACTCCACATTGTTGCCACAGGGACGTCATGTACTTCGAGATAAAATTAGTGCCGCGATCGCTCACGACCTCGCGGGGAAAACCTACCCGGGAAAAGATCCCCATCAGGGCCCGACCCACTACGGGGGCCGTGACGGTGCGTAGGGGGATCGCCTCAGGGTATCGGGTGGCGTGATCCACCAGGACCAGGATGAGACGGTGACCTTGGGAGGTGGGGGGGTCCAGTGGCCCCACGATGTCGATCCCGACTCGTTCGAAGGGGGTACTGACGACCGGGAAGGGTTGGAGGGGAGCCTTGCGCTTCCCCCCACTCTTCCCACTAGCTTGGCATGTGGGACAGGACTTGCAGTGGGCCTCTACAGCTGCTCTCATTCTAGGCCAGTAAAAATGTGTCACGAGACGGCTGTAGGTCTTGTCTTGACCCAGGTGGCCGGCGAGGGGGACGTCGTGGGCTAAGCCCAGGAGGAAGTCTCGGAAGCGGAGGGGTACCACCAGTACCCGTCCGGATCCCAGCTCCACCGACTTCTGCTCACTGTATAAAATGTTATTCTCCCAATAAATTCGGTGCGTTCCAGTTTGGTCGCCTGCGGCTTGGCCCTCGGCCTGGCGCCGTAGTCCGACCAGGGAAGGACAAGTGGCTTGCTCCCGGCAAAACTCCTCCCGGGTGGGCCCGCCCTCGTGGCGCCATTGGGCTAACTCGGGTAGATCGCCCAACTCGGGGACCGGGGCGGTGTCGGACAGGGAGGGTTCGTCGCTGGCGACGGGCCCTTCCGATGGGGGGACGGGAGGACCCTCGGTGGTTACTGCTCTGACTTCTTCGGTCAGGGCGTCTTCGACTTCTCCCAGGGGGGGAAGTCGAGCTGACATAGATCGGGTGGTGGCGCACACCCATTCGGGGAGCCCCATCATCTCTCGGTGGGCCTTGCGCTCGACGTGCTTCCAGGGAGAACTCTCCAGGTCGTTCCCTAAGAGGCAGTCGACCGGCTGGGAGGTTCTTACGGCCACCCTCAGTTTACCTATCACTCCACCCCACTCAAACGGCACCAGAGCTACCTGACACATACTCTCTCTATTATCTGCGGAAATTACCGGGCAAAAGACGTTGGGGAGGATCTGCTCCTCGGGGACTAAGTGCCTGAGGACACCGGTGATGCTGGCCCCGGTGTCCCGCAGGGCCTCTATTTGGTGGCCATTGATCTTGACGAGCTGCCCGTATTTCTTCGTGTTGGAGGGCAGGAGGCTACCAGGGACCATCTCCCTATCTCCCAGGGATACTAGGGCCATGGCTGCGGGTTCCCACTCCCCGGTTTCCTCAACCTCCTCCCCCAGAGCTATGTTGGCTATCTGTCTTGCAGGGGTGTTTTGGGTGGCCATGGGGCATTCTGGGTCATTGGCGTAGTGCCTGGGCTTCTGGCAGCGGAAACAAGTGACGGTTACCCTGTGTCCCCGTCTCCCGGGGGGTCCGGTTACTGGTGGGGGGGGGCGCTGGGAAAGGTGGAGGTTGGGTCTTTGGGGTGCTAGGCTGGGACTCTCTCTGGCCTCCCTGGTTCCCCCCCCCTCTCTGGCGGGGTGGTCCCTGACTGGCTCGGGGGTATTCTCCTACCATGCCCCGGGTGACCCGGGTGTTGGTCCAGCGGTCTGCTTCCACCGCCAGCTTCCTGGGATCGGTGAGTTTGCTGTCAAGCAGATGCTGGCGTAGTTCCATAAAGCAGTTCGCAGCCAGGTGTTCCCACAACAGGAGGTCGGTGAGTTCCTCAAGGGTGGTGACTTTGCTGCCCTTGACCCACCCATCGAAGGCCCGACTAAAAAAGTTTACATATTCCACCCAGGTGGTGCCCGGGATTTTCCTGCAGTCCCGGAATCGCTGACGGTACATCTCGGGGGTGAGACCGTACCTTGTGAGTAGAGCCTCTTTCATGTGGCTGTAGGAGGTCTGCAGAGAGAGGGGTAGGTCGAGCAGGGTGTCTCTTCCTTCACTCAGAAACCGTCCCCACAACCCTGCCCCCCAGTCCTTCTGCGGGACCCGGTGGGAGGTCATGGCGACCTCGTAGGCCCTGAACCATTGTTGAATGTCATTGTTTTTATAATATTCCTTGACCACGTCCTTGGGGATGTGGACCTTCTGCTCCGCTGGGGAGGTCGCCTCTCGGTTTCCCGGGGGCCTCCCTTCCTCGCTTCTGGCCTTGAGCTCGATTTCCTTCAAGCTGCGTTCGTGCTCTAGTTGGAGCTTCCTTCCTTCGTGTTCCCGTTGGAGCTTCTTCTCTTCTAGCTCGCCTTGCACGCACATTTGCTCTACTGCTAGCTTTTTCTCCGCTAATTTTAATTCGCCTTCGATTTTGAGTTTAGCTAACTCGAGTTCGTGATTGCGGCTTCTCTCTCTGTCCGCGAGTTCTTCCGGGGATAGGCCCCCGTCTGGTACGATGCCTCGCACCTGATTGCTTCTGCTTCCGCCTTGGGGGGGTTCGGACTCGTCGGGGCGCTCCCCCGTGTCTTCCGGGCGGGAGGCACCTGCATCCACCCAGGCTTTCAGTGCTTTCTGCAAATCTTCCTTGGTGTTGAGACCGGTGGTAGCGATTCTAAGTTCTTTGCAGAATTGCTTTAGTTCTTTGTGTGTGTATTCTTCTAGTTGTTCCACCTGGAACACCCTGCTGGCGCTGGTTTCTGCGGGGATCATGGCGTTTCCTTCTGCCATCTTTGTCGGTAGTGCGTCCGTCGTTCACGGTACGATCTCTCGGTGATGGGCCCGAATCCCGTCGCTTGCCACCAATGTTAGACGGCGACCTCAGAGGAGCCCGGAAAGGGGGTCCTGACTACCCTGAGACCCACCCTCAAAGTATCGTAGCCGGGCACTGGCGGGAGACTCCTCAGGAGGAGAAATCTCGTATCGAGGATCGTACTTCTGGCACCCCACGACACAGAAACACCACACCGTGTGTCCTTAGGAATCAATCTTTATCAAACAGGTTAGCACTGCAAATATGTACAAGGAGAGCATGGGCTCAATGAGTCTCGGAAGGGATAGGGGGTAGCGGGACAGTCTCTGGTAAAGGTTCAAGGCAAGGCCGTACCCGGCGCACAGCTCACAATCCTCGAGCTGGGGGGTAGGCTGGTTGTCGTGGGGTCCGGCGGGACCGGTGGAGTCTGTGAAAGCCGCGAGTCACTCAGTGGGCTCAGGTACTAGCTCGGAGGTCTTACGATCTTCGGGGAGCCGCGAGTCACTCAGCAGGGCTCAGGTACAAGTCCGGAGGTCTTACGATCTTCAGGGAGCCGCGAGTCACTCAGCAGGGCTCAGGTACAGTTCGGAGGTCTTACGATCTTCAGGGAGCCGCGAGTCACTCAGCAGGGCTCAGGTACAGTTCGGAGGTCTTACGATCTTCAGGGAGCCGCGAGTCACTCAGCAGGGCTCAGGTACAGTTCGGAGGTCTTACGATCTTCAGGGAGCCGCAAGTCACTCAGCAGGGCTCAGGTGGTTCTAAGTTCCAGGAGCCGCGACCGCATCAGCAGGCTCTCGTTGTTCCAGCGTCAAATCTGCCGGACAGTCCCAGAGCACCCCTTGTTATAGGTCGACCCCTCTTTGATGTCCGGAGTCTGTGCAGGCAGGGGTCTTGTCACCTGGGGGTCGCTTGTCGGGGTTTCCTGCCATTGTCTTGTGATCTTTTCAGGGCCGGGTCGGGAGGAGTCCCAGACACCCAGCAGGTGTGGAGCCAGCTCTCAGGGAGGCCGGAGGGCCGATCGATACCCATCGTCCCAGGGGAGTTCAGAGGTGCGACAGAAACTGCTCCTCCCTCTCTCATCCTCTGGAAGCGTGATGTCCTCCAGCCGGGGTGGCGCCTCTAGGCCCGGGTCGCGCTGGGGCCGGGCGGCCATCTTGGTGCATGAAGTGGGCACGCGGGCCCGGGGTGGCCGAAGGGGGAGAGGCCATGGACGAGGATGTCCGGGTCGGGTGCGTGTGTTCTGGTGGAAAGGATCGGTTAGGCCGTGAGCTCGGGGCTGCAGATACCAGGTGAGGTGGTGCGGGGACCAGCAGAGCCATGCTACAAGGCCGGGTCCAACAGAAGCCATCAAGGGTTTAGCTGGTGACAAGGCCCCAGGTTCTGCTGGCTTTCCCTCAAAGTTCTTCATAAGGATACAAAAAGGGATGGATGAAATACTTGAATTAATCTCATCCACTGCTAATTACTCTGGCCGCATCCCAGACCATTTTTATTTTGCACACCGTTATTTTGCACACACTCCTTATATCCTTCATTATGTCACCCTAAGTGGGATTGATATGCCCAGAAGGGTTGTTTGTGTTCTTGTGTTCTGGTTCGGGGAGCCCATGGCCTGGCAGTTTGGGGTGGACTGTTCCCACAGGAGCAGGGTCAGGACAAATTTGCATATAACTACGCCCAAACTGAGGTGGTGTGGTAGGTGAAAAATGATGGACTGAGTTGTGGCCCTTGGTGACTGCCAGTGGCTGATATTAATTCAAGCATTCCTAAGTGTGATGGGTATGCCCAGATGTTGGTCCCATGCACACTGTGTCACTGGAACCAAGCTATACCTAACTGATGAGCCCTTAGCAAGGGCAAACTGGTCCTAGGTTGCTTGTGTTCTGGTTCAGTGAGGATCTAGCTTGGCAGTTATGGCTGGACAGTTCCCATTAGAACAGGTTCAAGACTGATTTGCATATATCTGGGTCCAAGCTAAGGGGGCATGGTGTGCAAAATGACAATGAACTGGGATGCGGCCCGGCCCGAGTAATTACCACTGGCTGAGATTCTTTCAAGCATTCCACCCATCACTCCTTTTACACCTTGGAGTTCTACTAGGCATACAAAGCTGTATACTTATTCCATGATTTTGCTTGGAGGCTAAAAGTTTGAGTTGAAAATTGCTTGCTTAGAAAAACAAGTCCTCTGCGGGTATCTTGTGTCACTTTTAGGTTTAAGATATGCCCTTACGTCTCTGGTCCTGGACCAATTTTCTGAGCAGGGTGAGGGCTTTGGTAACACCACACAAGCATCATAGGACCTAGCAATGGCAGTTTTACTGAGTAAGAGGGTACAGTGGACCAGGTGATGATTTCTAGGGGTGCTTTATTGGCGAAATGCTTAAGAGCGAGGCCCTAGAATATGTTATCAAATACATTGGTTAAAAAGCTATAGGTTATAAAGATAGTTCTGAATGGGAACACATCATTGCATCCGATACATCAACATTTTCAGTGACCCTATATTAATAGTGTAGTGAATCTACAAAGATATGACTGTGCCCTTTAGACATATTCTGAGACAAGTTAAAACCACAGACGCAGTTGCTAAATGTCCAGGGTACTCCCGGTTCTGTGGTGCACACTTCTGATTAATAGAACCCAATACTTAAAAGAAATATGTTCCTAATGTTTGCCCTTCTTGAGTAGTTGCATAATTAGTGTGCCCTTTTGCCTTCATAAGAATTCCATCCAAATAACTTTTTATTTCATTATCTTGATTGTATTTCTATGTTCCAGTCTCTTTTGCACAGCAGACAAGCTGGAAATATGACTGAATAGTACTATCGGTGGGCAGAAAGAGCTAATTGAAAAGGCTGCTTAAAATGCTCAATGGTGGTAAATTTGTTGAGATTCTGATTACTGCAATGGCATTGTTTGCTATGCAACTCAGTACCTGAGTTGTTTTGCCTTAAATACTGTCAAATATTTTGTGTGATTTTACCTAGGAGTGTGGATGCTGGCCAACTGAACCCAATGTTCATCCAGAGCAATATGCTCTGGTAAGGGTGCCATCTGGTAAGTATTTTAGCGCCGTGATCTGTCTTATATGTCAAATTCAGTAAAAAAAAAAAAGGGAAAATCTGAAAAAGTTGGTCTTCTTCCTCTTTAATATTTAACATTTATATATCTAAATAAATAGTAAATCAGGGAAAATAAACTCAGTGAGTCTAAACAGTCTAAACTAATTTTTCCTAAAGCAAACACATAGGACTGGAGTTAAACAAAATACGGTGGATTTTATACTACATATTACTCCAATACCAGCTAATGATGCTTACAAATTCAAAAAACATGAATAAAAGCCCAGTCTTTTTCTAAGAAGAAGTTGAAAACTCTACCTCTGACCCTGATGCTCAGGAACATATGTGTCAGCCCCTTCAGTTTCCATTTTAAATTATAATTATCAGAGAAAGGGAACAGGGCTTTTTGTTTTTACCAGTAGTATTGTTTTAACCCATGCATTGCTGGGAAAGACACTCATAGTTTGAAGGAACTCTGATAAATAAATGAAATGTAAAAAGAAATTGGGGCTTCAAACTATTTAGCACTTCTGCATGTGCCATTGGCTAGGAGGCAGAGTTATCAAAATGTTACACAGCATAGAACACCAAGACATCTTCCTGTGCTGCGTTGCTTGACAGGGAGAGGAAAAGAATGTGCAATATATAACGTTACATGGCGCACTGCTGTCCTCTTTTTGCACTGGCACACTATGTGCTGCCTGGTGCCGAAGCAGGCAGGATAATTTTTGTGCAGGAAGTGACATCTTCATGCAGAAAAACAGTCCATTGAGGTTTTTTCCTCTTTCTAAGTGTGTTTTAGAGTGCAGCAGAAGCAGAAAGAGGAAACAGCGAGGAGAAATAAACATATTTCTCCTCGCAATGCCTGCCTTAGGAAGGCATACCATTTATACATGTTTCCAGGTTTACAACCCATGGAAAATCTTGGAACATAACAGAATCCATGGGTGGATCGAGTAGGAACACCCACGTACCACCCGTTGAAGCCTCCCTAGGGCATAGCTATGCAAGGCAGCAACTTGCACTGCCTCGTGTTACTCCGGATTCACCAAGTCACGCAGGGCCGCGCATGGTTGCCTTGCGTGGCTTGGTAAATCTCATTCTAGGTTTTGCGTTGCCATGGGTGCCCTTGTGTGGTGCAAAGGCAACACAAAACCTTTGATAAATCTGCCCCACGGTTTGTTTCATGATACAGCTACTTACTGGACTGAAGCAGTTAATTCGATAGTCAACAACTGGCCTGCGCATGCCCTGATCAGATCAGATCACATCAATCACGGCAGGCACAGGTAAGAGCAGTGGGGCAGTGGGGTGCAGTGGGTTGGGGAAGTCGACAAACGATGGGATAGGTAAAATGAAATAAAAAAATATATATAACCACTTACCTTGCGCTCGCTGCATCGCCGAGTCAGCGATGCAGCGAGCGCAAAGTAAGTGGTTTTATTTATTTTTTAATTTTATTTTACCGATCCCGTCATCTGTCGCCTTCCACCTACCTTGCCCCACCATCCCACCACTCTTACCTGTGGCGGCTGCACCTGGATTACATTGAAGTCTCCTTTGTACTAATCGGTTTTTACATTTATTTTGTTTTATTTTACCTATCACGTTGTCTGTTTACTCCCGTTCTCCCTGCCCACGCCCCCCACCACCGACCTCCTCACCACTGTTACTTGTGCCGGCCGCGCCTGGATTACATTGAAGGCTCCCTTGTACTAATCGGTTTTATTTATTTATTTATTGTATTTTACCTTTCCCGTTGTCTGTCTACTCCTCCCCTCTCCGCCCCACCTCTCTTACTTGTGCCGGCCGCGCCTGGTACATTGAAGGCTCCCTTGTACTAATCGGTTTTATTTATTTATTTATTTTATTTTACCTTTCCCGTTGTCTGTTGACTCCTCCCCTCTCCGCCAAAACCACTCTTACCTGTGCCTGCCACGCTTGGATCACATTCAAGGCTCCCTTGTACTATAGCTTCAATGTCAGCTCAAAGCCACAGAGACACACGATGGCCTTTCACTGGCAGCAGCAACACTAGTTCGACTTGCATGGCTGCTGCATCATGCACCGATTGAGAGGTAAGTGATGATTAGTTTCGTATACCAAATTTGTAACAAAATCACCCCTACTTCCAGCACCCCTGTCTCACATGAACATTTCTTACGAGATACCAGCAAAATGCATTTCACTAAAATCGTCTCCATTTTGAAACGAGTTTTTGCCCAAATAAGACGGGTTCAAGAAGAAAATGACTCAGAGAGAGAGATTTTCAGCTCGACCCAGTCTCCTGCAGTACCGAGATTATGATGTGAGAGACATTCAATTGCCTTTAGTGATGAGAGATACCGGGCCAAGGTATTTTATGCTCTTTGAGGAATTGTGTGGAATGTCCCTGCTTTTCAGTGTAAAGGGTCATCAATTATACGAATTGAGCACAGACCTAATTTTGAGGCATTTGCAAAATTTCCTATGTTTTTTTTAACTAAATTCCATTAATTGTTATAGAAAACTGGTGCGATTTCGTCCAGTCTTCTTGTACTAATCAAGCTGAGGACCAATGTTATTGGTAAAGGAAAAGAAAGAAAATGGGTAGAAAGTGGTTTAAATTAGTTACAGCTATGCCTGCCTGGCCTTGCACGACCCCTTCAACATGCGCACACAGTCCTAAGAAGATGAACATGTATCTACACATACAGTGCTGCTGAGAAATTGTGATAATGAAATAATGTTTGTTTTCACCTGTGACACTCAGAGTTGCCTATATTCAACCCTAGGGAGCCATTATGGGCAGCATGAGGTGACCCAGGCTCAGTGGTAAAGAGAGCGCTGTATTGATTGAAACAAAGACCTGTCCAGAAGAAATGAACACCATCAGAGACATTCACAGTAACAACTGGAAATGGAAGCATATCAAAGTCACCCCTCGCAAAATCTAATTCCAAAACTATAAGACAGTTTTTGTAATGCCTGTGAGGCAATTCTCTTGCAGACGGATTTAGGGTGGATGGTGTTGGCCAATTAAAAATGTGCAGCACAAATAATGCTTTCTACCTTTAGATATTTCTCATACCCAGCCATCGATAGTGTTTAACCTCCCCCAGCTGTGCGAGCATCACATGCCTTTCTCATCAATTACGGACACCAAGACCATTATTGTGTAGACGGCCACAGTTTATTCACAGTATAAGCAGGTACATAAGTTATTACAATAGCATCGGTCATTAAAACGCTCAGCTCTTGCTTATCTTGCACTTCAATGTAGCGCATTCTGTTCATGACTGGTTGTACAGTGTACATCTAATTTGCATATTAATACCCACAACTTGTATAATCCTGCAATGCATCATCTTTAAAAAAAGCATAATATCTCTTTAAGGGTTGTCATAAATCACTTTTGTTTCAACTGCTCTGACAGCTCTCATTTCAAGACAGCGGGTTCCGGCTTTGAGGTTTCCCTTGCTACCGAATGTCCAGTATTTGTGACCCCGTGGCCATGCCTGGTCTGCAAGTGTCGTGTCTACCCATCGCTGGCCATTTCTTAGCCTTTTTCATTGCCCTCAAGTGTCCCTGCCATGAGGCATCCCAAGGACCTTGTTCGACAATTTTCCTACGTCCTTGTATGAAACTTTTTCTTGCTAAAACCCTGTTACTCCCTGCCATGCTGGCGGTGGTTTTCCGACCTCCGACAGCTCTCCCCCTTTTTCTCTAGGCACTTTGTTCCAGGGCATCCCACTAGTTCGAGCGCACCTGTAAGCTGCAAATATCCCTTTGCCTCCTCCGTTGCCCCATTCTGGCGTTCCTGCCGTTATGCAGCCCAAGGCTCACCAGTTTGGCAACCCTATTATTTCTTATGCGGGATATAGGCTCATCTACTTATGTGAAGTATTCGTTGTTTTTCCAACATCGCTAATTGCTTCTGCCATCTCGGGAGGGGGGTGTCTATTGAAACTCTGTAATCCAATTTATCTTCAAAAGGTGTTTATTTAACACAGCACGGCAGTATGTTGTTTCCAGATGAAAATCTCCAGTACAACTGAGCTTCCACTGGAACCAACATACTACATACCAATACAGAATAAAGAATGTAATGTGAAACATAACACAGCGCATGCTGCCATACAGATTGACTGGCACATGCACTTAAAGAGACATAGTAAAGATGTAACACATCTCCCTCATTCAAATAAATTACAGTGAACAGAAAAATAACAGAGTAACACCTGTACACTGCACCAAAATTAAACAGAGAAAAAAAAAACTAAATATAATCATACAATTTCTTAGGAAAATATTTCACACGGTTAGAAGTTCTAACATTGGGAAAACTAGACAACTTATCATTTGCCTTATCAGACCCACTTTCCATACCAACCTGAACATCAGTTTCATTGGGTGAATCTGTAGGAACAAAACTTTGTAAATTGGAAGGACACTTAGCCACTCTCCTAACATTCCAAATCTTCCCATCTTGTGTTGCAACAGAATTTCTAAAAACTCTCATAATTTGCATAGGTTTACCATATCTGTTAGCACCCTTACTGACAATGCCAGGTTTTAATATTCTGACCCAATCTCCAACATGAAAAGAAGGAACCTGAGTTTTCCACTTCTTATCAAACCAAGAACAAATTTTCTGCTGCTTGTTCCCCAATCTAACCACAATGTCATTAACACCTTCGCTACTCATGTGTTGCTTGACACACTTCTGATGAAACCACCAAGGGCAGATTTTAGAGGCTGGTTCCCTACCCTTCAACAATTTAAAAGGACTGACTTCAGTTGTTGAATGGGGAGTGATTCTATAAAGCCATAACCTCTCCCTCACTCTACTTAACCAGTCTCCACCTAGTTTAACAGACTCCACAATGTACTCCTTCAAAACTCTGTTGAACCTCTCAACCTGACCATTCTCATGTGGACCATAAAGAGACGTTAAAACATGCTTTATGCCACACTCCTTCACAAAATCTTTCATAACAGAGGAAATAAATTGTACTCCATTGTCAGTGACAAGGTACGACGGACAACCTTCCCTTGCAAAAATCTCTCTCAAAAAATTTTAGACAACCTCTGTCGTGATTTTACTTACAAATTTTACTTCTGGCCACTTAGAATGATAATCTACTAAAACAATTGCGAACCTACATTTTTCTGGAAGCATACTAAACGGACCAGAAATGTCCAACGCTAATTTTTGCCAAGGTGCTTTTGGCCATTCTACCATTCTCAATGGAGGAGTTTTAGTAAACAACATTTTTTCACTTCAAGCACACAATTCGCAATCTCTGACTACTCTGTCAATAAACTTATCCATACCAGGCCACCAAAAATAATTCCTGACAAGACGTTTCATGGATGAAATCCCAGGATGTCTCTTATGAGCAAGCTTAAGAATAGCTTCTTGCATTTCTTTAGGAGGAATACACTTATAGCTCTTGAACAGGAAATCTCCTTCACATCCTAGTTCATCTGCAACTTTGAAAAAAGATAACAACTCGGGTCTAATTTGGTCCTTTTTTGGCCAACCTTCCATAACGTATTTTTTAACTTCTGACCAATCCTTGTCTCTTCCTACACACTCTTCCCAAAATGTTTCACTAATTTCTTGAAACTGTGGGGGAATAATATCCCTGATAGCAAAATCAAACTCCTTTTCAATAACAACATTCACCCCACCTTGACCACACGGTAATCTTGAAAGAAAATCAGCTGTTACATTATTTCTCCCTGGAACATACTCTGTGTTAAAATTATACTCTTGAAGTCTAGAAGCAAGTCTAGCAATTCTTGCAGTCGAATTCCACCCTCCACCAGAAGAAAGGATATTTAATAAAGGCTTGTGATCTGTTCTTAGGGTGAACTTATTACCCCAAACATATAATTTAAAATGCTCAATTGCCCCCACACAAGCAAGTAACTCTCTTTCGATTACCGCATATTTCCTCTCAGTCTCATTTAACGTTCTTGACGCAAAAGCAACATTCCACTCCTCTCTTCCATATTTCTGCGAAAGTACTCCACCAATACCATACAAACTTGCATCTACTGTGATGATGCAATTCTTTTTTACACAAAAAGGTTTCAGAGTGGGAGCACACACAATTTCTTTTTTAATACTTTCAAAAGCTTTCTGTTGGTTTTCACCCCAAATGTACACTGCATTTTTCCTGAGTAACTCCCTCAATGGCTCCATCTTACAAGCAAAATTATTTACAAATTTACTGTAGTATTCACACATCCCTGCAAAACTTAGCAATTGCTCTTTGTTTGTGGGAGCTGGGGCATTAATGATGGCATCTACATTAGATTTTTTTGGTACCACACCATCCCCCGACAACATGTGACCTAAATACTCCACGGATTTCTTATACAACTTGCATTTGCTTTCCTTAAGCGTCAAACCATTCTTCTCCAACCTTCCACACACTTCCTTAAGGTGTAAACTGTGTTCTACCTCGTTTTTTGAAAAACCAAAATGTAATCTTGGAAGCACTTTACAAATTGGTCAACATCTCTAAAAATTTTAAACATAATCCTTTGAAACACAGCTGCTGCCGATGCCAACCCAAACGGCATCCTTGTATAGCGATAGAGGCCTTGAGGAGTTATGAATGCAGTGAGATTTTTTGATTCCTCAGACAAACAAATCTGGTGATACGCAGACCTTAAATCTAAGGTAGAAAATATTTTTGCTCCTTCCAACATAGATACAACTTCATTGATATTAGGAAGAGGATGACAGTCAATTACAATGTTTGAATTTAACGCTCTGGATTCCACACATACTCTCAAATTCTTATCTGATTTCCGTACTAAAACTATGGGTGAAACCCATTCAGACGACTCAATCTCCTCAATAACGCCTTCATCAGTGAGCTCTTTCAACTTATCCCTGAGTTCCTCTTGAATATTTATAGGCACGCCTCTCAATTTTTGTACAACGGGACATGCATCACCTTTCAACACAATTTTATGCTCGAAGTCTTTTAATCTTCCCAACTTATCACTGAATACATTACTGTACTTACAAACTAAATCCCTCACTCTGACACTATGGTCTAAAACAGACACATTTCCTTTTATGAAGTCACTTCCTAACCCTACTGGTTCTGTAGCACGTGGATTAAGAATAACTCCTAGCTTCCATTGGTCATGCCAACCGAGAATGTTTACTCCTTTCACCGCAATATACAATTTTATTTCTGAACACCTTTCTTTAAAACCCAACGAAACATAGAAAAAACCTTCCATATCAATCCTTGTTCCATCAAAACTCTCTGCAATGATATCACTGGCATGTAATTTTTCATTTTTACAAACTACTTCCAATTTTTCTTTGAAATACTCTTTAGTAATTATCGCCCATGGTGATCCTGAATCAGCCATAAGTTGCAACTCAACACCTAACACGCAAACAAAACACTTTGGAGACACTAACAACTTCTCGTTGTATTCACTTACACTTTTCCCAACAATATATACAACAAAACCTCTCTCAAATTCTGAATTATCAACATTTCCTTCCCTTTGAAAATTCTCAATGACATTTCCCGTACCACTCACTGTCGAAACTGGCCTTGCAGAGACATTGAACAAATTACTCCTTCTGTTATCTCTGCAGACACTACTAAAGTGACCAAACCTACCACACTTCCTGCATTGTCTATTAATAGCAGGACACCCTGTAAACGTAGCTAAATGCGTTTTATTCCCACATCTGAAACACGCACTTTGACCTCCAATATGCACATTACCTCTAAATGCATTTCCACTGTTGTATCTGTTGTTTATAGTCTTTTTCTGACTAACTTCCTGCTTGTTGCTTTGTGCTTGTGTACCATTTCCTACATTGTTCTTTAAAACACATACTTCTTACACACACTCATTCTTTTTCATACTTTGTCTAACTGTTTGCATCCAGCTCTCAGATTGTTCTACTGCTTTTGCATTTGCTATTGCTTCCGTCAAAGTAGGATTACCCATCACCCATACATTTTCCTGTACCTTTTTGTTTCTTACATGAACAATTATCTGATCTCTAATCATTTCATCTGCCATCATCCCAAATTTGCAATGCACACACAATGATCTTAATGTAGTTAAAAAATCATCAAAAGATTCTTCTTCTTTTGACGCCCTTGTGTAGAATTTGAATCTGTTCAAAGCAATGCTGGTTGTTGGTTTAAATTGCTTTTCAAGTCTTTGCAAAGCCTCATTATAC
The DNA here is from genome assembly GCF_964204655.1 of Triturus cristatus. Classification (NCBI taxonomy): domain Eukaryota; kingdom Metazoa; phylum Chordata; class Amphibia; order Caudata; family Salamandridae; genus Triturus; species Triturus cristatus. The sequence continues at coordinate 594,706,142 of NC_140588.1, forward strand.
ACATTCAAATTTTCTTCCCCAACTAGTGTTGTGACTTGCGGTAATGCCCTGAAAATATCTTGTCCTTCTGACCCTAAACAATGAAGCAAAATGCTCTTTTTCCTCTCTGCTCCCATTCTTTCTCCATCAATCGCCTTCATATACGTTAAGAATTCTTCCTTCCACCTTGTCCAAGGTAAAGGTGGATCTCCCTTATTTTGTAAAAATTTCCCTGGTGGATCAAACTACATGCTTCTTTTATAAAGTTATTAACCACCAACACCTCACCCAAATATTTTTTTTTTTAAAAACAGTTGAGTATTTCACAATCAGACTTCTTGGTAAAAACACTTAAATACAAAACACGAAGGGAAAAAAAAAATGTGTATATATCTCATTAAAATGTCACAAATCCAGACTTAAACTCCCATGTGTCTCACGCGATGTTTATCTTTTAAATTACACCCAAAACAAAAATTTAACCAATGGTAAATCCCATTGCTACCAGCTTGTTAATACAGAACACTGTAATATTGCCTTTCAAAACGATCGCGCACAATTTTGCCCTCCGTACCTGCAAACAATGTCAGATTTTAAAACATGCGTAATGGTTCTCCAAATGCATTATATGCCTCAAACAAACACAGCGCGTAGGAGTTCCTTCCCAGTTGCCTAGGAACTGATGACGTTTAAATGCTGTGCGGCGACTCTCCGTACCAGTTGTTTGCTTCGGAGATGGTGGTGACTCTCACAGCGTTCTACATGTCGTCTATGACGATTCTGCGTCCGTAACGTGATGACGCACTTCTCGTAGCGACACTTCCAAATGCTGAAAACTCAATGACGATCCTGTGTCCACAACGAGATGACGCACCTTCAGTAGCCACACTCCTTACAGCGCTGCTAGGCTACGGCGCTCGCTCCCTCTCCTTGATGCCGGACCTTCCGTAGTAACACTCCAACAACGCTGCTAGGATACGGCGCTCGCTCCTAAAGACTTTGATGCCGGTAAGAATTTGTTTTTTTTAAACTGACCCGGTCTCCTCAAATGTCTTGCTTTTGAAATATGTCCAATACGAAAGTATAAACAATCAAAACTTCCTTCTGCTCATAAACGCTGGAATATGAACAAATCCTTTTCCTTCTTCTTTAACAGCCGAAAAACTTAGAGTCCAAACGATAAAAAAATTTTTTTCCAAACTTCTGGGTTTCTTTCCTCTCCGTACCCGTGCTGAAACTGACATGAGATGATCCCAACTCGTCGCCAATATTGAAACTCTGTAATCCAATTTATCTTCAAAAGGTGTTTATTTAACACAGCAAGGCAGTATGTTGTTTCCAGATGAAAATCTCCAGTACAACTGAGCTTCCACTGGAACCAACATACTACATTCCAATACAGAATAAAGAATGTAATGTGAAACATAACACAGCGCATGCTGCCATACAGATTGACTGGCACATGCACTTAAAGAGACATAGTACAGATGTAACAGTGTCCTTTAAGGAATTGTCTATTTTGTGTGTTCATGCCTCCCAATCTTTGGACTGTCACTGAAGGTTTTTGGCTTGAGAGTGCCCTGAGGCCTGCTAACCCGACATCAGTGCCAGCGTTCTAACCCACCCTAAATCATATGTTGAATTGACTCTCCTTGATTAGCAGAAACTCTCTTACTTATAATTTCCTAGCATATGCTACCTATGGCATGTAAGGCAGAGTGCACACTCAGGGCTGCTGCACTGATTGTGCCACCCTGTGTGCCACAACGTACAAATTGGCGCACAGCCTGCCACTGCCGACTTCAAGGGCAGTTTGAACTCACTAGTTCGACTTAGCCATTACCAATGGAAGAGTTCATGCCGGCTTTTGGTGGCTTAGAAAATGTGCCGCCAGCTAAGAAGCAGCTTTTGAGGGTCAGTGTCTGCCCCCATGTCACTTCTTACACTGAGCGCTACCAGGCATTTTGCTGTCCCTCCTTCTATCCATTGATAAAACTGCTTACTTACTGCCCATTAACCCCCCTGCATATCCTTAATCCCATCTGCCCCCGAATGCAGCTATGGGCAAACAACTAAAGGAAGTCACTGCATTTGGGGATCTCAATGGGGCTCTGTTCCTTTCAGAAATGCTGAGTTGGTATACTCGCACCTGTGATAGCCCATATTATGGAATGACTTGTGAACAGAACAGAGCATTGGCTCTGCAGACCTGTGGCTTCTCCTTTACCGGGGGTGAAGGGATGTAGGATTATTCCTCAGATAATGCCATATTCACATTGGTTGACTGCCTGAACGTAAGTTTTATTATGCTTGTTTCAGTGCAGGCCTGCAGATCCTAAGCAGTGACTGGAAGGCAAAGGGGTTAACGTTTGGCCCTGCTAGGCTCCTGCACAGCCACAAAAGGCTGCCATCTAGCTTGTGCCACAGATGCTTGTGCCACAGATGCTGCACTATGTGGCAGGTGTCTTGCCGCATAATCATGTGAAATAAAAGAAAGGGGCATTCATTGGGTGTATCTTTTCCTTGGATGTTTGCATCAGTCCCATGTTTCTGTGTCAGTCATCATTCCTCTTCATTCTCACCAGGCTATTATCACTATTCCGCTTCATCCTCGGAATTTGAGATTGTTTCTGGCACAGCCACTGTCTCAGCATTAATGCCATGGAGAGAATAGTCTGCTGTTGACTTCAATGGCAATTGGTAATCTCTGTGAACCATCAAGATCTCACTGTTATAGTGCAATTCCTTAGATTTCTCTGACCAACCAGAAACGTATACTTTATACATATGCTTCAATTGTATAATTAGTGCTAAACTGAAGGAGCTTGGCCTTAGTTTTGACTGATGGCATATTCCCATGTTCCCTCTAATGAAATCTCAATCTCTGCTGTATCATCGCAAAATGATCCCCCATGGTACTCAATATCTACTCTTTAGGTGAGTCAGTTACCTCTGGCCTAGACCATGACTGTATTGTGGTGGACAATTCAACATGGGAGTTCCCAAAGATGGGAGTCAAAGTTTGTCAGAGAGGGGTGTCCAAGAGGACAACAAACTCACAGAGAGCTGCATGTCCCCGAAATATATTTCCAAACAACCCCAGAATGGGACCCACGGCATGCCCAACTGTGGTCAACTCAACAGTCAAGCAAGCCTCTAATCCTTCCAAAGAAGGTATAGATCCACCAATTAAAGCACTTAAATTAAGAGTGCATTAAAAATGGTTCATCCATCAGGGAAGTAAATTTACAGCTCCTTAAATGACATTTAAGGCAGAAGGATTGTGCTACCAGCAACTCGAATGTGTACATCAGAAACAGCCTGTGTCAGGGGCGTGGCTTGCCCCTAACGGAAATTCCCGCTAGATAGAGAAGCTCTGCCGGACCAAGCCTAGTAAACCCCCAAATATCCTGAAATAATCCTCTGCAATGAGCTAAATACAACTAATAGGTGAACGGGAGACCATCCAAAGCAGCCGGCGTCCAAAAAGCCCAAGTTCGAGTGGCAGTGAGGGCGTATCTAGATCAACAGCACAGGACACGAGAGTCGTAGCAGTACCCAGCGAAGGCCGTAAGCTCTGACTGGCCTACACAGACAAGGTCACTGGCGACTGGACTGGAGGAGTGTTGGAACAAGGCGCGCAACACCCATTAGGCTCACCGGGCTTCAGCCCCCCCCCCTCATGTGTGTCAGCCCGGCTGAGACAGCCTCGCGGGCTGGCGTCCGTCTAATTGCAGCCGCACCCGAGTACTTCACAGGTCTTTAAAAGACCATTTACTCGTTAATGAGGCTTTTGTTGTGTTTTCACCCCTTCTTACAGCCACTCTGCCTATGGCTGGAAGACTTAGCCCCCCCCCCCAAATCTTTTTCAAACCCCCCCCCCCACCGAAATTTGGCTCTAGTTGCCCGCCTGGTTGGGACCCCTTGGACAGGGTACGAGAACCGAGCAAGCGGTGAAGCTCCTGCCACTGCCCCGCTCGAGATCAGAAGTGCTGAACGTGGAGCCCCGGGAGATAGCGAGTGGGACGGACAGCATGGCGACCAGCGGAGACACAGGCACTCATCCCACTCGGGGAGCGCATAAAGACTATGCTGCGGCTGGATGGAATACCTGAAAGGACAATGGACCGGGCCAAAAGGTAATAGGCCCCAAGCACCGATCTAAATTATAGCAGCATGAGGCACGCAAGATAGGCAACAGAGCAGAGGCGGCTGGGACAGTAGACTGTGGCCCTTGTAGTGTCCGGCGCGCGCGAGGCGTTCTAGCCTTCCGCGCTGCCGGGGTGCGCTAGCGCTGACGCGTGACGTCAGACGCTAGCGAGGTTAAATAAAGGGGCGTGGCCTCGACACATTGGTGGGAGCCGCGTGTGAAACCAAAGAACACCGGCTCCTGTGTCTCTTTTAGCGCGATTGAGCAACCATGCAATTTAGAGCGTTTAAAACGCTACACTGGCGACGAGGGGTGTCTAGAGCCCTGATGTGCTGTTTTTGTGCCCCACAGCAGATATTTTGGCCTTCCATGTGTCCTGAGCCGGAGTGTGCAGCCCCTCCTCATGGTGACCCGGCTGTGCATGCTGCTAGGCCTGGTGGGGGATACTGCAAGTGCCCTGGAGGCCCATCCAGCCATCGGCAGTGACTCTGTGTGCGCCCTTGTGCCCCATTCTACAGCCTGTAAGGGGTATGTCTCGCCCAGGCGGTGCCGCGCCAGCTCCATGAGGTGCCTGACAACGACTGCGCCCTCCACCGGATCGGGCCTACGCCGGGTGAGATCGCCTGAGCCCATGAGCGCCTGAGGAGTCCCGCGGATGACGTCTGGAGGTAGGCGCGCCCACCAGTTGGTGTAGAAGCGCGAGGAAAGTCAACACGCAACGCCCAGAGGGGGTTCACGCCTGTTGGCGTCGACGCAGAGGAGAGGGAGCCAGCTTCCACCGCGTGCTGCGCACGTGCCAAGATGGCGTCGATTCCCGCCATTGAGCCGTTTGCCGTTGATGGTGTCCCGTCGTCCCTTGCCCCACGCTGGAGGGAATGGACAGACCGTCTACAAATATACTTCGAAGGGGCTGGCATCGCGAGGGAACGGCGCAGAGCGCTGCTGCTCCACCTAGGAGGCAAAGACATCCACCGTATATACAAAACTCTCGTGGATGCCACGCCGAAAACGTACCACACACTGCTGAACGCGCTCAACGCCCATTTCGAGCCCATGGCGAACAGAGACTATGAAAGGTTCATCTTTCGTCAAGCCAAACAAGAGGCGGACGAGTCCCTGGATGCGTTCCATGGCAGGCTGAAGGAGTTAGCCAGCACGTGTGGGTTCCGTGATGAACAGGAAGAGATCCGAGGGCAGATCATGCAAGGGTGTTACTCGTCCAAGCTTCGTGTCACGGTCCTCCAGGAAGAAGGAAAGCCACTGGCGGACATCCTTACTCTTGGACGGTCGAAGGAGCTATCGCAAGCGAGGGCCTCGCATATGGAAGCAGCCCTACATCGCCCTGTGAAGACGGAGCAAGTGCAAGTGGCGGAAGCGGTGAACGTGGTGCGGCCTAAAGGAAGACAAACCGGAGGGAAACGGCAACCGGAGGCCAAGAAGAAGGACTGTGGGTACTGTGGCGGCCAACCCCACCGCATGCAAGACTGCCCGGCCAGAGGGAAAAAGTGCGGCGCCTGTGGGTGGATGAACCACTTTGCGGCGGTGTGCCGGTCCACCAGAGTCAAGAAGGAGGTGGCCCACGTGGTACGGGAAGAGGCAGACAGTGAAGACATGGACGACGTCACCGAAGAGTACCCAGTCCATTCTGTGTTTGCAATCCACCAGCCACAGAAGAAGAAGCGCAGACTTCCGAAATGTCGCATCCTAGTTCAACAACAGGAGGAAAAAGCGACAATTGACACTGGGGCCTCCATCGAGCTGATGGCCGCCAATGTCTACCACCAACTGCGGGTCAAACCCCCGCTGCGAGAGGCGAAGATTCGGGTGTTCGCGTACGGCCAGAAGACGCCCATTCCCCTCATCGGGTGCTTCAAAACAGAGCTACAACATGGTGAGAGGAGCATCAACACCACCGTCTATGTCACGGAAGAGGGCAGCGGGATGCTGCTGAGCGGGCAATCGGCCGAAGAATTGAGACTGATCTCGTTTGCCATGGCAGTCCTGGAGGAAGAACTGGATACCATCATGGATGAGTTTGGAGAAGTTTTTAACGGTATTGGGTGCCTGAAAGGAAAGGAAGTATCCTTACACATTGACCCGTCGGTCCAACCAGTGGCGCTGAGGCACCGGCGAATCGCTTTCCACCTGAGGCAAAAGGTCGAGGAGGAGCTGGAGGCCCTGGAGAGACAAGGCATCATCGAAAAGGTCAGTGGGCCAACCCCGTGGGTATCCCTGATCGTCATCGCCAGGAAACCGAAGCAGCCAGGACAAGTCCGTATCTGTGTGGACATGCGCCTCCCTAACGCCGCGGTCAAGAGAGAGCGACACCTGACGCCCACTATTGATGACATCCTGGGAGAGCTGAACGGGGCCAGGTGGTTTTCGAAGAGGGACCTACGGTCAGGCTACCACCAGCTACCACTTCATCCGGACTCGAGGTATATCACCACAGTGTGGCTCACTGGTTAGAGGCGGCAGATCCGTAAGCAGAGAATCGGCCAAGGACCAGGGTTCAATTCCCGACGCGGCAGGGTCGTGGACCAGGGTCAAAACGGACTTGATAATTCTCGCCTTGGTACCTACTCTAACCAGGAACACACTCGGCAACTCTGGGCATTAAGCTTGCCTCATCTCTACAACGGCCCCCCACAGATGCCGGGGATGCCTGGTTTCACCTTGTAGATACCCAGAAAGGGACCATCTCACAGGGATAGCCAGGACGGGTTCCCCAGCGGTCTACAGCGCCGGGACACTTCCGAGTAGCTGTGCGCTGAATAAATTAAAATAACATAACATAACATAACACATGTGGGCCTCAGACGGTATCGGCGCCTGAACTTCGGCATCTCAAGTGCCGCCGAGGTATTCCAAAATACCATCAGAGAAGTGCTCAGTGGGCTCCCCGGCGTGCTCAATGTGAGTGACGACCTGCTCATATACGCGTCAACCATAGAGGAACACCACCAGCGGTTGAGAGGGGTCCTCAAAAGGATTCAGGAGTCAGGCCTGACCCTGCACCGGGAGAACTGTCAGTTCCTGCAGAACAAGATCAGTTTCTTTGGGTACACCTTCTCGGACCAAGGGGTGGCCCCAGACCCGGACAAGGTGAAGGATGTCCAAGATGCCCCAGCCCCGACGAACATATCGGAGGCCCGGAGTTTCCTGGGCATGGTCAACTTCTGCGGCCGTTTCATTCCGGACCTCTCCAACCTCACCAAACCCCTCAGGGAGCTGACCAAGTCGTCCACCACGTGGCAGTGGGGCCCGGAGCAGGAGCAGGCGTTCCAAGCAACGAAGGCGGCCCTGTCCACGGACACTACCCTCTCGTACTTCGACCCGGCAAAGCCCACCAACGTGGCGGTCGACGCGAGCCCGTTTGGGCTGGGAGCGGTCCTGACACAACTCCAGAACAACGAGGAGTGGGCCCCCATTGCTTACGCCAGCCGGTCCCTGACCAAAACAGAGCAGCGGTACTCGCAAATCGAGCGAGAAGCCATCGCCATCCACTGGGCATGCCGGCATTTTTACGTGTACGTGTATGGACATCATTTCACGGTAACAACCGATCACAAGCCACTCATTCCTCTGTTCCAAGGGTCATCCTCAAAGCCGCCACCCCGGATTGAAAAGTGGATACTCCAACTACAAAGGTACGACTACCGAGTGGAGTACAAACCAGGGGCCATGAACCCGGCGGACTACCTGTAACGGCACCCGCGGAAAGCCACAACAGAAGAGAAGGAGGAGGCCGAGGATACAGAGGAGTACGTCCGGTATGTGACAGAGCGGTCACGACCCCTCCCAATGAGCCTGGCCGCAATCATAGAAGCCTCAGAAGGTGATGAATGCGTGAGAGCAGCGGCGGAGGCTGTCAGGTCGGGAGACTGGAGGACAATCCAAGCCTCGCTCAACAGAAGGACACCCCAAGCCAAGCTGACACTGGAGTCATTCTTGAAAGTGCAGAGTGAGCTGTCCGTTGACGCCCAAGGATGTCTTCTGCGGGGCCCGAGACTAGTCATGCCGGCCAGCCTCGCTCAACAGGCGGTGGACCTCGCCCACAGGGGACATCAAGGAATGGTCAAAACAAAGGGCAGGCTCCGAGCCAAAGTAGGGTTCCCAGGCATGGATGCGATGGTTGAGCAGACGGTGAGAACCTGCACGTGGTGCCAAGCCGCAGGAAAGCCGGAACGCCCTCACCCTGTGGCGACCGAAGATAACCCCCTGAGACCGTGGGAGTGTGTGAGTGCCGACTTCGGACATCTCCCCGATGGACGGTATGCGTTGGTCATCATCGATGATTTCACCAAATACCCAGAGGTCGAAATTGTGGGGAGCCAGACAGCCACTGAAGTAATAGCTTAATTCGAGAAAACCATCGCCACTCATGGCATATTCGGGGTGGTCAAGACCGACAATGGACCGCCTTTCCAGGGGCAGGAGTTTGCTGAGTACCTCAAGAGCTGGGGGATCCATCACCGCAAAATAACACCAAGGTGGCCCCAAGCCAATGGAGAGGTGGAGAGGTTTATGAGGACACTCAACAAAACCATTCGCATTGCCATGGCTGATGGATCTCCACTGGAGAGAGCGATCTACAGTTTCCTGCGGGAATACCGGATGACCCCCCATGTCACAACCGAGGCAGCGCCAGGAACAGCCACCATGGGAAGAATCGTAAGTGACACGATCCCCCACCACCCTACTTGGGTTCCGGCACGAGCCTCAAATGAAAAGACCCTAGCCAATCGGATGCGCTCGAATGACCACGCCAGCCAGCGAAGGGTTGCTAAGGAGTCCGCGATACAACGGCAGGATCGAGTGTACATGAAGGACCGCTACACAGGCAGCAAGTTCAGACTTCCTTTTGAACCACAACCATGGGTTGTCACCCGCCGGACAGGCACAATGGTGACCGCTCAAAGAGGAGCTGAAACGGTCACGCGAGATGTGTCGTTCTTCAAAAAAGTCCACCCAGGAACACCTTCACGTTCCTGGGCCGAGCCAGAGGGGCTGGACCCGACCAGCCGAGCGGAGATCAGGAGGGGGAGGACGGTCAGAGTGAGGATGGTGGTTCCCAGTCCATCCCAGCCACCCCGGGGGGTAACCTGCCTGGCGGTTCCCCAGCCCGGGCAGAGCCTAACACCCCAAGGCGCAGAACCCCCGATGTGGCCCTTTCCAGAGACGGTCCATCCCGCTACAACCTGAGAAAGAACCCGGCACCGTCATCCCAGCTGGCGGACTATATGGTGTAACCTGTAGGGACTGGCAGACTGGTAACAGACTCATCGTTGATTTTTTTCTGGTCCTATGTTTTGCTTAATGTTTATAAAGGTTGGAAGGAGTGTAGTGTCCGGCGCGCGCGAGGCGTTCTAGCCTTCCGCGCTGCCGGGGTGCGCTAGCGCTGACGCGTGACGTCAGACGCTAGCGAGGTTAAATAAAAGGGCGTGGCCTCGACGCATTGGTGGGAGCTGCGTGTGATTCCAAAGAACACCGGCTTCTGTGTCTCTTTTAGCGCGATTGCGCAACCATGTGATTTAGAGCGTTTAAAACGCTACAGCCCTGTCCCATAACTGGGAATCGACTCGGGAAATACAGGCAGTACATCCGGAACACACACTGGGGGCCAGTGGAGATAAGGTGTATTTGGACGAGTTGCATCTATGGTCACCCACATTTGAGAGGTTTTCTTAAGACCATATTTTGTGTCCCATTTGTAGAGCCTTAGTCTTTATGGCAGTAAACCTTTCTTTTTCATGTTAGCTTCTAATGAGAAATCTGCAGAAATTATTAATATGTGTCCATCTAAACTGTAAGGCAGGCCCGGTTTTAGCGGGTGGGCTGGGTGGGCCAGGCCCACCCAAACATGAGCCTTGGGCATCAGATTGGCAAGGCGGGCATTCGGCCGATACCTGAGGCCCAGTGCCCGCGGCTTGATGTGAGCCGGTTTTTTCCCCCTATCGGTGTTCAGGCTGTCTCTCCTGATCCGAATTCAAGAGGCTGCTGCAGCCTCTGCACAGCCCAGCACAGATTAACGCGGCCCATTGTCACATATAGAATGACAATGGGCCAAACCCAGCAGTCACATCATGTGGTGGGAGCTCCCGTCCTGGCCTTAGGGCCTTCAAACGCTTGACCCTTGGGGTCCTTGACTGCATTCCAGGGGAGGGGGGGGCAAAACTGTGTCTGCAAGGAAGGAATTGTAAATGAAGATAGCCTGGAAGTGGTGACGTTTATCTGGTAATTTCACAGACTGTCTTCTTTTATATGCAGAGGTTAAACTGCATAAAAAGTTTGCAACTGTAATGCTGACTGTTTCCCGGGGCACTGTCAGTGAGTAGTGTGACGGGGCTTAAGGGTAAACACAATATGCTAATAACTATGTAATTTTTTCACCTTAATATAATTGCATATATAAAAAAACACGCACACACAGTAAATGAAAAAAAACAAGCAAATGAAACGAATTTTGGGAAAATATACTCTCTTACGTTATAAACCTCAGTTAGCTAAAGGAATCACTGCCGATTTCTGTGTCTGACCAGAGAGTCGCCGATTTGAATCCTGGTTTTCACAATGGGAAATAGTAATAACTAGTGTATTTATAGAGCTACACGTTGCATACCTGTGGTAAAAAGCACTCTGGCATCAGATAAAGCATATATTAGTTCCTCCGCTGCTTTTATGTGTGTTGCTTAACCAGTTGCATAGGGTCCAGCGTCATGAGAAGCCTATTAAAGCCAGAGTCACTGGAATTATTAGGGCAGGGGAGGACCAAATCATGTGGCAGGGTTGACTAAATTATGTGGCAAGAAAAGGAAAATTATGTGGCGTTATGCAGAACATTGGGGCATATTATCAAGCCAGGCGATAAAATTATCGCCGCTTTAGCGGCAGAAAACAGCCGCTAAAACGGCGATAATGGGCTTGATAATATGCTCTATGGAATTCCAATTGAAGCTCATGTTAGATAATTTTATCGCCTGGCTTGATAATATGCCCCGTTTTCTCATACATCTACTTTGTTATGTAGTCATTTTTACATTTGGTAAAAACTATTTGGGCATTGGTTTCACCTCATTATGCTGTTTTAATACCCAAATATAGCAAAAAGCAAAAGAAAGGTGACCAGTCAAGCTTTGCGAAGGGCCTTTCACAGAGAGATGAGAGCACCTTTACTGCAAAAAGGTGGGGGCAGCACGTTGGAACTCAATATTTTTAGAAGTAAGTAAGTAAGTAATTTGTTTATTTGTACATGATCCATTAAAATCTTTACAAAACAATAAAATCATTGCTAAAAATTGCTAAAAGTTCATTATACGCGATTTCCTTAGTTTTACAAGTTTATTAATATCAGTTAATAATTGTCAATAAAATGTTTCAGCGGTCATCAAACGTCTGGCTTTTGTTGATCCGCTCCCAGCGTGCTCTTGTGTCTTTTTTCTGCTAGTTCAAAAATGTTTACGACCCGACAGTTTAATTTTGTTTTTGTGGGGTTAAAGCACAGTTTGACAGCCTGCCTGCATGTCCGAACGCCATGTGATTTAAAGGAGGGACATAGTAAATTGTACCTCAAATGCTTTAGTTTAGGTCAGATACACATAACATGGATGATGTCTTCCTTGTCAGCTTTACACAGGCGGCACTGCTGCGAGCAGTTTTTGCTCATCCAGGGTGGTAAATGCGGGGTAACCGGGATTACGCCGAGGCGTAATTTTAAAAACTTTTCTTTTGTCTTTAGATTCATTCCAATGTTAAGATATACTTGTGGTTGCGTTTTTCCGTAGTCGCCGAGCGTGATCCAGCCATGCGCTCTTTTTGTTAATACCTCCTTGTCCTCAATAGAGGAGATGATTTGTGCTGATTTTTCCACTACTTTTTTGAAAGACAGGAGATCTGTTGGAGTGCCCCAAAGGTCTGACAGTCCCAGAACTTGAAGTGAATCAAATAGATCCCCACCGAAACCAGAAAGACGGTCACCCAGGCCCTCGTCACCAGCCGACTGGACTATGGGAACGCCCTATACGCAGGAACCACAGCCAAACTTCAGAAACGACTTCAACGCATACAGAACACCTCCGCACGACTCATCCTCGACATCCCTCGCCACAGCCACATATCCGCCCACCTGAGAAACCTGCACTGGCTCCCCGTCAGCAAGAGGATCACGTTCAGGCTCCTCACCCACGCACAAAAAGCGCTCCACGACCTGGGCCCCGAAAACTCCCTCCCCGCACACCTACGACTGACCCAGGACCATCTCACCTTCAGGAAACACCTCAAGACCTGGCTATTCGAGCAGTAGCAGCACCCCTCTCCCTTCAGCGCCTTGAGACCCTCACGGGTGAGTAGCGCGCTCTATAAATGTATTGATTGATTGATTGATATTCTCTGGCTGAGGATTTGCGATGTCGGAGCAGCTCTTCCCATAGGTTAGAGTTTAAAGAACCAACCTCAGTGCTGCAAATCTTGTGCCAGCTGGTAACATATGCACTCCGCCTTTCTAGTGTTTGTTTCAGACCAAATTCTAAACGGATTTGTGCTGGGGAGACGTATCTTGGCAGGTTAAAGATAGCCCTATATGAGTTAGCTATCACTACATCCAGTAATGCGGCCTCCTTCCCTTGAAGGGGTTCACTCCCATATGTGAGAGTCGGCTGTAACTTTGCGCGCAAAACCTGAAGAAGAGGGTTGAGCGTTAGGTCGGGAAGTTTGGCTTTTAATGATTTTATCACCAGGTGAGTCACAGTTCCCTTTCCTCGCAAGGACTCCAATTGGGGTTTGAATGGGTTCTTGTAGTCCAAGATTACTCCCAAGTATTTATAGGTGGTTAACAAGTCCAGCCCTTGTCCATTTACGTGCCAATTGATTTTCCTTTTTTTCCTATAGTTCACTGCCATAACCTTGGATTTGTGAACATTTATTTGCAAGGCATTCCTTTCTGAAAAGGAGTGGGCTACATTTAGAAGGTGTTGGAGGCCAATCGGTGTCCGGCTTATCAGCACCAGGTCGTCCGCATATAGCAAATTGGACAGTGGAATTTTCCCTAATTTCGGTGCATGACAGAGGCATTTATCGAGTTCCCCTGGTAAATCAGCGAGAAAGAGGTTAAATAAGAGCGGTGCTAACACACAACCCTGATTTAACCCTTTTGTTGCCCGAATAGGGTTAGAGAGGTGTGTACCTGCTCCTAGTTTAACCTTAATCCATGTGTTTGAGTGCAGTAATATCAACACATCTAGAAGATGTTTGGGTATTCTCCAATTATCTAGTTTCTGCCTGAGTTTGTTGCAGTCCACGTGGTCGAATGAGGCAGTATAATCAATGAAGGAGAGTAAAAGGGGAGATTTGGTCTCTTTTACTGCATCCATCAGCAGGGTCAGTGCCATGATGTTAATTATGGTCCCTTGAGCCCAGCAGAAACCAGTTTGATTGATCGAGGTTAGAGAGTTTTCAGATGCCCATGATGTTAGCTACTCCAGTACGGTTCCTGCAAAATACTTAGCCTCCACATCTATGAGGGCAATAAGCCGGTAGGTATTTGGATGTTTCCTGTTGCCATGTTTGAAGATTGGGCTTATTACTGATCCATGCCAGGATTCCGGAAGAGTCAGGATGTTCTTTATATTTCTGAATGTCGGTGTTAGCACTACACTCCAGAATTCCGCGTCTGATTTGAATAGTATTGGTGGAATGCCATTTGGTCCGTGGGCATCTGTTGGTCTGCCCCTGGCTATTTGCTTTTTGACATTGGCTGGTGTGGTGGCCAGATATCCAGACTCGGTGTAGAAGGAAGAACTTGGGTCAGGCATTAATATGTCCATTCGAGATGGTAGCATGGCTCCACTAGCGCCTGTTTCTTGGGTCGTGGCCATTATGTGGTAGTTACCTATTTTTTCCCTCTGAGCTTCTGGACTCCTTTTCCCCACCTCTTCAAGGCTGTTCTCTTTGTCAGCATTTGTGTTGTTAAAGCGCTTGAAGAAGTATTTAGTCCATGCTTCCTCCGTTATTTTAGAGTTTAGGCCAAGATTGTCTGGGTTTTTTATTCTTTGATCATTTGCCAGAACCTTGAGCTATTTTGCCGTTTTACTTTGTAGAGGAGTTTTGCCCATAGCTCATCGATTTTTTGTTTCTTTTTTTCCCATTTCTTCCTTTTTGGCAATTTTTTCGCTTTCCTTGGAGTAATTTGCAAGTCGTGATTTGTTGGATCTTTTTGCATCTGTTTCAGTGTTCGATTTATTCTCTGTTTTTGCGTTTTCATATCTGAAGTGAGTTGTGATTTGGTTAATGCTCCCTTTTCATGGCTTACCCTATTTGATGGCCCTTTTAGTAATTTCTCGCTGATGGCTAGGATGAAGTTTTGCCATACTTCTGACAATTTTTCCGCGGAGCTTGCCACTTGAGTTAAAAGAGTTTTTGCTGTGAGGCTTGTGGAGCTGATGTTACTGAGATTGCACCGAAGCCGCCTTAGGTTTGAGGTTACTTCAGTGTCAATACCTGTGTATGGTTCAGTCTCTGGAAGTGAGTTGACTTTTATTGTAGCTTCTTGAGGCAGGTGGTCGCTGAGGTCACTCGTCCCTATCTTGAATGCCGTTACCCTGCCAAGATGTAAATGTGTAGTCCAAATGGGACGATTGTTTATCTGAATGAAAAGTTGCGACCGGTGGATCATCTTCTGGGTAGTGCCCGTTCAAGGCTCTTAAATTAAGATGTTCTAGTTGTCGTAGTAGGTATTTTGAGCAATTTGTAGGTTTTTTAATTTTTGCGGAGCCCTGTCTTGGCACTCCCCATGCGGCGCTGAGTTCTTTGTCAAGGCCATCACCTGGATCTGAGCTAATAAGAAACATGTTGAAGTCACCTGCCAAGATGATTGAATCACAATCCTCTTCATCCAGTAGTTTTCTCAAGACTTTTATCAGTTCGTTGGCAGCTTTTCGTTTCCGTTTGGGGTGGATGTAAGTGTTGATTATTATAACTTCTTGAAGTTGGTTATTTAACCGGAGTGAGATCTTTGCCACCTGTATTACGCTTGGGGGTGCTATTAGAGATTCTATTGTCGTAATCTCGCCTATTGTTGCTATAGAGGCAAAAATCATTAGACCCCTGATCTACGACCAAAGATGGAGCTTTTGTTTGCTGGAATGCAACAAGATGTGAACCCATGCAGCTCGAATGCCTTTTCCTCCCAGGTTTCTTGAAGCAGTAGAAAATCAAATGAGTTTAAATATTGCAGAGACTCTGGGTTGTTGGTTTGCTGGATAAACCATTGATGTTCCAAGTACATATGATAATTTGCCTGGTCTTATCCAAGGGATGATCAAAGTTTCTTCCCCTTTGTCAATTTGTGCGGTCTGCTGTGTTGATGGTATGTTGAATCGACCTCCAGTTTTGTGGAGCAACCGGCAAAGCATGACCTGGGCACCTTGGTTCTTGTCCTGTGAAGAAAGTTTTTGCGTCTTGCGGGTGCACTCTTGGGGAAGTGCTCCTTGCTCCTTTTAATACTGAATTGGTATTTTTCCACGTGGGTGACCTAACAGGGGGTAAAAAAGGTGTTGGATAAGGAGGTTGCTTTTCAAGTCCCAGTTTTATCAGCCATTGCTTAAACATTGCCTCTTCCTCCAAGATGTTTTTAGCTGTCTCGATGGAGTTCCAGGTTGCTTTAGTTGTTTCTGAGCACTGCGGATCGTTGTTTGACAGAAACTCTATTTGGAGTAGATCAGAGGAGCTGATGTGTCCTAGGTTTGTGATCGAATGTAAAAGTCTTAATATGTTCCCCCTGTTCAGTATGTCGTCTCTACCTCGGGACGTGTATTCTGGAGTGAAGAGAATAATGGTCGTTCGGTCCTGGTGATGCACTACTGTTTGCTTTGTTAGCGGTCCCTCGCGGCCGGAATGTCCAGACTGGGAAGAACAGCTTGGGCTGCCAAAGGCTGGGCAGGTTTGTTGCACAATTTGTTGCCTATCTCTCCTGGGTTCTCTTATGATTTCAATTGCTCCCCGTGTAGGTTGCCGAGGTAATTCTGCATTACTGGTCTTAGCATTGTCACAGGTTTCTGTTGTTAGAGTGTGTTCGGACGTTGTTAGGTCGAAGTTTTGTACAGATTGAATAATTATTGCTTGGGAAAGCCTCCACTTGCTGTCACTGAATTGAGGTTTCCTGGTGACATTTCCAGATGGTGTTACCAGAGCTGCTGGGGAGACAGCAGTAGGCGACGCCGAAGGACTCTCTAGATCCTTAGGCAAGGGTGAGTGTGGAAGTTGTTTCACATCTATGGCTTTTGGACAACCGGTGATTGCTATTGAGGGTGGATATAGCTGCAATTCTGTATAAGATCTTACGCCAGTTGGAAGCCTGTTTCTTCTCTTCCTTTTTATCTTCCGGCGGGTTTTGCAAGAGATCTGGTAGTTGACTAATACCGGGTCAGCTGCGGTTGCAAGGATTGCTGATAAGTGGTTCATAGGTTCGGCTTCCAT
This sequence comes from Triturus cristatus, assembly GCF_964204655.1. NCBI lineage: Eukaryota > Metazoa > Chordata > Amphibia > Caudata > Salamandridae > Triturus > Triturus cristatus. The sequence goes on from NC_140588.1 coordinate 594,722,742, forward strand.
TTCCTCTGACGGTGATGGTAGGACTTCCCTACCCTTCAGAGGTGGATTGCTGGTTACTGCCTGATCTGCTGCTGGTTGAGCCACTGGCGTTGCTGATGTCGCAGGCTGTTCAGTGCTAAATTCTGAGGTCTGTGAACCTGTTGATTTTAGGTCGGATATCAGATTCCCTAACATGAATGGTAAGGTTGATAACTTATCTATGATCAATACGCAGGGGCATGGTGATGGTGTTGCTTGGACCACATAAGCCGCTTCCTGACCACTCTTTATGAGACCATTTAGTTCTGATATCTTCCAATTAATTCCTGAAATAGAGTCGGCCATTGTCTGTAGGACAGTAAGCTGTAGGTCCATTTTATGTGATTGAAATTGTAGGGCTGCGGCTGAGTCTTGCAGGTTATTTAGGATTGCTGTCCATACAGATTCCGGGAATGGATTTCCGGTATTGTTACTTTTCTCCAGTCTTGGGAGATTGTTTACTTCAATTGGTGAGTTGAAGTGAGCTAGTTTCAAATTATATGAAGCAACTAGCTCTTCCCACTCCTGTGTGGCTATAAAGGTCATGTCATTGTTCGTAGCATGTATGGTAGTAGAGTGCGACGCGCTGGGGGCGTGTTTACTGTTGGCCTGCTGTGTTTTGCTACTTGCTCCCAGGTGTCTGCTTGAATTGTTTGAAATGTCTTGGTTTGAATTGGAGAACTGTTGGTTGGTTGGGAGAATACATGTTGTGTTTTTTCTTCCCGGCTGTCCTGTTCTTTCGTCATTGTTAATTGTTCTGCCTGTATTGCTTGAATTGTCTTCATTGGAATGGGGGAACTATTATTCAGTTGAAAGAACAAGTCTTGTCCTTTTTCATCATGGTGGACCTGAACCTTGGTTTTGGCTGGTGTGTCTGGGCTTTCTGTGTGGGGTGTGCTAACTTGACTTGGGTATGTCCCAACCCGACTGGCTAGATTAGAGTGGATCGCTATCTCGGAGGATTTGGCCATCTTTGGTGGACTCCACGGGCTATCGTTAATGGTCTTTTTCCAGAGCATGGCAGATCCAAGTTGTCCCAGTTTTGGCTGTTAGCTCCTATGCCTGCCGAGTGAGTGGGTTCTGCCACTCCTCTTCTTCTGGGTGATGTTAGCATTACAGTTGTTGACTCGGCGGTAGGATGATTGTTAGCCCCAGCGAACAGTGATGGGTCAGTTAGGTTGCTGTGGAGAGGGCTGCGATCAGTTTTACTTGATAGAAGTGGTGTTTGCAGTCCTTTTATGTTCCCGGTCTTGGAGTAAATAGCTGGTCCGGGGTCCTTCAGAAAGGAACATTTTGTGTATATCTTTGGTTGGTGGATGCATATCTTTTTCCTCTCGGGCATTCCTTCAATGGTTATGAGGTCGTTTAAGTCCTTTGATGATGGTATTGATGTGGAAGGCGGTAAAAGCTGTGGCAATAACTGTGATGTCTGTGGTGATGTCTGTGGTGCCAATGACAGCTGAAGTGGAGAGGACAGTAACTGTGTGTTGTTACCAAGGTTAACATAGGTCATAATGTCGGCTGCCTCTAAGCCTTGAGCTTTGCGTGCCGTTTGCCCTACCATAGTTGGACTTAAGGGAGTACTCCAGCCAGGTGGGAAAGCATTTGTCATTAGTTTTACAGGTACGTTATCTTTTTTGTTTTCATTTGCAGTTGCGATTGCAGTTACAATTGAAATTGAAGTTGAAGTTGCCGTGATGGGTTCTTCTTTGTATGTTGTACATAAAACCAAAAGAGGGATGGATAACCTGTTTCAAGATTAGAGTGATAGCCATGGTAGGTAAGTTGTGAAAGAGGCAGAGGAGGTAGAGTGCTACTTAGGGCCTCAGCTGTTATTAGTTCAGAAAGTGCCCAGGAGTGTGTGGGGCTCACAAGTGCCAAATTATGGAGAGAACAGTTTTTTTAGTCAATTTCTGTTATTGTTTGATGGTTTTCCCTATTATATGTTTCACAGTTACAGTGCATTATGAGCTACAAAAAAAGGATCCACGATATGATCTCTAAAGCTCTGCTTTTGCGCGCAGCCCTGCCTCTCCTGTTTCCCGATCCTTGCCATAAAGTTTTTCAGGGGTCCCGACTTCAAAACATTTTGCTTTGGGGGACTCCGTGCAAAAAAGTTTGAAGACCACTGCCTTAGGGTATGACAGTGAGGCCTCGCCACAGGAGATGCTGCTACTGGGAGCCAGAGTTTTCACTCCCCTTGGAACAGGAAGTGATCGGGGCAATTAACAGGGTTTTGCTCCCTCCCTCCTCGCAATGGATGGCTGGCCCGACTCCAAATCATGCTGGCCAGGTAAGGCCTCCTCACTGCTTCACCAACCTCCCATCTCAAACTCAGAATTTAACCAGAAACCAACCCCCACCTTACCTGTCTCTTTGAGATATGGCACCTAATTTAGAGGCTTTGTCAGCAGATGCCCTTGGCAGCACGTTTCCTGGGTCCTAGTGCCACTGCAGTGCAGCTTTTAAGTTACCTCAAACAAAGGAGGGCCACCACAGAAATTGTTATGGTTTTTCTGAGAGACCAAATGTTTGATCATGTACTCTTTCCATGGTTGCAATTTACTCAAGTACAGCATCCAGGGTAGTCCCCTGGTGTTCCATACAGGGAAAAAACGTGTAATCATGAAGCTGCTTACATCTTCTGAAGAAAAGTAGTTGTCTAGAGGGTTTTTCATAAAACATGGCTGCATCATTTTTGCCCCAGACGTGCAAATGATGTCTAGTGAAGAGACAAGCCTGCTTGGAACATCATTAATGAGAAGGGAGTTTACTGGTGTGGGGGCTCAGCGCAGACTGTATTAGAAAAGTGATCACACAGAATTGCTGAGGTGCCTTGTAGGACATGAAGGTATCCTCTGATGATAAATGTAATCCTAGCCTGGATATAGTCACATTTCATTGACAAGCATTTCCTTGTGCAGAAGCAGCTGTTCACCTTGCAAGGTGACGAGTCATCTCCGTAACTGGATTTGGCCAAGTGGGGCACCTTAAGGTGAATCTTATGAGTTTAGGACCCAGGACCTGGTTTATAGTAGTACCTTTGTTATGTGTTGTACTGCTTGGCTTGTCGGCAAGTGTACTTTCCTGGATCCTCCCATTGTAGAGGTCCTGCGACAGTGTTGTGAGGCCCCTTCATCTTGATTGCACAGTGAAGTAAGGTGTGTGACGGTGCCAATGTATCATCAATGTTCTCCTCATTTCTGTCTCCCAGCAAACAATCAAAATGACCAAATTCCCCAATTCAATCACTGATGAGTTGTATGACGCCAACTCTCCCTCATTGTTCATTGAAATCATCACCCAGGCCCAACCAGTGCCATTTAGCGGGGAATGCCCATCTTGGTCAAGTTGAGGCTGCTTCAACCCTTTACCCATGTATTTTGAAGAAGCAAATCAAGCTCCTCTCTGGAAAAAGGGAGGCAATACCCTTAAATTGGTGGATGACTTGGGGAAGAGGTTTCAACATGGGAAAATGCTAAAAAAAAAAGAAAAAAGTTAGCAACTGCTAATGCTCTGAGGCACCTGTCATATTTTCTAATTATGTACGCTCCCTTCGAACACTGCCAGATGGAATATATGACGTTACTTCGCATGCGTTTAGTACGCATGCCCTTACTACGCGGTCGTTAGTACGACCGCGTTTTTAGTTCGCATTCCTTTCCTACGCAATTCGGAACAACGAATTACAGTAGGGGGTGCTGGATGTTGGAATAGTATAATTTACTATTCCAACTCCAGTCTATGCGGACACTAGGGAAGGTGTTTGATTTTAAATCCAACACCTTCCCCCCCCTAATGCAAGTCGCTGTTCCGACTTGCGTAGTAAAGGTTTTCTAAGTAACAACGCGTGCTTACTAACGTCTGCGTAGTAACGGCATACGAAGTAACGCCTGCTAAGTAAACGCCGTTTACCTGCCAGATGTGTATTTCTACATGTGATACACTTTGGAAACTGCAACAGTTGCAAATTGTTTCTAAGAAGTCAGAAATATGCTCAAAAGTTAAGACTAGTCCCAGGAGGACCCACTTTCAATATTGTTTGTGAATCAGTATATTGATTATAAAAGTACTTTTTTTTAAATGAAGAGGTTGACTCAATAACACAAGAGGGGTGTGGAAAGGAGCCTCAGGTTGATCACTAAAGATATGACGAGGACAGAGAGTCCCACCAGGGTAATGTGCAGGATGAGGAAAAAGCAGCCCTGTGCAAAGAAACTCATTTACAAGATCTAGGGGGTATATTATCAAGGATGGCGTTAAAAATTATCGCCGGTTTAGCGGCAGAAAACTGCCGCTAAAGCGGCGATAATGGGCTTGATAATATGCCCTTGAGAATTCCAATAGAAGTCCATGTTCTGGTGTGAACCTGGGCTTCTATTGGAATTTTTCAGGGCATATTATCAAGCCCATTATCGCTGCTTTAGCTGCAGTTTTCTGCCGCTAAACCGGCGATAATTTTAACGCCATCCTTGATAATATGCCCCACAATCTCTCCTCCTTCCACTGAAAGTTATACCTATGCAACCTAACAATACCTATCTACTCTAACTCCTGTATTAATTCCAGCAACCATGTGCGTGCGCTCACCTTCCCTTCCCCTTATTAATGATTGCAACCAACCACTATTGCTTTGGTCCACCATGAAAAAAAAATAAGTGACTGCATGAATGACTAATCCCAGTAACAATCAGTAACCAATAACACTGAACTAACCATTAACCTTGGGTTCTGGAGCCGCATGCTGCCTGGCGTAAAGCACTTTGATGCCTCGTCTGGGGAAGTAAGCACTATATACATACAATTACAATACAAATACAATGAGAAAAGAAAAGGTTTCATGCACGACTTTAATATCTTGGAAATAAGAGAAAGAAAAAAATTACTTCAAGTACGATCAAGTGCAGATGATGGAAACAACATTAGATATATTCCTCCCTCTGTGAATAACATAGTCTGCTCTATTATTGAGCATAATTTGTAGAATGTTGTTGGTTGGCATATTGGGACAGATTTTGGTCACTGGCAGGAGATAAGGTGCTTAAGGACCTCGGTGTCAGTTTGCTGGTTTTTACAGGCCAGTAACTTCATCCCAATGAAAATTACTTAGAGCACTTTGTGGGTTTCTTCCCCAGGAGGAAATTACTGCACAAAAGTATGGTTTAATGTTCGGAATGAGGCATAACTTGTGGATCTGGAATTATCAGTTTTCTCTGTGCACTTTTCAAAAGGTATTACCTGTTAAAATGTGTATGGGTAAAAAAATCAAAAGCGCGTGGGATTGCCCCAAAAAACGGAATCCCGAACTGTTTGCATCCTATACAATTATTTCCAGCTCACTTGGAATGGGGGCCTACGCGTGTGTTGTGCGTGCATCTTTTCAGTGCTGCCCATTTTCAGCCACTTTATATTGCATTTAGGACAATAACGTCTTCCCTCAGTCTAAACTCAAGATGTACTTACCTAGTACGAGCACCCTTTTAAGTTATTGCGAGGCAGTGATACTTTGAAGAAAAGTTGCATATTTATTTTACCACCCAATGCACTGTTTATCTGGAAATCGGCGTTTCAATCGACTGGTTGTTTCCCGCCAGTGACTTGTTCCTGAAGCCACCAACAGGTTTAGCCATTCATCTGTGTGAGGCATCATAAACACTGCAGTGAATTTAATGTTTTTCCATCGTGCAAATGTATTAAAGTTCCACTTGACAGCAGGACCAGCCACCGTCCATAGTCAATAGGAAGTCATCAGGTCTGTGCTCATTCAACAGAAAGCAATTAACTCTAATGCACAGATGCCTCAATAAGTCCACGGAGCAGAGGGCGCCGCACCACAAGCACAGACAGCAGAAGCACAGCTTGAATATCCAAACGGCACAGCACGTAAATCCGACGGCAGACAGCGCAGATTCTCATAAACTGTAGCTGTATCAAATGGATAGCCAAAGAAAGTGCAAGGGGGCGTTGCTGATGCATTCAGATATACATTTGAGAACTTAAACATCCCTTTAAAGTGTATAACATAGGTAATTATTCGAACCATGTAAAGTCTCTTGACATTTTTTTGAGCAATGTAATCGCTGCACCGCATAACTTAATCTTGTTTATCCGTCCTGTAATGCATTCCGAATATCTCGCACTAAGAATCTAGAGGAAACATGATGCATTACTCTGCACGGACACTAATGGAATGGCATCCCTCTTGGGTTTACAAGTAGGCAGCAGGTAAGGACAAAAAATTGCTCAAGCCAAGGCGTTTCCCGGAAATGCCCTTAAGATTGTCATTTTCTTTCACATTTGATTTGCTGGTGTGTTTAGCTGGTGGTTACAGGTTATAATCAATGCATCCAGTGTTTATCATAATTCTTTTGTTCGTTTTTTCATTTAATGGATGGTGTTTGTGCCTGACATTGCAATAATTATGCTACAGAGATGTATTAGAGTTTACACGTTAGGAGGCCTATTATGATGTCTGGCGGAGTCTTCTCAATCATGGGACCGACCGACACCCGATTGTGGTCCCAACCGACTAATTAGGATGGGACCGAACACTGTTCGGTCGCATTCTTATACTTTACAATGGGAGCATGTGTTCCAGTCAGAATGCATGCTCCCATTGTAAAATAGGAGGTGCAGTTCATCCCTGCACCCCATGGCAGGCACCTTGAGGTGACTACTACGGGGTCTAGGGATCAAAAGGGCGTACCATAGGTGCCCCCTCGGCCTCCAACTGGAGGCAATACACCCAAGGGGGCCCTGCTGGAGGCCTCCAAAGTTGAGTTCCGACAGCATTTCTGTGTAGGAAAGGCCGACACAGAAAAGCTGCCGAAAACCAACATCGTAATCCCACAGGCGGAAAGAGCTGCCTTTGGGATTACTGGGCGCATTCCGACTGGCGGACGGGCTCTTTAAGCCCGTCCGAAACCAGTCGGAATGACCATTTGAAAAGGAATCTGACCAGCATATTACGATGCAGTCAAAAAGCCTCTGACCAATGGTCGGAGCTGTTTCTGACTGCATCGCAATAGGGCCCTATATGTCTTTACACATTATGCACTTTGTTTTTGTTAGACCTGGCATCCATGGCATGGTTTTCCCCCCTAACTTTTTCATTCAACCCTCTTGTTTGTGGACTTTGATTTTGCTGGCTATACACTGTACATTTTACCACTGCTAACCAATGTTAAAGTGCTTGCGCTCCCTCCCTAAATTACACCTGTTAGATCTGGGGGTCTCTAGTTGGCAGGGTAGGTACCACTGTCCAAGTAGGGACCCTTGCTTCTAGTCAGGGAAAGGGGGATACACTGTTAAGATAACCCCTGCTCACCCTCTAGGTAGCTTGGCCTGAGCAGTCTAGGCTATCAAAGGCAATGTGTAAAGTATTTGTACCAACACTCACAGTAACACAGTGAAAACACCACAGATTTACTCCACGCCAGTTTTAGAAAAATAAGGTATCTTTACTAAAAACTTCACAAGACCAAATATTACAGACAAACCAACATATACTTCAAAAGGTTACTTTAAAGATAGTTCAAGAGTTTGCAGAAAGTACTCCAGGATGTCAAAATCAGTGTCCTGCACAGTGCGACTCTCAATGCACAAAATGCGACACTCTCGTGTCCAACAGTACCTGTAGTTGCGATAAGGTTCCCAAAAGCTATAACAAGGAAGATGGCAAAGGCGATGCGATGCTCCTGAGATCCTGGGGAGGCTTTGCAGCAGCCCTGCTTCACGCAGCAGAGGTGGATGCGCCGGCTCCGATCTGTAGGGGGAGGATGCGATACCTTTGGCTTTCGTTGCGTAGGTTTCTTGGGGGGAAGCTTCACGCACAGGTTCGATGCGACACTCTTCGATGTGGTGCGATGCGTGGCGCAGCGTTGACTTCCGGCGCCGCAACTCTCGATGCGCCATGGAACGGGACTCTGCGTCGACGCACGCAGCGATTGGAGACTTTTCATGCACCGGCAGTGGTGCGGCCCGCAAACTGGTTCTGCGACAACCCTCGCAATGGCAGGAAGCTTCACGCTTCGGGACGATGCTCGACGCACTCGGCGATGCGGAGACCCTGCGTGTTGCGATGGTGCCGCGATGAAATTTTCCACGCACTCTCGTCTTGCGACACGCAATCGGATGATGCGTTGGGTACCAGTCACTCTTGTTCACGCTTCTGCTTTCCTGCTCCCAAACACAGCAAAACGACCTCCTGAGGCCCCAAGACTGGGCAAGCACTCCAAGGCAGGTCAGAACTCTCTCAGCAGAGTTCCAGGGGAGCTGGTGGTGAAGTCCTTTTGTTCCTGGGACTTCTTAACAGGGAGCCAGCTCCTCTCAGGCCCTTGGAGATCAGAATCAAAAGAAGGGGACACAGCAAAGTCCTTCCCCTCTCCTTGGCAGCAAAGCAAAACAGCAAGCAGGCAGTCTTCTCCTCTTCAGTTCTTTTCAGCTTTCTCCTTGGCAGAGGTTTCTTCTTAGTTCCAAAGTGATCTAAAGTTTTAGGTGTCTGGGGTCCTCTTCTTATACCCCTCCAAGTCTTTGTCTCTCTGTGTTTCAGTGGGGGGATTCCCCTGCTCAAACCGGTTCCTGGGTGTGCTCTGCTCTGGAGCACCTGGTTCCTTTCAGAGTGAGGGGCAGGGTCGTTAGACGCTCAGCAGGAGGTGGAGCCTTCTTTGTGCCAGCAGAGGCAGAATCCTCAGCCTGGCCAGCAGGGGGTGGAGCCAGCTTTGTGCTGGCAGGGGCAGCCCTATTCAAACCCAGGGACTACTCCTCCCACCCATCTAAAGCAGATCTCCCTATTCACCCTGCTGCTGACTCATCCAGGCTCCTGGAGCCACCTGGCCCATCACATGACACCAATCAGCCAACCAGCACACAGGCACACAGGAAGGTTAAACAGGAGAATAGCTACTTTCTAAAAAGTGCTATTCTCACACAGTGAATTTAAAAACCATCTTGCTAAAAAGATGTATAATTAAATTCTGAACACAGAGATACCAAACTTGGATTTTCTATCTTGCCCTTATGGGAAGATAGGCATGAAAACAGCCTTCCCCATTCTATCCTATGGGCAAGATAGCCTCTCAGCAGTGAAAAACGAAAATGGCTGTAATTCACTACCAGGGCATGTTACACACCTCAGTACATGCCCTACCTTTCAGATACACTGCACCCAGCCCAGGGGGGTACCTAGGGCCACCATAGGGATGCCTGACATGTACAGAAAGGGAAGGATAAGGCCTGGTCAGTGGGTGCACTGGCCAGGTCGACATGGCAGTCCTGGACTGCACATAGGCACTGCAAGCAGGCCTAAGACATAATTTTAGTGCTACTCCTGTGGTTCTGCACCCTCCCCACTGGAGTGGTACCCCTGGAAGCCATACCGGGCAGGACACAGCTTACAGATGTCCTTCCCCCCAGGTCAGGCAGATCCTGAACCTGGCCTCCCAACCCAGGGACTAAACCCTGCGGTTGCACACCTGCCTGGCATGCCAGGACTTCTGGGGACTCACACAGTATCTCCCCGAGGGTGACACATGACTCATGTGTCTCGTGACAGTCTGCCTGGCACAGATCTCCCGGCCCCTGTCCACCTGACAGTGCGCGAAGATCCCCCAGGACAGAAGTGGTGTCACCATTGACATTCTTAAGGGACTCAGCCCTTCTGGCTGGTCCCTGACCCACTGGTTCTCCCACTGGGGAACACATCCCCCTCTCACCCCTCAGTCTGGACTTCTGCACCCTCCCAACTGGAGTGGTGCCGCCAGACACCAGAACCACTGGAGCTCAGTTTACAGAGGCTCCAGGTTCTCCTGACACTAGGAGATCCTCCTCAAATGGCCTACTAGCACTGTCTAGGCCCCCAACCTGGTGTTCCCTTAAGGAACCCTCCAGGCCCTGAGACTGGGTTTCGGGCACCTTGGGACCCACAGTCCCACACTCACCCCTTCTCCACTGAGACAGGACGTGAGCCCCTACACCCCTCCCACTACACTGGGACCTAACTGGGCTACACTGAACCTCTTCCACCTCACAGGTCTGGAAGATATCCGGGCCACTCCTTTTGGGATCACTCCCCAATGCCTCTCCAGACCTTTCGACATCCAACCAAAGGTCTGCCTCCAACGCAAGCTCTCTGGAACCAGAGAACTCACACTCCACCGGGTGTTGGCATAGCTCTGGAAAACAGGGACTTAAAATATGCTCTCCAACAAATGAATCACACAGCCCCCCACAGTTGTTAACCAAGCTACCGTTTGCCTCACCCTCCAGTGCCTCACACAAGTATCTCACACCACTCTCCTGAGATTGGCAAGACAGTACCTGACTGTCTCTGTCACACAACTCACACTCTTCTGGGTGGTCTTCACACTCACACACCAAGGTTTCTACCATGGGGGAACCCCTCTCCCTGTACCTCTCATCTAGGGTCAGTAGAGTGTCCCTCCCACCACTAGGAATATGGTCCCCTGTGCCAGTTCCCCAATCTACTTCAGGGACACTGCACCCCACTGGAACTACATCATAAACCTGAACCCCCTGATGTATGTCAACCCCCTCCTTCAAGTCAGGTGCCACATCTCTGGGTGTTTGTACCTTTCTCTCAGCACTAGAAACTACAATCTTGCTGCCACCATCTGAGCTGGACTCCATCTCCAACTCAGCAAAGCTCACTTCTTGAGCTACCCATTTTTCTTCTTCAGCTGAGACACTCATGGCCTCAAGCCTCTCGAGCTCCAAATCAAGCTCCCTCATCCTCAACTCATGAGCCAGAAGCAATTTCTTCTCCTCCAACGCCTTTTCTACTTCCAATTGCTTCACTTTCATTTTCATTATTTCTAATTCATGGTTTCTCAACCTTTGATTCTCCTCCAACTCCTCTGGAGTGAGCCCCCTACAGGAATGGGAGCTGCCAGCCCTTGAGACTGCTCTGCCCACGGGCAGATCTTGGGGAACAAAACCATCCTCTTCATTTGCACCACCTTCCTCTTGGGCCTCCCACCAGGCCTTCAAGATTCTTTGTAGAACATCCTTTCTAGCTCCGCTTTTCACAGGGCAACCAAGGTCTTTGCAGAATTGCTTGAGCTCCTCAACTTTGTATGAATATAAATCCGCAATGGAAAACTCCAATTCTGCCCTCTCACTTGTTGTCACCTGAGACATGATGCTCTTGAAGAGTTACTCAAAAATAGAGAAATACAGTATGTGGTTGTCTATTGGTCTGCACTCCTAGTGATGTACACCAATTACTGTGGGTCAAGTACAAATACAAGTTCAATCCCACCGCTGCCACCAATGTTAGATCTGGGGGTCTCTAGTTGGCAGGGTAGGTACCACTGTCCAAGTAGGGACCCTTGCTTCTAGTCAGGGAAAGGGGGATACACTGTTAAGATAACCCCTGCTCACCCTCTAGGTAGCTTGGCCTGAGCAGTCTAGGCTATCAAAGGCAATGTGTAAAGTATTTGTACCAACACTCACAGTAACACAGTGAAAACACCACAGATTTACTCCACACCAGTTTTAGAAAAATAAGGTATCTTTACTAAAAACTTCACAAGACCAAATACTACAGAAAAACCAACATATAATTCAAAAGGTTACTTTAAAGATAGTTCAAGAGCTTGCAGAAAGTACTCCAGGATGTAAAAGTCAGTGTCCTGCACAATGCGACTCTCAATGCACAAAATGCGACACTCTCGTGCCCAACAGTACCTGTAGTTGCGATAAGGTTCCCAAAAGCTATAACAAGGAAGATGGCAAAGGCGATGCGATACTCCTGAGATCCTGGGGAGGCTTTGCAGCAGCCCTGCTTCACGCAGCAGAGGTGGATGCGCCGGCTCCGATCTGTAGGGGGAGGATGCGATGACTTTGGCTTTCGTTGCGTAGGTTTCTTAGGGGGAAGCTTCACGCACAGGTTCGATGCGACACTCTTCGATGTGGTGCGATGCGTGGCGCAGCGTTGCCTTCCGGCGCCGCAACTCTCGATGCGCCACGGAACGGGACTCTGCGTCGACGCCCACGATGACTGGAGACTTTCACGCACCGGCAGTGGTGCGGCTCGCAAACTGGTTCTGCGACAACCCTCGCAATGTCAGGAATCTTCACGCTTCGGGACGATGCTCGACGCACACGGCGATGCGGGGACCCTGCGTGTTGCGATGGTGCCGCGATGAAATTTTCCTCGCACTCTCGTTCTTGCGACACGCAATCGGATGATGCGTTGGGTACCAGTTACTCTTTTTCACGCTTCTGCTTCCCAGCTCCCAAACACAGCAAAACGACCTCCTGAGGCCCCAAGACTGGGCAAACACTCCAAGGCAGGTCAGAACTCTCTCAGCAGAGTTCCAGGGGAGCTGGTGGTGAAGTCCTTTTGTTCCTGGGACTTCTTAACAGGGAGCCAGCTCTTCTCAGGCCCTTGGAGATCAGAATCAAAAGAAGGGGACACAGCAAAGTCCTTCCCCTCTCCTTGGCAGCAAAGCAAAACAGCAAGCAGGCAGTCTTCTCCTCTTCAGTTCTTTTCAGCTTTCTCCTTGGCAGAGGTTTCTTCTTAGTTCCAAAGTGATCTAAAGTTTAGGTGTCTGGGGTCCTCTTCTTATACCCCTCCAAGTCTTTGTCTCTCTGTGTTTCAGTGGGGGGATTCCCCTGCTCAAACCGGTTCCTGGGTGTGCTCTGCTCTGGAGCACCTGGTTCCTTTCAGAGTGAGGGGCAGGGTCGTTAGACGCTCAGCAGGAGGTGGAGCCTTCTTTGTGCCAGCAGAGGCAGAATCCTCAGCCTGGCCAGCAGGGGGTGGAGCCAGCTTTGTGCTGGCAGGGGCAGCCCTATTCAAACCCAGGGACTACTCCTCCCACCCATCTAAAGCAGATCTCCCTATTCACCCTGCTGCTGACTCATCCAGGCTCCTGGAGCCACCTGGCCCATCACATGACACCAGTCAGCCAACCAGCACACAGGCACACAGGAAGGTTAAACAGGAGAATAGCTACTTTCTAAAAAGTGCTATTCTCACACAGTGAATTTAAAAACCATCTTGCTAAAAAGATGTATAATTAAATTCTGAACACAGAGATACCAAACTTGGATTTTCTATCTTGCCCTTATGGGAAGATAGGCATGTAAACAGCCTTCCCCATTCTATCCTACGGGCAAGATAGCCTCTCAGCAGTGAAAAACGAAAATGGCTGTAATTCACTACCAGGGCATGTTACACACCTCAGTACATGCCCTACCTTTCAGATACACTGCACCCAGCCCAGGGGGGTACCTAGGGCCACTATAGGGATGCCTGACATGTACAGAAAGGGAAGGATAAGGCCTGGTCAGTGGGTGCACTGGCCAGGTCGACATGGCAGTCCTGGACTGCACATAGGCACTGCAACCAGGCCTAAGACATCATTTTAGCGCTACTCCTGTGGGTGGCACAATCAGTGCTGCAGCCCACTAGTATCATTTTAATCACCAGCCCTGGCACACGCAGTGCACTTTACTAGGGGCTAACAGGTGAAACAAATATACCAATCATGGATAACCAATCAATATCACAATTTATACAGAGAGCATATGCACTTTAGCACTGATCAGCAGTGGTAAAGTGCCCAGAGTCCTATGGCCAACAACCACGGGTCAGAAAAAATAAAGGAGGAAGAAGCAAAAAGTTTGGGGATAACCCTGCAAAAAGGGCCGTTTCCAACAACACCCAATTGGCATATTTGATTTGCTTTTAAGTAGTAACGTAGCACTACCTGTGCCCACGGACTATAAATTAAATGCTACTAGTGGGCCTGCAGCACTGATTGTGGCACCCACATAAGTCGCACTTCAAACATGTCTCAGGTCTGCCATTGGAGCCTGTGTGTGCAGTTTTAAACTGCCATTTCAACCTGGCAAAATAATCTGTTTTTCTAGGCCCAAACCTTCCTTTTTAATACATATACGTCACCTCTAGGGTAGACCCTGGACATTCTAGAGGACAGGGTGCAATGTATTTAACAATTAGGACATGTACTCTTTTACGTTTTAGAAGTCATGGCAGTGAAAAACTCTTACATTTGTTTTTCACCACTGCAAGGATTGACTTGATCTCCTGAGGCGGAAAGCCGGGAGCGTGATTTGCTTTTAAAAAAACTTTGAGTGTCACTAATTATTGTGTTTTTACTTACCCCTCGCTCCCTCCTGCACCTTTCAAGCAACTTGTGTGCTCCTAACCAGGCCGCGCAGCAGTTTCAGCGCTGTCGCGGAAGCTGCACAGGGTTCACTCTTACCGCCACCACCGGCGTTCGCTGCGGCCACGCCCCTTTTCGAGGCCACGCCCCCTCCAAGCCTTTAAAGGCGTGGAATACATACGCTGCTTAGATTGACTTGATCTCCTGAGGCGGAAAGCCGGGAGCGTGATTTGCTTTTAAAAAAACTTTGAGTGTCACTAATTATTGTGTTTTTACTTACCCCTCGCTCCCTCCTGCACCTTTCAAGCAACTTGTGTGCTCCTAACCAGGCCGCGCAGCAGTTTCAGCGCTGTCGCGGAAGCTGCACAGGGTTCACTCTTGCCGCCACCACCGGCGTTCACTGCAGCCATGCACCTTTTCGAAGCCACGCCCCCTCCGAGCCTTTAAAGTCGTGGAATACATATGCTGCTTAGATTGACTTGATCTCCTGAGGCGGAAAGCCGGGAGCCTGATTTGCTTTAAAAAAAACTTTTAGTGTCACTAATTATTGTGTTTTTACTTACCCCTCGCTCCCTCCTGCACCTTTCAAGCAACTTGTGTGCTCCTAACCAGGCCGCGCAGCAGTTTCAGCGCTGTCGCGGAAGCCGCATAGGGTTCACTCTTGCCGCCACCACCGGCGTTCGCTGCGGCCACGCCCCTTTTTGAGGCCACAACCCTCCCTCCCCTATTCTCCTCCTCCATAAATCATGTGCCATTTCCGGACGCGCAGCGGACGAGTGCAGCGGGCGCGCCGTTTGCGTGCCGAAGGCGCGCTTAAGGCAAACCCGTCTGTGCCCGTCCGCGCTAAGGTAGCGCCTTGCGCCAGCTACGCTGCCTGTTTTAGCCCAACAGACTTCAGCATGACTCCAGCTGGCCCTCCCTACTCCAGAGAGATGCTCTTGCAACTGGGTAAGCTACATGCAAACAAAGGCACTGTCACCTTATTACATGCAGCCTTTCCGCGAGCCGATTTTCTGGGCAACAATCTGTTAAAATGTGGCCTTCTGAATGTAAGGTCCCTGCCTAGGCATAGTATTGAGATCCAGCTACTTATTGAAACTCATGAACTAGATGCTCTTTTCATGACAGAAACATGGACTCGCCCTGATTGCCTGGTTGATCCCGGCTTTACATGTCCTCCTGGGTATAAATTTCTACACACCCCTAGGGCTAGGGGGAGAGGAGGGGGGGTAGGTGTCATTTTTAAGGCATCCTGTAGCATTAAAACTCTTGCCCTAGACCCGACCGTAGGCATTGAACTGTTGGGATTATCAATTCAGGCCCACCCCGGCATTACTGTCACCGGGATAGTATGTTATCGCCCACCTGGGGCGTTTAGCCTCCAGCATCAACAAGCGCTCTTGGTCACCTTGACTAATATCGCACTTTCTCATCACAAACTGCTCGATGCGGGTCTCAATAACCTTTTTCACTCTTGCGCTAGCTTTGGCCTCTCTCAGTTGGTCACCGGACCAACCCATAAAAGCGGACATCTTTTAGATATATTGTTCGCAGATCCCCAGTTAGTTGTGATGGGGGAAACCCTTCCTATGGACTGGACGGACCACTCACTTATCAAATTTTTTATACTCGTGAACGATGGCCATCATAAGGCTCCTGGGTTGACCAGGAAAATTAACTGTAGAGATTGGAAAGCTCTTACTCGTCTGCCCTCCTCAGGGGTAGTGTTCCAGTTGGAACAATTCTTCGATGAAAAAAAACAGGTAGATGAAAACTACTCCTCACTTTGCACAGGTATGACAACGATCCTTGACGTCCATGCCCCTTTAAAATCTCGCAGCTGTAAGGACAATGACTCCGCTCCTTGGTTTAACAAATCCTTAAAAGATCTGAAGCAAGGTTGTAAACAAGCCGAGAGAAGGTGGAGACGTGACTATTCAGAAACTTTTAAGGAGCTGTGGAAAAATAAAGTTCGTGAATATAAGAACCTGAATAATAAGTCAAAAGCGGATTATTATTCCTCCACGATCTGTAATTCCACCAACAGCTCCAGAAACATCTTTAATATTCTGAATATTGTCACCAATCCGGAATGCGCCAAAAATTCCATCATCCCCTCGCAAGAACTCTGTGAGAACCTTGCTGCTTTCTTTAAGGAAAAAATTGAGCTTATCATTAAGGACTTGGAAGTCTCGCTAGATTCTATCCCTCCCCCTGATTGGAGATTGGGATCTTCAGTGGACCCTTTTGTAGGTCCATTGCTGGCTTCAAATGATCTTTTACTCGAGTTTCCTCCTCTTACGTATGAAGCTTTCGGTAAACTAGCTAGGGAGATTTCCTCGGGGTCTCCCTTAGACGCTGTTCCACAAAAAAATTGGAAGGAATTTGAGAAGGAACTTTTCCCATCCCTCTATCTTATTTGCAATCAATCTCTTGCGACTGGAACTGTTCCAGCACAATGGAAGCGGGCGCTAGTATCTCCTTTACTAAAAAAGCCCTCTCTAGACCCGGATTGCTCAAAAAACTATCGTCCCATCTCTCTGCTTCCATTTCCAGCTAAGATTATCGAGAGATGGGTTAGAAACACCCTCTCCAATCATTTGGAACGTCTTCAACTACTAGATGCTGATCAATTCGGCTTGCGGCCCGCCCATGGGACTGAGACCGCCCTGATCACCGCTATGGACGAACTCCAAAGGCGCGCAGATAGAAAGCAGGTGACATTTTTGATCCTGCTTGACATGTCTGCCACCTTCGACACTGTGAACCATAAGATTTTGTTGAAGCGGCTGTTTGAGGCGGGAGTACGAGGGTCGGCAGTGCAGTGGTTCCACTCATTTTTACAGGATAGGCAGCAGGCGGTGTCTATCCCTCCTTTTCAGTCAGCCTTTACTTTGATCTCACACGGGGTCCCCCAGGGCTCAGCAATTAGCCCAATCCTTTTTAACCTTTATCTTAGACCCCTGATTACGCTAATTAAAAGCTTTGATATTAAAATTGTCAACTACGCCGACGACACGCAAATGATCCTCTCCCTTGAGGGTGAGGACTCTTCTTCGGTTGAGATCTTTCACAACTGCTTGCGTGCCACCTCCCGTTGGCTTAGGGACAACTCCCTTCAGTTTAACGCAGGGAAAACGGAGGTGCTCTTCTGCGCTGGAACTAAGATTCCCCGACCCTTCCCTGATAATTTCTGGCCCCCTGAAGCGGGGACCACTGTCCGGCCGGTGGAATCAGTGCGTAACCTAGGGGTCATGCTGAATTATAAGCTCAGCTTGGAGACGCATATCCATAAGACTACTGCTTGCTGCTTTGCCATCCTCCGTTCCCTAAGGAAAGTCCTTCCTCTCCTTCCCCCACATGCTCATGTTCAAGTGATAAGATGCACCATCCTCAGCAGATTAGATTATTGCAATGCCCTTCTGCTGGGATCCCCTGGATTCCTGCTGGACAGGCTCCAAAGGGCTCAATCAGCAGCTGCTAAGCTGGCCTTGGGGCATCCGAGAAGAGCACACGGGCTCTCCTCTCTGAGTAAACTACACTGGTTACCGGTGAGGCAGAGAGTACAATTCAAAGCCCTTTGTATAGCATTTAGGGCACTCCATGGAACTGGGCCTGCCTCCCTACAATCAAAGTTTACGTGGTACACTCCAGCTAGGCTGCTTCACTCCTCTGAGGCCAAACTGGCAGTGGTTCCCAGATTCAAGAGAGTTAGATCTGGAGGCAGATCCTTTGAGGTAACTGCTGCCAAGCTTTGGAACTCGCTTCCTGCCGATATTAGGCACATTTCTGAACTTCTCCCATTTAGGAGAAGGATCAAAACCTGGTTATTCCCCAAATCCTCTGTCTGATAATTTTCGTTTTTTTTAAATTCATTTTACGTCTCCCTTTGATCCAGTCAGCGCCAGGATGCCTGCAATGGTGACAGTGCGCTTTATAAATGTCGAAAATAATAAATAAATAAAAATAAGGCCTACCCCTCCCATAGAATAACATTGGAGCTACCTTATTACATTTAATAAGGTGTAAATTCCAAATAGGAACAAGTAAACAGGTCATGTTTGGTGTCTTTTGAACTCTAATGATAAATCTAACTTTTGGTGAAGTCGGATTTTAAATTACAGTTTTCAAAATGCCACTTTTAGCCTGCCTCCACACAAAGGACTGCATACCCTCTGGAGCTAACCTGGAGCCAGGGCGAAGAGAACAGGGCATCTGTGCACTTCAAAAGCAAGAATCTAGAAGCTTCTCCTTCTTCAAAAGTAGAACTGGGTATACATATTGGATGTCCGACGCAAACTCTTCAGTGCACCTCTGAGCCTGTGAATGCCAGGCCTGGAAGAAGGACCGCTGTGCTGCTGAATGGGCTGCCACTCTGCTGGATTGGCGGTCTAAAGGACTGCTGCCCTGCTGTGGTGAACTGCTACTCTCTTGCCTGGGTAAAAAGGACAGGACCTGCAATCTGCTGAACCCACAACCCCAGTGACTCCAAGGGTTAGTTGGCTGGCCTCCTGACATGAGCCTCAGGGACAAATTTCTCCAACAACCTCGGTGCCAGTACCTGGACTCTGCCATCTATGAGTCTACCATGCCAAGTGGTGCCACCCCAGTTCTGGACTCTGGAAGTGGGCCTAAGGTGTTCAGCCAGCCTCTACGGAATCCAGTAGAACAGATGCATCTTCTTTGCTGAGTGGCACAACCCCAAGCAGAACCGCTTCCTCGGAACCGGTGCTGCATAATAAAAACTTGGTGCAGTTTCTCACATCCCTTGTCGACAGCAGCCTTGACCATGACACAGGATTATGCATTGCAACCTCACAACTCCTCGTAACTGATGCATCACCCAGACTGTGTGATGCATCCTTGATGCTGGACTTCGTATTGCAAGCCTTCATCGACTGGCTCCTCGACAACGATGCAGGAGCTTGCATCGCAGTCGCTGCACCTTGGAACCAACACATCTTTTTGACTGCATGGCTGATCTACAATGTGGACCCATGCAACGCTATGAAAACCAGTATTTAAGGTGCTTTGTTCAATGGGTTAACTGGGTCCCTGTAGCTGGCCTGCACTCTATCACAGTCTGCCTGAACTTGTGACTTTTTTCCAGTGCAGCACAACCAAATATTCACAGTTAGAGATTTGTGCTTTTTGGCGCTATTTTCACTGAAATCTTTAAACTTGCATATCTCCATTTCTACTAATTGAAGCTTTGTCATTTTGATCTTGTTTTATTTATTAGAAATTACTCTATTCTAATCTGGTGTGGGATTTTTTGTGTGTGATGAATTCACTTTATTATTGTTTGATGTGTTGCACAAATACTTTACACATTGCCTTAAATTTATTTCTGACTGCTCTGTGCCAAGCAATTAGAGGTAAATTTAGGGTAGGCTTGTGCCTCAACCTGACAACAATTGTGGTTGCTACTTGGCCAGGGCTCACATCCCAGGCAATAAAAATCCAATTTCTTACAGTTATACAGCCTACCATATCAGTACACGTTCGTTAATAGTGCTGAGCTAATACATTAAATCAAACAAAAACTACAGGTCATGCTCATTCAGCTCCTCAGTCCACAGCAAGTTTATGAAAAAAGGAACAAAATACAACAGGAAATTAGGGAGGAAATGAAAGGGATTAAGAGGAATAAAAGGTAATTTACACACAGAAGTGTTTAGGAAATTAGCAATTGTTGGAAGGTGGATTATTATGTGGTGAGGCTGGTTAGACATTACCCTGAAATATTCTCACAGACCCCAAAGAGGGTCCTTAGATTCACAATAATTAATCCTTAGCACATTCATGGTAGAGTGGCAAAGAGCAGTCAGGCTTTATTAGAGAAACCTGTGTTAAGCATTTCAGAGTACCAACATGGAGGATAAGTAATTGACAAACTCAAAAGAAATCCGACATTCATTTATAAAAATATATTTGATTTTTATATTGATTTTGATACTAAAATGAACATGATCAGATACATATAACCAAAGTTCTGGATTTGAGAAGAAAACATAAATCACAGCAATTCAATACTGCAGAACGTTTGTATTACGGTTAATGGGAAAAAGTGGTAGTGGCAATCGGTCACTTGCAGGCCGAGTTGCGCAGGACCAAGACACTACAGTCAGTTATATTTTGCCTGGCCCGTATTGCCTGTTTTCAGAGTTTCCCTGGCTGTCTGTGGTGCTGAACGGGAGCTGCGGTAGAGCTGCTTTTCCTGCCTACACTGCACTGCGGGGGAACAGAGTGCAAAATCTCAACAACAGGGCCACTGCTGCCATGGGACGAAAGTTGAATAGAGTTCCCTCTATATGCAGCATCAAATGAAGGGATCAGGTGCTGGACTTTTGACCAACAAGCCTTGACAGCGGTAAGCACATCAGATAGGTACTTCAGTGTCCGACAGTCCCGTGGAACACAGTAGTTGCCTGAAACTTAGTGGAGGTTCGGACTACAGTTCTCACAATGCACTACACCATCTGTATTGGCGCAATAATGTATTTTTTTATTTTATGTGTTTATATTTGTTTTAACATGTTTTCATTTTAGTATTTTTTTTATTTATTTTTTTAACTATAGAAATTACTTTTAGTGGCAGGATGTTGAGTTAATATGGGATTAGAGTGGGGAGCTTTTTAAAAAATGTATAGTATTATATTATATTAAAAAAACTATTTAATGTGAATGAATATACATACATATATTTATAAATATGTAAAATTATTTCAAATATTTCAGACTTTTTTTATTTATTCAACTGCTCTAATTTGTACTTTTTAATTGTGCTAATATTTTTTTTTAATTAGTGATTTGTTTTGTTGTAGTGACATTTTGGGTTAATTGGAGATAAGGGTTGGGAGATTTCTAAAAAAAAGTGTATTTTTAATTGTAATTTTTTTTTTTTAAATTCAAATTCTTCTATTAATTTTAAAATGTATATTGTTATCCTATAATAGTAAATGTTACCCCTTTACTGTCCAACACCTTCCCAAATTAGTTTATATTGGTGTGAGAATAGTAAATGTTACACCTTTAGTCTCCAACACCTTCCCTGAGTTGGGTAAGATTGGATTGGGAATAGGAAATGTAATCTTTTAGAGTCCAAAACCTCCCCTGAGTTGGTTTATATTGGAGCAAGAATAATAAATGTGACACGTTCAGTGTCCAACACCTTCCCTGAGTTCGTTAACATTCGAGTGGGAATAGGAAATGTCACCCCTTTAGTATCCAACACCTTCTATGAGTTGGTTTAGTTTGGAGTGGAAATAGTAAATGTCACACCTTTAGGGGCATATTATCAAGCCAGGCGATAAAATTATCGCCGCTTTAGCGGCAGAAAACTGCCGCTAAAACGGCGATAATGGGCTTGATAATATGCTCTATGGAATTCCAATTGAAGCTCATGTTAGACGTCCTTTAGCAGCAGTTTTCTGCCGCTAAAGCGGCGATAATTTTATCGCCTGGCTTGATAATATGCCCCTTAGTGTCCAACACCTTTCCCAAATTGGTTTAGATTGGAGTGTGAATAGTAAATGTCACACCTTTAGTATTCAACACCTTCTCCGAGTTGGTTTAGATTGGAGTGGGAAAAGTACATTTCACCCCTTTAGTGTACAACACCTCCCCAAATTTGTTTTAATTAGAGTGGAATAGTAAATCTCACCGCTTTGGTGCCAAAAACCTTCTCTGGTTTGGTTTAGATTAGAGTCGGAATAGTGAGTGTTATCCCTTTAGTGTCTGACACCTTCCCTGAGTTGGGTTTGGATTGGAGTGGGAATAGAAAATGTCACCCTTTAGTTTTTGACATTTTCCTCAAATTTAGTATAATAAATAGATGTCACACATTTTTTTGAAATTATTTTTTAAATTTAATTTATTCTATAATTTACATTTTTATTAAATATATTTGGAAAATAAAATATTAGCAATTTTAAAGTGAATTAAAGTCATTGATTTTTTAAATTGTAAACAAAGAGAAAGAAATAGATTTTATACACATTTGCATATTATACATTTTTGCATGTTATTTTACATTCACTATCATTTTTTAACATATATTTAACTTTTTCACATACACTTTTAAACATTTTAAACATATTTAATATTAGTATATATAAAATAAGTGAATATATTTCATGCTAATATTTGAACATTTTAATATTTTTTACAACATTGTATGATATATTTTAACATTGAATTTATTACTTATGTGACGATAATGTTTTAGACAAGATTGTGGTAATCAATATTTTTGACATGGTATATGTTTATTTATAAGTAATGATATTTGTGTTTCTGCTTTTTTATATCGATATATTTAAAAATTATATTTTAGTTAATGATATTTGTGTGCTCGATGTTAGTGATTTTTATAGTGATGTATATGCAGTCGATATTTCTGTTCTCGCTATTAAATTTCCAATATTTGGGTTTCTTTATATTTACTGGAAAGATATTGTGTCACTGATCCCCCTCGAAGAACCCGATGGCCAGTGATTCTTTGGATCCAGAGCATTGTTTCAGCAGCAGTTTGCAGGGGACTAGTGCCACTAATCCAGGGCAGTCTGAGGCTGCTTCTTGATCTCACAGAGGTCCCTCTGTCTGGGAAAGTGAGCTTTAGCCTAGGGCGAGTCTTGGTCATGCAGTTCCAGGAGTGTTGCCGCAAGTGCAGAGTACATCTCTTATGGTTTGTGCAAGGGTTGTAGGTCACCTTTTCTTCTCAAAACCCACTATTCTACCACTTTTATAAATGGTAAAAGTCTTCTTTCGCTCCTCAGACCAGGTAGCCCACCCTAGAGATGTGGCTAGCTTTCTGGGGGTGTGCACCTCCTGAATACTTAATTTTCCCATCTGCCCGGTACATATGTGCCTGGGGACAGGAAGATGGCTGTTTCCTCCTTTGTGAGGCAGCCTGGTTGCATATCACTGCGGTGCAGCCTTTGAAGCTCACCGCCTTGGTGAGCCACTTCACTAGTCATTCTGTCAGGAAGGGAGGTGTGACCATCTTCTCATGCAGGCAGTTGTTTCTGACTCCTTGAAGAGTTCAAACCTCCTGGCAGGGGGTCAGATTCCTGTCTCGGTTGCAGCAAGTGCGGGCTGTCAGCCAGAGCACAGGAAAGGTTGGGGCAACCAGGTGGACAACCTCTAAGGTAGCCACCTTGGTGCATACCACATCATCCTTGACACAAGATTCATCCCAGGGGTGGTGAGGCACGTTGTTTGATACTAAACACAACATATTTGGGCTCTACCATAATAGAGCTGACAACCTCAGGTTTGCCTGGGTGCCAGCCAATGCTATCCTACGGACCGTCTATCACTTATACTATCCTTTAATGGTAAAGGCCACTATAGAGACATATAAGCTTGTACTTACATGTCCACACCTTTAATATAATGTACCCTGTTTCCTGGGCTTTAGGAGGCCTTCCTTAGCAGTGACTGGTATATATTAAAAAATAGTGCATTGACTTTGCCACACATATGGAGTGCAAAGTCTAGTTTGAGCAAGTTGCACTGCTCCTACAGTATGAAATGGCAAGCCTTCTGTCAGTAGTTTACTTGGGTCACTCAGGGTGGCACAAACAGTGCTCCAGTCCCTGGTGACCCCTTTAACACACATGCCCTGGGTACCACTGGTGCCATATACTAGGGACTTTTAAGGGAGTTAAAGTCCTTTGTTAATTGGGCTCACCAATTGACACATATAAGTTTTAGGGATAAGGTTCTGGCACTGGGGTCGGGTTAGCAGGCTTCAGTGCACTGTCAGAGTCAAAAACAAGAATCTAGAAGTCCAAACAGGGGAAAAAGTGGGGGAAGTCTGCAAAAAAGGCCTAGTTTTGTACAGCATCTGAGGAAATTCGATTTTCGATCACGATCGCATTGAGCCGCCATTTTGTGCTCTGCCGCCATTTTGTGTTGCCCTCACTCAGGCAGCACGACGAACGAAGTCTTTTCTGCTTTTCCTGCAATATTGTGTCAAAATAGCCTTGTGCCTCTGTTTACGAAGCTGGTGTTACAGACTGGCCGAGTACACAAATCCCTGTCTGGTTTTTCTAATCCCTGTCTTAACTATCTGTTGGTTCACACTATTCTCTCCTGACTTTATCTTATCTTCTGGCCTTCGCTGTCCTCCGCTCATATTCTCTTGTTTCACAACTGTCCTCCAAAACACACAAACGTATCTCGCCACCTGCAAACCAGTTAAAAACATGTTAATACCTTAACCTGTGGGAGGGATGGCAAACACCGTTGGAGGAGAGGCTTCTTCGAGTTACTTGATATCTTTGTTTTTCAACCTTTCCTATTGGACATGTTCTGTCTTTAACCCTACCTTATTGGTCCTCCATGTATGTTTTAGGTGTGTTCTGTGTTAATGTATATGTTATCTATGTACTATATAAGATTGTGCGCCACGGAGTGAAGTGGCAGTCTCCTGAGAACATACCGTGTGTACTTCTAGGACAACTGTACTAGCTGCAGCTAATAAAATCTGATCTTTTACGCCGACAGGGTGTCCCCGTGTCTCTGTTAACTGAAGCAGGAGAACCCAGGAGATTAAGGCGTACCCTGCGCCGCCAGGTCCAAAAAGGTTCTGGTTCTTCAACTGGCGCCCAACGTGGAGCGGCTTCATAGGTAGTGGTTCTGCCTGAAGGTCGTGAGGAACCCCGCAAGAAAATTCTGGAGGAATCGTGAGCCACGTCAAGCGACCCCTGTATGTCGAAAGTGGTCCGAAGGTCTTTTGCAGCGCGGTTACTCCTTCCTGACGGATACTGATGACTGCTGCCCTGACTGCCGCCCTGCCTTGGCCCTCTTTCGATGATGTATGGTAAAGCGAGACAATAGACGGGGCCTCTGTTGGTGTAAGAAGAAATCTTAGTTAAGTATTGGTGGGTCGCTCCCACATTTGGTTCTTTGGTCCTTAGGTTCTTTGGTTCTTTGGTTCTTTGGTTCTTAGGTTCTTAGGTTCTTTGATTCGGGTATTGCAATAACCGAAGCCAAGGGGTAAGTACACTTGTGCTGTGTTAAGTATTTAACCCCCTTGATGTTTGTGAACAGTCCAGTGAAATAACGATGCCTGGTCTGACTAAGTTTGAGAAACTTTGTTGTTTTGGTTGTAATAGGGATTCCCGGCTGGAGGACTCTTGTCCGATTCCTTCGGTTGGAACTCCCACTTATGAGCTCTATTCTAAACATGGTGTTGGCCCCATTGCCTTTTACGAGGCATGGATCCAATACACGAAGAATGATGGTGTTTTAAAATGGCCAGAAAATGGTAGCTTTGAGCCCGACATACTAGATAATTTGGAAGCTATTTTATTCAAAAGAAAAGCCCGGCCGGCAATGTTTGACTTTTTCCGCCTTTGGCGTAAGGAAGCCAAACAGAGAAAAATTAAGCAAGAGAAACGAGATAGGAAAACACAGGGTATGACAATTATACAGGCTGCTCAACAGTTCAAAGATGATGAAGTTGATAATGCGATGGAAATTTCAGAGAGACAGCATCGTATGGCGATAGATAAATGCTATCCGATGTTGCCAGCTTCCCCCTCTGATAAAAGAAAGGATTTAGAAGAAGATTCCTTAATGTCTCACCTATTGAGATTGCCTCCGCCTGATGTACAAGGTGCTAATGCACCCCCATTGTTAGAGCCTGTTCAGCCGCCAGTTGCGCCTCCGCCTGCTTCGGCTCTTCCACATTTGCCCCCTCAAGTATTGCCGCCTTTGCCAGCTTTGCCTTCGACTCCTTTACCTTCATCTTCTTCGCCTACCGCTCCTCCGGTAATTACTGATTTCCCTTCCGTTAGTTCGCCTAATACCTTGTACCCTATTCTTATGTCCAATTCTCCGTCTATGCATAAACGACTCACAGAAACGGTCTCTGGTCTTTTATCACTTTCTTTGAGGCATTAAATGTGTCTCCGGCTTTTTCTCGAAGACAGTCTCGTAGTCAGTTCCCAGCTTCCGAAGAACGAGAAAAGTTGGACTCTCTTGCTCGCAAATGGATTGAGAAGGGTCCTCGGTGTAGTGTACCTGACATTATGCCTACCTTCTCACAGTGGAATGCGCCTACGCAGAGATATGTTTTCAATGCTATGTGTGATACTCTTATTAAAGGTTGGGAGGATATGGACTTGGGTTCGGTTCCTCAGGGTCTGTTAGACATTCAGGCTGATTTTGATTAGGGACTCATTGTGGGTTCTGAGGTTGAGGATGCTGTAAAGACACTTGTTTCCTATAGAACCTTATTTACCTCACAGACCTTTCTAGATTCCGATCCTTCAGTTAGGTTGACACTGAAAAATTACCCAATGAGAGAGGTTCCTCCAGTATGGAGAGAAGAGGTTCCAGCAGTAGGCGATAGCAAGCAATTCCTGCTCACTTTCAGCAAATATGGGTACATGTCCCCTGGAAAAGATCTGAAGTTTTGTCCCTTAAACAGTCTCTACCGGATCCTCGTAAAAACCCTGCAGGTTATTATAAAGAATTGTCACAAACTGTTGAAGCCTGCATCATGAATTTAGCAGATATTGATATGTTGATGGGGAATGTAGTTCCACAAGCGTTATGGGCTAGGATTCGTAAAGAGAATCATGCCCAAGAATTAGGTGGAAATTGGGATGCTATAATTGCAGCAGATAGAGACCAAGAGGGTGGTGCGAAGCCTGATGCTTTGATTTCAGAACTCCCTGGTAGGATTATTACATTAATGAAAACGATGATGCCTGCCTTGAGAGTTAACTGGGATAAACTAGCCGCGTGTAAACAGAAGAAAGATGAGAGTGTCTCCGATTTCTTCACTCGTTTTGAGGAGACATGGACAGCGGTTATTTGTAGATAAGTTCGTATTTAATTTGCTTCCCGAGCTGTCGCATAAGTTAAAAGACTCCGAAAGTTCATGGGCTGTTTCTTCTTCAGCCCAGATATTGGCTACTGCTCAATATTATGAAAATAGAGATAAAGAAGAAAAAGATAAGCAAGAGAAAAAGACTAAAGAATTGAAAACTATGGTTCTTTTGCAACACGCTTATCCACCTCGTTATGCTCAGCCCCAGTTTCAACAACCTCCGCAGTTTCAGAAGGTGTATCAGAAGCCTGAGCTATATATTCCGCGACCTTTGCTAGGTCCTAATCAATGTGCCTATTGTAGAGAGGAAGGTCATTTCAAGAATAGTTGTCCGGTTTTATTGCAGCGAAATGGGACACTATCTGCTCCACGAGGTCGTGCTGGCCTCCAGTCAGCAAACAGAGGTAGAGGTCGAGGTATGTTGACCCAAGAACAGCGTTCCCTTCCTCCCTCTAGTTCCGTGAACTATTTTGATCGGCAAAACGCTCGGTCTACACAGTATTACAATGAGGATTATTACATTGAACACGGGAATGAAAGTCTTCATGCTAACTAGGACAGCCATGGACAAAGTAAGGGAGTTGTGTCGATTCCAGTAGATCAGAATGGCCCTTAGGTTAATGTCACTGCAATGGGTGTTTCAGAGCCATTTCTTTTAGATACTGGTGCGATGAGAAGTTCTATCATTCATTCAAAACTCCCTGGGGCACCTTTGTCTGGCTTAACAAATGTATCTGTAGGTTTTTCTGGCGCCCCGGTTCGTAATCCGGTTTCTTGCCCATTGCCTATTTCAATTGGCCCTTATGATTTAGAAGTTCCGCTTCTCTTAACGAATGGTTGCGGCTAGAATCTATTGGGCTTGGATTTATTGAAAAGGTTGCATGCAACGATATATTGTTCTCCTTCTGGTGTATATCTCACTTTAGGACAGAAACTGACTTCTCCAATGTACTTGTCTAAAGATCAATTTCCTCCTGAATTGCTCTCTCTTCCTACAACGCTTTGGGCTACGGGTCCAAATGATGTTGGTTGTCTTGAAATTCCACCATATGTTGTCACTCTCAAGCCCAATGCTGAATTGCCACGTGTTCCTCACTATAGAATTTCCACTGAAGGTGAAAGAGCGCTTTTGGAAATCATTCATGACTTGATTCAGAAAGATGTGGTTGAGGAAACGAGAGGTAACATATGTAATAGCCCTATTCTTCCTGTTCTTAAACACACTGATCCTTCTCAGCCTCCTGTTTATCGTTTTGTAATTGATCTTCGGGAGGTAAACAAAATTGTTATACCACAGTTTCCTGTTGTCCCAAATATCACTGCGCTGTTAACAATGATACCTTCTACAGCGGTATGGTTTTCTGTTATCGATCTGAAAAATGCTTTCTTTAGTATACCCATCGCTGAAGAGAGTAGGGACATTTTTGGCTTCTCTGTTGGAGGCCGAAGCTTCTGGTTTAAGCGCACACCTCAAGGCTATTGTGAAAGTCCCTCTATTTACAGTCAAGCTTTGAAATGTCATCTTGATGCTTTCTCTTTGCAGTCTGGTGCTGCTCTCATTCAGTACATGGACGATTTGCTAATCGCTACTGATTCAGAGGATCTATGCAAGAATGTGACGGTTGCATTGTTGCGACACTTATCCGATCTTAATCATAAGGTTTCACCTTCTAAGCTACAATATGTTCGTCGAGAGGTTACCTACTTGGGTCATCTCTTGTCAAAGGAGGGAAGACGATTAACCCCAGAACGTATCCAAGCTATTGCGCAAATGTCTGTGCCATCCACACAAAGAAAGGTACGTGCCTTCCTGGGCATCACTTCCTATTGTAGGCAGTGGATCCCTAACTTCTCTCTGTTGGACAAGCCTTTGTTGGCACTCACTTTGAAAGATACGCCTCAGCCCCTTCCATGGACTGACGAGTGTCAGAGGAGTTTTTCTGACCTACGTGCTGCTCTGTGTTCCGCTCCTGTACTAGGTACTCCTGATTACAGTAAGCCTTTTACACTCTACGTTCATGAAAAAGAAGGTTGTGCGTTGTCAGTTTTAACGCAGCGATTTGGAGATAAACAGCGGCCATGTGTCTATTTTTCGGCTACGTTAGATCCAGTAGCTAAAGCATTGCCTAGTTGTCTTAAAGCGACAGCAGCAGCAGCAATTTCTATTCGACAGTCTGCTGGAGTGGTGCTAGATAATACTCTCATTGTTATGGTGCCACATGCAGTGGATACTTTGCTAAACAGAACAAAAACGCAGCACCTTACGAGTGCTCGTTTGTCTGGATACGAGCTGACACTTTTGGCTAGTCACGTGCACATCAAACGATGTATTACTTTAAATCCAGCTACTTTGTTGCCTCTTCCAGTAGAGAAAGATGTTCAGGAGCAACATGATTGTTTCTTTCGTACTGAAGAAGAGACAAAAGGTAGAATTGACTTAACAGATACGCCATTAGTGAATCCGGATGGAACGCTATGGGTAGATGGTTCTTGTTTTAAGCTTCCTAATGGAGAAGTAACTTCAGCCTATGCTGTTACTACCTTGCATACAGTCGTGGAAACAGCACGCATCAGACATAACTCAGCCCAGGCAGCTGAACTGATAGCCCTAACCAGAGCATGTGTGTTATCCAAAGGAAAAAGAGTGAACGTGTACACCGACAGTCAGTATGCTTTTGGTGTAGTGTTCAATTTTGGACGTTTGTGGAAAGAAAGGGGATTCCTTACTTCCCACGGGACTAAGATACAACATGGTCTGTTGGTGACTGACCTTCTTGAGTCACTTGCTTTGCCTACCCAGATAGCAATTGTGAAGTGTAGTGCGCATAAGAAGATTACTGACGATGTTGGTCGCGGGAATGCATTTGCAGATGAGGTAGCGAAAAAGACAATCTCAAATATGTTCTAGTGGTGGTATGTGCCTTTTCCCGATGGATAGAGGCATACCCCCTGAAAGACAATACTGCTTTATCTACAGCCAAAGTACTTCTAAAAGAGTTTTTCCCTAGATTCGGTTTGCCGCGCATTGTCTGGAGTGACAATGGGAGCGAATTTGTGGGCCAAGTCATGCAAAAGGTTTGTGCAGGTCTTGGTATAAGACAAAAATTCCATGCGGCAAACCATCCACAATCAGCGGGTCTAGTGGAGTGCTATAATGGCACCCTCAAACTCAAACTTGCTAAAGTACAGGCTAGTACAGGCCTTAATTGGCCCGATGCCCTACCTTTGGCTCTTCTATCTACCAGAACGGCTGTGCATTCTCGTTTGGGACTTAGCCCTAATGAGGTAGTTTTTGGACGCCCAGCTAATATATTGGGAGTCCCTCGCCCTAAAAAGTATTCAGACTTGCCATACCCATTGTTGATTGATTACTTGCATGACCTCACAACTAAATTGCGTGTTCTCCATCAACAGGTTCAGAGCGCTTTACCAGAGGCCTCCAGAGACTCAGGTCATTCCATCCGACCAGGTGACTGGTTTTGTGTGAAGAATTTTCAAATGACGAAGAATTTGGAGCCTCGCTGGAGGGAGCCCCGTCGGGTCCTCCTAACAACCCGTACAGCACTGAAGGTTGAAGGAAAGAAAAACTGGATTCACGGCGTGCACTGCAAAAAGGTTCCTTTGCCTTTGCCCTTTGATCAGTGGGTCCGTAAGGGTATAAGTGACTCTGAGAGTGAGAAGGTTCCCCGATTTGTACCCTTTAGTGATGCACGTTTGACTGGAACATTGTCTAAAAAAGAAAACAACGACATTCTCCAAGAAGCTGTACCATCACATATTCGTTTGAACACCACAAATCCACGAACACTGTTTCAGGATCAGACTGTACCTGATAAGACCCATTACGATTTGAGACCCAGACTGAAGAAAAAAATTTGAGAATCTCTTTTCTATGTAGTTTCTATCCCGGTTGCAGGGTCACGGTAGGAGTCTTGGTTGTGACCTGAGTAGTGGCAATAGGCCTGCAGGACTTGCAGTGTCATAGGACGGCAGAAAATCGTGATCAAGTGATTAAGGAAGATTGCCGTGAGCATCCACTTAGAAGATGGAAACTACATTAGGCGAAAGAGAGAGAAAGAGCAAAATGAAGAACAATCATTGTAAAATAATATTCAATCTTTGTAGTATGACTTTATGTGTTTTCATATTATTGTGTATTCTATTGGCGTGTATAGGTTGGATTGTTTATGCTATGCAGCGAAAAGTTGTCCCTTCTTCTGTTACTGTGCCTTCTTATTCTACTATCTCTCCGCATCTCTTTCATACACTTCTTCAACATGAACTCGTAAGAAGAATCAAATACTACAATAATTCGTTTATTCAATTATTACACCAACACCAATTAGTAATTAATACAACCGATTGTTGGGTGTGTGGATTAATGCCTCATACCACAGAAAAAGGGATGCCATATTTAGTCCTTCCATTCTCTTATGAAGGTTCTGCTTGGGCTTATTTTGTAATTTTCTCTAATGCCTATCAAAGCCCGATTTAAACGACCTGTCAGTTCTTATATTGGTGGACCAGATTTCAGTCATAGTTCTTTGATAAAGGGAATGGTAGCTATGGCTAAAATTATGGAAAATAGTAAAATTTCTATTGATGAAAGAAAAGCGTATACTAATTGGAATGTCACCCATTATATCACAAGCCTTAGTGATAAGGTTAAACAAGGAAAATCTCCACCAATTTATACTGTACCTCATCAAGGCAATTTCTGTTTGCAAATCAATGGCCAAACTACTGAACCCGAACAAAGAAAAATCTTTTGTTCTCATACTTACATCCACTCCTCTCAGAATTCGCCGCCGTTAGTGCCATCTCAGGGCACGTATTTCATCTGTCATGATAGAGCCTATACGTGGTTGCCGACTGGTTTTTCTGGAACTTGCTATATAGCTTTTCTTCTTCCCCCTACATACACTGCTTCTTCAAATTTTCATAAAAACAGATATGGCAGAGGAATTATTGATTCCAAAGACACAGCAGGTCAAGAGGGAGGAGACTTCCTAAAGGGATTTCTTCCTTTTTGGGGTCCTATGGCAAACAGCAGGAATATGAGGCAACTGGTTTGTGTCGTAGAGACTACCATAGACATCACTGTAGGAGCTTTAAGTAATATTACAGCGGAACTACAGGCGGATCGTCTTATGACTTTACAGAACCGAGTTGCCCTAGATGTTATTCTTGCAGATCGTGGTGGAGTCTGCAAATTGATCAAATCGAGTTGCTGTATTTATATACCTGATGACGCTCCAACAGTATACCAGGCCATCTCTAAATTACATATAATCTCTGAGTCAATTCATCAGGACGGAGGAGATTGGTCGTTATTGGAATGGTTTTGGGGACTACTGTCCAAATGGGGTTGGAAAGTGCTAACATTCCTTGGTATGGTTTTAGCCATCGTATTCTCTTGTTGTCTTTGTATGCACTGTGGTCCCGCCATCTGCGACCTTTGTGCTACTATGTGCATCCCAAAACCCAAGGCACAAAGAACAGAGAATATTAGAATGATGTTACAGCAACAGCTTGATGACCTCATGGCCATCGGCATCGACTCAGATTAACCTGAGTCTGTGTATCTTGCCTGAGTTCTGGCAAAAGGAGGGTCTGAGGAAATTCGATTTTTGATCACGATCGCATTGAGCCGCCATTTTGTGTTCTGCCGCCATTTTGTGTTGCCCTCACTCAGGCAGCACGACAAACGAAGTCTTTTCTGCTTTTCCTGCAATATTGTGTCAAAATAGCCTTGTGCCTCTGTTTACGAAGCTGGTGTTACAGACTGGCCGAGTACACAAATCCCTGTCTGGTTTTTCTAATCCCTGTCTTAACTATCTGTTGGTTCACACTATTCTCTCCTGACTTTATCTTATCTTCTGGCCTTCGCTGTCCTCCGCTCGTATTCTCTTGTTTCACAACTGTCCTCCAAAACACACAAACGTATCTCGCCACCTGCAAACCAGTTAAACACATGTTAATACCTTAACCTGTGGGAGGGATGGCAAACACCGTTGGAGGAGAAGCTTCTTCGAGTTACTTGATATCTTTGTTTTTCAACATTTCCTATTGGACATGTTCTGTCTTTAACCCTACCTTATTGGTCCTCCATGTATATTTTAGGTGTGTTCTGTGTTAATGTATATGTTATCTAGGTACTATATAAGATTGTGCGCCACGGAGTGAAGTGGCAGTCTCCTGAGAACATACCGTGTGTACTTCTAGGACAACTGTACTACCTGCAGCTAATAAAATCTGATCTTTTACGCCGACAGGGTGTCCCCGTGTCTCTATTAGCTGAAGCAGGAGAACCCAGGAGATTAAGGCGTACCCTGCGCCGCCAGGTCCAAAAAGGTTCTGGTTCTTCAACTGGTGCCCAACGTTGGGCGGCTTCATAGGTAGTGGTTCTGCCTGAAGGTCGTGAGGAACCCCGCAAGAAAATTCTGGAGGAATCGTGAGCCACGTCAAGCGACCCCTGTATGTCGAAAGTGGTCCGAAGGTCTTTTGCAGCGCGGTTACTCCTTCCTGACGGCTACTGATGACTGCTGCCCTGACTGCCGCCCTGCCTTGGCCCTCTTTCGATGATGTATGGTAAAGCGAGACGATAGACGGGGCCTCTGTTGGTGTAAGAAGACATCTTAGTTAAGTATTGGTGGGTCGCTCCCACATTTGGTTCTTTGGTCCTTAGGTTCTTTGGTTCTTTGGTTCTTAGGTTCTTAGGTTCTTTGATTCGGGTATTGCAATAACCGAAGCCAAGGGGTAAGTATACTTGTGCTGTGTTAAGTATTTAAGCCCCTTGATGTTTGTGAACAGTCCAGTGAAATAACGATGCCTGGTCTGACTAAGTTTGAGAAACTTTGTTGTTTTGGTTGTAATAGGGATTCCCGGTTGGAGGACTCTTGTCCGATTCCTTCGGTTGGAACTCCCACTTATGAGCTCTATTCTAAACATGGTGTTGGCCCCATTGCCTTTTACGAGGCATGGATCCAATACACGAAGAATGATGGTGTTTTAAAATGGCCAGAAAATGGTAGCTTTGAGACCGACATACTAGATAATTTGGAAGCTATTTTATTCAAAAGAAAAGCCCGGCCGGCAATGTTTGACTCTTTCCGCCTTTGGCGTAAGGAAGCCAAACAGAGAAAAATTAAGCAAGAGAAACGAGATAGGAAAACACAGGGTATGACAATTATACAGGCTGCTCAACAGTTCAAAGATGATGAAGTTGATAATGCGATGGAAATTTCAGAGAGACAGCATCGTATGGCGATAGATAAATGCTATCCGATGTTGCCAGCTTCCCCCTCTGATAAAAGAAAGGATTTAGAAGAAGATTCCTTAATGTCTCACCTATTGAGATTGCCTCCGCCTTATGTACAAGGTGCTAATGCACCCCCATTGTTAGAGCCTGTTCAGCCGCCAGTTGCGCCTCCGCCTGCTCCGGCTCTTCCACATTTGCCCCCTCAAGTATTGCCGCCTTTGCCAGCTTTGCCTTCGACTCCTTTACCTTCATCTTCTTCGCCTACCGCTCCTCCGGTAATTACTGATTTCCCTTCCGTTAGTTCGCCTAATACCTTGTACCCTATTCTTATGTCCAATTCTCCGTCTATGCATAAACGACTCACAGAAACGGTCTCTGGTCTTTTATCACTTTCTTTGAGGCATTAAATGTGTCTCCGGCTTTTTCTCGAAGACAGTCTCGTAGTCAGTTCCCAGCTTCCGAAGAACGAGAAAAGTTGGACTCTCTTGCTCGCAAATGGATTGAGAAGGGTCCTCGGTATAGTGTACCTGACATTATGCCTACCTTCTCACAGTGGAATGCGCCTACGCAGAGATATGTTTTCAATGCTATGTGTGATACTCTTATTAAAGGTTGGGAGGATATGGACTTGGGTTCGGTTCCTCAGGGTCTG
Source organism: Triturus cristatus (assembly GCF_964204655.1). NCBI lineage: Eukaryota > Metazoa > Chordata > Amphibia > Caudata > Salamandridae > Triturus > Triturus cristatus. The sequence goes on from NC_140588.1 coordinate 594,757,676, forward strand.
TTAGACATTCAGGCTGATTTTGATTAGGGACTCATTGTGGGTTCTAAGGTTGAGGATGCTGTAAAGACACTTGTTTCCTATAGAACCTTATTTACCTCACAGACTTTTCTAGATTCCGATCCTTCAGTTAGGTTGACACTGAAAAATTACCCAATGAGAGAGGTTCCTCCAGTATGGAGAGAAGAGGTTCCAGCAGTAGGCGATAATCAAGCAATTCCTGCTCACTTTCAGCAAATATGGGTACATGTCCCCTGGAAAAGATCTGAAGTTTTGGCCCTTAAACAGTCTCTACCGGATCCTCGTAAAAACCCTGCAGGTTATTATAAAGAATTGTCACAAACTGTTGAAGCCTGCATCATGAATTTAGCAGATATTGATATGTTGATGGGGAATGTAGTTCCACAAGCGTTATGGGCTAGGATTCGTAAAGAGAATCATGCCCAAGAATTAGGTGGAAATTGGGATGCTATAATTGCCGCAGATAGAGACCAAGAGGGTGGTGCGAAGCCTGATGCTTTGATTTCAGAACTCCCTGGTAGGATTATTACATTAATGAAAACGATGATGCCTGCCTTGAGAGTTAACTGGGATAAACTAGCCGCGTGTAAACAGAAGAAAGATGAGAGTGTCTCCGATTTCTTCACTCGTTTTGAGGAGACATGGACAGCGGTTATTTGTAGATAAGTTCGTATTTAATTTGCTTCCCGAGCTGTCGCATAAGTTAAAAGACTCCGAAAGTTCATGGGCTGTTTCTTCTTCAGCCCAGATATTGGCTACTGCTCAATATTATGAAAATAGAGATAAAGAAGAAAAAGATAAGCAAGAGAAAAAGACTAAAGAATTGAAAACTATGGTTCTTTTGCAACAGGCTTATCCACCTCGTTATGCTCAGCCCCAGTTTCAACAACCTCCGCAGTTTCAGAAGGTGTATCAGAAGCCTGAGCTATATATTCCGCGACCTTTGCTAGGTCCTAATCAATGTGCCTATTGTAGAGAGGAAGGTCATTTCAAGAATAGTTGTCCGGTTTTATTGCAGCGAAATGGGACACTATCTGCTCCACGAGGTCGTGCTGGCCTCCAGTCAGCAAACAGAGGTAGAGGTCGAGGTATGTTGACCCAAGAACAGCGTTCCCTTCCTCCCTCTAGTTCCGTGAACTATTTTGATCGGCAAAACGCTCGGTCTACACAGTATTACAATGAGGATTATTACATTGAACACGGGAATGAAAGTCTTCATGCTAACTAGGACAGCCATGGACAAAGTAAGGGAGTTGTGTCGATTCCAGTAGATCAGAATGGCCCTTAGGTTAATGTCACTGCAATGGGTGTTTCAGAGCCATTTCTTTTAGATACTGGTGCGATGAGAAGTTCTATCATTCATTCAAAACTCCCTGGGGCACCTTTGTCTGGCTTAACAAATGTATCTGTAGGTTTTTCTGGCGCCCCGGTTCGTAATCCGGTTTCTTGCCCATTGCCTATTTCAATTGGCCCTTATGATTTAGAAGTTCCGCTTCTCTTAACGAATGGTTGCGGCGAGAATCTATTGGGCTTGGATTTATTGAAAAGGTTGCATGCAACGATATATTGTTCTCCTTCTGGTGTATATCTCACTTTAGGACAGAAACTGACTTCTCCAATGTACTTGTCTAAAGATCAATTTCCTCCTGAATTGCTCTCTCTTCCTACAACGCTTTGGGCTACGGGTCCAAATGATGTTGGTTGTCTTGAAATTCCACCATATGTTGTCACTCTCAAGCCCAATGCTGAATTGCCACGTGTTCCTCACTATAGAATTTCCACTGAAGGTGAAAGAGCGCTTTTGGAAATCATTCATGACTTGATTCAGAAAGATGTGGTTGAGGAAACGAGAGGTAACATATGTAATAGCCCTATTCTTCCTGTTCTTAAACGCACTGATCCTTCTCAGCCTCCTGTTTATCGTTTTGTAATTGATCTTCGGGAGGTAAACAAAATTGTTATACCACAGTTTCCTGTTGTCCCAGATATCACTGCGCTGTTAACAATGATACCTTCTACAGCGGTATGGTTTTCTGTTATCGATCTGAAAAATGCTTTCTTTAGTATACCCATCGCTGAAGAGAGTAGGGACATTTTTTGCTTCTCTGTTGGAGGCCGAAGCTTCTGGTTTAAGCGCACACCTCAAGGCTATTGTGAAAGTCCCTCTATTTACAGTCAAGCTTTGAAATGTCATCTTGATGCTTTCTCTTTGCCGTCTGGTGCTGCTCTCATTCAGTACATGGACGATTTGCTAATCGCTACTGATTCAGAGGATCTATGCAAGAATGTGACGGTTGCATTGTTGCGACACTTATCCGATCTTAATCATAAGGTTTCACCTTCTAAGCTACAATATGTTCGTTGAGAGGTTACCTACTTGGTTCATCTCTTCTCAAAGGAGGGAAGACGATTAAACCCAGAACGTATCCAAGCTATTGCGCAAATGTCTGTGCCATCCACACAAAGAAAGGTACGTGCCTTCCTGGGCATCACTTCCTATTGTTGGCAGTGGATCCCTAACTTCTCTCTGTTGGACAAGCCTTTGTTGGCACTCACTTTGAAAGATACGCCTCAGCCCCTTCCATGGACTGACGAGTGTCAGAGGAGTTTTTCTGACCTACGTGCTGCTCTGTGTTCCGCTCCTGTACTAGGTACTCCTGATTACAGTAAGCCTTTTACACTCTACGTTCATGAAAAAGAAGGTTGTGCGTTGTCAGTTTTAACGCAGCGATTTGGAGATAAACAGCGGCCATGTGTCTATTTTTCGGCTACGTTAGATCCAGTAGCTAAAGCATTGCCTAGTTGTCTTAAAGCGACAGCAGCAGCAGCAATTTCTATTCGACAGTCTGCTGGAGTGGTGCTAGATAATACTCTCATTGTTATGGGGCCACATGCAGTGGATACTTTGCTAAACAGAACAAAAACGCAGCATCTTACGAGTGCTCGTTTGTCTGGATACGAGCTGACACTTTTGGCTAGTCACGTGCACATCAAACGATGTATTACTTTAAATCCAGCTACTTTGTTGCCTCTTCCAGTAGAGAAAGATGTTCAGGAGCAACATGATTGTTTCTTTCGTACTGAGGAAGAGACAAAAGGTAGAATTGACTTAACAGATACGCCATTAGTGAATCCGGATGGAACGCTATGGATAGATGGTTCTTGTTTTAAGCTTCCTAATGGAGAAGTAACTTCAGCCTATGCTGTTACTACCTTGCATACAGTCGTGGAAACAGCACGCATCAGACATAACTCAGCCCAGGCAGCTGAACTGATAGCCCCCCTAACCAGAGCGTGTGTGTTATCCAAAGGAAAAAGAGTGAACGTGTACACCGACAGTCAGTATGCTTTTGGTGTAGCGTTCAATTTTGGACGTTTGTGGAAAGAAAGGGGATTCCTTACTTCCCACGGGACTAAGATACAACATGGTCTGTTGGTGACTGACCTTCTTGAGTCACTTGCTTTGCCTACCCAGATAGCAATTGTGAAGTGTAGTGCGCATAAGAAGATTACTGACGATGTTGGTCGCGGGAATGCATTTGCAGATGAGGTAGCGAAAAAGACAGCCAGAGATGCTACAAGTCGCATGTATGTTACAGGCCCTGCAAATTGGGTCAGAGAAAGAGGAACGTATGAGGATACAGTAGAAAGTGTGAAATCAATTCAAGAAGAGGCTAGAGAGAAAGAATTGAGTAGGTGGAAAGAAAGTACAGAAATGTTAGATGAGATGGGATGTTGGGTGGAATTGTCCGAGCACCAACGTTGGCTGTTACCAGACGCTTATGCACTACCTGTAGTCACTATGGCGCATGGTCCAGCCCACCTAAGTGCGAAAGGAATATGCAAGCTTCTGGCTCCAGTGTGGCAAAATGAAGGAATACCGAAGTGTGCAGACAATGTAGTGAAACATTGCATTGTTTGCTTGATGTACAATCCAGGAAAGGGAACCCCAACTGCAGCAGGTCACTTTGCTCCTCCGACCTATCCATTTCAGGTGTTGCAAATCGATTACATTCACAGGGAACGATGCAACAATCTCAAATATGTTCTAGTGGTGGTATGTGCCTTTTCCCGATGGATAGAGGCATACCCCCTGAAAGACAATACTGCTTTATCTACAGCCAAAGTACTTCTAAAAGAGTTTTTCCCTAGATTCGGTTTGCCGCGCATTGTCTGGAGTGACAATGGGAGCGAATTTGTGGGCCAAGTCATGCAAAAGGTTTGTGCAGGTCTTGGTATAAGACAAAAATTCCATGCGGCAAACCATCCACAATCAGCGGGTCTAGTGGATGCTATAATGGCACCCTCAAACTCAAACTTGCTAAAGTACAGGCTAGTACAGGCCTTAATTGGCCCGATGCCCTACCTTTGGCTCTTCTATCTACCAGAACGGCTGTGCATTCTCGTTTGGGACTTAGCCCTTATGAGGTAGTTTTTGGACGCCCAGCTAATATATGGGGAGTCCCTCGCCCTAAAAAGTATTCAGACTTGCCATACCCAATGTTGATTGATTACTTGCATGACCTCACAACTAAATTGCGTGTTCTCCATCAACAGGTTCAGAGCGCTTTACCAGAGGCCTCCAGAGACTCAGGTCATTCCATCCGACCAGGTGACTGGGTTTGTGTGAAGAATTTTCAAATGACGAAGAATTTGGAGCCTCGCTGGAGGGAGCCCCGTCGGGTCCTCCTAACAACCCGTACAGCAGTGAAGGTTGAAGGAAAGAAAAACTGGATTCACGGCGTGCACTGCAAAAAGGTTCCTTTGCCTTTGCCCTTTGATCAGTGGGTCCGTAAGGGTATAAGTGACTCTGAGAGTGAGAAGGTTCCCCGATTTGTACCCTTTAGTGATGCACGTTTGACTGGAACATTGTCTGAAAAAGAAAACGACAACATTCTCCAAGAAGCTGTACCATCACATATTCGTTTGAACACCACAAATCCACGAACACTGTTTCAGGATCAGACTGTACCTGATAAGACCCATTACGATTTGAGACCCAGACTGAAGAAAATAATTTGAGAATCTCTCTTCTATGTAGTTTCTATCCCGGTTGCAGGGTCACGGTAGGAGTCTTGGTTGTGACCTGAGTAGTGGCAATAGGCCTGCAGGACTTGCAGTGTCATAGGACGGCAGAAAATCGTGATCAAGTGATTAAGGAAGATTGCCGTGAGCATCCACTTAGAAGATGGAAACTACATTAGGCGAAAGAGAGAGAAAGAGCAAAATGAAGAACAATCATTGTAAAATAATATTCAATCTTTGTAGTATGACTTTATGTGTTTTCATATTATTGTGTATTCTATTGGCGTGTATAGGTTGGATTGTTTATGCTATGCAGCGAAAAGTTGTCCCTTCTTCTGTTACTGTGCCTTCTTATTCTACTATCTCTCCGCATCTCTTTCATACACTTCTTCAACATGAACTCGTAAGAAGAATCGAATACTACAATAATTTGTTTATTCAATTATTACACCAACACCAATTAGTAATTAATACAACCGATTGTTGGGTGTGTGGATTAATGCCTCATACCACAGAAAAAGGGATGCCATATTTAGTCCTTCCATTCTCTTATGAAGGTTCTGCTTGGGCTTGTTTTGTAATTTTCTCTAATGCCTATCAAAGCCCGATTTAAACGACCTGTCAGTTCTTATATTGGTGGACCAGATTTCAGTCATAGTTCTTTGATAAAGGGAATGGTAGCTGTGGCTAAAATCATGGAAAATAGTAAAATTTCTATTGATGAAAGAAAAGCGTATACTAATTGGAATGTCACCCATTATATCACAAGCCTTAGTGATAAGGTTAAACAAGGAAAATCTCCACCAATTTATACTGTACCTCATCAAGGCAATTTCTGTTTGCAAATCAATGGCCAAACTACTGAACCCGAACAAAGAAAAATCTTTTGTTCTCATACTTACATCCACTCCTCTCAGAATTCGCCGCCGTTAGTGCCATCTCAGGGCACGTATTTCATCTGTCATGATAGAGCCTATACGTGGTTGCCGACTGGTTTTTCTGGAACTTGCTATATAGCTTTTCTTCTTCCCCCTACATACACTGCTTCTTCAAATTTTCATAAAAACAGATATGGCAGAGGAATTATTGATTCCAAAGACACAGCAGGTCAAGAGGGAGGAGACTTCCTAAAGGGATTTCTTCCTTTTTGGGGTCCTATGGCAAACAGCAGGAATATGAGGCAACTGGTTTGTGTCGTAGAGACTACCATAGACATCACTGTAGGAGCTTTAAGTAATATTACAGCGGAACTACAGGCGGATCGTCTTATGACTTTACAGAACCGAGTTGCCCTAGATGTTATTCTTGCAGATCGTGGTGGAGTCTGCAAATTGATCAAATCGAGTTGCTGTATTTATATACCTGATGACGCTCCGACAGTATACCAGGCCATCTCTAAATTACATATAATCTCTGAGTCAATTCATCAGGACGAAGGAGATTGGTCGTTATTGGAATGGTTTTGGGGACTACTGTCCAAATGGGGTTGGAAAGTGCTAACATTCCTTGGTATGGTTTTAGCCATCGTATTCTCTTATTGTCTTTGTATGCACTGTGGTCCCGCCATCTGCGACCTTTGTGCTACTATGTGCATCCCAAAACCCAAGGCACAAAGAACAGAGAATATTAGAATGATGTTACAGCAACAGCTTGATGACCTCATGGCCATCGACATCGACTCAGATTAACCTGAGTCTGTGTATCTTGCCTGAGTTCTGGCAAAAGGAGGGTCTGAGGAAATTCGATTTTTGATCACGATCGCATTGAGCCGCCATTTTGTGCTCTGCCGCCATTTTGTGTTGCCCTCACTCAGGCGGCAGACGAAAGAAGTCTTTTCTGCTTTTCCTGCAATATTGTGTCAAAATAGCCTTGTGCCTCTGTTTACGAAGCTGGTGTTAGAGACTGGCCGAGTACACTAATCCCTGTCTGGTTTTCCTAATCCCTGTCTTAACTATCTGTTGGTTCACACTATTCTCTCCTGACTTTATCTTATCTTCTGGCCTTCGCTGTCCTCCGCTCTTATTCTCTTGTTTCACAACTGTCCTCCAAAACACACAAACGTATCTCGCCACCTGCAAACCAGTTACAAACATGTTAATACCTTAACCCGTGGGAGGGATGGCAAACACCGTTGGAGGAGAGGCTTCTTCGAGTTACTTGATATCTTTGTTTTTCAACCTTTCCTACTGGACATGTTCTGTCTTTAACCCTACCTTATTGGTCCTCCATGTATGTTTTAGGTGTGTTCTGTGTTAATGTATATGTTGTCTATGTACTATATAAGATTGTGCGCAACGAAGTGAAGTGGCAGTCTCCTGAGAACACACCGTGTGTACTTCTAGGACAACTGTACTAGCTGCAGCTAATAAAATCTGATCTTTTACGCCGAGAGAGTGTCCCCGTGTCTCTGTTAGCTGAAGCAGGAGAACCCATGAGATTAAGGCGTACCCTGCGCCGCCAGGTCCAAAAAGGTTCTGGTTCTTCACATCCAGGGCAAGCAAACTGTGTGACCAGTGTATGTGATACGTTAGCAGCATGTAGATCACATAACATCAGTTTTGGCATCTCTCATGTAATTTGGTATCCCATAATGGGACTTGAGGCAGAGAGGAATCTTAGCATAGAAAAACCAGAGGTCTCCAGGTATATGTCTCCAAAGTTAGGATACATGACTTGTGAAGTCCCACTCTCTGAAACAGAACAGAACGTTGACTCCTTGATGAGTAATTTACATCATGCACCATCTTCTGAGAGGAAATGTAGGTGAGTAAGGAGGGTTGCTTTAATCATCTCACTCCCAGTGTGTTAAAAATAGCCACCATCGGAAACCTTTTGAAGGTGCAGTGTGCCATTGTTTAAGGCTTGTACCTACATCTAGTTTGAGATTCAGTAGACCCTCTTTAGTAATTCTTGTGTTGAGGTGGAAAAAAGTGCCTAGAAAAGCATTAAAAAACGGAGGATGGGAGAAGGGTGGACTGGGCTTGTATTCTGGTAAAAAAAAGCAGAAAGTGGTGAGGTCGCTCTCTATGAACTTGGTCATGTACCAAAGTGCCAAAACCCAGAAATCTGTTTGACAGGTTGTCTTTTCAGAAGGGGTGGAGGTCCCATGTTGGATCCACACAAGAAGAAGCAAGACATGATGTGCCAATGTGGAGCCTATGGTCTATATTTGTTAAAGGTGCCTACATAAACAGTCCCAACATCCATTAGGATAGATTTTATTTGAATTGATCTGGGATAAATATAAATATGGCACTTGAATATAGATGTTAGTTAAGATATATAATCATGGTGCATTTTAATATGGGGAAGAAACTTTGAGATACTTAACACACATTTGGCTGACCTTTAGTATTGGATTGTTTGTATTGTGAATATTTAACCAGTTTATTTGGTCAAAGAATAATGGGATGTGGTGCAACTTACATAGAAGGGCATATAGTGAAATATATAACAATCCTGTTAGCTTTGATACAATATAGGCACGGTGTTCTGTTTAGAGTAAATATCCTTAGGCCAGGCATGATTAATGCATTAGAAATTACATGATTTATTCACAGTGGTTTGGCAAAATAGGAATATTTTGAATAATTTGACATTTTCAATTAGAAACTGCAATATACGAAGACCTACACCAAGTCAACAATGCTGCTCATTTGCGGATCAACTTAAATATGACCATTTCTGTTCAAAGGACTAGCTGGAAAATTAAAATACCCCCACTTTCAGCCATACTTCTAGCAGCACCGAGTGTGCATGAGAAAGCGGGCCTAACCATCTTTAGAATAATGTCCTCCCACCTTCCTTCTATCCATCTATCTTTCCATCCATCCATCCATCCATCCATCCATCCATCCATCCATACATCCATCCATCCATCCATCCATCCATCCTTCTACCTGTCCCTCCAAATATCCTTTCAATCATCCATCCATCTGTCTGTTCATCCGTCCGTCCTTCCATACATTATGTAGCACACAAAATAATTGCAAATTTCTCTATAGTGAGTCTCTATTTCTATATCCCAGATAGAATTTATTAACATTTTCTCACTCTAGGTTAGTAATTAACATAAATTAAAGTAATACATTTATTCCGGTTCATTAGGTTTTGGTGTTTCCCAACACTTGGTTAATAATTAGCAAGAGTAAGTATACAATAATGAATTCACATTTGTAAACTGTTGATGTCGTTTTGTTTTATTCTCAGAAAGTTGTAAGCACCGCCACATAGGTTCCCAGTTCTGAGGTGATTATATATCCTCTGAATTGACACATTCACAATATGTAAAGGCAGTAGCTATGTTTATTTTTTTTAGGTTTGTGAGGATCGGAAGGTTGCTTTGGGTGAGTCATGACTCGCAGAGAATGTCCAGCCCTAGGAAATGCAACCACGGTGCCAAACTTGTAAACATTGTGAGAAGGAAATGTACTCTTCAGAATTCTTTAGGACAAACAGACCACATCATATGGGTGTGGTTTGTATCTGGGGCCATATCAAAGATGCAAAGCTCACAAGAACCAAAGACCCCTTTGATGCAGTTGCCAGAAGCCTGAAGCAGCTGAAAAGACATGGACGCCAGCCCTTCACGGAGCCCAACCAATGTCACCACACCTGGTATTGCATCCAAGGAGGTGCAGGCACTAATAAGGTACAAAAGGTGAGGTCAAGACAGGTACCCATGATATAAACATATCCAGCCTTCAATCCCTCCATCGACCATCCTTTCATCCATCTATAATCCATCCTTGCATACATCATAAATAAATAGATACATTAATTCACAAATACATATGTGTCCAACAATCCATCCTTTCATTCATTATTCCAACTGCCCATCTATTCTTTCTTCCTTCCAGCTTTCCATTGCTGGAGCCCAAAATCAAGACCCTCCAAGATGGCTCAGGCCTTTAACATACACCCAATTACAAAGGTCACCATGCAGGATACTAGGTGCTCCGGAGATGTCAATGGACCTTTTCCATCGTTTGGAGAATTAGAGCGTCTTTAATGGATGTGACTAAAACATAATAGAGATTTAGAATTTGTGTTGAGTCAAGGATGAGAGATTCGGATAGTTTTAAAACCATTATTTATCATAAGGTTAGAAATACTATGCATATTTATTCAGTTTAGTAATTTACAGAAATAAAAGAGGAAGTTAGAAATCATCATTAGAGACATGTTCCGTGAAGAAACCCAGTAAACCCAGCTAAGGGACCTATTTTAAATAAGAACACATGAAGAGTTCCATTGGAAAAGAGCAAACAAAGAGGAATGAACTTCTCATAAAGATTAGTACTGGAAACTCAGCCGAGCTTCTCTACAGTTGCAATACCAACTGTATTTAGAGTAGTGATCTGTGCAGTAGCATCAACTACAAGTTGATAAAGGTAAATCACCTCGAGAATATCCAAAAGAATCAACTCTCCATAAAGAAGAGTCTCAGGGCAAGGTAAATCCAGCTGCAGGACCACCGGACAGACAAATGGAATAAAGAGGTGAGGCTAAGTAGTTAGGAACACTCATTATTATAGTTTCTCAGACAAGTAGCAACTTCTGAAGGTGTCTTCACTTGATGCAAAATCAGAACAGTTCGTAAGGTGGTGTCATCAGTCACACAATACTTCTTCTTCTGATTCCCACAGTCCGCACTCTTGTCGATAGGGTTGGTACAATTCTCTAGCGCAATTGTTGCATTCAAAAGGTTCCAATGAGAACCCTCTTACCAAAGATAAAAGATGCACTATACGCTCTTTGCATAGTCAAAGACCAATCAGTAATATGAAAGTATATATCAAGTTATGCGGAAGCAACATTTATAATGTCTATGTCACAATTTATTCTTTACGGGTTTTATGAGTCTAATATATTTTAGTGAAATGATCTAACATGGGTTGAGGAAACTAAATGAACATGATATTAGAGTCAGGAAATTTCTAAAGATTGCATCAATGCTACGCAGTTTCACAGAATGATTTACTATGAGCAAAGATCAAAAGGAAAGCTTTGGACCTAGTTACTGCACAGGCTAAAGTATAGTCATTTGGTGCAAAATTTTGAAAAACACACATTTATAAATGTAGCAATTCTAATGACATCTTTCACTTCTACATAAGTTATAATGAGATATATTTGTGGTTTATTTATTAAATATTTAACAAAGTGGATTCACGTTTTTATTCGTAAGTCATTTTCTAAAGCAAACATTTCAATAGTTTTTAAACATGTTCTAAAATGCAATTCTAATATAGTAAATACGTTGATTTTCTGAATATATGGTCATTTTTCCCACCATCAAGCTGCATCATTAACCCATCCATTCATCCATGCATTAATTCATAATTTCCCCCATATATCTATTCTTTCAAACATTCATTCTTTCCCTATACCATAAATCCATTTATCCATCCTCTCACCCATGGTCCCTTTTGGCCTTTTGTTTAACCTTTTTTCATCCATCCATCATTTCACCCTTCAATCGAATCGTCCTTTAGCACGTCCTTCCTCCGTGCTTTTCATCCATCCTTACTTCCTTTTACGGTTCCCTCCTTTCACCCTTCTTTCCTTTCCTCTTCTCTTTCATCTTCCATCTGCCAAGTCTTTATTTCATGCTCTTCTTATTTTTCTGTCGCACCCTTGTCTCCCCTGCTCAACTTTTCTATTTGCTTCCCTCTGTTTGAGTCCTTATCCCTGTTTTTGTCATTGCTCTGTCTCCTTCACTCCATTTAGCTTATTTGGCAATCCAAGGCCCATGCTCATTGGATCTGTCATGTTGTTCCCTTATAGTTTTATTTATGAACAGTTGTCCGAGGCCCTCAAGACACAAGAACCAAAAAAAAGCTATTCATTGATTTAGTGGGACTTTTCAGTTTATTAACCCCCACACCCACAATGTAGCTGCTGAAATGGGAGATTCATGTCACCATTTTTTTTTTTTTTATAGAGTTTTATATAGCGCGAACTTGACCCGAATCGGGTATCTGATCTCTTTACATAGCACCAGTTGGATTACATGAGAACACATTCATTTTTGTTAGGCACGGGGAGATTAAGTGGTTTGCCCAGAATCACAGGATGTTCAGCATCATTGCCGAGACTCAAACCCAGTTCCCCAGATTCGAGGTTGACCATCCTAGCCATTAACCTAACTCCTCTCCGAACCATTGTTTCTGCTTGAAGTCTGTCACTGGCAACTATACATAAGAATGCAAGCCCTTGTACCAATTGACCATTATTTATGTAAGAGATTGCGCTGTCCTGAAAAAAGGTTATTTTGTTTTGAAGAGAAGGTCCCACATGTCATAGACAGTGATCAGGTTATCTTCTTACTACTTGTTCAGTCAGCCTCACAGGTTTTAATTTGCGATATTTGGGAAGTTCTCAAAGGAAAAGGCTTTTCTTAATATTTCGAAAACAAATGAATTTTTACAGGAACTAATACACAGCATGAGTCACCAAAGGATGCATTATCTTGCTCTAGCATTGGAAGGTAGGGATGGAAAATTAGAAGCTAATCTGTGCAAGTAGGCCTCTGTAGGGAACTTTTTGCCACAGGCAAAAGGTAATCTTCACCTATAGGGAACTTCCAAGAGCATGCAGAAAGTGTATCAGTGATGAGGTGTTTGGTAAGGAATGTCAGCAAATTGTGAAGATATCCTAATACACAGGTGACTAAAATCATGTTCTAATTGAAGCCACATGTAAAGTAGAATAAGTGAGAAAAGAGGTTTTACTTGCACTGAGAAATGAAACATACAGTGTTTGTCAATTTCATTACCACCTTTAGCGATACGGCAAATGTAGATAGAAGAATGCCTACTTCCTTATGTGCTTCTTATGAGGCTCTATAGAGGACAAAGGTTTTAGAATTCTATGGACATTTACATAGTTTCACAACAATGTAGCCGGTTCGTCATGACTTTTTTTAAATCTGGGATTTTGATCAAGGGGTGTAGTGTGTTTACTATGTTCATGATTTTTTGCCTTTAAATGCATGAGTGGCTGCCTTTGTTTATACTACTCTTCTCTTGTTGACAAAGGCTCTGCTGTCATAGCTGAACCGTACAAATCTGATGAATTGCCCAATAAATTGATGATAGCAGTCACGTCTTCGAGGAGTGCCGGTGTCAACATTTGGAATAAGGCTTTACTAATAATTGATTGGTGGCTTCTGTGAGGGTCATTACATGTTGTCTTTTAAAATGTGTAGATGAGAGCATGTTCTGTTCTTGGAGGACCAACACAATTATACCATCCAACATGTTGTCAATGTAACTAATGTTTAGAAATTACATTTGTTATTAACTAAATGTTGTGAGTGTCATTGTAGCATATTTTGGCAATCAGGAACTTGGTCGTCATAAATCATGTATAGACCTATGAAGAATGATCTCCAGCAGCATCCCCTGTTAACCTGCCACTACCTACAAGTTCCTGTCCTTGAGATCAGTGGTAGAGGGTAACAGTCACCCCAAACACCCCTGTGTCCTCGTGTTACCCTAAACCCTCAATATATCATCATAGCTGAGCTTTAGGAGGCCATCAAACAACTCATTGCTGGGCATCAGGGGCCTACTGAAAGTGGTGTCAGCAGTGACAGCCTGCCAAGAGGTGCAGGATGCCGAGCACAGGAATTACTGCTGCCTCCTATCCTGGACTGCAGACACTCTGTTTCATCCAGATACCCATCAATCCCCACAATGTGTCTTTGTGTCTACCAGTGCATAGTCTGCCTTTTTCACTAAACCAACGCCAACTCAGATGCTGTCTGGTCCTGCACCCCAACCTGCAACGCCTGCATCAGAAAAAGAAATACCATTTAGACCTTTCTGCACATTGCCATGGTATTTTTGATCTCATGCTTGCTCTTGCCTTTCAACACATCTCCTTTAACGGGAAAACTCTCACAAATCTATCCATACAAATTTGGTGGAATACTCTCTGTCATTTTCATAGACTTGATGTGGCATTTGCCTCCTCTTGCAACCCAACCATTAATAGAGACCTCTTCTGGTTGCCTCTTACCCCCTATTTGGACCGGATGGCCTTAAGGAATACTTCGCATATCACTTCCGAAAATTTTAAACCCCCTTGAAGGATATTATCTCTGTCCTTCATTTTCATTTTATTTCTTCTTTACCAGGTTAATATTTATATCCTCGACAATATTTATTGACTCATATACAGTATTTTGCTAGTATGCCTTACTCTTCTTTCTTTCCTTATTTCTTTTATATTATAGTGTTAATATCCCCCCTCCTCCCCTTCTACCCGTTTTCTACTTTCCTTTCCCTCTCCCTTCCCCCTCCTTCATATATAAAATTCCACAAATTGCTTTTACTCTTTACCTCCTGGTATCAGCCAAGCTCTTGTTATAATACTGTATTTTTAAAGTTTTTTGGTTTTTTCTTTGTATGTGCGGATATCTTTATGTATTAACAATTTGATCAATAACGCTTTTCAAACATAAAAAAAAGAAAAAGAAATACCAATTTCATTCTATACGAACAAGAGAATGGCTAGGAATGTATGCCCTCAACCCAGAACATCAGTTCAGGCACAGCTTCTGATTGGAGTGCTGATTTTAATTTAGGTTAGATTTCTGGACTTTGCTTTTGATTCGAACTGTCTTCTAGTACTTTTGAAGAGTTGTTTGGACTTTTATTTTGAAAAACGCACTCGCTTTTCTTCATTTGCCCCAATCTAAGCTGTAACTAGACCGTTCCTCCATTCCTAAAGTTTATTTTCATCTTGCCTACCCCGTTCTGTCCTAGGCTCAGGCATTATTTGGGCTCCCTCATCCCAAAGGACAGTTGACATAAAATCCCCTTATCCCAGGCCCCATTCATATTTGTAAATTGTGTTTTTAAATCAAAACTGTCTGATATGTGTTATGACTCTGTATACATGGTGCAGGCATGTCTGCAGACAGGTGTGACAGTGTTGACTTAAGGATCAATCCCACAAGATTCAGACTCAAAAGCAATCCATGACATTACTCCCACATTCATGGCCAGGTGCACATGAGATGACACACACAGTTGCAGGGTAGGTGCAATTGATTTTTATTTACGAATACGAACACATTTGTTTTTCCTGTACACCTTTATTGGTGGGATGGGTGAATATAAAAGGTGGAGTATGTTGGGTGAGGACGGGGTCAATGGCTGAATTGTACATGGGGGTGATGGTTGCTATCTAACCCCCTGGGGAGCTCTCCTGCATCCCTGACTGTTCAATACAAGGCCTACATTGGGCTGAGAATCGGGATGTGCTTTGGGAGCAAGTTAGTTTTGGGAGTATCGTGCAAGTTGCTGGAAGTGTTGGTGGCTGGTGTGGGCTTTTCAGGTGGTTGTTGACGCGCAATTGCTTGAGTCAGCTGACATGGACCTTGAACTTCAGACAGACTCCTGTGTGAGAGGGCTTGTATAAGCTGTTTGATTATATAATGTGTCCTTGCATCCTCCTCACATTGAAACCCAGAGCTATTCCTGGTGCAACTTCACCATGTCATCAAGACATTTCTCTATGTCATCTAAAACCATTGTGTGTCTCGCTGTCAACCTGGGTGGCTCTTCCAGGTTGGTGGACATGTTGCAGAGGGTCACACCATTTAATAAATCTCACCATACAGAAGCTGCTGTTTATAGAACGGATTATTGATTTGCCATTGTGCCCACCCTGCATATGTGGTTGGGTGACACATCTAGTTGGATATCTTTCATATGAAATGTTGACATCTGTGAGGTTTTTGGGGAGACTGATCATCATATTAGTAGTCTTCCTAACCTGGACTTTATCCTTGTGAAAAGATGGAGAAAAGACCAAAGCAGCACTCGGATTGCAGTGTGAAACAGGAGAGGCATACAAGGAAGTTGTAGGATGAGGGGTTATGAGCCCTCCATAGACCAGACAAACATCCATGGCTTTTTAGTGGGTGATGGGATATCTGTACGAGATCACTAGAAAGAGACTGCTGGCTTGCCTTGAGGAGTTGTTTGAGGTGTTATCCTGCGTGTGGCTAACAATCTCTTCCTCCTCAGTGTTGGGTATTGCAGAGATGACAGCTGGTAAGAGGATAGGTTTATCTCTGGATTGCACGCCGTCAGTGTCTCGTGGATGGTATGGCTGTTGGATGTTTATCCCAAAGTGCTGCAAGGGAGGGGTAATGCAAGCTGTTAGACATTAAGCACTGTGTATAGGCCCAAATTAGACATGTTGTGCATTAACTTTAGGGCACAAATTACACTTCAGCAAAGAAAAATAAAACATTATATTATCATAGAAAGACATTTGTTGTTCTATATGTGCCCATGTACATGAGTATTAACTGTAACAGCTATAGAAACATCCTAGATGATGGTGGTAGTCATGTCACCCTTGATGCTGCAGAAACGAGCAATGAAAAGCTCTACTATGTACTGTGTGATTAAAGAGAACTGTAATATGCTACACACGTGGTGTCAATGTAGATAAGTGTAAAAGAGAGATTGGCATATCGCTTTAAAATAAAGATATCAGTAAATGGACAGACATTTGTAACAAATGACAAAGGGTAATAAATGCTACAAATGGATCTTGATAGTAGTATATGTATTGTGATCACAGACTTACCGATGGTAGGGCGCAAAATTCCTGCTTGCAGGAGGTCCCCTGAAGTTGTCTGCTTAGTTATATGTATTGTGGATAATGACACATACTGTATTCAAATATTCAGACACAAGTAGTTAGAATGCATAGTATCATATTAATGTTATGCACTAGACTAGACAAGTTCCCACAGAACCCTCTCCTGGGGGACAGCTACTGGACGAAAGGTGTCAGCTATAGGCAGACATTGACACAACATGTGAGACATGAGTGTTAGGTTTTGTTTTTTGCAAAAAATATATCACCTAATGAGCATTTGGAATAGGGCCATGGGTGTACTGAACAGGAGACAGGAACCATATACATATGCTTTATTTTTCTTTTTTCTATCTGTGTTGCAATTGTGCAACATGGATAAAAATCATCCGTCATTCGAATATAATAAGGTGAAGACGTTACACAATCGAAAAAATAATCATGATAAATCAGATGGATAGATACATAGCATTAGGAAGGAGGGGGGTTCAGGGTGGGAGTCGTGGGAAGTGGAATTTAGGAGCGAAGTATGTTTGGCGGTTGTGGGGGGACATGGACAGGTGCTCCTATGCAACACTAGAGATCCGGGGTGGGAAAAAATAGCCTGCAAGGGAGGGGGATAGGGCCCTGAAAGGCCTGAGTCTCTGACATTGGGATGGTTCCCAGGGGGCCTATCTAGAAGAGCTGATAGCAGCCTAGTTTCATAGGAGGGGTCACAGGGAGGTAAGATCATGGGTGGAAGAGTCTCCTGGGTGGGGGAAGTACGGGACCCATGGCTAGGTAGGGTGTCTGAGGCCAGGTGGTATTGGCAGCATGTGGGCGGTTATCAAAAGTGTGGTGCAGATCAGGTAAAGTGGGAGGGCTACTTTCCGGTCCTGTTGGCGATAGTGTGTCAGTATAATGCTGAGGGATATATATGCTTTCTAATTGAATAGCACCATTATTGTAGTGTATTGTGACATAAATGGTAATAATATCTTATTGTTTTAGCTGTCAGCTTTACAATGAATAAAACCATTGATTAATAACATAGTTCATAAATTTAAGACATATATGGTGCAATCCGATGAATAACATTATGGCTTATAGCACATAGGCACCTTCATTTTGCTAAAAACCAAATCATAAAAGTACATGTCAGAGAAAGCACAAAAGGATCATAACCCCCCCCCTCACTGCACCAATAAGAACAATCAATTAATAGATCAGTGCAATGCGATGTCCTATTAAAGTGCAAGTGCAAAGAAGCATAAAAACATAGTACATAATATCAGGTGTGGTGCAATCTAGCAACAGGTCAACAACCTTTAACACAGGGTAATAATGTCTACTGGATCAATAACGGCAAGTCAACATTCTACTGAGGGCACAAGTATATAACATCTATAATGGAATACAAAAAGATGAATCGGTATTGCATCTATGTAATGAATAAAGCAGAAATAGCATCCTGTAGAAAAAATTCATTTGCATGAGGACACAATGAGGGATCCCAGCAGCGGTTGACCCTCCGTTGTGGGTCATCCAGTTGACTTCATACCTAAAACAGCAGGAAACTCTTTCAAGCATGGCCAAGCAGCCCATAAATATGATACTACAGAGTTGAGGACATACTGATCATCAGTTCTGAGACAGCGCAACTTTGTAGATTTAAAGCTATTAGCCCCATATAGTCTAAAAAGGGTAAGAAGCCACCCCCTCATTGCGGAGTCACATATTGTGCAAAACAGCAAAAAATGTCGAAGATTATCCTTCCCTCCAATTTCCCAATTGAAGTGATTTGAACCAACAGCAAGCCTGTTAGTTCAGACTAGATATTTCCTGGTCGGTAAGTTACCCAATTTGTGTTTTATAGACAATGTTAATTTGAGGTCAAGGTAAATCAAATCCAGATAGAACATACAGGGAGGGCCATGGTCACTTCTGAAGTAATTACCCAATAGGGACCCTGGTGTTAGTGCTATGTTTTTCCTCATCTGCTTGAACTCATGAGAATGGTCCTTAAGTAGATCAGCAGCATCCTACCTTACTCTACTCGGGTCAGACCATAGAAAGCCCAACTGCAGTCCGTTAAAGATATTTCTTACATGAAATAACCAGATATTCCTACACCATCTACCTTCCAAGGCAGCATCTTGCAATGATCCTAAATATATTGCTGCCTTTGAACTTCTCACCAACCTGACCGAATATAACACTGGCCTGAGAGCAGCTCTCTTTGCTATTGCAGTCAAACTAGGTTCCGCATAAAGAGCTAACAACGGGGTACTTGGCCACAGTCTCAACAAAGCTCTAAAATTGTTATTCTTTGCCACTTGTTATAAATGGAGATTTGCGAATCCCTAAAGCTCAGCCTCATAGAATGCTGTTGCTGCCTTTTGTTTGTAGATCTGCAATATTTTAATAATACTTCTGGCATCTTCCTCATGTCTGAACTTCAGGATCGCCCCAGACATATGTCTCAAGACTGTGGTTGCCTTCAGAATATGGCATTTCCAATTTCATTTCTAAGCTAACCCTATCCCCAAATAATCATACAGTTTAACAATCTCTATAGGCACACCTATCATAAGCTTCTGCTTAAAATTGGAGTAAGATCTCATGGCCATACTCCTAGTTTTGGTTCCATTAAAAGGCAGAGATTTCTTTTCACAGTAATCTACAAAACCCTTTAGCACCTTACTTATTGCATTTTCTGTTTGCACCATTAAAATGGCATCATCAGAAAAAATTAATATTGGACCCCTTCTTTTAGCTATAAAAGGCACATCTAACGGTTCTTCCAAAAAATATTCCATTGCATCATTCAAAAAGATGCTAAAGAGTAAAGGCGCCAGCATGCAACCTTGTCATACACCCTTCTCTACTTTGAAGAGTTCAGTACACTCTCATCCCTGCCCAAACCTGATTTTGGCAGTATTATCAGAGTGGAGACAGTGGCGTAGCTTGGGGGGGGGGGGGTGTTTGGTGGTGTTACACCACCCCCTAATAAATGTATTCTCTAGTAAATAATTAGGTACAAGTACTTTCATTTGGGTATCGTGAGGTGGCTGTCTGATTTCACATGGGAGTTTTACATATACACACACTCTCTCCTCTCTGTTTTGAAGGTTACTAAAACAGTTGTTTTTTCTAAAACATATTGTCCTTTAAATAAACCTAACAATCTGCACTGCTATCCCTTCCCACTGCCCCTTAAGTGCCCTCATGCTCTGCTTCTCAAATAATGTATTTTATCAGGATATGCCAGCTTGATTGTTGGGAAATTTGAAGCTCACACCCCCAATCTTACTGACCAAACTATGCCCCTGAGTGGAGAGCCATTATTTCCCGTACCAGAGTGATATCAACCCCCTATTCTATTATTGAACTCCTCAGTTTATCCCGGTCGACTAGGTCAAAAGCTGCTTTCATATCCACAAATTGTCATGATGTTAAATCAGGTTCTCCTCCTAGGTACGGACAACTCCTTCTGGTCACCTAGCTGGTGGCCGACAGCTTTGGGCAACCTCCCATCACCCGTGAAAAAGGTGAAAAATGTAGGTTTCATCTTTGATGATAGACTAACCTTCAAAGATCAGATTAGCACCCTTGCTTCAACAGTCTTCTTTATCTTAAATATGATTTGGCAGATCCTCCCCTTTATACCGCTAGACCTACAAAAGACACTTGTGACAGCACTAGCCTTGTTCAAATTGGACTATGGAAATAACCTTTATGGAAACATCCCCAAAAAATATCAGCAAAAGCTACAGCAGCTTCAAAATGCATCAGCGCGCTTACTGGTGAATATCCCAAAATATAATTTGGTGTCCCAAGGCCTGTTAAAACTGCACTGGCTTTCACTCGATAAAAGGATGAAATTTAAATCCTTGTGGCTAGCCTACAAGGCATGGCATGGCTCCGGCCCACAATAGTTGAAGAACTGTTTGATCTGATATTTAACCACTAGAAATTTACAGTCCTCCTCCAGTAAACTCCTACTGATCCCCAGAACCAAGAGAGTGCACTGGGATCGAAAGAGCTTTATTTTAGGAACATCCATCATTTGGAAAACATTCCCTGTACACATAAGGAACAGCCCCAATGTATGGTCCTTTAGAAAATCCCTGAAAACCTGGCTCTTTATCAACTAAGTAACCAATATTTCCATCATCACCAGCAATCTGGCATTTGCTAGGCAGCAGCACAAGGACGCCTTTGGGCATTCAAGTGCTTTACAGAACTTCAAATCACATCAGGGTGTGTCAGGATGTGAAATCAGGGTACAACAGCCCTCATGGAGCCGTCACAGCCATGGACAAGAATACTGAACAAGAACACTGAAACATGAACTTCCTATTGAGGCAACCCTGTCCTTGGGCAGCAGGGTGCCCTCTGACTGACGCCCTGGGTACAGCTCTGCAGTGGAGTAATGGGGCTACCCTTCTAGAGGAGTTAGGGCCATTGCACATGTTTTATGGTGTTTATATGTTTGCATGTATAATGCGCTGGCCTAACTGTTAACTAACTGCCTTTCTTTCAGGAAAAGCATAAGGGGACTACATGTCGCATGGGCCATTGCAGAATTACTCATATGCAGCCATCTTGGGTAGATCCCCGATATAAGAATGAGCTCCTGCTCGCCAGCCGATGCTCATAATTTAAGATCCTGAAGAAGACAGAGTGCGTCCTGTGCAGCTCCGATTGCAGCCTTCTGGTTTCAGGCCCCCACCCTCGCAGCCTTCTTGATTCCAGCTTTGTGACGGCGCCCGTCTTGCTCCTGGCTTCATCCCCCAGCGGAATCCCAGATAGGTAAAATACATCTTCTTGACATTGTGAACGCTAAGGCATTACTTGATTTTATGCAATTGCTCTGAAAATTTCCTTTTAAACTTCCCCTGTTCTATATTATTCTATTTTCTATATTCTTTAACAGTCATGTAACTATGTTAATTAATATCTCAGGATATTGATGGGAATTATGAGCTTTACTTTATTCTGATGGACTGGTATTTTGTGTTTATATTTCTGATGTTTTCTAATTGAGTTAAATTGCCCTCTTAAAAAAAATACTCACACTTAACTTTCTTCCTAAGACCTTTGTTTTGAACCTACGCTATTGCTAGATTTTTGCCTTTTCGGTAAATAATTAGAGATTGGCTCTGTAGTCTTGATATTACAGCTGCATCTGCTTGTAGACATTTTCCACTTATTTGTAAAATAGCTCAGATTTTGTTGATAACCTTATAGAATCTGGTGGTTATATTTATTTTTGTCATACTTGTTTCCTTATACTCTATGTTTTTGCCCTCTTTTGTTTCCAGTATTTCCATTCTTAGGAATCAATTACGATTTCGTTCGGAAAGGCTCTGAAATGGATCTGGATCTTCCAAATCGGATTCGGAAGCCTTTGTATCCGACCGAATTGGAAACCTTTCCAAACAACCGATTAAGATGTTCGGACTTTCTGACTCGGTTCCGAATCCAAACCGAATGGCATTCGGAAAGTCTGAGTCGTTCGGAGCCAGATCATGTGTGTCTATGGGCCATGTTTCCGAATGACTCTGAAGCTTTCCGACCGAGCGATTACGATGACAGATTGAAACAGCCTTTCCAAATCGGTTGTTCAGACTCGGATCGGCAGTCGTAACCTGACTTTGGGGGACCGTAGCAGGCCCCCCCTTCACCAGGGGCCTTCCGAATTGGGCCTGTGGGGGTACCCATGGGTCCCCCCTTTACAACCATGCACAGTGTGGCAGGCACCAATGGGTGCCCACCACAGGGTGCACGATATTCTCCCGCCACCCCTTTCTACAATGGGATCCTGTGTATTCATTCAGAACACAGGCTCCCATTAAAGAAAATGGGAGTCCGACCGAATCTTATCCGGAAGCATCCGGATGCATCGTAATCGGTCGGTCGGACTCTCAGATCCGATTCTGTTGGAAACCATTCAGAGACCGAGGGGCCGATTCCGATCCTGTATTTTGTTTTCCCGTCCGACTCGTATCGGTAAATTTTTCCATACAAATCGTACAAGTCCCGTCCGACCCGTGAAGTACGATTCGTATGAGAAAAAAACAACTTTTCCCGATCCGATTTGTACGGATCGGGAAAAGTTGTACCGGACAGACCCGGACACTTTTCCGTACAAATTGTAACAATGCAGTCCAACCGTACTAGTACGATCCGGACCGGCTTTCCGATTTACGATTTGTACGGAAAACGTCCCGTACATGGGGAATGCCATTACCCGCTACGATGCGAACTTTGTACGACTCGTATCCTCGAAAAAGTTTTTCCCGGGGTGCGAGTCGTACAGGGGTATGAGTCGTTCAGGCATACACCCCCGTGCGTTGTGTATGTACGGTGCGTACCCCAACATCGCATACCCCAACATCGCGTATGTACTGTGCATACCCCCAACATTGCGTATGTACTGTGCGTACCCCCAACATCGCATACCCCAACATCGCATACCCCAACATCGCGTATGTACTGTGCGTACACCGAACATCGCGTACCCCAACATCGCGTATGTACGGTGCGTGCGTACGTGATGTTGGGGTGTGCGATGTTGGGGTATGCAATGTTGGGGTACGCGATGTTGGGGGTATGCACAGTACATATGCGATGTTGGGGGTACGCACAGTACATACGCGATGTTGGGGTATGCGATGTTGGGGTATGCACCGTACATACACAATGCACGGGGGTGTATGCCTGTACAACTCGTACCCCTGGGGACTCTGCTTTTACAGCTGTTTTTGGCTCCCATAAGAAAAGAGTAGTACGGAGTGCCGTAGGGACGAATCGCACTTGCTGGGCTGGAAAACGCTGCTTAAATACATACAGACGTTGTGTGCAAGCGGTTCCGGATCAGAATCATTGGTTAATTTTAGCTGTATGGTCTTTTGTACGATTTGTATGGAAAGAGGCTTTCTGTACGAATCGTACTTCCTAGGTTGTAAAAAAAGTTTACCGGGTACGAGTTGTATGGGAAAAACGCTCCATACAACGATTTGTACAGCCTTTTCCCAGGATTGGAATCGGCCCCCGATTTGGTCAGAATGCTTTCCGACCAACATCATGATCGACACCTTAGTTTTCTTCATAATTTCTTAGGGATCGTTTGAGGGGATTTTCCTCATAGCTCTTTTGGATTTGGCTTACGGCCATGTTGCTTTCTAGGTTACTACTGAATCCCTTGATTCTGAGGCACTCTTCTTGTGGGATGCTCTTGATTAGAGCCAAAGATGATAGCTTGAAACTGTAAATAATGCCTCAGTGGCTTTCAGTATCCTAAAGATGTCTTGCTATCCAGGATTTAAAATTCACGGTCCAAAATAACCAGTGTGTCTCAACACCATTTCATTTTATATTCGGCACTTTACCTATTCAGTGCAAATAGTGAATGCCTATTGCACACCTCTTAATTACTGCAACAAATGGGTGTGGTAATTCATGGGTGTGCAATTTGCACATGATTCTCAGCTGTCAATCCAGAAAGAATAAATTGTAACTTGTGCATGTTTTCACCCAGTCCAAGGGTGCAAAAAAGAATATCAGACAATTTTCACCCTCAATTTGTGAAACTTTTTATAGGCTGGAAATCACTGAAGAAAACATCTTTGTCTGTTGTAATGTGCACCTGACTTATTGTTAGACCTGTCCATCTTGGGGTGGTCATCCCCCAAAGGTTTTGAATGTATTTTTGTTGGTCTTAGGACTTTGTGCACTTTACCACTGCTAACCAGTGCTAATGTGCTTGCGCCCACTCCCTAAACATGGTAAGATTGTTTTCCACCTGATTTGCAGAACGTAGCACACGTAGAAAGAGAGAAACCTTGCCAGGGAAGGTGTAGCATTTTGATGCATTCCCAGGTCTATCACTCATGGTAAATCTGGGAATTCACCAACCTCCATGGTTGAATAGTAGGGACCATCCACGCTCCACCCATGGAAGGCCTCCATGGAGCAGAGAAGGGCAAGGCATCCATTTGCACTGACTGGTGTTAATCCAGATTTACCAAACACTGTAGGGCCATGCAAGGGGGCCTTGAGTATCTCATCTAGGTTTTGCGTGGCCCTTGAGTTACCTTTCGTGGTACAAGGACGACACAAAACTTTGATTAAGTATGGCCCTGAATGTTTACAAGTAGCCCACATTGCGTTGAATGGAACACTAGCATTTCCAAACATTTTACACAGCAGTAATCGCATGCACTGCCTCTGTGGTGAGCGTCCCTCTCGTTCAACACAGAATCAAATCACACACAAAAAAACAAGTATTGCACACTGTCACGGAGCTCTTTTGCAACCCACGCGAGTGAGGCGAGTGCCAGAGCAACCAATTTGGATGCACAGCATAAACACCTGACCTTGCAAGTCATGCAAAAAATATTGCTTTATTTAATCATTTTAAATTGGAACCAGGAGACCCTATTTATAGTAGAGCACTGGCAAAAACGTATAGGTGTCCTGTTAATTATATGCATGCGGTATAAAACTGAAACTCCCAGAGTTTAATACACCGTGTTTAAAAGATTGTTTTCAGTGCATCCTATCCCCCAGGCAGTGGTGTGTTTAACCTGTGCAATTTATCTTGCGTGTTTAATGTGTGCAAGGGGCTGCAACTCCTGGCAGTAACAATCAGGCTGTTTCATTTATCCAAGCAATTTTCCAGAAGCGAACTATCAGTTTTGATGGGAAAAGGTAATGAGAGCCCGCGCAGCAGCACTGGGGAGTTGAAGGCACGGTGTCCCACGGCCGCAAATCACATCGGTGGGGGCTCCTGCCACTTTCCCGGGGACCCCCACAAATCATCGGTGCTGTGGAGATGTTGACACCTCGGCGGATTCTCTCCGCGGTCCCTTGAAGGATTAAACCTTGTCATGTTTTGTAAACTTTATGAAGATAATAGGAGCTGCTGAGGGAAGGAGGGAACGCCTGGTGGTCGAAGTGAATCTAATTAGTGCTAATTAGCTGAAACATCGCCCAACTAAAACCTTCATCAAAAGATTTCTTAATGATATTTAGATGAGGGACAGAGGGAGATTCAATATTTGATCACGGTGCACCCAGCAGGATTGTTCGCGCTGGATCTGGAAGCGAAGGCGATAGCGAGCTCCTCGCAGGCGCTATGGAAACCGCTCTCTTTAAGAACCCGCCCGGGTGCAGTGTTGGGTATGAGAAGCTGTCTACACAGGAGCAGGGGATCCCCCCAATAGTGCAGTCCTTACGGATCCCAGGCCGATGAGCAGGAAGTGACGTGAAATAATGTAGGGGCGAAATACAAGGTGGTATTGTAAAATGGAATGGGGAGACAATAAACAACAGAAAATCATAAGGGGCGGCCCGACCTAAATCATGCCCTAAGCAATACGAGCTCAAGTTCACTCAGTACATTATCGATGGTCTCAGCGACTGAGCAATTATTTACCACATGACAGCGCGAATAGAGCCCAAGCGACTGACTCCCAGTTTCACAAGCCAAAAAAAGAACACTTTCTACTATGTACTTTTGGAAAATGTTATTTATCTGTATTTTTTAGTAGAAAATGTACACAAAATAGTCCACGGACTTGATGATGCACTGAGAGCTTACTAGCTCTTGAGAACTGAAGTTTCATTACATACTCTGTGTAGTCTGACGTTGAAGTACTTATAGGAATGTGTGAGGACCCATTGACAGGGAAAAATTACAGACAGCCTTGGGAACATAAGAGGTACACCAGCCCATGACTCATCTTAGATGTAGGTTTTCAAACAAGGGCACCAATGACACTAGTACAGCCACGGACAGTGGGATTCCTGCCTACAAGTTGCACAGCAACAGATGTACCTGGGGTGCAGTGGGCCCCTTTAGCCCCTCATCCCCAATTCCACTGCACTTGCGGCATTAATCAGCTTACGTAATGGGGCTGCAGTGTAAACCATGGCGCACATTTACTATTATATAAATGCAACGCGGGGCCGCAAGGGAACTTGTTGCACTGCATTCCCTGAAAAGGAGCGAGTAGAAATGCTCCATATTTAAAAGATACGCAGCGTTTCTGTTCTCTCCTTGCACCGGTGCAAGGATGCCTGCTTTACTGGCAGAATTGTTTTTGTTAAGCCAGGGATACCTTACTGCACACAAAAAAAACCTTAGAGGCAAATTCCTCTTTTTCAGGTTTACAAGTCTTGGGAGCATATCAGCAACACCCGGCGATAACTATCGCTCAGCGCTCTTAGCGTGAGGATAATTATCGCCGGGTAACGTGGATTTTTATTGCTGAGATAGCGTGCTATTAGCAACGCTTATCTCCTCAGCGATAAAAATCCTAGCGCTAACTGCCTAACGTGAGATTATTGCTGGAAACCCAGCGATAATCTCACGTAGTGTGGCGTTAGCTTGCTGATAGGGAATCACAAACTTAGCCATGATATCCACCTTCCATAGGATATCATGGCTAAGTCAGTCCTGAAGCAGGCTTAAGGAAAGTAGCGATAATAGGGGTTATCGCTACTTTTCCTGCCGCCATGCTTCATAGCGTGGGGCTTGATGATAGGAGAAATGTCACTTAGCGACATTTCTCCTGTCATGTTAGGTCAGGAACGCCCACTTTGCATCTCATTAGAGATGCAAAGCTGGGCGTTAGGAATCCCCACGTTAAAGCAAGGTTTCACGCGTTAGCGTGGCCTTGCTAATTAGGCGATAAAATTATCGCCGCTTTTCAGCCGAAAACGGCCGCAAAAGCGGCGCTAATTTTTTATCGCCAGCTTGTAAATATGCCCCTTGGTAAGTTGGGTTTGAGTTAAAATAAAAGAGAGGATGCATGGGAAACACCCGTATCCACCCACACAAAGTCTGCCTGAAGAAAAGTGGCTTTGTGTGGTGGGGTTAGTAAATGCCAAAAAGGATTTTGAGTCTAGGCTGTGCCACAAAAGTGAAGCAAACCTGGTGCAAAATCTTAGTAAATTTGGGCCCGACAGAATGTGTGCAATGTAATAGTAAACTAGAACCTTAGAGGCCGATATACTTAGAATTCACGGAATGCAGTGCAACAAGGCATGTAGCTTCACTGCATTGTGTGAATGGGAGAGAGCTGAAAAGTGCCATATCTACAGAGATAAGGTACTCTTCAGCTCTCACCCTGTGCTGGCACACTTGAGGCTGCTTAGCACCAACACAGGCACCCTTGCACCGTGGTTCAAGGGTACCTGCCCTACTGGAAGGATTGTTGAAGCAATCCATAGAGATGTATTCTTCTTTCTATGTGTGCTGAAATATGCAGCACACATAGAAAGAGGAAGTAATGGAAGGCATAAAGAATTTCTCCTCATTACACCTCACTGGGAAAGGAATTTCATTTTGATGTATTCCTAGGTAAACTAGCTTTACTAAAGCTGGGATTGTGCTAAAATCCGTGGGTAGATGCATGTGAACACCCATGTTCCATACATGGAACGTCTTCCCAGTACAAGGTACGCCAGGCAGCAGTATGTGCCTCCTTGCATTACCTTGTATTTACTAGACCACGGAAAGCCATGCAGGCTTAGAAAATACCAAACATGATTTTGCATCGGGCTGTGCCACAAATGTGATGAAACCCCGACTTTAAATCATAGTAAATCTTCCTGGGGTTCCTTGTCAATTCCTTTAATAAATGATAAATAATTTAAAAGTATGGTTAACTGGGAGACACAGTATATGGATACCCATAGTAATAGCACTATAAAGCATGTATCACATTTACTCTCATTTGACTACACTAATGATAGCAGCACAGCGCTCCACCATTAGAAAACTTCTATGAATATGAAATCTGGTTGAGAAGAGCTCATAATCTTACTCTGTTGGTCATTAAGGGATTTGAGAATTGATCCAGGTTGTTCTCAAACCATGTTCTGCAAGAAAAAATACGTTGCTAGCGCAGAACAAGACGATAGCACGCCAAACCAAAGCAAGACTTGTGAGCAGCACAATGAGGAGGAATATTACTTGATTTTTAATTAAAAAGGAAAACTAATTTAGCAATGTTCGATAATCAGACCGGGATGGCACTCTACCATAGTAGTGGAAAAAGAAAATACTAATGGCATGTAAAAGTAAGCCACCCAAATTCAGGATCACCCAAGAGCAGCGGAGAATGCTGGCTTCTTCAGGGTAAAAGTTAAAAAAGAAAGTTGGTTCTTGAATCTCATTCTGAAAACAAATTGATGTATGGATGTGGAGCAAGGTGATGACACTCCAAGATCAGGAGGTAGAGAAAATGTAATTTTCTGAGAACAACATTCAATATAAAGGTTCGACATTCAACCACCAGTCCCTAGTGGTTGTCAAACCACATTCTGAAAAAAAAAATCAAGAACTCATCAATTGAAACACCGTTTATTTTAATTTGCCAACCAAATGTGACTTTTTGCAAAAATAAGGAGTCTGAATGACCAGTGGCATATGGAAACTTGAGGGGGTCCCCTGCAAAGTAAATGGAGGGCCCCCCCCCAACCCAGTCAGGAGCTCTCGGCCAGTGGACTGCCACCCATGCACCGTGCTGGAGGGGGCCCCTGGAGCTCAGGGTCACCCTGCACAGTGGGAGTTGGGTCTAATGATACTCTACTGTGGATGGCATTCCTAGCCACAGAGCAAGTCCTTTATTCAGGGTTGACAGGGCATGGCCTTTAGTTGTGCCAGTCAGCTCTGAGAGCAGGAGGACTGTGGGCAAACCACATTGCTTAGTCGTTGGCCATGCCCAGGAGGTTCTCCAGACATGGGGACATTGCACAAGCAATGGCCACGATTTTCACCCAGAGCCATGAAGCATATCCTCTGTTTATGCTCTGCACACACCTTCCAGAGATGGATTGTTGCAGCACTAATTATTGCCCTGTGACTCTAGAGGTTGGAGGCCCAGGTGTAGGAAATGGCCAAAACGTAACACCCTGTCCCATAGCTGAAGACCATCTCCAAAAGGCAGCATGCTGCACCTTCATTTCTCCATCGGTGCACTTTTCTGAAACATTCCTCATCTTTGCAGGGGAGTTCAAGGTTTTGACAGTCTGCTGTGCACCCAAGGCTGCGGACAGCAACACAATCAATCAATCAGGGGAACTGTAAGCGTGCTACTCACCCGATAGGGTCTCAAGGTGCTGGGGGAAGGTGAGCTGCTCCCTATCGGTCGAAAAGCCAGGTGCTGAGCGTATTCCTGAAGATGTTCAGGGAGGGGACGCATCTCATATTGAACGGGAGCTTGTTCCAGGTCATGTCTGCGATGTAGGAGACGATTCTTCCACCTGTTCTGGCTCTGTGGATGCGCGGGGTTTCAGCGAGGGCGAGTTCGACGGATCAGAGGTTTCTTTTGGGTATGTGGAAGGATATCTAATTGATGTATTGGGGTTCGTGGTTGTGGAGGCATTTGTAGGCCTGGGTGAGTATCTTGAAAGTGACCAGTGTAGGTTCCATAGGTGTTGGGCGGCGTGTTCGTGTCGAGAAATGCAGAGGACGAGCCTGGCTACGGTGTTCTATATGGTCTGGAGAGTGCAGAGCAGAGACTTGTTGTTCCTGGCATAGAGGACATTTCTGTAGTCCAGTCTGCTGTTAATGAGTGCGTGGGTGATAGCCTTCCTTGATTTGGGGGATCCACTTGAAGGTCTTTCGGAGGATTTAGAGGGTGTTGCAGCAGCTGGAGGCGACGGCGTTGACCTGTCATATCATGGAGAGGGAAGAATCAAGTATGCTACTGAGGTTTTGGGCATGGTTCGTGGGGGGGACTACCGAGGGCCTTAGGCCACCAGGTGTCATGGGCCTTAGGCCACCAGGTGTTGTCCCATGCCGAGGGAGAGGGTCCGAGGACTTCTGTCTGGCAGTTTCTGCTCATCCAGAATGCAACGTCCTTCATTCCTTCCTGGAAGTTGAGTCTGGTGGTGATAGGGTCCTTGGTGAGCGAGAGGATGAGCTAGGTGTCTTCGGGGTAGGATACTATGCTGAGTCTGTGCTGGCTGACAATGGTGGCAAGGGGGGGCATGTAGATGTTGAAGAGGGTGGGGCTGAGCGATGAACCTTGGGGCACTCCACAGTTGATTTTCGTGGGTTCGGAGAGGAAAGGTGGTAGTCTGATTCTTTGGGTTCTGCCGGTTAGGAATGAGCGGATCCAGTCGAGGGCGGTTCCTTGAATGCCGGCATCGTGGAGTCTGGCGGTGAGTGTGCGGTGGGAGACGGTGTCGAACGCTGCAGAGAGGTCGAGTAGGATCAGGGCCACGATGTGTCCTTGCTCGAGTAGGGTGAGTATGTTGTCTGTGGTGGCGAGTAGAGTAGTTTTGATGCTGTGGTTGCTGTGGATTCCGGATTGGGAGGGTTCGAAGATGGAGTTTTCTTCGATGAATTTGGTTGGTTGTGCATTGGCGGTCTTCTCTGTGACTTTGGCCATGAAGGGGAGGAGGGAGATCGGTCGGTAGTTCTTGAGGTAGGTGGGGTCTGATAAGAGCTTCTTGAGCAGGGGTCTGATTTCTGCGCATTTCCAGTTGTCGGGAAAGATGTCGGTCTTGAAGGTGGTGTTGATGGTGTGTTGCAGTTCGGGAGCAATGGCAGTGGTGGCTCTGTGGAAGATGTGCGGGGGGCAGGGGTCCGTGGGGGCCCCTGAGTAGATGCCTTTCATGGTCAAAGTGGTGTCTTCGGTGGTGACTGGGGTCCGGGAGGAGAAGGTGGGCTTGATGGCATTGCTGGAGCAGGAAGTGGTTTCAGAGTGGGGTGTCTGGTCGTTGAAGTTGTCATAGAATGCTTTCATTTTTAGATGGAAGTAGGATCCTAGCCTGTCGCAGAGGTCCTGGGAAGGTGTGATGTCTGTGGTTTCGCTGGAGGGCTTGGTGAAGTAATGGATGACGCTGAAGAGTTGCTTGGAGTTGCCGGCGTTAGTGAGAATCTTGTTTTGGATGAAGGTCCTTTTGGTGGATCTGATGAGTTGGTGGTATTCCGTCATGGCGTTTTTGTAGGTGGTGCAGTCTTCTGGCCTTTTGCTGTTTCTCCAGTTCTTCTCAAGATGCCTGCAGGTGCATCTGAATTCTTGGAGGTCGGCGGTGAGCAAAGTGGCTTTCCTGGGGCATTGTCTGTCGGGGTTGCATAGTGGTGAAAGCTTGTCTGCGCAGCTGGAGAGCCATCTGTCGAGTCCATTGGCTGCGAGGTTGGTGTTGGTCGGCATGGTGGTTGTGTCACGGTTGAGGGTGGAGTTGAGTTGTTGCTCAGTGACTTTGCTCCAGTTCCTTCGTGGGGGGTGTGGTGCAGGTTTGGGCGGCGTGGGTATGTCAAAGTGGAAGTGTACCCAGTGGTGGTCTGTCCATGGGGGTTCTGTGGTGTGGCTAAAGTGGATGTTGTTTCCTCCTGCGAAGAAAGGGTAGAGGGTGTGTCCTGCCTTGTGGGTGGGTATGGTGATGAGCTGTTTCAGTCCGATGTTGGTGAGGTTGTCTAGGAGGGAAGCAGAGTTTGGGTCGCTGGGGTTGTCGAGGTAAAAGTTCAGGTCTCCAATGAGTGTGTAGTCCATGGAGGCGATGGCATCGGGTGCAATGAGGTCAGCGACAGTAGTGGCGAACGAAGCGCAGGGTCCGGGGGGTCTGTAGTCGAGGGTGCCATGGAGGGTGGTTCTAGGGCTGGTCTGGATCTGGAAGTGAAGGTGTTCGGTGGTGGGGAAGGAGTCTTTCATGGTGGAGGTGGAGAGTCAAAGGGAGCTCTTGTGTATGATGGCGAGTCCTCTTCCTCGGCAGTTGGGGCTGTCCTCCCTCTGGATCTTGTATCCATCGGGGATGGCGGTGGCAATGTCGGGGTGGAGGAGGCATTGGTCCTGGTTTCTGTAAAGAAGGCGATGTCTGGTGAGTGGGAGTCAAGGAGGTCCCAGATCTCTATGGCATGTCTGAGAAGGGAGCGTATGTGGAGGAGGATGCACTTCAGGGCTTCGGTCTTGTTGGCATTCGGTGCGGGGGCTGTCGGGGTATGGTCAGAGGTGAGAGATTGGTGGCAGTGATGGCAGGAGAACTGGCTGTGGCAGGTGTTCAGAGTCGCCCACTTGCAGTTGTTGTTCCTTACGGGGTTGAGTGCAAGGAGGGTAGTGGGGTTGTAGCAGTAGGAGGTTGCAGATCCAGGCTCCCTGGTGCTGGCCGCAGTCGTGGACCGGTGCAGGTGCACCCGCTGCACGCGGCCATGCAGCGGCCGCCATCAAGTAGTGGAGGGGGGAGGGAAGCACGGGAACCTGCGGGGGGAGGGGTCATGGGGGCAGCAGATGCGGGAAGGGCACGGAGAGCAAACGGGCACAGAGGACAGAAAAACAAGATCGGCACAATAGAAAATGCAGTGAAAAGGCTAGAAGGAACGACAGAAAAACGGGCACAGAAAGACAGGTAAAGAAAAGACAAGCACAATAGAAAGTGCAGTGAAGAGGCTAGAAGGAAAGAAAGAAAAACAGGCACAGAAAGACAGAAACAGCACAAACACAGAGACAGACAGCAGCAGACAGCAGAAGAGCAAGGCATTCCCACTGGACCACCAGGGATGAGGCGCAGGCAGGAGCCTGCGGGTGGAGGAGGACCTGAAATACCTACCTGACCAGGCAGAGCACAGTGCACGGAGCAACTGCACTTAACAGCGGAGCTGCGGGGGAGGAGGAGAGCAGGTCCCTGACCAGGAGGTCAGAGGTCTTGCCCGTGCTCCCTCGCAGCAGCCGCCATTAAGTAGGGGAGGGGGGAGAGAAGCACGGGAACAGGCAGGGGGGAAGGGGCCACAGGGGCAGCAGCAGCGGGAAGGGCACAGAGAGCAAATGGGCACAGAGGACAAAAAAACAAGGCGCGCACAATAGAAAGTGCAGTAAAGAGGTTAGAAGGAAAGACAAAAAAACGGGCACAGAAAGACAGAAAGAACAAGACGGGCACAATAGAAAGTGCAGTGAAGAGGCTAAAAGGTAAGACAGAAAAACAGGCACAGAAGGACAGAAAAGACAAGACAGGCACAATAGAAAGTGCAGTGAAGAGGCTAGAAGAAAAGATAGAAAAACGGGCACAGAAAGACAGAAACAGCACAAACACAGAGACAGACAGCAGCGGCCAGCAGAAGAGCAAGGCTCTCCCACTGGACCACCAGGGATGAGGCGCAGGCAGGAGCCTGCGGGTGGAGGAGGGCCTCAAACACCTACCTGACCAGGCAGAGCACAGTGCACCGAACAGCTGCACTTAACAGCGGAGCTGCGGGGGGGGAGGAGAGCAGGTCACTGACCAGGAGGTCAGAGGGGCTTTGCTTGGTGCAACTTACCTCTGCCCATTTGGGGTCAGTCATGTCTTCTTTTCGACCCTTTGGCCTTCTTTTTGCTAATAGTGTGCTTTCTTTATTGGCATTGCATTCTGGAGTGATGCTGCACTTTGCTGCTGGTTGGTGGGATAGACATTTGCCTGATAATAGTAGCTGTTAGCAAAGCGTAATCACTTGCTGGTAATAATACACTGTGCACAACCCCAGTTCCCGCAGGAACCTCTGTGCTTTCCCAGAGCAGAACATGTGTAAAGGCCTAGAAAAAACACCATACGCCCATTACAAAACCCACTGTCTAGATCATTCACTCTCTGCCTCTGGTCTGCCCATTTGCCCAAAAGAACAATCTTCTACACAACTGCCTACACACATGGGGGCAGATTTATGTTTCCTGGCGCATCCCTGCAAATCAGCAGGGATGCGCAAGGAAAGATGCGTCACAAAAGTTTACCCTTGCGCCACAATAGATGCGCCACATTTACAATGCAGCGCATTGTGGCGCAAGGATAAACAGATGCGTGACGCATCTGATGGCGGAAGGGCGGCGCATTGCTGGAGTTGCGTCGCAATCGCGACGCAGCTCCAGCAAGGCTCGGGGTGCCCTATCGGTACAATGCTGCATCAATCCTTACGCCTGCCTCAAGCAGGCGCAGGGATTTGACGCAGCATGGCCGGAAAAGTGACTGAGTGAAATCTTGTAGATTTCACTCAGCCACTTTTCAGAGGCGTTCCTGCGCCGGAACGCCCCCCCCCTGTGAAGGTACGCCCACATGTGGTGCAAGCTTTACAACGTGACACATCTCCCTAGATGTGTCACGTTGTAAATCTGCCGCAGCATGGCGCTGGCTTTGCGCCGCCGCTGCGTCACAAAAGTGACGCAACGGCGGCGCAAAAGTGACGCACATGGCTTATAAATCTGCCCCATGATGTGTTTCCTAAAATTATTGTGAACACTTCCAGTAGGTGTCTCTCCCCCTCCTGATAAGCTTTCTTCTTCTGGGTAGGGATGTTAGAATTTAAGCAGACATGTTAGAGATCTCTCATATGTGAGTGATGTTGCAGAGCCCCACACTAAACTCTGAAATCAGAACACACACAACAATGGGTATTATAGTGTAAACTATTACATATTATGAGTTATTCTTTTACAAATTATGTAAGAATCCTCTAAAAAATTATTGACAACTTAGTGAGCAAAATGGATAAAAAGGTGAGCACTAAATGCAGCATAATCATATTTCATCACACATCCCTGATCAATTAGTCTAAACCCGTCCAATCTAAAATAGTTTATGCAGAGTCATTTACACCCATCCTATCTATATGCCATTAGTCCTGAAGTTGCAGTGTTGTCATTCAGCATCACCCTAGCCACCATTCCATCTGTCTTCCACCACCTCAAATAGAAGTATCTTTTCACATATGCTGGTCAATGGTACGATGAGGTGTTCACTCCCAGCTGGATTTGCACAGAAGAGTAAAAAATGACTCTCTTAAGGTTTTAATAAGAACACAGAAGCTACCACTTGAATCGCTCTAATTCCTCTAGTTTTGAACCATGCAAGGTCACTTACACTTACAAAGCGGGTTCCTAAATAGCAATAATAAATGCTGCAGTGCATGGAAAATCACTTCTCTCGATTATTAATGTGAGCAACACAAATGTAGGTCACAATTGAGCATTTCTGATATGCAAGTATAGATTACATTTAAAAGCACTAATTAGTAATGGACAGGCCTGTTTTCCAGGACCTAAACTGCTTTCATGCACCTCAACGCATAGAAAATAATCATGTAACACACTGCAAGGCCTGTATTTTGCATAGAATCATCTAAACATTTGACACACATGCCACTATGTGTCTAAAAGACTATGGACCATATGTAGGTAGCTAAATACCGGTCGGTAACGACCGAAAATCGGTAAATATCACGTTACCGACCGGTATTTAGGCGAATGAGATATAGGAGTCCAAAAAGAAGGATTCGGTAATTAT
This sequence comes from Triturus cristatus, assembly GCF_964204655.1. Classification (NCBI taxonomy): domain Eukaryota; kingdom Metazoa; phylum Chordata; class Amphibia; order Caudata; family Salamandridae; genus Triturus; species Triturus cristatus. Next base: position 594,793,595 of record NC_140588.1, read on the forward strand.
GAATCGGTAAATACCGATTAATCTTTACCGAATTCCACATTTCCGAATCAGAATTACCGAATTCATATTTACCGATTCGGTAAATATGAAATGGTAAAACGAGAAAAGAGATGTAGGTAAATTCGTAATTACCGAATTCCATGAAATTCGGTATTTAAGAGTCGGTAATTAACACTGAGTGAAAGCAGGTGGTAATCAGCCACAATGCATATAAGCAATCCCAAAATGCAACAGCGTGAACACCATGGCGGCTCTCTATGTGATTGCAAGGCGCCTACGTCTACAGGCAGCAGGTCTGATGATTTGGAGACAGGAGGAGCGCATTTACAGACAGGGCATCACACTCTTTCAACAGACTGAGGCTGAGATACATGAAAGGTACAGGCTACACCCCCAAACCATCATGGACCTGATAAGGGACTTGCACCCACTCCTGGACCATCCAACAACAAGGGCGCATGCCATACCTCCACATGTGCAGGTGCTCTGTAGCCTACATCTACTGGCATCTGGCAGTTACCAGAGGGTGATAGCTGCGGTAGGCGGGGTATCCCAGAGTTGCCTGTCCCGTTTCTTCAGGAAGTTCCTGGATGCCATGATGCAGAGAATGCAACACTACATTAGCTTCCCAAACACACAGGCTGAACTGGTGAAAACAAAGACCGACTTTTACCAGATGGCACAGTTCCTGCATGTCATAGGCTGTATTGATGGCACACACATTCCAATCTGCCCACCAGCAGCCACTGAGCATATCTACAGGAACAGAAAGTCCACCCACTCCATAAATGTGCAGGTAATCTGCGATGCTGGCAACATAATCACTGACATCGTAGCAAAGTTCCCTGGGAGCACCCACGACTCCTACATCTTCCAGAACAGTGGGATCTACACACACCTGTTTGCTGGAGAATTTGGAGAAGGATACCTGCTAGGTAAATCACTGTGACACTCCCTAATACTTACCGCATATGAATGTGTATTGGTGTATGTGACTAATGGTACTCACTTACTCACCTAGGCGATAGTGCATATGCTGTGCGGTCATTCATCCTCACTCCCTTCCTACACCCATCAACCCTGAGTGAGAGACGATATAATGTGGCACACAAATCAACACGCAACGTGGTGGAGCGCACGTTTGGACTATTGAAAAGCAGGTTCCGCTGCCTCCACAAAAGCGGAGGCGCACGCCAGTACACACCCATCATCTGCTGCAAGATCATTGCCACTTGTGCAATGCTGCACAACCTTGCCACAAAGACTGGTACAGAGGTGGAAATAACAGATTTTGCGGACAATGATGATGATCTTGCACAGCCAGAGCCCAACGCAGCTGGAGTGCCAGCAGCAACAGATGGGAGAGAGAGACGGGCAGAGATCACATGCAACTATTTCTAAGTAAGTAAGGGGACACAGCCAGTAGTTGGGTGCAATGACGTAGTTTTAATTTGCGGGCACTACGCCACAACACAACGGAAAAACTGGCCTATCAAATTGGTGACATCCATAGTTGGAAGTCATGGGTTACTTTACCCAGCTGTGTCCTGTAAGTGTGTGCTGCATCAGCGTCTGCGCCCACGCACTACAGTGCGGGATGCCAGTGATTGACTGTCCTCACTGGCTCTGGGACCAGTGGCAGCCCCATGCCGTCTGCTGCTCCTCCGTGTGTCTGTGACAGGGGGGGTAATGCTGCTCCTACTGGTCGTGTCCTCGCTGTCCACGACATCCACAGCACCAGTATTGGCAGACTAGCTCGTCAGCAGCACCTCAATAGCACTGGTCACCTTAACCAGCCCCCTAGTGACATCAGTGCTGCAGTGCGCAAGCCCCTCCTGCATGGCCACCGAGCACCTGCAGAGCAGAGAAGTGGCAGTAGCTAGTCAGTTCACTGCCCTGGTATGGTGCGCAATGTTCTGCCTCTCCCTTCGACGTGTTGCTCTGTCCTCCTCCATTTTACTGCACAGCAGCATCACAGACTGCGACATGTCCCGCATGCCCGCAGCCATCTCCCTCATGCCCTCAGCCATTGATGTAATGCCCCTGTCAATATTACCCATTTTGTCATTTAGGCACTTCATTTGTCTTTGTACCGACTGTATTGCTTTGCCTTGTAGGCGCTGCACCTTCACCATGGTTGCCTCCAGCCCTCCAAAGACACCATGGCTCTCACCCAGAGGAGATGGACTGCTGACACGAGCCCTGCGGCGGCGTCTGGCACCTGTGTTTGCTCCCTCAACGGTGCTCAACGGTGGACAGCACACCAGCATTGCTATCATCCACTGGCACATTGGTTGTTTCATCCCCCCTCGAGTCTTCTGAGGAGAACCTCGACACATGCAGTCTGCCAACAGCACGCCTCCTAGGTCTCACCACTGCTGGTGGTGTGGATGCTGGTGAGGTTAGCAGTAGCGGCAATGCTGGGTGTGGTGGCGAAGCCGGCTGTGTTGGCGAGCCTGGCTGTGTTGGCGAGCCTGGCTGTGTTGGCAAGCCTGGCTGTGGTGGTGAGGCTGGCTGTGGTGGTGTTGTGTGCCCTGCACTCGTGGTGGCCTTCTCGTGGATGTGCTTCCTGGGTGCCCTCTCTCCCTTCTCCTGAGCAGTCCTGCGCGATGTCTCGCCTGTGGACAGAAACGTTACATTAGCTCAGTGTATCTGCAGGCCTACATTGCTCACATCATGATACATTTGTGCAACACTATCTCTTTGTCCTCTGCCTCATTCTCGCTGATGTGTGTCACATGCCCTGTTGTTCCGTTTGAATCCTGTCATGATAGGGGTTTCACTGACTACATCACCCATAATGCATTGCTGGTCTGACCTAACACCTGTACTGGAGTGGGACTCACAAAGCACAATTGGGGATTTGGGGTAGGGGAAGGGGGGCACTATGCTGCGCATGCTTCTTACCTTTTTTGGTAGCAGCTCTGGCAGAGCTGTCTGCTTCCCCAATCCCACCAACACTTTCAGGCTCGATGGTGGACTCCACGAGCTGCTCCAGTTCAGTCAGGTCAGGTGCCCTGTTCCTTCCTCCTCCGGTCTGGCTGGCCGGTTTTTTCAGCTCAGCCATCTTCCTCTTGGTGATGATCCGGATGTCGTACCACCGATTCTTTAGCACATCAATGTCTCGGGGGGTGACTCCAATTGCATTTACCTGCAACTGTATTCCTTGCCAGATCCTTCTTTTTTCAGACTCTGCAACTTGCAGGGACTGCTTTCCAAAAAGGTTGTTGTGGTGCTTCACCACCTCCTCCACAAGTACCTGCAGTTCCTTCACGCTGAATTTTATTTTCCTCTTCCTTTCACCTCCATCTGTGTCCTGGCTGGCCATTGTGCAGGATCAGTTGCAAATGTTCAGGCACTGGCTCTGTAGCACTCATCAGCACTCCCAGCCTCTTCAGAGGGTTCTGATTGTGTGCACCTGCCTGGGTGTGGCCACTTCCTGGTTGGGAGGGGTGGTGGTTGCACATGATTGGCTGATTCCTCAATGGCTGTGTTTTTGAAATACGGATTCGGTAAATACCGAACCGGTATATACCGAGTCGGTAATTCCCGAATCGGTAAATGCAGATTCGGTAAATACCGATTCTGGAATACCGGTCGGTATTGTGGAATCGGTAAACTTTTTCTGAATGTTACCGATTCGGTAAAATTTACCGAACAATTACCTACATACGAAATACCGATTTCAGAATACCGAACCGGTAAAATTCGGTATTTAGGAATCGGTAATTTTCACTTACCTACATATGGCCCTATGTTACATTACTATCTATTATGCCCATCAGTCTTTGGGTGCAGAGAATAGCATCTAGCCAAGCCCTGCACCACTTCACCTGCCCCCAGAGCTCAACCCACTAGTCAAGTCATGTTTATTGTGCAGTTAATAAAAACCTTTACAGGCAAGACAGGTATTAAAATGGTAAGAACTGTTAAAAAAGTTGTAATTAGGCCATCACGAGACAAATTAAAACCAGCCATCTTCACATCGCTTGGAATCTTGAAGCGTAGCAGCCGTGTGCACGTTTGCTCAGTTCAATCCGCTAGTTCTCAATGGGGGGAAATGTCAGCGAAAATCTTGTTTGAGGCTGGCCCCGATCTTTTCAAGGTATTCAGGCAAGCCAGGGTAAAGTGCTGTCAGAGTGTTGTGTAGTACTTGATAGATGGTTTCAAACAGTCCAATTTCGAAGAGTGAGTTGTGGAGCTTGATGACTAGCACTCCAGCCTGGCCCAGTGCATTCAGTTAGTGCATTATGAGTTTGTTGGTCTGATGCGTGTCCACTTTAAAGTGCAAACAGGGTGTAAGAGCTAGGAGTGGCAAGCCATGAGCAGTTGACTAGTCCCGGGCCTAACTATAATCCATCGGCTCTAAATCCAAGTACATGTTTCACAGGCTATTAGATGCACTTACAGAGCCTATTTTGGTGGCTGCTATCTTAAGAAATAGGAAAGTTTTGAAATTTAGTTGACAGTTTTGTGGGTTCAGGCTGGCGATTGCTGCCTGCTGGCATGTGCGCACACCTAGGCTGATAAAGCCAGCATGAAGAAGCTATTTCCTTTGTGGCAGTAACTGAGGACACATACACAGGGCATGGATTAGAGTCTCTTTCCCGTGACCACAATGGTGGCAGCTTGTGTTATGGTTGGCAGAGCGGCGCCAGGCCAGGAGGTGATCTAAGAAATTCCACTCACCCACTCTTAGAGACACGAGACTGGATTTAATCCAGATAGGGTAGGTTCAGGTTATATAGTTCTGTCGCTTTGATGAGGACTGCGAGTTCATTACTGACCATGTGTGGGCGTGTTTACACAAAGCTGCCTTGTCTTCTAATGTCAACATATTTTTGACGGCGGCAGAGGCCACTTTCTTAAATTCTTGCTGGGAAAGATGTTTACTTCAGGCTTCTGTTAGTGAGAAGTCCCTCAGTATGGTGTCTAGGTGGTCCCTATATGTACAGTATTTCCCATGCAAAGTGGGCACTGGATGTGACTTTGCAGGCACTGCATCCACTCCTCTGCTCTTAGTGGCAGTTAAACGATGCATGGCCTATGGCTATTGTCTGTGCACATAGGCCCTGTCAGTAGTTCCTCTTTTGAATTGAGGGTTGTATAAGAAAAACATAACATCCATGTCCTTAAAGGATTTGTATGAGCTTCAACCACCATTGTGAAGTGAGGCAGTCATTTCAAAGTGGAGACGAGGAACTTGTGAATCAGCAACTTAGCTAGTATTTCTTTTTTGTAATCTCCCATAGTCGTCACAGACCTCATTTGAATGTAATATCTGTGATTGATTGCAAGATTTTTGGTGTTTTCTCTGTGGAAAGAGCAAGCCCACAGAGCAATGTGTCTTTGTTGAAGTGTATTTGTGAAAGGAGTCACCTATAAACGTTATGCCTTCCAGTATTTTTCCCCAAGTTATGACAATGTGGGGCCATCAGGCTCCATTGTATTACCTCTTTATTTGCAGTAGTGGAGCACCTTGGCTGTGTCAGTTGCCCCTATCATTCTTCTCCCCCATCGAGTAGTAGCTGCAGGGTTGGCTGTAGCAGCCGACAACTGTCCGACTTCCAATTGCTACCACAGAGACAATATAATAACTATCACTATATATGTGTGTGTATATATATTCACTGAAAAAACCATAGGTTTCACACATGTTATAGTTAGCTGGACATTTCACTCGTAAAAAACCATTGAAATTCCCCCGTTATATTTAGTTCAGCTAACTATAACTCGCGCGACCGCAATCCACTGCTGATGACGTCACATATTACTTCACTGTATTCACTAAGATACTGTTAATAAGTCAGTTATACAATTAATTTTACAAAAAAACCCATCCATTTAGACACTTATTTACCCATTTATTCTTCCATTAACCTTTAGATATACATATATAAAAAATATTTATTTTTCAGAAAGACACATATTCACTGGATGATGTCATCAGTGATGTCATCAGTGATGTCATTTGAGATGACATCAGTGATGTCATGAGTGATGTCACTGACCATGTCATGAGTGATGTAATATGTGACATCATCAGCAGTGGATTGAGGTCGCGCGAGTTATAGTTAGCTGAACTAACTATAACGGGGGAATTTCAATGGTTTTTTACGAGTGAAATGTCCAGCTAACTATAACATATGTGAAACCTATGGTTTTTTCAGTGAATTTGCAAGATTTTTTAAATGCTAATTCCTAACTAAAACGTGTGTGCAACCTATGGTTATTTAAGTGAATTTGCAAGGTTTTTTAAATGCTAATTTCTAACTATAACATGTGTGAAACCTATGGTTTTTTTAGTGAATTTGTAAGGTTTTTTAAATGCTAATTTATGTATGTATTATTATATTTTTTATATATTTATTTTACAATAAACTACCTATGCATATAGTTATAGATTGACTGTATCCTGTAATATGGAATGGCTCAGCTCTTTTTTTTTGAATTTGGATAAAGTTGAACAGCATAGTTAATATCTTCTATAAACTTATAAACAGTTTAAAATGTTTTTTTTTTAAGGGTTTTTCACCGTGCGCGCACCCCGCAATTTTTTGAAAAAAAATTAAATGTTTTTTTCACCCTTTGGGGTCCTTCAGGGACCCCCTGACAAAGGCTAGGGGGTCAGGAACTCTCTACCTTGCCCCCTTTTCACGTTCTCCACCTTTCTTTTTCACTGTCACACACAAAATGGCGTCCGACACTTCCTGATTTCGATCGCACCGTGCGCGCACCGTGCGTGCACACCGCGATTTTTTGAAAAAAAAAAATGTTTTTTTCACCCTTCGGGGTCCTTCAGGGACCCCCTGACAAAGGCTAGGGGGTCAGGAACTCTCTACCCTGCCCCCTTTTCACGTTCTCCACCTTTCTTTTTCACTGTCACACACAAAATGGCGTCTGACACTTCCTGATTTCGACCGATTTGAATGTTGACTGACATCTAACCACCAATCAGAATTACGCTCGCGGACATTCGGTAAGCGCACCGTGCAAGCAACGTGCGCGCACTGTGCGAGCAACATGCGCGCATATAGATATTTATGTACTTTTAACTGCAATTTTCTCAGGAACTACAGAACAGATTGACACCATAAATGCAAAAGGCACATGCCTGACCTGAGGACTACCTCTTTGCCAAATTTCATGTAATTCTGTTCAGCCGTTCGGGCTGTACCTTCGACTAAAGGTCCTACGGGAAAATGCATGGGGAAAACGCATTTTGGGACCCCCCTTTTTTCTCAGCCCCCGCTTGACAATTCAACCCAAGACTTTCAGGGTAGGAGCTGAGCGGAGCGCCCCATTAGTTTTGAAAATTTCACGAAGATGAGTCAACCGGCGCCAAAGTTATTCAAAATAGAATTTTCTGATTTCCTATGGGAACTGGGTCCTAGCTATAACTATCTACTGGCGATCGCCAGTAGATAATATATATATATATATATATATATATATATATATATATATATATATATGAAAGAAAGAGTTTGCCCCTCGATAGGACCGCACTTACAGGATTAATGCCAGAGCATAGGCAGTCTGTTGAAAACTGCAACCTTCATTTTCTTCCTGCTATGCGCGTTTCGGGCCACCGCCCTCCTCAGTAGCAGATAGTATGTGTTTGGCAGCGTACGGATAACCACCGGTAAATCCCCAATCAATATTTCACAGGTGCAACTGCTCGCAAGGATTCTTGGGACTGGTAGTTCATCAAACCCATGTGGGTCATCGCTGCAAAACGAAAACGAATATATATATATATATATATATATATATATATATATATATATATATATATGTATATATATATTTATATATATATATATACACACACATATATATAGTCACTGAAAAAAACATAGGTTTCAGGGACGTTATAGTTAGAAATTAGCGTTGAAAAAACCTTTAAAATTCACTGCAAAAACCACAGGTGCCAGGGACGTTATAGTTAGTTGGACATTTCACTCATACAAAACCAGAGAAATTCGGCCGTTATAGTTGTTGAGGTAACTATAACTCGTGTCCCCGCAATGCACTGCTGATGACATCACATAGTACATCACTCACGACGTGGTCAGTGACATCACTGATGACATTTCAAATGACATCTCAAATGACATCAATGATGACATCACTGATGACATCCAGTGACTGAGCGTTTCTAAAAAGTTTAAAAATGCTTTATATATATATATATATATATATATATATATTATCTACTGGCGGTCGCCAGTAGATAGTTATAGTTACAACCTAGTTTCCATAGGAAATCTCAAAATTCTATTTTGAATAACTTTGGCACCGGTTGACGAATCCTCCCGAAATTTTCAAAACAAATGGAGCACTCCGTTCAGCTCCTACCCTGAAAGTCTCGGGGTGATTCGTCAAGCGGGGACCGAGAAAAAGGGGGGGTCCCAAAACGCGTTTTCCCCATGCATTTTTGGAATAGGACCTTTAGTCGCAGCTACAGCCCGAACGGCTGAACAGAATTACGTGAAACTTGGCAGAGAGGTAGCCATAAGGTCAAGGAAGTGCCTTTTGCAGGTCTGGTGTAAATCTGTTCAGTATTTCCTGAGAAAATAGCATTTAAAAGCATATCAATATCTGTACGCACGCACCGTGCGCGCACGGTGCGTGCACCCTGCCGTGCGCGAGCGCAATTCTGATTGGTTGTTAGATGTCGGTAAACATTCGAATCGGTCGAAACCAGGAAGTGTCGGCTGCCATTTTGTCTCTCGCAGTCTGAGGGGGTGAAAAAAAAAGGTGGAGAACGTGAAAAGGGGGCAGAGTGGACAGTTCCTGACCCCCTAGCCTTGGTCAGGGGGTCACAGAAGGACCCTCAAGGGAGAAAAAAACATTTTTTTTTGTTTTAAAAAAATCGCGAGGTGCACGAAGTGCACCGAGCGCCCACAGCGCGCGCACGGTGTGCACACGGTGAAAAACCTGAAAAAAATTAATAAATACATAACTTAGCATTTAAAAAAACATACAAATTCACTGAAAAAACCATAGGTTTCACACATGTTATAGTTACAAATTAGCATTTAAAAAACCTTGCAAATTCACTTAAAAAACCATAGGTTTCACACATGTTATAGTTAGCTGGACATTTCACTCGTAAAAAACCAATGAAATTCCCCCGTTATAGTTAGTGCAGGCAACTATAACTCACGCAACCGCAATCCTCTGCTGATGACGTCAGATATTACATCACTGATGACATATGTGTCTTTATGAAAAATAAATATTTGTAAGATATGTATAGCTAAAGATTAATGGAAGAAGACATGGGTAAATAAGTGTCTAAATACAGTGATGTAATATTGACGTCATCAGCAGAGGATTGCGGTCGCGTGAGTTATAGTTGCCTGCACTAACTATAACGGGGGAATTTCATTGGTTTTTTACGAGTGAAATGTCCAGCTAACTATAACATGTGTGAAACCTATGGTTTTTTAAGTAAATATATATATATATATATATATATATATATATATATATATATATATATATATATATATATATATATATATATATATATATATATTTTGCTCCAAAGGTTGTCCACCAGGTGAGCAGCACTCGATCATACAGGACTTGATTATGTGCTTTCCGCACTACACTTCCCATAATGCACAGTCTCATTTGAGCCTCCCATTGGTGGGTGTGTCATATGTTAAATGGCGAAGTGGGTTAGCGGTTGTGGACACCGTTTCCGTTAAAGCCTCTGAAGAGAAGCATATGGAGCTTCGAAACGCGTCAGGCAAATCCACTACGGAGCGGCTCCTACAAGCGGATCCCCGTCCCTACCTACACATAAATCAAGCTGCTGGTCGAGTGCTACTTACAGGTGGACAACTTTGGAGCAGAATATAACACGCGGCCGTCCAGCCGCGGAGTATGCACCACCCCGGAAGTCTTGGGGGTCACGAAAGTGGAACAGCAGCCGTACATAGGATCGAGGACGGGCCCACCTGCAGGGTCCATACAGGACTTGATTATGTGATTTCCGCACTACACTTCCCATAATGCACAGTCTCATTTGAGCCTCCCATTGGTGGGTGTGTCATATGTTAAATGGCGAAGTGGGTTAGCGGTTGTGCACACCGTTTCCGTTAAAGCCTCTGAAGAGAAGCATATGGAGCTTCGAAACGCGTCAGGCAAATCCACTGCGGAGTAGCTCCTACAAGCGGATCCCCGTCCCTACCTACACATAAATCAAGCTGCTGGTCGAGTGCTACTTACAGGTGGACAACTTTGGAGCAGAATATAACACGCGGCCATCCAGCCGCGGAGTATGCACCACCCCGGAAGTCTTGGGGGTCACGAAAGTGGAACAGCAGCCGTACATAGGATCGAGGACGGGCCCACCTGCAGGGTCCATACAGGACTTGATTATGTGCTTTCCGCACTACACTTCCCATAATGCACAGTCTCATTTGAGCCTCCCATTGGTGGTTGTGTCATATGTTAAATGGCGAAGTGGGTTAGCGGTTGTGCACACCGTTTCCGTTAAAGCCTCTGAAGAGAAGCATATGGAGCTTCGAAACGCGTCAGGCAAATCCACTACGGAGCGGCTCCTACAAGCGGATCCCCGTCCCTACCTACACATAAATCAAGCTGCTGGTCGAGTGCTACTTACAGGTGGACAACTTTGGAGCAGAATATAACACGCGGCCGTCCAGCCGCGGAGTATGCACCACCCCGGAAGTCTTGGGGGTCACGAAAGTGGAACAGCAGCCGTACATAGGATCGAGGACGGGCCCACCTGCAGGGTCCATACAGGACTTGATTATGTGCTTTCCGCACTACACTTCCCATAATGCACAGTCTCATTTGAGCCTCCCATTGGTGGGTGTGTCATATGTTAAATGGCGAAGTGGGTTAGCGGTTGTGCACACCGTTTCCGTTAAAGCCTCTGAAGAGAAGCATATGGAGCTTCGAAACGCGTCAGGCAAATCCACTACGGAGCGGCTCCTACAAGCGGATCCCCGTCCCTACCTACACATAAATCAAGCTGCTGGTCGAGTGCTACTTACAGGTGGACAACTTTGGAGCAGAATATGTATATATTTGTATAGATAAATATATATATATTCACTGAAAAAAACATAGGTTTCAGGGGCGTTATAGTTAGCAGGACTTTCACTCGTACAAAACCATTAAAATTCCCCCGTTATAGTTAGTTCAGCTAACTATAACTTGCGCGCTCGCAATGCACTGCTGGTGACGTCACATATTACATCAGTCATGACATGGTCAGTGACATCACTCATGACATCACTCATGACATCTCAAATGACATCACTGATGACATCACTCATGACATCATCCAGTGAATGTGTGTTTTTCTGAAAATTACATATGTTTTATATATGTATATCTCAAGGTAAGAATAAATGGGTATATAAGTTTCTAATGGATGATCTGTTTTTGAAAAATTGTATGTCCATTGTTTTGAAAATTTTAGTTTCTATTTTTGAATGTGTGTATCAAAGGTTATATTAGGGGGAGAGGAGGTCTGCCACTCTATCACGAGGATGATGTCATCAGTGATGTCATCAGTGATGTAATTTGAGATTTCATCAGTGATGTCATGAATGATGTCACTGACCATGTCATGAGTAATGTAATATGTGACGTCATCAGCAGTGCATTGCGGGCGCGCGAGTTGTAGTTAGCTGAACTAACTATAACGGGGGAATTTCAATGGTTTTGTATGAGTGAAAAGTCCTGCTAACTATAACGCTCCTGAAACCTATGGTTTTTTCAGTGAATTTTTAAGGTTTTTTAAATGCTAATTCCTAACTATAACGTGCCTGAAACCTATGTTTTTTTCTGTGAATTTCAAAGGTTTTTTAAATGCTAATTTCTAACTATGCCTACAGAGATAGGACATGTGAAGGAAGAAGAAAACACGCACAGAAAGAAAAAAAAGAAATGCAGAAAGAAGCAACAGAAGTCCTCAAAGATGAAGAAAAGTGCAGGAAGAAGGATAACGTGCAGAAAGAACAAACAGAAGAGCAGAAAGAAGCGTTGTTGCAAAATCATCCTGTACCCTCAACTTTTTCAGACGGATACTGGTGGTAACTGAGTCTGACTAACCAGTCCTAGAGCCAGTGCTATGTTAAAAGACACTCAGAATACAGTGAAAACACCTACATACACTAGGGAACGCTATGCGTTGGGGTCCCCCTGTGATTAGCATGACCTCCTCTGTAAGCCCCTAGTATATAATAGGGCAGGGGATTAAAACTACCTCTTAAAACGTGCCACAGGGCATGTATGCACACATCACCTCAGGCCCCGTCCCCTCCTTTCCCCACTGTGTAAACACGCCCTGTGACTGTTTAAAGTTGGGAGATTAAGTCCCCTTGAATTCTGAGGGTCCCTAGGGTCCAACTAGACCACTAGGTACCTCTAGTAAGCGCCACAGAGCTGCGTTGCAGAGAGATGTAAAAAGGGGAATGGCCTAGACCACCTCTCTGCAACGCAGCGCAGTGGCGCTTACTAGAAGCGCCTGGTGGGCTAGTTGGCCCCCAGGGTCCCTCAGGATTGAAGGGGAATTATTTCCCCAACTTAAAACGCGCCACAGGGCGTGTTTGCACACGTCACCTCAGGCCCCGTCCCCTTCCTACCCCACTGTGTAAACACGCCCTGTGGCCGTTTTAAGTTGGGAGATTAAGTCCCCTTGAATCCTGAGGGTCCCTAGGGGCAAAATAGCCCACTAGGTACGTCCAGTAAGCGCCATTGCAGAGAGGTGTAAAAAGGGGCTAGGCCTGCACCACCTCTCTGCAACGCAGCACAGTGGCGCTTACTAGAAGCGCCTAGTGGGCTAGTTGGCCCCCAGGGTCCCTCAGGATTGAAGGGGAATTATTTCCCCAACTTAAAACGTGCCACAGGGCGTGTTTGCACACGTCACTTCAGGCCCCGTCCCCTCCCTACCCCACTGTGTAAACACGCCCTGTGGCCGTTTTAAGTTGGGAGATTAAGTCCCCTTGAATCCTGAAGGTCCCTAGGGGCAAAATAGCCCACTAGGTACGTCCAGTAAGCGCCATTGCAGAGAGGTGTAAAAAGGGGCACGGCCTGCACCACCTCTCTGCAACGCAGCACAGTGGCACTTACTAGAAGCGCCTGGTGGGCTAGTTGGCCCCCAGGGTCCCTCAGGATTGAAGGGGAATTATTTCCCCAACTTAAAACGCGCCACAGGGCGTGTTTGCACACGTCACCTCAGGCCCCGTCCCCTCCCTACCCCACTGTGTAAACACGCCCTGTGGCCGTTTTAAGTTGGGAGATTAAGTCCCCTTGAATCCTGAAGGTCCCTAGGGGCAAAATAGCCCACTAGGTACGTCCAGTAAGCGCCATTGCAGAGAGGTGTAAAAAGGGGCACGGCCTGCACCACCTCTCTGCAACGAAAAGCAGTGGCGCTTACTGGAAGCACCTGGTGGGCTAGTTGGCCCCCAGGGTCCCTCAGTATTGAAAGGGAATTATTTCCCCAACTTAAAACGCGCCACAGGGCTTGTTTGCACACGTCACCTCAGGCCCCGTCCCCTCCCATCACCACTGTGTAAACGCGCCCTGTGGCCGTTCTTAGTTGAGAGATTAAGTCCCCTTGAATCCTAAGGGTCCCTAGGGTCAAACTAGCCCACTAGGTACCTCCAGTAAGCGCCACAGAGCTGCGTTGCATAGAGGTGTAAAAAGGGGCATGGCCTCAGAACACCTGTCTGCAACGCAGCTCCCTGGCGCATACTGGAGATACCTGTTGGGCTAGTAGGCCCTCAGGGACCCTCAGTATTGAAGGGGAATTAATTCCCCAACTTAAAACTGGCCAGGGGGCGCATTTGCAGAGTGCTGCAAGGAGGGGGCGTGGCCTCTGGCGCGATGCCGGTCTTTTATATATTTTATTTTTTTAGAAGGAGGGTTGTGTGACCCCCCTTCTTTTTCTAATTTATTGGCCCTGGGGACCCCATCCCCCAGGGCCTGAACTCTAATTTTTTTTGTTGAAAAAAATAAATTTGGAAGGAGGTCGCGTGGCCCCCCTCCCAAGGCTTTAATCGGCCCCGGGGACCCCACCCCCGGGTCATGGCCTTTTTTTTTTATTCTTTAGGAGGGGGGCTGCGTTGCCCGCCTCCTCAGGCCACTTATGGCCCCGGGGACCCCACCCCAGGGGCCGCCCTTTGTTTTTTATTATTTAAAAAAATATATATATTTATAGAAACACCTAGGACATGCTGGACAAACCGTATGTACCTATCACCATGACGATTTGCGTGATATTTATTAAAAGGCGACTATGCATACAATGAATCCACATGGAATGTATTTACACCACTAGTGAAGCTCTGACGTGTCTGACACCCTACGGTGCCAAATCCCGGCGCCCCCGCCGGTGGGTACTCTCCAAGTAGACACCCTTGTAGTTTATTTATACAAACATGGGTAGCTATTGACGGGTACATTTAATACACACGCACACCAAGCCATTCAAAGGGGATTCAACAAAAATTCGACCAAACTATGCAAGAAACCCCCCCCACGGTTAATAAAACACACATCCACCGCCGGATGTGTAATACTTTTTATTTTGCTCTCTGGAAAGGAGACAAACCTCACTTGAGAGTCACAGCGTGCTCCTGGCTGAGCCCAATGCTGTGTTACACCTACCAGTGCCCGCCGAGTGCCACACACCTCTGTGTGGTCTTCCACCAGCTAGTGTGTATGCTATGACACTCTCTAGCCCATGCGCACTGTAACACCACCCCGTGAATATGTCATGCCACACTTGCCTTCGCACGAGTTATATTGCCCCATCTAACGTGCCTTCCTCGAAGCCTATGTTATAACGCACAGCGCTATGCCATACATATTACAATCTGGGATCCATATCTTTGTCACAGTGCATATGCAACATTACACTCCCCACCACATATTTTATATTACAACTTTAGAGACTAGTTAGGTTACACAACACTGCCCTGTGCATATTACACTCCAAGGTGCATATCGCATAGCACGCGCTAGTGCCTGTGCTATCTCACGCTCTCCAATGAATCTGTCACTGCGCACAATGTATTGCACATTATATTTCACGCCCCGGTTCATCTTATATCACACTTTTTGGTGCATAGTTTATACCATATACTATATCTAGTTTTCATTTTCAATCGTGCTCTCAGGACTATGTTCTATATAACACTGCGTCCACCTACCCTTTTCACAGGCATTATATTTTGCGATGGGTGTGGAGGGTCAGGGGGTGTTTCTGCCAAGTGAGCCCGGATTCACAGTCACAAACGTCCTCTTCTTCCTGAATAAAAGTGAGATTATGCTGCATACTTGTTCATATTTTAAGTAGTTCGCACAGACACACATTTTAAAAACAATTAAGTTCCTAATACCCACCTTCTCTGAACAGTTAGCTTGCTGCCCCATCCACCTCCTCCCTATCCTCTGTTGTCTGAATCCATGGACTAGCCTCCTCCATCCTGACATGCATGGTCTGATGTGCTGCCACTGCCCTCCATTTAGCATGATGTACCAGTCCACTCCTCCTGCCCTACATTGCCCAATTATATGGCCCATCATTGACCTCCTGCTTAGCCTCTGTGCTTAGCTTGCTGCCCCTATTCTCCTTCCCCCTGCTCTCCGATGTCTTTGTGCATGCCCCTGCTCCATCCTTTTGCCCACCATGTTCCATGGACCTGCCACTCCTATCTACTCTGAGTGTTCTGTTGAGCTGCCACTCCCCTCCCACCTGCCTAGTATTGTCAGCTGACTGTAACCTCTCCCTGCCACCTCTACACTGCCTGTCCACATGCCATACCCCTATCTCCTTCCTCCTGTCCTCCATGGTCCATTTTACTGCCACACCTTTCTGCCCTCCCTTGTCTGTTGTGCTGCAACTGCTCCTCCTGCCTGCCCCGCGCGGTCTATTGTGAGGCCCCTTCCCCTGAACTCACTTGTCTGTGCCCAGGTCCTGACCCTCCCTTCTATCCTCCATGGTCCTTTGTGCATGCCCCTGCACCCTCCTTCTTGTCCATCATAACCATTGTGCTGCCACTAACCCTCCTGCTTGCCATGCATGGTCTTCTGTGCTGCCATGGACCCTCCCACCTTCCCTGTGTGGTCAGCTAGCTGCCCCTGACCCCCTCCCACCTTCCCTCCATGGTCTGTGTGTATGCCATCATAGTCTCACTGTAGCTCTCCATGGTGTGTCTTGTTTCTAGTGCCCATCCTGACTGACCTCCATGGTCATCTTGCTGCTCCTGCCCTGCCCCCTTGCCCCCAGCCCTCTGTTTCCATGTGCAGACCCCTATTCCCTCCCTCCTGGCTTGTCTGTTCCATTGTAATGCCCCTGATCCATCCCTCCTGCCCTTTATGGTCTGTTATGCTGCAGCTTTCTCTCCTGTCTGTCCATTATGGTCAGCTAGCTACCATTGCCTCTTTCCCCTCTGTTCTCTTTTGTCCATGTGCATGGTCCTGTCCCCTCCCTATTGCTTTCTGTGGATTGTTGTGCTGCACTCCCGTCCCGCATGCCCTGTGTGGTGTATTGTGCTGCTACAAACCCTGATGCCTGCCCTGTAGGGTCAGTTTGGTGCACCTCTCCATGTCCCTCCTGTCCTCTGTTATCCGAGTCCATGTCCCTACCCCAATTCCTCCTACCTACCATGATCCAAAGTACCATACTTGCAAACATTTTGAACTTGGTATGAGGGAGATTTTGAAAAAAAACTAGGGTATTGATTTTCCCCTTTGAGTTACATTGAAAAAGAGGAGATTGTAGACAGGAGACAGATCAAATAAAGCACATTTGAGCTTAAAAACATTGGACGTTTCCTGGCTGAAACGGGTCTGTTGGCATGTATGGTTGTACTACCACTGCCTCTTCCTTCTGCCCACAATGGTCTATTATATTGCCATAGCCTCTCTTGCCAGTCCTGTATTGTTGGTTTGTTGCCCCTGCCCCCCTTTCCACTGCCCTCCATAGTCTGTTGTGCTGCCACTGCCTTTCCTGCCTGCCCAGTGTGGTCAAATTGTTGCCTCTGCACTCTCCTACCTGCCTTCAATTTTCAGAGTCTGTGCCCCTGGCCTCTGCCTCTCAACAGTATCCCAATGAACAACTAGATTGCTAACATTCTATATTTATTACAAAAGTGTGGAACGCCTGACGTCATCTTGATGTAATCAAAACTGTAATACCTAGAGCATTTCCTTTAGAAATTACATATATGAGAGGGTCTTATTTGCATCAAAATTATGGTTAGTGCTCTAAAAAACTAAAATGAGGACATATTTTCTGAGTTTTCAAATAGCAACAAAGAACTTTTAAATTATTTGTAATCTTTATGTTTTTTTATCCAGTTGACCATTTGATTAAATTTTGCACTTAGGGGAGAGGATGTGGTGTTACTTCCAGAGATGCAGACTTTACAACTGGGGTACCAGGTTGGAGTTTCTGCTTCAGCTCAACATTCTGTGATTCTGTTCAAATCACTTAATCTCCCCATGTCTACAACCAAAATGAATTTGATCTTGTGTGATGTAACCAATGCTCATGTAAAGCACTCCAATACCTGACAAGTCTGCACTATATAAAACTGCAAATACACTAAAAATGAGTGTTTTGCACACTTCTGTCATTGGGCTACATGTGGGCTACATCTGGGTGATTTTGTCTCTGGTGGCCATCTTGGGAGATTTATTTGTGAAGTTTCCTAATTTCCTCATTTACTGCAGTCTCCTCAGTAGGAAATGCTTTCAGGTTTTTACTTTGATTCCATCAAGAAGGTATTCAGATATGTCACACATTTGCCATCAATTCTGAATGTTAGCACTCTAGTTGCTTATTAGATCACTGTAGTAAAGCTACTGCTCACCAGGGAAGTCTGCTGCTGGTATTGAAAGTGCATGTTTCAGTCTGCATGTCAGAATTTTTTTATGAAATAGAAGCGGATTTGAGAAGTCACTCAAAATGTGCCCTAATTTTTCTTTCTTCAGCACTAATCATAATTTCTATGGCAAAATGAACCCCCTCATTTTGTTCCTTTGTAAATTAAATGTTTTAAGTGTTGCCACTTTATTCCAATCAAGATGGCTTCGGATGTGCTATACTTTTGTCATAAGTAAGACGGTTAGCGCTCTAGTTGTTCATTAGAACACTCTGGGACATTCTGTCATTGGGCTATACTTGGGCTACATCTGGGTGATATTTGTGCTACATTTGGGCTCTTTTGTCTCTGGTGGCCATTTTGGGAGACTTATTTGTTATGAATTTTCCTAATTTCCTCATTTACTACAGTCTCCTCAGTAAGAAATACTTTCAGTTTTTTACTTTGAGTCCATCAAGAAAGCATTCAGATGTGTCACACATTTGCCATAAACTCAGAATGTTAGCACTCTAGTTGCTTATTAGATCACTGTAGTAAAGCTACTGCTCACCAGGGAAGTCTGCTGCTGGTATTTAAAGTGCATGTTTCAGTCTGCATGTCAGAATTTTTTAATGAAATGGAAGACGATTTGAGAAGTCACTCAAAATGTGCCCTAATTTTTCTTTCTGCAGCACTAATCATACTTTCTATGGCAAAATTAACCCCCTCAATTTGTTCCTTTTTAAATTAAATGTTTTAAGAGTTACCACTTTATTCCAATCAAGATGGCTTCAGGTGTGCCATACATTTATCATAAGTAGGACTGTTAGCGCTCTAGTTCGTTCTTTAGAACACTCTGGGAAGCTGCAGTAGAACACAAAGGAATCAACTGACAGTCTCTGCCCTTGTTGGATGTACATGTTTTACTGAGAATGTCAGACTTCATTCCCACATGACTGAGAAAGATAATGTGAACGTGAAAAGGGGGCAGAGTGGACAGTTCCTGACCCCCTAGCCTTGGTCAGGGGGTCACAGAAGGACCCTCAAGGGAGAAAAAAACATTTTTTTTTGTTTTAAAAAAATCGCGAGGTGCACGAAGTGCACCGAGCGCCCACAGCGCGCGCACGGTGTGCACACGGTGAAAAACCTGAAAAAAATTAATAAATACATAACTTAGCATTTAAAAAACCATACAAATTCACTGAAAAAACCATAGGTTTCACACATGTTATAGTTACAAATTAGCATTTAAAAAACCTTGCAAATTCACTTAAAAAACCATAGGTTTCACACATGTTATAGTTAGCTGGACATTTCACTCGTAAAAAACCAATGAAATTCCCCCGTTATAGTTAGTGCAGGCAACTATAACTCACGCAACCGCAATCCTCTGCTGATGACGTCAGATATTACATCACTGATGACATATGTGTCTTTATGAAAAATAAATATTTGTAAGATATGTATAGCTAAAGATTAATGGAAGAAGACATGGGTAAATAAGTGTCTAAATACAGTGATGTAATATTGACGTCATCAGCAGAGGATTGCGGTCGCGTGAGTTATAGTTGCCTGCACTAACTATAACGGGGGAATTTCATTGGTTTTTTACGAGTGAAATGTCCAGCTAACTATAACATGTGTGAAACCTATGGTTTTTTAAGTAAATATATATATATATATATATATATATATATATATATATATATATATATATATATTTTGCTCCAAAGGTTGTCCACCAGGTGAGCAGCACTCGATCATACAGGACTTGATTATGTGCTTTCCGCACTACACTTCCAATAATGCACAGTCTCATTTGAGCCTCCCATTGGTGGGTGTGTCATATGTTAAATGGCGAAGTGGGTTAGCGGTTGTGGACACCGTTTCCGTTAAAGCCTCTGAAGAGAAGCATATGGAGCTTCGAAACGCGTCAGGCAAATCCACTACGGAGCGGCTCCTACAAGCGGATCCCCGTCCCTACCTACACATAAATCAAGCTGCTGGTCGAGTGCTACTTACAGGTGGACAACTTTGGAGCAGAATATAACACGCGGCCGTCCAGCCGCGGAGTATGCACCACCCCGGAAGTCTTGGGGGTCACGAAAGTGGAACAGCAGCCGTACATAGGATCGAGGACGGGCCCACCTGCAGGGTCCATACAGGACTTGATTATGTGATTTCCGCACTACACTTCCCATAATGCACAGTCTCATTTGAGCCTCCCATTGGTGGGTGTGTCATATGTTAAATGGCGAAGTGGGTTAGCGGTTGTGCACACCGTTTCCGTTAAAGCCTCTGAAGAGAAGCATATGGAGCTTCGAAACGCGTCAGGCAAATCCACTGCATAGTAGCTCCTACAAGCGGATCCCCGTCCCTACCTACACATAAATCAAGCTGCTGGTCGAGTGCTACTTACAGGTGGACAACTTTGGAGCAGAATATAACACGCGGCCATCCAGCCGCGGAGTATGCACCACCCCGGAAGTCTTGGGGGTCACGAAAGTGGAACAGCAGCCGTACATAGGATCGAGGACGGGCCGACCTGCAGGGTCCATACAGGACTTGATTATGTGCTTTCCGCACTACACTTCCCATAATGCACAGTCTCATTTGAGCCTCCCATTGGTGGGTGTGTCATATGTTAAATGGCGAAGTGGGTTAGCGGTTGTGCACACCGTTTCCGTTAAAGCCTCTGAAGAGAAGCATATGGAGCTTCGAAACGCGTCAGGCAAATCCACTACGGAGCGGCTCCTACAAGCGGATCCCCGTCCCTACCTACACATAAATCAAGCTGCTGGTCGAGTGCTACTTACAGGTGGACAACTTTGGAGCAGAATATAACACGCGGCCGTCCAGCCGCGGAGTATGCACCACCCCGGAAGTCTTGGGGGTCACGAAAGTGGAACAGCAGCCGTACATAGGATCGAGGACGGGCCCACCTGCAGGGTCCATACAGGACTTGATTATGTGCTTTCCGCACTACACTTCCCATAATGCACAGTCTCATTTGAGCCTCCCATTGGTGGGTGTGTCATATGTTAAATGGCGAAGTGGGTTAGCGGTTGTGCACACCGTTTCCGTTAAAGCCTCTGAAGAGAAGCATATGGAGCTTCGAAACGCGTCAGGCAAATCCACTACGGAGCGGCTCCTACAAGCGGATCCCCGTCCCTACCTACACATAAATCAAGCTGCTGGTCGAGTGCTACTTACAGGTGGACAACTTTGGAGCAGAATATATATATATTTGTATAGATAAATATATATATATTCACTGAAAAAACCATAGGTTTCAGGGGCGTTATAGTTAGCAGGACTTTCACTCGTACAAAACCATTAAAATTCCCCCGTTATAGTTAGTTCAGCTAACTATAACTTGCGCGCTCGCAATGCACTGCTGGTGACGTCACATATTACATCAGTCATGACATGGTCAGTGACATCACTCATGACATCACTCATGACATCTCAAATGACATCACTGATGACATCACTCATGACATCATCCAGTGAATGTGTGTTTTTCTGAAAATTACATATGTTTTATATATGTATATCTCAAGGTAAGAATAAATGGGTATATAAGTTTCTAATGGATGATCTGTTTTTGAAAAATTGTATGTCCATTGTTTTGAAAATTTTAGTTTCTATTTTTGAATGTGTGTATCAAAGGTTATATTAGGGGGAGAGGAGGTCTGCCACTCTATCACGAGGATGATGTCATCAGTGATGTCATCAGTGATGTAATTTGAGATTTCATCAGTGATGTCATGAATGATGTCACTGACCATGTCATGAGTAATGTAATATGTGACGTCATCAGCAGTGCATTGCGGGCGCGCGAGTTGTAGTTAGCTGAACTAACTATAACGGGGGAATTTCAATGGTTTTGTATGAGTGAAAAGTCCTGCTAACTATAACGCTCCTGAAACCTATGGTTTTTTCAGTGAATTTTTAAGGTTTTTTAAATGCTAATTCCTAACTATAACGTGCCTGAAACCTATGTTTTTTTCTGTGAATTTCAAAGGTTTTTTAAATGCTAATTTCTAACTATGCCTACAGAGATAGGACATGTGAAGGAAGAAGAAAACACGCACAGAAAGAAAAAAAAGAAATGCAGAAAGAAGCAACAGAAGTCCTCAAAGATGAAGAAAAGTGCAGGAAGAAGGATAACGTGCAGAAAGAACAAACAGAAGAGCAGAAAGAAGCGTTGTTGCAAAATCATCCTGTACCCTCAACTTTTTCAGACGGATACTGGTGGTAACTGAGTCTGACTAACCAGTCCTAGAGCCAGTGCTATGTTAAAAGACACTCAGAATACAGTGAAAACACCTACATACACTAGGGAACGCTATGCGTTGGGGTCCCCCTGTGATTAGCATGACCTCCTCTGTAAGCCCCTAGTATATAATAGGGCAGGGGATTAAAACTACCTCTTAAAACGTGCCACAGGGCATGTATGCACACATCACCTCAGGCCCCGTCCCCTCCTTTCCCCACTGTGTAAACACGCCCTGTGACTGTTTAAAGTTGGGAGATTAAGTCCCCTTGAATTCTGAGGGTCCCTAGGGTCCAACTAGACCACTAGGTACCTCTAGTAAGCGCCACAGAGCTGCGTTGCAGAGAGATGTAAAAAGGGGAATGGCCTAGACCACCTCTCTGCAACGCAGCGCAGTGGCGCTTACTAGAAGCGCCTGGTGGGCTAGTTGGCCCCCAGGGTCCCTCAGGATTGAAGGGGAATTATTTCCCCAACTTAAAACGCGCCACAGGGCGTGTTTGCACACGTCACCTCAGGCCCCGTCCCCTTCCTACCCCACTGTGTAAACACGCCCTGTGGCCGTTTTAAGTTGGGAGATTAAGTCCCCTTGAATCCTGAGGGTCCCTAGGGGCAAAATAGCCCACTAGGTACGTCCAGTAAGCGCCATTGCAGAGAGGTGTAAAAAGGGGCACGGCCTGCACCACCTCTCTGCAACGCAGCACAGTGGCGCTTACTAGAAGCGCCTAGTGGGCTAGTTGGCCCCCAGGGTCCCTCAGGATTGAAGGGGAATTATTTCCCCAACTTAAAACGTGCCACAGGGCGTGTTTGCACACGTCACTTCAGGCCCCGTCCCCTCCCTACCCCACTGTGTAAACACGCCCTGTGGCCGTTTTAAGTTGGGAGATTAAGTCCCCTTGAATCCTGAAGGTCCCTAGGGGCAAAATAGCCCACTAGGTACGTCCAGTAAGCGCCATTGCAGAGAGGTGTAAAAAGGGGCACGGCCTGCACCACCTCTCTGCAACGCAGCACAGTGGCACTTACTAGAAGCGCCTGGTGGGCTAGTTGGCCCCCAGGGTCCCTCAGGATTGAAGGGGAATTATTTCCCCAACTTAAAACGCGCCACAGGGCGTGTTTGCACACGTCACCTCAGGCCCCGTCCCCTCCCTACCCCACTGTGTAAACACGCCCTGTGGCCGTTTTAAGTTGGGAGATTAAGTCCCCTTGAATCCTGAAGGTCCCTAGGGGCAAAATAGCCCACTAGGTACGTCCAGTAAGCGCCATTGCAGAGAGGTGTAAAAAGGGGCACGGCCTGCACCACCTCTCTGCAACGAAAAGCAGTGGCGCTTACTGGAAGCACCTGGTGGGCTAGTTGGCCCCCAGGGTCCCTCAGTATTGAAAGGGAATTATTTCCCCAACTTAAAACGCGCCACAGGGCTTGTTTGCACACGTCACCTCAGGCCCCGTCCCCTCCCATCACCACTGTGTAAACGCGCCCTGTGGCCGTTCTTAGTTGAGAGATTAAGTCCCCTTGAATCCTAAGGGTCCCTAGGGTCAAACTAGCCCACTAGGTACCTCCAGTAAGCGCCACAGAGCTGCGTTGCATAGAGGTGTAAAAAGGGGCATGGCCTCAGAACACCTGTCTGCAACGCAGCTCCCTGGCGCATACTGGAGATACCTGTTGGGCTAGTAGGCCCTCAGGGACCCTCAGTATTGAAGGGGAATTAATTCCCCAACTTAAAACTGGCCAGGGGGCGCATTTGCAGAGTGCTGCAAGGAGGGGGCGTGGCCTCTGGCGCGATGCCGGTCTTTTATATATTTTATTTTTTTAGAAGGAGGGTTGTGTGACCCCCCTTCTTTTTCTAATTTATTGGCCCTGGGGACCCCATCCCCCAGGGCCTGAACTCTAATTTTTTTTTTTGAAAAAAATAAATTTGGAAGGAGGTCGCGTGGCCCCCCTCCCAAGGCTTTAATCGGCCCCGGGGACCCCACCCCCGGGTCATGGCCTTTTTTTTTTATTCTTTAGGAGGGGGGCTGCGTTGCCCGCCTCCTCAGGCCACTTATGGCCCCGGGGACCCCACCCCAGGGGCCGCCCTTTGTTTTTTATTATTTAAAAAAATATATATATTTATAGAAACACCTAGGACATGCTGGACAAACCGTATGTACCTATCACCATGACGATTTGCGTGATATTTATTAAAAGGCGACTATGCATACAATGAATCCACATGGAATGTATTTACACCACTAGTGAAGCTCTGACGTGTCTGACACCCTACGGTGCCAAATCCCGGCGCCCCCGCCGGTGGGTACTCTCCAAGTAGACACCCTTGTAGTTTATTTATACAAACATGGGTAGCTATTGACGGGTACATTTAATACACACGCACACCAAGCCATTCAAAGGGGATTCAACAAAAATTCGACCAAACTATGCAAGAAACCCCCCTCACGGTTAATAAAACACACATCCACCGCCGGATGTGTAATACTTTTTATTTTGCTCTCTGGAAAGGAGACAAACCTCACTTGAGAGTCACAGCGTGCTCCTGGCTGAGCCCAATGCTGTGTTACACCTACCAGTGCCCGCCGAGTGCCACACACCTCTGTGTGGTCTTCCACCAGCTAGTGTGTATGCTATGACACTCTCTAGCCCAGGCGCACTGTAACACCACCCCGTGAATATGTCATGCCACACTTGCCTTCGCACGAGTTATATTGCCCCATCTAACGTGCCTTCCTCGAAGCCTATGTTATAACGCACAGCGCTATGCCATACATATTACAATCTGGGATCCATATCTTTGTCACAGTGCATATGCAACATTACACTCCCCACCACATATTTTATATTACAACTTTAGAGACTAGTTAGGTTACACAACACTGCCCTGTGCATATTACACTCCAAGGTGCATATCGCATAGCACGCGCTAGTGCCTGTGCTATCTCACGCTCTCCAATGAATCTGTCATTGCGCACAATGTATTGCACATTATATTTCACGCCCCGGTTCATCTTATATCACACTTTTTGGTGCATAGTTTATACCATATACTATATCTAGTTTTCATTTTCAATCGTGCTCTCAGGACTATGTTCTATATAACACTGCGTCCACCTACCCTTTTCACAGGCATTATATTTTGCGATGGGTGTGGAGGGTCAGGGGGTGTTTCTGCCAAGTGAGCCCGGATTCACAGTCACAAACGTCCTCTTCTTCCTGAATAAAAGTGAGATTATGCTGCATACTTGTTCATATTTTAAGTAGTTCGCACAGACACACATTTTAAAAACAATTAAGTTCCTAATACCCACCTTCTCTGAACAGTTAGCTTGCTGCCCCATCCACCTCCTCCCTATCCTCTGTTGTCTGAATCCATGGACTAGCCTCCTCCATCCTGCCATGCATGGTCTGATGTGCTGCCACTGCCCTCCATTTAGCATGATGTACCAGTCCACTCCTCCTGCCCTACATTGCCCAATTATATGGCCCATCATTGACCTCCTGCTTAGCCTCTGTGCTTAGCTTGCTGCCCCTATTCTCCTTCCCCCTGCTCTCCGATGTCTTTGTGCATGCCCCTGCTCCATCCTTTTGCCCACCATGTTCCATGGACCTGCCACTCCTATCTACTCTGAGTGTTCTGTTGAGCTGCCACTCCCCTCCCACCTGCCTAGTATTGTCAGCTGACTGTAACCTCTCCCTGCCACCTCTACACTGCCTGTCCACATGCCATACCCCTATCTCCTTCCTCCTGTCCTCCATGGTCCATTTTACTGCCACACCTTTCTGCCCTCCCTTGTCTGTTGTGCTGCAACTGCTCCTCCTGCCTGCCCCGCGCGGTCTATTGTGAGGCCCCTTCCCCTGAACTCACTTGTCTGTGCCCAGGTCCTGACCCTCCCTTCTATCCTCCATGGTCCTTTGTGCATGCCCCTGCACCCTCCTTCTTGTCCATCATAACCATTGTGCTGCCACTAACCCTCCTGCTTGCCATGCATGGTCTTCTGTGCTGCCATGGACCCTCCCACCTTCCCTGTGTGGTCAGCTAGCTGCCCCTGACCCCCTCCCACCTTCCCTCCATGGTCTGTGTGTATGCCATCATAGTCTCACTGTAGCTCTCCATGGTGTGTCTTGTTTCTAGTGCCCATCCTGACTGACCTCCATGGTCATCTTGCTGCTCCTGCCCTGCCCCCTTGCCCCCAGCCCTCTGTTTCCATGTGCAGACCCCTATTCCCTCCCTCCTGGCTTGTCTGTTCCATTGTAATGCCCCTGATCCATCCCTCCTGCCCTTTATGGTCTGTTATGCTGCAGCTTTCTCTCCTGTCTGTCCATTATGGTCAGCTAGCTACCATTGCCTCTTTCCCCTCTGTTCTCTTTTGTCCATGTGCATGGTCCTGTCCCCTCCCTATTGCTTTCTGTGGATTTTTGTGCTGCACTCCCGTCCGGCATGCCCTGTGTGGTGTATTGTGCTGCTACAAACCCTGATGCCTGCCCTGTAGGGTCAGTTTGGTGCACCTCTCCATGTCCCTCCTGTCCTCTGTTATCCGAGTCCATGTCCCTACCCCAATTCCTCCTACCTACCATGATCCAAAGTACCATACTTGCAAACATTTTGAACTTGGTATGAGGGAGATTTTGAAAAAAAACTAGGGTATTGATTTTCCCCTTTGAGTTACATTGAAAAAGAGGAGATTGTAGACAGGAGACAGATCAAATAAAGCACATTTGAGCTTAAAAACATTGGACGTTTCCTGGCTGAAACGGGTCTGTTGGCATGTATGGTTGTACTACCACTGCCTCTTCCTTCTGCCCACAATGGTCTATTATATTGCCATAGCCTCTCTTGCCAGTCCTGTATTGTTGGTTTGTTGCCCCTGCCCCCCTTTCCACTGCCCTCCATAGTCTGTTGTGCTGCCACTGCCTTTCCTGCCTGCCCAGTGTGGTCAAATTGTTGCCTCTGCACTCTCCTACCTGCCTTCAATTTTCAGAGTCTGTGCCCCTGGCCTCTGCCTCTCAACAGTATCCCAATGAACAACTAGATTGCTAACATTCTATATTTATTACAAAAGTGTGGAACGCCTGACGTCATCTTGATGTAATCAAAACTGTAATACCTAGAGCATTTCCTTTAGAAATTACATATATGAGAGGGTCTTATTTGCATCAAAATTATGGTTAGTGCTCTAAAAAACTAAAATGAGGACATATTTTCTGAGTTTTCAAATAGCAACAAAGAACTTTTAAATTATTTGTAATCTTTATGTTTTTTTATCCAGTTGACCATTTGATTAAATTTTGCACTTAGGGGAGAGGATGTGGTGTTACTTCCAGAGATGCAGACTTTACAACTGGGGTACCAGGTTGGAGTTTCTGCTTCAGCTCAACATTCTGTGATTCTGTTCAAATCACTTAATCTCCCCATGTCTACAACCAAAATGAATTTGATCTTGTGTGATGTAACCAATGCTCATGTAAAGCACTCCAATACCTGACAAGTCTGCACTATATAAAACTGCAAATACACTAAAAATGAGTGTTTTGCACACTTCTGTCATTGGGCTACATGTGGGCTACATCTGGGTGATTTTGTCTCTGGTGGCCATCTTGGGAGATTTATTTGTGAAGTTTCCTAATTTCCTCATTTACTGCAGTCTCCTCAGTAGGAAATGCTTTCAGGTTTTTACTTTGATTCCATCAAGAAGGTATTCAGATATGTCACACATTTGCCATCAATTCTGAATGTTAGCACTCTAGTTGCTTATTAGATCACTGTAGTAAAGCTACTGCTCACCAGGGAAGTCTGCTGCTGGTATTGAAAGTGCATGTTTCAGTCTGCATGTCAGAATTTTTTTATGAAATAGAAGCGGATTTGAGAAGTCACTCAAAATGTGCCCTAATTTTTCTTTCTTCAGCACTAATCATAATTTCTATGGCAAAATGAACCCCCTCATTTTGTTCCTTTGTAAATTAAATGTTTTAAGTGTTGCCACTTTATTCCAATCAAGATGGCTTCGGATGTGCTATACTTTTGTCATAAGTAAGACGGTTAGCGCTCTAGTTGTTCATTAGAACACTCTGGGACATTCTGTCATTGGGCTATACTTGGGCTACATCTGGGTGATATTTGTGCTACATTTGGGCTCTTCTGTCTCTGGTGGCCATTTTGGGAGACTTATTTGTTATGAATTTTCCTAATTTCCTCATTTACTACAGTCTCCTCAGTAAGAAATACTTTCAGTTTTTTACTTTGAGTCCATCAAGAAAGCATTCAGATGTGTCACACATTTGCCATAAACTCAGAATGTTAGCACTCTAGTTGCTTATTAGATCACTGTAGTAAAGCTACTGCTCACCAGGGAAGTCTGCTGCTGGTATTTAAAGTGCATGTTTCAGTCTGCATGTCAGAATTTTTTAATGAAATGGAAGACGATTTGAGAAGTCACTCAAAATGTGCCCTAATTTTTCTTTCTGCAGCACTAATCATACTTTCTATGGCAAAATTAACCCCCTCAATTTGTTCCTTTTTAAATTAAATGTTTTAAGAGTTACCACTTTATTCCAATCAAGATGGCTTCAGGTGTGCCATACATTTATCATAAGTAGGACTGTTAGCGCTCTAGTTCGTTCTTTAGAACACTCTGGGAAGCTGCAGTAGAACACAAAGGAATCAACTGACAGTCTCTGCCCTTGTTGGATGTACATGTTTTACTGAGAATGTCAGACTTCATTCCCACATGACTGAGAAAGATAATGTGAATTTACAGAAAATATGCTCTCAGTTTAGCTTATAGATCACCTTCCAAACCTCTGTGGGAAAAGCATGAGAAAATAGTTTTCTCTCAAACATGATTCATGATATCACAGCAGAAGGCTTTTTCACATGGTAAAATCACCTTAGAACACACCACAATTCCTAAAATGAGTATGGTACCATCAACAAATGATTTATAATGTAACTAAAGTCTTAAAACCTTCTATTAACTGCAATGCTTTTTAATGAGGTGCTATCATGTATATTGGTCCCAAGATGGCTGCCAACACTTTTTGGATGAAGTACTGACAGCCAATCAGATCTCATGATGAGATGTGTGGTTAGGCTCCGCCCAGATATATCTATCTTTTTAACTCTAATTTTCTCAGGAACTACTGAATGGATTTACACCATTTAAGCAAAAGGCACGAGTCTGAACTGAGGACTACCTCTTTGCCAAATTTGGTGTAATTCTGTTCAGCAGTTCGAGCTGTAGCTGCATCAACAGGTCCTAAGGGAAAATGCATGGGAAAATGCGTTTTGGGACCCCCTTTTTTTCCCAGCCCCCGCTTGACGAATCACCGTGAAATTTGCAGGATAGGAGCGGACCGGAGCTGGCCAAAAGTTTGGAAAATTTTGCGAAGATTCGTCAAACGGCGCCAACGTTATTCCAAATAGAATGTTGCGGATTTCCTATGGAAAATAGGTCCTAACTATAACTACCTACTGGTGACTGCCAGCAGGTAATACATATATATTTATATATATATATATATATATATATATATATATTTTTTTTTTTTTTTTTATATTATCTACTGGCGGTCGCCAGTAGATAGTTATAGTTAGGACCGTGTTTCCATAGGAAATCTGAAAATTCTATTTTGAATAACTTTCGCGCCGTTTGATGAATCTTCGCAAAATTTTCAAAACTAATGGGGTGCTCCGCTCAGCTCCTACCCTGAAAGTCTCGGGGGGATTCGTCAAGCGGGGGCTGAGAAAAAAGGGGGGTCCCAAACTATAACTCACGCGACCGCAATCTTCTGCTGATGACATATGTGTCTTTATGAAAAAAAAATATTTGTAATATATGTATAGCTAAAAATGTATGGAAGAAGACATGGGCAAATAAGTGTCTAAATACAGTATTAGCATCAGCAGAGGATTGCGGTCGCGTGAGTTATAGTTGCCTGCACTAACTATAACGGGGGAATTTCATTGGTTTTTTATCAGTAAAATTTCCGCTAACTATAACATGGGTGAAACCTATGGTTTTTTCAGTGAATATATATATACATATATATGCTAAGGTGTATTGAAGAATGAGTTGGTTTATGAGTGTCTGTATGGATGATTTAGTAGGTGCGTGACTGACTGTAAGTGAGTGATTAAACATGTCTTACTGAATGCATAAGTTAGTGACTAAACTGTGTGAATGTCTGTATCAGTATGTCAGTTGGTGTGTAAGTGGCTGCATGGGATGGTGAGTAGCTACATGAGTTTCAATATGGGTTATTGATTGGTTGTCTGAGTATCTGTATGGGTGCCTGAGTGTCTGTGTGGGTGGGGAAGGAGTATGTGACTTTGTGCATAGACTTTGTGTGAGTGGGTGAATGACTGGGAGTATAGGTTCAAGAGTGTATCTGTGAAGGGCTATATGGGTGGGTGAGTAGGTGTGTTGGTGAGTGTTTAGATGTCTCAGTGGTACATATGTGAGTAACTACATATGTGAAAGGAAGTAAATGTGAGTGTTGGACTATATAAATGACTATATGTGAGAGTGAGTGATTGTGAGACTGGCTGTATGGATGAACGTGTGCTTGTGTCAGCGATTGTATAACAGAGTAATTATGTGTTTGTATCTGTATGAATAAGTGAGGTGGTGTGTGCATAATTGTGTAGGTGAGTAAAAAGGAATGTGATTGATTCTTTGAATGACTGACTGTGTGTGAGTAAATCTATGGGTGATTGGCAGTGTGTGAGTGTCTGTACAGGTATATGAGTGCATATAATAGTGCTGTATTGATGTGTGACTGCATGTATGAGTGACTGTATGGGTGAATGAGTAAATGTGAGTGTAGACCTAGGAATCAGTGAATGGGTATGTGGTAACCGGAATTGGTGTGTCTTTGGTTTCGAAAATGGTAGTCTGCATTTTAGAGTGGGTGTATCAAAGGTGATATTAGGGTGTGAATAGGTGCATGAGATTATCATGTGGATGATGTCATCAGTGATGTCATCAGTAATGTCATTTGAGATATCATCAGTGATGTCACTCACCATGTCATGAGTGATGTAATATGTGATGTCATCACGAGTGCATTGCCGGGGCGTGTGCGTTATAGTTACATCAACTAACTATAACTGCCAAATTTCTCTGGTTTTGTACCAATGAAATGTCCAACTAATGATAACGTCTCTGAAACCTGTGTTTTTTTCAGTGAATTTTTCAGGTTTTTTAAATGATCATTTCTAACTATAAAGTCCCATAAACCTATGGTTTTTCATTGTATTTTAAAGGTTTTTTAAATGTTAATTTCTAAGTATAACATCCCTGAAACCTATAGTTTTTTCAGTGAATTTCAAAGGTTTTTTAAATGCTAATTTCTGACTATAATGTCCCTGAAACCTATGGTTTTTCAGTGAATTTCTAAGGTTTTTTAACTGCTAATTTCTAACTATGCCTACATAGGTAGCACATATGCATAAAGAGGAAGAAAGGCACAGAAAGAAGCAAGAGGAATGCAGAAAGAGGCAACAGAAGTCCAGATAGATGAAGAAAGGTGCAGAAAGAAGCAAGAGATATACAGAAAGAACCAACAGAGGTGCAGAAAGAGACCTTGTTGCAAAGTCATCTTGCGCCAATAAAGTTTTGCTGACGGGTACTGGTGTTAAATGACTCAGACTAACCAGACATGGAGCCAGTGCTATGCTAAAAGACACTTAGAATACAGTGAAAACACCTACATACACTAGGGTACACTGTGGGTTGGGGTGCCCCTGTGATTGGCATGACCTCTGCTGTAAGGCCCTAGTATATAATAGGGCAGGGGGATTAAAACTACCTCTAAGTCAGAGGTGCAGAAAGAAGCAAGCGAAGTACAGAAAGAAGTAACATAGGTACTTAAAGAGGCAAGATGGGTGCAGAAAGAGGCAAGAGAAGTGTAGAAAGAAGCAACAGAGGTGCTGAAAGAAGCACGAGAGGTACAGAAACAGGCAAGAAAGGTACAGAAAGAGGGAGCAGAAAGAGGTAAGAGGGATACAGAAATTTGCAAGACAGGTGCAGAAAGAAGCAAGAGAAGTGCAGAAAGAAGCAAGAGAGGTAGAGAAACAGAGAAGAGGGGGCAGAAAGAGGCATGAGAGATACATACATTTGCAAAAGAGGTGCAGAAAGAAGCAAGAACAGTGCAGAAAAAACTAAAAGAGTGGTGCAGAAAGAGGTAGGAGAGATGCACAAATTGGTAAGAGAGGTACAGAAAAAGGCAGGAGGGGTGCAGAAAGAAGGAAGAGAAGTACAGAAATAAGCAACAGAGGTGCTGAAAGAGGTGTGAAGGGTGCAACAAAGGCAAGAGAAGTACAGAAAGAAGCAACAGAAGAACAGAAAGAAACAAGAGAGGTGCAGAAAGAGGGAAACAGGAGGATACAGAAAGAGGCAATAGGGATACAGAAAGAAGCAAGTGAGGTACAGAAAGAGGCAACAGAGGTGTAGTAAGACGCAAGAGAAGTGCAGGAAACAAGCAAGAGATTTGCTGAAAGAAGCAACAGAGTTGTAGAAAGAAGCAAGAAAAGTGCAAAAAGAGGCAAGTGAGGTGCACAAAGAAGCAAGAGCTGTGCAGAAAGAACCAACAGAGGTGCAAAAGGAGGCAAGAGGGATGCACAAAGAGGTAGTAGAGGTGCAAAAAGAGGCAAGAAAGGTACAGAAAGAGGCAGGAGGGGTACAGAAAGAAAGAAGAGAAGAGCAGAAAGAGGCAAGAGAATTGCTGAAAAAGCATCAGAGGTATAGAAAAAAGCAAGAGAAATGCAGAAAGAGACAAGTAAGGTGCAGAAGTAAGCAAGAGCAGAACAGAAAGAACTAACAGAGGTACAAAAAGAGGCAATGGGGAGCAGAAATAATAGGAGAGGTGCACAAAGAGGCAAGACAAGTACAGAAAGAGGCAGGAGGGGTGAAGTAAGAAGAAAGAGAAGTGCAGAAAGAAGCAACAGGTGCTGAAAGGGGTGCAAAAAGTGCAGAAAGAGCAAGAGAAGTACAGAAAGGAGTTACCGGGGTACAGAAATAGGCAAAGACGTGCAGAAACAGGTAGGAAAGGTGCAGAAAGAGGGAACAGGGGTGCAGAAAGAAGCAAGAGAGGTGCAGAAAGAGAAAAAAGGGGTGTAAAAAAGGCAAAAGGGGTGCAGAAAAGCAAGTGAGGTGCATAAAAAGCAAATAGAGGTGCAAAAACAAGCAAGAGAAGAGCAGAGAGAGGCAAGAGAATTGCTTAAAGAAGCAACAGAGGTATAGAAAAAAGCAAGAGAAGTACAGAAAGAGGCAAGTAAGGTGCAGAATGAAGCAAGAGCAGTGCAGAAAGAACCACTAGATGTGCAAAAAGAGGCAAGAGGGGTGCAGAAAAACGTAGGAGAGGTGCTCAAGCATGCAAGGCAAGTACAGAGAGAGGCAAGAGGGGTGCAGAAAGAAGGAAAAGAAGTGCAGAAAGAAGCAACAGAGGTGCTGAAAGAGACAAGAAGGGTGTAGAAAGAGGCAAGAGAAGTGCAGAAAGAAGCAACAGGGTTGCACAAAGAAGCAATAGAGGTGCAGAAAGAGGGGAAAAAGATGCAGAAAGAAGCAAGTGAGGTGCAGAAAGAGGCAAGAGAGGTGCTGAAAGGAGAGAATGAGGTTCAGAAAAAGGCAAAATAAGAGAAGAACGTGGCAACTGAGGTGCAGAAAGAGGCAAGAGAGTTATAGAAAGAGGCAAGATAAGTGTAGAAAGCGACAAGAGAAGTGCAGAAAGAGACACTTGAGGTGCAGAAAGAGGCAAGAGAGGTACAGAAAGAGGCTTGAGAAGTACAGAAAGAGGCAAGAGAGGTGTAGAAGGAAGAGAGTGAGGTGCAGAAAGAGGCAAGTGAGGTGCAAGAAGAGGCAAGAGTGGCAGGGAAAGAGGCAAGGGAAGTGCAGAAACAGGCAAGAGAAATACAAAAAGAGGCAAGAGAGGAACAAAGAGGCAAGCATGAGAGGTATAGAAAGAAGCAAGAGAAGTGCAGAAAGAGGCGAGTGGGGTGCAGAAAGAGGCAAGAAAGGCGCAGAAAGAGGCAAGAGAGCTGCAGAAAGATTTAAGAGATCTGCAGAAAAAAGCAACAGAGGTGCTGAAAGAGGCAAGTAAAGTGCAGAAAGGGGCAAGAGAAGTGTAGAAAGAGGCAAGTGAAGTGCAGAAAGAAGACAGTGAGGTGCAGAAAGAAGAAAAAAAGTGCAGAGAAATGCAGAAAGAGGCAAGAGAGGCACATAAAGAAGAAAGGTTTGTGCACAATTAGTACCAATTTAACACCCACATTTAGCAATATGTAACACATGACCATTCCAGCTTTGAAAAGGGCCTTCTACCATGCTGTAACACATGAAGCTGCATTTTTGGGAACATTTGAGATGTTTGAGCTAGAAACAAGGCTTTTTTGTTCAAATCTGCAGATTAGGCAGTAGATGGTGGAATATTTGGCAAATGCGGAAAATGTTTAATTATGTGAAAATTGGTGCAGCCAAACAGGCACATAATTCCAGTGACCCTGCTCATGCCTCCGACTAGGTCCAGAAGTGCTCCTCAGTGGTTCCTTCTTTTTTTGTGTCTCATTGAGTTTGTAGTTTAGCTTCTATGGAAACGAGGAAGACTAAACCTGAGGTTACCACTCCACAACACAGACTACAATAGCACTTAATTGCTTTCCAAAACACATAATCCCACTCCACATAATTCCTATGCATTAAATACCACATACTTTTTATTCACATAGTTTCACTGCACAACATACCACATAATTCCACTACACACAATGTACATCCACTCTATACCAAAAAACATTAGTTAAACATGTTTAAATTTACAATGCCAATAGCTCTAACTCTTGCAAATGCAAAACCTATTATATTACAAATGCTTCTTTAACTACTAGTTTGCAGAGTGGTGGAGAAAGGGTGCTGGGCCTACGACCAGTGCTAAGGAATTCTGCTGCGTAGGACTTACAGGAGGCACCAGGAGGCCTTCTTAGCCCCAAAGGCCCTCAGGAGTAAAGTGGACTTCAAC
Organism: Triturus cristatus; assembly: GCF_964204655.1. NCBI lineage: Eukaryota > Metazoa > Chordata > Amphibia > Caudata > Salamandridae > Triturus > Triturus cristatus. The sequence continues at coordinate 594,828,738 of NC_140588.1, forward strand.
CCCCATCCCGTAGTCTGCCAGGAGGCATGTTTACAAAGTGGTGGAGAAAGGGGATGTGGCCTCTGAAGACGTCTTAGCAATCCCACTGTGAGGGACTTACTGGAGGTAACAAGAGGGGTAGTTGGCCAACTACCCCTCCTATTACCTCCAGTAAGTACCACACAGCAGGATTGCTAATCTCTCATAACAGGCCACGTCCCCTTTGCCCACCACTCTGCAAACATGCTCCCTGGCACGCTCTTGGATGAGGATTGAAGTCCCCTTTGCTGCTGGGGGTCCTTAGGGGCCAACTAGCCTACCTCTTATCTGCCGTAAGCCTAACACAGTGGGATTGCTGAGAGGTGGTTACAGGCCACGCCCCCTTTCTCCACCACTCTGCAAACCCGCCTCCTGCAATGCTCTTGGTTGGGGGATGAAGTCCCCTTTCCTCAGGAGGGTCCCTGGAGCTCAACTAGCCCTCCTGTTACCTCTCGTAAGCCCATTTCAGCTGGTTTGCTGAAAGTGCTCAAAGTCCACGCCCCCTTTTTACACCACTCGGCAAACGTGGCTCCTGGTGCACTGCTGTTCGGAGGATGAAGTCCACTTGTGTCCTGAGGTCCTCAGGACACAAGAGGATCTCATCGCCCCACAGTCAGTGCGCCAAGAGGCGCGTTTGCAGAGTAGTGTAAAAAGGGCCGTGGCCTCAGACCACCTCACTGCAATCCAGCTGTGTGGCCCTTTATGGAGATACCTGGTGGACTGGTTGGCCTCCAGGGACCCTCAGTATTCAAGGGGACTTAATTCCCCAACTTAGAACGCACCAGGAGGCGCGTTTGCAGAGTGGTGCAGGGCCTCTGGCGAGATGCTGGCATTTTTAATGTATATTTTTAGAAGGGGGGCTGTGTGGCCCCCTTCTTTTAGTATTTTTGGGGCCCTGGGGACCCCATCTCCCAGGGCCTGACCCGTTTTTTAAAGAATTTGTTTTTAAAAAACAGGAAGGGGCTGCATGGCCCGCCTCCCAAGGTTGATTTCGGCCCTGGGGACCCATCCCCGGGGCATGGCCTCCTTTTTTTGGGATATATGTAAGCGGCCCCTTATCCCTGGGCCACTTTTGGCACCAGGGACCCCATCACCCGGGGCATGGACTCTTTTTAAAACAAATATAGAGAAGGGGGCTGCGTGGCCCCCCTTCCCTGGGCCACTATTGGCCCTGGGGACCCCAGCCACCGGGGTTTGGCTACTTTATATGTTTTTGTAAGGAGGGGGGCCGCATGACCTCCCTTCCCAGGCCGATTTCGGCCCTGGGGACCCTATCTGGCCCCATAGACCCCATCCCTGGTGCCGGCCCTAAAGTTGGGGACCATGGGGGGAGCCCCAATGCCTCCATGGTCCCTGCTGGCTCTCTGCCTCCTGCGGGAGCCAGCATTGCTTTTGGACAAGGGGAGCTACTGACATGCAGCTCCCCTTGCCCAAAAGCAATCTGCTTTGCTTAGTTGAAGCAAGAGCAGGTTTCCTGTTCTTGCTTCAATGAAGCAAAGCAGGAGTTTCCTATAGCAGGGCAGGAGCCGCACGGCTCCCACCCTGGCATAGCAAACGGCATTGTCCTGGGGTTGGGCACCCTGGGACATTGCAGGAGCCAGCCCTGGGGGGTGGCGCTCCTCAGGGCCATCAAGGGTTCCAGGAGGGGGGCCGCATGGCCCCCATCCCTATGTAGACCCGCAGATCCAACCGACCCCGACACCGCCGCTCGCAACCTCAAACAGTGGATTAACGACTGCACCAGCACCCTCGCCCCGCTCAAGCAGCCCTCCAACACTCACACTAGCAAGAAAGCCAGCTGGCTCACCAAAGACCTCCAGGCTTCCAAGCGAACCTGCCGAAAACTCGGAAAAAACTGGATCCGTGAACGAACACCGGAAAGCTACACAGCCCACATGAACGCCTCCCACAGACACCACCACCTCATCAGATCTGCCAAAAGGACCTCCTTCAAAGACCACCTAGACAACAATGCACACAACAGCAAAGAGCTTTTCAACATCGTGAAGGAATTCTCCAACCCCAGCTCTAACACTAACAACATCCCACCTTCACAAGACCTGTGCGACTCGCTGGCCACCTTCTTCCATCGCAAGATCGCAGACATCCACGACAGCTTCAATGCCGTCACCACCCCGGCTACCACTGAGACCCCCGCTCCCACGTCCACCACCCGCACCAACCGCCTGATTGCCTGGACCAGCATCAACGACAATCAACACCATCAAGATCATGAACACGGTCCACTCCGGATCCCTGGAAGACCCCTGCCCACACCACATCTTCAACAAAGCCAGCAGCACCATCGCACCCCATCTCCGGAAAACCATCAACATCTCCTTCGAGACAGCGACCTTCCCGGAGAGCTGGAAGCACGCAGAGATCAACGCCTTACTCAAGAAACCCAAGGTGGACCCCAAGGACCCCAAAAACTTCCGACCCATCTCTCTGCTCCTGTTCCCGGTGAAGATCATCGAAAAGGCCGTCAACAAACAACTGACTAGCTTCCTCAAGGAGAACAGCATCCTGGACCCGTCCCAGTCCGAGTTCCACAGCAACCACAGCAACGAAACTGCCATCATCGCCGCCACCGATGACATTAGGACCCTGCTAGACAACAGAGAAACCGAGGCCCTGATCCACCTGGACCTATCAGCCACCTTCGACACCGTCTGCCACCGCATACTTCGAACACGCCTCTACGACGCCGGAATCCAAGAGAAGGCCCTGGACTGGACCTCCTCCTTCCTCTCCGGCAAAACACCGAGTGTCCGCCTCCCCCCCTTCTGCTCCGAAGCCACGAGATCTTCTACGACGTACCCCAAGTCTCATCCCTCAGCCCAACGTTGTTCAACATCTACATAGCACCACTCGCCCACATCACACGACAGCATGACCTCAACATCATCTCCTACGCCGACGACACCCAGCTGATCCTCTCCCTCATCAAGGACCCCCACACTGCCAAAACCAACCTCCACGAAGGAATGAAGGCCGTCACCGGCTGGATGAGGAACAGCTGACTGAAGCTGAACTCGAACAAGATGGAGGTCCTCATCCTCGGATCCACCCCCTCGGCCTGGGATGACTCCTGGTGGCCGACTGCACTAGGAACACCCCCAAGACCCACCGACCACGCACGCAACCTAGGGGTCATCCTCGACTCTACCCTCTCCATGACGAAGCAGGTCAACGCCGTCTCCTCCTCCTGCTTCAACACCCTCCGCATGCTACCCATGATCTTCAAGTGGATCCCCACTGAAACAAGAAGGATGGTCACCCAGGCCCTCGTCAGCAGTAGACTGGACTACAGAAACGCACTCTATGCAGGAGCCCCGGCCAAAATCCTGAAGCGGCTTCAACGCATCCAGAACGCCTCCGCACGCCTGATCCTCGACATCCCTTGCCGCAGCCACATCACACTTCACCTGAGAAACCTGCACTGGCTCCCTGTCAACAAGAGGATAACCTTCAAACTCCTCACCCACGCACACAAGGCATTCCACAACACCGGACCAACATACCTCAACAGTCGACTCAGCTCCTACACCCCCACCCGCCAGCTCCGCTCCACAGACCGCGCCCTCGCCACTGTCCCCCACACCTGAAGAGTGACTGCCGGCGGCAGATCATTCTCCCACCTCGCCGCCAAGACATGGAACTCCCTCCCATCCGCCTACGGCAGACCGAAGACCTTCTGACCTTCAGAAGACTTCTCAAGACCTGGCTCTTCGAACAGTAGCAGCTCCCCCCCCCAGCGCCTTGAGACCCTCGCGGGTATGTAGTGAGCTTTACAAATGCCATGATTGATTGATTGATTGATACAAAGCCCCAGGGAGGTGGTGGTCCCCGGGGGTCTGCAACAGATCCCCGCATTTAAATAATTAGTGCACCGGGGAGGTGGTGGTCCCCGAGGCAGAGTGGGGGGGCACTTAATTTTTTTAAACTTTAAGCCCCGGGGAGGTGGTGGTCCCCTGAGCTTAGGGGGGCACCTGAGGCCCAGACAAATAATTAAATAAAGCCCCGGGGAGGTGGCAGCTGCTGGGGCTTGGGGGGCCACATATTAAACAAGCCCCGGGGAGGTGGCGGTCCACGGGGCTGTGGAAGTGGCAGCGTTCCCCACATATAATTAGCATAGCCTTGGGGAGGTGGTGATCCCCGGCGCTGTGGGGGCCCCCGCAGGCCCCTGCTATATGATTTTGGCATTGCCCCTGGGACCTGGCCCACCCGGGGACTGACAGATAATGAAGCGTGGGAGTTTGCACTTAATTTTTTTTTATCTTCTCAGCAGGATTCACGCTTCCAGCGCAAATTCTGCCGATTTAAACAATGCAAACATTTGCCCAAGTCAACAGATCTGGGTTTAAAATATAATTATTTTGCCCACCACACCACACCAGTTTGGACCCAGCCATATGCAAATCAGTCTTGACCCTTCTCCTCATGGGAACAGTCCAGCTCAAACTGCGAAGCGAAGTCCTCCCTAGACCAGAGACAAGCATCCTGTGGCCGGTTTCAGGGCATCATCCCTCATCAGCTAGGCTAGCTTGAATCCAGTGGCTCAGTGAGCACGGGACCAATGTCTGTATACGCTTTCTACTTAGGGTACAAAAAGGCAAAAAAGAAAAAACAATGGATGGAATGCTGAACAATACAAACATTTACCCCCTGTTAACAGAACTGGGTTTGATCCATTTGTTTTTGCCCACCAAGCAACCCAAGTTTGGCCCCAGCCATATGCAAATTAGTCGTGACCCTGGTCCTCATGGGAACAGTCCAGCCCAAACTGCCAAGCTAGGTCCTCCTGGACTAGAAACAAGCATCCTGGGACCGGTTACCGGGCATCACCCCTTGTCAGCCAGGCTAGCTTGAATCCAGTGGCACAGTGAGCATGGGACCCACGTTTGGGCATTCCCTTCCCACTTAGGGGAACACATGCAAAAATAACAGATGATGGCTGGAATGCTGAACAATGCAAATCATTTATCTACAATCAACAGATCTGGGTTTAATCCATAGTTTTTTCTGCCCACCACACCACCCCCGTTAGGATCTGGCCATATGCAAATCAGTCTTGACCCTGTTAATCATGGGAGCAATCAAGCCTGAACTACCAAGCTATGCCATTCCTAGACAAGAAACAAGCATCCTGGGGCCTGTTTCAAGGAATCACCCCTCATCAGCCAGGCTAGCTTGAATCCAGTGGCACAGTGGGCATAGGACACACGTCTGGGCATACCCTTCACACTCTGAGCCACAATTGAAAAAACAACAGATGATGAACAGAATGCTGAACAATACAAACATTCACCTCCAGTCAGCAGATCTGGGTTTAATCCATCATTTCTTTGCCCACCACGCCACCACAGTTTGGACACAGTCATATGCACCGCTGTGAATTTGGTTTTCATATGTTTGATTCTGTGCAATTTTGTTGGTAGCGCCATTTGCCTTTCACACCCTGTGATTTGTTTGTATTAATTGGGCTAGGCTGCACAACAAGCACTAAGGTGACTTGCATCATGAGCGACAATCTTGATAGAGACAGATTGGCGGCAGAACTTTTTGATAATCTAAGTAAAGGGAGCTCGATTACATAGGCAATTAATGTCACCAACAAACCAAAAAATGAAGGATTACGTGACAAATTCATCAAACTTGAGAAACTTAAACGTTTTGAGATGTCAAAATGGTGGGATGGGGCCACACTTAAGCAATATATGAAGCTTAATAGGATACCCAGAGGCCTACGTTCCCAGATCATGCCAACATATGATGACCTGGACGATGACCTTCTGGGTATCTGGGAAAAGAAGCTCACATCAAGCTCCATGAAACTCATGGAAATTCTTATTGAAAATGCTGAAAGAAAGGTACAGAAACTACAGGCCGAAATTACCCAGTGAGAAAGTGAGATTGCTTCTTTAAATTTGCCTGAAGCTGTATCCAAAAATTATGATATTTTGAAAGGGGTACTATCTGAACATCAAAATGACACCAAACAGCGTAAAGCTAGGAAGTTGAAAAGGGATGAGGTAGATTATAACTCTGGTAGGGTTTTTACTTTTTCAAAGAAATATGACTACCTCATTCCTGTCAGTACTAACAAAATCACTCCTGTGTTACAATCTACAAGTTCTAGCAATACCTCTTTGAGTACGGTACCCACTAGTGATAGTGAGGTGGAGGGGGCTGCTGGTGGAAATGGAAGACAGGCACCCCCTTTGGGGAATTCATCCTTCTTACAAGAGGTATACTGAATCAAAAGGGGCAATCAGGAACTAAACAGGAGATCAGAAAACGTAAGAAGACAAGGAGGGGCAGCAGAGGTAGTGGGAGAAGGGGACAGGAAAGGGATGAAGACACGATCATGGGACAAGAAAGATCAGAAACAATAGAGGATGCTGAGGTTGAAGTGATCAATATATCTGATCGTACACTTAACAATGATATGATCATGTTACTGAAAAAAGGCATGGGATTTTGTCCGTCTTCACGGGGGGATTTGTGCGATGTCAGAATTGACTTATTTAAGTTTGTAAGACTCTTAAAATTGAAAAAATATTTTGATATGAATCCCATACCCAATAAAGATATTATTCCACAACTGGGCAACCCTTTGTCAGGTCTGACTACAATTAAGGACATTCAAGACACTATGATGCTACTTTCGATTACTGAAATGGAAGAAGACCCAATCACAATAGGCAAGGTCTTAGCAGATCTAGATATTATACCTGATTTTTCAATATCTAGTGGCTTAAAGGTAAAGTCTAGGTGGTCTCCGAATCTTACTAGCGGTAATAATATTGAGATTTTTCACACCTTGGTTCTCAAAGATCTTGACAAATTGATTAAGAAGTCGGCTTCATATAGTAGATACCACCACGATAATTTGACAGTACGAGAAAGACAAGCCCTTAGATCTTTAGCTGATGATCCTGATCTAATCATAAGGAAAGCAGACAAAGGGGGTAATGTTGTTGTTATGAATATAACTGATTATGAACAAGAGATTTTTTCTCAATTGAATAATGAACAATGTTACCAGAAGATCTCATATAACCCCATTTTTTCTTTAACAAATCAAATTAATGGATTACTCAAACAATGGCATGACAATCATCTTTTGGATCAAGATGAATTCTTATATTTGAAGGTTGATCGTCCCCGCTACCCCTGTCTGTACACCTTGCCTAAGATTCACAAGGACCTCCTTTTTCCGCCAGGGAGGCCTATTGTGTCAGGTATAGGGGGACCTACCGAGCATTTATTCCAGTTTGTAGATCTGTTCTTGCAGCCTTTGGTGATCAACCTACCCTCCTATATCAAAGACACCAGACACATCTTGAGTATTTTGGGCGATATAACTTGGGAGACAGGTATGATTTTAGTGACACTGGACGTAGTGTCGCTCTATACGAGTATACCTAACCATTTGGGCTTACAAGCTGTTCAACATTTTTTGTCTAACAGACCAGAGAATCTTTGGGAGCATACCCAGATGCTTCTCACTATGACTAGAATGATTCTTGATAATAACTTTTTTCTTTTTAAACAGGAATGGTTTAAACAAACCCAAGGTGTGGCCATGGGTTCGAAATTTTCGCCAGCATTTGCAAACCTATATATGGGCTGGTTTGAAGAAAAAGTCATCTGGGGTGCATCAGGCAGCAAATGGCATGAGTACATTTTATTTTGGGGGCGATACATTGACGACTGCCTTATGATTTGGACCGGTACTGCACTGATGTTACAGGAATTTATTGATTACTTAAATTGTAATGATTTGAATATTAAGTTCACCTCTTGCTCAAGTTTGTCACACATTGTATTTCTTGATGTGGAATTGTATATCAAAGGCAGTCAAATTCATAGCAAAATGTATCGCAAACCGACATCATGCAACTCTATTTTGCATGCTAACAGTGCACACCCCCGGCATCAAATCAGGGCAATACCATTTGGGGAAATGATGAGAGCTCGTCGCAATTGTAGTGAAGATGCAGAGTTTTTCAAATGTATTGATGACATGGGTAAAAGATTTTCCCAACGGGGTTATTCAAATAATGACATTGGTTCTGCCAAACGTAGAATTTTCAGTACTAAACGTCATTCTACACTTAAACCAAGCGTGGTGACTGGCTCGCAAACTATGCCAATACGTATGGTGACAGATTATACATCATTGAGCACAGGCTTGCGTAAAAGTCTAAACAAACATTGGCATGTTTTGAAAGCTGATAGGAATCTACAGGGGCACATATCTGATAGACCATCAATTACTTTTCGCAGGGGTAGAACTCTTGGTTCGATTTTGAGTCCTAGCTACCCCATAGAGAGAAAACAAGAGACATGGTTAGACACATTGAATAAAGGTTTTTTTAAATGTGGACATTGCGGCATGTGTAGACATGCTCAAGACAAAACCTTTTGTTTTCAGGATAATGATGGTCATGTTTACAGAATTATGTCTAACATAACTTGCAGCACCAAATATGTGGTTTATGTTATTGCCTGTAAATGTGACAAAATGTATATAGGTAGCACCATCAGAACCCTAAAGGAACGTTTGAGTGAACATATGAGAGCTATAAAAAATTGCGACATGAGATATTCCATAGCTCAACATATATATGATTGTAAGGCACAAGATCTCATTAAATCTTTTCGATTTTATGGCATTGAGCATGTGAAGATTGACCCACGTGGCGGCAACAGAGAGTTGAAATTGCGCAGATGTGAGGCACGATGGATCATGCGCATGAAGGCTGTAGAGTTTGGTCTTAATTATGACCAGGAACTACAGTATTTTTTGGGTGATTAATAACATTACTATCCCTTCTTATCTTGATATTATGGCTTTCTGTATACATCTTAATTGTCCATAATATGGTCCAAGACTGGGTATGCTTTGGAATTTCACGATTACTGTAATTATAATTCTATAGTAATTGTATGGCACGTGTAATGATTGGTTAATTCGGCTCTGAAATCTCTGTACTTAGTATTATATTTATTCAGTCACACATGGGCTAGTTATGCTAATTGTGCTATGAGGCGACTATTATAATATGTTGCTTGGCCATTAGGTTTCATAATTTCATTATTATTCAATTTTCCACTCTAATAGACTCATAGATATTGTACAGAAGGATAAAAATATTTTGTCTCCTAATATTGAAGCTTGAGACATACCGTTATATATTTCTTATGCAAATATTTCTGGTCGCGGTGCCGATCAATTTGCATGAATTTTTTGCTCGTTTTTGCTTTGATGAACCGAATAATAATGGTTCTATTATTGCACAAATAAATCTTATTCACTGGCTTGTTAGGCACTTATAGTAGGCTTTAAGGCAAATCACATGTTTAAACATGGTGCTTTTTCTATTTCTGTTCACTTAATCTTATTCTATTTTACTTATCTTTTTACTTATGCAAATCTTTGAGGTCGTAATGTCGATCGCTTTGCATGAAACCTTTGCCTTTGATCATGTAAACGAAATGATCAATGAGGCTTTATCTTCATTTCAAAGAATCGTATTTTGTGGTTTGTATGGCGCCTCCAATGCACTTTCAAGTATAATTTGAAGTTTCAACATGGCGCCCCCTTTTAACTTTGGTGTTAGTCACCTTTTCTATGACCAGTGTTTGTTATTAGACTACGGAAGTAGCCGGCGGCGTTGCCTGTCTCCTGTACTCGGGATTGCAGAAGCAGTACGCTTTGGTAAGTTTAAACGGCGCGAGCGTCCTCCCGTATGCGTATACTTTAATAAAACGAAGAGAATTGCTAATTCGAAATACTCTAATTTTAGGGCACTGACTACATTAAGTGGACGCCTCTTGATAAGAATTTTTGGTGATTGGATAATTGTGAAATCTATACTGAGAATACTACTTTGGGTAAGTGAGATAGAATGGTCTTGCAGCCTATGTTTTGGTATATTTACGTTTTTCTAGTGTTATTGAATTTAATTTATCATTGTTGTAGGTACTTTCAACTCAGGCCTTTTTACTCGGATGGCCACCTTATGATTTGGCTGCTTTTATATGTGGTATTAGAACGTAGGATCATTTTCCAGTTTCAACAGGTATATTTTTTGATTTTTTTGGGTCTCATGATTGATCGTGCCTCATGTGTGACGCAATGACTAAAAGTGATTCATTTATATTGTTTTAGGTTTGCAGCTCTCCAAATAATTGAGGTACAAATTATTCTTTTTTAACTATTCATAATATCAGACTCACACGGGTTGGTGAGTAGTTCCTCGAGAGGTATTTTCTCACTGCCATTACTTATTATTTTGTGCTTCTCTTTAATGATATGCTGTTTTAGATTCATGCTTTACACCGTTATTTTCACACAACTTACTGACATTGTCTTATAATTTTGCCTGTCTCTTGAACTGTTTGTCTCTTTGCTTTGAGTCACAGTTATTATGTGTTGTAATTTTCTGTGTTTTTGTTTGCCGCCATCTTTCTATACATATGTTATTTGTGTTACTTCCAGCCCTGAGGAAGTCGTATGGGATAATCCCCTCTAAACGACGAAACGCGTTGGGGAGTGGAAGAATTTCGCTAATAAACTAAGAAGAATGGAAGCTGTGTGCTGCATCTGACTTATTGAACTATACACTTATTTTAAAGCATGTGCATCAACTCTATTTTCTTGCAGTCATATGCATATCAGTCTTGACCCTGTTCCTCAAGGGAACAGTCCAGCACTCCAAGCAGGTCCAACTCCAAGCAGGTCAACAGTGGGGAAAGTATTGGCCTTAGGAGGGGCAAAATTTAGTATTCCACCTCCAGTATGTGCAACAGTAGGGAAAGCATTGTACTTCAGAGGGGTAATATTTACCATTCCCACGCCAATCTGTGCAACAATAGGAAAAGCGTTGGACTTCATGGGATTACATTTCCTATTCTCACTCCAGTCTGTACAACAGTATAGAAAGCTTTTGACTTCGGAGGGGTTACATTTACTATTGCCAATCAGGTCTGTGCAACAGTAGGGAAAACATTGTTCTTTAGAAAGGTAAGATTTTCAATTCCCACTCCAGTGTGAGCAACAGTAGGGAAGTGTTGAACTTCAGAAGAGTAAGATTTACTAATCCCACTCCAGTCTGTGCAACAGTAGGTAAAGCTTTTGACTTAGGAAGGGTACTATTTACTATTCCCACTCTAGTCTTTGCAGTAGTAGGAAAAGCATTGGACTTTGTAGGGGTAAGATACTATTTCACTCCAGTATGTGCAACAGTAGAGAAAGCATTGCACTTTGGAGGGGTAAGGTTTACTATTACCACACCAGTCTGTGCAAGAGTAGAGAAAGTGTTGCACTTTGGAGGGGTAACATTTACTATTCCCACTCCAATATGTGCAGTGGTAGGGATAACGCTGGACTACGTAGGGGTTAAATTCACTATTCACTCTCCAGTCTGTGTAACAGTTGGGAAAGTACTTCACTTGAAACACAGTACATATTGGTATAACCCTATTAGTTTGGAACAAATATAACATTCTTAATATAGACATCATTAATTAACTCAAAGAAATATATTTAAAACATTAAAATAATTAACAACTTACATGATTATTAAACAATTTAATAATTAGTTAACAATTTATAAATGTTATTTATTTATTTATTACTTAACTTCCCACACTATACCCTTACAGACATAGCAGCCCACACATAAAATATAACTAAAATAAATATGTATGAAACAATTTACATTATTGATAATCAATTAACCTATTATTTAACAATTAATAATTATTGGTTAAATAATTAGTACTTAATTAACATCCCTCACTACACCCCCATAAACCTGCCAACCCACAACAAAGATATAACTAAAATAAATCTATATTACACAATCTACTTAAAATAACTATTCATTACATAATTAATATTAAATAAATAATTGATAATTAATTATTACTTGATTAACTTCCCAAACTCTATCCCTGCAAACCCAACATCCCACCACTAAAATATAACTAATATTTAACGTTGTTACACACTTTACAAGTAAATTAATAACTGTCAAATAATTATCACTTAATTAACTTCCGTCCCTATACCACTCCAAACACAGCAGCCTGCACATAGTATGTAACTAAAAAAATTAATTATTACAGAATTTCAATAATTAATAGCCAATGAAATAATTATTAATACATTATTAATGAATTACAAATTAATTATTACTTAATTACCTTCCAATCCTACACTTCCACAAATCTAGCAACCCGTTACAACACTGTAAATTACTATTGGAAAATCAATAACAAATTATAAATCTCTTAAAATTACAAATTATATTTAAACATAATATTAACAATTATACAAACAATACTAACACATAACATTAATATTTGAACTAAAACACTTAATATAATTATAAAAGTATATTTTTAACAACTATTGACCTGATTACGATGACAGCCCATCGGTGGCGGTCACACCTCCATCGCCATAGTGATTCCTGCCTGCCACATTAGGATGGCGGGCAGATGTTTGGTGGTCAGAGAGACCGACTGAGCCCCTCGAACAGAACTGCAATCCCTACCATAGGGATTACCATGTTCCTGCCTGCCTGCCGTTTCATGGCGGTTAACCCGTAGTGGGCCCCTCTTCTCGTCTGGCCCTTCGACATGGGCCGGGGGGGCACCTATTGTATCATATTATTTTCTTTTCTGATATTTCTGTTTCCCAATATTTACAACTTGATATTTTGTCCAAATACCCAGCAAAAATTCCAGCCATCAAAAGGTGAAAAATATGTGGTGACAATGCAGAAAAGGCAGATTTTCTACATGTCAGGGGACACGGAGGCTCACCTCGCACAGGCACGCAATGAGGCTCGGGAAGACTACATTTCCCGGCAGCCTTGGTTGAACGTCTAACGTCAGACGCTGCATCCCACGTAATGCGGAAGTCTCGAGATAAGCGAGGCTGCGGGGTTGGACGCTGCCGATTATTCGAGTTGTCAGAGGAGTGACGCTGGCCAGTTTTTGCTGTGTACCTGGTTGGGTAAGGATGCTTTAGGCACCACTGGTTCCTTGTTCCTTTTGGAGATACCTGAATACCTGATTATTTCCTTGGGAGCACTCTGGGCGTGAGTGCTCATTGTCTATTTTCCTACGTTGGTGAGCTCTACACTGGTCATTTTCTAGAGCTCTTGCGAGGGAGAAAGTGATTTGGTTACGTGATTGATTTCTACCTATGGATGTGGATTAAGTGGATGTACTATACGTGATTTTCCCTACGTTGGCAAACTCTTCCCAGTACTTTTCCCACAGAGATCATGCGAGGGAAATAGTACTATCATTGGCAAATTACGTTATGGTGATTCTGTAATGTTATATATATTGGCAGGAGGTTCTTGCTTCTGCTAAGAGTGACGTAACTCTTCTTTTCTTTTGGTTCTATATCCCGGAAATTCCTGGATATCATTTCAAAGACGGAACTAAGTGCTACCCTAACTTTCATTCCTGTTCACATTGCTGTGAATACTGGTCTTGTTTTTGTGTGACTGTTACAGCTCATTATCATTTGCATGCTCTTTTATTTTGTCCTCCACAGGGGTGTCATAAACAGAGGGTGTTCTGAGCAACTGCCTTATCCTTAGAATACCTGATAGATACATGATGGTAATGGACCCTAGTATATTACAAAGAAAGAGTAGTCTTTAGCCTTATGCATCCTTTTATGTTTTCCAGCAAATGGTATGGAGATTAGCGGTTACAAGCTCAGCACCCCTGATAGCCGGCAATCTTTTTCTTTCTTTACAGGTTAGTGGAATTATGGGTACAATGGAGGTTTAAAGTATTAGGGGAGGTTGCAAAGGTCAAGGTTGTAATATATTGTTTGTGTTTTACAAGTCTACCTCCCCGCTGTCCCCATCCTTCCCTTCCTCCGCTTAACCACCCTTTAGTCTGTGTGAATTCATATCCAGACTTGGAGCTGTTGAGAGGTGGACCCCTATGAGCATCGGTTCGATCCTGAGGATGTGTTCAGGCCTGGGACAGAATAATCGGCACACGAATAGATTTATCCTCCCGGTCGAGCTGATTTTCGGATGGTCACCTTAGATGACGTCATGGCAGCGTTAGCCACAGTACAGGTCGAGCTTACGGCTTCACACAATGAAACCGCTGCTTTACAGGCAAGGGTAGATAGGATGCAGCGGAATCCCTTTGATTTTGGTAATTCATCACAGCCCACAACTAGCTCTATGGTAGTGGAAATCCCTACACCTATACCTCTTGCACCACCAGAAAAATTCACAGGAGACATACACAAGGTTCAGGTTTTGATAACTCAAATCCTTCTTCATTTCAACTGTAAGCTTAAGTTGTTTTCTACAAATCAGGCAATAGTGGCTTTTCTCATTTCCTATCTGGCAGAATATTCCGCTCAAAGGGAAGTCCCCTTTGTTAGACGAGACAATCCTATGTTACATGACTGGTGCACTTTTAGAAAGGATTTTGAAAGAACCTTTGACCGCAGAGCAGACACCTTCTCGGCAGACCGTGAAATACTCGAATTAAAACAAGGGAACAAAGACTTGATAGGATATCTGAACGCCTTCAGAAGGTTGGTAGCGGAAAGGCAGTGGCCAGAAAGCAAACAATCAGCTATCTTTTATCAAGGCCTCAGAGAGGACCTAAAGGATGTGATCGCCCAAGTGGATCCCCAACTTAATACGTGCTCTGCTTTAATCGATTTAACAATGCATCTGGATCATAGATTAAGAGAGCGAAGAGGGAAAGGCAAGAAAAAAGAGAGATACCCCCCTCGTTTCGAAAGACCAAGATCTCTGAATGCTGAAGGGACCTTCCCTAAACCAATGGAAATCGGAACAAAGAGAGCATCTCTGTCTGTGGACTAGAGAGACCATCGGAGAAAAAACGGGTTATGTTTGTATTGTGGGAAAAAGGGACATTACCTGAGAGAGTGTCCAGTAAAACCCAAGTTCATCCGTTCACGCATGGGATCATCAGTTGTGAACAGTACAAAGCCCTTGACGGAAAACTGAAGAGCTCGAGACGTGAGGAAGGGGAGTCTTCAAGCGTGTTGTGTATCCCTTCCCTAAAGAAAGAACCTGTTGCAGTTAAGGAACATTTCTTCATACCAGTGGTGGTGTATATCAACCAAGAACCTTGTTCCACACAAGCCATGGTGGATTCTGGGGCCATGGGTTGTTTTATGGATACCGAAGAAGCCCACAGATTAGGGGTGCAGCTTGTCTCAAAACTTATACCTGAGATGGTGTTTGCAGTGGATGCCAAACAACTTGAGTCTGGTCCCATACACTAGGCCACAAAGTCGTATATCGTGGAATGCGATCAAGGACATCAAGAACTTCTATCCTTTAACATCATCCAAGTTCCATTATACGGAATCATATTAGGATTACCTTGGCTTTCCACACATAACCCCACTATCGAATGGAAGCAGAAAACCTTGAGACTGAATTGTTTGCAAACCTCCGAGTTGCTTACTCCAGCCGGTGAACATTGTCTTCACATCGCTACTGCCGCAGAGAAGGAGACAGATCTGCCCTCTTGCTATCAACAGTTTGAAGACGTTTTTGATGCTCAAATGGCTGAAGTGTTCCCCCCCCCACAGACCCTATGATTGTAGGATTGATTTGAAGCCTGGGTCTGTGGTGCCTTGTGGGAGGGTTTATGCTTTAACCAAACCTGAAAACAAACACCTGCGTCAGTATTTAGATAAATGCTTGGCTTTGGGATTTATACGTCCGTCGTGTTCACCAGCGGCTTCCCCGTTATTTTTCATACCTAAGGCGAATGGAGAATTAAGGACGTGCATTGACTTTCGTGCTTTGAATACCATCACATACGTAACCAATACCCACTCCCATTAATATCGGTATTATTGGAGCAGGTGAAAGGAGCGGTGATATTTACAAAACTGGATCTCCGTGGTGCCTACCATTTGGTGAGGATGCGCCAGGGAAATGAGTGGAAGACGGCTTTCAAGACTAGGTATGGATTATACAAGTACCTAGTCATGTCTTTCGGTTTATACAATGCACCTCCAGCATTCCAATTCTTCCTTAATTATGTTTTACGGGAATATCTGGACCGGATAGTCGTGGTGTACATTGACGACATCCTGATTTATTCTACATGAGAAACAGATCACATCAGACATGTGAGCTTGATTCTACAAGCCTTGAGGGAACACCATCTTTTTTGCAAGATCAGCAAATGTGAATTTCATGTTTCTACTGTTGAATTCTTAGGAGTCATGCTCACTCCCTCAGGACAGGAAATGGCAGAACGGAAAGTGAGAGACATTACTGAATGGCCTTGTCCTAAGAATGTAAAAGATATACAGTGTTTCATGGGATTTGCAAATTTTTACAGGCGTTTTATATCCCAATTCTCCGACAAAAGCAGCCCCTCTTACTCACCTGACGAAAAAGGACATACCTTTCCAGGGGACTCAGGAAGCACAGATGGCATTCGACACGCTGAAAGAAGCATTAGTTACTGCTCCCATTTTGACACATACCAATCCAACCTTGCCATTCATCCTGGAAGCTGACGCATCCAATGTTGCAATTGGAAGAGTGCTGTCCCAAAGAGATACCACCACAGGACAGATGCATCCGGTCGCTTTCATGTCCAAGAAATTAAACAGGGCAGAACCAAACTATACTATAACTATCCTAGCAATCAAAGAAGCGTTTGGGGAATGGAGGCACTGGTTGCTAGGAGCACAACATACAGTTTCGGTGTATACGGATTATTGCAATCTCCAGTTTTTAAAGACCGCACGTCAGCTCACTCCTCGGTTGCTACGATGGATGACATTTTTTGAAGAGTACAACTTCATAGTAACGTTCCGTCCTGGAAGCATGAACAAAAAAGCGGATGGCCAGTCTGGGCAAGAATCCACAGCGGTACCATTGATCACCCCCGAAAGAGTCATTCTGGATCCTCAGAAAGTTATTGGAGTGGTATACAGCGACAACTTTCTACGAGACGTCGTGAAAGGACTCCAGACATTTCAATGGAAGGATTGGTTAAAACATCATCCGGAATGGAAAAATAAACGAGGTGTTTTCATGAAAGGGGCTCAGGTCCTCGTTCCCACGCTTAAGCTGACACAGACTGTTTTTCAGTGGTGCCACATTGATCCCAGTACCGGTCATCATGGCAATGACAAAACATGTGAAAAGATCTCACAACAGTTTTGGTGGCCTTCTCTTCGAAAAGGCATTCCTATATGGATAAAAACCTGCATCGTGTGCGCTCAAAACAAGACTCTTAAAGGTAAAGCCCAGGGGCTCTTACAACCTCTACTCACCCCAGACGTTCCATGGGAAAGGTTTTCGTTGGATTTTATAGTGGGGCTTCCAAAAGACAAAGAACATACAGTTATTCTGGTAATTATTGACTATTTAACGAAATTGGCGCATTTTGTAGCCTGCAAGACAATCCCTACAGCAGGACAACTAGCCAAACTATTGATGGTACATGTGGTGAGATTACATGGCCTCCCTCGGGTGATTGTGTTGGACCGTGGAGTCCAGTTCACAGCCAAATTCTGGAAAGTATGGTGTTCGGCGCTGCAGATCTCTTCTGCCTTGTCTACTAGTTTCCAACCACAGACAGACGGGAAGACGGAAAGACTGAATCAAACACTGAAACAGTACTTACGTTGCTATGTTGAGAACAACACGGACGTCTGGGTGGAGTGGTTATGGATGGCAGAAATAGCGCATAACAATGCTCAACACAGTTCCACCAAACACTCTCCTTACTACAGTACTTACGGGTATCACCCTCGCTTTATACCGTTTGTTACACCAGGTAGGAGTGAGCGTATTCCAGAAGTACATAAAAGGATAGCACAGATACAGAAGATCCTGCACCACACTAAAAAACATCTGATTCATGCTAAGGATCTATACAAAAGACAGGCTGACAGGCACCGCATAAAAGGGCCCACCTACAAGAAAGGGGATCTAGTGTGGCTATCGACACGCAACATCCGATTCAAAAGATATAGCATGTTCAATCCCAGGTACATGAGCCCCTACAGAGTAGTGAGACTTATCAACGCAGTGCCAGTGAGGATTGCTTTACCATCCCACATGAGAATACACCCTGTGTTCCATGTCTCTTTGCTCAAACATGCGTGTGGTCCAGCACGCACAAAGCCAGGTCCTGTGTGGATTGATCAGGACGAGGAATATGAGGTGGCTAGGGGGCATATGTATCAACATCACCATTTGCGATTCTCAAATAGCGATTTTTAAAGAATCGCTATTTGAGAATTGCAAAACGGGATGTATTTAAAAAATTGCAAACTTTTTGCGATTTCTTAAAATTGCTTAATTGCGATTAGCAAATTGCGAAATCGCAATTAAGGAATACCTGCCCATTCATTTCTATGGGCCAGGAGACCCATAGGAATGAATGGGAAGTAAATCTCAAATAGCGAATCGCAATTTGCTAATCGCAATTTGAGAATAATTTCAAAGGTGCAAGGGTGTCATGATGACACCCTGATGCACCCCTGAAATGAGCATGTGTGTGCATATGGCGCACATGCATGCCCTAAGGGCATGTATGAGCGCCACGTGGCACTTTGTAAGATTCAAAAAGTGCATTTTGAAAGGAAATCGCAAATTACCACCAACTGGAAGTTGGTGGTAATTCGCGATTTCTTAAGGATAATTCGCACAATTTGGGTGCTTTTTACATATCATTTAAGAAATCGCAATTTGCGATTTCTTAAATGCTTACGCAAAATTAAGAAATCGCTAAATTAGCAATTCCTGAATTTTGCGATGGGATTTGGCTCATACATCCCGATTACCGATTTTTTAATCGCAAACGCTGTTATTTTGCGAATCGCAGCGTTTGCGATTAAAAAATTGTTTGATACATATGCCACTAGAATCCTTGACTCAAAGATCAGTTGCAATAACCTCTGGTTTCTAATAGCCTGGAAGGGGTACGGTGCTGAGGAGAACTCTTGGGAAACTGAGTCCTCTGTACATGCTCACAGGCTGGTTGCTGCATTTTACAAATGACACACTGACAAGCCATGAGTCTGCCTGTGTTCTCCGGGAGGGGGATGTGCTGTCAGGGGACACGGAGGCTCCACTCCCACAAGCACGCAATGAGGCTTGGGAAGACTACAATTCCCGGCAGCCTCGGTTGAATGTCTGACGTCAGACGCTGCATCCCACGTGATGTGGAAGACTCGAGATAAGCGAGGCTGCGGGGTTGGATGCTGCCGATTATTCGAGTTGTCAGAGGATTGACGCTGGCCAGTTCTTGCTGTGTTCCTGGTAGGGTAAGGGCGCCTTGGGCACCGCTGGTTCCTTGTTCCTTTTGGAGATACCTGAATGCCTGATTATTTCCTTGGGAGCACTCCGAGCGTGAGTGTTCATTGTCTATTTTCCCTACGTTGGTGAGCTCTACGCTGGTCATTTTCTAGAGCTCTTGTGAGGGAGAAAGTGATTTGGTTACGTGATTGATTTCTACCTATGGATGTGGATTAAGTGGGTGTACTATACGTGATTTTTCCTATGTTGGCGAAGTCTTCCCAGTAATTTTCCCACAAAGTTCATGCGAGGGAAATAGTAGTATCTTTGGCAAATTACGTTATGGTGATTCCGTAATGTTATATATATTCGCAGGAGGTTTTTGCTTCTGCTAAGAGTGACGTAACTCTTCTTTTCTTTTGGTTCTATATCCCAGAACTTCCTGGATATCATTTCAAAGACGGAACTAAGTGCTACCCTAACTTTCATTCCTGTTCATATTGCTGTGAATACTGGTCTTGTTTTTGTGTGACTGTTACAGCTCATTGTCATTTGCACGCTCTTTTATTTTGTCCTCCATAGGGGTGTCATAGACAAAGGGTCTTCTGAGCAACTGCCTTATCCTTAGAATACCAGGTAGATACATGTGGGTAATGGACACTAGTATATTACAAAGTAAGAGTAGACTTTAGACTTATGCATCCTTTTATGTTTTACAGCGAATGGTATGGAGATAGGTTACAAGCTCAGCGCCTGTGTTAGCCGGCAATCTTTCTCTTTCTTTACAGGTTAGTAGAATTATGGGTACAATGGAGGATTAAAGGATTAGGGGAGGTTGCAAAGGTCAAGGTAGTAATTTAATTTTTGTGTTTTACAGCACTCCCTCCCCGCTGTCCTCTCCTTCCCTTCCCCCGCTTAACCACCCTTTAGTCTGTGTGAATTGATATCCAGACTTGGGGCTGTTGATAGGTGGACCCCTATGAGCATTGGTTCAATCCTGAGGATACGTTCAGGCCTGGGACACTACATGACCCTTCTCTCATCTCAGATGTATAAAAGCACTTAGACAAGGCATCATTTACCTTGTGGCATGTTGTAACATGTATGTTTACAGTAATAATTCTGTTACATTCTTTTGTCCCAGTAGCATACCGTTGACATATGTTTTAGTCGGCTTGCATCCCTCAATAAATCATATAGAGAGAAAAATGTTTGGGTAGTGCACTCAAACAGTAAGGTATTATAAAATTACAATCTCCTGCTGACACCAGACTCATTACACAGAAGAAGTGAAAAGCTTGGAGTTCATTCTACTTATTTCTCACTAACTCACCCGCTATCTGACAGTCACTTTTTAACAATGTTTACTCTGTTAGAAGTTTTTTCTGATTGTTAGTCTTTTTTCTATTTTTATTACGGTTCGCTCACGAGTCACGCATGCTTACACACTTCCCGGTAAAGTCAATATTTATATCCGGTTCACCCTAGATATCAGAGGACTTTAACTACGGCACCGGGAGTATCAGATTATTTAACTCTACGTATCGAAACAGGTACATTTGGACACTGCAGCTTATAAGTACTGGCACCATTATAATCCAGTAACATTCATTTCACGTTGTCATTAAAGGCTAAAACCTTTGAGACCATCGATAATGTAGAAACGGGTCCACGTCTGCCTGCCATCCACCTATATTGTTTCAGTAAGTTTCACTCGCATGAACGTCGATTCGCAGCCACTAGCATGATTCATTTTCCACCATACATGATGAGTTAGATTCATTACTAGTTTGCAGTGCACACTTCATTCGTCAAACACTAACACCATTGATAATCGTTGAGTCACGAAAGTTTAATTCATAATTTGCAATTACTGAAACTACCAAGACTTTGTTTCTTCCTTTTTTTTATCAATTTCTTTACTAATCTCAGGAGCATGAAAATAGCATGAATTTACTGGGTGTAACATCTAGAATTGTTTTTGTTGGTTCCTTTAATACCACACATTATTTATTGGAGATATACAAGCCTTTACTCATTATTATTACCTAACGTTTAGTTGATTTTTGAGATCTAATCCGTGTACTAGATAAAACTGAGTCCAAATTTCTTCTATTTTCATAAGATTAAGCCCCTGACGAAGGGCATTGCCCAAAATGTATTGGGTATATTTATGTTACAGATACATGAGTTTGATCAGAATCATTTAAATGGATATTATCAAATGAATAAAGAATTCAAGTTATGAAAAGTAAACAGAATAAATAAAAAGATTTATGCGTAAAGAACTTTACACCTTTGGAATAACTTTTTTTCAAGTGGTCTCAGAGTGCGATTTGTGGGCACCCCCCATATCCTGGGGACAGCGCATCACAGCTAATGTTTTAAAGAGCAATATTCATAATAGATTGCTGATATTGCTTATTGAGAATCTCTTCTCTTATGTTATGCTGCCAGGTTTTTCTTGCTTTCTCAACCTGCTCGTAGTGGTGCTAGAGCTGAAAACCTGAGTGATTAAAAGATCACTGTTCAGCCGGCATCAGGAGCTGAAAATCACACACATTTTTATCACGATCACTAATTTCTTTTTTTGTTAATAATGAGAGTTTATTATGAGTTAAAGTGTTTTATTGATTACATCTTTTAGTAGATCATCTTTATTGTAGATCATAAATTAAAATTGTATTATTCTCAATCATGAATATATGATAGAAATATAAAATCAATTTTGTTGATCAATAATGATAAATGCATTAAAAGTGCGTTCTATAAAAGAAAGAATTCCTATTCTGAGACTTGGGTGAAAATGGAATCAGTCAGAACTCATAATCTGTTCCAGTTCAAGAGAGTGAGAAAAGTGTGAAGCTTTAGCATTAAAGTCAGCTCAAATAGACCAAAAATATATCAAAGCAGAACTTCCAAATAAAGAGAGGTTCAAGAAACTTAGTGGAGTCTTAAAGCAAGTGACATAAAGTCTTGGTCTGGGTAAATTGGTCTGGAAAGTGGATAGGTAAAATTTTGGGAAAAGTGGCAATCTACTCAAGGAACACATATTAATATAGACTACACATTTTATTATGGCTTCACTTTTCAGTCTTCTTCGCGCTCTAGCCAGCCAATCAGCGTTCGATGCTCTCCTAGAAACAGTATCACTCGTTGTCTTCTCATCAAAATACAATAGTCCACAAACAACAATGCTAGATTTGCAACAAAGGAGCGGATTGCGATGCGGTCAGAAAAGGCTCCAACAATCGTTCAGAGCCTTTCCGGCTGCATCCTAATATGCTGGTTGGATTCCTTTCCGACTGCCTCATCACAGACGGCTCTTTCCACCCTTGGGATTACGATGTTGGGTTTAAGAAGCCTTTCTGTGCCAGCCTTTCCGACACAGAAAGGCTGTTGGAACTCAACTTTGGGGGGGCCCCAGCAGGGCCCTCTTGGGTGCACGGCCTCCGGTTGGAGGCGAAGGGGGAAACTATGCTATCCCCTGTTGATCCTTGCACCCTGTTGTGGCGGGCACCTCAAGGTACCTGCCAAGGGATGCAGGGATGAACTGCACCTCCTATTTTACAATGGGAGAATGCCTTCAGGCCGGTTTACGGCTGGAATACATGCTCTCATTGTAAAGTATAGGAATGCGACTGAACCGTGTTCGGTTGCATCGTAATTAGTCGGTCAGGACCGCTGACCGAGTGTCGGTCAGTCCCCTGATGGAGATGATGTCGGGTGGAGGAAACTCTAATCAGCCCCTAAGTTGTAACGACTCTAGGTTCATGTTGGTTATTTTTCCATTCAGGGATGCTGGGCACGTTGGGAGGTGCAAAATCCTGCACCGGTAGGGATACCAGTCCATGTCACACCAGGTGACTTGAGGTATGAGCTCCCGAATCTGTGGTCTGTTCCAGCTTTAGATCATGCTAGGACAGCAGGGGAGGGTCAGACCAGCAGACCTCTCCGCTGGTGCGGAAGTGGCCGGTGCTAGACCGGTGTGGCTTGCACTAACAGGGAGGGGGGCGAAGCAAACCCCAGAGCCGACAGACCCACACCAACAAAGCCTTGAGCCACGCCACAACAAGGCAAACAAGACTCTCTCTTGGAGCTGTCAGAGCTGCAGGAAGTAGCAAGCTGTGCCTCACTGGCCGCTGGTCTGGACTAGAGCAGCCATCGGACGCCAGACACCGGTCACACATTGACGCACAGGGACGTACAAGGACCCAGTTAGGACCCATACAAGGTAAGGCGCCAAGGAGACACTGTTGGAAATCAGCACTCTATTGGGCATGCTCCGAGCCCCTCATCAGATAAAGGGGGGGTAAGCTCACCCTCACGACTGTGGGCCCCCAGGCACAAAGTCGGTTTAGCCGCAGCTGGAAAACAGTAGGGGAGTTGGAGGGACAAAAAGAAGTGCAAAAGGAAGCCCAAACATGAAGCGCAACAGAACCTAACTGTGACAGGTATAAGCAAAATAAAAGAAAACACAAAGTAAATATTCAAAACAAAAATAACTAAGTAGGCCCCCCACAGCCCTCAGCTGGAAGCAAAAGAAAGCAGAAATTAAGGGACAGGTAGCAGGAAGCAGGAAATATGTCCTCACTCTGAGCAAGGCTGCATAGTGCATGCAACATGTCTTTGAGAAAAAAGGGAGACAAGGTGGAAATAGGATATACACACAAAATATACAGCAAACACGTATCAATGGATAATGGATGAAAAACCAAAGACCACAAACAGATCAATAAAGATTGACAAGGACCCTTAAATCAAATCTGGGATAGGAGCTCATAGGTCAGTTATCCCACAACCATAAGGTCAGGCAAAGTAAGAGGACCTGTTCTAAGGGGAAAAAAGCACAGAAGCGACCAGGGGGGAAAGCGCTAATTTGTGAGGAAAGTAATAAAAGCAAAGCAATAGCATCGGTGACAGCTACAAAAGCAGAACCAACACTACCAAGCAGGGCGCAAAGCAGAGCAATAACCTGTGGAAGAATGGCGTGATTGAACTCATCAGCATAGAAGTAGAGCCACGGAAAGTCGGATCATGTGGACCACATGCCTATCAACCAAAAATATATAGAAAATTAGTATTTCTAAAGGATCCCGGCATTGCTCTCTACTCCATCAATGATGATGCAAAGGGCCTACAATCTCCCCTACAACTGCTAAAACCCATACACTCAGTACCCTCAAACGCCTGCCCTGAGGCTCTTCTCAAGTAGAAAAGTGACCAATGTCTGTTACTCAAATCCCCTCAGGAGGCTAAACAAAGGCCAGAACATAAGAAGGGGGTAGAGGGCAATACAAACAGTCCCTCTGAGACAAGTAGAAACCCAGCCAGCAAATCACCACGGCAAACAGCAATTGGGACGGGAACGAGAACCATCAGGAGGAAATTAGCAATAAATCTCTGGTACTTCTAAAGGACTCAGAACAGAGGAAAGCATAGGCGAAGACAGAGACGACACAAAACGAGCTAGCACACTAACCTCCGGAACAGCGCACAGACAAGATAGACCGTATGAACAGGATGAACCACGCAATGGGCACTGCTCTTTTCAACAACCATCATATTCACAACAGCTTCACAGTTTACCCGTAAGGGCAACCGCAACAGTCAACCTTGAGCTGTCAATGCTGGCAAAGGATAAACAGCTCTCTGCCTCCCACACACGGGGTACCCCCAAAGAGAACATGGAGGAACTACAAAGCAGTGAATACAACATGTCATACCTAGCAACAAAGAAGTAGGAAAAGCAGGTAGCATCCTGCTCTCAAAAAATACATGCAGGCCACGAACCCATCCTGACTCACCTTAGCCCCAAGGAAAGAGGGACAATCGTCAACGTCCTCACAGCAGACTCTTTAGCACTACAGAGCACTCACTGACAGCCCTACAATACCAATTGGATAAGATGGATTTACAGTTGACAGTACTCCACTCCTTAGCAGACTCCATATCCAAAATCACCGACACGCTGGCTGACCAGAATGGGTTGATGAAACGCGCCCAAGCAGCCTCGTCTGCACAAATGGACTGCACCTGTGCTCCAATATTGGACAATACATCCACACTCCTGACTATGCTAAACGACCTAATAACGGATCTCAAACAAAATCTTACCTCAAAAAATGCCAATCGCTGCTTTTCCCCAAACAGAGCAACCAAGGTCAGATGCATTTGACCAGAACAATACTACAAAAAAGGATACACCTAATTGGCAACCTCCGACCAGGGATAATCACAGAATATGAACCACATATTACCATTGCAGCTGCACTCTATTCACCCCCGCAGGAGACCAGCAAAGCAAGTATAAACGGAAAAGAAATCTGCCCTATACAAAGAAGGAAAGTCCAAAATAAGAAAGGCATGACACTTGGCTTAACCATACAGGAATCAACTACAAGGCCTACAGAAGATCGACTTCAGTTTAATCAACAGTCATTCCCTCCTTGACCGGCAAAATCAAAACCAAAAGTGATAGGAATGAGACCGACACTAAAAACAGTGATGCAAATGGAAAAAATAGTCCTCAGTGGATCACCCACAGCGCCAAAAACAACGGAAGGGGAGAAAACTTCTGTAATTTTGACTAAATCATGAGTAACAATAGGCTCACCCAATAGAGGTCAACCTGAAAGACCTTGGTCAATAAAGAGTAAGGGCACAAGTAAACAACAACCTTATGGCATTGAGACAACATGTCAAAAACCAACACCGCTGCACCATATTAGAATCTCGAAATACAAGGTCCAACTTGAAACAGTGTTACTCCTGGCACAAAATGAGAATGCGGAAAACTACCAACTTACAGAGGAGGGGAAAGGCCCCCACAACCCTAGATTTTTGGTAGCTACAAAAGTCATACCAGAAGCACTCACCTTTAAATCATCAATTTCAGGGGCAATGAATGCCCATTGCATAACAAGAATGATCATTGAATTTAGAGAGCTCCCTGAAACTAGACAGACTAAAACCAACTTTAACTCCAATATAGCGTCACAAGTACAATCCAATGATGCACAATGTCAGTACAAATGGGCTCTGGGAAAGGTTCAACCTTCAACAACCTGTATAATACTTCAGCCTGAAAATACAGCCTGGGGCATATGAGATGTCTTAAACAGAGGGTACATAATGCGCCTTCTCCATTCCATACAGAACCTGCAACATGTAGACTCAGCAGAACTAGAATCTCTAGAATTCCTACATGCAGATAACTCCCAAGGACAAGAGGCAACTAAAACAACATGGACCACAAAAGAAACAACAGCGAAGATACTGAGCAATTCGCCCATATTTTGCCAATGGGGGATAAGGATTCAGCCCGATCATAAATCGGCATATCCCACTCTGTTTCTTATTGAAAATCCACCAGCAACTGGAACCCAGGACAAATCCATCACATACTCTGTACTCAGGGCCGCAAGAAGCACATCACCAACTGTGATCCACATTAGCCAAACATGCAAAAAGAATGAAATAAGAATTAGACTTGAGCCACTCAATGTAATAAACGGGGGCAAGTGGGGCCGAGTAGCCCAAACATTCTACATGCTCACCAGCCAATGGCAGTTTGGCTCTACCACCACCACAACGTACCAGAGCGTAGGCTAATTAGAATGCGCACAAGGAACATCAGCAACCTCTCAAACAAAGAAAGCGACCTGCAAACAATAGCTTATCTTCAAACTTTCAATCTCATACTTCTCCAAGAAACTTGGGAAGACCAACCAATTCCTCTGCAGGAACACTATCTTCATCATACTTGCACATGAAAGGAAGCCAGATTTGGACATATGAAAGGGGGCTTGTCAATCTACACATTACTAATAACAACAAGGCTAGTCAACAACTTGGAAGCAACCCTACTGGAGCCCAACAAACTACTAGCAGTAATGACATTGATCAGAATTGACAATCTTAAACAACGGAATATAATTGTAAACGTCTACTTACACCGTAGGCATGAAACCAAGGGGGCAAAACAGCTAATAGTCGAGCTGCCAAAAATCATAAAGGAGGAAAAGCTTGAACACATCATAGCTGCAGGAGTTTCAACCTACACCTTATGGGCGATCCCAGTGAATACGACCTGCTACAGGACTTAACTAGAGCCTGGGAAATCCCATTCCAGGAGAAAAGCACCACAAACAAGTAGACAAGATTATGTGCACATCTTCTAAGGGAACTTATACATCTCAACCTTACAGCCCTGAACGGACGATTCAACAAAGATAATCCACCCGGCCCACTTTTTATTTGACATCTGCTGCCTCCCACATTGACTATACATTTGCCACGCTCTCACTATTTCACAAAATCTCTTCATGTAGGCTAGGAGAACTGACAGAGAACAACCTCCTACCTCAAGAAGTCATCTTTAAAGGAGTTGTTCCCCCACTCCATGCAGCAATCAAAGTAGTTGCCACAGATTACATGACAAACAAAAAAAGGATCAAGTGCAGCCCAGACTCAGTGGATCAGCTCTTTGAATCAGCTAAATCCTTCCTGCTCAAAAATGGCACTAAAAAAATGAGCCCCCTCTCTACATGGGAGATCACAACTCACACCCTCAGGGAGAAGTTTGCAACAAACATGGGAGCCCGAAAAGGAGCATCAAGGAAGACAAAACCAAGAAATGTCAACACAGCTCAAATAACAAAAACTTAAATATGCAATCAATCAAATTTTAAGGATACTTCGTCAGCACCCAAGGGAAACCAGCCTATCGTGAGAACTGAGGAAGCACAGGGCAAGCATCAAAAAAACAAAAGGGGACATAAAAAGGCAAGAGAACGAACTGATGTGGACAAAGTTCCTCCATGAATAAAAAATCAAGAACACCATAAAGTTCTAACAAATAATCAATTCCTTATGATGCTCTCTCCACCACGGAATGGACTCCGAACTCCCAGAGGAGGACTGGGCAATATATCTCCAACGACCACTTCAATAGTAAAGATTGGAAAATAAATTGTCACGAGGAAGATCACGGGGCAAACTTGGCAAATAAAATACAATGGGAGTCAGATAGCAATGACAATTGCTATGAGGCAGGTAAGGAACGCCTAGTAAACTCTAGATCTGAGAGATGAACCCCTTAAGATAACAAAATTACAAATAATGAGGCCTAAATGGGATTCCGCCAATTTTCTACAAACGTGATCCACAGTATTGGTCTGATATTCTGGAACCAGTATATAATGAGATTTTGTCAAGGGCAACAATCTCAGATTCATGGAAAGGATCAATATTCTCACCAATATACAAGCAGGGCGACAAGGCCGATGTGAAAAACTACCGCCTTGTCGCCCTGATTGATAATAAAGCTAAATATTATGCAGGACTGATTCTGGAAGAACTGAAAACTTGGGCTACATCCTCATCAATTATACAGATAAAACAGACTTGATTCTGCAAACACACTGTAACAGTCACTAATATCTTGGCCCAAACTCTACCGATAGATTCTGCGACCGAAGCGAGAAACCATTATGCTTGTGTTTTATTGACTACAGCTCGGCATTTGACCATATAGACCCAACATGACTATGGCAGAAGTTGGAAAGATGGGGTATACCACCACCCCTACAAAAACAACTAGTTTTACTACATACTGATTCCTGGGTTAAAGTCAAACAGGGGGTCAGGAACTCACCTCTCGAGATGCATCACAACCACCAAGAGGCTAAGACAAGGGAGCGTCTTAGCCCCTATGTTATTCAATCTTTTTATGGCAGATCTATCTGTAAAGCTAGACAATTGCATCTTGCATGCCTCCAAGCTCGGCAAAACGACCATCTCTAACCTTCTATGTGCCAACGACTTAGTCCTAAGAAGTTGAACATCAATAGGTCTCCTACACTCACTTGATGAAACTCAGGAAAACTCTAACGAGAATACTTTGAAAATCAATTTAAGTAAAACAACAACAATGACCATAAACCTCAACAAAAGGAAAAAATTCTGCTGGCTACTAGACACACATTGACTAGAATTGGGAAATTAACGATAGTATTCTACTAGACAATAAGGGCTCCTTCAACCCTCAAATGGAAACACTAAAACAAAAAGGTAATACAATATCCTTCGCCATGAAGTCTCTGCCTGACCCTCTCTGGGCCTCTATTGGAGGTTATTCAAGCCAAACTCCGACAATAAAATACAGGATTAGGGCAATGAGAGGAAGGGATGTGATCACTGTGGAAAAAACAATCTTCAGCCTCCCAAAATACAACCCCCCCCCACCCAAATAAAAGTAGAGTTCAGGCTACAGAAGCAGTCACTGTATAGAAGGGGGGCACATTCATAAAATGCTGGCACATGATCAAAGGGGCAGAGCAAGGTACACTGAACTGGCAACTTTAAGCTGAATTATCACTAAGAGGGATCTCACTGACCGGAATGCACCTCAAAGATTTCCTAGGCCAACCTGGCCAGAACAATCTTTTGGGGACATCAGCATTCCACACCACCTTCAAGAAAGTGGTCTCAAAGATCATCAAAGTACTTTCATTGGAACAAGACAAGTCTACTCTTGCAAAGAGAGCACGCGGCTGGCATGTACTAAACAACTATGTAACAGCCAAACTGCAAAAGGATTCAATAGCCACTTGAAAGAGAAATTCTTAAAATACAGGTTGGACATAATGTAGATCTTACCACACCTTCCACCATGGAAGAGGAAACCTGGAAACAACATCTGTTGATTGTGCACTCTCGAAACATAAGCCCTTGCGCATATAATTTGCAACTGCAAAAGCCTAGTAAAAGAACAATATCTACTGTTGCGCCATCTTTTGAACCTATATGGGATTCGTTCTTGCCGACACACAGCAGTGTTGATTTGTTTCAAATCTGTCACCTGCCATAAACAAAATTTCTCAATATTGCAGAGAAGAGACTGCAGCTAGAATCATCCTAGATCTGCACACTGTACAACTCCTACAAGCACTACAATATAACCAACATAAAGGACTGAATTGGAAACACTAAACCAAACAGGAAGTCAACTGTAAGACTATAATGGGGTAAGTGCAGTCTCACGAATCTCACAAGCCGACTCTGCAAAGCGGCATCTTGCACAAGTTCTTATTTAAATAGAAATAGATGCAATATTCCCCTCCAGCTAAACCAACATAGGTGTGATACAGCCAAATGGAGCATAGAGCAGCACATTTTTCTCCATTTTAAAATTAAAGATTTACTACACAGACACAATTGACAAAATAGGTCCTTTTAACTATGTTTTTTTAATCCTGCTATTTTACATGATCAACTTTACTAAGCATTTGTGTTAGGTACATGCAACAGTTTTAATTAATCATGCATAATAAATTCCCTTACCTACATTACCCATTCAGGTCTAGTATCCCATGTATAGACTACATCTCTAACCTTCTAATATATTAAGTTTCTTAACAATGGTCTACGTAGAAGTTAAAACACCAAAATAAGAAAAAGGAAACATTTAGCATAATATACGTTTATATTCTTAAAAATGCTGCATCTTAATCTATGAATTCTTTATTACCCCTTTAAAGTAATTTCTAAACATTTGTTAACAGTGATCTTTGTGTAAGTAGAAACATTCTGTGGAAATAAATGAAAACATTTATGCAACTTTTATTTATTAGGAAGAACATGTTTATTGAAAGGTCAAGAAATAACTATTTTATATGCATTTAGCTTTTCTTGTCAAGTCAGTATAAGAGGTAATGTTGCTTTAATCATTGATGCCTAGTGGGAATAAATATGTTGGCCTACCACATTTGTTTTGCATGTAAATGCATTATTTCTTTGAAGCTTACATGTTTATTCTACACATTATTATAAACTATAATATTTACCTATTATTTTGTTTAAATCATGCCTACAATTCCCCCACCTGATGGTTATCTAAGCCATCACATTTTCTTCACAAATGAATCTTTAGAGTTGACTTTCATCCTCAGTGGAGTCTTTTCTCTTTATTTTTAAACTTTCATGTTGTTTTTCCTTTCTGTATTCTTTAAAGATACACTCATTTATTGGTAATTGTCTCTCTATCTGTCTGTCTCTTTCTCTGATCTTTCTTCTAATAAAATAAAACATAAAACTTTTGTAAAAAGCAAAATAGGTCAGTAAGTAGCACACTGCCATTAGTATTGGCACAAATATAGCTTTAAAAATTGCTCTTGCAGTGGTTGTAAACCAATTTCCAAAATCAGAAATTCCTTTACCTAAGTTTCCCAAAACCCTAGCTGGTCTCTAACGGTTCTAATGAGGTTTCAGATCAGAAATGTTCTTTGTGAATTTTAAAATGTTCTTACCTTCATCAGTTATGTATGAACAACAATGCCAAACTTTCAGCATCTTACAGACTCTACCTTTTTCCGTGAGTAAAATGTCTAATGATAGCGGATTTTGTAAAACTATGGATCGAATAGCGACTAATTCTGCATTTAAAACTAATAAAGCTCCAGAAGTGCTGGTTGCTAGTTTGTAAACAACTGTTAGAAGCTTTCTAATTTGCTCGCCTTTTAAAACAACTCCTATTGGTGGTATGATTGGTGGTATGATTGCCCCAATTTTTTGTTCAAGCTAATTGTGCTCCACCACCTATGCTACATGTATGTCTGTGTGATGGTGCCATTGTTAAAGTGTCTATGCTATGTACATGAAACATTTTAGGAAACAGCAAAGCGAAACAAGTAATACCCTTCCAATCAGCTGGCAATTGACAATAAGCATCCTGTCCACAGACAAAATAAACTCCAGGAATGACTGTTTCTTCTCTTTGTAAAATTTGCCATGTACATCCCATTATTTCAAATCTGAATTCACTGCTACTAATTCCTATGTGTCTACTTCTAATTTGGGTTCTTCTTTTGTAAACACATATTTTCCCTTTTGTCTTCTGTCTAATTTCAATTTAGGATAGCTCATTTGCCTTTTGAATCCATCTTCTTTCTTCCAAATGTTTTTCAAAACATCTTCCTCTCTGTTTTTGCTGGTCAAAATATTTCTATACCTTCATTCTAATGTCATAATGAATACTTTTTCTAGGAGTCTCATTAAGTAGTTTAAATTGTTTTCATATGCCTTAACAGGATTGATTAAAACAATACCAAACTGTGTCCATTTCTTTTGCCTGTGGGTGCAAATTGATGTTCTTCTGTACAGGTATGTGTAAAAGAATCAGGGTGTAATATGAATAGATATATTCCAAATGTTCCAGTCTATATACTAAGCTAAGCAAAATATGACATGTGATTGCATATGACAAAAGTACATGGTGATAAGCCACCTCTGCAGCTAATGAAGGTAAATGGGTGCAGACATAACAGTCTTTTGCATCTAGTGCCTGTGTGCATTCTTGAACAAATCTAGAATATATGGTAGCAGACTAAACGTCTTTAATGTAGCTCACAAATGATGCCTTTAATTTTGTCTCAGGTGTTGTGTGTGCATCTGGCTGTTCCAATTTAAGGTAAAGACATAGACTTCTGTGCCTCTGGTGTCAAATAAAACCCTATCAATGTTGTTATGATCACTAATACTGTTAACAAAACTTTAGTAGCCATAGTATCTTGCATCTAGCTCTATTTAGAAAACGTTTGTCTGTAGTCAGATCATTAAGCAAAAAATATTAGCAATATTTCCCAAGTTCGTTTTTCAGATTGTCTTCTCGGATTATTCTTTTGTAGTTAGTTCTTTTCAGCTAAATTTATAATAATCTTCATATAGTTATCCCTAACCCTACTCCATCTTTTTCTGGATGTGTTCTCCCTACTCTTCTACTGCGGCATTGAGCCTAGGGAAATCTTCTTCAAACAATAATAAAAAGCAATTTCAGTCTTTGCACTTTCTCATTTAATAATGTCTCTCAAAGTTTTGTTCCTTTTCTGAAATCTTTTTCAAACAGCTTTCCCCCAAAATATATTTTTAGTATGATGTCATAGGGGTTGAAACAGTTCTGATCTCATAGGAAGTAAGTCTTCCACTGGCATATTTAACAGTTGGCTCCTGTAGTAAGTCCATTCAACAAGGCACTCTTGCTCTTTTCGACCTACTTGGTGCCTATTAATCTTCTTCTACATCATTTATGCCACTTGACTCTGTCTTTTCAGTAATTGATTGCAGTATGTGATCAATTGACACACTTAAACTCAATTTCATTTGAGCATAGTTATGTGGCCATTCAGCATTGCGGGTGATTCTTCTTGTTCCAATACTTGTTCCTTCACCCGGATCATCTGCTTTTTCTGGTGCTGTCTCAATTTTTCCTTCAGGTTGAGATCTTGTCTCTTCTTCATCTTTAGAGACTCCAATGCCACTTTGTGAAAGCACAGGAACATGTATTGGTGTGAATATTTGTCATTGTTCACCCTCCTCTCCTCCTTGGTTTTGTGTCCCTTGCGGTATTGCTTCTTGCAATTGTTTAGCTTGTAATGATTCTGTCACTAGTGATCTTTGTTCTGGCTCATAGAAAACTATCTCTTCATAAGGATTTCTTACTCTCCAAGTGTGCAATGCATGTACCCAGTTTGGTAGTCTGGCACACTTAACAGCAGGGTTTGTGATGAGAATCACCTAGGGGCCTTTTTAACTCATTTGCAAACATGACTTACGAATATGCTTCTTGACCAACAGCTAGTCACTTGGACTGACGTTGGGGCACTGTTCTTGATGCAGATTTAGACTTGCAGCTTCAACCTGGTGAGAGACAAAATGTACCACATCAGCCAATCCTTTACAGTAATCAAGTATAATTTCATCTGTGATGTTCATAAGTGCGTCTGCAAATACTGCAGGCAGCCTAATCGCACGCCCCATCAAAATCTAATGAGGTCCTGACCCAGTCTTCCTGTCAGGAATACTTCAGAGACTCATCACTAACAAAGGCAAAGCATCTTGCCATTTCATTGAAGTGGAAGCACAAATGTTTGCCAATTCTGACTTTATGGTTTCATTGAGCTGTTCAACAATTTCAGGGGCTTCTGGTCGATAGCTACAGTGTAATTTATGTGAAATCTGTAATGCTGCATGTTAGCTCATTATTGAAATGAGACCTATGATCTGACTCCAGAGAAAATCGTAATCTGTACCTAGGTATCAACTCCCCCAACAGCAGTTTAGCTACAGTGAGGCTGTTATTTCTCCGTGTTGGGTATGCTTCCACTAAACAAGAGAAAATGCTTACTGTAACCAAGACTTATCCTAACCTTTTACAAACAGGCAATTTTTTTGTTTTATATTTATTGAGCAGAAGCATTGAAACATTCATTACATAAGGAACAATAAAAATCTATTAATGGTATTTTCCTTTATATTAAATAAACTTCATGATAAAACAAAGGGATTGGTTATAGCTTTGGTACTGTATTCCCATGCCTTCCTTAAACACAAATAAAGTGTGGTGTGCCGGTAATGCCTTTGAGAACCAGCCTCTAATATTAAAAAAGACATAATATTTTTAAAAAATGACATCAATCAGCTGTGCCCCTCCTTGACCTAGATAAAGTGCAATATAACAGTATAAATAAATATTAATTCATATTTCTTGTTGATGCAGCCAGCCGAGGTTAAATAAAGTGCTTAAATTCATATCCCACACCACCTACCAACCAGTAGATTTCTGTAATCAGAACGCGTTCTTGTGTTATCTGCTCTGATATCCATGTATTTTCCTTTCTACTCGTCCAAATATATCCAAACTCCTGCAAAAGCTTTGGCCGCTCCAACCCTTTTTGTATAGGCCTCTTCAAATTTCCTTGTGAGAGTCTTTTCATTATGCCATTCTAAGCATGTTGGTACCCTAGTGTCCACTAATCCTGCAAAATCAAGGATCGAGCCAATAAGAAAGCTATTGCAATTAAATCCCCTCCTTTTTACTTTTGACGAAGTTTGCCTGTTTTGACAAGCCAAAGTGCGCCCTTGCAGACTCCCAGTCGACCGTTACTGAGAGTGGCAAGAATTTTTTCCCAGAACTGGGGCAACAGTAGGCAAGTTAAGAAAGAATGGAGCAAACCTCCTGCTACTATTTGCTGGCAGCGAAAGCACCTATCTTCCGATTCAGGATGCATTCTATGGAGGGCTTTAGGAGTACAATAAATGATCCATTGTGACAAAAATGACAATTGCTTAAAATTGGAAGCTCTTAAGGCCTTGCTACTGAGTTGTGAGATTGTCTGCCACGCGACCTCAGAATAGGAGCATGCGTTGTCTCAGTAATTTTATCCAAAAGTTCTTTATTAGGTGGCTTTCCCCTTAACTTTGCAGCAATCTGTACAAATTGCCCACCCCTCTTAACTTTGCATTAAAGAAAGCACCCGTTAGTGGTGACAATATTTTTTCACTAGATACGTAATCTGTATAAATCCCCCCAAAATACTGTGCAGCATTCCCCATACCTAGCTTGAAGTTCCTGCCAGGTAATGCATCTTCCTTCCAGCAAGAAGTGGCCCAACTCGCTTAAGCATTTTGCATTCCAAAACCTTAGGTGGCTGGACTGGATATGTAAACCTACGACTTTTCATTTCCTTAGCTGTAAATATTCACAACCAGCCGCCATGGCATTTATGGAATATAATGATTGGAGTCTCATACGATATTCTTGTATTGTCTTATACTTAGTTTTTTCGGGAGTTTAGCTGTCTTTATGAAGACCGCGAGCTGTGATCTATCTTCCTTCACCATTTTACCAAAAAGAAGCTATCTAAGGATCCCTTACAGCCAATCATGCGAATCAATATTTCTAGGAGAGAGGCTTTGTAATATGTAAGCATCTGGAGCAATGCCAGTCCCCAAGTTTAGTTTCCAATTGCAGAACTGGATATTTTACCTTGGATGCCTTTTTGTTTCAGGTAAACTGTCAAAAAAGTGCTTCTAGTTCTTCAAAAAATGCTGTATTGATTCTTATCTGAACATTCGTGAATAAAATAATTATTACATGTAAGATTGACATTTTTATAAGAGTCACCAGGCCAATGAGTGTAAGAGGGAGAAGTATCCATCTATCTAATAAATCTCTATTTTTTTTAGCATAGCCTCATAGTTTAAATCATTGAGCTCAACATAGAAATTAGTTAAATATACACCCAGGTAGCAAATCGGTTTGCTGGAAAGAGCTTGGCATTGCAGAGTACCAGGAAAGATATTACCAGAGGTGTAGAACATCAATATATTTGTTTTGTTATGATTAATTTTATACCCTCTGAATGCTTAAAACTGCGCGAACTCAGCCAACATCGTTATTGTATTTTGTTCTTCCGGCCTGAGATACAAAATTATATAGTCCACAAACAATTTTAGTTTGGACATGCCTTCTATTGGTGCTTGTATACCCAGATTTGCCCTTATCCTGACTGCCAAAGGTTCAATGAAAAAAGTAAATAGTACAAACGATAAGGGACAGTCCAGCTGAGTTACCTGGTGTATCCAGCTAAGTTGGAGTTCACAAAACCCTGGACTTGTGCACCTTGATATATATTGCATAACATATTAGTAATTAGACTAGGAAACCCCACCCTTTTAAGACCATAAAAAGGGTGTCCCAATTGACGAGGTCAAATGCTTTCTCTGCATCTACCATCATTATAAGTACTGGGTATATGATTGATGATAAAGCTGTATTGGAGGACATTTGTCTTCCTGCCAGGAAGCCATTCTGATCATTGTGAATACCCTTCTGGGCAGCAGGCGTAATTCGATTTGCCCAGATTTTCATTAAGACTTTATAATCAGTATTTAATAGACTGATTGGTCTGTATGAGTTTACGTCACTGGGATTCTTCCCCTTTTTAACAAAACTGACAATGGTGGATTCCTTAAAAGTTGGAGGGACCTCGCCTCCTGTTTTCACAAATTTAAAAAGCTTGACCAAGAGGTGCATCAGCTCTCCTTGAAATGTTTTGTACAATTCTATTGTAAGACCTTTTTTCCCACAGGCCTTTCCAGAAGATATTGAGGCTAGAGCCTGCCGAATTTCTAGTGCTGTAATATCGGCAACTAATTCCTCTGACTGGATACTTGACCGCTGCGGCAGATTGATATCTAAGAAATACTGATGAATTGCTTACTTCGAAGCTGTATATTTGATCGAATACAGCTTATTTTAGTGATAGAAAAAAACCTTTCACAGCGCTTTCCTTTTCAGAGGCCAGAACCCCCATCCTGGGCCCTGTAATTAATGCAGCTTCCTGCTACACTCTAGAAGACCAAGCCAAGAATTTACCTACTATCTGGCTTTCTTCGTATTCCTGTTGGTAAAGCCTCCGCGAGCAATTTATCTCCTCTAAAATTACGTTAGCTCTTGTTTGGCACTGGCCAGCTGCAGGTCCACTGCCGTTTCTTCCCCCTGTGAATGTATCTTCATCTGTACTGCAGTATCAGCTGCTAGTTGGAGTTTGACAATTTGTGCCCTCCAAATATTAGATTGCGCAACCATAAAGGCCACCATCTGCCCATTGATGGATGCCTTGAAAGCACCCCAAATGGAAAAAAAGTGTTGCAGTGCATTTACTTATCTGGAAAAATTCTTCAATCCATTTTTTCGTATTTATCAGCCATTCCTGGGTAGAGAGAAGGAGATGATCCATCTGCCACCTGGACCTTTCCCTTCATCTCACTTCTATTTCTATCTTCACACTGATTGATCCGAAAATTGAATTTGCCCATTTTTGGGAATCGAGACACCTAAGGGAACGTGAGATAAAAAAAATAATTAATGCAAGAAGCAGACTGGAATTGTCAGGAGTAGTATTGTGACATTCCTGGGTGGGCTCTGCACCATGAATCAATCAATTGATAATTTTGTGTCATGACATCCAATACTTTATTAGCAATTGGCTTCAGGTGTTTTTTTTAATTTATTTGTGGTATCCCTTGCTAAATCCTGAATACAATTGAAATCCTCCCTAAAATTATAGGACACACCGCACCTCCAATTCATTGATCTTGATGATAGATTTAGGATCATCTGGTATTGGGGAATAATAAGCGTTACAAACAGGCATCTTGATGAAGTCCATTTGCATTATGTTGAAGGGTCCACCTGATCTCCGCAAGTGACTTAGTTTTACTGGTGGTTTTTTTCCCTACATTCATCTGTTGACGTGTCACACAACAATGGCATAATTCTTCTGTAAGCATACTGAATCTGGGATTAAACCAATTCTGTCTAGAAAGTCTCACCATTGCATATCTTCCTAGATGTGTTGGTCCATAGAAGTATTGTGTCATGGGGAACAAACTATCTGGCAACACTGGTCTTCCATCTGCTGACATCCAAATGTCATTTGCATTTTTCTCACATCCTGTTCTGATCCAACCCTGTTGTTCTGCTTCTGAAATATCTTCCTGCAATCTTTTGAGCTCTTCCCATGTATAAGCTACTGACAGCATCAAGAAAATACTGTCCTCTTCAGATTCCTTTCTGTAAGCCTGTTAAATGTGCAAGCCACTAATGCACAATACTGTGCAAATTCATCTTCAAATCTGTTTCCAACTGTGACATAGCCATTGCCACTCCTCTGAGCTGCACATTTAACTACAACAACTTCTGTTGGCTTTTGCCATGCCTTTCATACATGCTCCTCATTATGGATGGGTGTGCCAGAAGAGGTCATGAAACTTCTTTGTGACCATAACTGTCCAAAATCATGGACCACACCAAAGCCATATTTACTATCTGTAAACATAGTCACTCACAATTGGGCTGCAAGCCCTTAAAAGGGCAATCAATTCTGCAACTTCTGCTGAGGTAACACCTCAAAGCCAATAAGCTTCTACAACTCCTTGAATTGTACAGGCAGCGTTAGCTGATCTCACGATACCTTCGCTGATTCTCAGTCATGAACCATTAACAAAAATTACATAATCTGGCACAAGCAGGGGTTCATCTTTTATGACTGGCCTTGGTTTGGTGCATACATTTATGACAACTAAATAATCATGCGCAACTTCATCTCCATTGAATTCCTCATTCACAGGTAACAGAGTTGATGGATTCAAAATATGGCAATGTTTTAAAACAATATCATCATTACCTAGGATCTGCTGCTCGTACTTTGTGAGTCTGCTTTTTGTCATGTTCTGGTTTTTCGTTCTGGCAAGCAAACTTTCTATGGTGTGAGGGACCATAACACTTAATGGATATCCCATCACAATGTTCTCATATCTTTCCGCACTGACTCCGACTGCCACCACCGATTTAAGGGAGACAGGCAGGTCAAAGGCAGTCGAAACATAAGTGACATGTCTTCTTGCATCTCCATTCTCCATGCATCTGAGTAAGCACTGAGAGTGTACAGCCCTCTCTTTCTGCAAATGAGAACATCCTACTGTAATCAGGCATTCTGTTGTGCCAGGCCACGACATAGAAATCCTCTAAGCTCTAGGAAAGCTTTTAAGCACATGGAAGCAGATCAGGCACATCCTTGTGTGTCAGCCTCAGTAAAGGCTTAGCCATTAGGAAAAGGTTTGGCATTCACTTTCTGCAGTAACCAACAACTCCTAAAAACATTCTGACTTCTTTCTGTGTCCATGGTGGATTCATTTGAAGAATAGTCTCAGCTCTCTCTGGTGACACCTTTATTGCTTCTTTGCTAATTATATGTCCTACGTATTCAACCTCTTTTTGACAGCATTGCAGCTTTCTTGGAGATACTTTGTGTCCATTCGCAGCCAGGTGATTTAATAATGCAATCGTATCCTGTCTGTAAGCTTCTCCTCTGTCTGATGCCAAAATTAGGTCATCAAAATACTGCATGAGAACAGATCTGAAAGGCATCTGCAGTGAATTAAGATTCTTTTTCAAGATCTGCTTGAAAATAAACAAGCTCTCAATATACCCTTCTGGAACTCGACAACATGCCAAAACTCTGTCTCTGAGCATGAAAAAGAACAAGATATGGCTGTCCTCATGCAATGGAACAGAAAAGAAAACCTGACACATGTCCACGACAGGGAACCATTCTGTGGTGCATGGAATTTGGAAAAGGATGGTGGCTGGATTCATTATCACGGGACAACACGGAGCAACAATGCTGTTAATATTTCGAACATCCTGTACATTTACCGTTAGGTTTCTATAAACCCATGATCGGAGATTTGCAAGGACTTCCAACAATTTCTTTTAACATTCCTTTTCTCAGCATGTCTTCAATTACTGGTGTTGTTCCTGCAACTGTTTCTGGGATCACATTATATGGTGGTGTTCTCGGATACACAGCATTTGATTTCACTGTAACTGGTACAGGTTCTATACCTTAAATTAGTCCAATATCTTTCCCAGTAAAGTCCTATACTTCTGGGTTCACAGTTCCTTTAAAATCAGGAGACAAGTCTTCAACTGTCCTCGCTAGATACAGTACCAGAGCTGTTTCTTGTCGGGCCATTTCAGATTCCACATCTTCATCATGTGTTTGAAATTCAACACTATCCTGTGTCCAATAAATAGTGCAATTTAACTTGCACAATAAATCTCTCCCTAGCAGGTTTATAGGACTCGAATCAGAAACAGATAGATGATTTTTTACCAGGACCTTTTCTGAAACTGGGTTTTATATTTGTTTATTTGAAACTCGTAATACTTGGATCCTCTTTCCTGAGAGGGGTAGTTCTAACAGATTGATGATTTTATAAAATGCATTTTTACTGAGACATTTTCTGAAACTAGGTTTGATATCTGTTTATTTGAAACTCTCGACAACTTGGACCTTCTTTCACAAGAGGGGTAGGTCTGGGAGTTCCATTGTTCTAACAGTGGAACAGGTAGCACTGGTGTGAGTCAGAAATTACACTTGCTGGCCATGAATTCTCCTTATACAAATGGCCCACTCTGGTCTACCTCCAAGACTGTGTCAAGCACGCAATCTTCCTCCCTCCTCAGGCACCGCCATTAGAAATTGGCAGAGCCAAACCTGTCACTGTCTAACATTGGAAACTGTTGAAATGGATCCTGATTTTGGTTCTGAAATGGGTTTAGATTTGTTCTGGACATCGGATTCATATTAAAACTAGTGGTTCACATATTCTGTAGGACCATCTGGGCTTGTGGAACCTGCATAATTGGAATCTGTTTCTGCATTGGTACTTTCATTTGCTGAAATGATACATTTTGTATCTGCATCTGATTTCTTCCCTGCATTTAACTATTTCCACAAATTCTATCTAGATTAATTCTACACTCCCTCTTCCAATGCCTGATCTTAACACATAGGTGACAAGGGGTCATTTTCTACAGCGTTGCAACATCTGCACCAAAATTCAGATGAATCAGAATACCTCTACTGCTACCCTGTCAAACACCAAATCATCATTGAACACAAGCCTTCACTCCAACATCTTGTATTCCACCCATATTTCCTGCAAGTGACTGATTCTGAAAACCTTTCTGAGCAAACTTCATCTGGGCTAACATGAATTTCACTTTTAGCTTTTTCTGTTTCTTCTCTTGTTCATCACTGCAACATTAATACAGTTATTTCTGTTACATAAGTATAATCATAATACTCCATTAAAAAGATAGAAAGTATACTTGATCACATTTTATTTGTTAAAATATGTTAAAATCTCAGGACACTAATAATTAACTACGGAACAAGGGACTGTCAACAGATGTCAAGTTCACAATACATATCCTAATTTACTTGGGGAAGTCAATAATTTACATAGACAAAATAAACATTAAGGAAAGTACCATAATCGTAATTAAAAGAGAACACAAACCAAGATAATGTTCCAATATGATCAAAAGTGGCTAGTGCATACCAATAATCATGAGAACATATTAAAGTTGCAAGAGCTTCATCCTATAACGTAAGCTTTCACAATACTTTTCTTTGCTGAACACTCTTGGTTAAAGCAATCAATATATAAAATGTCATGTGCCCAACCTGGGAATGACTAGGCATAAGAATGTTGATTCTGCCATAAACTGGGTCATCACTATGTTGACACCTCAATCCCAAAGTATACATTTGCGAGGTTGATAGACTATCTAGTTCAGGCTTTTAGCCCTTATGTACCATGCCCAATGTAAGAACCTTGATAGTGCAAAGACTATCGGTTTGTTTGCATTGTGTCTTAGTATGCACAGCTCCTCGGCACAATGTTTAATGCCCAAGTATCGACAGATCAGAATAATGCACGTAGAGCATTGAAGAGAGTACCTAGGCCAAAAGAATAAAAGGTGTGCCTATGTCTCCCCCGTCGATGGCAAAAGGGAAATTCCCTTTTATCACCTTCTCTCCCATTCCATTTCACAGTCAGCGTTTTAAAGGTAGAGAACTGATTCGGTAATGAATGTACAAAGTTCTGACTGAGTGTGGGGTAATCCTATCCTTAAATATTTCAAACTTTGGAATTCACTTATGTTTTAAGTACTTTGACTAGGCGAAGCTTCCGAAAGGATTTGGTCCCAGTATAGGCTCTTAATCTTAGATTTTCTGTTTTTTTCCAGATATCATCCAAACGTAATCTAAAGCAGAGCTCTTTGACAGCCTTTCGCCAGGGTAAGGAAGAGTTTTTTTCTAGTGCAATCAACTCCTAAAGGGCTATTCCAGATAAGTCCAGCTTAGGGGTTGCCCATAATCGAACCCAACAATTTAAGATCCCTAAGTGGGGAATATGTACAATTCTTTGAATGTTCTAGTCCCATCTTAGTGGCAACAGGGGGGTGTTATTTGGTAAGCTGAATACAGACCGTAGGAATTTGTTTCAATTTGGGTAAGCAGACTGATATCACTATATCCCCATGATTCAGCCACACACAGGGCCCCGCCCAGGCCTACTGCTCTATAAACCTCAAGAACAGGTGATACTGCCCTACTTGAAGTATTTCTATACTTTTCAAGATAGCTGCTGATCTATGTTGCAACAATGATTTGTTCTTCTCAAGCTGGGGCTTCCAGGGTAGTTTGTCAGAGAGTCTAACACCTAAATGGTTAAAACTCTTGACCTATGCAATCGGTGTCCCATCCACCTCCATTTTATTTATAAATGAGCGATTCGGGTTTAATGCCATAAATGTTGTGTTTTCAGTGTTAATTTCAAGTCCCCTACTCCCACAGACTTGTGGTCCTTCCCCAGCAAAACCTGTATGCCCATGGGGGTGATTGACATGAAAAAGAAGTCATCATCAAACCGCAAAACCGGAGTGTTGATGTTTGCTCATTTTAGAGCATCATGCTGACAACCATTCATCCACCCCACCAATCAGTTTATATACACACCAAGCAAGATTGGGGCTAGGAGGTGTAGCGAGCAGCCGAAGATGGCAGACGCACGAGCGAGGAGCTGCGATCCGGCCCGTCTTTTATCCGGCACATTGAGTGGCGCAGCCTAGCCTGGGTGGCCAAAAGTGATGGGCTAGCTGCCCGGAGCTGAGGCAGTTGTGTCCGCTGTGGTACCGAACTGGTGACTTTGACCTCCGACAGAGAGTTCTGGCCGACCGGCTGAGCCCAGAGCCCCTGGCTCGTGTATTGAGGTGGGGCTGAGACTGCCGGGGCCGGCCCGCTGTGGACGCAGAGTAACTGAATAGCCCAGACTTGGTGAGGCGGACCCACCACGACTGTGGATCCTGGGTGCTGCTCCTGTGCAGAAGGTGGAGTGCGTATCCTGAGGCTTGTGTGTTGAGGCCTGTAATTTGGCAGTGACATAGTCATATAGAGGTTCGGCACATCGGCGGATCCCCAGCGGCAGAAGCGCTGCATGAAGCTGTGGTGGTGAGTGCAGCCGAGAGAGGACTGGAGCCCCAGACGGAGGTTTGATTACGTCCCCCGCTGCCCCCGAGCGTGAAAGCGGTGTGTCGGGTTCAAAGAGGCGGTCGAGTGGAGCGAGTCACGGTGGACCCTGGGTGCCACTCCTGTGCATAAAGAGGCTGGCATGCCCTGAGGCCTACATGGCGAGGCCCGTACTCCGGCAGTGATGTAGTCGCACCGAAGCTGTGGCGGTGAGTGTGGCTGAGGAAGGACAGGAGCCCCTGACTGAGGTGTGATCACTGACCCGAGTGTGAAAGCAGAGGGCCGGGCTTGAAGGAGCGGCCAAGTGGAGTGAGACTGAGCAGCCTGCTGACTAATGTGGGAGGCCCCGGCAGAATGTGTGGAACTAGCCGGACCCAGAAGACAAAACAGCTGTGAGTAACAAGAGGATGTGAACAGCCACCGGGTCCCTGAGTTACAGACTGAGACAAGTTTGCAGCCCCAGCCAACTGCTGAGAAGGGACCAGGATGAGGAACGGCCAGATTTGAAAGGGCAGCCAAGCGAGGTGCAGCTAGGCGGCCCGTGAATT
Organism: Triturus cristatus; assembly: GCF_964204655.1. Classification (NCBI taxonomy): domain Eukaryota; kingdom Metazoa; phylum Chordata; class Amphibia; order Caudata; family Salamandridae; genus Triturus; species Triturus cristatus. The sequence goes on from NC_140588.1 coordinate 594,873,354, forward strand.
GGCGAGAGTAGCCTAGGGATAACGACGGCCTGCGGAGGCTGGATTTCCTCTCTGAACAGATGTGGAAGTAATGGATTGCTGATGGCACCCCTACACAACCTAGACACATGCTCCACGATTAACAGGTGGGCTTCGGAGGCACGAGAACCGACAACTAGAGGGAGAGCTGCTGACCTCCTGTAACCAGTATAATGAGACAGAGAGGAGAGAGTGTCCCAGATCCATGAGCCGGAAGGTAAGGCCCTCCCAGAGGAGCAAGGGCTTTGGATATAATAGAGGCCTGAGAGAACCCATCGGGGACCTGCTGGCCCAGTGACAAACAGGTGGAAGGCAGAGGTGGAACAGGGAGAAGGTGAGGGACCCTATCTAATGATCACTATTACAAATTTCAAGGCTGACCACTATATAACATATAGGGGGAGCTGAAATGGCAACCTCAGAGGACTAGTGATTGATCTGGGACTACAGACCTGATCTACTACTGGAGCAAGACCGTTCCCCCTTGGCTTCTGTGCATTGCATGTGATCTCCCCGGCTTTGTCCGGGATCTCCGGAGAATGGAAGCCTGAGTGGAAGAGGGAGGGTGATTGACAACTTGTGGGAGCAATATCTCAGGAATAGTGCAGAGGCCACAGACAGGCAGTGCCTGGCTGAGACCACGGGAATGGGAAAACCATGGGCAAAGCAAGCAGGAAATTCCCTGGACCATGAGGAAGGTCAACAGTAATATGTAAGGGATACTCCTGAGCCTCAGCTACAACCAGATCCTATCCAGCAGCAACTGTCCAAGATTCTGGACGACATTTCTGATATGAAGGCCATGCTTCACCAAGCTATCAGCACGGTATCAGTGGGCCTTGGACTTCTTCATGGGAAACATCAAAAACTTAATGAGAGGGTGAAAGTGGTGGAATCCAGTCTTGAGGAACTATCACCTGCGCACAGGGCCCTCTCGCAGCAAGTAGCAGAACTAACTGACAAGGTCCGTACCCTGGAACAGTGGGCAGAAGACAGAGAAGGCCATTGTCGGTGCAATAATATACGGATTCTTGGTCTGCCGGAGGAGATTGAAAAGGTCAACATGGTGGAATACCTGGAGCCATGGCTCAGGGAAGTGGTGGCCCTGGGGGCGCTGACACAGTTCTTCACACTGGAAAGGGTACATCGTATGCTGGCTCGCCCACTGGTGCTGTGCCACCCTCTGAGAGCAGTGGTGGCCAGAATATTACACTATAGGTACAGAGACATCCTTTTACAGAAAGCTCGCACAGATGGCCCCTTCGTGGTGAAAAACACTAAAGTCTCCATGTTCCCTGGTTACACGCTGGAGGTCCAACGGAAGTGTGCCTCATACATTGAGGTCAAGAAGGCACTTAGGGAAGAGGGCATCCAATATTCCCTTATGTTCCCCGGCCAAGCTCCACATTGTGGTCGATGTTAAGACTCATTTCTGCGAGGAACCCAAAATAGCTTGGGAGTGGATTGAGGCTTACCGCACTGAGAAACTTGGGCCAACACCAAACCCCAATGAGTGGCAAGGGGTCGAGGGCCGAGGAAGTGCTCCCAGAGATGATCTGAAAGCATAGGGGTGAAGAAACCAAACTCTTCACAGACAGAGCGGAAAGAGCAGCGGTGCTGCAAGCAGTGGTGGAGATCGCCTGGAAAAGTGGTTCCCCATTAGAATAAGATTCAAAATCCATGAAAGGAACTGGGGATTCGGAGACAGACTCCTCCAACAAGAATAGCCTGGAACTCCCAGTGGTGGCCCCACATACTGCAGATGACATTATATGACAGAGGCAGGCCAGCCTGGGTTGTTGTAAGTTTGGTCCGGTGCAGGAGGCTCTATAGTATGCCTCAATTTGTTTTATGCTTATGATAAGCAAGATAGAGCAACCAATTTTGTGAAGCCACGACCCCCCAGAGGCCTTCACTGTGTTGGTTTAGGCCTTCATTGCATCGCATTACAGTAAACTTGGAGTTAGAGCAGATGGCTGTTGCCAGGATGCCCTGGGTCCGGGAGTTGTTCTGAGTTGGGGATTTCTATGGTTAATTTAGGTTTCACATGTATGCAGGGATGTCTCATTCTTGAATCCTACTAATTTGGTGGGGGTGGGAATTCCTGAGCGGGGTAGTGGTTGGAATTATACAGGATTGCAAATGCACAACAGGACCTGAAGCTACTCATGTGGAACAACAGTGGAATGGGATCTATGTCTAAACGTCATAATATTCACAACTATTTGAAAGGCCAGGGAGTACAGATCGCATTTTTACAAGAGACGCATTTGGTTCAGGGGGAGGTTGGGAAACTGAGGAGACGATGGAGGGGACAAATATTTGCCACTGCTTATTCAGCGTATGGCCGAGGGGTGTTGATATGGATACGGCCAGGGGTCTCCTTTGAAGCAACATGCACACTAGCCAGCAAGGAAGGAAGATATGTACTGGTAGCGGGGCTACTATTAGGTCAGGAGATTACATTATGTTGCTGTTATGCCCCCAACCATGATCAATTGGCATACTTATCCTCCTTATCCATGCGTATAGCGAATATAGCAGCAGGTCAGATGGTGGTGGGGGGTCATTTTAACAGCGTGGCGGATGTACAATTGGACCGGTCTCATCCCCCCCTGGCGGGAGCTCAAGCACATTGGATAGCAGTAGGAATGCGAGAGTAGATGGCACACTGGGACCTGCAAGATATATGGTGGCTCCAGCATAGTGGAGACAGGGAATACTCCTTCTCCTCACACTTACACCACCTCCAGATGAGAATAGATGCTTTCTGTTGTTCCCAAGCTCTTGGCAATCTCACTCAATATACTGAATACTTGGGCCGTACATTCTCGGACCACAGTCCATTGTTGATGTCCTACCGCCCACAACGGAGAAGGCCCCCAATACCTACATGGCTGCATTGGAGGATGTACCATTTGCGGAATCCTTACGATCCATTATAGAAACATACTTCACAGAAAATACAGATACTGCCTCTACAGCACTAGTAGAATGGGAGGTGTTTAAAGTGGTGGTAAGGGGACATTGCATGGGACAGATAACTGGGATACAAAGAGACCTACATAGGGAGCTCATGGAGATAGAGGGAGAAATGTGGACACTGGATAATATGCAGGGCCCTGGGTTACCGGCACATGAACAATTAGAGACTGGACAAAACAATACGATGAAGTGCTAGAGAGGCTACGATCTCATGATTGTAGAACGTACATGGATAGAGTGCAAAGCGAGGAAGGAAAGGCTGGGCGCTTACTGGCATGGCTCATTAGACCTGAGTTGCGGGGCTCTCCAATAACCAGTATAAACATCACTGAGGAAAGGACTGAGTATGACCCGGAAAGGATAAATGGAGCTTTTCAGAGATACTACAAGCAATTAAATACCGCCTGCATGTTGCTTCACGGGTGAAGATTGGCACCTTCCTAACCCCACTGGCTCTTAGTGTGGTGGATGAGAAGGCTATGAGGAAGTTGGGGGGTGATCAATTTATAGGAGGTCAGGGGTGCCATCACCTTGATGGCTGGGGGTAAAACACAGGGCCCAAAATGGCCTACCTGATGAGCTCTACGCGAAGTACGGAGTTGGACTGGCCCCCCGCCTGGTAACTATGTATAATGAGGCCCTCCGACTGGGACGTCTGCCATCCTCCATAAGGTCTGCATTGGTGATACCACTCACCAAGACTGAGAGTCAAACGGCAGGGGTGAGGGACTTCAGGGCCTTATCTATGCTTAACACCGACTTAAAACTATTAAGTAAAATATTAGCACTTCGATTAATACCCCACTTGAAATATCTGGTTTATCCCGACCAAAATGGGTTTATCCCCTCCTGTAATACATAGTATGTATAATCTACGTAGACTGTACTCAGTGCTTTACCATTCAGAGGCCAGGAACTTGCCACGTGCTGCTTTTCTCTCAGTAGATCTGGAGAAGGCGTTTGATACGGTGAGCTGGGTGTTACGACTTGCTCCCTGTGTTCTCATGTCCACCACCAGGGGGCTAAACTGTCGGACTCTTCAGTGTTCTAATAAGCTTCCAGACCCTCCCTTTCATGTATATACTGACTTCCAGCCATTTGGACACTATTTAGGAATTGACATCCATTCCCAATCTATGCCAGGTTTTGTGGAAGCCATCCTGCTCATGCCTGAAACTCCATTACCTAGAATTCCCTGCTCACTGCTTTCTATCCACCCCTGCAGGCCAAGGATGGGTGGAGGAATTCATCTCATCTGTGGTTGGCTGCTGCTAGCCTGCTCACATCTGATGCATGTAATTACTGTGAGCTCTTTTAAGCCCCAGTTCCCTTCAGCCCAGGGTTGGTCAGTGTAGCTGTATACCGGTGAGACCGATCCTTGTTTCTAGTGTTTCCTGAGCTTATCCCTGGTTCCTGGACTGCTGCTATTTTCCTTGTTCCTGAATTAGCACTGCCTGCAGTGCTACCTTGACTATTGAGCCTTAGCATTCATTGTTCCTGAACTGCAGCAGTTTCCCTCCTCCTGAACTAGCAGTGCTACCTTGACACCTGAGCCTTAGCATTCCTTGGTCATGAACTGCAGCAGTTTCCCTTCTCCTGATCTAGCACAGCCTGCAGTATTACCTTGACTACTGGGCTTTAGTGACTCCCTGTTCGTGAACTAGCACTGCCTGCAGTGCTACCTTGACTCCTGAGCATTAGCTTAATTCTTGTTCCTGCCCCAGCACTGCCTTCAATGCTACTTTGTTTTCTGAACCTGCACTATTCTAGTATACCTTTGTAGCCTCCCCTTCTGTATATGCTTTTCCAGTCCCTGCATTTCTTCCCATATCCTTGGTTCCAGTTCCTAGTTTGCTGTCTTTCTATTCTGCTGTCTTGCTTCTGTTGCCTTGTATGTTTGTTACCAGCTCTTCTGGCAAGTGTGCACTGTGATTTCCTTCCTTTCCTGTTAAGCAGTCCTCCTTGCTAGCTCTTTGTCTATTGTGCTTGTGTTTTTTTCTACCCCCTTGCTGTTACTGCATTGCGTATTGCTGTTTGATAGCCAGGATCCGTGGGCATAGCTGACTACCTAGGTGGTGTTTCTTGTTCACTGTGAGTATTGTCTTTGAGGTGCCTTTATAACATCACCATAGGTATAAGCTCCACAGACCCTACGTTTGCATGCATATCCTATATGTGGTTATTTCTAGTCAGTATCTGTAACAGCAGTTGTGGGTGAGAAACTTACTGAGCTTCAGTCTTACCGTGTGGAGCTCCTGAGTGCTTTACCCCACACTCCCCTTTATTGTTAATGTTGTATTATATATATGTCTTGCACGTCTGTCCTGGGTGTAGTTAGTCTGAATGCTAAATTGCCTTGTGAGTGCCCTTCCTTTCTGAGTCTTAGCCATCTTGTACAGGCTTCCTCTTTTGTTCCCTTTTTCTCCTCTGACTCCTTGTGTGATCCTGGGCAGCGCTGTACTACTCTTTCTGTGCATGTTACGTTTTCTACCCAGCCCTTACTCAAGTCCCTGACTGTGTCCCAGACAGTCCCGGACAGTCCCTGACACTGGGATTACTTACTTAAGGTCATGTGGAAAATGGGACTGGGGATGGGTTGGCTGAAGTGGGTCCAATTGTTATATACTTCTCCAACAGCAAGGGTTAAGACGGGCAGTACCATCTCCCCTGAGTACACAATATTACACGGAACCCAACAGGGCTGCACTCTGTCTGCTTTTGTTCGCATTGGCAGTGAAACCACTGGCCAAGCTTTTCCGCAAGGGTGGAGAGGGCCTGGGAATATTGTTGATTGGCAGAACATAAGTAATCTCTTTATAAGCTGACGACTTGTTGATCTATCTGGGTGATGCCGTAAAAGGGGTGGGGTCTGCCTTTAAACTATTGGAGAAGTTTTGCTACCTGTCGGACCTTCGGGTTAACCACCATAAGACACACTTGTTCCCGGTGGCTGGACCCTTCCATAGACGGGGGATCTCCCTGCTGAATACAACTGGACTCCCAGTTCCTTTCGATATCTAGTATACAGATTTTCCATACACTAGAAGACATGAAAGAGGGTAACCAGGGAAGGGCAGTCCGCTGGCTGTGCTCTAGCTTGTCCTTTTGGAGCTCGCTGCGGCTACCATTAAGGGCTAGAATATCATTGACCAAGATGGTCATGCTACTCTGTCTTCTGTATTTTTTTGCCAATTTACCGGTGATGATGCCCATGGGGTGATCCAGGCCACTAGATTCGCTAGTACGAGACATCATTTGGGCTGATGGGAGATGCACAGTGGCCTTCAAGACCCTACAGTGCCCCATGAGAGAGGGAGGACTGGTAGTATCAAATTTTGAAAGTTATCAACTGGCTGCACAGTTGCAGCGGGTGGTGCAGTGGTTGGAGGGAGTGAACCAGGAAGGAACGTATCTGATCGAACCAGGACAGCGCCCGCAATTGTTACTGGCCAATCTGCTGAATCAAGTTGAAAGGGGGCCCCATACATTGACATTACAAACTACGACCTGACAGTGCTGGAGAGGGTGTATGGTAAGATTACCGGCTACACCAAGATATTTTCCGACATTGCCATTGATAGGGTTGCCTTATGGAAAGTAAGGGTGGGCGTAGTGGGCGTAAGTGGGGCTATGTGAAGCAGCGCGTAGTGTGCCCAAATCTACGCGCCGCCCACCCTCCTTTTAAATAATACCCTGCATGTTAAATAATTAAAAGTAAATAGACTTACCTGAAGCGCGGCGTCTCCGGGGCTCCCTCTTCCTGGTTTTCAACTTCTTGTAAAAAAAATGCGCATGCGCGGACGCCCGCACAAGCGCATTTCTCGCAAGAAATGCGCATGCGCGGGCGTCCGCACATGCGCATTTGTCACAAGAAGTTAAAAACCAGGAAGAGGGAGCCCCGGAGACACCGCGCTTCAGGTAAGTCTCTTTACTTTTAATTATTTAACATGTAAGATATGATTTAAAAGGAGGGCGGGCGGGAGGCGGGTGGCGGGTGGCAGGCAACTACGCTTCGCCCTGGCGTGTGCGTAGCACTGCCTGCTTCGCCTACTTCGAAAACTGCGAAGCAGGCAGCGCTACGTACACTACGTGGGCGAAGCGTAGTGTAACGCCCAGGGTTAATGGAAAGCCACAGGCCACCTTGGGGAGAGAACAATTGGTGCTTAGGACGGAGGCTGGGATTGAGACAACCAGGTATTTCTTCCAAGAAAATACTCTCAGAGTGGACATATAGGCCTTTCTAGAATGAATTGGTTCAATTTTGTCATCCCGTTTAACACCTTTCATCAATCCCTGCTTTCCCACTCTGCATTCCATTGTGAACCATGGCCATGATATATTTCTATTATACTTACAACCTGAGCAGGCCATGAAAAGATGTCTTAAAGTGTCAAAGAAATATGAATGAAGTAGGACAAAGTAGTACTGGTCAAAGTCAGCTGAGGCACACAAATTAAAAAAGACAACAAAGGCTAGGTATATTCTGGACTTCAATAAATCATTGTTAATTATATCAGCCCTCTTTATATTCCTAGAGCTCTTGGTGAGAGTGAAGGACACTGAGCTGGAGTCAAACTCACATTTGTGGGATGTAAGAAAAATGTCAGCAGAAAAATCTAAAACCAAGGCATTCTGGTGACTGTCAGAGCAATATGTAACCTTCATATCACCCAGGAAGGGCCACAATCTTAGGTCCAAACAAATATAACCCTTATGGCTTGAGGATCTCCCCCTTTTAAAAGTTGTTTTAGCAGATTAATCTGATTTGTTATACCCATTGCTTGCTCTGAAACCATGTTCTAAGGCTTGATGGAGAAGCTGGTTGGCCACTATTGTCCATTTTTTTTTCTAGATTGGCCAGTAGCTCAGGAATTCCCCTCTCCTCACCTTCAGCTATTTGCAGGGATCAAAACGTCTCAAAAGGTTCAAACTGTGCCTTACACTCTCCAGCTAAGATCACAGGCCAATCATGCTGTATTTACTCAAGAAGAGTATGGGGAGTATTTCATGTTTTAGATTCTAAGTTATCTGCAAATGAGTGAACATAAATGTTTTTCATCACTGTATGTCTATGCTTCCCTTTAAGAGTGTTCTGCAAGGACAATTTAATATACAAAATGTGATTGCAGCTGGAGTCAAGAATTTCAACCCATCAAGGGATCATCGAGTTTACCCAAATTATGAGGTCCTCAAAGACTCGCTCAGAGCTAACAGGGGTGGCTTTGCTTTAGAATGTTACATAGGTCCAACTTTGGTTACTTTGCCCATGTTTCCTGGAATAAGATGATGTAGTAACTGTCAATAAACTCACCCCATTCAGAATCTGAAAGTTTTGATTGAATACCTGCTAGGCTTCAGGACAACAATTTTATTGGTTTAGTCTGCCCTACCGCTGGGGCAGTCGATGTTAGAGGGTTGGTTAAAGTTAGGCGCCTTTGACTCTACCAGGTTATCGGTTGCTTTCCTTTCCCCCAAATTGATGGGAAAATGCTTGCTCCCCCCCACCCAGTATTGCCTATCGGTATACGAATTGTCTATAACACTTAATGTCAAGATAATTGTGTGCTATACCTCCAGGGTATCCCAACAATGCCTTCATCAGTCAATGACCGATTTAGAAGCTGAAATACATTGTATGCCGGAAGATCTCATCCAATGATTTTGTCTACCAACAGATTACACTCTCTTGTATGTGCATAGTAATCTATGGTCTTAGCTCTAGAAGAAACTGAGACACAAAAAATCCCATATTAGGATATTCCAGTCCTCTATGTTGTTGAAACACCTGAAACAATCTCTGATAGTAGCCATGCACTGATTCTATTGGCTCTTGTGAGGTTCTTTTAATCTTTGCCCAATCAATATCTATTGTAGGAACCTTCACTTTCAGAAATGTAATCACTGCATCACAATTCTCCATAACTACAGGAGATGGTGCATTAGTGTGAGCATCTCTCACTGGTTCTACACGCGGACATTGACCAGCAATTTTACGTTCGGCCCGCAAATCACTTGCCACTACAATATCAAAGAACTTATTCAAATCAATTCACAGCACTTTCAAAATGTTAACAAACCTGTAAACCTGTGTGTACCACTGTATAGGCTTATCTCAAAATGTTTTGAAAATTATTTGGAAATGCTGTAAGATTGCCTCTGCTCCATGGTACATGAACATACTCTCCACCTGGTATTTCCCTCTACGTATAAGCTGAAGCTTCTCCTTCATCTGTCGGTGGCTTATTATTTTCTTCTATTGTCCCTAACTGTTTCATGTTCTTTTCATTTTTCATTCGCTCTCTAATTTATCAAATTCACTCCACCTACGAATGTATTTTACTAGTTCAATGATGTGTAATTGCATTCCTGATGAACACATTGTCTCAATAGCTTCATCATCCAATTGTACCCTGAAACATTTCTGAAATGGAACACTTTTTGAAATATTGAGTTCATATTTCCTGTCAGTTTATCATGAGTAGTTGCTGCAAGTCTAGTAATTTCTTTACTCAAATACATCAACTCCTTTTCTTGGTACTGGTTCAAATGCTCAAGTTCTAAACATCTGATTATTTCTTCCAATTCTATTTTTAGTCTCTGTACATTTAACGGTCTCTCCTTCTCTGTCTGCTGTGCAGCAGGAACCTGATTTTCTGTCTTTTTATTCTCTGTAACTTATTCAAAACATGGAGGAAATAATCCCATCTTCAAATAGGTTGGCCTCGCCCTGTGTTATTAGCGTAATAAAGACAATCCTTCCCACTTCTCTCGATGATTGAACTGTTGCGGTGGTGTCCAAGCAACAATCTGTGAATTCTGTGATGTCGGTTTAAACCCTGTTACTAGTGCTCCTCCAACAGTTCCTTGAACTACTGCATTTGGGACAACATTATTGGGTGTATTCATTTGGCAAATCTCTAATGGTTGTGCTGTTATTACCCTTGTAACAGGTGCTGGTGCACTTACAATAGAAGCAGTAATACCTGTAGGCATGACTGAAGGAACATTCTCAATTTGTGCAGGCACAACATTTGATATAACAAGTTGTGCAACAGGCTGTGCCATCTTGAATGTTCTTTCAATTTGAATCATATTCAGGTCAACAGGAGCTGTAGCCAGTATTATATTAGGCGTCAAGGTACCCGCAATATTTGCTACAGTGGTCACATAAGATGTTAGATGCGCAGCTAACAATGCATCCAAAAATTAATCCCCTGAACCACTATGGTTATCTGATTTCTTTGCAGCACCCTCATCATCTTTTCCATGTGTCTTATTCTTTTTCAGCTTCTCAGATTTTTCAGTAGTAATAGCTGGATACAGTCTAGTCCTTTCGACTATAGATTTCCTCCATCTCTGTTGTTCCTCATCCCATCAGGCAAATGCATTAGAATGCACTGCTCTTTTTAGCTTTATTCTGGTATTTTTCTTTCTCTTTATTAGCGTGTGCTGTTTTCTCCCAAATGTTTAAAGCTTCATATTGTGTGGGTCTAGGTGGTGGTTTCATCTTGTATAGTTTTTCTCTCAATCTTTCAGTTACCTTCAGTTCAAATGTACCATATCTTGGAAAACTGAAAGAACCCTCATTTGAGCGATCTTGCACTATTTACAAAGCCACAAACGTATTCAAACTTATATTCCTTGTCATATGATGTGCTGGTGTACCCTCGGGATGCGCCAGCATGACACACTATTACGTATGATCTCACCCATTGCAGAGGTTCACCCTCCCCTGCAATTTCCCTGATTCACACAATTCTACAACTTTAAGTGAATGCAAAAAATGAAGGAGAGAGCTCTGGGTAGTTCTCAAGTTTAGGTGGAAAGCAGCTCCAGTATAGATCATTCTCAACACCAGCTACACTCTAAATTTGCCCATCTCAAATGTATGCTTTTGTATCAAAGTCTTTAAGCATGGGATTAGCACAGTGCCATCCACGCCAAGTTAGAAAGGGGCAAATTATTTTGCTATTTCTACAGCAAAGTTAATATAAACAAACAATCTTTGTCTGCTCCGCAAAAAAAAAAAAGTAGTCCAACAATCGGATTATTAAGGTTTTAACACCTTCTGCCTTTTTCACACAAACAGAATTTTCACACCAACAAATGATATATCATCGAGCGGGAAATCACCCTAATCTATATAGCTTCACCTTTTGTACAGTTAGTTTCTGCCAGCACCAATCAAAATTCGTACATTCATAAAAGTTTGTTATAATCCCTATCTCAATTGTGTAGTCGACGGCACCTCATGACCTATGTCACAAATCATTAGCAGACAAGAAACCTATAAATAGTGTATTCTTCACTTATTTCAATATCCCAGTATTTTAGGCTATGTCGAGCCTGATAACCTCTACAACATCTTTACTATGAGCGCATAAAAATCACCAATTAATCCAACACACTTCAACACATGATAGCATCAACAACAACTGCAATGCATAATACTATTAGTACTCACACCTCCAATACAGCAACGGTCATTGAAACTGAACATTTTCTGTCCTCCAATTCTGGGCTTGAGACAATGGGATTTGGGCATTAATGTAACTCAGGGTAATTATTTATAGCTCCACTTCCCATAATGAAAACCGTCTCTTGACTACCATGTTTGTTAAAGCCATAAACCTGAGGGATTAAAAGATCATGGTTTACGACCATCAGTGCTAATCCCTCCACTGCTTGTTTCTCCGATCCAATGGATCCTTGCTGTTGTTTTAGGGAAGGGGAAGCTGAAAATCACATACATTTTAATCACCATCGCTTATCTATTTTCCGTCAATAATGAGAGTTTGGTATGAGTTAAAGGGTTTCTTAATTAAATCTTTTAGTAGTTCATCTTTAATGTAAATTACAATTATATTTGTATTAATATCAATCAGCAATATATTACAGAAATATAAAATCAATATTGGAATCAATAATAATAAATATATTAAAAGCACGTTCCATAAAGTAAATAATTCCTGTTCTAAGAATTGGATGAAAATGGAGTCAGTCAGAACCCATAAAGAGTTCCAGTTAGAGAGAGTGAGAAAAGTATGAAGCTTTAGCATTTAAGTCAGCTCAAATAGATCAAAATAAATCAAAGCAGAACATCATAATAAAGAGAGGTTCAAAAAACTTAGTAGAGTCTCAAAGCAAGTGACAAAGTCTGGGTCCAGGAAAATGGGTCCAGAAAGGGGATGAGTAAAGTCTGTGGAAAAGTGGTAACCTACTCTAGGAACATGCATTAATATAGACAACACATTTTGTAAATGAAACTTTTGGTCTTCTTCCTCCGTCAGCCAGCGAGTTAGTGTTCAAGGCTCATGTGGGAACAGGATTACTCCATATTTTCTTATCCAAGTCCAATAGTCCACAGACAGCAATGTTAGATTTGCAACTAAATTGTTACGATTCTAAGTTGTTGTTGGTCATTCGCCCATTCAGGTCTACTTTCCCATATACAGACTACATCTCTAACCTTATAATATATCAAGTTTCTTAACAATGGTCTATGTAGAAGTTGAAACACCAATATAATAAAAAGGAATGTCTGGCTGATGAGGAGCTCGCTGGCCCAATGAATCTTACTCGGCCCACACCTACACCTCCCACCTCAGCTGTTACCACATCTCAGGCAATAGATACCCCCACTACCTATGTCCAAAGCAACATCTTCCCAATCTTGTGCCCCCCAGTCCTGGCTGCTGATGACACGACACCACCGCCACCTTAAGTTCAGCCAGGAACAATTAGGATGGGGGTAACTGGATCAAGGTAATAGGCTAATGGGAATAGGGGTTGTGTAAGGGAACATATTGGCAATCAGAGTGAGGCTATTGGGCTGACTGTCACACAGGTTGCTGTCAAACAAGTCTTGGGATCCCTTCATCAGTCCAAGACATGATGAGCTGGGTCCTTACAGAGCTCCAGGAGATGAAGCCCTTGCAGAGGGAGCTCAATGTTCGGGTGGAAAATCATAACTTCATAACTTCAATATGGGCTCCCGATTGGGGTGCTGCTTGAGATATTCAACCAAATGTGCAGGCCTTTTCCAGCACCATCTTCCACTTTCAATGGTCTAATAACATCTGGGCCAACTACATCCGCCTCAGCCACAGAAAGGAAGGACCTGCCACAAGAGGAAACACCTGCAGCCACCTCAGAACGCGCAGCTGTGGATCCACCAGCCCCCTGCAGGAGTACACCTTCATCTGGACCACCAGGAGAAGATAGTAAGACCACCACCAACATCAAAAGACCCATGAGGCACAGGGTCAAGACTGATTTGCATATGGCCATGTCTGAACTGGGGTGGCGTAGTGAGCAAAATAACGATGGATTACACCCAGATCCGTGACTGGGGGTGAATGTTTTGCCAATGTGCAATATTCCGTCCATCATCTTGTGTGTTTTGCTGTTCGCCCTATGTGGGAAGGGTATACCCAGACGTGGGTCCCGTTCTCACTACGCCACTGGAGTCAAGCTATCCTGGCTGAAGAGGGGTGAAACCCTGAAACTGGTCCTAGGATGCTTGATTCCAGTCCAGGGAAGACATGGCTTGGCAGTTTGGGCTGGACTGTTCCCATGAGGCACAGGGTCAAGACTGATTTGCATATGGCCATGTCTGAACTGGGGTGGTGTGGTGAGCAAAATAACGATGGATTAAACCCAGATCTGTGACTGGGGGTGAATGTTTTGCCAATGTGCAACATTCCGTCCATCATCTTGTGTGCTTTGCAAATCAGTTAATCTTCCCGTGCCTAACAAAAAAAAAATGAATGTGTTCATCTGTAACTAAACTGGTGCTCATGTAAAGCACCCTGATACCTGATATCTTCGGTCTAGTTCGCGCTATATAAAACTAAAAAAAAAAAAGTTTTGCCCTGGATTTTCCTTAACTTGCCTTTCTACAAAATGTCCAGCACAGACTGTCTTCCTTATTAGATTAAAAGTTGGATTTATCATTTATTTTCTAAAACTTTAAATATATACTCACACTCATGTAAAGAAGTTGTCAACAACATCTTGACATATGTCAATTCCTTCCTCTTCACCACTATCATCTTCATGTGGCATTTCCAAATCCTCACCCTGTGGTTCTTCATGGTTTCCTTCTTCTGTGATGTATGGGATTTTCAATCGCAGCCCTATGTTGTGCAACATGCAGCAGACCATGGTGATTTGGCACACCTTATCAGGTGAGTAGAGGAGTGCTCTACCAGTCTTATCCAGACAGCAAAATCTGGCCTTTAGGAGCCCAAAAGCCTGCTCCACTGTCCTCCGTGTTCTTCCATGGACCTCATTGAAGCAGACTTCCCCTGTAGTTCTTGGATTCCTCAGCGGTGCCAACAACCATGGTCGTGTAAGTTAAGCTGGATCTCCTATATGACCAAAAAAGAGCCCTAAATAATATTACTACTGTAGATAATGAAACTTGAAATTAACCAAACAATATATATTGACAGATTGTACTTACCAACAAGCCAGACCCAAGTTGTGACATTGCAGCTGTTCCTTAGTAATCATTCTAAGGAATCATGGGCTGATAAAAAGGGAATGCTCACAGACACTTGTGATCTACAAATCAGGTAAGCATACAACATGCACATTTATGGTAGACTTGTTCCCTGGCGTGTGGTGGAACTAAGGCAATATGTGTGCCATCAATTGCTCCAACCATATGTGGCATGCGGCCTAAAACGTAAAATTCTCCTTTCACATTTGCCAAATCCTCATTTTGTGGAAACTGGATGAAGCTGTTGATATGTTTCATCATTGAGGGAAGAACTTCTTGTAGCACACCACTGAAAGTTAGTTGTGACATTCCACCAAATACTGCCACACTCTATTGGAATGATTCTGTGGCCACTAAATGAAGTACTGCCATGTGTTTGACAATTGGGGTAATAGATGTGGGATCTGTATTGTGAGGCAGAAGATCTTGTTCCAGATTATGACATAAATCCATTATAGTTTGCCTATTCAATTAGAATTTTTGGATAATATCCCATTTTTTCATGGGGGCAAGGTATGGAAATGGTCAAAACACTTGAGGCTGTTGTATCCCCACTCTCCTTGGGTTCATATGTCTGCAATTAAAAAAGTGTCAACATATTAAAACGTTTACAAACTTTTTTATTTTAATAGAACACACATTTAAAGTTTTGCTAAAAATATATGTCTTGACATTTATGTTTTTTAAAACCTGTCAATTGATTAAGAAAAGAATGATGTGTAAATAATTAATTTTTAATGTATTGTTTACATAATTGTTTTTTCTCAAACCAAAATACCATCAACTGAACTGTAAACAACACTGCACAACTATAGCATTTAACCACAATAACACACATCTTATAAATGTTTGTTTTCAAACTAATGAGTGGCATTAGCATTTTGTATATGTAAACAGACTAGCCACCATTTTGAGTGGTGATGACGCCCTTAACATTCACTAACACACTACTTGACTATCTAAAATGGGGGGTGCCTGACCTCGACGTCAGGACACTTGGAATATGACGGCCGCTGTGGAAGTTGACCATGTAGTGGGTGGAAAACACCACGACGAACACTGCCATAGGCTAACATGTGTGAAAGCAGCATGTGAAAGCCAATGTCTGTGTCAATCTCCATTGACGATCTTGTATATCATGTACATGTATGCATAATGTTGAAAAAAGCTTACTTGCTTCCTAACTCTACAGCCAGCAAGACCTCTTCCACTTTTGCTGCTGTTTCCGACCTCCGGGAGCCAGGATGGCAGAAAGCAAAAGACACACAATTGATGGACGGAATGTAAAACAAATCAAAACATTCACCCCCAGTCAAGAGATCTGAGTTAAATCCATCATTCGTTTGCTCACAATGCCACCACAGTTTGGACCTGGCCATATGCAGATCAGTGCCACATGGGAAGAGTACAGCCAGAACTGCCAAGCCAGGTCCTCCCTGGACCAGAAACAAGTATCCTAGGACGTGTTTCGGGGGTACGCCCCTCATCAGCCAGTATAGCTTGACTTCAGTGGTATGGAGAGCACGGGACCCATGTCTGGGCAACAGAGTTGTTTGGGAGCTCTCAGTAGCTCCCAGACACCTTCAGAGTAGCTCACAGCCTTAAGTTCTTTTTCAAATGAGTACAAGGTCATATTATCGCTTCTAAGTTAAGGGAAAGCTGTGCTCCTGTGACATCATGTGTATCATGCTGCAGATAACACGGACTGACAATGAGCAGTGCTCACCCTGATTTGTGGGCCAGGCTGGGGCTGAGTCACAGAGATGGAAAACTGAGGCACTGAGGTATTGGACTTATAGAAAGCAAATTCCTTGTCACCTCAAATTTGGAGTTGTGAACAAAGTGATGCTTTAGAATGTTTTTAAATGGCAGAAAAATTAAATGGAGACATTAATTATGCAAACAGTTTAAATTTCACAGACTCACCCACCCATACAGATATATAACCTTCACATGCATGCATGTTGTTACATTCCCAAAGAGCACACTCTCAATGACATACATGGCAGACCTTTCATAATGCCCTTAATCATGGTTTTTAGTTCAAACCATAGTATCTGGCTGTATGGGCATTAGGCTTCAAGTCAATATAGCTGGCCGTGGGGGTGTCTGGTTACAAATGCGCAAGTTTTTATCCTTCAGTACTTCATAATGATATTCACTGATGAGAAGTAGCTCTGATTACTGAACAAGTTGGAGTCCCCTGGCCTAGATGTAGTCACTGGCCTGAATTTATCGAATTTAAGAAATGACAAGGGATAAGGGTAGTCAACAGGTTACAACAAAGTGGCTAAATGAAAAACAAAAATATATCGTGTAATAACTCTTGAGTAATGCTAGTGATCGAAGTAGTAAAAATGGTTTACATCAATACAGACAAACGACAAGTCGCAAAACAATTCTTTATTTCTTTCATTTATTGTAACCATACAAGTCAATCTCAATGAGAAAAAGGAGATATGAAAGGCCATCGCCAAGAAGGTGCAGACCCTGGGGGTCTACAAGTGGCGAAACATTCTCTGTCGGAAGAGGAGGGAGGGCCTATGATGCTGGACCAAAAGGTCATCAGAAGTCCAGCTCGTCAAGTCCTCCCAACATTAGAAGCGCGTGCACCGCAACCTGACCCCCCTAATGGCCCGCATACGGTGCTTGATGGACAGGTGAGAGCCCAACAGCAGGGTAAGTTATAATGTGAGTTGTACATGTTTAACAACTAGTTTTTGTTACATTAAGTTTGACAAATGTCCAATTCAGAGGAAGAGTTCTTGAAGGTGTAAGTTTTGCAGAAGGTGTATGATGATGTGTTTTGTATATGAATATGTGGAAAGGTATACCACCTGATTTCTGTTCACTACCGAAGGACTGGTTTGAGCAGACTCATGCCTTCCTAAACAACAAATATGCATCAGGATGTTTAATGTTATAAGAGACAGTTTTACCAAACAGTCCACTAGTCTTTATTTTGTCAGGTGTGATGCTCCTTCACTATTGTGAACGCTGTATGGTTAACCCTGCTATAAGTCACATAGCATATCATGGAGTTATGATACAGTGGATGTTCCAAATGTCACATTGGTAAGTAGGTTTTATACACAAAGAGTGAGCAAGTGAGCCAAAATGTCTAGTAACAGCAGACTAAATGGCTACATTTTACACTCATAAAATATCCCTAATGTGTTTTGATTACAAACTACTATTCTATTCTTGTTAAAAGTGGCAGATTTCCAAGACGTCTTACTCTTTCACAAATATGCATGTAAGCTTGTTTGTTTTTTGGAAAATATTTGTGAGGGCTTACAGTTTTTGACACAACACAGTCAGGAATGTATACACATTGGTGACAGAGTAACACATACTTAAAACCAGGTGCTTCGTGAACCCCCTGCTTTGGGAGCTACAGCGGGGATGGGGCTCTTTAAAGGCCTCTTCTGTCAGCAACTTGGCAGAATAAATCACATAATTACCTTTGTGAAGGACTAGAGCTCAATAGATGAACAAGCGTGAGCAAGGAATAATAATACATGGGTAAATAGAAAAGGGAAAAAAGGAAGGAATATTGAATAGAAGGAAGGTTGAGGGATGGATGGAGGGATGAGTAGGTGGATTCGGGTGGATGAATGTGTGGGTAGATGGAGGGATGGGTGAAAGAATGAGTGATTGGATAGGTGGGTAGACAGGTGAAAAGATGGATGGATGGATGAGTATGTAAGTGAGTGAAATGATAGATGGATGTACATGTGAAAGGATGGTAGAATATAGGGATGGAGAAATGAGTGGGTGAAAGGATGAGTGAATGGATTGGGGAGCGGACGTATGAGTGAAATGGTGGCAGAGTGGATGGATGGTTCGATGGCAGAGTGGATGGAAGGATGTTGATGGATAGGTAGATGAATTGCAGAGTGAATGAATAGATGGCAAGATGGATGCATGGATAGATGGATGGATGCATGGATAGCTGGATCGGTAGATGGCAGAGGGGATGGGCTGATGTAATGGGGAAGGATTGAATGATACATGAAAAATGAATGTATGTAAGAATGTAAAGGTGGAATTGTGGATATCAGTGGGTGGATGGAAAAGTTAAAGGATGAATGGCTTGATGTCTGGGTGGACGAGACGGGGAAACACTTCTAGGGAGGAGTTGCTTACTTGCTTTTCTTGCTTTGTGCCATCAGAGTATTCATTTCAAAGTGGGGGGTACTTGAATTTTCTGGCTACTCCCTTGCCTAAAACCATTTTTCAATGTCCTCGACTATGTCCAGAAGATAAAGTAATGATGGAGATTAATGGGATACTTAAAGGGACTGTTGCCGATGGAATGTTCCATCACATATATGTTAGAGTATCCCATCTGGAAAACTCAAAATCAGGCTCAATAGGCAGATGTACAAAATGCATCAAAGTCTAATATGTTGAATATTGTGAATTACATTTGAATATTTGATGTAAAATGCACATATGAATCAGTGTATGTAATATTTACTGTGATGTTGTACCAATTCTCGGCTAAAGTGAAAGCCAGCATATTTTGTAAAACTATTTCACAATTTGTAAAACTCAATTCAAATAACTAGAAATATTTAGGAGTCAAATGTGAGCATGCTTTTGCTCTGTACTGAAGTGGATTAGAAATGTATCAAGGCCTATGTATTTATGTATGCTGTTAAAGTCATTTTCCAATCCAACCCAAAATATTTTTCTTAATTTCTTCAACAGCACAGGTACCTACATAGTGTGTGATACACTACTAAGCTACTTCAGTATGGAATCCATATAATATTTTTTATATTTGAAACATACTTTAGTTACTTGAAGTAAGTGTTACCATTGTGAAATGCCCAAACAAATGAAACTGCCTTTCAGTTCATATAAATATTAGTACAACAGTGCAGTATTTGCTGATGCACATTGATTCATAATTTACTTTTTGTGAATAAAAAAGAATGCAGAATTGTTGGCCTTGTAAACAAAGGTATTCTTGGTTTATATCCTTTTTGGTGACATAGGTTCACTATTCTAAACACCAAAGCCCAACCATTTAAAGGTGTTAAACAGGACTTGCACAAAACAAAGGGGAAATACCGGGCACCTGTGGCAAAGCTCCTGGAACTGCCTGGTCGATGCTCGTCCTAGGCTTTCTCTTGGTTCCCTTAGGCAGAGGGACCCCTGTGGAAGCCTAAATGACGATTCAGATTCCCAATAATCAATTAGTATCCCTTCTGGAGAACAGAAGTCTCCACAAGGAAATGGAGGGGGTATTGTATTATGTGCTACACCTCTGCACTACTCCTACAGGAGTAGGGAAGAGAAAGAACCCCATTTTTTATAAACAACCCTCACCCACTCTAATAGTGGCATGGTTCACCATTGGGTCCGCCCTGGCTCCTGAAGGTCAGAGTGGGCTCAACCATATTTTAGGGAGCTCTTTTGAAGATTATTTTTTAGGGGGGCGTAATATTTAGGAGAAAATGCCCTCTTCCACTCCAAAAGTATCCCTTTATTAGTGGGGTAAAAGGGAAGGTTAAAAACAAATACTTAGTAGGGGTATTTAGGATGTAATGGTCCTATGACCCAAGTTCACCAACATGTTTTAGCCCTATCCTCATGGCCTAAAAAGGTCCCGGGCTTTTTCTGGGGTGGGTTTGTAAATATGTCACTCCCCCAATGACATGTCTAACGTGTTTTTTTTGTGCGGCATGCGATAAACTCAAAGCATGCTCTTAGTGTGTAATACTTGTCAATCAGTGTTGTACCTGTTAATAAAGAAAATATGTTGAGGACCTCAACATATTTTCTATACATAGTATAGGGCTGAAACATGTTGATGAAGTAGGGTCATAAGACCATTACATCCTAAATACCATTAAATAGTTTTTGTTTTTAACATTGGCTTCCACCCCACTAATAAAGGGATACCTTGGGAGCGGAAGCAGAAATGTAGTCTTAAAATCTATAACTCTGGTTATATGTATGCTATTTCGTTAATTTTGGTATCTAAATAAAAATGAAAAAAACACTCTATTTTTATAAATTGGTGTTGGACTTCTCTTGAGTAGCGTAAATTGCTTATCGTCCATATTGGTAGTCTTAAGTGCTCAACATATATTACTCTAGTAAAGCCTGACTACTCTTTGCCACACTAGCAGAACTGAGCTAAGGCTTTATTAGTGAATCCAAGGACCATTTTTGAGGTTTGTGACAGTATTGCGTGGTGAAACCTAACCAGCATCACCACATAATATTAATCCTACCTATGCTATGTTATGTTATTGGTCATTTGTACCGCGCACGGATACTCGAGCATGTCCCGGCGCGACAAGCCTGAGCAGGGGTAAGCAGAAGTGGAGGAAGCAGCTAAACGACTTAATCAAAAAGTAGAGTTTTCAGCTGCTTCTTGAATGTCCTAAGAATGTGGTTGTTCCTGAGCTCAAAAGGCAGGCTGTTCCAGGCCCTGGCTGCCCTTACAGAAAGGGAGCTCCCTCCCATTCTGGCAAGGCGGTATCGTGGGATGGCAACAAGGCATGGTCCCGTTGACCGGAGATGCCTAGGTGGCGCATAGAAATTGAAGCGCCTCCTGAGGTATGGGGGTCCAGACGTGTAGAGGGCACCATGGGCGATGGTTAATGCCTTAAACAAAATGCGCTGGTCAAAGGGCAGCCAATGCAAGTCGTGCAGAAACTGCTTGATTCTGGAGCCTCGCGAAATACCTAGTAGCATTCTAGCGGCCGCGTTCTGAATAGTCTGCAGCTTTTTTTATCTGGTAACAGGGAAGGCCAATTTAAAGAGAATTGGCATAACCAAGGCGCGACAGGATGAGAGCGCTGGTCACCATTTCTTTAGCCGCTTTAGGCAGGAGCGGCAACATTTTCTTGAGGAGTTTTAGTGTGCCAAACCACACTCCTGACAATTTGTTGATCTGAGTTATGAATCTGAGGTCCTCGCTGAACCATACCCCCAGGTTTTTAGCTGGACTACCCATGGTTTTTGGAATGGGCAAGCCCTCGGGCCACAGGTCATCCCGGAAATTCAGCGGAAAGGTCCCGTAGAGGAGGACCTCAGACTTCTCCTCATTACATTAAAGTTGGGCCCGCAAAGCCAATTAAAAACTTCCGTCAGGCAGTTTCTAGCTGATTCCACGGATACCTCATCTTTTTTCCATGTAAAAAGCAGCTGGGTGTCATCAGTGTAACAGCGTAAACTACATATACAGAACCAAGTTACAAGAATATTCAGTGTAGCATGCACTGAAGCATGTCTTTTACCCGATTCGCATAATTCTCGCAGTTATTACTGAACACTTAAGGTTTTATTTTTTTATTTTTTTTAAATGCTTTATTGATTTTCACAAGGTCAGACAGAAAGCCTGTAACAGGTTTAGCATACAATATCTAAGGCAAAGTTATACATATATAGTCATAAAGTGAGGGTAATGCGCCTATATGGTAGCATGAGACTAACCCCAGTGATCAATAATAGAAGAAGAAAGGACAGGGAAAAGAAGGAAAAAAGGAAAGAGGAAAGAAGAGAAGGGAAGGAAGAGCAATGGTTAGTCGAGCTGTATCAATCACTTCCAACATTCTATGCATATGTTGGCACCAGAGCAAACCGATATTGGCAAGCCCAACATAGTACAGCAGCCTAGTACGGGTAACAATGGTAATTACACTTAAATACAATTATACAGGTGGTACGTCAGTAAAGGTACAGGATTTGAATCAATGGTAAACACTTTGTTCATGGAGGATCGTAAGAGTTTTATTTTTCAATATTTCCGATACCATTCTTCAGACCAGTCATTTTTCACTTTTCAAGTGTAAACCAAAATTACATTTATTTACAACGCGCTGAACTGTTTTTAGAGGAGAGAGTTGATCTGAGAAAATATATGTCTGACACTGATAAAATAATTTTGTGGCTCCGTGCATCCACTAGCTCGATTGTAAACGAGTTTTCTCTCACTGAAATAAATCGTATCCATTTCCGCTACTTTTCTTGTTTCAAATCTAATTTTGGATGTCATTTGAAGAAAAGGAATGTGTGACCTTCAGGTGGATGCATTGTGCCACTATTACATTGTTTTTTTCCATTAAAGCAACAATAGGTATCAAAACCAAGAGTATCTGGATTTTTAGGCTGCATTTAAAATTGTTTTGCACTTTGACATGACCATTTAGAAAGTGTCTATGCATAAGGTGCATATGTGTTGTGTACATTGTACATAAGTGCCACCTGTTTATAATACACTTATATAGCACTCAAATGCTTTTGAAGTGATGTGTACGTCATGACTGTTTACACTATGCCTGTGTTTTCCTGAATTAAGTCTTCCTTATGCCATCAAAGAGCTTTAAGACTCTGAGATTAAGTGAGATGTCCAATAAAAATTAAAATTAAATAAAGGGGCTTTGCTAGTGCATTTTGCGAGGTATCATAGCTTCAAGCACAGTAAATGGATCATATACGTTGATAATTCGTGTACTGAGCATTGCCACTGAAACATACTCTGATCTACTTGCTGCTAGTTCAAATCCGGGCGGGGCCAATTGACCCTTCCATCCTTATCAAGTAGGTACATTAGTTATCATTTAGTTGGGGAATAATAACATTTGTTATTTGCAGTGCTTGGAAACAGTAGAATTGCGTCATGATCCAGTACATAAAAAACAAGTAATCATGATGTAAAACTAAACAAATTATTATTATAGTAGAATATTGAAGCTTCCTCCAGCTACTGCTCCTTCGGAAAAGTTTCTTCTGTTCTTATAGTATTTTCATTAGGATTTCAAAATGTACTTCTCTTTTTGATTTTGAAAAATATATAGGTAAATTAGCTGAGCGCTATCTAAGAAAAACTATTTACATTGTGGAGAAGCACAACAGTTAACACACTGAAGATGTTAGTGCTTGCGCATCATACATGATTGACGCCACAGCTAAGTCTAAGGTACGACAGGCTAGGCAACGGCATTGTGCGCTAGGGGGAGTTGGGGGGCAGCCAACCTCAGGGAGGGGTGCCCCTTGGGGATTTTGGGGAAGTGGAGCAGTCAGATGACGACTGCTCAGGGTTTGGGCGTTTTTTAGGCTACTTACGTAGCCCTGGGGTATATATGCAGCCATTTTACGGTAACAGCCACCATTTTAACTTGGTGACACTGTAGCTGGTACCTGGTAGGCAACAAGTTTGTCAAGTAAAAGGAGCATTAGTTGCTGGTCATAGTTAGCAATCTTAGTCAGGTTTAGGTAGCATTAGGTTTACGACTATCTCCAATTTTGCCCTCACATAGCCCTGGCTTGTCGTAGGTGTAGTGTTACTTGTTGTACTATATCTGGATGCAGGGCCAACAGCAGCAAAATACCAGTCTGGGGGCATACTATGCTAAGCACAGAAGTGCAGTTTACATGCCTTTGAATCTGTGCCCCTTAATTTCACCGGTCACGCCCCCTTTGGAAAACCCCCAGTTTTTCACGCCACTCGCTCGGGAAAGCACTAATAACAGAGAACCTCCCATTTAGGGGGCATTGATATGGGGCCGGTGGTGTAGGCAGCTAGTGGAACACCCCTGACTGGGTCAGTGATAGCGGCCTTGTAGGAGGGTCAGCTGAGTTCTGGGCCCCGAGGTAAGGCTGGGAGCTGGAGGACTACTTTGACTGGGTTTTATGAAGTGGATAGGGAGGGACTGGTAGGGGCCGGAGAGAGTACACTGGGGGGGGATTATAGGGGGTGAGTGTAGCGGGCTCATAAAGAAGGTGGGGTTGGCAGGACTATCGAGCTGAAGACAGTGTAGTTGTAGGTGTTCTGTTTAGGAGGTCCCAGCACACCAGGTCTGTAATGGCTTTACACAGGTCAATAGGTAACTGGAGTGGCAGACTTGGGAGATCTTAGTGCGGCTTAAGGCCCCGAGGGGAAGAGAAGGCGTGGCCCATGCGGCCAGCTGGACGGCGACGTCGGACAACAAGATCATCACCCCAAGATTGTCTTGAATGGCCTCGGTGATTCAGCACGCTGGTGGGCTTAATACAGTCCCCAGCCAACCGGCATACAGGATGAAACCTCCTGCATCATTAGATAGGTTTGGCGG
Source organism: Triturus cristatus (assembly GCF_964204655.1). Taxonomy (NCBI): domain Eukaryota; kingdom Metazoa; phylum Chordata; class Amphibia; order Caudata; family Salamandridae; genus Triturus; species Triturus cristatus. The sequence goes on from NC_140588.1 coordinate 594,897,942, forward strand.
GCAGGGTGCAGCCCCAAATATAAGTTGGTTACAACAGTTTATGGTGGTGAAACATGATATACGAATGCGAGTGCCTGAAGATGAGGTAAAGGAATTGAGAGGGAGGATGAGGTACAATAGGAGGTGCCAAGTGGGGGGTACTATTAATCCGTATGCCAGAAATATTTTGCAGGATGCAGGTTCTCGGCACCCTCAATGCCAAAGTGGTGGAACTTTGCAGCACAAAGGCATTGCAAAATGGCGGGCCCTGGAGCGGGCATCAGCTTTGGTGCCAGGTAAGTGGACGTGGGGCAGACACCGCAACCAGGTTTTATTAGAGGTAGTGAAGGAGCCTCCTGTGAGTGAGGAGAACTGCTTACATGGTGCCAGCGGGGAGGCCCACCTTTGCTGGGGGGCAAAGGAGCCTCGTCTGAGGGGGGAGGTCCACCAGAGCAATACACGTGGGGAGTCCAGCCTAACCTGGCATTTGTGCCGGGAGTCCTGCCCGAGCGATACGAACGGGGAGGCCCGCAAAAGCTGGCATTGGTATGAGCGGGAAGGCCAGTCTCAGGGGAGGTTGCTATAGGGCACAATATACAGACAGTGGTTTTATCCATGCTAGTGTGCTTTAAGACCTCAGACAGTCCCACTAATTTCACAGGTAGACATTATCGGAAAACCCAAATAAATTAGGGATGTCATGCTTGGGTGGGGCAGGACAACAAACTCAGGGCCAGTATGGCCTGTTATCCAGTGGCACATTTGGGTGACATTGACCGGGGTTAGGCTACCATATTATGGGACCAGCTAAGTTGGGTAAAAGCTATTACGGCTTGAGGTACACCGTTCATATACTGGCCATTCCAGGGGTGCCCCAACCTGGGAGGGCTAGGGGGTGTGGCTAAGGAGGGAGTGGCCACTTTGCCGTTCATGGGGATTGCAATGAAGGGCTCTACATGACAAAGCATTAGAAAGTGTGATATGAGTGTTACAACTGCATAGCCAGATATGCAAGGGCACATGGCTGGAGGCCAGGGTCGATCCTGTGGTCCAGCAAGACATGGGCAGCTTTAGTTTTCCACAGGCAGGAAGGGGTGGACAGGGTCTGTGGGTACAGGCTCTTATGCCATTCCTGTTGGACAGATTGGACCTGGGGATGTTCTACTATGAATGTAAGGACATCAACAGGCTGTTGTTACAAGGTTTCCTGTGAAGATTCAGTCTGAGAGGAAGGCCAGAGAGTGTGACACTGGGTCCTACTTTGCAATCACAGGTAGGTTGTGAGAGGCAAAGTGGGCAAAGAGATTTGATAAGGTAGGATAGTGGGGTTCCTTGAGGAGGGATAGGAATGAGTTAGCTGTTCTCCCCCCAATTTTGGATGGGTACTGAAGTGGAACTGGGGCAGTTAGGTTGCTTCAGTACCTTTTGTGGCCAGACGGATAGTCAGTCAATGAATTTATATCTGAGGAACAAGTTTCTGTGACACACTCATCAGTTGAATGTAGCATTGATTTTAGGGGAAAGAGTGGGACAGGGGGTGCTTATGGTGAAGAGTGGCATTAAGTCTGCCTTCCGGTTGTTGCCAGTACATCCTGCTGACTTTTGACTTTCAGCTGTGTGAGAATCAATTCCAGAACAGATACTAGGGGGCAAACTGCATCTATGGGAATGTTTCTTTTTGGGTGCTCTCTTGTGGAGCTTCAGTCAGTTCTTACAATTATGTTTAACACGGTGCACAGGTCACGGACACATAACGCATTACTTGGTTGACGTACTGGAAAAAGGGAAATCAGTGCCCCGGACTGCCAGCGCAGGCTGGTAAGTTCCAGGAGCTCAAGGGTGATCAGGTTTGACATTGGCAGCGGCAGGATTCAGTGGGACCCAACACAGTCATGTTTGTATTGGTATAGAGCTAATTTAAGGGCTATGGAAACCTGGTTGCCAGGGGACAGGAGAGTTACAAGTAGAGGTTTCTGGAGACAATGTTGGGGAAGGCAAAAGTGATAGGCAGGAAGGTGCTGATCCTTTTGGGACATTGGGACCTTGCATGCAGGGAATGTGGGCGGGCTGGGCAGGGGTCTGTGGAAATATGGATTTTTCTGGTCAGTTATGTCCCCTATCTTGGACCCCAACGGTTCTATGTGCATGTTACAAGTACATGTATGGTCCCTCCAGTTCTAGTTATGAAGACGCAAATACATGTGCGTCCACCGTTAACATGTCCTCTGCTGATCCGCCATGAATGGGCCAGATATTCCATTCCTAAGTACGAAAGGCCACCGCCTTTATATGGTTCACTTATGCCATTTTTCAGTCCAGGCAAGTAGGCCCTGATTCTGTCATCAAGCTTTTCTTGCCTTCTGCCTCTGAAAGCTCCAGTCTGAGCCTGCATCTGTGACCATGAACTTTGTCTCATTCTCTGCGCTGCTCACGAAGCCTGACATCAGCCTGCTGCCTGCCAAAAACTGTATTTCACCTTCGAAAATTATCTGCTCCGCTCCCTGCCCAATGCATTCCTGTCTAGTAGCTTAAGTAAACATTCTGCCAGTTACCGAGCAAAGGCCCGGCTTCTCTGTCTTCATGCCAATAATTCATAGCCCTGTTCTATGGAAGATTCCGCCCTCGCATCTAGTATAGACACTTAGACGCTTGTACACGCACTAATAGTCAGTATAGTCAGTATAGAATAAGATTCCACTCGAAGAGACCTCTCTTTTGGATAACATAGTTCTTTAAACATAGGATGTTAGATATGATTTGGGATTAGGTTGACTTGACCCTCCAGACTTCTGTCGCCACATGTAGAGCTAAATGTCAAGTCCCCTTCACCCCCTAGTTGCACGTCAATCACACGTCATACTGCTGCGCGCGCATTTCTGCCAAGTATTTCTGCTGACATTGCGAAATTCTTTCATGTAACCACCCTCTTATGACATCACATCTGATGACGTTCTGTAAACACACCCAGTTACGCCTATCTTTGTCACGTATGAATATATTATCTCCACTATCAATTGTTACGCCTCTTGTATTAGCTTCACTGTAATGCTTATTGTATAAAAGTAATTGATTGTCAATAACGTATGTACTTCACTTCCTGAACCTTCGTGGTGATGGAACCTGGAGCAACCGATTATAATCGACCTCTGGAATAAAGCCCATTCCGAACCTCTAATACCACGGATTCTGCCTCTTATTTACTGAGCTATTTTTATTATGTTTCCGTATCAAATTAAGTCCCGGTAATTAAATTATTTACCACATAAATGGCGCCCGAATAGGGACACTTTCTCATCTCACGCGCCGGCGGTGCGTTGCAGGCCCGGTCTCCTGCCACAGCTGGACGGACAACAATGCGTACCAGCAGGATTTCCTGTATCTCCCTCCGGTCAAGCGGGGGCGACTGAGGCTGCGATCAACACCCAGACGAGGCGGTGAGAAGTGCGAAGTATCCCGACCAGAGCCTAGCTGAGAGAGCAAGATCCGAGGTATACAGAGGCCCACCAGTTTCCGAAGTTCCAAGTCGAGTCCAGTGTCCGAAGCGTTCGAGTCGAGTCCAGTCCGGTTCAAGTTCAGTCCAGTTTCTGAGGCCTTCTGTTTCCGAGCTACCCGGTGAGTACCATTACTGGGGAGGCGTTCTGGCGTGCACATAAGTTGTGCCGGCCCAGACGGGTTTGGGTACACAAATCCGGTCTGCACTGTTTCAGCAGTGTATCTGTACTGTTTAGCAGTATATCTAGTATATCAAGTATAAAAAATTCAGAATAATTCAGTTCAAGTCGAGTATCATGTTTAAATGATTAAGTTTTTCCTAGATCATCGTCATCATCACCGCTGCTCATTTTAAATGTTAAATGTTAAATGTATTTGATACGTCCTGCATATTGTGGTATGAATGACTGTTCATTATTGTGTTTTATTGTATTAAGTTTGTTCAAGATCAAGTAGCAGACCAGTTCTCAATATGCCGCTCTTTTCGAAATTAAGACAGATCACAACCAGAAAAGGGGTACTCGAAGAAGCTGTTCCCATTCCTCCTAGGGACACTCCAGGGTACTTCATGTATCATAAACATGGCCTAGACGCCATATTATTTCTCGATTTATGGGTAGACTACACTAAGGAATTACCAGAAAGTCAGAGGTGGCCCGCAGCTGGGACCTGGGATGCAGAGTGCATCGTGAAAGTAGAGGAAGAATTGTGGAAAAAGAAAGCTAGACAATCACAGAAAGACGCCATTGAATTATGGCGTAAAGAATCATATAGACGTACAGAAAAAGCACGTAGACAGGAAGAGAAGAGTAAAGAAAATTCAAATGAAGTCCGAGAAAATCTATTAATTAAAGAAGGTGCACGAGTGAAATCAGAACAAGTAGACAGACAAAGAAATGCCCTTATGAATGGTATGTATCCCCTTCTGGCTGAAGGATTACCTAAGGCTACTCCAGGGATACCAAAAGACTTGCCAACCCCATTATTTCCAATAAAGGTACATCCTAAGGGGCATCCTAGAACCGCAGAAGATGTTTTTCTTTCCTCATATTTAGATGACGCAGCTCCCGAGTATGCTAACCCCGCCCCACATAGACCGTTGGCCGGGGAGGTTCAACGCCAAGATCCTGTACCTGTACCCTTACAGCATCAAGTTCTGACACAAGTTCCGGCAAGCACATCTGTTTCTGCATCTGTCCCTACAGCTACTTCTATAGCTGTATCCACACCTATAGTTGCTGTATCACGTTCAACGAATCCTTTCACACCCGATACCCCAGATGGGGCTACCGGAGGTGCTACCAATATCTTTTCTACGCCACCTAGAATAAATAAACTTACTTTTCAAGAGTCAGCACATTCACGTACCCCCAAACTCATAAATGCCCGTACGCTTAAGGAACTTCTTATAGATTGTAGATATGACCCTGTGCCCGGAAAAGAGGACGAAATGACCCTAGCATCATTACGTATCAGACGAGCCGCAGTGTATTTAGGGAAATTACCAGGAATGACTGCACATCTAGATAATATATATCATTTTGTCCAAACCGGGCGAGATTCTGAATGTATTAACAGAGCTATGGAATACCAGAAAGTGGAAATACAGGGGGAACTGTTGCGTTTCCTCATAAATTGTGTGATCAGAAATCAAGACCGACCGGGGGTAGACCCGGAAGCAATGCAAACTCTTACCAGATGGAGCCAGAATATATCAGAAGGGAGACATGATAAGCAAAACTGTATAATAGCCATGTGCAGAAAGATCCGTAAAGAAATAGAACGCCTACACGAAGAAAGATTAACGGTAGACCAGTTTGAACAAAACGAGGAGGAAGAAGGATCAGGACTGCCCACAGGACAGTCAGAAACCGTAGCCTATGTAGGTAGAGGAAAATCTTGTAATAGTACTAGATGTCTTACTGATCCGATACGTCCGATGTGTCTAGAAAACAACAGGAAATTTCAAACACCAATAACAAATATAAGGTCTAACGAGCATTCATTCCAAGCAGCAGATAAATTACTCCGAGAACGAAGGGGTTATCATTTTCTCGATTCTATGGATGAACAAGAATTAGCCAGGTCAGCTGTCCATTGGGTTGACAGCCCTGGGAAGTATAGTGATGACACAATAGCACACACATTTTTGAATCTCACCCCAGATGAACAGCGTTTAGCTGGGATTTATATGATTCAACAACTTCTTATACTATATAAAAGCCAACATTCAGATCCTGGTCCCTTACCTGATATATTGACCGAATTACTCACGAATAGATGGAGAGGTTCAGGTACTAAGCTAATTAAAGAAATACTAGAATCAAGAAAGCAGTACATTCTTTTTATCTGCCCAGAACATGTCTCACTGCCCATCAAGGAAAGAGCCATGTATTACATGGACAGACAGAATCCCTTACGAGAAGTGCACCCAATAAAGGGCGAGGACAATGAGTTTAAACGTGTATATGTGTATACGCCCATATCGAAAATAGAATTGTTGGAAATGAAGAAAGTGGTACCCAGTCATGACAAAGACCCAGCGGGTTTCCACCGAGAAATTAAAGACATGTTACTCATGGGAGAGTATACCTATCCCGACATTATGACAATATTAAAGGTATTAATGCCTGCTGGCATTTATGAAAAACTCAAGGAAAAAGAGTGGGAGGTGGGAGACCAAAAAATAGATTGGACAACATTAGAAAATGAAGAAAAGGCCCGAGGTCCAGGTTCAGGGCTTGGGGACAAAACTAAAGCACTGCCAGGTCTACTAGTACTGGTACTGCCACGTTTATTAACCACGAAAAAGGAAGACTGGGGTGCAATTTCAGCCTGTAAACAAAAGCAAGATGAAGACACTAGTGATTTCTATGCACGATTTGAAAAATGTTTTGGTATAAATAGTGGTATAAAAGCAAGTAGCGAATCATACCCACATCTGTTTGTGACAAAATTAGTTGAAAATTCCTTGCCCCAAGTGAAGAATAGAGTATTAAAATTCGAGAGTACCTGGCAAGGTAACACTCCATCACAAATGTTACAAATGTTACAGTATCATCACAATAGAATTAGAGAGGAACAAGATCATGAACAAAGACGCATGAAAGACACAAAAATGAAAATGCTAGTCTCCCAGACAGTTCCAGCTGAAGGACATAAAAAGGGTACGACACATTCTGGCGATTTAGCAGGACCTGTAAAAGGGACATGCAACTATTGTAAACAACTAGGTCATCATGTACACGATTGCCCAGTCCTGAAGCGTAATATCGCCACGGGTATTACAAAAGAAAGACCACGGCCACTTAGACAGGATCAGAATGAACAAGGTGCACCGCAGCATGCACAGGCCATGCCAGCTCCACAACAGACTATACAGTTTGTGCCAGCTGCACCAGCGCTGCCTGTTGCTGCCACGCAAACCACGACACGACAATTGTATCAGACCGCACAGTATGACTATCCTGATTATCAACGATATGCATGAACCAGCCTAGAGAGGGAAGTTGACTTACCCCTTATCGAGATACCTGTAGATCAAGAAGGACCTTATGTGCATAGTGAATTATTAGGCCAAGACAGAAAATTTTTACTCGATACAGGGGCAAGTCGAACAACTATAAAACGTAGTGAAGTTCCAGGGGCACCCCTCTCAGGCTCACAGAATATTTCCCTTGGTTTTTCAGGAAGACCTATTGTTAATGAAGTGTCACAACCTCTTCCACTTACGATAGGACCTTTGACCCGAACTACAGATTTGTTGCTTACTAAATCATGTCCAGAAAACCTGTTAGGAATAAAGACATTGAAAGCTCTAGGAGCTATAATATGTTGTTCTCCGGAAGGAGTAAGATTGTTTTTACGTGATTTTAAAGGTCATTATGTGTCTAGAGACATGGATCCCCGATTGCAGACTTTACCTACACATCTATGGGCACAAGGCCCTACTGATGTTGGTTGCATGAATATTACACCATATCGAGTTACACTAAAGGCAGGAGTGGTACTACCACGAATGCGACAATACAAGTTACCACCAGATGCTGTAGTGGCTTTACTACAAATCATTGACGAGCTCATTGCCCAAGGAGTGGTTGTAGAAACAGACTCCAATGTATGTAATTCACCGATAATTCCGATTCTCAAACGAACAGATCCGAAGGCCCCGCCAGTATATCGATTGATTATTGATCTGCGCGAATTAAACAAGTGTATTGTGCCACAATTCCCTGTGGTCCCCGATATCTCATCATTACTGACAGCTATTGATTCCGAAGCAACATTCTTTACTGTAATTGATCTCAAAAATGCCTTTTTCAGCGTCCCAATAGATCCGGAAAGCCAATATTTGTTCGGATTTAGTTTAAATGGACGTAGCTTTAAATTCTCACGCGCACCTCAAGGATTTACAGAAAGCCCCAGCATCTATAGCCAAGCACTGAAACGAGAACTTGACAGTATCCACATGCCAGTTAACACTGCTTTGCTTCAATATGTCGATGATCTGCTGATCACCGCCCGAAGCGAACCTGAATGTGAAAAAGCATCACTGGCAGTTTTACAATTCCTAGCCGAAAAAGGGCACAAGGTGTCCCCTTCTAAGCTGCAATTCTGTGTCCAGCGAGTTATTTACCTTGGTCACTCGCTGACCAAGGAGGGAAGGCAGCTTACACCCGACCGCATTCAGTTAATAGCTAACATGCCAATACCCAAGACGCAAAAGGAGGTGCGGGCTTTCATAGGCCTCACTTCATATTGTAGGCAGTGGATCCCTCAGTATGCATTTCTAGCAAAACCACTCATTCAGTTGACAACACAGGAGGTAGCCACATCGACTGCCCTCCCTTGGACTCAGGAACACACACACGCTTTTGAAAGCTTAAAGAAAGCTTTATGTCAAGCGCCAGTTTTAGCAACACCATGTTACAGTAAACAGTTTACACTCTTTATTACAGAACGCGAAGGTACTGCCTTGTCAGTACTCATACAGGAACAAGCAGGAGCACACAAACCATGTGCTTATTTTTCTAGTACATTAGATCCCGTAGCTCAGGCTCTGCCTGCGTGCCTGAAATCAGTGGCAGCGACAGCTTTAGCAATCAGACAAAGCGATGCCATAGTGTTAGGACATCCATTGACAGTACAAGTACCACACGCAGTAGAGGTTCTTGTGAACCGAACGCAAACACAACATTTGACTATAGCAAGACTTACAGGGTACGAACTAACATTGTTTCAGCCACATATAGAAATCAGACGTTGTAACACATTGAATCCTGCCACACTTTTACCTGTAAATGGAACAGACCCATTAGCCCACGATTGTATTGATGTTATTACAATCACGACGAAACCCAGACAAGACTTGACAGATGTCCCATTGTCAGATCCAGACCTGACGTTGTATGTAGATGGTTCATGTATGAGAACAAGTACAGGAGAGTTAGTGGCCGCTTACGCAGTCACCACAGACACTGAAATTATTGAAACCAAGTGTATAAATACCTTGTCCGCTCAAGCAGCAGAGCTCGTCGCTCTGACACAAGCCTGTATTCAAGCCACAAATAAAAAAGTCAACATATACACTGATTCACGTTATGCATTCGGAGTCGTACATGACTTCGGCGTGCTGTGGCGAGAGAGAGGTTATTTAACTTCTCACGGTGCCCACATTCAGCACGGACCCCTCATTCATGCCTTATTAAATACAATACATTTGCCCATTGCAATATCGATTATGAAATGTAAAGCTCACACGAAAATTACTGATATCATTTCTCAAGGCAATGATCTAGCTGACAGAACAGCTAAACAGACTGCTCAAACTCAAACATCCGACATGACAAAGACAATAGTCCAGATACCACCACATTGTATGATGGTTAAGGATCCCGCTCTTGATGTAATTGACATACAGACATACGCTACACCAGACGAAATAAAGAAATGGACTGAATTAGGAGGGATCCAAACCGATCAAGGATGGATGATGAAGGAAAAATCTGTGTGGTTCCTTCCTGATTCAATGGTCCAAGTTATAATTAACACTGTACATAGTCCTGCACATCTAGGAGAGAAAGCAATGCTAGACAGCATTCAACATATTTGGTTCAACAAGCATTTACGAGCAGCAGCGAAACAAAAAGTTCGTACCTGCATGATATGTTGCCAGTTCAACCCAGGAAAAAGCGTTCCCGTAGAACAGGGTGGATTTCATCCTCCTGATCATCCTTTTGAAGTCCTCCAGATGGATTATATCCAGATGGAACGATGTAGAGGATTCAAATATGTTCTCGTAGTTGTGTGTGCTCTTTCCCGTTGGACGGAGGCATACCCGGTTTCAGATTACACTGCCCCGACTACTGCCAAACAGTTGGTTCGAGAATTCTTCCCACGATACGGTTTACCACGTGTTGTTCACTCAGATAACGGCCAGCCGTTCTCATCCGAATTAATGAAACACGTTTCACTTTTGTTAGGCTATCAGTGGAAATTCCACTGTGTCCGACACCCCGAAGCAGCAGGTCTCGTAGAAAGACATAATCAGACTCTGAAAATAAGATTATCCAAAATATGCAGAGAGAAAGGTGTCGACTGGGTAGTAGCATTACCAGTTGCACTCTTTTACACAAGAATGGTAGCACACTCTCGAACAGGGCTATCCCCGTATGAAGTGATCTTCGGCAGACCACCAAATATGTGGGGGACGCCTATACCACGCAAAATAACTGATATTGACTGTAACATGCTGACAGATTACTTGGCTTCCTTGATGTCTGCACTACAATCTTGTCGTTCACAGGTAGCTGCAGCTTTTCCTGACAACACTGAGGTGAAACCCCATGACGTGGTTCCGGGAGACTTAGTCCTCGTGAGGAACTTTGATCGAAAGACGCAGCTGGAACCTAGGTGGAGGTCACCTCAACTGGTGTTGCTCACAACAAGAACAGCCGTGAAGGTCGAAGGCAGAAAAGGATGGATTCATTCAAGTCATATCAAGAAATTTCATGGACTAAAATCAGATGTGAATGCCTCACCTTGTGTGTCTTCACCCATTGACTCAAAACTTCCTTTTGTGGAAAAAAGTGACTCTGAACATTATAAATTAAAGCTCAGGTCCAATCAGTCGAGCAATTTGATTGTTTAAGTCCTCTCCAAGGTGAAGCGGTTGAATTGTCTCTGACATGTATCCCTTGGACCTGAATAGAGAAAACACCCGAAAAATGTTGAAACGACAGGCGTACTGTAAATCACTGCGTAGTCATTGCATAGTGACGTTATTAATTTTATTTTTCTCAAGTCTTTTAGTAATTATTGCAAGTATATTGTTGCACATATATTATCCTATTTCTAGACATATTTACAATGTTACTGCTGAACATTCTTTTGGTAAATTACCTCCGCTTGAGTTGTCTTATAGATTTGCACTGCGCAATAACACGTTTATTAGTATGTTGCATCATTCCCATCAGGTTAGCAATGCTACAAATTGTTGGATATGTGGCCGACTCCCTCCCTATCAGAATTATAAAGGAATTCTACCTCTTTTTCCATACCCGTTCACACACAACGGCTCCTGTGGAGCATGGTTTAGTTTAATTAATTCCCAAGATTCGAACTCTGCAGTTTATCAAGACAATGGGGTATGGGGAAATCTGAACTCAGTTTTACTTAAGGTCTGCCACCCCAACAAGGAGGGACTTCCCAAAGGAACAGGAACTGATCTAGAAAATGAAGTGTATGGATTAGGTAACTTTACGCTTAATCTTATGATCCTAAATGTCGAATCCGAAGCTACTCCAATTTTGCCCGCTATGTCAATATTTCCAGTAAAAGGTGAATTATGTGTAAGAAAGAATGGTTCCATACATATGGGCCATAGTAAATGCACCATTGTAGTAGAATTTAGTGATCAAGGCAAGTCTACATTTAGAGCTTCCCGCCATTCCTATTTCATATGTGGTCAGACGGCATATGTACGTTTGCCTCTAGATTGGGATGGTACTTGCTACATTGGATTCCTTTTGCCACCTGTTTTTCTAGCTCCTCCTGATTATCACAGAAATATTCATTTAGTATATAATAGGGAAAGGAGAGATCTCCCAATAGTCGATTACACTGAAACAGCATGGGAAAAATACACCGATTTCAATAAAGGTTTCTTTCCCTATATAGGTACAGTTACCAATAGTAAGCTGATACGTAGATTAACTAGAACCCTTGAAGCAGTAGTGAACGAAACTATTTCCGCCTTAGGCAATTTAACAGAAGAGCAGTCTGCTATGCGGATTGTTGTGCTTCAAAATCGTCTTGTCCTTGACGTCATCCTGGCCGATAGGGGCGGAGCTTGTAGGGTCATCGGATCAAGCTGTTGCATATTCATACCAGAAAATTCGCCATCTGTATATAAGGCCATAACCCGCCTTCATAAGATTGTAAGCCAGATACACCAGAATCCAGGCACCTGGACTTGGTCCGGTTGGTTTTGGAGTGTATTATCTACCTTTGGATGGAGAGTCCTATCCTTCCTAGGTATTGGCCTTCTCATATTATTCAGTTGTTGCTTATGCCTGCAATGTGGACCAGCGATTTGTGGTCTGTGTGCCACATCGTGCATTCCACATCAAGATTTTCATTCAAGATCCCGGAAGAAGAAAGAAGAACAAATGATGCTATATGAACAGATCAATGGATTAATGAAGATTGATATCTCTTGACGGGCAAGTAGGGGACAAGGAGGGAATGTGGAAATATGGATTTTTCTGGTCAGTTATGTCCCCTATCTTGGACCCCAACGGTTCTATGTGCATGTTACAAGTACATGTATGTTCCCTCCAGTTCTAGTTATGAAGACGCAAATACATGTGCGTCCACCGTTAACATGTCCTCTGCTGATCCGCCATGAATGGGCCAGATATTCCATTCCTAAGTACGAAAGGCCACCGCCTTTATATGGTTCACTTATGCCATTTTTCAGTCCAGGCAAGTAGGCCCTGATTCTGTCATCAAGCTTTTCTTGCCTTCTGCCTCTGAAAGCTCCAGTCTGAGCCTGCATCTGTGACCATGAACTTTGTCTCATTCTCTGCGCGGCTCACGAAGCCTGACATCAGCCTGCTGCCTGCCAAAAACTGTATTTCACCTTCGAAAATTATCTGCTCCGCTCCCTGCCCAATGCATTCCTGTCTAGTAGCTTAGTAAACATTCTGCCAGTTACCGAGCAAAGGCCCGGCTTCTCTGTCTTCATGCAAATAATTCATAGCCCTGTTCTATGGAAGATTCCGCCCTAGCATCTAGTATAGACACTTAAACGCTTGTACACGCACTAATAGTCAGTATAGTCAGTATAGAATAAGATTCCACTCGAAGAGACCTCTCTTTTGGATAACATAGTTCTTTAAACATAGGATGTTAGATATGATTTGGGATTAGGTTGACTTGACCCTCCAGACTTCTGTCGCCACATGTAGAGCTAAATGTCAAGTCCCCTTCACCCCCTAGTTGCACGTCAATCACACGTCATACTGCTGCGCGCGCATTTCTGCCAAGTATTTCTGCTGACATTGCGAAATTCTTTCATGTAACCACCCTCTTATGACATCACATCTGATGACGTTCTGTAAACACACCCAGTTACGCCTATCTTTGTCACGTATGAATATATTATCTCCACTATCAATTGTTACGCCTCTTGTATTAGCTTCACTGTAATGCTTATTGTATAAAAGTAATTGATTGTCAATAACGTATGTACTTCACTTCCTGAACCTTCGTGGTGATGGAACCTGGAGCAACCGATTATAATCGACCTCTGGAATAAAGCCCATTCCGAACCTCTAATACCACGGATTCTGCCTCTTATTTACTGAGCTATTTTTATTATGTTTCTGTATCAAATTAAGTCCCGGTAATTAAATTATTTACCACAGGTCAAGAGGTTGGGGTATCTTGCTTGGGTTGCTATTTCAGACTGGCTACAGAGGTGTCAAGTCTTTCCACGACTCTTTCATGGGTTTTCTCCTAGCAGTATTGACAGACAGGGATTTGGATGCTGAGATCTGTGCAGGAGCGGCAGTAGGTTTTTGCTTTTGTATCTTCTTGGAAGAGGCATTGGTGGTGCTGAGGTGTGGCGACCAGAGGGGATGTGGTGTCGCCGCAGCATGACCTTCTTTTGGGGTAACAGGGGCGTTCTTGGGGAGAACATTTGGCATATAGTAGTTCAATTTAGAATTGATGCCAGGTCAGTGGTATGGGTGGAGAATGGGTAATCAGCCAGGCAGCTTTTAGGCATTACTCTAAAATACAGGTATCTTGATATCATGTTGGGAGCCAGGAAGGTACCAGGTGGGGAGGCCATCATTGTTGATGTTCTGGCTAGTGCACAGTGGTAGAGATTACATGGTTTTGCCAAGGAGGTGGAAAAGGTTAGGACCCGGATGACTTGGGATCTCTAGTCATTAAGGGGAAATGGATGCTTTAGTTGATAGCTGTTTTCTATAGCAGTGTAGAAGAGGACGGCTTAGGCCCAGGCCTGGTCTATCTTTAGTGGGTGGGGCCAGGTGGAGGTCAGAGGACTGGGTAGGATACAAGACATAATGAGATTTGAGGATCTCATGGTGGTAGGACAGTCAAGAACAACCATTTATGGCAAACTGGCAGATATTGCCTTCACAGGCAAGCTTTGGTGGTATTATGCACCCTCTTCAGGTGATTAGGAGGAGAATATTTAGAGGGCGGTAAGTTGACTGGAGCCCTTTGTAATTCTGCCTTTCAGTGCAGTGCACTTGATTCTCTCTAGGGAGTGCAGTGGGAGCGTCAAGGTGTTTTTTGATCTAAGCCCTTATGCCCAAGATGTTTTTTCCTGAGCTTTGCAGGTCCATGAACTTTTGAGGGGTAAGGGGAGTAAGGCCATTCTCTGGGAAGTGGTCAGTTGGTCCGTAGTAGGCCTGCGGGTATGGATCGACACATCTACGGCAGAGCAAAGTAGTACAGGCAGGAACTGATGGCTCTAGTTATGTCACATAGTTAGGTTTGCTCAGTGCTCTGTGGTACCAACCATTCAGACCTGTTTAGTGCTGGGTCAGCACCATTTTAGAAGAGGAGGAGGGGTTTGTTAAAATTATGGTTCAGGTTGTCAACTTTGTTTCAGTTTTTCAAGTTTTGTTCCTGGGCCGCAGGCTACGGGTTGGAAGATGTGGATTTGTGGGCCACTCGTACGTCAAGACACTAGTTTAAGGTCCCGTGGGGAGTTTCATTGGTTAAGAGGTTAATAGATGTAGTAAAGAGGGAAGGCCATTTAGAGGTCTCAGTTGCAGTTGACCAACTGGAGCATGTGCGATATTGCTGAATTAAGTTGTGCTGGGGGGACATTTTAGAGGTAGGTCAACGTAGGTGATTAACCTTGTATAGTGAGGTTGTAATTTTGTAAGGGAAAGGCCAAGGTTGTTTTATGATGTGCACCTGTTTCAATAAAGCCGCCTTTTCGACACAAACCTGGTTTTAGTGGTCTGTGCTGCTCCCCTCTTCCCTGAAGAGGAAACTGGCATTGCAGCAACATAGGAAAGAGGTGATGGGTAGTGAAAATGTGTCTGAGCTTCCCGATACATGCCTAGTGACATCTCTATAAACAGGCACTGGCTGCGCCACCTTGTGGCCTTGCTAAAGTTTAAAAAAAGCCTTCGACACAGCGGCTCTTGTTATTTTGTGTACAAGCGCATTCTTTCTATTTAGTTACCAATTCAAATTGTTACGGCAACGAAAAAGAAATGAAAATGTGGAAGGGGGAGTGGAAGCAACAAAGGGGAAGATTGGTAGAACAGTGAACCAACATGGGGAGGGTGGTTGGAACAGCGAAGCAACACAGGGAGAGATGGAGAGGACATAAAAGCGATAGGGGAGGGTAGAAGTGAATGCCACACAGGGGTTGGGGGAAAAGCAACACAGAGAGTTCAGATGGTTAAGCAATGGATAGAAGTGCACAGGTGACTGCAAGAGGTAAAAGGCAGGAAGAAGCAGTCGAGCAACAGAGAACAACAAGGAGTGTAGAGGGATATATGTACAGGAAGGAGATAGCTCGAAAACACATGTTTTCTGATGCAGTGCGTCACACAAACGGAAAAATATAGTGCTTGAAAACCAAGAAGTGGAAGCAGCAATGCCAGACAATCAAAAAGAGGTAGTATAGAGGCAATGCTCCATGGGATGAATAAACACAAGACTGAGCAAGGTAAAAGCAGGTAAATGAGTGTGGCAAGAACATCAACCAATGGTAAGCAATGGGTGGATCTGAGCCCCTCTATGTTCTTGGTAAGCCTCAATAAGCCTTGTAACAGACAGCACGTGTGCCCTAAAATACCTGCACTAGTAGCACAGTTGATGGGAGCAGATCATGAAGAGAAATTGCACAAGGGACACGTACAGTGGGAAAAAAGAAGTGACAGCAGAGAGAAATTGAAGAAGATGTAAAAGGAAGAAGACACCAGCAAATACAAGAGTCTGAAGTCCTGGTGCGTTACATACAGAAGGGCCAAGGGGGATAAAGCTAGCTTTTGGACTTGGCTCTCTCTGCAGGGTCATCCCCAAATTGTTTGCCTTTAGCCTCCTGTTTTCTGAACCCACTTTTGTTGGCTTTTAGGACTTTTTGTATCACTGCTAACCAGTGCTAAAGAGCTTGTGCTCTCTCCTTTAAACATGGGGAAATTGGCTTACTCACAATTGGCACATTTGATTTACATGCAAGTCCCTACTTAAATGATACTGCATGTACCCAGAGCCTGTAAATTAAATACTACAAGTAGCCTGCAGAACTGATTGTGCCACCCACTTAAGTAGCATTTTAAAACATGTACAGGGTGTTTCATTGCAGCCTATGTGTCAAATTTTAAACTGCTATTTCGACCTGTCAAAATAAAACTTTTGCCAGGCCTTAACCCCCTGCTTAATAAATATAGGTCACCCCCAGGGTAGGCCGAAAACAGCCCCCAGGGCAGGGTGCAGTGTATTTAAAAAGTTAAATATGTACTTTTAAATTTTACATGATAGTAGAACTGCTGGCGCAGATGGAATCCCAGCAAATATTTTTCTACTTGACAGCAAGCCTGGTTGAATATAACCTCTTCATTGCTAACGCCATTGCTAGCGGAACCCTGATCCCAGAATCCTGGAGGGGGGCTGTAGTGATACCAATATTCAAGAAGGGCGATAGATTCCAGCCTGAGAATTAAAGGCCAATTAGCCTTATTGACCACCCTGAAAATGTTTTCAGCTGATGTATGTTCGCCAAGATCCAGGACAGGATAGACACAAATAAGATCTTATGTCCTTCCCAGGTTGGATTCAGGAAAAAAAGCATCCACCATTGACCAAGTGTTCAAGTTTGTGATGATTTAATGGAAAATGGTTGTAATCACTCACAAGGATTGGAAATCAACACTGTTAAGACAAAACTGGCTTTTTTCAATCTGCACAAAACATTTAAAGGAGGATTTGTTTTGATGGCCTGCCATGGGAGAGGGTGGACTCCTTTGCGAACCTGGGAATCACTCTTGCTGACTCCATGTCCTGGAAACCCCATGTTAGTAAGGTGATCATACAGCACAAACAATTGGTGGTTGCTATTTTGAAAGAGCATAAGGGTTCTTCAAGTAAACCAATAGCCCCGGCCCTTTAAATATGTGAATTGAGAGCATTGGTGTCCGCTCTATACAGAAAATAACTTCTGGGATTTGTTAATATCAACAAGCTCACCGTATCAGAACACACATTTTTGAGAAACATTGCCCAGCTCCCTCTGAGTACCCCTCAATTCCCCTTATCATTGGATATGGGTATAAGAAAGTTGGGGGGCAAATGTAGATTGTGTCCAATTATGTTTTCGAGGCACCTCTGGTCCACTTCTGAGCTAGCTAACTACACTGTTGCCTTTCAAGATGTAGTGAAATCAGGCCTCGATAACATCTAATGGTCACTTCCTACCTTTGGCTAGGTAACTTATGGGAAAGACACAGTTCAGCTCCAAATCATCCCCAAAAGAAGTAATAAAAAACCTCTGCTGGGCAAAAGCAGTGAAAATTGATGTCCACAGAATGACAAATGCCCCCTTGACAGTTCTAGGGCTGCATTATGGTACCACTGTACGGAAAACTATATTTCCAGTTTAGAGTTGGCACTTTTGAACTTTTATATCTTTTACCTATAAACAGTCACCTTCCGATTCACTGGCTTGTGTCTTGTGTAACCATCCAAGGTAAACTGTAGCCCATGTCTTTTTTGCATATCCTGCTTATGCCCGTGGCCTTGCTTATTGGTTCCACAAATTTGGGAGAGGTACCCTTCTAATTAAAAGCGACAGGATCTCAACGTTAATTAAAAATCAGGAAAGGATGCCTTGTGTGTCACTCACTCTCTAATGTATACCATTCATAACTGTATATCTTATATAAGTAAAGGGAAAATTCCCCTGCCTACTGGCATGTATCAACACTTTCTTGACAACGACAACTGTATTATGGCAAAAAATGTCTGGTTTATTACAGATTGAGCTATATATACAATTAAAATATACTGTATCCAATATTTCATTACAATATATAACAAATCCACATTTTATAAAGTCACAAACTATCTATTATATGTAAAAAGTCATTACAAATACATCTTGAAATAATTTTCCACTTCTAATAGCTGTGGGTGACAGTAACCCCAAATTCTTCAAATACAAAAATAATTATAACCAAATCACATGAATATACAAATCTTTGCCTGAAGTTGTCAATGTGGCGTTTCGGTGGTTTCTTGAGCCGTTCACGCCACCTTCTTCAGGACAAACAGTTTTTTAAAAGACAGGTTTATCTAAAAAGTGAAAGAACAATAGTTAAAATTTCAATCCAATTTAAAAATTATAAGGCAAGTTTTCATAAACAGGCTAAGTGTGTTGTTTCTTTCTGTTCTCTAATATTACCCATTGCATCCCCTCATGCATTCACATACTCATACTGTATTCATTCCTCACAAGTAGTATTCAAAACTCACTTGTGAGCGATGGTCAATGCCTTTGTAAAACTCATTGGGCCCGATTCACAGAACTAACTTAAGACAAAATCCTAAACTTACTACCATTTTGGTATTCACAGAAGGCACTTACTCATTTTGGTATTCACAGAAGGCACTTACTCATTTCGGTATTCACAGAAGTTAGGACTCCTAACTTCTGTGAATATCGAAATGAGTAAGTGCCTTCTGTGAATACCAAAATGAGTAAGTGCCTTCTGTAAATACCAAAATGGTAGTAAGTTAAGGATTTTGTCTTAAGTTAGTTCTGTGAATCGGGCCCATTGTCCTTTGAGTCACATAGGTTCTGAGTCGCTTTCTTTTTTATAAACCACTCTTCACATTCAATCATCAGTGGTTCACTTTCTATATATTCAAATCCTTCAGAGCTCCTTATTCTGAATCCCCCTATATTATCCTACATTGCAGACATCAAAAGTGTATTACACCTACCTAAAAGGAGCTTCCTTTCTACACTATTTTTCTATTTGTTTGTATCCTCGATTAAGTAGGGTTTTTGCTGATCTTTCTCTCTACAGAAATAAATAGATCTATTAGGTTTACTAATCTTGTTAGGTCTTTCAAGAACAAAGCCTGTAGGTAAATACACTTACTCAATATATAGTTTTCCCCTTTCTGTATTACTGCATCCAGGTATCCATTGACTGTACTAGTTGTTTTTACAGGATATTACTAGTGCTTGGGTCCCTGTCAATTAATTTTCTCCCAAACTTATGTGGCCCAGGGATCCTAATTACTCTTTCATGTCTGCCTAATAACACTTTTATCCCATTCATCCTTGCCTCAGTTTTCAATGCTTGAGTATAGTCTGTAGATATTTCTCATCACTTATTTATAATTTAAAAGACGCCTAATTTCCCTTTCATGCTCTTTTTTTTAGTTCGTGATAAAGAGGGTTTCTTAGTATTTTTCCCCACGATCCATTAGGGTTGCAAAGACACGTGATAGTCACTATCCCTTCACGTAGCTAGTTGTGGATCTCCTGTATTTTTCTTCACTCATCTTGTTTTCTTTCCCTTCTCACGTTTTTATATAAAATTTCCCTAAATACAATGTTCATAGAAGGTGTTGTGCTTATTGGTTGCCACCTTTATTCAACATACTAGGCATGTGCAGTCATGCCACTGATATCTGTATTTTTAGATCAGACTGCCAATCTGTATATGCATGTGCTGTAGCTAAGTTTTTGAGAGCAATGTAGTCAACCCACAGGCGTGTCCCTTTGTCATGTATGTAAACAACTGTTTTTAGTCATTTCATTCCTTAATGTAACCTACATTTTACTTTTTTGATGACCTTTCAAATCTTTATGGTATTTAAAAAATTTATAATTCTGAATGTTTTGTATTATTGTATGATTGTATGCACTTTTATTACTTTGATAGCTGAAATAAAGTTTTATTGAATTGAATTGGAATAGAAATAAACAACAGGGAATATTTAGTTGCAAATATGAAGAAACTGAATGGCTAGAGAGTTAAAAGGAGCAAGATCAATAGAGCTTTATCAAATAGTTGTGTGAGTAAAAGAAATAGATGGAGTGAGAAAACAGGATTTGATAAAAGTAATCACTGAAGCAGAACAGCAAGTAATGAAAAATATATTCCGGCTATGGAATAAAAGCCCAATGAGTGATCAGTGAAGCGAGAGAAAGGGGGACTGAGAGAGACTGAAAATACAATTAACAAGAGACAGCGAGAAGAATGGGACAAATAGATAGAGAAGGCTAAGGTAGAAGTCATGGATGGAGAAAGGACATGTGTAAAACAACAGGAAAGCAGAAAGACAGACAATGTGAGAAATAAAGAATAAGGGATAGCATTAAGAGCAAGGTTAGCAAAGGAATACAAAGGAATAAAGAGGATTGGAGGGATAAATTGATATTTGAAGAACCTATGAGGATGCAAAAAATAAATGGGTAGGTGAACATTGTAAGAAAGTAGAACTGGTTATAAATAAAAAAAATAAACACAAAACAACAGCTGAATAAAATAGATGTAGACAGGAAGAAACAGAAAATGAAGGTAGTAGAATATAGAGAGTGAAAATGGTACATGAGAGAGAAGATGAAGAATGCAAATCTGTGGAAAGGAAACTGTACGTTGTGTGCTAGAGAGTGGAGCCCCACGTGCAGCTTGCAAAAACACACTTGGTTCACCTATAGGAAACAATATGGTTCACCTATAGGAACTAATATGAAGGAGAGGTATTCTACCTTCATATCCTGGCAAAATCATTTTCAGTCTTTCATGAGAATGAACTGGTATTGTGATGTCAAACGCATTGAAGGCTATCATATCGCAGACAAGAATATTGTTTTTTTCTTTTTTGATATTGTAATTTATATTATATTTTAAATAACTTTGTACACACTAATCTTGCTATGTTTCCATCTCAATGTTTTTTCAATAATTCTAAAATATACTGTACCTGATATTTGAGCGGATTATACGGATTGCAGGGGAATTTGGAAGAACATTGTGTCATTTTTAAGGCCTATTTAAAAAATATATTTTCATTGTGAATTTGGAGATTACATTTTTAAGTGTGTATCATTCTCTAAAACCATTGGCAATTATATGTTTTAAATATTTTTTTAAAAGGGTATTTTTTAATTTTGTTTAAGTTTAGTGAAAGGTTACACATGTGTTATTTACATTAGTAAACCTTTTTACAAGTTTTTAACCTCTTCAGTGCCCCGCCCTTTCCCCGCCCTGTGCCGGGCGTTGAATTAGCGTGCGGGGTTCATGACGAGATAGTCTCGTCATGGGCACAGCGCAACCGCGCTCCATGACGAGACTATCTCGTCATGGGCACTGAAGGGGTTAAGTTATTTATCTACTTTACACATTTTTAATAAATACTATTTTTATATTTGTATGATTGTATATCTATTTTGCACTTTATTTGTTAAATATTTTTGATAATTATGTTTTAGACATTTTTAACATTTTTGTCTTATAATAATCTTCAAATTGTTAGTTTGTTTTTGTGTTTTTGTATGTTTACATTGTTTGTTTACATGCAATGTTTTTTTGCTTTTGTTGTCAATTTTGTAATGTGATTGGTAAATATAACACCCCCAAATCCAATAAATTCAATGAAGTGGCTAAAACAGGTGCTGAACTAGTATACATTATTGGCTGGCCATAAAAAGGACAGCATGCTTTGTAGCCTTTACAGTACTCTGGGAGATTGTCCCCGTTGAAATGTATTGTAGTGAATGGCAGGTCTTGAGAGTCACAAAAAGGAGCAAGTATAAAGGATGATAACAGATGTAGTTACAATATTACTCATTTGTTAGCTGTACAATATTAATTTTAGGAGTTGTGGTATGTTCTAAAGTGATTTTACCCTTTGAAAAATGCTGACCCTGTCTTGGAATTTCATGAATCATGAATCATGTTTGACAGAAAACTGATTTCTCTCATGTTATTCTCATAGAGGTTATGAAAGGTGCTACAGAATCTAAAATGATAGCATATTTTCTATAATTTTACAATATCTTTCTCAGCCATTTGAAAGTAAAGTCTCACATTTCCAGCAACAAATGTACTTCCAAAGGCAAAAAACTGTCAGTTGATTTCCCTGTGTTCTACCGCAGCCTCCCAGAGTGTTCTAAAGAACAACCAGAGCGCTCACAGTCTTACTTATGAGAAAAATGTAGCAGTCCTGAAGCCATCTTGATTAAATCAAACTGATAAAACTTAAAACATTTAATTTATAGAGGAATGAAATGGGGGGTAATTTTGTCATAGACGTTATATTTAGTGCTGTAGAAAGCAAAATTAGGACACATTTTAAATGAGTGCTTAAATATTTTCCTGAACTATTTCATTAAAATATTCTGACATGCAGACTGAAATAGCACAAGCAGCAGACTGCCAGTTAACTCACTGATGATAAACTGCAGGTTTCCCCAAGTGTTCTAATTAGCAATTAGAGTGCTAACATTCAGAATTTTAGACAAACGTGTGGCACATCTGAGCACCATCTTGATGGAATTGAAATGGAAAACTGAGAGCATTTTCTACTGCTGATACGGCAGTAATTGGGGAAATTAGGGAGCATCCTATCAAAAAAGTCTCACAAGATGGCCACCAGAGAAGAAAGAGCCCAACTTAAGCCCAAATACTTTGCAAACTTAAAGCCTCATTACGATGTCGGTCGGAAAGGCTCTGAACGGCATTCGGATTTTCCCAACCCATGTCGGAACCCATGTTTCCGACCAACTCGGAAACATTTCTGACCGACCGATTACGATAGAAGGTAACCATTCAGTCTTTCCGACTTGGTTTCAACTAGCATTCAGAGACACCGAGTCGGTTGGAGCCGAATTTTACAGCTCTACGGACCGCGTTTCCCACCGATGTATTACGATGTCAGATTGGGACAGCCTTTCCGAATTGGCCTGTCTGACAGAGAATAGCTTTTGGAAACTGACTTTGGGGGCCCCTAGCAGACGCCCTTCACCTGTAGGTCTCCGGTTGGGACTTGTGGGGGTACACATGGGACCCCTCTTTTCAACCTTCCACAGTGTGGCAGGCACCATGGGGTGCCTGCAACAGTGTGCAAGGTTTTCTGCAACTACCCTATTTAGGTCAAGCCTAGGGTCAGCGCGCAAGCGCTGCTCTGGTGAAGATCTTCTGTGGTTCAGTAGGTGAGGGAAGCATCGCCCACTCCCCCGCCCATATTTTTCATTGGTTTGTGTCTTTGTCCTTTGTAAATGCAGCCTTCAGATTTGTTTACAGGCTTGTTAGTCCCTCCCTATTATGTCCATGTCGTCATTTGTATCCTCCCATGGCTACTGGCCCCTTTACTTTGAGAGTTACACAGTACTTGTTATTTAGACTGTGTGCACTATTTTCTATAATGAGGTTCTCCTACTGCATCTCAACTCCCCCATCCCCCGATGTCCGTGCCTTCTCACCCCCTTCTTGCCCTCCCCCGCCAGCACTTCCGTTGTCCGTGCCTTCTCCCCCCGTTGTACGTGCCTCCACCCCCGCCCTCCCTCACGTTGTACCGATGATTACCGTTTGCAATGCAATAGGTCTCGCGTAAATGCGAGTCCAATTGCATTGCAAATGCTTGTTCTCCACGGCGCGGCTCGCAGGGTGAATCTCACTTTACCAAACACCGTCCCTGTAACAGAGGCAGACCAATAAAGCCAGCAAACCCTGCTGCTTCCAAAGGCTGTGCTTTATCTTTAATTACGCGTCGAGCAACAAAGCACAGGAGCATCGCATGTATCAGTTGCACCTCATGAATGCAGGTACTAGAGGACCATGGCGATCTCTACTGCCGGTCCTTGTTCTTACCTGTGCAGCGGAGTGGGGATACTCATTTTATTGACATTGTGACATATCTGGGATTGTACAACAATGTTCCCGACATGGGAAGAAGTGACTGGGATGCTTTTGAAAAGATTACCAAAAAGGCTTTAAAATGAGCCCTGCTAATTTTTTTGCACACTGCTTTGGTATCGGTGAAAGTGAGTATCACTTGTTTTAAATGTACTTCGACCACTGGTCTGAAAGGATGTAATACGAGACGTGGTCATGTGGCACTGGCAGCATGCTTAGCCCTCTGAGGCACACAATCTCCTTTGCTTGTCCAAATTATAAAACGTTAAGTAAACAAATTGAGGTAGGAGCTCAAAGCCCATACCCTACCGGGAGATAAATTGTTTTGGCAGTGAAAGTGTTACTAGCCATCACACTGCTACATGTCGAGGTGTAAGTCATAACCTCGGTTTCTACTTCAACATAAAACTAAATGTAGCTTCTTTCTCTGGTTTATCAGTAATATCCCGTTAAAATCTCAGAAATTTCCCTCCCAGAAGTGACTGGTTTCCTACACCAGTATTATTTTTATTATTCATTGCTTTGGTGCCCTCGGCTTATTTTCCGGGCATGAAAAAGCCGACCACGCATCACCCTTTCCAGTAATATTAATACTGACCTCACTTCCTCAAATTCTTCCTCATTATTTAGAAGCAAATCTTTCAATTCATTGAAATAAATCACACAGCTACAAAAAGGCTTAATTATGCCCCCACCTGGCACTGTATAGCTGCCAAAAGGATATGATTCACGTGTGTAAGAATAACCAGCACTGTCGAACAACAGCACACTGCATTCTGGGACATGCAGTTTTTCTTTTCAAACTGTTTATGTAATTGCAGACTTAAAAGAAATAATTGCAACAGCTGTGCATAAGGCCCACAACATAGAACTCTACTTCCAGGATTGATTTCTTTATAATTATTTGTTTTCAGTCTTATATTGAGGGTACTAGACTTGGGGTATCAGAGCACTTATAATAATAACACTACAAAAGTTGCAACAATAAGTGTATAATGTAAGGCTTTTATCAGTTAGAATACTATAAATTTACAATAACTTGTCAAGCAAAACATACAAGGATAGAAAGTAACAGTGCTTAGTAGTGGTTCGTAACATAAGTGTGTTTGAATGAGTAGCTGTTTGACTATCTTCTTGAAGGCATACAATGAGTGTTAAACATTTAATATTACCCTTAGCAGAGGTTTTCCTTATTTTAGTTTATAAAATGTGTACTGTGACTCTTTGTTCAGGGGTGCGGTCTTTTTAAACCATACTGATTGTTTGTTGTAAAGGATAAAACCAACGGACATTAAAAAGCTCCCTTCAGGGCCCTGTAGTCATGTCCTTACATTTTCAGGCAAAAACACTAATTTCTGAATAATAAGTGTTAAAGCACTATAGTACCCATGTTGTTCCTGCTTCCATTTCACATGCTTTACTTAATCTGGCATTCCCGATGTGTTTGCTTTCTCCAGGATGTTTTTACGTTTCTTTTTCTTCAGGCAGCATGTCTTGTCTCCCCTCCCTTATTACCTATTTCCCATTCTCTAATTCTCCAACGCCTCAAGTTAATATGACTGTGATAGCACTATGCAAATACAACACTCTACAGCAAATAAAAACACAAAAGTAAAAAACATTGAAAAGTTCTAATTTCACAAATGCAAGACCGCTTGCTTTACAAATGCTTGTTTCAATGGGAGCCTGTATTGTCGAACAAAACACAGGCTCCTTTGAAGCCTGTGTTCCAGAAACATCGTAATCGGTCGGTTGGAGTATATATGTATTCACAGAAAAAAACATAGGTTTCAGGGGTGTAATAGTTAGCTGGACATTTCACTCGTACAAAACCATAGAAATTCCTCCGTTATAGTTAATTCTGCTAACTATAACTCGCGTGCCCACAATGCACTGCTGATGATGTCACATATTACATCATTCATGACATGGTCAGTGACATCACTGGTGACATCAATGATGACATCTCAAATGACATCACTGATGACATCATCCAGTGTATGTGGTTTAGTTTTAAATTTAAATATGTATTATATATATACCAATCTGTATTGAAGATTGAGTGGATATATAACTGTCTGGATGGAGGATTTAGTAGCTGTCTGACTGTCTGTTTAAGTGAGTAATTAAAAGTGTCTCACTTAATACATGGATTAGTAACTAAACTATGTGAATGTGTGCATCACTGTCTCTGTTGTTGTATAACATGCTGCATCAGTTGGTCACTAACTACATGAGTGTGTATATTAGTTATTGATTAGTTGGGTGAGTATTTATATGGGACACTGAATTTGTGTTTGGTTGGATAGGGTGTGTGTAACTCTATGCATAGATGTGTGAATGGCTGATTGACTAGGTGTATAGGTTTAAGAGTGCATGTGGAAACAGTTGTTTGGGTGACTGAGTGTATTCATTTGTGTGTTGTTGAGCGAATATATGTTTTAGTTGTACATCTTCAACAAAGTAAAAAAATAAAAGTCATTGTATGTGAGAGTTGGTGTATATAAATAAGTATATATAAGAGTCAGTGATTGTGAGAGTAACTATATGAATGAGTGTATAATTGTAATGGTGATTTTTTTTAACATATTACCTATTAGTTACTATGTGTTTGAATAAATGAGGTGTTGTGTGTATAATTGTGTAAGTGAGTAAATGTAAGTGTGATTAATTTTTTTCATGAGTGAGTAGGATGACTGCATAACCGACTAAGATGACTGCTGATGTGTCAATGTCTATATATGTGTATAAGTGCATTTGATAGTGTTCTATTAATTAGTGACTGCATGTATAAGTGATTCTGTTGTTGAATGGGTAGTTGTGTGTGTAGACTTAGGAATCAGTGAGTGGGTACACAGTAACTGGTATTGGTGTGTCAGTGGTTTCAAATATGATACTCTGTATTTTACAGTGAGTGATGAAAGGTTATACTAGTGTTTGATGAGGTGTATCAGATTGTCACGTGGATGATGTCATCAGTGATGTCATCAGTGATGTCATCAGTGATGTCATTTGAGATGTCATCAGTGATGTCATCAGTGATGTTACTGATGTAATATGTGACATCATCAGCAGTGCATTGCGGGCGCGCGAGTTATAGTTAGCAGAAATAACTATAAAGGAGGAATTTCTATGGTTTTGTACGAGTGAAATGTCCAGCTAACTATATAACACCCCTGAAACCTGTGGTTTTTTCCTGTGAATTTCTAAGGTTTTTTAAATGCTAATTTCTAACTATAACGTCTCTGAAACCTATAGTTTTTTCAGTGAATTTCAAAGGTTTTTAAATGCTAATTTTTAAGTGTAATAGTAGTTATACCTATTTTTTTGTACTGATTTTTTACAGTTTTTTAACTGTTTATTTATTAATATTGTATTCATTAAATAACATTATATATTTTTCTGAAAAATGCAAAAAAAATGTAAAAAAAATTAAAACTGTAATATTGTTTCATTTTTTTGTTTTATTTTTTATTTTAATATATTTATATTATTATTTTTGTTTTTAAATTCAATTGTTTTTTCGGAGTCGCGCACCCAAAGCATACACATTACGGTGGGTGCGCGTATTCTAGCCGCCATTTTAGAAACGTCATGAAGAATCCACGTACGGTGTGTGACGGCAGCGTGTTTTTCAGTTACATCATAAACATTTAATATTACGTGATGTGCGCGATTGGTATGTGACCAGTCCGCGACTCCTGCTCCCGCGCATTCGCATCACATGCGCATTACGGTACGCAACGCTTGCGCGGTGGCGGGTCCCGCATGACGTCATATACGTGGTGGAGCACGCTGGGTGCGCGACTGCCGTGAACTTTTTTTATGTTCTTAAATGATATGTATGTGTGTTTAATATGCATGTTAGGGCAAGAGACTATCTAAGATATTCATAAAAATAATGTATTTGTACTTATAATAAACTTATATTATTTCTAAATATATTTTCGCGAAGTCGCGTCGGGTGCATGCTTCGTGAGTGCAGAGTGTGCAGATCCCATGTGACCTAAAAAAAAAAGATTTCATTGGTTCATAACATTTCCCACTGTAACTATTGACGGACCCCACCCATTTTAATCATTCTTGTTGGAGCATCTTTAGAGAGATATCTTTTTTCCTACAAGAACCCTTTTTGCTTGTTTTTTTGGGTGTTTTTCAAAACATATCAAACAAAATGGCATCTGGACAGCAGCAGCAGGAGTAGGTAATATCTTCTGAAGAAGAATTCTTGCAGGAGGCACCACGTCCACAGAGGCCGGAATCTGTTGTGTGGAAATTCTTCACTTTTCCACCTGGAGAGAAGAAAATAAATGCGAGAAAGGTGACATGCAAAATTTGTGACCAAGTCCTGTCAAGAGGCAGTGAAAAAAAATACTCTTGTGGCACTGCTTCTATGTACAAGCATCTCCGGACCACACATCCTCTCAATCTTGCTCGGGAGGAAATGAGACGAGTTGCTTTGAACCCCTCACCTGCTGTGGCAAGTACATCTGAAGCGTCCTCAGGAACACCTGTAATGGACCTTAGGCCAGAATTCACCTTTCTCGAGCAACACTGCGTGAAGTGTAAGAAACTTATATGCTTCGGTGAGCAGTCGGTGGATGCAGTTTGTGCTGGGCAACGCCACCATCGTTGTTAATTTTTTTGTTTTTTTGTTTTTGGAATTCCAAATGTTTCCTGTTTTATTCGTTCTTTTTTTTGTTCATTTTTTGAAAAAACACCAAAAAAATACAAAATTGTTCCAAAAAAATCAAAAGACAAAAGAAGAAAAAAAAGTTCTTATCAGAACTACCTTATCTGGTTAAAGAAAGAACTATAATTGCAAGGTAATGTGTGAAAGTGTGGTTGAATATATGTATACAGCATGATTGACTGAAAGAATGCATTAGTAGTGTATGGTGAATTTATAGGTGAATATTTATGAGGAAGTACTGCAGCGTGACACTGCAAGCTCTTTAGCTGCACTGCACTGTGACACTTCCAAAGCACAGGGATGTGACATATGTACATGAATATGTTGCAACTCTGTGCCTCCCTCTGCACTGCTGCACAAAGTGCAGCCATGCGGTGACACAGGCACCCTTGCACCATGGTGAAAGGATGTCTGTGTCGTGTGGAGATTGTTTTGTGCAGGAAGTGACACCTTCCTGCACAAAAACAATCAGTAAAGGCATTTTCCTCTTTCAATGTATGCTGTGGAATGCAGCATGCATTGAAAGAGGAAAAAATTAGGAGAAATGAAAACAATTCTCCTTGTTGCACCTTGCTACACCAACTCTAGGATGGTACAGCATTCACACACATCTCCAGATTCACGATTTCTCATCAATCTGGAGATGCGTCTTGTTCTATGGGTGTTGCATAGGAACACCCACAGCAACACCTATGGGACGACCCTTCAACGCAAAGTTCTGTGTAAGAAGGGGTCGTATTTACAAGGAGAGGAAAAACCACGCAGGGTGGCTTTGCCTCTCCTTGTAAATATGAAGGAGTGCCTGGCGCCATCACTACGTTACAAAAAGCGACGTACTGGTGGTGCAGGGTGCTTGTAAATCTGCCCCATAAGTGCTTAGGTATTGGCAGACTGATGCAATAAGAACAGAGTGCTGGATGGGTGATTGAAGAATTGCATGAGACTGACAGGAGGTATCCTACACTGCATGGGTACTACTTCAGTATTTAATGGAGTGGACCAATAGTATGTATCTCCTTAGAGATTTGTAGGGATTAGGCACAGAATATTGTATATGTACTTGTGTTGGTGCCTAGGTCATTTTATAAGAATACCACTAGTAACTGGAATGATGGCAGTGCTGCAAACAGAGTGAACACTTAATTTATAAGTGCTTATGTATTGGTGGAGTGATAGGATAAGTAGATAGTGGTAGATAAGTGATTAAAGAAGTGCATGGGACAGACTGGACGATTCCTACACTGCATGAGTACTAACTGTGTATTTAGAAGAGTGTATCAATAGTATGTAGCTAGTTAGAGGTCTGCTTGGATAGTGCACAAAATATTATAGATTTACTTGTGTTAGTAGCTAGGCCATTCCATAAGTTCATGACTAGTAACTAGAATAATTACAGTATTACAAACAGAGTTTATACTGCATTTATAAGTGCTTAGTTATTGGTGGAGTAATAGGATACGTAGATAGTGCTGGATGGGTGATTGTGTTTTTGGCTATGCCATTCCTTAAGTTTACGACTAATAACTGGAGTAATTTCAGTGTTGCAGAGAAAGTGCGTGCTGAATTTATAAGTGCTTAGGTATTGGTGGAGTGATAGGATACGTAGATAGTGCTGGATGGGTGAATGGAGAAGTGCATGGGACAGACAGATGGATTCCTAGACTGCATAGGTACTAACTGGGTATTTAGAAGGGCGTATCAATAGTATGTAGCTGGTTAGAGGTCTGCATGCATAGTGTACAAAATATTATATCTGCACTTGTGTTAGTGGCTAGGCCATTCCTTAAGTATATGACTAATAACTGGAGTAATTTCAGTGCTGCAAAGAGAGTGCATGCTAAATTTATTAGTGCTTAGCAGAGTGATAGGATACGTAGATAGTGCTGGATGGTTGAATGGAGAAGTGCATGGGACAGACAGAAGGATTTCTAGACTGCATAGGTACTAACTGAGTATTTAAAATACTGTATCAAAGCTATGTGGCTGATTAGAGGTCTGCATGCATAGTGCACAGAATATTGTAGCTGTATTAGTATTGGTGTGTCTATTGTTTCGATAATGGTAGTCTGTATTTTGGGTGTGAGGAGGTGCATCAGATCACGTAGATGATGTCATCAGTGATGTCATTTGAGATGTCATCAGTGATGTCATCAGTGATGTCACTGACCATGTCATGAGTGATGTAATATGTGATGTCATCAGCAGTGCATTACTTTAATCCAAAAAGCTGGCGGCCATATTGGCCTGGTCACGATGTGAAAATTCAGGAATTGATACAATAAAGAAAAGAAAAAAAAGTGTTAATATGCACACAATGTCATTTCAGCATATCTTGCCCCGTGACCGCCATACCTGTATGTTCGTCAACGTGACTTATTTATAATAAACATACTTAGAATTGCAAACATCAACATAAACAATGGACTACACATTACTTTAAAGTGAAAGGCTATCGCCAATATTAATCTGGGCGCATTGCGTATTATAATGGTTCTTACACGAAAGAAAAGGAAAAAAAGGGGTGTTAATATACACACACTATCCCTAAATAAAGTTCTAGCGATTATAGTTCCATTCCATTCACAGCTCATTTGAGATGTCATGAGTGATGTAATGTCTGAGGCCTTCCTGCCTTCCCTGAACAGTTAGCTTGCTGCCCCATCCACCTCCTCCCTATCCTCTGTTGTCTGAATCCATGGATTAGCCTCCTCCCTCCTTCCATGCATGGTCTGATGTGCTGTCAGTGCTCTCCATTTAGCATGATGTACCAGTACACTCCTCCTGCCCTCCATTGCCCAATTATATGCCCCATCATTGATCTCCTGCTTAGCCTCTGTGCTTAGCTTGCTGCCCCTATTCTCCTTCCCCCTGCCCTCCGATGTCTTTGTGCATGCCCCTGCTCCATCCTTTTTGCCCACCATGTTCCATGGACATGCCACTCCTATCTACTCTGAGTGTTCTGTTGAGCTGCTACTCCCCTCCCACCTGCCTAGCATTGTCAGATGACTATAACCTGTCCCTGCCACCTCCACCCTGCCTGTCCACATTCCATGCCCCTATCCCCTTCCTCCTGTCCTCCATGGTCCATTTTACTGCCACACCCTTCTGCCCTCCCTGGTCTGTTGTGCTGCAACTGCTCCTCCTGCCTGCCTCGCATGGTCTGTAGTGAGGCCCCTTCCCCTGAACTCTCTTGTCTGTGCCCAGGTCCTGACCCTCCCTTCTATCCTCCATGGTCCTTTGTGCATGCCCCTGCACCTACCTTCTTGCCCATCATAGCCATTGAGCTGCCACTAACCCTCCCGCTTGCCATGCATGGTCTCCTGTGCTGTCACAGCCCCTCCCACCTTCTCTGTGTGGTCAGCTAGCTGCCCCTGACCCCTTACCACCTTCCCTCCATGGTCTGTGTGTTTGCCGTCATAGTCTCACTGTTGCTCTCTATGGTGTGTCTTGCTTCTAATGCCCATCCTGCCTGACCTCCATGGTCATCTTGCTGCTCCTGCCCTGCCCCCTTGACCCCAGCCCTCTGTTTCCATGTGCAGACTCCTATTCCCTCCCTCCTGGCTTGTCTGTTCCATTGTAATGCACCTGATCCGTCCCTCCTGCCCTTTATGGTCTGTTATGCTACAGCTTTCACTCCTGTCTGTCCATTATGGTCAGCTAGCTACCATTGCCTCTTTCCCCTATGTTCTCTGTTGTCCATGTGTATGGTCCTGTCCCCTCCCTATTGCTTTCTATGGATTATTGTGCTGCACTCCCGTCCCACATGCCGTGTGTGGTGTATTGTGCTGCTGCAAACCCTGATGCCTGCCGTGTCGGGTCAGTTTGGTGCACCTCTCCATGTCCCTCCTGTCCTCTGTAATCCGAGTCCATGTCCCTACCCCAATTCCTCCTGCCTTCCATGATCCAATGTACCATACTTGCTAACATTTTGAACTTAGTAAGAGGGAGATTTTGAAAAAAAACTGGGGTATTGATTTTCCCCTTTGACTTACATTGAAAAAGAGGAGATTGTAGACAGGAGACAGATCAAATAAAGCCCATTTGGGCTTTAAAACTTTGGACGTTTCCTTGCTGAATTGGGTCTGTTGGCATGTATGGTTGTACCACCACTGCCTCTTCCTTCTGCCCACAATGGTCTATTATATTGCCACAGCCTCTCTTGCCAGTCCTGTATTGTCGATTTGTTGCCCCTGCCCCCTTTCCACTGCCCTCCATAGTCTGTTGTGCTGCCACTGCCCTTCCTGCCTGCCCAGTGTGGTCAAATTGTTGCCTCTGCACCTTCCTACCTGCCTTCAATTTTCAGAGTACGTGCCC
The DNA here is from genome assembly GCF_964204655.1 of Triturus cristatus. NCBI lineage: Eukaryota > Metazoa > Chordata > Amphibia > Caudata > Salamandridae > Triturus > Triturus cristatus. Next base: position 594,930,852 of record NC_140588.1, read on the forward strand.
CTGGCCTCTGCCTCTCAACAGTATCCTAATGAAAAACTAGATTGCAAACATTCTATATTTATTACAAAAGTGTGGAACGCCTGATGTCATCTTGATGTAATCAAAACTGTGATACCTAGTGCATTTCCTTTAGAAATTACATATATGAGAGGGTTTTATTTGCATCAAAATTATGGTTAGTGCTCTAAAAAACTAAAATGAGGACATATTTTCTGAGCTTTCAAATAGCGACAAAGCACTTTTAAATTATTTATCTTTATGTTTTTTTATCCAGTTGACCACTTGATTAAATGTTGCACTTAGGGGAGAGGATTTGGTGTTACTTCCAGAGCTGCAGACTTTGCAACTGGGGAACCAGGTTAGAGTTTCTGGCTCAGCTCGACATTCTGTGATTCTGGTCAAATCACTTAATCTCCCCATGTCTGCAACCAAAATGAATTTGTTCTTGTGTGATGTAACCAAGGCTCATGTAAAGCACTCCAATACCCGACAAGTCTGCGCTATATAAAACTGCAAAACCACAAAAAATAAAAAGTGTTTTGCACACTTCTGTCATTGGGCTACATGTGGGCTACATCTGGGTAATATTTGTGCTCTTTTGTCTCTGGTGGCCATCTTGGGAGATTTATTTGTTATGAAGTTTCCTAATTTCCTCATTTACTGCAGTCTCCTCAGTAGGAAATTCTTTCAGTTTTTTACTTTGATTCCATCAAGAAGGTATTCAGATATGTCACACTTTTGCCATAAATTCTGAATGTGAGCACTCTAGTTGCTCATTAGATCACTGTAGTAAAGCTACTGCTCACCACGGAAGTTTGCTACTGGTATTAAAAGTGCATGTTTCAGTCCGCATGTCAGAATGTTTTAATGAAATAGAAGAGGATTTGAGAAGTCACTCAAAATGTGCCCTCATTTTTCTTTCTTCAGCACTAATCATAATTTCTATGGCAAAATAAACCCCCTCATTGTGTTTTTTTTAAATTAAATGTTTTAATTGTGACCAGTTTATTCCAATCAAGATGGCTTCAGGTGTGCCATACTTTTGTCATAAGTAAGACAGTAAGCGCTCTAGTTGTTCATAAGAACACTCTGGGACATTCTGTCATTGGGCTATACTTGGGCTACATCTGGGAGATATTTGTGCTACATTTGGGCTCTTTTGTCTCTGGTGGCCATCTTGGGAGACTTATTTGTTATGAAGTTTCCTAAGTTCCTCATTTACTGCAGTCTCCTCTGTAGGAAATGCTTTCAGTTTTTCACTTTGGTTCCATCAAGAAGGCATTCAGTTGTGTCACACATTTGCCATAAATTCTGAATGTTAGCACTCTAGTTGCGCATTAGATCACTGTAGTAAGCAAAGCTACTGCTCACCAGGGAAGCCTTCTGCTGGTATTCAAAGTGCATGTTTCAGTCTGGATGTCAGAATCTTTTAATGAAATAGAAGAGGATTTGAGAAGTCAAAATGTGCCCTAATTTTTCTTCCTGCAGCACTAATCATAATTTCTATGGCAAAATGAACCCCCTCATTTTGTTCCTTTGTAAATTAAATGTTTTAAGTGTTACCACTTTATTCCAAGCAAGATGCCTTCAGGTGTGCCATACTTTTGTCATAAGTAAGACTGTTAGCGATCTAGTTGTTCTTTAGAACACTCTGGGACATTCTGTCATTGGGCTATACTTGGGCTACATCTGGGTGATATTTGTGCTACATTTGGGCTCCTTTGTCTCTGGTGGCCATCTTGGAAGACTTATTTGTTATGAAGTTTCCTAATGTCCTCATTTACTACAGTCTCCTCAGTAGGAAATACTGTCAGTTTTTTACTTTGATTCCATCAAGAAGGCATTCAGATGTGTCACATATTTGCCATAAATTCAGAATGTTAGCACTCTAGTTGCTCATTAGATCACTATAGTAAAGCTACTGCTCACCAGGGAAGTCTGCTGCTGGTATTGAGAGTGCATGTTTCAGTCTACATGTCAGAATTGTTTAATGAAATAGAAGAGGATTTGAGAAGTCACTGAAAATTTGCCCTAATTTTTCTTTCTGCAGTACTAATCATACTTTCTATGACAAAATGAACCCCCTCATTTTGTTCCTTTTTAAATTAAATGTTTTAAGAGTTACCACTTTATTCCAATCAAGATGGCTTCAGATGTGCAATACGTTTGTCATAAGTAGGACTGTTAGCGCTCTAGTTGTTCTTTAGAACACTCTGGGAAGCTGCAGTAGAACACAAAGGAATCAACTGACAGTCTCTGCCCTTGTTGGATGTTCATGTTTTACTGAGAATGTCAGACTTCATTCTCATATGACTGAGAAAGATAATGTGAATTTACATAAAACAAGCTTATAGATCACCTTCCAAATCTCTGTGGGAAAAGCATGAGAAAATAGTTTTCTCTCAAACATGATTCATGATATCCCAGCAGAAGGCTTTTTACATGGTAAAATCACCTTAGAACATACCACAATTCCTAAAATGAGTATGGTACCATAAACAAATGATTTATAATGTAACTAAAGTCTTAAAATCTTCTATTAACTGCAATGCTTTTTAATGAGGTGCTATCATGTATATTGATCCCAAGATGGCTGCCAACACTTCTTGGATTAAGTGCTAACAGCCAATCAGATCTCACGACGAGATGTGTGGTTAGGCTCTTCCCAGATATATATTTCTTTTTCCATTAATATTCAAAAAACTACTGAATGGATTTACACCATTTAACCAAAAGGCACGACTCTGATCCAAGGGCTACCTTTTTGCCAAATTTGGTATAATTCCGTTCAGCAGTTCGGGCTGTAGCTGCGACTAAAGGTTCCTATGGAAAATTGCATGGGGAAAACACGTTTTGGAACCCTCTTTTTTCTCAGCCCCCGCTTGATGAATCACCCCGAGACTTTCAGGATAGGAGTGGACCGGAGCTGGCCAAAAGTTTTGAAAATTTCGCGAAGATTCTCCAACCGGCGCCAGAGTTATTGGGAATAGAATGTTGAAGATTTCCTATGGAAAATAGGTCCTAACTATAACTACCTACTGGCGACTGCCAGTATATATATATATATAGTGGACTGCCATGTATTAAATCTGGCCCCCAGGAGAGATGACAACGCGGAGTGAAACAGGCACTGAAGAAAGGCGAATGCCTGAAACGCGTCTGCCCAGCGTTTCACTGCTGTAATTGTTCATGTTGTGCGCTGATGGAACTGGCACATTAAAGCTTCCTTTCTCTCACTGAGCAAGTGTCGGCCCCCTCTGTTTCTGGAGTAGTGGGACTGGTTCGAATGTTATTCTCGGGTTTGCAAGCCCTGAGTACCGGCACGCCCCCTCTCGTTCTGGAGCTTCGCGCTTGCTTGCTAAAGTGTGGTGAAGCATTGAAAATACAGCGCAACACCCCCCAGCGAGATAAAACATCCACTGTGATCGTCATTTTCGTTGGGGAGAGAGGTACCAACATTGACTGTGGGAAAGGTGTCTGTTAAGGAAACTTACCATCAATGCCTCCCAAATAGACTGTCCTGTAAGTTTTGTGTCCGTGGCCAGCTCTGTTGGGACACCACTTGGTGTGCGGGAACCTAATCACTGTATGTAGGTCCCGCAGCGGTTCTTGCAAAACCCGGAGTGGACAGCAATTGGGACCTGCGCCTTCTGCAACGAGGGAGAATGGGCGTAACATCAAACTCCTATCGCAGTGGACTGCCATGTGTTTAATTTGGCCCCCAGGAGAGATGACAACGCGGAAGTGAAACAGGCACTGAAGAAAGGCGAATGCCTGAAACGCGTCTGCCCAGCGTTTCACTGCTGTAATTGTTCATGTTGTGCGCTGATGAAACTGGCACATTAAAGCTTCCTTTCTCTCACCGAGCAAGTGTCGGCCCCCTCTGTTTCTGGAGTAGTGGGACTGGTTTGAATGTTATTCTCGGGTTTGTAAGCCCTGAGTACCAGCACGCCCTCTCGTTCTGGAGCTTCGCGCCTGCTTGCTAAAGTGTGGTGAAGTATTGAAAATACAGTGCAACGCCCCCCCAGCGAGATAAAACATCCACTGTGATCATCATTTTCGTTGGGGAGAGAGGTACCAACATTGACTGTGGGAAAGGTGTCTGTAAAGGAAACTTACCATCAATGCCTCCCAAATAGACGGTCCTGTAAGTTTTGTGTCCGTGGCCAGCTCTGTTGGGACACCACTTGGTGTGCGGGAACCTAATCACTGTATGTAGGTCCCACAGCGGCTCTTGCAAAACCCGGAGTGGACAGCAATTGGGACCTGCGCCTTCTGCAACGAGGGAGAATGGGCGTAACATCAAACTCCTATCGCAGTGGACTGCCATGTGTTTAATCTGGCCCCCAGGAGAGATGACAACGCGGAAGTGAAACAGGCACTGAAGAAAGGCGAATGCCTGAAACGCGTCTGCCCAGCGTTTCACTGCTGTAATTGTTCATGTTGTGCACTGATGAAACTGGCACATTAAAGCTTCCTTTCTCTCACCGAGCAAGTGTCGGCCCCCTCTGTTTCTGGAGTAGTGGGACTGGTTTGAATGTTATTCTCGGGTTTGCAAGCCCTGAGTACCGGCACGCCCTCTCGTTCTGGAGCTTTGCGCCTGCTTGCTAAAGTGTGGTGAAGTATTGAAAATACAGCGCAACGCCCCCCCAGCGAGATAAAACATCCACTGTGATCATCATTTTCGTTGGGGAGAGAGGTACCAACATTGAATGTGGGAAAGGTGTCTGTAAAGGAAACTTACCATCAATGCCTCCCAAATAGACGGTCCTGTAAGTTTTGTGTCCGTGGCCAGCTCTGTTGGGACACCACTTGGTGTGCGGGAACCTAATCACTGTATGTAGGTCCCCCAGCGGCTCTTGCAAAACCCGGAGTGGACAGCAATTGGGACCTGCGCCTTCTGCAACGAGGGAGAATGGGCGTAACATCAAACTCCTATCGGAGTGGACTGCCATGTATTTAATCTGGCCCCCAGGAGAGATGACAACGCGGAAGTGAAACAGGCACTGAAGAAAGGTGTCTGCCCAGCGTTTCACTGCTATAATTGTTCATGTTGTGCGCTGATGGAACTGGCACATTTAAAGCTTCCTTTCTCTCACCGAGCAAGTGTCGGCCCCCTCTGTTTCTGGAGTAGTGGGAATGGTTTGAATATATATATATATATATATATATATATATTCCCAAATTTGCAAGTGTAACGACCACCACCGAGCTGTTCTTTCACCAGATCTTTTTATTTAGGTAACGCGTTTCGCCTGACACAGCAGGCTTGATCACACATAGAGTTGTGGGATGTATACACGTATATACCTTCAGGGAATCAAAACAGAAAACGGACTGTATTCAAACTGAAGTAAGTTTCAACAGTGTATGTTACTGTGGCGGCCATTTTAAGCTAGTCATAAACAGTAACGACAGCATGTATTCAGTCTAGTGCTGTATAGGTCCTTATACAGATGTTATTCTCAATACCTGAACTATTAAATTCATAATTCCAATCAGACCTATTTTGATCATCAATATATGTTTCACATGTTAATTCATTATTCATTAAGCATAGTGCTCTGAATAAACATACACTTCAAACAATATAATAGAGTTGCTGTTATACACACAATAGTTATTTAGGCAATGCTCCTGACACAGTGTCAGTGTTATTGTCCGCTGTAGAATCATTCTCCAAAAGTACGTGACATAATTTTATCCCCACTATACCAAAAGATCCACACCCTAGTCAACAAAATTCAAAATCTGTGCCACCTTTACACTATACAATCTATAAGTTACAGAAAAGAACTGAACATATCATTAGGAATATGAAGGTTCTCTTATCTGTCATGTGATTCAATTTTCATGTTCTTGAAGAAAAGGGTAGGGGTATGTTATGATCCCCTTCCTTTCTTCCTAAAATTAAAACAAATTACAAAATTATTAGATTCCAATAATTGCAAATTAAAAAATACTAAATTACCTCTTAATACACAAACATACAGATCAATTAGATATACAGAATACACAGTCACATGAATGTTATTCTCGTAAATGTACACTCAATTCTTCGTCTTGATTCAATCCTCCTCGATATTTACTTTGCAAGTTAATGATGTGCCATGACTCCCTCTGTCTCACTTGTAGTTTTCTGTTACCACCCCTTCTATTGTACTCTATCTGTTCGATTGCAAAGAACGATAAAAGTGAGTTGTTGGATAGGTGGTACTTAGCAAAATGTCTTGCCACAGGGTAGTGTGGATCTTTGTTCTTGATAGCTCGCATATGTTCCAACACTCTCTTTTTCACTGCCAGAGTGGTACTCCCCACATACCTTAAGTGGCAAGGACATTCAAGAACGTAAATGACAAATGTGGTTCCACATGTAAGGAAATATCCAGGAGGATTGAATCAAGATGAAGAATTGAGTGTACATTGACAGAGGAATGACTACACTTTATGTCTCAGTTCAACAAAATTAGAGTCCCAATGCTTTACTGTGATACTTGTATGTAAATCTGAACATAAAGGAAAAAGAAGGCATCACTGTGATTCTTATATGTAAATCTCTATAAAGAAAATAAGAATAAACATCAGAAGATGAATACATAAGAAGACTCATATATTGTTTCTTTGCTTGTAATATGAAACTATCTCAGATTTGTTTGTGTTGAATATATAATTGCACTGGTGGGGACCAGTGTCTGAGATTGGTGGCGCCGGGCAATGTTACCTGTAACCCAAGTTGTATCAGAATATATATATATATATTCACTGAAAAAAACATAGGTTTTACAGATGTTATAGTTAGGCATTAGCATTTAAAAAACCTTAGAAATTTAGTTGGACATTTGACATATATAAAACCAGAGAAATTTGCCCGTTATAGTTAGTTGAGCTAACTATAACTCACGCACCTGCAATGCACTGGTGATGCCATCACATATTACATCACTCATGACATGGTCAGTGACATCACTGATGACATCTTAAATGACATCACTGATGACATCACTGATGACATCATCCAGTGAATGTGTGTTTCTGTAAAGTTTAAATATTTTTCATATATATCTATGCCAAGGTGAATTGAAGAAAGAGTAAATTTACAAGTCCCTGAATAGATTATTTAGTAGGTGCGTGACTGACTGTATAAGTGAGTGATTGAAACATGTGTTACTGAATGTATGGGTTAGTGACTAAACTGTGTGAAAGTCTGTATTAGTGTCTCAGTTGGTGTATAAGCGGCTGCATGGGTTGGTGAGTAGCTACATGAGTGACTATATTGGTTATTGATTTGTTGTCTGAGTATCTGTATGAGTGCGTGAGTGTCTGTGTGGGTGGGTGGGGGGTGTGACTCTGTGCATACATGTCTGAGTGGGTGATTCACTGGTTGTATGGATTCAAAAGTACATCTGGGAAGGGCTGTATGGGTGAGTTAGTGTGTGTATGGATGTGTTGGTGAGTGAATGAAAGTCTCACTGGTATATGTGTGAGTAACTACATATGTTTTAAGGCAGTATATGTGAGTGTTGAAGTATATAAATGACTATACGTGAGTGTAAGTTATTTGAAGGAGTGGGTGTATAAAAGAGTGTCTGCTTGTATCAGTGATTGTATAAGACAGTAAGTATGTATTAGTATCTGCATAAATAAGTGATGTGGTGTGTGTATAAATAACGCAGTTGGTGTGTATAACTGTATACATGAGTAAATGGGTATGTGATTGATTCTTTGCATGACTGACTAGGTGTGTGAGTAACTCTATGGATGAGTGGAGGACTGTGACTGTATGTATAGGTGTATGAGTGCATATTATAGTACTGTATTGAAGAGTAACTGCATGTATAAGTGAGTGGATGTGAGTGTAGACCTAGGAAATAGTGGGTGGTATGTAGTATCTGGCATTGTGTGGCATTGGTGTGAATGGTTTCAAAAATAGTAGTCTATTTTAGAGTGCGTGTATCAAAGTTTATATTAGGCCATCAGTATGTGCATCAGTTTATCAGGTTGATGATGTCATCAGTATTGTCATCAGTGATGTCACTGACCATGTTATGAGTGATGTAATATGTGACGTCATCACCAGCGTTACAACAAACAAATGATGGACGGAATGCTGACAATGCATACATTCTCCCCCAGTCAAGAGATCTGGGTTAAATCCATCGTTCTTTTGCCCACTACACCACCCCAGTTCAGACATGGCCATATGCAAATCAGTCTTGACCCTGTGCCTCATGGGAACAGTCCAGCCCGAACTGCCAAGCCATGTCTTCCCTGGACCGGAATCAAGCATCCTAGGACCGGTTTCTGGCTATCAGCCGTCATCAGCCAGGATAGCTTGACTCCAGTGGCGTAGTGAGCACGGGTCCCACGTCTGGGAATACCCATCCCACTTAGGGCGAAAAGCGTTACAACAAACAAATGATGGACGGAATGCTGACAATGCATACATTCTCCCCCAGTCAAGAGATCTGGGTTAAATCCATCGTTCTTTTGCCCACTACACCACCCCAGTTCAGACATGGCCATATGCAAATCAGTCTTGACCCTGTGCCTCATGGGAACAGTCCAGCCCGAACTGCCAAGCCATGTCTTCCCTGGACCGGAATCAAGCATCCTAGGACCGGTTTCTGGCTATCAGCCGTCATCAGCCAGGATAGCTTGACTCCAGTGGCGTAGTGAGCACGGGTCCCACGTCTGGGAATACCCATCCCACTTAGGGCGAAAAGCGTTACAACAAACAAATGATGGACGGAATGCTGACAATGCATACATTCTCCCCCAGTCAAGAGATCTGGGTTAAATCCATCGTTCTTTTGCCCACTACACCACCCCAGTTCAGACATGGCCATATGCAAATCAGTCTTGACCCTGTGCCTCATGGGAACAGTCCAGCCCGAACTGCCAAGCCATGTCTTCCCTGGACCGGAATCAAGCATCCTAGGACCGGTTTCTGGCTATCAGCCGTCATCAGCCAGGATAGCTTGACTCCAGTGGCGTAGTGAGCACGGGTCCCACGTCTGGGAATACCCATCCCACTTAGGGCGAAAAGCGTTACAACAAACAAATGATGGACGGAATGCTGACAATGCATACATTCTCCCCCAGTCAAGAGATCTGGGTTAAATCCATCGTTCTTTTGCCCACTACACCACCCCAGTTCAGACATGGCCATATGCAAATCAGTCTTGACCCTGTGCCTCATGGGAACAGTCCAGCCCGAACTGCCAAGCCATGTCTTCCCTGGACCGGAATCAAGCATCCTAGGACCGGTTTCTGGCTATCAGCCGTCATCAGCCAGGATAGCTTGACTCCAGTGGCGTAGTGAGCACGGGTCCCACGTCTGGGAATACCCATCCCACTTAGGGCGAAAAGCGTTACAACAAACAAATGATGGACGGAATGCTGACAATGCATACATTCTCCCCCAGTCAAGAGATCTGGGTTAAATCCATCGTTCTTTTGCCCACTACACCACCCCAGTTCAGACATGGCCATATGCAAATCAGTCTTGACCCTGTGCCTCATGGGAACAGTCCAGCCCGAACTGCCAAGCCATGTCTTCCCTGGACCGGAATCAAGCATCCTAGGACCGGTTTCTGGCTATCAGCCGTCATCAGCCAGGATAGCTTGACTCCAGTGGCGTAGTGAGCACGGGTCCCACGTCTGGGAATACCCATCCCACTTAGGGCGAAAAGCGTTACAACAAACAAATGATGGACGGAATGCTGACAATGCATACATTCTCCCCCAGTCAAGAGATCTGGGTTAAATCCATCGTTCTTTTGCCCACTACACCACCCCAGTTCAGACATGGCCATATGCAAATCAGTCTTGACCCTGTGCCTCATGGGAACAGTCCAGCCCGAACTGCCAAGCCATGTCTTCCCTGGACCGGAATCAAGCATCCTAGGACCGGTTTCTGGCTATCAGCCGTCATCAGCCAGGATAGCTTGACTCCAGTGGCGTAGTGAGCACGGGTCCCACGTCTGGGAATACCCATCCCACTTAGGGCGAAAAGCGTTACAACAAACAAATGATGGACGGAATGCTGACAATGCATACATTCTCCCCCAGTCAAGAGATCTGGGTTAAATCCATCGTTCTTTTGCCCACTACACCACCCCAGTTCAGACATGGCCATATGCAAATCAGTCTTGACCCTGTGCCTCATGGGAACAGTCCAGCCCGAACTGCCAAGCCATGTCTTCCCTGGACCGGAATCAAGCATCCTAGGACCGGTTTCTGGCTATCAGCCGTCATCAGCCAGGATAGCTTGACTCCAGTGGCGTAGTGAGCACGGGTCCCACGTCTGGGAATACCCATCCCACTTAGGGCGAAAAGCGTTACAACAAACAAATGATGGACGGAATGCTGACAATGCATACATTCTCCCCCAGTCAAGAGATCTGGGTTAAATCCATCGTTCTTTTGCCCACTACACCACCCCAGTTCAGACATGGCCATATGCAAATCAGTCTTGACCCTGTGCCTCATGGGAACAGTCCAGCCCGAACTGCCAAGCCATGTCTTCCCTGGACCGGAATCAAGCATCCTAGGACCGGTTTCTGGCTATCAGCCGTCATCAGCCAGGATAGCTTGACTCCAGTGGCGTAGTGAGCACGGGTCCCACGTCTGGGAATACCCATCCCACTTAGGGCGAAAAGCGTTACAACAAACAAATGATGGACGGAATGCTGACAATGCATACATTCTCCCCCAGTCAAGAGATCTGGGTTAAATCCATCGTTCTTTTGCCCACTACACCACCCCAGTTCAGACATGGCCATATGCAAATCAGTCTTGACCCTGTGCCTCATGGGAACAGTCCAGCCCGAACTGCCAAGCCATGTCTTCCCTGGACCGGAATCAAGCATCCTAGGACCGGTTTCTGGCTATCAGCCGTCATCAGCCAGGATAGCTTGACTCCAGTGGCGTAGTGAGCACGGGTCCCACGTCTGGGAATACCCATCCCACTTAGGGCGAAAAGCGTTACAACAAACAAATGATGGACGGAATGCTGACAATGCATACATTCTCCCCCAGTCAAGAGATCTGGGTTAAATCCATCGTTCTTTTGCCCACTACACCACCCCAGTTCAGACATGGCCATATGCAAATCAATCTTGACCCTGTGCCTCATGGGAACAGTCCAGCCCGAACTGCCAAGCCATGTCTTCCCTGGACCGGAATCAAGCATCCTAGGACCGGTTTCTGGCTATCAGCCGTCATCAGCCAGGATAGCTTGACTCCAGTGGCGTAGTGAGCACGGGTCCCACGTCTGGGAATACCCATCCCACTTAGGGCGAAAAGCGTTACAACAAACAAATGATGGACGGAATGCTGACAATGCATACATTCTCCCCCAGTCAAGAGATCTGGGTTAAATCCATCGTTCTTTTGCCCACTACACCACCCCAGTTCAGACATGGCCATATGCAAATCAGTCTTGACCCTGTGCCTCATGGGAACAGTCCAGCCCGAACTGCCAGTGCATTGCGGGCGCACGAGTTATAGTTAGCTCAACTAACTATAACGGGCAAATTTCTTTGGTTTTATATGAGTCAAATGTCCAACTAACTATAATGTCCTTGAAACCTATGGTTTTTTCAGTGAATTTCTAAGGTTTTTTAAATGCTAATTCCTAATTATAACGTCTGTAAAACCTATGGTTTTTTCAGTGAATTTCAAAGGACTTTTAAATGTTAATTTCATATTTTAATATTTATAAAACCTATATTTTTTCCATTTTTTTTGTAATATTTTGGAAATCTATTATCATTTTTTTTATTTGAAAAATATGTAATGTTTTATATCTATGTATATTTTTTTTTTTGGGAGAAAACTTAAGTCCCGTACCGGTAGTATACCAAGCTCCATCAGCACGTGAATCCTATCCGCCATATTGCTAAACTTACAAAGGATGCACATTTCGTATCCGACGGGTTCGTGGCACCGCGTCCCGCGTAACATCCTATACGTATGTGGTCCGTCAGCTGCTACTTTGGTATGCGATGGATACGTAGTACCAAGCCCCGCCTTACATCATGTACATATGGGGTCACACCCGCTACGCATTTTGTATGCAATGAGTGCACGCTGCCAGGCCCTGTGTGACGTCATAGACGTATGATGTCACGTCGGGAACGCCATTCCCTCACTTTTGTCTCAAAACTATATCAAAATAAGTTTAAAGTGTTTATGAGAACAAGCGATAATCTAAAATATTTTAAACATTTTTATATTTCTAACTGTAATAAACTTATATTATGTTAATACTTTCTCAAAATTGCGTCGGGTGCGGCCTGCTCACTCGCTCGGTGCGCGATTGCCATGTGACCTTAAAGAAAAGCATTTGATTGGTTCATAACATTTCCCATTGTAACAGTTGGAGGACACCACCCATTTTAGCCATTCTCTCTACAGCATTTGATGAGAGACTCCTCTTCTGCTTATAGAGCTTTTTTGAAAACGTTTTGCTATGTACACATATCTGACACTACACACAACATGCAACCATCATCTTCATCAATATTCATGCTCTGTAAAGTAGCCTTCCACCTGTGATAGCCATGCATCTAAAAGCTACATAACAGAACTTTTCCCCACTGCCAGAGGTAACATGGTTGCATACGCTGTTAACAGCACAATGTAATGTGGTACGGCCCAGGGGCAGTATCATGCATAGATAATGAACACACGGACACAGATAGATAGTGGAAGTGGGTACAGCCACCTGCAATGTCTGTTGTCTACAACACTACATCATCTGCAATAGCAACTCGATCTGAATTGTAAGCACTGCTGTCTGCAGTGTAGGCCAGAGAGTGGTCAGCAAGGGCAGACAGCCACGTGGCGTTGACTTGAGCTGTCCTGTTTGCCGTTACCGAAGCAACAAAAACCGTGTGCGGACCCTGTGGTGATGCGTATGCCTGGGGCAGACAGAGCGCACTGGAGCAATGTCTGTTGCCTACAACACTACATCATCTGCAATAGCAACTTGATCAGAATTGTAAACACTGCTGTCTGCGGTGTATGCCAGAGAGCGGTCAGCAAGGGCTAACAGGCACGTGGCGTTGACTTGAGCTGTCCTGTTTGCCATTACCAAAGCAACAAAAACTGTGTGCGGACCCTGTGATGATGCGTATGTGCGGGGCGGACAGAGCGCACTGGAGCAATGTCTGTTGCCTACAACACTACATCATCTGCAATAGCAACTCGATCAGAATTATCAACACTGCTATCTGCGGTGTAGGCCAGAGAGCGGTCAGCAAGGGCCCACAGCCACGTGGCATTGACTTGAGCTGCCCAGTTTGCCGTACGCGTAGCAACAAAAACCATGTGCGGACCCTGTGATGATGCGTACGCATGGTGCGGACAGAGCGCACTGGAGCAATGTCTTTTGCCTACAGGAATGCGTCATCTACAATAGCGACTCAATCTGAATTGTGAACACTGCTGTCTGCAGTGTCAAATTGAAGGCAGTAGTGAGCACAGTCTTCCATGAATACATTTTCTCACTTCCTCTTCATAAAATACAACAACATAAATTACACAAAACTCTGCAATAAATAAATCAAAACAATTGCGATCTCTGCTGTCCACTGTGTACACTGTTATTCAGTGATCTTTACCACTACCAAGAAGAATTTGGTCATTGTACTAGACCTATAAGTCATCTTAAAAAACTTCTTCAAGCACGTGTACTAAAAGGCTATTGTGTATATTTCAATAGAGATTGTAGTTAGTTGCCTACTGGATTCTGTAATTAAACAATCACCACTCGATCTGAATTGTGAGTCCTGCTGACCGCAGTGTAGGCCAGAGGCAGTGGTCATTAACTCCTCACAGCCACTTGCCTTTGGATTCGGAAGCATGCAGTTGGTTTCACCTGATTGGAGGGGGTACACACAAATCATCATAAACTTCAACTTCTGACATCCTCAATCACAGAATCAAGACCCCGTTTCACTGTTCCGACCTGCTGTACCACGGTGTACTCCACCGACTGCAGTCAGCAAAGCCCAATAATCATGTGCAGCAGTTAGCTACGGAAGCACAGAGTCTGATGCACCTCAACGGAGGGGGTTCTCTCAAAATCGGACATCGTCCATTCTGGGATCAAGACACCGCTCCACTGTTGGGAACTAGAGTTGCTTGCACCTGGTCGAAGAGAGTACCTTCATCTCCACTCTCAGATGTAGTTCTAACATAGTCCATTGTGGAATCAAGACACCATTCCACTGTTGGGACCTAGAGTTGGTTACAGCTGGTCGAAAGGAGCACCTTCATCTGCACTCTCAGATGCAGTTCTAACATCGTCCATTGTGGGATCAAGACACCGTTCCACTGTTGGTACCTGTTGGACTACTGTGTTAGTAATATACAGAGCACTCCACGGTGCTGGGCCTCAGGTTGGGCGCTGTCTGCCTGTGTCACGGCAGCCAGCGTTCATCTCAGGAGCCTTCCAAGCTCGCAGACCTCGGCCCAGGAGCTTCCGCCGACACGTGATGGGCCCTCTTTCTCATACGACGGTGTCGAAAAGTGAACTGTGGGGCATATGTGCGTCGCAGCGGCGATGACGGTTTCTAGGTAGCAGCAGGCTGAGAGCATTATTCCCGCAGCCACCTTCGCTCACAGCGCCAGCCTCGTGGCGGTGTAAGCTGTACAGACCTGACAGACATGTTTGCCATTCCGTAAGAGAACCGCACCCAGAGAAACGTGCCTTTTATTCATACCCCTAAGCTAGCCTTGCGTACGCCGAGCCAGCCCACTACGCTAAAGATTTGGGGGGAGGGAGGGGGCACATACGCGCTATGTTTTTGTAATCTTCCCTACTGGCTGTACTATCCTGGTTGCGTCCACTGCCGACTTCACTCAATAGCTCAATAGACTATCAGTATATGTTGACATGTACATGTCTGTGCTCTGCACACTCAAGTCTGTCCGGCACATCCCCTCAACACTTTGCATTGTATACTTTTATAATCGAGAATCACTTTCCACCTTCGCACATACTTTGCTCCCATCTCTCCCCGCATTCTGCATTGTGTGGTAGAGGTGCAATGCCATGTTTGGTTTGTGTACATGTCTAGCCACGGTTCCCACAGTACGTTGTGTCGTTGTGTCTGCTAGGTGTACATGTTGTTTGTCATGTTGTATGTGATTATATAAGGTAGCGCATTTATTCACGAGCATTGGTTTCTCCCATTTACATATCGCTATCTTAAAGAGGATACCGAAGTTTTTCTCACAAGTGAAAAGAGGGACCACAATGGCAATCATTAATTACTATGCAAGAATGTTCAACTGCACGACGCTTCTCAGCTTACAGCCCCCAATCTTGCGTGCTTTCTTAAAAGCACGCCAACTCCCACAATCACACCAACATTCACACAGCTTTCTAACTGCAGTTATCTGGTTCTTAATAACATGGACTGCTACGCAAAGTGAGCTGGCATACCGTATATCCTTACTGTTTCAAACTGGATAACTTCCTCTGGCAATCTCTATTCCCACCCACACAAAGTAACTCTCAAAGTTCAACTTGGCCTTCAATACCTACTTTGAAAACAGATTTTATTAAACGGAGCAAACTGAAAGCGTTTTTGTTTCAAACAGAAGTGTTCCTCACTTCCCCAAAAGTAATTTATCGATTGCATATAGCACAAACTTCAAGTAAAATACACTCCCTTTAAAATAGGAGTGGGCGGAATTTGCGTAGTCGTGCTACGCAAAGATCTGTGAAACGGTAAAAAATCTCCGAGAGCACGCAGTAATTCCACGAACACGTGGAATTGCTTGTTCGCGATGCTTTTTTTTACCTGTTCGCGAACGCTGTTTGCGTGCTCGGGGGGAAATATCTCGCGAACACGCATTTTGAGAACGCAAACAAGCGGAAAGCTGAATTTTGGGCAATTCTGCGTTCTCCGCGGAACGTGAAATTACCCAAATTCAGTGAGCGGAACGAAATTTACTGCCCAGGCCTACTTTTAAATGAGAACCTCCCATTAGACTTCTGACATTTAAGATCTGGCACACTTTTTTAACATTGTCTCCTCCGGCCTTCTCACAGGCTATCAAACTGTTTTTAGTCTAATACCAGACTTCATTCATTCGATCATCTCTGGAATAACAGCAAAAGTGCCCATAATTCTCGCTCTATTTGTGGCCATCCTACTACTATTTTAGCTTGTTAAAAATGGCTACGCTCCCTGTGGTAACAAGCATGTCTGACAGAATACGCCTCTACGCGAAGCTACATCAATACCGTGAAAAAATTGAACAACTTATGCCTGCCTCTATCTATAATCGGACCCAGCTACAACATGACATTAATTTACACATATACAATCTGCGTGCAACCATCTTTTTATTGCAAAACTTGCCAATCGACTGGCGAATGGATCTATGCCTTGACAACATCCCAGCAAACGCTCCAAATATCCAGCAGGTAATGGAGTATCTTGAAAACTATGAAATTGTTTGTTCGGGCAGTGGAGCAATGGCGGAAGCAACGCAAAAAGGTATCGTGGCGGAATGGGATTCCTGCGCAGCCACGAAAGATCTCCTGCAACGCGCGACCTTTGACAACATCGCAGATTGCCTGCCAATTCAAATTGCCGTTCCAACATTCGAGGAACATTACTGTCCCTTCGAGGATATGAATTGGATTGCTTTGCTTTTCTCACACGATGGCAACAATCGCCTCTTGGAACATTATGCATCTCAAGCCGCTGAAGAACTTCTGGACTGCAATCTCCAAGACTTGTAAGAAATTCACTTTATTCTTGGATTGATTTTTTCCAACTTTTTTGACTTTTTCCTATTAAATGTTTTAATGTAGTATGCTCAGGCATTTGAACTCTGTTTTCATTATTGGCCGTTACCTCTCCACACTAACCAGGGATGGATGATGTATGGCCTATTTACTTGCTAAATTAGCCTAAACCCGACATCCATTTTGAAACCATATCTATTCTTTGTACACACGTTTCTCTGCCTGCCTCTTATCCACAAAGCCCTTTCACACAATTTAGCTCATCCTCAGCCTCTGCTCACGAATTGGCGATCAAGATAAAAATACACGGCATTGTTTAGGAACAGGTTGGCACAGTGTGGTAATCGTATCCTACCTTCATTTTCATTCTACAATTTAGAGTCATTCATATCTAATGGGTATTGTTTATGTCACATGGAACTGTAACATGTAATGTGGAATTGACTGATGCAGGAGCTTAGGTTTGAATACAGCAGAAGTGGTTGGGGTTTGCCTCAGCTGGATGCCTCAGCTCTTGCACCAGTGGGTCCATTTAAGGCACTTAAATAAAGACACTTTTTATATATAACTTGCAGACTCCATCGCTTTATCCCACACAGCCACTTTCTTAAACACACCTGATTTCACCATTTGTCTTCTGTGGTATTGCAACATTCTGCATTATATTCTTCACGATTATTTCTTTATTCCTGCTTGCTAAAACACTCCATTCGAGTCTTCAGACTCGTAGGGGTGTGTACTTTGCTTCCCACTCCCGCTATAGTCTAAACCCTTACTAACACCACTTGCACAGCTATGCTACAGCGGCCAGTATGCTACAGCGCCCAGAGCACATCAATTTACAGCAATCAGCTCACGGTTTCATCCCCGAGTGTACTGGCACCTCACCTCAGGACCATCTCACTCTGGTCAAAACAGCACTTTCACACCACTAGGGGTGAATACTTCATTTCACACTGCCTGTATAGCACACCCTAACCACCCTACAGAGCTCACACCGCTATACTCTAAACCCATACTAACACCAATTGCATAGCTATGATATAGCAGCCAGTATTCTACAGCGCCCAGAGCACATCAGTTTACAGCAATCAGCTCACGGTTTCTTTCTGAGTGTACCAGCACCTCACCTCAGCACCATCTCACTCTGGGCAAAACAGCACTTTCACACCGGTAGGGGTGAATACATTGCTTCACACTCCCAGTGTAGCACACCCTCACCACCCCACAGACCTCACAGCGCTCCTACCCTCCTCTTTCCTACTCTTTTTGCCCTTTTTCCCCCTTACTTGCTTCAACGGAATCACAAAATGGCTGCCAACACTTCCTAGTTGCAACCGCTTGCACCGCTCACAGCCAATAAGCAGCAAGCTCGTGCTCATAACGCCTCAGCCAATCAGAAGGCAGAATTCCCAAATATCGATATCTGCAAATTTTGATATTTCTCTTAAACTACTGAATGGATTCACACCAAATAAACAAAAGCGTGCTTTCTAGACCAAGACCCTTCTCCCTGCCAAATTTGGGGTAATTCTGTTCACCCGTTCTACCTGTAGCCTTGTCTAAAGTTTCCTATGGTAATTAACATGGAGAAAACATGTTTTGGGACCCCCCTTTTTGATCGCCCCCCTTGACGAATCACCCCCAAACTTTCAACATTGGAGCTGATATGAACAAAGAATTTGTTTGGAAAATTTCATGAAGATTCATCAAACGATGCCAAAGTTATAAGCAAAACAAAAGATTCTCTTCCTATGGAATCCTGGCCCTAACTATAACTACCTACTGGTGACCGCCAGTAGGTAATATATATGAGAAAAAAGAGAAACCCATGTGGCTGGCACTCACAGGCAGTCAGGCTAGCAGAGCTCAGTATAATCGCCCCATCACAGCACTGATCCGACGCGTTTCGGGAACCATCCATTCCTAATGGACCATACAAAAAACCAAGCGGCAGCAAAACAAAAGGGCTACATGAAGTCCACCTTTTATTTCTTTTATAAAGCAGGAAGTTGTAAAAACAGGAAGTCTGCCTCAAGTGAGTCCTACTGCATTATGGGGCATGCAGTCCAAGTAAATTTAATAACCCCCAAGTGGGGTGCCAGTCGCTGGGTCTTTGGAGCAAAAAGTTCTTAAAAAGAGAAGAGGCCAATGAACTCCGCTGTCAGCCATTTCACAAGGCAACCTCCAGGCCACCCGTACCGCGATCCTGCCAAGTGTACCAGGCGCGGTTCTGCAAAGTTCCTGCAGCGGTGCTGTGCCGTGACCGGGTTAAGCCACATATTTACAAGAAAAAAGAGATACCCATGTGGCTGGCACTCACAGGCAGTTAGGATCAAGGCCCTTGTCAGGCTAGCAGAGCTCAGTATAATCGCCCCATCACAGCACTGATCCGACCCGTTTCTGGAACCATCCCTTCCTCATGAACCATACAAAAAACCAAGCGGCAGTCAAAAGGGCTACATGAAGTCCACCTTTGATTTCTTTTATAAAGCAGGAAGTTGTAAAAACAGGAAGTCTGCCTCAAGTGAGTCCTACTGAATTATGGGGCATGTAGTCCAAGTAAATTCAATAACCCCCAAGTGGGGTGTTAGTCGCTGGGTCTTTGGAGCAAAAAGTTCTTAAAAAGAGAAGGGGCCAATGAACTCCGCTGTCAGCCATTTCACAAGGCAACCTCCAGGCCACCCGTACCTCGATCCTGCCAAGTGTAACGGGCGCGGTTCTGCAAAGGTCCCGTTACATGGACAGCGGAGTTCATTGGCCCCTTCTAGCCTGACAAGGGCCTTGATCCTAACTGCCTGTGAGTGCCAGCCAAATGGGTATCTCTTTTTTCTCGTAAATATGTGGCCTAACCTGGTGACGGCACAGCACCGCTGCAGGACCAGCTTAAGTAACTATAACAGGTGAATTTCTCTAGTTTTATATAAGTCAAATGTCCAACTAACTATAACATCACTGAAACCTATGTTTTTTGTCAGTGAATGTCTAAGGTTTTTTTAAATGTTAATTCCAAACTATAACGTCCCTGAAACCTATGTTTTTTTCAGTGAATGTCTAAAGTATTTTAAATGCTAATTTCTAACTGTAACATCCCTGAAACCTATGGTTTTTTTCTGTGAATTTATAAGGTTTTTTAAATATTGAACTACTATTGGGTATTTAACACTAATACAATTTTTTCTAACTTTTCAACCACATAAAATAAAATAAACGGCAAAAGTACTATGTGACGTAATACATTTCACAAATTACAATGAGTTTTTAAATAATACAAAACAATGTCACATTCAGATAACAATTTTTCTCCCTTTTTTTACTGTCATCAGCTACTACTTAACTTCACTATTCACAGTGATGCCAGTGTAAATTCATCATAAATTTTCAAAATCATCTTCTAAACGTATTACCTGTTCATCCACATTTACATTTTTATAATAAATATTGTTCTCTATAAGATATAAGGTAGTCTTTTCAACTTTATTAACATCCACAAATTCTTGCCATATTTTCTGACTCCTTGTGGGTACACCATTTACTAAAATAACTACTGCCTCATCTTCCTCTTTCTCTCCAGCAATAGTTTCAATGTTTTTCTTAAAATCCAAAGGTAAGTACACCACTCTTCCTTTCAGCCCTCTTTGCAAGTCTGTCGGTGGCAGTTTACCTGTTTTAGGCTCCATCCGAATTATGGTTTGAAAAGGATGAACAGATTGAATTAGAACCGACTCATATGTATTCAATTTGGCCAGCTCCTGCAGAATAGCTACTAACTCCAACTTATTATGTACTGCTCTAGCAGGCATTTTGTTCTCTTCTAATTTGTTGTAACTATATTTACATATACGTTGATCACTACCTAACTCAAATCGACCTTCAACAAACAAGTAAGTTGCAAATTCTTCCCACTTACCATTGTTCTCCTTTTCACTTTTCAAATACAAATCAACATCCCTACTTTGACTTTTATAATGAGTAGGCCTGGGCGAAAATTTCGTTCAGTTCGCGGAAATTGCGATAATTTGACATTTTCGCGTTCCGCGGAAAGCGCGAAAATGTCAAAATTTCCGCATTCCGCAGCTTGGCGATAATATGTTTCTTGCTCGCGCTGTAAAATAATACATTCTCGCGCGCACGCGATCGCCTTACCTGAATCCCTGCGTTCGCCGACAAGTTTTCTTGATCCGGTCGCGTTCTCCATGAGATGTTGTATTTTTTTTAGCCACTTGCGCTGTCTCGCGACAGTTCGCGCCCGCAGTGACGTCATGCGTCGCGCGATCATGTCTTTCTTCTCGCGATCATGCACCGCGAGACAACTGAAAACAAGATGGCCGCGCCCACGAGCAACCACATAGGTAAGTTGGCGACCCGCAACCATGCAGAAAATCTCGCGAACATGCGGGAAAAAAACTTCCGCATCTTCGCGATATTTCCGCTTGTTTGTGATAATTTTAAACATTTTCGCGATAATTTGCGAAAGTGGATTTCGCAAATTCCGCCCACCCCTAATAATGAGTACGTCGACAACAAACACAAACATAGTTTGGTATTTCAGAGCACACTTCATTAAACTTTCCAATTTCTTCTTCAAACTGATCAGTTCTAATCACTTTCTCATCTCCTCCAACATCTGCAATTGTCAAACTTTCACTTTCTATGAACTGCTATTCTGAACCAAAATATCGCATTTCAATATCATCACACTTTTTTTGAACATCTGATAAAGAACCATATAAAAGACTTGCATTCAGTTCACTTAAACTTAATGCAGGACTTTTTACATAGTACAATTTCTTTACAAAGTTCCGCATTTCTGAATGGTGTACTGCTATCATCCTCAAATGATGAAAAACACCTTTACAAACTTTTCTTGAAAGACAAGCCAGAGAATGCCCATGCTTCTCAGTATATTTTCTTACATTACATGGATCTAGTCCTTGTAACAACTTAATCTTCTGTTTTATACCTTTCTGAGTATATTCTCGTAGCAAATTTCGCATTTTATCAATGGATTCCTGTTGAATACTACAAATGCTACTACAACTCCACTTATACACAGGAGCTCGTGGACATTTCCCTTGCACTTCTTCAGCTATTAACTCTTCTGCACTTTTACCAACCATTTCCTCCTTTGGAAGAGGAACACCATCCTGAATTTCGTAGTAACAACCTCCAGTATCAACTGCAAATGATAAACTATTTTCCTGGAAGTAACTTTCCTCATTAAAAAAAGGCTCAGTACTAGAAGTATGTCTCCAATGTCCACTAAAGATTTTACAAAAGTCGGTTCTGTTCGCAAGTCTTTTTTTCTACTTTTGTCTTTCAATACTTTCACTATTTTATCCAGTACTTTCAATCTCTTTAAAATCAAAATGAACAACTTCTGTTTCAAATTGAAAGCAGTATCCACTATACTTTCAATACGCTGCTTCTCTTTGAATTGGAACATTCTTCCTTTATATTTGCAGCATGTTTTCAATAAATTCTGAATCACTCTAGATCGAAAAAGTCTCTGACGAATTTCTTGAAATTGTTTTTGTCTCCGAGTACCAGATACTATTTCTTTATCATCTTTCCTTTTCATCGTATTTGAAATTGAACTCTGCTTCACCTTACTTGAAAAATTCTTCTTTTTGCTTTGTGTAATGTTTTTCTCATTAAATGTTCTTAATATTTTTTCAAAAATTGTCTTTTGCTTTTACTCAAACAAACAGTTTCTCTACTACTCGCAATTTTTTCTACTTCAGGATCTTTCCTTTTCGTCAAATATATATTTTTCTTCTCTTTTCTTTTTTTTTCACTTCTTCTAGGCATTTCCAAATTTCAATTCAAGCGAAATAATTTTCTGAAAAACAAAAAATAGATTCAATTATTTTTCACATTTCTTCACTATGTTAAAATAATAACATACAATTGGAAAACTTCCACTAACAACTTCCAGACCCAGTGCTGCAACGTGATGGAGCATGACAGATGACCACTAGGATGAGAAATAGTGCCATAGAACATACAGCAAGTATTTATTTAATTATTTACATACTCCTTTACAATTACTACCTCATACTTTTCACCTCTCCGCTAAACCCCCCCACCCCACACCGCTTTCTCTGCAACCCACCGCACACAACTATATAAATAGTATTTTTTTAAATTTTAATCTATGTATTTAGAATGATAATATTAATCAAACAGCACACATAAAAATTCCCATTATTACCTAACAATTTTATCAACAACTTCGCAAACATAACACTGCACCCAGGGCTTTTTTACTGGAGGGGGTGTCTGTGGGGATGTGACCACCAGCACTTTATTTTTGGGAGCCTCGAAACGGGTCTTTATAGGGCTCTATTTTCCAACCTCACAAACGTAATCCGTTTTTTTTTCTTTATTGCACTGCAGTGACACTGTAAGAGCATGCACATTGCTCACTTTTTAGAAGTGCAGACATCATGCCAAGTAACTCGCATTGTAGGAGAAGGGAAATCCTTTAAAGAGAGCCATTTTCTCTCAGTATTTCCCTTCTCTATTTGCAACGCACCACCAACATCATCGTGGGGTGATTTGCAGACAGACCACCATGCACGCAATGTCCATTGCCCCGGACTCTCTGACACAGCTTCCCGGGTGCACACACAGAGCCGCACCCGAGTACTTCACCGGTCTTTAAAACATCATTTTTTGAAGGAATTAGGCTCCTCCAAAATTTCCCTCTGGTTGCGCCTCTGCAAACGACCACAACAAGGCAACTCCAGCACGAACCTGCTCTCACCTTACACACGGTCTTGTTTTAGTGCTACGAAAACACACACTTTGCCTGCCTCACTAAGTTCTCATACCCCCTCTTTAATATGAACATAAAGGCTTTCCAATTACTTTTATATTCCTATACTGTACTTCACATGGAAATATAGAACTCAAGGTTCTCACCACCCCAAATTAGCTCTCTGGTGTACTTTCTCAAATTTAAGAAGTACTGGTATTCAGTATCTGTCAGCCAGGGCCACTTTAAAACAGTGTACCTATAAACAACTCGACAAAACGTTATGTTTGTAAATTAACGTATTACACTTAAAAGCTCCTTTACATTTCTTTCGCTAGATGTACCTTTGTTTAAAACACCACCAGAGAAGGGTGTTGAAGTATGCTCCAAAAAGAGTAACTCAAAGCTTTGCTATTCTTTATCAAAAAAATTGCCTGTCAATGCTTTTCACAAGCCTTTTCAACGCCTTAAGATGGTAGCTGGATGAGTATAATACGTCGTATTTAAGATCGGGGTAGACGATGCACGGAAATAAGAACGTATAGTTGAATAAAGGGCGAGTGGATGCATGGCCAGATGCATTAATGGATAGATACATAGATCAATGTATGGATGGATGGAAGGATGAATGAATGCAAAGACCAGTACTTATGATAGACGGGTGGGCTGATAAATGCTTAGGATTGATTCTGGGACAGATATATCTAAGCATATATAGGCGTATCGCTGCATGAATGGCAAAGTGCTTACTATAGGCAAATGCGCTCATAGATGCTTAAGATAAGCGGATGAACAGATTTATGTATATATATAAGTAGGAATATATACATCAATTAAAAGATGGTTGAATGGCGCAGTGCTTAGGATGCATGGATACTGCGCTTTAATTGGACCAGGTCTGGGGACCGGCACTTATTTTCAGGCAGCCTCCAAACGACTCTCTACCAGGCTCTATTTTCGGTCCTCTCAAAGATAGTCAAAATGTTTTTTATTACACTGCAGTGATAGCATGCACTTCGATGTACGCATGCTTATATTGCTCACTACTGAAAACTGGAGACATCACGCTAAGTTACCCATGTTGTAGAAGAAAGGGAAATCCTTTAAACAATGTTTTTTTCTGAACCTACGATAATTGGAGTGGATTTTCTAAAGCACACAATTATACTTATCTTGATTTAGACCACGCCCCAACTTGCATAGCCCACGCCCCTTTAAGAGCTTTGCCCCCCTTTTAGAGCACCCCCACTTTTTTTCTCCCACTTAGAACCCTAACTACACCATAGTAACAAACACACAGTGTAACCTTCCATTAAAATCTACACTGGCACCAAGTTTCATAATTTTCCATCAACGCTATCAGCCTTCTACCACAGTACAAGAGTGTCTATCAGCACGAAGATGTCTTATCCACAGACATGTTGTGTAATTTCTGTACCTGTCTGCTGGAACACTCATCACCAAAACATATTAAAACATGGGAATTTGCCAGAAAAACATATACCATACCATAAAGCGATTCATAGATGGGCACACTGCCACTGCACCACCCTCTTCCCCATCCTTCATTAACTTTACAAAATTAAAGAAAGAGCCACACCAAACCTAGTTAACAAACTATACCAATACAAGAACTTAACTTCAACAAGCGTCTACCGGAACGCTCATGAGCAAAGCGTATTAAAACATACAAATTTGCGGGTAAAGCATATACCATGCCATAGGGAACTTTATAAGTGCTCCCAGTGGTACTACATCACCTTCAGTAGCTCGACATCTGCACGTTACTAAATTCTGTGTTTTAATCAGGAACATACCCACCTCCCCCACACCCACCCCCGCCCTTAACCGTATATAATCAAACAGAAACCCCCACCATTCCTAGTAGCGCCACTATACCCATACACAGGCTTAATTTTAACAGGTGTGTGCCGGAACACTTATCAACAAAAAGTATTAAAACATGCAAATTTGCGGGAAAAACATAAACAATACCATAGCACTGTTAATAAATAGGCCCACTCAAACTACATTACCTTTACTAACTACACATGCCCACATTACAAATGTCCGTCTTATAATCAGCAACATACGCACATCCCCCACCCCCACCCATACCCATGCTCAACCTTACGAAATCAAACAACGAGCCCCTGCACTTCCGTTACCGCCACTATAGCCATAGATAGACTTAATGTCAACAGGTGTCTGCCGGAACGCTCATCAGCAAAGGCTATTAAAACATAGAATTTTGCAGCTCAAACATACACCATACCATAAGATGGTTTATAAATAGTCACAGTACCACTACACCACCTCAACACCCGCCCTTGCTTAACTTTACGCAATAAAAGAAAGAGCCCAAGCAAACTTAGAAGTGCCACTATAGCTATACACAGCCTTAACTTCACAGATGTCTCCTGAAAAGCTCATCAACAAACCATATTAAAACATGCAAATTTGCGGGTAAAACATATCCCATGCTATTGGGCGCTTTATAGCCATACATAGACTTAATGTCAACAGGTGTCTGCCGGAACGCTCATCAGCAAAACCTATTAAAACCTGCAATGTTTATAAAACATCTCTTCTAAAGAAGCACTCCCCAACTACTTCCATTCCATAAGAACAGACAATAATTAATACGTTTACTACCATATATTTTAGTATAGCTACCTTTTTATTATTCACTAGTCAGAAACTACAAAAACTATTCACTATACCCAAATGCAAACCAGAACCCATATTCATATTTATCTCAACTTAGGATCACATGATTCAAACTATGCGTACATATAAAAGGAACGTATCACTTTTCCTATCTCCATCTCTTCTCCATGTAATCTCAAAACACTGTACACTGCCCCACTGTACAACAACCTACCCTGACTTACATTCAAACCTACCTCTCAGTGTCAAAAATAAGACCACAACCTGCCCACATAACAATTCTGCATTTTGTTTTATCGCTTTTAACTTAATAACACATACGTCTCCTACCACCACCCCCCAACCCCACTATTTCCACAAAAAGTATCAGTTGCAAATGTGCAACATTTTCTTTATGTTCAATGTTCGAAACAAAAGTTCCTCCAAGTAGCTATAACTACATGCTAACACTACATGCACGGATGTGGCACAGCGGCCAGAGCAGATGATTTCACAGCATATGACACACAGTTTGAGCTCACGCTTTCATCCCCGAGTCCGGCAGCAGCTCAGCTTAGCAGCATGAGACTCTGTACACTACCTCACATTTTTTCCGTACCCCAGAACTTTCAGACCAGTATGGGTCAGTAGTTCATCCTAGTAGTTAAAAACACATGCTGACACTACTTCCACAACTGTACTTCAGTGGCCAGGGCACATGACTTCACAGCATAAGACACACAGTGTGGGCTCACGCTTTAATCCTCGAGTCGCGCACAAGCTCACCTTAGAAACATCACACACTAGCGAATACCTCACTTAATTTTCGTAGCCTAGAACTTTCACACTGGTAGGTATGATTAGTTCTCTTCGCACCCCCTCTATAGCACACCCTAAACACCCCACAGAGGTTACAGTGCTCCTACCCTCCTCTTTGCCACATTTTTCACCCTTTTTCCCCCTTACTCGCTTCAACGGAATCACAAAATGGCAAGCTCTTGCTCGTAACGCTTCAGCCAAAAAGATGACAGAATTTCCAAATATCGATATCTGTAAATTTTTATATTTCTCAAAACCTACTGAATGGATTTATGCCAAAAGCGTGCTTTCTTGACCAAGACCCTTCACCCTGCCAAATTTGGGGTAATTCCGTTCACCCGTTCGACCTGTAGCCTTGTCTAAAGTTTCCTATGGAAATTAACATTAACCCCTTCGCTGCTAGGCCTTCCCCCCCCTGTGCTAAGCCTTTTTTGGGCTATTTGAGGTAGTGCGCGCTTAGGCCCCTGTAACTTTTTGACCACATAAGGTATCCACGACAAATTTGCGTCCTTTTCTTCCAACATCATGGGGATTCTAAAGGTACCCGCGACAGGCAAGGGCCCAAAATGTAGTGAGGCGAAATCAACATTGCCTATCAAAAAATGTTTTGGGCTCTTGCCTGTCGCGGGTACTTGGGCCTCCCACACAAGTGAGGCACCTTTTTTACCGGGAGACCTGGGGGAACGCTGGGTGGTGGTAACTTTGTGTGAGTCCGGTGATGCTACAACTTTCCCACACAAAAATGTGTGAAAAAAGTGATTTTTTTCAGCTAAAATTGAGGTTTGCAGGGGATTCTGGGTAAGGAAACGGTGGGGGTTCCATGTCAGCCATACCTCCCTGGAAGCCCCCGGGTGTCTAGTTTTCAGAAATGTATGGGTTTGGTAGGTTTCCCTAGATGGCCGCCGAGCACCGGGCCAAAAACCCAGGTGACCTCCCCTTGCAAAACCAGATCGTTTTGACATAATTAGTTGTTTGTTTCTACAGTGTGAGAATTTTTGGAACAATATTGCAAGGAAAATGTGACAGACATTTGAGGTTTGCAGGACATTGTGGATAAAATAACTTTTTGGAATTCACAAGAGAGACATCACCATGAACTCCCATGGGTTTACGACAATATCTACAGTTGGTGGGTTATTCTTACACGGAAAGTACACCTTGGCAGAGAAACTAAACAGACAAAGATTCCTGCACAGCCATCTATTCCTAAAACACACACACATACTGGTTGGATTTGGCACGAGGGCGAGTTATGCTTCAGTATATTAAATTTTATTAACTTGAGATTTCACAAAAATGAAATGCACTGTCAATAATTAAATGGACAAAAAAACGAACCAATGATTCGCAGCTCGTGAGCTGTGAAGCCAAAAAGGGAAGAGGTACACCCTGCTTCAGAAAGACAAATCTTACTGCACAGCCATCTAATCCTCAAGCACACACACATACTGGTTGGATTTGGCACGAGGGTGAGTGATGGTTCAGTATATACAATTGTATAAGCAAGTGATTTCAGAAAAATGAAGGCACCAACCTATTTACAGGCCATTCATACACCTTTCATACGTGTGACACATACAAAACCATTCACACCTCCAGCCGCGGGCCCATCACATAGCAACACTCACACCAGCAGACAGCGCCATTCAAGGGCCCATCACTTTCACATGCCCACATTCCTGACACAGCAACTACACAAGCTGATGGATTGCGTGGAGTGGCACTCAGCTAGCAGTGTGTGTAGTGACCAGCAGCAAGTCACTACTCACACACAGCCAGCCGAGCGCTAGTCCACGCACACTGCTAGCCGAGCGCCAGTCCACGCACACCGCTAGCCAAACACCAGTCCACGCACACCACCAGCCAAGTGCCAGTCCAGGCACACCGCCAGCCAATCGCCAGTCCAGGCACACTGACAGCCAATCGCCAATCCACACACACCACCAGCCAATCACCAATCCACGCACACTGCCAGCCAAGTGCCAGTCCACTCACACCGCAAGCCAAGCGCCAGTCCATGCACACCACCAGCCAAGCGCCAGTCCACGCACAACACTAGTCAAGCGCCAGTCCAGGCACAACGCCAGTCAAGCGCCAGTCCAGACACACCGCCAGCCAAGCACCAGTCCACGCACACCACCAGCCAAGTGCCAGCCTGCACACACCGCCATCACATTTAGGATTTTTTTTAGACAAAAATAAAAACACAAACAAATTGCAAATAGATACAAATCTACTAACACAAAATCAGAAACTAAATACATTGCACTAATGCCAACCTTGAAACAGAATCAAATTTTTTACAGAATACAGACGAGGCAGTTCACTTTACCACTCATGGATACTCCAAAAAACTCTTTTGCATGTGGTACGCTCTAAAACAAGCAGGGACACACAGCCCAAGGTTAGAAGGACACTCGGGGCAGTACATACGATTCTCCTTCTGCGTACCTCTTTGCCAACAGACTCGACATCTCCTACTGGGAAAGTCTTTTGTGGGTGTGGGAGGAATGTGATCAGGAAAGTGGCGATCTTTCAATCTAGCAACATCCTCCACCACTCCAACTCTAGGAACACTTGCCTGTTCCACTAAAACAAGGCTGCCTATTACAGACTCCTGAATCTTAGCAAAATTCATCTTTGACTCAGGGCAAGAATCCTGGAACACAACAAAAGCATTAAAGGTTGCCAAGTGGAAAAGATGAATAGCCAACTTCTTGTACCAAATGTAAGCCTTACAAAGAGCAGCGTAAGGTTCCAACCTCTGATCTACTCTGTCAACACCACCCATGGGCCTGTTATAGTCTAAAATGCACACAGGTTTGCGCACTTCAGCAACCTGACCCCAAACAGTCACAGGTGCAGTGCTTTCATCATGAATGGTAGTCAGCATGTAGACATCTCTCCTGTCTGAAAACTTCACAGCTAGAAGCTCCTCGCAACGCACTGCACTGTCCCTGCACAAGCTTTTGACAAACAAGTTCCTTTGGGAAACCTTTACGGTTAGAGCGGATTGTGCCACAAGCAACAGTGTCCACTTTGGCCGATTCCCTGAACAACCGCACACCAGTGTAGAAGTTATCTACATATAAATGGTGGCCTTTGTTAAAAAATCCTCTACCAAGTTCCCAAACAATTTTCTCAGTCACTCCAAAAGTGGACGGACAACCAGGGGGGTTAATCCTGGATTCCTTACTGGTGTACACCCTGAAATTAGAGACATATCCAGTCCTACTGTCACACAGCATATACAGCTTAATTCCATAGCGTGCCCTCTTACTAGGAATGTATTGCCTAAAAACCAAGTGGCCCTTGAACAACACCAAAGACTCATCCACTGCTATTTCTTTCCCTGGAGCATAGATCTCATAAAATCGATCAAAAAAGTGATCAAGGACAGGCCGAATCTTAAAAAGACGGTCACAATCAGGGTGATCTCGTGGCAATGCTAAACCATTATCGACAAAATGCATCATCCGAAGCAGAAGCAAATACCGATCACGACTCATGACTGCCGGAAATATAGCAGTTGCCATCAAGGGACTAGTGGACCAATATGAAGACATTGATGGCTTCCTTAGCAAGCCCATCAAAAAATTTAAACCCAAGAACTTCTTCATCTCATCCAGATTTGTGAGAGTCCACAGGGTAGTTCTAGAGTGGGGCTTAAGGCTGGCACTGTTGCCCCTCAAAAACTGTTCGGCATACAAATTAGTCTGCTCAACAATCTCTGCCAAAAATACATCATCCATAAACAACTGAAAAAAATATATTGGCAAAACGTTTTCAGTATTCACTCTACACCCTGGAACACCAGTGAAGTCTGGCAATGCTGGCTGCACCATCCCTGGAGCAACCCAGACGTCAGCACTTTCAACAGGAAGCCTTGCAGCCCCAGGCTACAGTCCAGATGCCTTTTGCCGCACTATACCAACGGGAAGCCTTGCAGCCCCAGATCCCTCTTGCCGCACTACACCAACGGGAAGCCTTGCAGCCCCAGGCTGCAGCCCAGATGCCTCTTGCCACACTACACCAACGGGAAGCCTTGCAGCCCCAGGCTGTAGCCCAGATGCCTCTTGCTGCACTATCGGCACATCAATGTCCTCCTCTAACACTGGCACTTCATCCGCACTAAGAGTAGCTTCATCCGCACTGAGAGTAGCTTCATCATCCGATGATGCCATGTGGAGAGAAAACTCACTGCCTGAATCTTCCCCTCCCACCTATGCCTCAGAATCAGAGTCAGTCTCTGGACCATGGTCAGAGGAAGACTCAAAAAGCATACCAACAACCTACTGAGAGGTAATCCTGCAGCTAGCTATTATCCTTACTAAGAAAGGAAACTGCACAAACAAGTCAACAACAACCAACACTGTGCAAAATAAGTAAGTAAAAAAATGTGTGCCTTTTCCACAAAGATCAATATACTCAAAAACAATACGATTCACTTGCAAGAGACCGCTACTCTCACCAACACCTACTCTGCAGAGAGACAGCAAAAACGATATCCCACTAGAAAGAAAAAAAAAAACAATTACTCACAAAACAACATACACATTGAGCACAAATGCAAAAAGTTTTTGACACTCAAAAAACAGAAGCCAAACATACTGCAATTCGTACATCATTTGCAAAAACACATTCATGCAGAGAAATGAAAAAGATTTACATTGTACAAAAAAAAGTCTCTTACCAAACACAAGCAACTACACAAGCAGCAGAACCAAAAGTAACGAAACCGCAACCTGGAACCGTCTAAAGAGCAAAAGCTTTCAACTAGCACAAAAAGGGGAAAAAAAAGCATTACAATTGAAATTCACAAAAAATAAAAGAATTAACATTATACCACACTGTCACTACCCAATTGGTCAATCTGCTAGATGGGCCTTCTAACAGGGCTGTGCAAAAATGGGGGGGAACTTGCCCAAGGGATCGGGTGAGCTTGTCTGAGGGTGGGGCAGAAAACAGTAGACAGAAATATGCCCCCTAGCAAAAGAAAAACTCCCTGGTGCCTAGCAGGGTTTTCTGCCCCTCCTCCTGCCTAGGGCAAAAAGGCCACAAAACAAGGGGCAAATCTGTCCACAGGAGGGGCAGAAATAACTAACCAAATGTATAAAATAACAATAACCAAATTTATAAAACAAATCTGCCCCATGGGAGCGACCCTTGCCCAAGGGGTCGTTTCCATTTTAATTTCAAATACGTCCCTGGTGTTTAGTGGGGTATTCTGACCCCCGGGGGCAGAAGCCAAATACACAGGCTGATCTACCCCCGGGGGGGCAGAATACACATTAAAAAATGAGGCCCCTGAAAGCGACCCTTCCACAAGGGGTCGCTTCCATTTAAAAAAAAAAGATCCCTGGCTCTAGTGGGCTTTTCTGCCGCCCCCGGGGCCAGAAATGACAAAAAGGGGGGGGGGGAGAAAAGACTTTAAAAAAAATTGCCCCCTACGGAAGCGACCCTTGCCCAAGGGGTCGCTTCCTTTACATAATGTAAGGACTCCCTGGTGTCTAGTGGGGTATTCTGCCCCCCCTGGGGGCAGAAAAGCCAAATACACAGGCTGATCTGCCTTCAGGGGGTGCAGAGTACACATTTAAAAAAAATTAGGGGCCTGGAAGCGACCCTTCCCCAAGGGGTCGCTTCCGTTTTATAAATAAAAAATCCCTGGCTCTAGTGGGCTTTTCTGCCCCACCTGGGGCCAGAAACGCCAAAAACAGTCTCCAGAGGGGACAGAAAAGACTTTTAAAAAAATTGCCCCCTAAGGAAGCGACCCTTGCCCAAGGGGTCGCTTCCTATAGCTAACAAAAGTACTCCCTGGTGTCTAGTGGGGTAGCCAAAACTATGAGGCAATCTGCCCCCGGGGGGCAGAATACACATTTTTTAATAATTTGTGCCTGGGAGCGACCCTTCCCCAAAAGGGTCGCTTCCATTTATAGAAAATAAACATCCCTGGCTCTAGTGGGCTTTTCTGTCCCGCCGGGGCCAGTAACGACAAAAAACCGAGGCGATCTGGCCCGGGGGGGCAGAAAAGTCTTTAAATTATTTGCCCCCTTTAGGAAGCGACCCTTGCCCAAGGGGTCACTTCCTTTTACTCAAAAAAGCATCCCTGGTGCCTAGTGGGGCATTTCTGCAGCATGATCGCGATGCTGTGCACGATTGTGCTGCAGGAATGACCTGTATTGAGACATCAGGGGAGAGGAAATACTCTTTCCTCTCCCCCAAACGCCTCAATCTTTAACTAAATCACCCCACGGCCCCACCAGCCAGCAAAACTTACCTCCTCCTTGCTGGGATGCCTGGAAGCAAATGGCTTCCAGGCGTCCCAGCGTTTCCTGACGACGTTGGCGCGCTGTGCATGCTGCCGTCATGGGGAAGTGTGGGGGGGGTCGGGTGGCAGCAGAAACTCTTCCGCTGCCATCCCCCTCTGTGGGGGTAAGATCGATGCCCCAGGGGGGAAGCGCCAGCGCTTCCCCCAGGGGTTGTGCTCATGACGGTTGTTAGACGGACCGGGAGGGTCGGCCGAGGACAAGGGGAGAGGTCTCCGGGGAGAGCCGTCCCCAGCGATCGTACAGACAAATAACTTCCCCCCCACAGACAGATACCACACAAGGATAAGATTTAGCGTTCTTTATATGCACTTCTTAAGGTACGATGAAATGGTACAAGGAGGTCTGGACTCAGGGGTCCCCTCGATTAAGTCTCTCAAGATAGGAAAAAGGGGTAGCGGGACAGTCTGTTTACCAGTCTGGTAGTTCGGATGATATGGTGGTTAGCTCACAATCCTCGAGCTTGGTGGTTTAGCTGGTACGGGCCGCGGCAGCGCCAGCAGGTCCCGGTGGAGATGGTCGATACACGGTCCGCGGCAGCGCCAGCAGGTCCCGGTGAAGATGGTCGAGGTACGGTCCGCGGCAGCGCCAGCAGGTCCCGGTGAAGGTGGTCGTTACAACGGTCCGCGGCAGCGCCAGCAGGTCCCGACGAGGATGGATGTTGCAGAAGGCCGCGGCAGCGCCAGCAGGCAGGACGATAGTTCGCAAGGTAGGGCTACGGCAGCGCCAGTAGTCCGTCAAGGCTGAGTTCTCTCGGTGTCTCTCGACTCCAGGATACAACTGCCCCCCTGCTCCGGAGCTGCCCCAGTTATAGGGCAGGCGCCCTTTGATGTCCGGACCCTCGCACTTGGAGGTCGAAGGGTCCGGGATGAAGGTGTCCAGACACCCAGCAGGGGGTGGAGCCAGCGCCTGGGGGAGCTGGAGGTGATCGGCACCTGGCGGGGGAGAGTCCTTGGCGCTTCGTTCTCCCATTGACCTGCCAAGTGGTCCGCTCACCTCCTGGGTGGATGGTGGTGCCGGGATGTCGGGGCCGGCCAGGCCCAGGGTTAGGGTCGGATGGAGGCCACGCGGCCTCGTGGCGCAGGGCCCAAGATGGCGGCTTGACCCAGCCGGGGGAGCCGGTGGTGGCTTGGGTCCGTGATACATGGAGGTCCGAGGGCAGGAATTCCGTCGGGAGACGGGGTGCGGGTGATTCTCGTGGGTCACGCCTGGTGGGCCTGGGCTGGGGCCCTGTCATGCGGGGAGGGAGCCAGCCCTTCGTGTGGCCTGTCCAACAACGGTGCAGTTCCATCATGGGCACAGCCCAACCGATGCTCATGACGGAACCGCTCCGTCATGAGCATCGAAGGGGTTAAAAAAACATGTTTTGGGACCCCCTTTTTGCTTGACCCCCCCCTTTACGAATCACCCCCAAACTTTCAACATCGGAGCTGATCTCAACAAATAATTCGTTTTGAAAATTTCACGAAGATTCATCAATCGACGCCAAAGTTATTGCGAATAGAATGTTGCCATTTTCCTATAGTAACTGGGTCCTAACTATAACTACCTACTGGCAATTCTGTTCAGCAGTTCGGGCTGTAGCCTGTTCCAAAATTTCCTATGAAAAATAACATGGAGAAAACATGTTTTGGGACCCCCTTTTTTCTCGGCCCCCGCTTGATGAATCACCCCGAAACTTTCAGGATAGGAGCTGACCGGAGCGCCCCACCAGTTTTGAAAATTTCACGAAGATTCGTCATCCGGCGACAAAAGTTATTGGGAAAAGAATGTAACGATTTTTCTATGGTAACTAGGTGCTAACTATAACTACCTACTGGTGATCCATACAGTGGGGACCGATAACTAGGGGCCTGAATAAAGGCTGCGTTAGTAATGTTAATTTCCATTGGAACGCATTGTCGAGCCTACAGCCCTGACCGCCGAATAGAATTACACCAAATTTGGCAGAAAGATTGATGTTGTTACACAGATTGTTGTTTTTTGTTATTTGTTGCAAATCTGTTCAGTTGTTTTTGAGAAATTTAAGCTGAAATTTAAAGATATAACTCTGGCTATGGATATTTTGCAACGATTTTGCAAAGAATCGCAAATGCACGCGCCAATGGGAATGCTCTGATTGGCTGGACAAAACCTGAATAGAAAGTTGTGGACATTTTATTGTCCGGGAATGGTTCCAGGGGCTGATAATTTGAGTGAAAGCTAGCATAAGGGGTCTGGGTGGAGATACTCTGACCCCATGTTTGAGAAACGGGTGTGTTAGTGATACAAGTTATGTGTCCAAAATTAAATTTTTTCATTGCACATGATATTTGCTACGATGCCGTGACTGCCAGCATGACCCCCCTGTACCATTGCGGGGACCTCGCGACTACTAACGTCATCGCGAATATTGGGAAAAATATAAAATATATAGGTTTGTGCACACTTGCCAGTCCCTGTATCACACTAATGCATGTACTCACAAACTCACTCAGACACTTAGGGCCCGATTCACAGAATTAACTTAAGACAAAATCCAAAACTTACAACCATTTTGGTATTCACAGAATGCACTTACTACTTTTGGTATTCACAGAATGCACTTACTACTTTTGGTATTCACAGAATGGGGAACAACCTTTACAACGCAACTTTTACAACGCACTACCATTACAACGCATTTTTTACAACGCATAATCCATTACAACGCTTGACATTACAACGCATGACACTACAACGCATTTTTAAAAACTACCTTTACAACGCATTCCATTACAACGCATACTACCATTACAACGCATACCATTACAACGCATAATATTACACTATACTATCCAACACTTACCCTACTGATGCACCCCCTGGAGTTAGAATAGTAATTTTTACCCCTATACTATCCAACACTTACCCTACTGATGCACCCCCTGGAGTTAGAATAGTAATTTTTACCCCTATACTATCCAACACTTACCCTACTGATGCACCCCCTGGAGTTAGAATAGTAATTTTTACCCCTATACTATCCAACACTTACCCTACTGATGCACCCCCTGGAGTTAGAATAGTAATTTTTACCCCTATACTATCCAACACTTACCCTACTGTTGCACCCCCTGGAGTTAGAATAGTAATTTTTACCCCTATACTATCCAACACTTACCCTACTGATGCACCCTCTGGAGTTAGAATAGTCATTTTTACCCCTATACTATCCAACACTTACCCTACTGTTGCACCCCCTGGAGTTACAATAGTAATTTTTACCCCTATACTATCCAACACTTACCCTACTGTTGCACCCCCTGGAGTTAGAATAGTAATTTTTACCCCTACACTATCCAACACTTACTCTACTGTTGCACCCCCTGGAGTTAGAATAGTAATTTTTACCCCTACACTATCCAACACTTACCCTACTGTTGCACCCCCTGGAGTTAGAATAGTAATTTTTACCCCTATACTATCCAACACTTACCCTACTGTTGCACCCCCTGGAGTTAGAATAGTAATTTTTACCCCTATACTATCTAATACTTACCTTAAATGTAATTTAATATTATGCGTTGTAATGGTATGCGTTGTAAAGGTAGTATGCGTTGTAATGGTAATGCGTTGTAAAGGTATTTTTTAAAAATGCGTTGTAGTGTCATGCGTTGTAATGTCATGCGTTGTAATGGAATATGCGTTGTAAAAAATGCGTTGTAAGTGCATGCGTTGTAAAAGTGTGCGTTGTAACGTCATACATCCTCACAGAATGGATTTACGACTACTAACTTTACGTCTGCACTCGGGCCGGAAATTCCAGCCCGGAGGCGGAGCTTCCGGCCCGGAGGCAGAGCTTCTGGCCCGGAGGCGGGGCTTCCGGGCCAGAGGTGGAGCTTCCGGGCCGGAGGTGGGGATTCCGGCCAGAGTGCGGACGTAAAGTTAGTAGTCGTAAATCCATTCTGTGAATACCAAAAGTAGTAAGTGCATTCTGTGAATACCAAAAGTAGTAAGTGCATTCTGTGAATACCAAAATGGTAGTAAGTTTAGGATTTTGTCTTAAGTTAGTTCTGTGAATCGGGCCCTTATACACCCATTCATATATCCATTCACACACTTATACATCCAGTCACATACCCACTGAGATACTGATGCAATCACTCACATCCCCATTCAGGCTTACTCAGAGAGTGACTCAATCATGCACAGACCCACTCAGAGACTGATCCACTAAGACCCGTATACACCTACTCACACGCCCATACAGTTACTCCCCTACACAGTCACAGATTGTCTCAGAGCTTTATGGACTCAGTCAGTCACTCATACACTCAGAAACTCACACACCCATTCAGACACTCTCTCAGATATACACGCACCCACTCACTCACCCAGTCAAGGCTCATGTACCCTCTCACAGACCCACCCAGACACTCATCCTCCCAGTCACAGGCCCACTCAGACACTCTTGCATGCACCCTTTCACTCACCCACTCAGAGACTCATGCTCTCAATCACAGACCCATTGAGACACTCATACACCCACTCACAGTTACACTCAGGCAGTCATACATCCACTCACAAACCAACTTAGACACACACACCCACACAGTCCCTCAAACAGCCACTCATAGACCCACTCAGAGAAGTATGGACCACGTTATACACTCACAAACTCATGTAACAATGCACAGTCATCCTCAGAGTCCCACCCACCCACTGACAGAACCTCTCAGACACTCACACTGCCAGTCATAGACCCACTGAGAGACTCATACACTCACTCAGACACTCATACACCCACACACTCATGCATTTAGACACTCACTTAGACACTCATGTATCCACTCACAGATCCAGTCAGATACTCATATACTCACTTAGATATGCACAAAAGTACTCATGAACCTAATCATAGATTTAGCAAGAGACTAATGCAACCAATCACAGACCCATTGTGACTCTGATGCACTGTTAGATTTGGGGGTCTCTAGTTGGCACAGGTAGGTACTTGGAACAAATAGGGACCCTTGCCTCTAGTCAGGGTAAGGGGGTACACTCCTACAATAACCCCTGCTCACCCCCTTGGTAGCTTGGCACGAGCAGACAGGCTTATCTCAGAGGCAGTGTGTAAAGCATTTGTGACCACATACAGTAATCCAGTGACAACACTACAAATGGACACCACACAGGTTTTATATCAAAAATAAGTATGCTTTATATACATTTACCACAAGACCATAAACGACAAAAATACACAATACTATTACTTTAAGATGGTAGTTTTTAGCTAAGTTCAGTTCAGTTCTTAAGATGCAACACTTTGCGTCAATGTACCTTACGATGCGTTGCGCTTCCATGACAAGCAGTGTCGCAGTGATGGAAATGCGGCAAAGTTCTGGTGCAAAGAAATAAAGACTTGAAGATCTTCCAGATGCGGCACGCTTCTCCGGGGATGCGAGAAGTTCTCGATTTGATGCGTGGACTAGAGCGGCGACACCCTTGTTCAGCCATGCGATGGCAACAGCTCCAACTGTGACACTCTTCTCCCCCGATGCGTGAAGCTTCCGCACGATGCGACAACTACAGCGGCGACATCCTTGTTCAGAAATGTGACGGCAGCAGGTCTGACGGCGACGCGCTTCTCGGGGATGCGAGGTGCTTTCTCCGATGCGATGCAATGCAGCAGTTCCAGCGGCGACACCCTTATTGAGAAGTGCGACGGCAGCAACACCGACGGCGACACGCTTCTTCCTCATTGCGAGACCCTTCTCTTGATGCGATGCAGTGCGACAACTCCAGCGATGACACCCTTGTTAAGTAGTGCGACGGCAGGCAGCAGCGACGGCGACACGCTTCCTCTTCGTTGCGAGACGCTTCTCTCGATGCGGTGCAGTGCGACAACTCTAGCGGCGACACCCTTGTTCAGAAGTGCGACGGCAGCAGCAGCGACGGCGACACGCTTCGGCTTCGTTGAGTCGCGCTTCCAGCTCCTTGCGACACGCAGTCCCTCAGAAGGCCCAAAACAGCAGCAGGCACTTCCAAAGAACTCTGGGGAGCTGGGGGTTGAAGTCTGTTGTCCCTGAGACTTGAGCAGGAGGCAAGCTCTGTTCCAAGCCCTTGGAGATCCTTACAAGTTGAAATAAGCACACAAAGTCTCTTCTCCTTCCTTTGGCAGTCAGGTAAACCACTGCAGGCCAATCCCCCAAGCAGCACTTCAGCTTAGGAATAGTCTCTCCTCAGTTTCTTCAGGTTCCGCTCCTCAGTAAAGGTTTCTTCTTGTTCCAAAATTAATCTAATTTCTTGGGATCAGGGTCCCAATATTTATACCCCAAAATCCTTTGTTCTCTGAGGGGAGAGGGGCCTTTGCCCAGTGCAAACCAGTTCTGGAGCACTCTGTTTACATGACTCTTTCATTTGACAGTGCAGGGCAGAAACATCAGATGCCCCACAGGAGGTGGAGCCAGCATTGTGGAAGGCAAGTACAGCCCTGGAGCACTTTGTTGACAGGATTCCTTCTCTTCATTCACAGTGCAGGGCAGAGACATCAGACGCACCGCAGGGGGTGGAGCCAGCACTGTGGGGGGCAGGCACAGTCCTATTCAGGTCCCAGGTGCAACTCCTCCCTCCCATCTAGATACAGATCTCTCTATTCACCACTGGGACACCTCACCCTGTCTCCTCGAATTCCCCAGTCCTGTCACTCAAACTCCAGACAGGGAATACTCAGCCTAGCAGAGGCAGGTTTGAATGGTTAAACAAGAAAATACCTACTTTCTAAGAGTGGTATTTTCAAACACAGCATGTTAAAACCAACTTCACTAAAAGATGTATTTTATCATTCTGAGTTCAAGCATACTAAATTTGAATTTCTACCATGTTCCCTGAGTCAGTTTAGGATTATAAAATGTAATAACCAAACTGCCCATTCTGGCCTATGGAGAACAGGTAGCCTTGCAATAGTGAAAAATGAAAATGGCTGTAATTCACTATTAGAACATGCCACACACACCAGGGCATGATCTACCTTATCCTTACAATGGACCCTGCCCTTGGGCCAACCATAGGGGTGTCTGATATGAAGAAAAGGGGAGAAGGTTTAGGGACTGGCAAGTGGGTGCACTTGCCCAGTCAGCATGACAGTACCACACTGCACACAGGCTCTGCAATGGCAGACCTTAGGAACATTTTACAAGGCTGCTTCTGTGGGTGGCACTATCAGTGCTGCAAGCCCACCAGCATCATTTGGATTCACCCGCCCTGGGCACACTCAGTGCACTGTACTAGGGTCTGACAAGTAAACCAAATCAGTCAATTATGGAATCACCAATTCATACACCAATTTACAATAGGGAGAGCATATGCACTTTAGCACTGATCAGCAGTGGTAAAGTGCCCAGAGTCATAAAACAGCCAACAACAGGTCAGAAAAAATACAGGAGGAAGGCAAAAAGTTCAGGGATGACCCTGCAAAAAGGGCCAAGTCCAACATGCACCAACACATATGTGAACTAAGACAGTCACGTATATCATAACAGAAGTATTGATTGACTGATGTATTGTCTCACAGATGCTGGTGAATACTTCTACAGTAACTGAGACTTTTAGGGATACAGTGATGCATTCAGTCACAGATTTCACTGAAAAAGTTATGCACTGTGTTAGAGATATTAACCCCTTCGCTGCCGCGGACATTCCGCTGCAGCGCTGGGGGGGGCAGGGGGGCAGCGCGGTGGGCCTGTGCTCATGACGGAGCCGCTCCGTCATGAGCCACAGTTGAGCTGTGCTCATGACGGAACGGTTCCGTCATGACTCCGCCCATTTGCGTTGTCGCCCCGCACAGGCGGGGAAACAGCGCCGCGCAGGCGGAGCGGCCGCCAACAGGATTGTCATGACGGAACCGTTCCGTCATGAGCACACGGCAACCGTGGCTCATGACGGAACGGTTCCGTCATGAGCGGGGAAGGGGTTAAGGGAGTTGTACATGCTATTATACAGTTGTTTAGATATTTATGTGTTAATGTGTTGGGTATAATACCTTTTGAAGTTGTAACATTTGAATGTGGTTGTAGCTATTAAATACCTGCATTTATTCCATCATTTTGCGAAGTATTCGCGATGATTGCGGTTACTGACGTTATTGTGACGCCCGGAGTCACCAGGACAATGGAAAATTGGTTCAAATGGTCGTTTTTATGCAAACTCCCTACAAAATAAAATTTTAAACAGTGCAGTAATAAATCCCTAGTGTCTAAAATACTGTAAAAGTGTGCATGAATGTGTTTTGAACCCCCTAAAAATACAGGATCGTCACGGTTACCGGAATCGTCGTGACTCTCAGTGTAATCGCAAAAACAGGAAGTAAGGTTTAAACAGTTTCTTAAAAAACTTACGAGAAAAATATGTGTCCAAATATGTTTTTAAAGCAATGATGTTGTTAGCAATGTGTGTATTGTAATAGTTAGAATACATTTTTTAAGTTCACATTTTTGTATGTAGTGGTGGTCGTTGAATGTCTGCTTTTGTTATGTGATTTCACGACGTGATCGCAATTATCGCGATGTCACCGTGAATTTCCAAAATTCCCCAGAAAATACCTTAACATGAACATGAACACCATTTTGGTCTCTTCGGTGGCTCTGACAAGAGCCTTTCTGTTGAGAGTGTGTCTGAGACATCTACATATAAGACTGTATGCAAAATTTCAGGTTGCCTAGAAACACCCTGTTCCCTTCATCTGTAAAGTGAACTCCATCACCTCTATATATTCTATGCATGTCAATACGCAGATTGTTGTAGATATAGACCATGGTCTCTGAGAAAAGCAGAAACTAAACCAGAGGTTACAGGGACATGATAGTTAGGAATTAGCATGTAATAAACCTTTGAAATTCATAAAAAAACACAGGTTACATAGGCTTTATAGCTAGGAAATAGATTTAAAAAAATGTAGAAATTCACTGAAAAACCCAAAGGTTACATGGACATTATAGTTAGGCTGACATTTTACTTGTACAAAACCAGAGAAATTAACTCGCGCCCCAGCAATGCACTGCTTATATTCTCACATATTACATCAGCCATGGCATGGTCAGTGACATCACTGATGACATCTCAAATTAATATATGCATGTGCATATATATTTGCATATTGATATATGTGTATGTATATATATTATCTACTGGCGGTCGCCAGTAGATAGTTATAGTTAGGACCGTGTTTCCATAGGAAATCTCAAAATTCTATTTTGAATACCTTTGGCGCTGGTTGACGAATCCTCGCGAAATTTTCAAAACTAATGGGGCGCTCCGTTCAGCTCCTACCCTGAATGTCTCGGGGTGATTCGTCAAGCGGGGGCCGAGAAAAAAGGGGGGTCCCAAAACGCGTTTTCCCCATGCATTTTTCCATAGGACCTTTAGACGCAGCTACAGCCCGAACGGCTGAACAGAATTACTTGAAATTTGGCAGAGAGGTAGCCATAAGGTCAAGGAAGTGCCTTTTGCAGGTCTGGTGTAAATCTGTTCAGTATTTCCTGAGAAAATAGCATTTAAAAGCATATCAATATCTATACGCACGCAGGGTGCGCGCACGGTGCGCGCACGGTGCGAGCACCGTGCGAGCACCCTAACGTGCGCAAGCGTAATTCTGATTGGTGGTTACATGTTAGTCAACGTTCGAATCGGTCGAAATCAGGAAGTGTCGGCTGCCATTTTGTTTGTTTTCAGTGCGAGAGTGAAAAAGGAAGGTGGTGAACGTGAAAAGGGGGCACGGTAGAGAGTTCCTGACCCCCTAGCCTTTCTCAGGGGGTCCCTGAAGGACCCCGAAGGCAAAACAAATTTTTTTTTTTTTTTAAATGGCGGGGGTGCGCGCACGGTGAAAAACCAGTGAAAAATCAGTGATGTCATTTGAGATGTCTTCAGTGATGTCATGAGTGATGTCACTGACCATGTCATGAGTGATGTAATAAAAATCCGATTGGCCGCACTCTGCTCGTCCTACCAGCGTGTTACCCCAAAGCATTGTGGTTCATGAAGTAGCGTCGGCGGGTACGCCTATGCCAAAAGTTTAAAATGAAAATGAGTGTCGCATTAGCCATCCCTGGACACGTGTTTCGAGGTAGTTGCCTCTCGTCAGCAGGGGAGTAGGTATGTGTGTGGGGTTGCTGCGTAGGCTGCCGAAAAATATTCTCAGGTAAAGTACCACTCAAGGCGCGCAGGTGCGTAGCCATGGGCTCGTCAGCCCCACCGGCTCAAGGGAGCCTGAATATAAACAAAAATCCGATTGGCCGCACTCTGCTCGTCCTACCAGCGTGTTACCCCAAAGCATTGTGGTTCATGAAGTAGCGTCGGCGGGTACGCCTATGCCAAAAGTTTAAAATGAAAATGAGTGTCGCGTTAGCCATCCCTGGACACGTGTTTCGAGGTAGTTGCCTCTCGTCAGCAGGGAGTAGGTATGTGTGTGGGGTTGCTGCGTAGGCTGCCGAAAAATATTCTCAGGTAAAGTACCACTCAAGGCGCGCAGGTGCGTAGCCATGGGCTCGTCAGCCCCACCGGCTCAAGGGAGCCTGAATATAAACAAAAATCCGATTGGCTGCACTCTGCTCGTCCTACCAGCGTGTTACCCCAAAGCATTGTGGTTCATGAAGTAGCGTCGGCGGGTACGCCTATGCCAAAAGTTTAAAATGAAAATGAGTGTCGCGTTAGCCATCCCTGGACACGTGCTTCGAGGTAGTTGCCTCTCGTCAGCAGGGAGTAGGTATGTGTGTGGGGTTGCTGCGTAGGCTGCCGAAAAATATTCTCAGGTAAAGTACCACTCAAGGCGCGCAGGTGCGTAGCCATGGGCTCGTCAGCCCCACCGGCTCAAGGGAGCCTGAATATAAACAAAAATCCGATTGGCCGCACTCTGCTCGTCCTACCAGCGTGTTACCCCAAAGCATTGTGGTTCATGAAGTAGCGTCGGCGGGTACGCATATGCCAAAAGTTTAAAATGAAAATGAGTGTCGCGTTAGCCATCCCTGGACACGTGTTTCGAGGTAGTTGCCTCTCATCAGCAGGGAGTAGGTATGTACTTCACACTGACCTGCTCCCTGCTGATGAGAGGCAACTACCTCGAAACACGTGTCCAGGGATGGCTAACGCAACACATACTGTTCTTTATACATCGCGGCATAGGCGTACCCGCCGTCGCCACTACATTTACCACAGTCCTTTGGGGCAACTTGCTGGTGTGACGAGCAGTGTGCGACCAACTTTTGCATAATTTATTACGGCTCCCTTGAGCCAACGGGCTGACGAGCCTTGGATCTGCACCTGCGCGC
Organism: Triturus cristatus; assembly: GCF_964204655.1. Taxonomy (NCBI): domain Eukaryota; kingdom Metazoa; phylum Chordata; class Amphibia; order Caudata; family Salamandridae; genus Triturus; species Triturus cristatus. The sequence goes on from NC_140588.1 coordinate 594,975,462, forward strand.
CATGAGAGGTACTTGACCTGTTTTAATTACATTTTGGCAGTCCACACGGCACCCCTTCACACTGACCTGCTCCCTGCTGACGAGAGGCAACTACCTCGAAACACGTGTCCAGGGATGGCTAACGCAACACATACTGTTCTTTATACATCGCGGCATAGGCGTACCCGCCGTCGCCACTACATTTACCACAGTCCTTTGGGGCAACTTGCTGGTGTGACGAGCAGTGTGCGACCAACTTTTGCATAATTTATTACGGCTCCCTTGAGCCAACGGGCTGACGAGCCTTGGATCTGCACCTGCGCGCCATGAGAGGTACTTGACCTGTTTTAATTACATTTTGGCAGTCCACACGGCACCCCTTCACACTGATCTGCTCCCTGCTGACGAGAGGCAACTACCTCGAAACACGTGTCCAGGGATGGCTAACGCAACACATACTGTTCTTTATACATCGCGGCATAGGCGTACCCGCCGTCGCCACTACATTTACCACAGTCCTTTGGGGCAACTTGCTGGTGTGACGAGCAGTGTGCGACCAACTTTTGCATAATTTATTACGGCTCCCTTGAGCCAACGGGCTGACGAGCCTTGGATCTGCACCTGCGCGCCATGAGAGGTACTTGACCTGTTTTAATTACATTTTGGCAGTCCACACGGCACCCCTTCACACTGACCTGCTCCCTGCTGACGAGAGGCAACTACCTCGAAACACGTGTCCAGGGATGGCTAACGCAACACATACTGTTCTTTATACATCGCGGCATAGGCGTACCCGCCGTCGCCACTACATTTACCACAGTCCTTTGGGGCAACTTGCTGGTGTGACGAGCAGTGTGCGACCAACTTTTGCATAATTTATTACGGCTCCCTTGAGCCAACGGGCTGACGAGCCTTGGATCTGCACCTGCGCGCCATGAGAGGTACTTGACCTGTTTTAATTACATTTTGGCAGTCCACACGGCACCCCTTCACACTGACCTGCTCCCTGCTGACGAGAGGCAACTACCTCGAAACACGTGTCCAGGGATGGCTAACGCAACACATACTGTTCTTTATACATCGCGGCATAGGCGTACCCGCCGTCGCCACTACATTTACCACAGTCCTTTGGGGCAACTTGCTGGTGTGACGAGCAGTGTGCGACCAACTTTTGCATAATTTATTACGGCTCCCTTGAGCCAACGGGCTGACGAGCCTTGGATCTGCACCTGCGCGCCATGAGAGGTACTTGACCTGTTTTAATTACATTTTGGCAGTCCACACGGCACCCCTTCACACTGACCTGCTCCCTGCTGACGAGAGGCAACTACCTCGAAACACGTGTCCAGGGATGGCTAACGCAACACATACTGTTCTTTATACATCGCGGCATAGGCGTACCCGCCGTCGCCACTACATTTACCACAGTCCTTTGGGGCAACTTGCTGGTGTGACGAGCAGTGTGCGACCAACTTTTGCATGAGTGATGTAATATGTGACGTCATCAGCAGTGGATTGCGGGCACGCGAGTTATAGTTAGCTGAACTAACTATAACGGGGGAATTTCATTGTTTTTTTACGAGTGAAATGTCCAGCTAACTATAACATGTGTGAAATCTATGGTTTTTTCAGTGAATTTGCAAGGTTTTTTAAATGCAAATTCCTAACTGTAACGTGTGTGAAACCTATAGTTTTTTCAGTGAATATATATATACACACACACAATATATATATGTATAAATGGCCAAGAGAAAGTATGCTGCAGACAGCGCTCCCTGTAGGGAGTTGCATCATTTAGGATGAAAGTGTTGTTTATTGGAAGAACAGCAGCCCCTGCAACTCACTTTGGCCATCAGTCCTTGATCACGCATAAGGAGAAACTGATACCAATACACCATATTGTTACCCATTGTTGAACAGAACAATTGACATAATGGAGGGGCTTGTAAATGGACAAATAATTAGGGGTGGGCGGAATTTGCGAAATCCACTTTCGCAAATTATCGCGAAAATGTTAAAAATTATCGCAAACACGCGGAAATATTGCGAAGATGCGGAAGTTTTTTTCCCGCATGTTCGCGAGATTTTCTGCATGGTTGCGGCTCGCCAACTTACCCATGTGGTTGCTTGCGGGCGCGGCCATCTTGTTTTCAGTTGTCTCGTGTTGCATGTTCGCGAGAAGAAAGACGTGATCGCGCGACGCATGATGTCACTGCGGGCGCAAACTGTCGCGAGACAGCGCAAATGGCTAAAAACAATACAACATCTCATGGAGAACGCGACCAGATCAAGAAAACTTGTCGGCGAACACTGGGATTCAGGTAAGGCGATCGCGCACGTTCGAGAATGTATTATTTTACAGCGCGAGCAAGAAACAAATTATCGCCAAGCTGCGGAATGCGGAAATTTTGACATTTTCGTGCTTTCCGCGGAACGCGAAAATGTCAAATTATCGCAATATCCACGAACGGAACGAAATTTTAGCCCAGGCCTACAAATGATGCACTCTAAATTTTAGCCATCTTGAAAATGAGAATAGGTAAATATCATGAAATGCACTCAAAGTTTACAAATATGACATGTACAGTATCAATAGAGCAAAGCATGCCACCACTTTCAAAATTTCATAAACATAATATGAGACATCGGTGTCATACATGTCAGTCACTGTGAAAAGTTTATAAGAATCTCATTAAAATGCATTCAGCATATACAAACATTAATGAAGTGCACAGTTATCCGTTGCTGTCACAATAAATGGAAAAACATGAAATGTCATAAAATGAAATTCCTCAATGAAATGGCATGTTTACAACAAATACAAAATAAAGTAATATAAAATAATATTAAAGGAGCACATCCTGTTCATGTCATGTGGTAAAATAGTTGGATATCCATGTAAGACGTAAACTAAAATAACAAGCATATCATGGGCTGCATGGCATAAACAGACAAAATGAAACGAGCAAGGAAGTGCTCAGAAAGAAACCCACAACATGACAGGCAGCGCAAATGCATAAACTGGCATAGTGAAGTATGGCTGAAAACAATTTTGTTTTCGGCCATACTTCACTATGCCAGTTTATGTATTTGTGCTGCCTTTGTGCTGCCTGTGTCATGTTTGGGGCTTCTTTCTGAGTACTATACAGGAGATGCTCTCCACCTATGCTTGAGAACTACCCAGAGTTCTCTGCTTCTTTTTTATATATATTCACTGAAAAAACCAAAGGTTACAGGTACATTATAGTTAGGCTGATATTTCACTCGTACAATACCGGAGAAATTCAGCAGTTATAATTAGATGAGCTAACTATACCTCACGCCCCCGCAATGCACTGCTTATGACCTCACATATTACACCACTCTTGACATGGTCAATGACATCGCTGATGACATCTCAAATGATATCACTGATGACATCACTGATTACATAATTTACAGAATTTCTGACACACCACTCACAACTCAATGTATCCTTTCATACACACACTCCAACATCTATGCAATCATTATAACATAATCGCAGAACCTATGCAGCCATCTAAACACACACTTACAACTCATGCAGTCATTGAAATACTGAGGCACACATGTGCACCAATAAAACACTCAGGCTCTACTCATGCACTAATGTAATAATGTAGAGACTATCATTGTAGTAAACCTATCACCCATATTGTCTAAAGACAACATATTCCTCAGTAAAACTTATAAATACATTGGTTTGTGGTTGAATACATCAATACTCCTGGATGATTAAATGAATGTATAGGTAGTGCCTAGGTGATTTCCTGAGGATACAAGTAGTGCCTAGATGATTCCTCACTATGGCATAACTCCATGAGGCATTCCATATCTGCATACTTACTGCCTGCGTGTTTGCATGAGTATACCATTAGTATCTGGGTATTTGGATGAGTGTATGAGTAGAGCTGAATGATTCGACAAGTATGTGACTAATGCTTCAATAAATCAATTTATGCCAAGCTACTGGTAGGATGATTAAATGAGTTCAACTCTGGTACCTGGATAATTGCAAGAGTGCATACAAAGTATATAGGTGATTTATGCAGTGCATGGATAGTGCATACAAGATTATTTAAGACCATGCATAGCACCTAGCCATTTGGATGAGTGGATGAATAGTGTTTCAGCGATTGGATACTGCCCATTTCCTTTTGGTTAACTGAACAGGTAGTGCCTGGATGCTTACATAACTACATGGGTAGTGCCTGGAGAATTGAATACGTGTATCAGTAGTGCCTACCTAATTAGATGAGTGCATGAGTAGTGTCTGAGTGACGGCAAGATTCCATTGATAAAGCTTGAGAGATTGGATGTAAGTAAGTATACTGCTGGGGTGATTGTATTAGTGCATGACTATTGACTCAGTAATTAAATGACTGCATAGGTACTGGATGAGTGATAGGTTTACTACAATTGTACTGCCTACGTAATTACATGAGTGCATGAGTAGAGCCTGAGTTTTTCATCACTGCAAGCGCGTGCCTCAATATTTCAATTACTGCATGGGTTGTAAGTGGGTGTTTAGATGGCTGCATAGGTTCTGTGCAAATTCCATAATTATTGCATAGTTACAGCCTTGATAACTGCATAAGACATTAGTTAGTAACTAGGTGATTAGATGAATATATGGAGTGTCTGCATACTTCAATGACTACATAATTTCTGCCTGCCTGATTGCTAGAGTACATGTGTAGTTTCTGGATAATTGAATAACTCCATGGATAGTGGATCATTGATTTGATGACTGCCTGAGTGGTGGCTTGTGATTCCATGATTCCATGAGTGCATGAATACTGCCTGACTGACTGAGAAAGTACCTTCATTGCTGTTGGATACATAACAGTTGTCACAATATCTCTGATTCATTGGTTATCTCCTTCTGTCAGTATCAAACTACTCTTTTGCATTATATACATGCTTTTCTTCTCAGCTATGTGGGAGTGAAATCTAGGTTTTAAACTTGATATGTAATTGCATACAAGTTCATCTAGAAACATTGATTGCTTTGTTGCTGAGCTTGCACATGCATCAGTAAGTTGCTAAAACGGAAAACAACATTTTGAAAATGTTCAAAGCACAAAACCTTTTGTTTTATGAATGGCATGCCTACATCATTTCTTAAATACTTCTTCTGCTTCTGAAACATATATTCAGAATATCTCAAACAAAAGTTACACTCAAAATGAAGCTAGCACAAAAATGAGGCATTCTCCACTATTAATCCTTCTCAATTTTAAACAAAGCATGTTTAAAGAAAAACACTACCCTCGCCATAAACATGACATTTTCATCAGCCTTACTGAACATAGATCACCATGTAAACATATATGTGATTTCCTAATAGATGTACACATTCAAGCCATCTTTCCCGAAATATATACCTCTCTGCATCTTTAAGCAAACTCAAAATTCCCACTGTATACATAACTATGTTTAAGCACAAAAACCATATCTCACCAACCATCTAAGCATATGCAAAGTGGTCATATAAGTTAAAAACCACATTGACAAAAACTTCCCAAAACATACCAAACAAGTATTACTTCTTTCTAATTCATATACAGACAGACAACATGTTCTATCTTTTATTCATCACTACACTATTCCTGTTTAATAATATTACTAACAGTACTACAACTCCCATAATGCAAATGACAGATATATCTATTCAGTTCATGATGTTTAGACATTCAAAACATTCCTAGTTCCTCAATGCAACTTTACACAAGACTATACTGTTATGTTTCAATAAAATACACAATGTAATAAAAAGGCCTTAATTCATTTTCCTCTTATTCCCAAAACATTCACCACTAACCTCTTAAACATCTACCCTCTACTACATACAGTTCATCTGATATATTTTTTCTCATCACTACGATGCTCCTTTTAACCCCTTCGCTGCCAGGCCTTTTCCCCTCCTGTGCCACGCCCTTTTTTGGCTATTTGGGGTAGTGCGCGCTTAGACCCCTGTAACTTTTTGACCACATCAGGTATCCACGCCAAATTTGCGTCCTTTTCTTCCAACATCATGGGGATTCTAAAGGTACTCAGGGTTTGTGGATTCTCCCAGAGGGGTCACAGAAATTAGCCAAAATACAGCAAAATTTTGGGGTTTTTCAGAAAAATTGGAAAAAATGGGCTGCAAATGAAAGCATCTGGGTTTTTCCCTGCAAATGTTATCAAAAAAGGGTTTGTGGGGTTGGAATCACCATTTTCCCAGCTTTTAGGGGATACCAGACTTTTGTCAGAAACCCAACATTTTTTACACAGTTTTGGCTTTTTTCTGGGACATACCCTAATTTTGCTATTTTTTGTGCTTTTGACCTCCTTCAAGTTAATGGCAGAAATGGGTACAAAAGCAATAATGGATCCTGGAAAGCTATACATTTTCGGGAAGAAGACAACATTCTGAATTCAGCAAGGGGTCATTTGTGTAGATCCATCAAGGCTTTTTTATAGAAACTAACAGTTAAATATAGGATAAATTAAAAATTAGTTGAAAAAAAAGCCTTTTGTGTCAACGTTTTCACCTGTAACTTCTTCTAATTATGACAGTTCTTTGAAAGCAATATACCATTACATCTGCTGGACATTACTGGTTGTGGGGATATATAGGACTTGTAGGTTCACCAAGAACCCGACGAACCCAGAGCCAAAAACTGAGCAGCAACTTGCAATGTTTTTTTTATTATGTACCGGGTATATAGTAATTATTCTGTAAAAATGTGTACATGGAAAAATCGGTATGAAAGACACCTATGTATTTCTGAAATGGGAACATAATATAGAGTTTAGAAACAGTAGATATTTGCACATTTCTGAAATTGGGGATACTCATACTAGTATGAGAATTATCAGTCATTTTTTAGAATGACTTCTTTTTTACACAATATCTTTCATTTGGAAGGCAGAAATGCATCGAAAGTCAATAGATAATAACAGTTCCTTTACAAAAATGAATTACCCTAAGTCTCCTGATAAAAATGGTACCTCACTTGTGTGGGTAGGCATAGTGCCCGCGACAGGAAACGGCGCAAAACGCAACGTGGTCACAACTCAATATCGCAGTGAAAATTTACCCTTTTTTGGCAAAGTGCCTAGCTCTAGTTTGTGAACCCTAGCTCTACGGGCACCTTGGGAAACCTAGCAAACCTATACATTTTTGAAAACTAGACACCAAGGGGAATCCAGGATGGGGTGACTTGACGGCCTCCCACCAGGGTCTGTTACCCAGAATCCCTTGCAAACCTAAAAAATTGACAAAAAAAACACATTTTCCCCACATTTCTGTGGTGGAAAGTTCCGGAATCTGCGTGGATCCACAAATGTCCACCCACCCCGCGTTCCCCAAAGTCTTACGAGAAAAATGGTACCTCACTTGTCTGGGTCGGCCTAGTGCCCGCGACAGGAAATGGCGCAAAACTCAACGTGGTCACACCTCAATTTCGCAGTGAAAAATGACCCTTTTTTGGCAAAATGTCTAGCTGTAGTTTTTGAACCCTAGCTCTGCGGGCACCTTGGGAAACCTAGCAAACCTATACATTTTTAAAAACTAGACACCCAGGGGAATCCAGGATGGGGTGACTTGACTGCCTCCCACCAGAGTCTGTTACCCAGAATCCCTTGCAAACCTAAAAAATTGACAAAAAAAACACATTTTCCACACATTTCTGTGGTGGAAAGTTCCGGAATCTGCGTGGATCCACAAATGTCCACCCACCCTGCGTTCCCCAAAGTGTTACGAGAAAAACGGTACCTCACTTGTGTGGGCTGGCCTAGTGCCCGCGACAGGAAACGGCGCAAAACGCAACGTGGTCACACCTCAATTTCGCAGTGAAAAATGACCCTTTTTTGGCAAAATGTCTAGCTGTAGTTTTTGAACCCTAGCTCTGCGGGCACCTTGGGAAACCTAGCAAACCTATACATTTTTGAAAACTAGACACCCGTGTGCTTCCAGGGAGGCATGGCTTGCGTGGATCCCCCAACGTTTCCTTACCCAGAATCCCCTGCAAACCTCAATTTTAGCTGAAAAAATCACATTTTTCACACATTTTTGTGTGGGAAAGTTGAGGCATCACCGGGCTGACACAAATTTCCTACCACCCAGCATTCCCCCGGGTCTCCCGATAAAAACGGTGCATCACTCGTGTGGGAGGCCCAAGTACCCGCGACTGGCAAGGCCCCAAAACGTATTGAGGCGACATGAAAATTGCCTACCTCAAAACGACCTGGTTTCGCAAGGGGAGTCACCTGGGTTTTTGGCCCGGTGCTCGGCGGCCACCTAGGGGTACCTACCAAACCCACACATTTCTGAAAACTAGATACCCGGGGGATTCCAGGGAGGTATGGCTTGCGTGGATCCCCCAAAGTTTCCTTACCCAGAATGCCCTGCAAACCTCAAATTTAGCTGAAAAAATCACCTTTTTCACACATTTTTGTGTGGGAAAGTTGTGGCATCACCGGGCTGACACAAATTTCCTATCACCCAGCGTTCCCCCGGGTCTCCCAATAAAAATGGTGCCTCACTCGTGTGGGAGGCCCAAGTACCCGCGACAGGAAAGGCCCCAAAACGTATTGAGGCGACATGAAAATTGCATACCTCAAAACGACCTGGTTTTGCAAGGGGAGTCACCTGGGTTTTTGGCCCAGTGCTCGGCGGCCACCTAGGGGAACCTACCAAACCCACACATTTCTGAAAACTAGACACCCAGGGGATTCCAGGGAGGTATGGCTTGTGTGGATCCCTCAACGTTTCCTTACCCAGAATGCCCTGCAAACCTCAAATTTAGCTGAAAACATCACCTTTTTCAAACATTTTTGTGTGGGAAAGTTAAAGCATCACCGGGCTGACACAAATTTCCTACCACCCAGTGTTCCCCCGGGTCTCCCGATAAAAATGGTGCCTCACTCGTGTGGGAGGCTCAAGTACCCGCGACAGGCAAGGCCCCAAAAAGTATTGAGGCGACATGAAAATTGCATACCTCAAAACGACCTGGTTTTGCAAGGGGAGTCACCTGGGTTTTTGGCCCAGTGCTCGGCGGCCACCTAGGGGAACCTACCAAACCCACACATTTCTGAAAACTAGACACCCAGGGGATTCCAGGGAGGTATGGCTTGCGTGGATCCCCCAACGTTTCCTTACCCAGAATGCCCTGCAAACCTCAAATTTAGCTGAAAACATCACCTTTTTCAAACATTTTTGTGTGGGAAAGTTAAAGCATCACCGGGCTGACACAAATTTCCTACCACCCAGTGTTCCCCCGGGTCTCCCGATAAAAACGGTGTCTCACTCGTGTGGGAGGCCCAAGTACCCGCGACAGGCAAGGCCCCAAAACGTATTGAGGCGACATGAAAATTGCCTACCTCAAAACGACCTGGTTTTGCAAGGGCGGTCACCTGGGTTTTTGGCCCGGTGCTCAGCGGCCACCTAGGGGAACCTACCAAACCCACACATTTCTGAAAACTAGACACCTGGGGGATTCCAGGGTGGTATGGCTTGCGTGGATCCCCCCACGTTTCCTTACCCAGAATGCCCTGCAAACCTCAAATTTAGCTGAAAAAATCACCTTTTTCACACACTTTTGTGTGGGAAAGTTGAGGCATCACCGGGCTGACACAAATTTCCTACCACCCAGCGTTCCCCCGGGTCTCCCAATAAAAACGGTGCCTCACTTGTGTGGGAGGCCCAAGTACCCGCGACAGGCAAGGGCCCAAAACGTATTGAGGCGACATGAAAATTGCCTACCTCAAAACGACCTGGTTTTGCAAGGGGGGTCACCTGGGTTTTTGGCCCGGTGCTCAGTGGCCACCTAGGGGAACCTACCAAACCTACACATTTCTGAAAACTAGACACCCGGGGGATTCCAGGGAGGTATGGCTTGCGTGGATCCCCCCACGTTTCCTTACCCAGAATGCCCTGTAAACATCAAATTTAGCTGAAAAAATCTCATAGGACCCCCTTTGCAAAACCAGGTTGTTTTGTGATAGGTAATTTTGATGTCTCCTCAATAGGTTTTGGGCCCTTGCCTGATGCGGGCACTATGCCTACCCACGCAAGTGAGGTACCATTTTTCTCTGAAGACTTTGGGGAACGCAGGGTGGGTGGAATTTTGTGGACCCACGCAGATTCCAGAACTTTCCGACAAAGAAATGTGAGGAAAAAGTGTTATTTTGAACACATTTTTAGGTTTGCAATGGATTCTGGGTAACAGAACCTGGTGAGAGCCAGTGAAGTCACCCCATCCAGGATTCCCCGCGGTGTCTAGTTTTAAAGAATGTACAGTTTTGCTAGTTTTGCCTACGTGCCAACTGCGCTAGGGCCCAAAATCCACAGGTATGCACATAGCTAAAAAAAAAAATCGGAGCCCAGTGGGCTTTCTGCCACCCTGGGGGGGAATCGGGGAAGGGGGTTTCATCCTGATTTGCCCCTAAAGGGGCAGAAAGACTGTGGCTATTTTTTTGTGGGGGTGGGGGCATTGGTATGATCATTTTGGGTAGCCCCCACCCCCACGCATAAAAAAAGCCTGCATACTCGCTGGCGCCTACTGGGCTTTCTGCCCCCCCAGGGGGCAGATCAGGGGCCACTGCCACCATCTGCCCTCCTGGGGGGCAGAAAGACTGGAATTTCTCTGGGGGTGGGGTGGGGTGGGGTATTGTCATGTCCATTTTGGGGAGCCCCTACCCCTACACTAATAAAACAAAAAAATCCATGGTTTCTAGTCGGCATTCTGCGCCCCCAGGGGGGCCAGATTGGGGGCTACAGCTCCCATCTGCCTCCTGGGGGGCAGAAAGACTGACATTTTTGTGGGGGGGAGAGTGGGGGCATTGGCGTGCCCGTTTCGGGCAGCCCACACCCTAAAAACAAGTGCGCCAAAAAAATCCCTGGTGTTTAGTGGGCTTTCTGCCCCCCCGAAGGGGCAGATTAGGGGCCAATGCCCCATCTGCCACCCAGGGGGGGGCATAAAGACTGTAATAATTGGGGGGTGGGGTGGGGTGGGGGTATGGGCCTGCCAGTTTTGGGCAGCCCCCACCCCTTTTTTTTTTTACCAATTCCCTGGTGTCTAGTGGGCTTTTTGCCCCCCCAGGGGGGCAGATTGGGGGCCGATGCCTCATCTGCCCCCAGGGGGGGCAGAAAGGCTGTAATGGTGGTGGGTGTGTGGGGGCATTGGCGTGTCCGTTGCGGGCAGCCCCCACCCTAAAAATAAAACTAAAAACAAATCCCTGCTGTTTAGTGGGCTTTCTGCCCCTCCCCAAGGGGCAGATTAGGGGCCAATGCCCCATCTGCCCCCCGGGGGGGGCAGAAAGACTGTAGTAATTTGGGGGGTGGGGTGGGGGCATGGGCCTGCCCGTTTTGGGCAGCCCCCACCCCTATATTTTTTTTTAACAATTCCCTGGTGTCTAGTGGGCTTTTTGCCCCCCCAGGGGGGCAGATTGGGGGCCGATGCCCCATCTGCCCCCAGGGGGGGCAGAAAGGCTGTAATGGTGGTGGGTGGGTGGGGGCATTGGCGTGCCCGTTGCGGGCAGCCCCCACCCTAAAAATAAAACTAAAAACAAATCCCTGCTGTTTAGTGGGCTTTCTGCCCCCCTGAAGGGGCAGATTGGGGGCCAATGCCCCATCTGCCCCCCGGGGGGGGCAGAAAGACTGTAGTAATTTGGGGGGTGGGGTGAGGGCGTTTTGGGCAGCCCCCACCCCTATTATTTTTGTTTTTTACAATTCCCTGGTGTCTAGTGGGCTTTTTGCCCCCCGGGGGGGCAGATTGGGGCCGATGCCCCATCTGCCCACCAGGGGGGGGCAGAAAGGCTGTAATGGTGGTGGGTGGGGGCATTGGCTTGCCCGTTGCGGGCAGCCCCCACCCTAAAAATAAAACTACAAACTAATCCCTGGTGTTTAGTGGGCTTTCTGCCCCCCCGGAGGGGCAGATTAGGGGCCAATGCCCCATCTGCCCCCCGGGGGGGCAGAAAGACTGTAGTAATTGGGGGGGCATGGGCCTGCCCGTTTTGGGCAGCCCCCACCCCTATTTATTTATTTATGTAACTTCCCTGGTGTCTAGTGGGCTTTTTACCCCCCGGGGGGCAGATTGGGGGCTAATGCCCCCAACTGCACCAGTAGCGCTCGTAGGCGCTACTGGTGCAGTTATTCACCTTTTCCTTGGCGTTTGGACTGAGAGGTCACTTTCCAGCCACAGCGTGACATTTGTTTTCATCGGAGCAGCGCACCTTTCCGGGACTGCGAGGACCAGGTAGCCCGGCGTCAATCCGCCCGCCACACCTGATTCCTCTTCCCGGCTCCTCCCTGCCAGCGTACTTCACGCCTCGCGGCCCCCGCTTCGCGGGAGCCGCTCGTAGGCGCTACTGGTGCAGTTATTCACCTTTTCCTTGGCGTTTGGACTGAGAGGTCGCTTTCCAGCCACAGCGGGACATTTGTTTTCATCGGAGCAGCGCACCTTTCCGGGACTGCGAGGACCAGGTAGCCCGGCGTCAATCCGCCCGCCACACCTGATTCCTCTTCCCGGCTCCTCCCTCCCTGTTTATTGGTATATAACGTGGTCTATCTGTGAACGCGCTAGCGGGACGCGCGCGGAGCGCAACCCGGAGCGAAGACCGGGCTAAGAGCGGGCCCTCTAAGGCCCTCCGAGGCCGATCGAGGCAGGGCTGGGCCTGGTCTCTGTGTCCTTGGGTTTCAGGGGTTTCTCATTATTATAAGTGTAATGGCCCTGAGTGGGAGCGATTTGCCAGAGGACACGATGAGGGGCGTGGTAACTGGCCCTCTAGACAGTTATTTCAAGAAAAATATCCTACGGGTTGATGATCAAGGTGATACTATGGCTGAGCGTAGATCTGAACGACGACGCTCTATTGAGAATATGAAACGTAGGGCTCCAGGTGATCCTAATCCTCAGGTACCCGTAGACGTCTGCAATAGCTGTGGTAATAGCGACGTCCTTCCTTCTCAAGAGGATATCCCGCTACTATTACGTGAGTGTTCCCCTACAAACAATGTTCCCAGTGTTCATGTTCCCAATGATTCCCCTCCCTTAAATGTTATAAAAAACCCCAAGGTCTCTAACACACGACCTCCAGGCCGGGGGTTACAAAATGGGAAAAAGGCTAAGATCCAGGCCACGAGGAAAATCTATGGTCCCCCACCTAGGAAAATTAGACTTAGGGAGGGGGTGTCCCAAATCAACCCTAGGATCCACCATTCGGAGTTTGGTAATTATACAAGGACTCGAAGTGAAACTGCTACAGGGCCAGCTATAGGGCCAGAAGGTAGGCCAATTCCGGACACTTGTACCTTCTCTGGGGGCCCGGACTTAGTCGTAATTACTCAGGAGCCCACTCAGCCCACTGTTAACTCCCCGCAGGCGCCCGCTATGGACACTGTTTTTCTAACTAAACTGGGGGATATGTTCAGCACTCTCATATTGCCCATTATGGACAACCTGAAGAGGCTGGAGCATAGGCTCGAGAATATGGAATCCACACTGAGAAAACTGACAATAGTAGAAAAGGTGCAAACAAATGGCAATAGCCCCCAGGCCCCAGCACCTACAACTAATAACATTCGCCAAGAAACTTCTGATTTTAGTAGTAATGTAATTCAGGTTGGGGAACATACAGCTCCTGACCGTGTTAGTAAGGGCCCCCGGATGCCTATGGAATTCCTAACTAGCAAGCTTGTTAATACCCCTGGGGAGATGATTAGTACAGCACCCCGAGGGATTACACGTCAGGAGCAGGATAGCTCCAAGCGGGATCGGGGTCCTAGGTTCATTGGCCCTCAGGTTGATTTACCCCCAGAAGCCGTGCCCTTGGTGGTGGTTTTGACAGGGGTCCCGATATTGGCTGACAACAAGAGAGAAGATTTCTACCAGTTGAAAAATAAAATCATACACTGGTTAAGAATACATAGACCTATAAACAGGAATATTAATGGAGAAATATTATACGCCAGACGCCTCCCCTGGCTTGGTGGTAAAAGTAAGGACGTTGAAGGAGACATAGTCCTGATTAACTTTAGAGATCCACAAGTGGTTGATTTTATACTAAACTGGCCTTTAGGTAATGGTAACAGCCTATTTTTACCCTAGGTCCTTGGTGTTACCCCCAACCTATGCCGGGAAAAACCATAGAGACTATTCAGCCATCCCCACAGCACCACATGCTATGAACCCGCGATTCGACCATCAAGGTTGGAATACGATACCTTTTAGAGCAGGGGTCTTCAAACTGTGGGGCGCGACCCCCAGGGGGGCCGTGGAGTGATGCAAAGGGGGTCGCGCCTTCCCAGTCACACTTCTGCCCAGGCCCAAGGGCTTCAGCCCCCCCCCCCCTTCCCCGTCCTGTGTCTCAGCCCGGGCTGCTGCAGTGAAACTTGAGCTGCTGGGGGCTCAGCTGGGCAGTGTCTGGAGTCCTATCTCCGGCACCCCCGTGTTTTTTCACAGGTCTTTAAAGACCATTTAACATGCCTTTGTAAACTGGTTACAGAGGCTTAGGTTTTATCCCTGGTTCCAGTACCCCCTGGGTCCCCACTGTGCCTATTCCTTACATTTGGATTTTCCATTCACTGCCGTAGTGTGAGAATGCATTTCATGGAAAGGAATACAAAGTTGGCTTCCTGGGGGCGCCGTGTGTGAAAGTTTATTGTGCTTTTGAAGCACCTGCTGCAGCGTTTCTTTCCCCGGCAATCACCAGGCCTCACATAAATGTCAAGATAACGTGTGATTAATTATCTTCCTGGAGAGAGATCAGAATGTTGTATAGTTGAGGTTTTGACTTGGGTGATGTTAGTGCAGAGGGTTAATATGCCTGCTGCAAAGAACGTGTACCAAGTAGATTACAGAGTGCGTATGATGTGAAGAGATCAGCAGGTTACTGCTTTCAAAGAGACATCCTTTTGTTACTTGCAATTTATAACTTAAAGTCCTGATATAGAATAGTGAGCTATTAACTTTCATCCTAGAACAGCATGCACACTACAAAGAATACATTATTAGACCATTGATTAATGTTGCAAAAAGGGTTAATTTGGCTAGAAATCAATTCTTATTATTAAAGGAAACTCCCAACTTTGCTGTTTCTTTTTCGGCTCGGAGTTTGTGCTTCTCCACACCAAGCACTCTTGAACTATACTGCCAACCAGTATGGATGACATGTGACTCCTATACTTTTAGTCCTTTGGCTTATGTAACATTTCCTATACACTGATTTACACACTTATGATTGATTGTCTCTGTGTAATGTGTGTGTGATGCAAAGTGCTCGGACACCCTACACTGGTATGAGTGGCACTATATAACTAATTCAATGCATCTGAGAGTGTGGGGTTATGGAGACTTGGTCACTGTTAAAGGGTGCTAGTGAGAGAATCCGTGGTGGGGGTGGTCATTGTGGGGGGCACCAACAAACATTGTCGCACAGGGCACCACCAGCACTAAAGCCGGCCCTGGGAAGTATGCACAGATAAGCGCTGAAAATACCGCTTTAGGTGACTGATTTTTTTTGTACCAACTGGGCCACCAAAATAATCTGCTGGCAACCCTAACCTCAGGACTGGAAGTTTGTTGCAGGATCAGCACATTATTTATTTCCTTCACCCTCGATCCCCGATTAATGCCGCAATAGTTTAACTTAGATATTAAAGTCTACGCCCCCGTCAATAACATGCTGAGTTACTTCATGGGTCTGGGAATGCACCCTGCATTCAGACAACTCATTCCTCATTCTCGCCCTTCATTGTCATGCTCACCCTGCACTCACAGTGATCACAATGCACTCACACTGATCACCATGCACTCACACCATTCACCCGCTCACCCTGCACTCACAGCGATCACAATGCACTCACACTGATCACCATGCACTTGCACCATTCACCCGCTCACCTTGCACTCACAGCGATCACAATGCACTCACACTGATCACCATGTACTTGCACCATTCACCCGCTCACCTTGCACTCACAGCGATCACAATGCACTCACACTGATCACCATGCACTCACACCATTCACCCGCTCACCCTGCACTCACAACGATCACAATGCACTCACACTGATCACCATGCACTTGCACCATTCACCCGCTCACCCTGCACTCACAGCGATCACAATGCACTCACACTGATCACCATGCACTTGCACCATTCACCCGCTCACCTTGCACTCACAGTGATCACAATGCACTCACACTGATCACCATGCACTTGCACCATTCACCCGCTCACCCTGCACTCACAGCGATCACAATGCACTCACACTGATCACCATGCACTTGCACCATTCACCCGCTCACCTTGCACTCACAGTGATCTCAATGCACTCACACTGCTCACCATGCACTTGCACCATTCACCCGCTCACCTTGCACTCACAGTGATCACAATGCACTCACACTGATCACCATGCACTTGCACCATTCACCCGCTCACCTTGCACTCACAGCGATCACAATGCACTCACACTGATCACCATGCACTTGCACCATTCACCCACTCACCTTGCACTCACAGTGATCACTCTGCACTCACAATGCACTTGTCCTGTTCACACTATACCTCAACCTGCAGTCACACAAGTACACTACTCATCCTGCACTCATGTGACACTTCACTCACCTGTCCCCCTCACTACTCAATATGCAACTCACTCAAACAAGCCCATCAGTAATCATACATTCATTCATCCCATTCTGAACTTGCATCCGCACCCAAAATGAGAGAGGACAGCAAGGGAGTGAGAGAATTTGATTGAAGAGGTCAGGGATGAGGAGAAATGTGAATTGCCGAAGAGAAGTGTGGACACGCAAGAAGTGAGTGTGATCCAAAGGTGAGGGCTTCTGTTAGAACAAAGGGGAGATGTGAAAGAGGAATGGGGGGACTGGAGAGGTGTAAGATACAAATAGACAAAAATTTGAATGAAGAGACGAGGTGAATGAGAAGTGCTGAGGGGCACGGGAGGTGACAGGGCCAGAGAGGCCATGCGATAAATGTGAGAGACTGTTAGAGATGAGGGCAGTGAAAGGACAGAATGGCAAGAGGTGATTAAAGGTGAAGTGAGAGGTTGAATGGGGAGAGTTCAGAAGTTGTAAAAAGGGGTGAAAGAAAATGACCTGCAAAGTGAGAGAGGGATCCGGGGTTAGGAGAGGAGAGAGGGATGGAAGGGAGGGGGTGAGAGGAAAGCTGCATGGGTAAAAGGCTTATCTCTACACAAAACCGCCAGGGTTTTAAGGGACCCCTGCTTCTTCCGGTCAGGGCCAGGTGAGCTTCTAATATGGCAGCACGTATTGCTGCAGAGTGGAAGGCCCTTCACAAAGGTTGACTTGAAATATTTCTGATGATAATTGCTGTATTTTGGTTATAAATGGGTACTGATTGGGTGAAATCTTTCCTCAGCGTTACTGTGTGTAACAAATATCAAAATAATGAAGCAATGCTATCCCAAAATACGCGGCATCACATAACCTTATTTACATTTTCATCCCACGCAATTTAGTCAACAGGTTTAGACATTTTTGTCAAGAGGGGGTCCTTACGCGTCAAAATGTTGACAGGGGGGTCTCGGCATCCAAAAGTTTGAAGACCTCTGTTTTAGAGGCTCCAGGTTCAACAAGCTGAGAGTGGACCATATGAGGCCATTCACGCCCCTAGAGCTAGGGAATAGGTTTGATGTCTTTTCCGGCATGGATGATTGCGATTGAAGATTACAGCATAGGAAGGGTAATCGGGATAGCCAAAGTTTAGGCAGATTAAAGGGGAGTGCAATTGTGATTCCTAAAGTAGCTGATGAATCCCAAACTAGCGATAGGGTATCTCCACCCCCGGTAATTGGAGCAGCTGTTGGTTTCCTAGGCGACACCCACCATCTATCTGTGGGAGGTAGTACTTGTGATACAGGTAAACAGCTGCTAAACCAGGTAGAGCTTTCTGAAACAATCGAGTTAGGGGTAATGGCTGGAGAAAACAGAGTTAGCTTAGTCCCGTTTACTAGTGGTAAAAACTTAATTCATCTATTGTCTTGGAATATAGCAGGGTTGGGGAAAAAAGTGGTTCTCCCGGATTGGAACAACTTTATTGAAAAATTCGATATTTGTATGTTCCAAGAGACTTGGAGTTTATCACCAGTTTACAAAACTGGCTATGCTACCTATTGTGTGCCCGCCCTCAGTTGCGGAAAAGGTAGACCCTCTGGGGGTTTGCACATTTGGATAAAAATAGATCTAAATTGGAATATCATAGTCCATGATTTGGAGTGTAGGGACATTCAACACCTTTCATTTCCAGGCCAGGTGAAGGGAAGCAAGGTGGAGCTATTCAACATTTATGCTAGAGGGAGCCAGGGAGCTAAAACGCCTTGTATATTTACGATCCTAGAACAGTCACTAGCTAATTGTACCCCAAACTCTAAAAAAGTTGTGGGAGGCGATTTTAATTGCACATTCGAACCCTTAAGTGAGGATGACCCCTTGGGCATAGAGGAGGATGATGCAAGCTGGTCTATCCCCTCGCTGGCACTGCCCCCGATTAAAAAGTGGTCCGCTAGAGCATTACAGATCAGCGCTCTTACTGTGGAACATAATCTAAGAGCAGTGAATGGTAGATCGCCTTCTGATAGGAATGGGGCGATGACGTTCAATAGACTTAACAGTCCATCCAGAATTGATTACATTCTACTGGACGTCACCATGTGGCGTGACTTAGTGGATATGGAGGTGGTTCCCTCTCAGGATAGTGACCACAACCCCCTATGTTTGTCGTTAGGGTGGAGAAATTTAACAGGTGGCCCAAATACTGCTCCACCGAAGATAACAAAGGAGGTAACTCCCTATGATGGTAACCGAAGATTAAAATGGGATAAGGTTGCCTCTCACCCAGATAAATTGATAAAGATTAAGGCGCACATTGATGTGTTGACTAGTGAGTTGGAGACCCTAGCCTTGGGGATAGGGGCTGCTCAGGATACACGCTTTCCTCTGGTATATAATAACACCATTGAAGAAGTAGGTAATTTATTTTTAATTAAGAGCAATAAAACAAAAGCTCCCAAACCCAGTAACCCCTGGTACACTACTAAGTGTCGGGTAAAAAGACGTGAGTTAGCTGCCGCCCTCCGTAAAAAGAATCAACCGCTAGTTAAAATAGTTAGGAGGGAGTATGCCCGCGAACTAGCACGGGCTAAAAAAGAGTGGGAGGAACAGCATTGGCAGGACCTTAAAAATGCATCTAAAATGAAAAATGGCTCACTGTTTTGGGACTTGATTAATAAGGCCAGAAATTTTAATAGGCCTCTGTTGACTAATCATATTACTAGCCAACAATGGCATTCCCATTTTTCAACAATTTACGGTGGTCAAGATGCACCCGAACCCTTTTTCCCGGATCCAGCCAATCGGGCCCCCCTCGTTGCCACGCTCGAGAATTCATTTGTGCCCTCTGAAATAGTAGTGGCCATAGGTCATCTAACCCCGAAGAAGGCAGCGGGCCAAGATGGTATTCCGGGGGACCTTCTTAAGACCGACCCCACAACTTGGGCCACACTCATTGCTTTAATAATGAACCTAATAGCCAATGGACATCCCGTCCCTGACTCATGGAAGGGGGCAGAAGTGATTACAATTTTTAAAAAGGGTGACAGGGAGGACCCTGCCAACTACAGACCAATTAGTCTGATAGACGTGATTCAGAAAGTGGTTGGCAGGGTCATCATCTTGAGAGTAGGTGCATGGATGGAGGAGGAACAGATCCTCTCTCACTTCCAGGCCGGGTTCCGGAAAAAGTGGGCACAATGGACCAGGTCTTCCGCTTTTTTGCGATCTATTGGAAAACTGTGTTAATAAACCAGGGTAGTCTCTACCTGGCGTTTATAGATCTCAGGATGGCGTTTGACCTGGTCCCACGAGCTAGGCTATGGAAAGTTCTGGAGGAGATGGGCTTGCCGGGTTATCTTCTGGATCTTATAGTCAAGCTCCACGAAGAAAATTATGCAAGAATCAGATGGGGTGCCCAAGGCCAATTGACCGAGAGGATTCCTGTGAGGAGGGGAGTCCGCCAGGGATGTGTCATGGCGCCGACCCTATTTTCCCTATTTGTGAATGGTGTGGTGGATCACCTGAGGGATGAGGCGGCGGATGCGCCATCCCTGGCTGGGGAAAAAATACCAACTCTCCTCTTCGCGGACGATACCATTCTGATTTCAAAAACCCCGGCTGGTCTTCAAAAGCTACTTCATCGCTTTAGTGATTTTTGTAATGATAGGGGCCTTACAATTAATACCTCGAAAACTAAACTAATGGCCCTCTCCCCGTCCAGAAGATTTCGGAATAATTTTTCGCTCAATGGGGAGTCCTTGGATATGGTGGAGTCCTTTGATTATTTGGGTGTTAGGGTGAATAGTCGGATGCGCTGGAACGACCATCTGGCTAAAATGTTATTAAATTTTAAAAGAACTGCTGGGGTGGTATTACGTGAGCATAGGGAGTCAGTGAGTAAACCCGCGGCCCCGGCCCTAGCCCTTTATGAAGGCCAAATTCTGCCAAGTGCCCTGTACGGCTTGGAACTTTGGGGGTTCGAGAATGTCCAGGATTTAATCACCTCAGAAAACAAGTTCTTGAGAGATCTGGTTGCCTTACCAGCCTCTACCCCACTGACACCATTACGTTTAGATATGGGCAGGCGCCCCCTTAAAGAGTTAGTGCGCCTACGCCCTCTAATATTTTGGGTACGGCTGAGAAGGACGGAGGAGCTCAAGAACTATGCTGACGCATTGGACAAACTTATCCTGTTGGATAAAGGCAACAGGATCAAGTGGTTGAGTAACCTACGGCAGCTGGTGGGACTTATAGGTTTAAGTGATCTATGGAAGAGCCAATCCCCGCCCCCGAAATTAGTTATCAAAAAGCTTTATTGGGAGTGGGTCCAGCTGGAGAGCTTGCGTAGAGGTGCTGTGGGTTCTCTCACCGAGCGGTTCCTAGAGATAAAGGGGACATCCCAATTTGAACTATTCCTTGATTACATAGAGAAACCACTGGATAGATCATTATACTTAAAAGTTAGGTATGGAACCCTACCTGTAAATGCCTTTACCTCCGGGTGGACTGCACAAGGTAGTTCACCAAAGGGGTGTCCGTGCTGTGCAGAACCTAGTGAGTCTGTGGCGCACTTTATGTTTGCTTGCCCGGCTTACAGAGTATCCAGAAGAATTTGGTTAAAACCCTTATGCAGGGGCTTGGGCCTTCGATGTCACGTAATGGCACTGCGAGTTCTCTGTACCGACACATCCTCTTCATCAATGGTGTGTGGTGTCGCCAAATTTATTGGAAGTGCTTGGGTGATTCGTATGAGGAGATTAAAACTCCTGCTCACTATGCAGGCCGGGACGTCACGATGAAGGAATGGCTCAAGGGCTAGGTTAGCGGCCACTGCTATTTATTTAGTAGGTGAAATGTGTTGTTGCGCAGAGTAAAATGATGTATTTTAATTAGTATTTTCTGTATTTAGAAATTTTTATGTGACCTGGTGTTGTACAAACTTTTAATGAAGATATATTTTGTATTTAGCAGCATGTGTCCACACAGGTCATGAATACTGTATATTACTTTTATGATGAAATTTTTTATCGAATAAAGTATCATTGACTTGACATTACAAATGCAACCTTGTTTCGCGCCCAAAATTCTTGGTCCCCCCTGCATGGATCACCCCCAAACTTTCCCAATCAATAGTTCCCACCATGCCACCGCCACACTCCCACACCTCCAAGAGCCACTGCCACCCACTCACCAGATTACAAGTAATTTTGTGGTCTGGCGGGCGGGCTGCATGGCGGTCCTGTGGCGGTGGTGTGTAAAGGCTTATTGTGAGCCTTAAACAGCACCGCTGCGGAACCTCCAGTGCACGTTCCTGCACAGGAAGGATGCACTATGTTGTGCATTCCTTCCTGTGCAGGAACTGGGGGTGCAAATCTACAGGGGAGCACAACATGTGCCCCCCTGCATGCACCCCATGCACATGGGTAAGAGTGGGTCCTGTAGGGCCCCTTTCTTTCCTCACCACCAGCAGACACAGTGAGGAAAGTCATAATATGCCTTGCAGTGCCTCAGGGCACCACCAAGCATATTGCGGCGCTCAGACTGCCGTCAGACCACCAGGGAATGCAGTTTCACTGGCGGTTGCAGCGGTACAATGGCGGGTCGACCACCAAAGTCTTAATAGGGTGGTCAGGCCGCTGGTGTGGCAGTGGCTGGACTACAACTGCCATGCCCCTATGAGTCTGGCGGTCAGACTCATAATCAGCCCCTCCGTAATTATAGTTATGGTGACCAGAGATAGGCATTTTTCCAATCTTTGTCAGCACCCGTTTGACAAATGTGCACAAAACTTTCCAGACCTAAAGCCCGTGTTTCTTTTTAGGGCCTGAAAGTTTGTTGGTCTTTTGTCAAGGGGTGCAAAGATAAAAGTACGGTCCCAAAACAGGGTTTGAAATCCAAAGCATTTTCCATAGACCTTTGCATTTTGCTTAGCGCAAAAACCATAAGCTTGATTTTTATGAACTTCAGGAGTTTTACATATTAGTGGGTGCAGATGATTCTGTGGGGTAGAGCAGTTAAGTAGAGTAAGTAATTTTTATGTTTTTCAACTTAGTGATATTCTCTAGCACAATACTATGAAAATAGCAGAAGAATAAGCTAGACTTCTTATGTAAATTTTCAGATTTGCTACATGAACAACTGAAATACCAATTTATAGTTACATGCTCTCTTAATCTACATATATTTTCTTTGCATACTCTCTTGCTCACAAAATAAAAATATGCCCAACAAGCTAAACAAAGACCATCTTCTTTATGTACTCCTGTGCAACAGAATGGAAAAGTGATGGATCAGTGAACTACACAAACCACTATATTGAGGACATGATGATTGGTCCTTAGGAAACAGACCATAATCTTCATTTTTATAACAACAATTAAAGGCTTTCATTCACTTTGAGCTCATATGTAGCATAATCCTACCAAATGTAGCACAGAAACGCAAGAAAGTAAGTAGACTGCATATGTAAAGTTACAGAATTACTATATGAACAACTAAAAGACACATTCATGGTCACATGAATGTGTAAACCAATAAAGAAATACATAAAAAATATAATAGATAAAAAGAATGGAATCACATTAAATCTGATTGCCACTCTGTAGTTATAGTTTGTTTTCCCAAAGATAAGAATTCCTTGGATATTAGCCTCCCAAAAACGTTCCACCCGTTTGATGAATCATCACAAAACTTTCCAGACCTTTAGCATTTTCTACATTTTGAAATGATGTAATTTTTTGGGTGAATTGTTAAGGGGGTGCGAAGATAAAATAGGGTTCCAAAATGAGCTTTTCCACAAATGCATTTTCCATAGACTATTGTAATTGACGTAGTGCGAAAAACGGCTGAATGGATTTACATGAGATTTCGCAGGATTATACATTAGGGTACAGAGATGATGATTTTTGGGTACTGCAAATAAGTAGGCTGAGATTTTTTCAAGTTATAAGGCATTTAAACATAGTGATATCTGTCACTGCCGTACTTACTTGAATTATACAAATGTTAGTAAAACCACTGTGGTAGATAGCCACAAACGTATTTACAAATGTACAAAAATATATAAATAAATTCCCCTACCTATTACCACTTTAATGAAATGGTAATAGGTAGGGACCTACTACTTACCTATGTCTAAGGACCTAACACTGAACACAGCCAAATTGTAGTAAAAACAATATGACTCTCTAAAAAGAGCCATTACCCCAGTACATACTGGCTTGTCACCGCCATGACCAACAGTATACCAAGGCCCAAAATATAACTAAGTCAAATCTGTATTATTGGAT
Source organism: Triturus cristatus (assembly GCF_964204655.1). NCBI lineage: Eukaryota > Metazoa > Chordata > Amphibia > Caudata > Salamandridae > Triturus > Triturus cristatus. The sequence goes on from NC_140588.1 coordinate 594,999,343, forward strand.
TGCGGTAACCCTTTTGTCATTCATGGTGTTGCATGGGGAATACTCATATACTTGAATACTCAAGTCATGTTTACAAAGAAACCCAAGGCCACCATGCTTGGCCCTGAGTTGATTGGTAAATCTGGAAAAATGTAAAGCAACATAATTCACTGTTTTGTGTCTCTCTGCACACCATAATCTACATTGCTGCTACATTTCACATGAATCCATATGCCACTCCACTATGGCCACTCCACTATATGCTATTCCACTCTACACCACTCCTCTCTTGTTCCTCTCCAATGTATGAGGCTCCACGCTACGCGACTCCAGTCTACACTATTACACTGTACTGCAGTGCCACTGAACACCACTCCAGTGTACCTAACTCCACTGTACACTACTCCACTGGACTCTACTCCACTATATGCTGTTCCTCTCTGTGCCATTCTACTATACACCACTTCACTCTACTCTATTTCACTGTATGCCGCACTACTCTACAACACTGTATGCTATTCCACTGCATGCAGCTCCACTGTATGCTACTCCACTCTATGCCACTCCAGTGTATTGCACTCCACTCTATGCCACTTCATTCTATGCCTATTCAATTGGGCCCTGCTACCATGTACAACACTCCACTGAATGCAATTATACTCTACCCCCACAACACTGTATACTACCCCAGGCTACACCACTCCATTATATGGCACTCCACTGTGCACTACTCCACTATACACTATTAAATTCTATGCCTCACCACCATACAACACTCTGCTCTATGTCACTCCAGTCACTGTACACATCTCTACTCTATGCCAGTCCACTCTCTGCTATTACACTGTATGCAACTCTATTCTACCCCTCTTCAGTGTACACCACTCTATTGTACACCACTCCGCTGCACGCTACTCCAGAATATCCTATTTCACTCTACGCCATTCCACTGTATGCCACTCATCTCTATGCTGTTCCACTGTATGCCATCTCACTGTATGCTACTCCACTCAATGCCACTCCAGTTTATGCCTCTCAACTCTACCCCACTCCATTCAGTGCTATTCCATTGGACGTCACTTTACTGTACACCTCTCCACTGTATGCTATTACACTCTACGCCATTACAGTGAATGACACTCCAGTTTACATAACTTCACTGTATGCCACGCCACTGAATGCTACTTCACTACACGCTATTACACTTAACGCCAGTCTATTGTACGCTACGACACTATACGATATTGCACTCTATGCCACGCCACTCCACTTTCTGTCACTCTAGTCTACGCTACTCCACTCTACGCTATTACACTTTATGCCACTCCACTGTATACTACTTCACTCTATGCCACTCCAGTGTACTCTCTGCCACTCTATATAACACCACACTATAAAACTCTACTCCACCATATCCTACTTTACTAGACTCTACTCCACTCTAGCCCTGTATACTCCACTGTTCAAATTTGCATTTGACTCTATGCCCGTACACTCCATCGAACATATTCCACTGTTTGACAGTTTCAAACACTATGACACAGCACTCCACTCTACTGTATCAGACACTTTTCCAATTTATGACAGTTTCCTCAGCTCTATGCTCTGCCACTTCAATGTATGCCACCCTACTCTATGCTGATCACCTGTACCCTCGTCACTCTATGCCACTCCACTGTACACCCCCTCCACGCTATTCCACTCTAGGCGAATCCACTATTCTACACGTCACTGTACAGTATTCCAATGTACGCTATTCCATGGTCTGCTGCTCCAATTTATAGTAATCCACTCTATGCCACTAGAGTGTGCCACCCTCCACTCTACACTACTCCATTGTATGACTCACTCCTCCACTCTATATAACTCTGCTCTATAAATGTCTACCATACTCAACGACATTCTGCTCCACTCTACCCCCATACATTCTACTGTCCAACACTATACTCCACCCTATGGCTATATACTCCAATGTACAGCACTCTGTTTCACTATATGACACTTTCCTATTCGACACAGCACTCCACTCTACTTTATGAGGCATCACACCAATTTACAGAAATTTGCTACCTACGCTACTCCAGTACACTCCATGCCACTCTACTCTATGACACTTCGATATATCATATCCTATTTTACTTTACTCCACACTGTTACAACACTCCCCTAGTCTCTACTTACTCTACGAGACATTACCTCACTCTCCGCTACAATACAACAATCCACTCTGTGCAGCTCCACTGTTTCACACAGTACTGTACTCTATGCAATTCCACTCTACACCACTATGCTACACTGTATTCCACTTTCTGACACATTCCTCCTGTGTATACCCCTTCACTCCACTGTATAACACTGTACTATACTGTATGCCACTGTACAACACTACTCCACTCTACTCTACGACACTCTAGTCCACTATACGATACTGTATGCAACTCTTGTTATGCCACTGCACCCCACCTTACTCTACTCTGCTCTGACACAGTACTCCATGACTTGACTGTACAACACTGTACTATACTGTACACCTCTCCACTCTACAAAAATCAACTAGAATGTAAGCCACTCTTCTCACTTTCAAATACTGTAGGACACTCCACTGTATAACATGGTACTCAAATTTATGACTCTTTACTCAACTGTATGCTATGCCACTCCACTCTACTGATCTCTACACCACTATAGTGTATGCCACACCACTCCACTACATGACACTTTACTCAACTCTATGTCCATCTACTCTACTCGACTGTACTACACTGTATGACACGCGATGACACGCCACACACCTTTTCTCTCTGATATGCCAGTCCAATATGCAACATGACACTCCACTCTAGGACACTCTCCTCCACTGTACAGTGCGGCTCTCCACTTGACAACACTTCACTCTATGACACTCTGCTTCACCCTATTTCACTCTAAAGCACACTACTCCACTGTATTACAGTCTAAAACACCATACTCTACTGTTCGCCATGCCATTCCACTGTACAACTTGTTGTTCCAGTTTTTGATACTTGGCTACACTATATGAGACACCATCCCATTCGGTACTACACTCTACTCCCTTTGATTCCAATCTACAACTCTCCAGTCTGTGACAATAGACATTACAGCAATCTCCTCCACTGTACTGTAGGGCACTGCACTTGCAGCTCTGAATTCTATGATTTGAAGCGTTTTTATTGAAATGAACGTTTTTAAAAATTGAAATTCATCGATAAAATCAAAGGTTAAAGCTTAGTTATAGTTCAGAAAACCTATTTTCCCTATACTAACCAGGTTTTAACTACACAAACTTTTAAAATGCTAAAGTTATAGTAATAACTTTCATTTACAATTTATCCAGAACCTTCAATATATTATAAGTAGCGGACCTCATTACAAACTCTTTTCAGCTCGCTAACCACACAACACTATAACAGTGGATACGATTTTTGATGGAACATTTAATGGATTATGTATTTAGTTTGGATGTCATATTGTGTAAGTAGGACCTCTGTTTGAGCATGTACATTTTTATATTGTTTTTTGTTGGTTGGGATTAATTTATTGTATTGTGTTTTCATATATTTTGCTGTTCTCTCATGATGTGTTTATTTTATTTTGCAATATTATGTACAGTGTTTCATCCAAGTGGACTGAATGTATATTGTTATATGTTCATTACTTTATTTGAGAATTAATCGTTGCAAACAATTATTATCAGAATGTATTTTTATTTTTTAATAATTTGTCAGAGTGATAAAAATGAGGTATTATTGAATCATTTAGAAAAAATAGTTTGGGTAGTCTTTATGTCTTTTTAATATCAGTGTCAGTTTGAGTAATGGTGCTGCAGTTCTGATGGTTTTTACAGTAGTGTTCTGACTATTGTTTTAGGGTAGGGTAGACCTTGGATGATAGCAAATAAAAACACTTTGCTCAACACTATTTTATAACATGTGTTTTGTTTGTTTGGATATCTTTGGTTTTAGCTGCGTTGGGAATTGTGCCAGTTGTTATTGATTGGTGATTTGCTCTTTTTTGCATATTTCTAGAAATTGGTATCATGTAGGAGGGCTTCTTCTAGGTGCTCTTTGGAAGTTATTCTTTGTGCCACCCTTCCACTTCATTGTTAGTGTTGTCTTCTTGGGAGATGGTCCTATCATAGGCATTCCACCATAGAAATTTAAGTTTATGTTTGTGTCTGCATCCTGATCAGTGCCAGCAAGCAACTCAAGTGCCTTCAAAATAGTCCATTAGTGAGAGTTAGTTTTTGATACTTTGGTACTCTATTAACATGTCTTAGTGTTTGGCTACCTATGTGACAAGGACACAGATTAATGCTACAATTATTTTTACTTAAATGCAAATAATACATATGTGGCATATTCTGTAATCAGTGTTGATTTTTGTAGGTGCCTCCATATAATTTGAATAAAATGGTAGGTGTACCTTTGTATTGGTGTGTGTGAGTACACTTTTAGAGTTGTTGAAATCATAGCTTGCTCAAAGTCAATAATGGTTTTTGGGAGATTGATTTTTTTTATTTTATTTGATTAGTGTTAAGAGATCATAATAGGCTGCAATTTGCTTTTTTGGCAGTAGTACTATAAAGTGCATATACTAAGGAGACATTTGTTTTATGATATTGCCCATGTATAACATAAATTTGTGTAAATGTTCCTCGGCAAGATTTCAATGTCCTGTCCATTATCCATGTGTTTTGCATTTAGTAAGGTTTAGTAAGTCAATGCTAGTGGCATAGGCAATTATTCTATTTTCAGTGTCTTTATTAGTATTTGTTTTAGTTATATTTTGGAGGATTTCTATTTCTTCTTATGTTCTGGTTGCCCTTCATAGTTCTACAACAATCCTCCTTATTCTAGTTTTTAGTCGTTTTAGACTTGATTGCAGGGGGTTGCTCAGTTGCTTCTTCAGGAAATGGAGGAGTTATATTTTTAGTGTAGTTTCACAGGGCTCTTGTGAGCTTGAGCTTGGCTCTCTTAAGCCCTGTAGAACGTTTCTAACTTGAATTTCAGTCACGTGGGGTAGGGTGATTGTGTTTGCTTACACTTTCAACAATATCTTCTTTGGTTGTGTCTTAACCATGGCATACATTTCCCATTCTTTCCCTAGAAGTGCTTTCTTTACAATAGGTTTATCCTCTGTAATTTAATAGTAGTTTCCCATTTTGTGATTTTTTTGTATGTTGCACTTTCCACCATTATAGCTGTGGATTACAGACTAATTAAAATATATACTAATTTATGTACATTATGTATATTTATAGGCATGTTGCTTTTCATCAAAAATGATATGATTTTTTGTAACATATTTTATATTATTTACTTCTGGTGTTTCCTCTTTTTCTGCTTGGTTGGTTTTGTGTTTGTTAGCGGATTGTTCTCTTTTCTTCTTTTCTGTTTATCTTCTTTTTTCAATTTTACTGTTGATAAGAAAAATGTTTTTAGCTATTCAAGTTTTATTCAAATATTTTTCCATCCTTTTATTTGTTTTTGTTAGTTCAAAAAAAGGACTTTTATGGTATATGCTTTACTTTTTATTCATTATACTTAAATGTCGTTTGCCTTTGTTGCAATATCAATTTAAAAAAAATATTTTATGACATGTTCTTTTGTTTACAATGTTTTGTGTCATTATTTGGTAGTCTTGGTTCATGTGTTTTGAGGATACAATGGTGAAATATTTGTTAGCTTATTTTATGTATAATAAAATATTTTAAAATAGGTTGTTGCTAAGTTTAAGTTATGTTTAAATTCAGTACTTACTTTGTAATTGTAAGTGCTCTATTTTTTTAGAGTGATGCAGTGTTTCTGTTTATCATTTAGTCTAGCTGAGTGATGTTTTCCTGGAGAGAAGCCTTCTTTTGCAAAAGTTAACTACTTTTCAATATTGAACAGTTTTAAAAAAAAATTGGGAATGTGTTTTTATTTGCTAACTGTATTTAGGTTTAATTTAATTGGTTGCAAGGTAATTGTTTTAAAAAAATCTTATATGGTAAACACTATTTATACAATTTATTTCTAGTGCTTGCCTATGTTTACTATATTTAAGAATAATTTAAGTATATATATTTCATATTGAATTTTAACGATATTTATTTTGAATTATTTTAGTTTTTTTGTGTTTGGTTCATGTTTCATAGTTTTTAGATCTAGCATCAGCATCCATGCACTGTCTGCAAGACTGTTATATTCACTATACACCTGCTGCTTATCAGAGGTTCACTCCTGCGTAGGTCTTCTTTGCTGGCTCCTCATCCATTGGTGTTCCCGATACATCACTTCCGCTTTTTGTTCAGGAGCACCGGGCAACAACAGTTTCCATTCACTGTAGGTGTACACATGTTCCTTTGTGGACTACTTCTTGATGTTTAGTGCTTGTCATATTGTGGTTTTTTTAATAAAGTTTGGCACGCCATGCTTGATGTTCAACAATGGTGGCCTCGCACCTTTCTTTTATTTTGCACAGCTCACCCAAATGTATTTTTTACTAATATATGTTTTTTAAACAAGCGCAGCACGCCGCGCTTGATCTTCAATAATGGTGGCTGCCCTGCTTTCTTTTCTTTAGCAGTCTTCAATATCAGGGAGTGTGCACCCTACTAATCGAAGGAGACAGTGTGTTTAGCCCGACAGACAGCTGAAGGAGCTTGTGTTGCCTACTGCCGCAATCCAGTGTGGGCTCGATATGAGCTATTGTTATAGGGGGTGTAGCTTCAATTGGTGCAGCAGGTGCAATATCACCGGGGCCCAGAGTGTGAGGGTCCCAATAGTCCCTGCACAGCTCAATCAGCAGCCCTATTTTCTTACTTGCACTAGAAAGGTCCCATGGCCCACTGCCTGCGCTATTGTTACGATTGGTGCCAGAACCACTATAGTCGTATATAAAACAGATTGCACAACATATATGTGCTTTCTGCCAGTAATATGATGATACTGCAGTTGCTGTCAAAGTAAGTAGGGGCCTTTCCATAGATTCATTATTTGATGAGGCGGAGAGTCTTAATGTGATGCTGGCACTAACAAAAACCAAGGTAACTCTAGAGAAACTGCATCCAGAGCTTATTTGCCATTGATAATACAGTTTGCTCTTCTCTTTCACCCACCGTTGGAGGAAAATGCTGATTTTTTCTCAGCAGGGGTTTGGTGCTGTTTCTACAATGATCATGGTATGGCCCACTTACATGCATGAAGGTAGGGGGCCTGAGGTCTTTATCCAGGGGGACTAGGTCATTAGGAATTTTAATATATATCACAGGTCTTCCACTCGTGTTAATCAATCTATTTATCCATCTGTCCTAACCCTGCAGTTACATCATTCACACCCGAACCACTCTTCTTCCCCATGTACTGTCACATGTGTGGTAATCACTTGACAGTAATGATGCTCAAAGCCCGTGGTGTTTTCGGGACTGCATGCTAATATGTATTCATCAACAATGTCTGTACCTACAGTTTGCGAAGCAGTGTTCCCTTCCAACACACTGCTTCTACATTCTACATATATGTGTTTTCTATCTTTTCATGCCTGTACTTGGGTCTATATTTTCACTCTGTTTTATTTACATATTTGAGGCTTTTCATTTCATTCCAATGCTTGAATTTGTCTAAGAAATATGGTTCCAAGTTTTACAAAAAGTACCTCTGCTGCAAGCACATCCAAATAAAGAAGCACAAATGCAGGTAAAATGCTCCACGGTTATTTTCACAAATTAGAGGTGCAACATCCCTGCAACGAATCTGGTTCAATTACAAAACCCTTCATATATATTTCCCACCCACATTCAAAAGACGCCCTCCCGACCCACGGACATAGACTACCTCAAGTCATCATTTAAACCGGACATGAGTGCACAGGCATGCGCTTGTGTCAACACAGGAAATGTAAATACACGAGCACAGGGAAAGAAAGACAGAAAGCTAACATGCTCTTGTGTATACAGCACACCTCCCCCATTTTCCTTATCATAATTTCTTTTTTTTAATGAAAGAAGAAAATCGTTCCACCTAATATGTAAGCAAAATTCTCTTAACCCTCTGGAGTGATAACTGATCCTTACCTACGAAGTTATTCATTTAAGGACAACATCCTTCAACCACGTAGGTAAACAGCATACACTTAACCCTCTGGAGTAATCACTGACCACTTCCCCTCCTTTGCCACTCAATACATCCTTGGCATCCAAATTCCTGGAGAGACAATCTTCATGCACGTCTAAAAAAAGATTTGTGACATGTTCGTCATTGAGTCGCACTCTACCCTTGAATAATGAAACTGTGCTGAGATTCCATACACCACCACTCTCCACACGCACAGCATTCTTAAAAACCTCAATACTTTTGTACAGAGTCAGACCAATTGGAAAACCCCTTGCACACCATGGTACCCTTCTTTAATTGCACCATTACACATACTTGCACAATTTGCTTCCCACCTACTCCTTTCATCCTCTTCAAATCTTCTTTCATTTTGGCTTTATAAGCTTCCATTTTAGAGTGAACCTCCTTAAAAGCTAGTTTAACAACATCACCTTGTGCCATTTTCTGGTCCACTACGGCATTAACTTAGTACTTGTTTTACGACCCCTCAGCAATTCAAAAGGACTTACAGATGTAATGGCATTGGGAGAGGTTCTATAAGCTAGTAACATGGATTGCAATGCATTTTTTCCAACTTAGACCCCCTTTTACAGACAGCTGAATAGCCTCTTTGACCACATGGTTGAATCTCTCAAGCTGTCCATCAGCTTCCGGATGGAATACTGCAATCCTTTTGTGAAAAATGTCACACTTATCCAAATAATTCTCAATTTGCTTGCTCACAATTTGAAACCCATTATCTGTAACAAGTTCTTGGGTAATCCCTACTCTACAGGACACTTCATACAGAAATTGTATAATCAATTAGATGTAACATCCTTGATCATTTTAATCTCAGGACATTTGAAAAAGTAATCAATTAAAACAATACCAAAGGACTCTTGCATTGGCAACGCAGAGAATGAACCAATGGTGTCAAGACCTAATTTGCACAAAGGTGAAGCTGGTAAAGCAACAGGTTGAGGATCAGTGGTGAGTGCTTTGGTGGATTTATCACTATTGGCACAAAGCTCACATAACTTTACTTAATGTTCCACTAACCGATCAATGCCAAGCCACCAAAAATTAACCTTAGGGCATCTTCTAGTAGCTGGGATACCAAAATGACCCTCATGAGTAATATCGCAAAGAATGTCCTCGAACCAAAAGGAGGAATAAACTTGTCCCCCTTCACAACAATACCATTTCTTACTGCCAGTTCCTCATGCACCTTGAAATAAAATATAAATCTCCTGAGAGTTTCCTTTCTTCTGGCCAACCCTTCAAAATACAGTTCTTCACACAAGCAAGCACTTGGTCACAATCCATATCCATGTGCCACAGCGCCACTTTAACGATACGACAATCCGTATCAAGTAAATTGCGATTCTCCTATTAACATGACCAGAGAATCTGGATTTCATTAAAGACACGGAGGCTATCATTATGCATTAATCCTTTAATGCAGTCACAAGCAGCCGCACTACATCATAAAGAAAGAAACAGTTCTAGAATGTAGTGAGCAGGGTACAAATGGCATGAGGCACAAACAGACTGCCTCTTTTAAATGCAATGAAGTAGACAAAGTTCAGAGGTGAGGTCCAACTTGATCTTGAAACTGAAGGTAGTGAGAAGTCCGAAGAGAGGTAAGCTGAAAGTAGGTGATTATGCAGAATTATCTGAAAGAAAGAGGAGAATGATAATATGATAATAGAAAAGATAATCGGATAATAAAGTCATGAGCTGATATATAATGCAAAAAACAAAAGAGTTGATATATAATGCAAAATACAAACTATAAAAATACATAGTTCAAGTATTAAACCAACCAAGGGAGTGGAAAAAAGGGTGGGATAATGATAGCCTCCGTGTCTTTAATGAAATCCAGATTCTCTGGTCATGTTAATAGGAGAATCGCAATTTCATTACAAGACCGGAGGCCCCATTATGCATGTTGGTAGCCATGAAGTACAATATCAGACATATGTTCAATACGTTTACAGTAATGGTGAGCAAAGGTTGAAGCATTAGTCCAATCGGCCGCTTTAAGAATATCATCCAACTTACCTCCAGACCAAAAGGATTTGCTTGCCATAGCACCTCTGAGAGAATGAGCTTGGAATTTAGAAAGATCAATTCCAGCTAGATTCATTATTGATTTGACCCATCTAGCGATGGAGGAGGAAGCAACTGGTTTAAAGTGTTTAACAAATGAGATAAGGAGTTGTTCGGCGTCTAAAGGACGAAGGTCTTTCATTCTCAAGTCATATTCTCTCATGCAGTCTATGACACACAATTTCTTGCAAAGATCAAAATGAGGATAACAAAAAGAATCCGACATGGTTTTAGTCCTTCTGAATATATCAAATTTAACTCCAAACATATCATAAGATCTATAAGAAATATCCAGACATTTCACATCTGAAACTCTACGACAAGAGATTAGACATAAAAGAGTAGCAAGTTTAAGCAAGAAGAGAAAAGGTCTAAGATAGCTTTAACATCCCACATGGATTGGTACTTGGGTCTGGGAGGTCTTTTTAGTCTGATACTTTTCATAACTCTACAAATAATATTGTTCTTACCTACCGTCTTACCATTGACGAGGGAGTGTCCAGCAGAGATTGCTGATCTGTAGCAATTAATAGATCTATAAGATAATCCCCTGTCAAATTGTTCAACAAGGAAATTAACTATATTGACAATAGGAGCTTCCAAGGGATCCAAGTTCCTCTCCATGCACCAACGAACCTATTTTTTCTAAATTTTATTGTATCTATAGTGTGTTCCGGGTGCCCATGATTCTCCGAGGAGAGAGAGAGCCGATGACGAAAGGCCAGACAGTTCGTTAGATTGCCTGACACTTTCCAAGCAAGAAGGTTCAAATTCCCTCAAGTGATTAGGTGGTGATCTTCTCCGTCTGCGTTGGTGACCAGAACCTTGCTCGCTGGAATGAGGAAGGGAATATTGCAGGAAAGTTCGAGAGTGGTCGGGAACCATGCCTGAGAGAGCCAGAATGGGGTTATCAGAACCAAGGAGCATTGGTCTATTCTGACCTTCTGTAGGACCCTTTGTAACATAGCAAAGGGAGGGAAGGCGTAACCCTGAAGGTTTGACCAGCATTGTAGAAAGGCATTCGCCGCTAGAGCTCCCGGGTCTGGCATCCAGCTGAAATATTTTGGGAGTTGAAATGACAGTCTGCTGGCGAACAAATCCACATCTAATGGACCCCAAAAAAGAGAGAGAGTATTGAAAATGTTCACATTGAGTTTCCAATCGGTACGGTCTGAGAGGAATCTTGAGTTCCAATCTGCAGAGAGGTTTGAATTCCCGGGAAGGTATTCCGCCTTCAGAGAAATTTTGTGTTCCAGACAGAACATCCAGAGTTTCTTCACTAGAGCAGATAAGTCTGCTGATTTGGTACCGCCAAGGCGGTTGATATATGATACTACAGAGATGTTGTCCATCTTGAGAAGAACAGATCTCCCTTGAAGAGAGTGTTTGAAGCTCATTAGGGCTGTGAGTTCTAAGAAATTTATGTGGTGGGAAGATTCCGCGAGTGACCATGCGCCACCAGTGTTTTGATCGAGGAAGCGAGCGCCCCAACCGTGGAGGCTGGCGTCTGATTCCAGAACGAATTTCTGGCCAGAGCCAAAAATTGCTTTGCCATTCCAGGCATCCAGGTTCTCCAGCCACCAGGAAAGTTCCAATTTCCCCTCCTGATCTAGAGTCACAGAGTCTTCGTACCAGAGACCAGATTTGAGAGCTTTCACTTTTAATCTCTGAAGGGCACGGAAAGATAGCTCGAATGCTGGAGGAAAGGAGGCCTATGAGTCGTGCTAATTCTCGTAGGGTTATGGAATCTTGTTTTAGAACGTACCTGATCTCTTTCCCAATTTTTGCGATTTTCTTGGTAGGGAGGAGGAGGAGACAGCTCGAGTTATCTACGGTGAATCCGAGAAATTCTAGAGATTTTGAGGGTGTAAGGATAGATTTCTCTCTGTTTATAATGAAGCCGAGACTTTCGATAAGGTGGACGGTGGTATTGAGGTCTTTCTGAATTTGGGAGTAGAGTTGAGACATGATGAGAATGTCGTCTAAGTAAATAATGAGGCGAATACCCCTCTCTCTCTCAGGATAGAGACAATAGTTCTCATGATCTTGGTAAAGCACCAGGGGGCGGAGGAAAGGCCGAAGGGAAGAGCTTGAAATTGGTACAGATGTTTTTTCCATGTGAATTGGAAAAAACGCTGGTGTTCTTGTGCCATAGGAATGGTGAAGTAGGCGTCCTTTAGGTCTAATTTTACTAACCAGTCTCCTTTCAAAAGAAGGTCCCTCAGAAGGTGAATACCTTCCATTTTGAAATGTCTGTAAACTAAATATTTGTTCACTTCTCGAAGGTTTATCACTGGTCTCCATCCTTTGTCCTTTTTTTGAACTAAGAAAAGAGTGCTGATAAAAGTTTTTAAGGACCAGGGTACTTGTATGATAGCTCCCTTTTGGAGCATTGAAGAGATTTCCTCTTCGACGAACTTCTGATGTTCAGCTGAAAGAGTTAAAGGATTTGGGGGGTGAGATTGAAAGGGAATCTCTATAAAGTCTATTTTGAAACCCTGGACGGTCTCTAGTACCCAGGGGTCTTGAGTTAGCGACTCCCATATATGGTAGAAGAGTCTTAGTCTGCCCCCTACTTGGGAAGAAGAGGAAAGAGGAGGAAGACTCACTTGGAAGGTTGGAGATGTTTGGATTTCTGCGGGATCTGTAGCCTCTGTTGCGTGGTCCTCTGGCTCGATGGGGGTAGAATTGTTGATTTGAAGGGTAGAAGCCTCTACCAGAACCTCTGAAGGACGAGAAGGGCCGTTGGGTACGGCGGCCGGAAGAACAGCCCCTTCTTCCAGCCTGTCCAAAAAGGTTGGTGTTGAAGACACGCTTTATATTGGTTTGAGCCCTATCAATGGCGGTAAAGGTGGCTACGTATTTGCCGATTGATTTGATCATGTCTTCTCTGAAGAGAAGACCCTTAGGGTTGTCAGATGGTTCTTTTTCTGCTAGGTCACTGAGTTTGGGGTTGATCTTAGTAAGAATAGTTCTCCTTCTTTCGATGTTTAGACTCAAATTTGCATTTCCAAGGAGGACAATAGCCCTCTGGCTTCATCCATGAATGAGGTTGGTATCGAGAGGTATATTTGAGATATGAGATTCCTCAGCTAGGTCTAGGATCGTGGTGAGGGGGCCAAGGACGTCAAGAAGGCGGTCCTGGCAGCCCTTGAGTGCTCTCTCCAGACCTCTTCTAGGGTCTTTCCCTAGTTTAAATAAGAATTTTATTACATCGGGGTGGAGGTTAGGGGTTTGAGAGACCTTATCATGAATGGTGGGTCTAGGGCACTCTGATTTTAGAGTATTCCTTGTTTCTCTTTCGAGAGAGTTTCTTAGCCATCTCTTAATGAATTTAGAAACGTGTTCCTGAGCGAACCATTTTGAGCTATTAGGATGGGAGATACTTAGGGGGGAGAACATTTCTTCCCCTAAGGGATTAAGTATAATATTATCAGAAGAGGAGGGGGATTCTCCTTCGCCAGGATTATTAAGGTCTAGGTCTTGGTTTGGGTCGTCAAGGTCCAGGACGAATTCATCCTAAGGGTTGTGAAAATTTTCTTCCTCTGAATCAGAGTCTGCGTCATCCTTGGCACCATACCGGGTTGTACTACGAGGGGCACTGGTCATGTTTGTGCCGCTAGGGACACCCATCAAATTTATGCTGCGAAGGGCACCGTTCTCATTTGAGGCGCGAGGGCCTCCCAACATAGATGAGGTGCTAGGACCTGGAAGATCAACTGAGGTGCTACGACCTCCCATAATGTAATCATAAGGATGTTCGCAGCTTTTTGATTTTTTATTCTTTTTACCAGGAATTCTGATGTCATATATAGGGTCATCTTGATCGTGGGGAAGAGATCTTTTAGTAGACATCACTTCTTTTAGTGTAGATAACATGCAGGATCGCATTTCTTTCTGCAAGAATTGTTTAAAGGAGTCATTGTTGTGAAGGGGAGAACTAGCGGTGGCATCATCAGAGTCAAGGTCTGACACTTGGGCGGTAAGTGGAAGCAAAATAATCTCTGAAGATTATTTATATTAATTACGTTAATTTAATTTTTTTTTTGTGCAATACTAAAATCTCCCCCATTTTTTTTTTTTTTAATATATTAAGAAGGTGGCAAATGTAATATAATAAACCAAGTAACTTAGAAAATACTAGGTAACAATGAGATGGCAAGAGATTGATTAATAAACTATTTAGACTGTATATTGGAAGGTCTAGGGTGTTTCAGGCTCTAGGATTCTGTTTGGTAGTATTAAACTTTCTTGCTCCGTTGAAATCCGTTCAAATGCGATCTCCGCCAGCAGCTGATCGGAGCAGAGTAACTGAAGCTCACGCGCGAGGTCAGCTGCTGTCGGAGAAGTCGTCTGGGTTAGAGGAAAGTTCCTTGCAGGTAGGCCTACAAGCATGCACTGTTGCTAAGGTGCATTTCTTTAATGCTTGTTGTGACGCGTTTGCTCGGTCTACATGAGCGCGTCGAAGAGGTCCGATAGGAATCCCAAAATTGGGCGAGGAACAAGCTCTCTAGTATGAGAGAGGTGAGAAGGTAATTGAATTACAAGTAATATGTGGGAAATTTGGTAATTTATTTTTAGGAAAGGAAAGATTTATATGCGAGCACTGTAGAGGGATCACTTGAAAGGGATCGACAACCTTAATAGGAAGTCAGTGGGAGGGGGGTGAGGGGAGGGGGCTAATAGCCCATAGTCACCCCCGCGATGGCAGAGAGTTTCTGTGGATTAAAACGCGTTAGAGAAGAAATAATATTGGCATAACATTTAAGCAGCATAAAAATAGTTATAGATAGCAAAGATGATAACAGTGGATCGTTTTTTTTTTTTTAATTAAGTAAGAAAAGACAATTTCTAATGAGAGAAGAGAATTGTTACTTATCTGCCTGTGAGCCGCATTTAAAAGAGGCAGTATATTTGTGCCTCATGCCATTTGTACCCTGCTCACTACATTCTAGAACTGTTTATTTCTTTATGATGTAGTGTGGCTGCTTGTGACTGCATTAAAGGATTAATGCATAATGTAGCCTCCGGTCTTGTAATGAAATTAGCATCCCACACTGTATAAACTACTTCACAATCATCCATATCATCCTCATCAGACTCTTGAATTGGTAGGGGTAACCTGAACATACAGTCACCATGGACTTGGTTTTTACCAAGAACATATTCTAAAGTATACTGAGAACTCTGCAACCTAGAAGCCAATCTGCCAATCTGGAAGACATAGTGCCGCCACCACTTGGTGCTAACATGTGTACCAAAGATTTATGATCAGTTTTGATGCTGAACCTTGTGCCCCATGAGAAACATCTAAAATGTCCAACACCCCATACACATGCCAATAAATCTCTCTCAATTTGCAGAGTAGTGTTTCTCTGTTTCACGCAAAGTTCTCGCCGCATAGGCAACAATCCATTCTTTACCATACTCTTCTTGGATCAAAACAGGACCCAATCCACAACTGCTGACATCTACAGTGCTTCCCCACCATAAATGGTTTCAGATCCTGGGCATAAACAATTAAGTCTTTTACAGCAGCAAAGGTAGAAGACATGTCAGTCCATTCAAATGATGCGTTCTTCTTTAGTAGATACCTAAAAGGATCTATCATAGCTGCATAAAATTCAACCAAGTCCAGGAAAGCTACTAACTGTTCCTTGCAATTAGGAAAGGGTGCTTTACTGGTATTATCAACAAGAAACTTCTTGGGCTTAATCCCATCACCACTATTGCATTTCCCTAAATATTCCACTTTGCGTTTGCTGAACCTACAGTTATCTGAACACAGAGTCAAACCCTTGGTCACCAAAGCACCCAAAACGTTATACAAGTTACAATCATGCTCTCTATCATCCTTACCAAAAAACAAAATATCGTCTTGGAAGGCCACAGCATGACTGAGTCCTTCCAGCTTCTCCTTCATTAATCTCTGAATCACAGGAGCCACACTTGCTAGGCAAAAAGGCATCCTGTAAAATCTAAACAGTCCCTCTGGGGTAATATAGGCTATTAGGTTTTTAGACTCCTCATGTAACACCACTTGATGGTATGCACTGGCTAAGTCAAGACATGAAAATACTTGTGCCCCAGCTAAAGTAGGTACCATTTCATGCAAATTCGGAATGAGGTGAACATCCACCCAAATAGCTCTTTTGAGACTACGTAAGTCTAGGCAAAGACACAATTCCCCATTGGATTGAACTGAAATCCCCACCGGAGAAACCCAAGGAGATGATTCTACTGGTTCAATGATTTTCTTTTCACACACATCTTGTTACAAATCCTTCAACTTTTTTCTATAGGACATTGGTACATTCCTTACTCTGTGACATGAAGGGACAACATTTTCATGCAATCTAATACAATGTTTAAAAACTTGATACTGCCCCAGTTTTTTACTGAACAGTTCTGGAAACTTGAGCTTAAAATTTCTCACAAATTCAGGATCATCCCCTAAATGAATAGTGTTGGAGATGCAATTAGATTTTTCAATAGAATAAACAGGAGGGTCAGCCTTCGAGTCTAATGTGATCCCAAGTTTCTCTTGATGTGGCCAACCCAATAAGGATTCATCCAATTTTGTCCCATAAATTTTCTCAAACATACTGCGATCCTGGAACACTATATTGACCCAAAAATATCTCAACATTTGGATCTTATGTCCAGTATAACCACCAGAAGTGACATCTGGTGGAAATAAGTTTTTGTTGGGCCATTTAGTTTTAACTAATTCGTGAGCTAAAATGGTGTACCAAGAACATGAGTCTGCTAAGACTTGTACACTCACTCATAATCGCATACAGGAAAACATATTTAAAATAGTGTTCACATCATGTTCACGTAGAATCATAATCCTCTCAACTTTGTATTATATTTACTGATCTACAAACTTCAGCAAAATGCCCCATTTTGGTACATCTGAAACGTATCTTGTCAGTAGCTGGAAATGCTTTTGAATTCCCCAAATGGTAAACACTACCACACCTGAAGATAAAACATTACTCTTCTACCCCTCAGGATTTTGCCATTTTGTCTTGCCCTCAGACATTTGTGTGCCCTCATTTCTTTGAACTATTGGTTGCTTAATCCTGTCCCCTCTCTTGCAACTACATGCATATCAGTTCTGTCATTACCTCTAATTTCTTGTACAAATTTTTTAGACTGTTCAATGGCTTTAGCTATCTCAATCACAGCACTTAAAGACATGTCAGATGTAGTCCAGAGTCTTTGCGGTATCTTCTGATTGTTGGTTTGCATGAGAATTTGCTCCCTCTAAACGTGCTCATACGTAATATGTTCAAAATCACAAGTCACAGCTGATGATCTATTGTAGACACATAACTTTCTATGGACTCATCTTATCTGTTTGTGGTAAATAATTTTCCTTTACCGGGACTGAATTTGATACAGAAACATTATAAAATAGCTCAGTAAAATGAGAGGCAGAATCCGTGATATTAGAGTTTCGGAATGGGCTTTATTCCAGTAATCGATTATAATCGGATGCTTCAAGTTCCATCACCCCGGAGGTTCAGGAAGTGAAGTACATACATTATTGACATGAAATGGCTTTTATAGAACATACATTACAATGAAGCGAATACAGTAGGCGTAACAATTGATAAGGAAAATGACAATTTGTCTGCGTAACCAGAAATGGGTGTAATAAAGAGTAAAAAGGAACATAATTGGTTGTGATGTCATGTATAGGTGGATCTATAAGATAATACTTGGCATAGATGCGCGCGCAGCAGTATGACGTGTAATTGACGTGTAACTAGGGGGTGAAGGGGGCTTGACATTTAGCTCTACGTGTGGAGACGAAAAGTCTGGGGGGTCAAGTCAACCTAATCCCAAATCATATCTAACATCCTATGTTTAAAGAACTATGTTATCCAAGAAAGAAGGACTCTCGGACAGAATCTATTCTATACTGACTGTGCGTGCATGTACAAGCGTCTAAGTGTCTACACTGAATGCGAGGGGGTAGGAATATTCCATGGTAACAGGGCTATGAATTACTTGCATAAGGGCAGAGAAGCCGGGCCTTTTGCTCGGTGACTGGAAGAATGTTTACTTAAGCTACTAGGCAGGAATGCATCGGCTGAGGGGGAAGCAGATAATTCGAAGGTGAAATACAGTTCTTGGCAGAGAATAGGCTGATGTCAGGCTTCGTGAGCCGCGCAGAGAATGAGACAACGTTCATGGTCACAGATGCAGGCTCAGACTGGAGCTTTCAGAGGCAGAAGGCAAAAGGAGTTTTGATGACAGAATCAGGGCCTACTTGCCTGGACTGTAAAATGGCATAAGTGAACCATATAAAGCTGGTGGCCTTTCATATTTAGGAATGGAATATCCGGCCTATTCATGGCGGATCTGACAGAGGACATGTTGACGGTGGACGCATATGTATTTGCGTCTTCATAACTGGAACTGGAGGGGACATACATGTACTTGTGACACGCACATAGAACCGTTGGGGTCCAAGATAGGGGACATAACTGACCAGAAAAATCCATATTTCCACATTCCCTCCTTGTCCCCTACTTGCCCTTCAAGAGATATCAATCTTCATTAATCCATTGATCTGTTCATATAGCATCATTTGTTCTTCTTTCTTCTTCCGTGACGAATGAAATCTTGGTGGTGGAATACACGATGTGGTACACAGACCACAGATCGCTGGTCCACATTGTAGACATAGACAGCAACTGAATAGTAGGAGAAGGCCAATACCTAGGAAGGATAAAACTCTCCATCCCCAGGCTGATATCGCATTCCAAAACCAACTGGACCAAGTCCAAGTGCCTGGGTTCTGGTGTATCTGGCTTACAATCTTATGAAGGCGAGTGATGGCTTTATATACAGATGGCGAATTTTCTGGTATGAATACGCAGCAGCTTGATCCGATGACCCTACAAGCTCCGCCCCTATCAGCCAGGATGACGTCAAGGACAAGACGATTTTGAAGCACAACAATCCGCATAGCAGACTGCTCTTCTGTTAAATTGCCTAAGGCGGAAATAGTCTCATTCACTACTGCTTCAAGGGTTCTAGTTAATCTACGTATCAGCTTACTATTAGTAACTGTACCTATATAGGGAAAGATGCCTTTATTGAAATCTACATACTTGTCCCATGCCGTCTCAGTATAATCGACAATTGGGAGATCTCTCCGCTCTCTATTGTGTACTAAATGAATATTTCTATAATAATCAGGAGGAGCTAGGAAAACAGGTGGCAAAAGGAATGCAATGTAGCAGGTACCATCCCAATCTAGAGGTAAACGCATATATGCAGTCTGACCACATACAAAGTAGGAATGGCGAGAAGCTCTAAATGAACATTTGCCTTGATCACTGAATTCTACTGTAGTGGTGCATTTACTATGGCCCATATGTATGGAACCAACTTTTCTTACACATAATTCACCCTTCGCTGGGAATACTGACATGGTGGGTAAGACTAGTTCAATTTCGGATACGACATTTAGAATCATGAGATTAGGTGTAAAATTACCTAATCCATATACTTCATTTTCTAGATCAGTTCCTGTTCTTTTGGGGCGACCCTCCTTGTCTGGGTAGCAGACTTTGAGTAAAACTAGGTTCAGGTTTCCCCATACCCAATGATCTTGGTAAACTGCTGTGTCTGAGTCTATGGAATTGATTAAACTGAACCATGCTCCACAGGAGCCATTGTGTGTAAATGGGTGTGGAAAGAATGGCAGGACTCCTTCATAATTCTGATAGGGAGGGAGCCGACCACACACCCAACAATTAGTAGCATTACTAGTCTGATGGGAATGATGTAACATACTAATGAAAGTGTTATTGCGCAGCGCAAGTCTATAAGACAATTCATGCGGAGGTAAGTCACTAAAAGAATGTTCAGCAGCAACATTATAAACATGTCTGGAAATAGGGTAATATATGTGCAACAACATACTTGTAACAATTATTAAAAGACTTAATAAAAACAGAATTAATAATGTCACTATGCAGTGGCTACGCAGTGATTTACAATACGCCTGTCGTTTCATCATTTTTCGCGACTGTCCATGATTCAGGTCTAGAGGATACATGTCAGAGACAGATTCAACCGCTTCACCTAGGAGAGGACTTAAACAATCAAACCGTCTGACGTTCTAGGCCTCAACTTAACTTTGTAAAGTTCTGTTTCAGTCTTTTCAACCAAAGGAAGTTTTGAATCAGTCTGTGAGGGAGTGCAGGGCACAATGTCTATATCCGAGGATAGTCCATGAAATTTCTTGATATGACTTGAATGAATCCAGCCCTTGCGGCCCTCGATCTTCACGGCTGTCCTTGTGGTCAGCAGGACCAACTTGGGTGCTTTCCACCTGGGCTCCAGTTGAGTCTTTCGGTCGAAATTCCTCACAAAGACGAGATCCCCCGGAACTACGTCATGGGGTTTCACCTCAGTGTTGTCAGGAAAGGCTGCAGCTACCTGTGAACGACAAGATTGTAGTGCAGACATCAAGGAAGCCAAGTAATCTGTCAGCATATTACAGTCAACATCAGTTATTTTTCGTGGTATAGGCGTCCCCCACATATTTGGTGGTCTACCGAAGATCACCTCATACGGGGATAGCCCTGTTCGTGAGTGTGCTACCATTCTCATGTAAAAGAGTGCAACGGGTAACGCTACTACCCAGTCGACACCTTTTTCTCTGCATATTTTGGACATTCTGATTTTCAGTATCTGGTTATGTCTTTCTACGAGACCTGCTGCCTCGGGGTGTCGGACACAGTGGAATTTCCACTGATAACCTAACAGAAGTGAAACGTGTTTCATTAATTCGGATGAGAACGGCTGGCCGTTATCTGAGTGAACAACACGTGGTAAACCGTATCGTGGGAAGAATTCTCGAACCAACTGTTTGGCAGTAGTCGGGGCAGTGTAATCTGAAACCGGGTACGCCTCTGTCCAACGGGACAGAGCGCAGACAACTACGAGAACATATTTGAATCCTCGACATCGTTCCATCTGGATATAGTCCATCTGGAGTACTTCAAAAGGATTATTAGGAGGATGAAATCCACCCTGTTCTACGGGAACGCTTTTTCCTGGATTAAACTGGCAACAGATCATACAGGTACGGACCTTTTGTTTGGCTGCTGCTCGTAAATGTTTATTAAACCAAATGTGTTGAATGCTGTCTAGCATAGCTTTTTCTCCTAGATGTGCTGGACTATGTATTGTGTTAATTATAACTTGGACCATTGAATCAGGAAGGAACCATACAGACTTTTCCTTCATCATCCATCCTTGGTCCGTTTGGATCCCTCCTAATTCAGTCCATGTCTTTATTTCGTCTGGTGTAGCATGTGTCTGTATGTCTATCACGTCAAGAGTAGGATCTTTAACTGTCATACAATGTGTCGGTATCGGGACTATTGTCTTTGTCATGTCGGGGGTTTGAGTTTGAGCCGTCTGTTTAGCCGTTCTGTCGGCTAGATCATTGCCTTGGGAAATGATATCAGTAATCTTTGTATGAGCCTTACATTTCATAATTGATATTGCAGTAGGTAGATGTATTGCATCTAATAAGGCATGAATGAGGGGTCCGTGCTGAATGTG
This sequence comes from Triturus cristatus, assembly GCF_964204655.1. Lineage (NCBI taxonomy): Eukaryota > Metazoa > Chordata > Amphibia > Caudata > Salamandridae > Triturus > Triturus cristatus. Next base: position 595,021,131 of record NC_140588.1, read on the forward strand.
GGCACCGTGGGAAGTTAAATAACCTCTCTCTCGCCACAGCACGCCGAAGTCATGTACAACTCCGAATGCATAACGTGAATCAGTGTATATGTTGACCTTTTTACTTGTGGCTTGAATACAGGCTTGTGTCAGAGCGATGAGCTCTGCGGCTTGAGCTGACAAAGTATTTATACGATTAGTTTCAATGACTTCAGTATCTGTTGTGACTGCGTAAGCGGCCACTAACTCTCCTGTACTTGTTCTCATACATGAGCCATCTACATACAACGTCAGGTCTGGATCGGACAATGGAACATCGGTCAAGTCTTGTCTGGGTTTTGTCGTTACAGTAATGACTTCAATACAGTCATGGGCTAGTGGGTCTGTTCCGGTTACTGGCAAAAGTGTGGCAGGATTCAATGTGTTACAGCCTCTGATTTCTATATGTGGCTGAAACAATGTAAGTTCGTATCCTGTAAGTCGCGCTATAGTCAAGTGTTGTGTTTGCGTTCTATTCACAAGGACCTCTACTGCGTGTGGTACTTGAACTGTCAATGGATGTCCTAACACTATAGCATCGCTTTGTCTGATTGCTAAAGCTGTCGCTGCTACTGATTTTAGGCATGCAGGCAAAGCCTGAGCTACGGGATCTAATGTACTAGAAAAATAAGCACATGGTTTGTGTGCTCCTGCTTGTTCCTGTGTGAGTACTGACAAAGCAGTACCTTCGCGTTCTGTAACAAAGAGTGTAAACTGTTTTCTGTAACATGGCGTTGCTAAAACAGGTGCTTGACATAAAGCTTTCTTTAGGCTTTCAAAAGCGTGTGTATGTTCTTGAGTCCAAGGGAGAACAGTCGATGTGGCTGCCTCCTGGGTTGTCAACTGGATGAGTGGTTTTGCTAGAAATGCATACTGAGGGATCCACTGTCTACAGTATGAAGTGAGGCCTATGAAAGCCCGCACCTCCTTTTGTGTCTTGGGTATTGGCATGTTAGCTATTAACTGAATGCGGTCTGGTGTAAGCTGCCTTCCCTCCTTGGACAGCGAGTGTCCAAGATAAACAACTCGCTGGACACAGAATTGCAGCTTAGAAGGGGACACCTTGTGCCCCTTTTCGGCTAGAAATTGTAAAACTGTCAGTGATGCTTTTTCACATTCTGGTTCGCTTCTTGCGGTGATCAGCAGATCATCGACGTATTGAAGCAGAGCAGTGTTAACTGGCATGTGGATACTGTCTAGTTCTCTTTTCAGTGCTTGGCTATAGATGCTGGGGCTTTCTGTAAATCCTTGAGGTGCGTGTGAGAATTTAAAGCTACGTCCATTTAAACTAAATCCGAACAAATATTGGCTTTCCGGATCTATTGGGACGCTGAAAAAGGCATTCTTGAGATCAATTACAGTAAAGAATGTTGCTTCGGAATCAATGGCTGTCAGTAATGACGAGATATCTGGGACCACAGGAAATTGTGGCACAATGCACTTGTTTAATTCGCGCAGATCAATAACCAATCGATATACTGGCGGGGCCTTTGGATCTGTTCGTTTAAGAATCGGAATTATCGGTGAATTACATATATTGGAGTCTGTTTCCACAACTACTCCTTGGGCAATGAGCTCGTCAATGATTTGTAGTAAAGCCACTACAGCATCTGGTGGTAACTTGTATTGTCGCATTCGTGGTAGCACCACTCCTGCCTTTAATGTGACTCGATATGGTGTAATATTCATGCATCCAACATCAGTAGGGCCTTGTGCCCATAGACGTGTAGGTAAAATCTGCAGTCGGGGATCCATGTCTCTAGACACATAGTGACCTTTAAAATCACGCAAAAACAACCTTACACCTTCCGGAGAACAACATATTATGGCTCCTAGAGCTTTCAAGGTTTTAATTCCTAACAGATTTTCTGGACATGATTTAGTAAGCAATAAATCTGTAGTTCGGGTCAGAGGTCCTATCGTAAGTGGCAGTGGTTGTGACACTTCATTAACAATAGGTTTTCCTGAAAAACCAAGGGAAATATTCTGTGAGCCTGAGAGGGGTGCCCCTGGAACTTCACTACGTTTTATAGTTGTTCGACTTGCCCCTGTATCGAGTAAAAATTTCCTATCTTGGCCTAATAATTCACTATGTACATAAGGTCCTTCTTGATCTACAGGAATCTCGATAAGGGGTAAATCAACTTCCCTCTCTAGGCTTGTTCATGCGTAACGCTGATACTCAGGATATTCATACTGTGCGGTCTGATACATTTGTCGTGTTGTTGTCTGTGTGGCAGCAACAGGCAACGGTGGTGCAGCTGGCACAAACTGTATTGGCTGTTGTGCGGCTGGCATGGCCTGGGCATGCTGCATAGCTCCTTGTTCATTCTGATCTTGTCTGAGTGGCCGTGATCTTTCTTGTGTTTTACCTATGGCGATATTATGTTTTAAAACTGGACAATCGTGTACGTAATGGCCTGGCTTTTTACAATAATTGCATGTCCCTTTTACAGGTCCTGCTGAATTGGAATGTGTCATACCCTTTTTATGTCCTTCAGCTGGAACAGTCTGGGAAACTAGCATTTTCATTTTCATGTCTTTCATGCGTCTGTGTTCATGTTCTTGTTCTTCTCTAATTCTATTGTGATGGTACTGTAACATTTGTAACATTTGTGATGGAGTGTTACCTTGCCAGGTACTTTCGAATTTTAATACTCTATTCTTTACTGGGGGCAGGGCATTTTCCACTAACTTTGTTACAAACAGATGCGGGTATGATTCGCTACTTGCTTTTATGCCACTATTTATACCAAAACATTTTTCAAATCGGGCATAGTAATCACTAGTGTCTTCATCTTGCTTCTGCTTACAGGCTGAAATCGTTCCCCAATCTTCCTTTTTCGTAGTTAATAGACGTGGCAGTACCTGTACTAATAAACCTGGTAATGCTTTAGTTTTATCCCCAAGTCCTGCTCCTGCAGTTCGGGCCTTTTCTTCCGCTTCTAACACTGACCATTCTATCTTTTGGTCACCTACCTCCCACTCTTTTTCCTTGAGTTTTTCATAAATGCCAGCAGGCATCAATACCTTTAATATTGTCATAATGTCGGGATAGGTATACTCTCCCATGAGTAACATGTCTTTAATTTCTCGGTGGAAACCCGCTGGATCTTTGTCATGACTGGGTACCACTTTCTTCATTTGTAACAATTCTATTTTTGATATGGGCGTATATACAAATACGCGCCTAAACTCGTTGTCCTCGCCTTTTATTGGGTGCACTTCTCGTAACGGATTCTGTCTATCCATGTGATACGTGGTTCTTTCCTTGACGGGCAATGAAACATGCTCTGAACATACAAAAAGAATATACTGCTTTCTTGATTCTAGAATTTCTTTAATTAATTTAGTACCTGGACCTCTCCATTTATTCATAAGCAATTCAGTCAGTATGTCAGGTAAGGGACCAGGGTCCGAATGCTGACTCCGATATAGTATAATGAGTTGTTGAATCATATAAATCCCAGCTAACCTCTGTTCATCTGGGGTGAGATTCAAAAATGTGCGTACTACTGTATCATCACTATATTTTCCGGGACTGTCCACCCAATGGACAGCTGCCCTGGCTAAATCTTGTTCGTCCATAGAATCGAGAAAATGATAACCCCTTCGTTCTCGGAGTAGTTTGTCGGCGGTTTGGAACGAATGCTCGTTAGACCTTATATTAATTATAGGTTTTTGAAAATTCCTGTTATTATCTGGACATATCGGATGTATTGAGTCAGTATGACATCTAGTCTGATTCCTATTACAAGATCTTCCTCTACCTACATAGGCTATGGTGTCCGACTGTCCTGCGGGCAGTCCTGACCCTTCTTCCTCGCTTTGTTCGAACTCGTCTGCCTCTAATCTCTCTTTGTGTAGGCGTTCTATTTCTTTACGGATCTTTCGGCACATGGCTATTATACAATTTTGTTTATCATGTCTCCCTTCTGATATATTCTGGCTCCATCTTGTAAGAATTTTCATTGCTTCCGGGTCTACCCCCGGTCGGTCTACATTTCTGATCACACAGTTTATGAGGAAACGTAACAGTTCCCCCTGTATCTCTACTTTCTGGTACTCCATAGCTCTGTTAATACATTCTGGATCTCGCCCTGTTCGGACAAAATGATATATTTCGTCTAGATGCGCAGTCATTCCTGGTAACTTCGCTAAATATACTGCGGCTCGTCTGATACGCAATGAGGCCAGGGTCATTTCGTCCTCTATACCGGGCACCGGATCATATCTACAATCTACGAGAAGCTCTTTAAGTGCACGAGCACTTACGAATTTGGGTGTACGTGAATGCGCTGACTCTTGAAAAGTAAGTTTATTTATTCTAGGTGGCGTAGAAAAGATATTAGTAGCACCTCCTGTGGCCCCATCTGGGGCGTCGGGTGTGAAAGGATTCGTTGAACGTGACACAGCAACTATAGGTGTGGACACAGCTATAGAAGTAGCTGTAGGAACAGATACAGAAACAGATGTGCTTGCCGGAACTTGTGACTCGACTTGTTGCTGTAGGGATACGGGTGCTGGATCTTGGCGTGAGACCTCCCTGATATGCGGTCTATGTGGGGCGGAATTAGCATACTCGGGAGCTGCGTCATCTAAATATGAGGAAAGAAAAACATCTTCTGCGGTTCTAGGATGCCCCTTAGGATGTACCTTGATTGGGAATAATGGGGGTGGCAAGTCTTTCGGTATCTCTGGAGTAGCCTTAGGTAGAAGGGGATACATACCATTCATAAGGGCATTTCTTTGTCTGTCTACTTGTTCTGATTTCACTCGGATACCTTCCTCAATTAATAGATTTCCTTGAACTTTATTTGAACTTTCTTTATTCCTTTCTTCCTGTCTACGTGCTTTTTCTGTACGTCTATGAGATTCTTTACGCCATAACTCAACGGCGTCTTTCTGTGACTGTCTGACTTTCCTTTTCCATAACTCTTCCTCGACTTTTATGATGCACTCTGCATCCCAGGTCCCCGCTGCGGGCCACCTCTGACTTTCTGGTAATCCCTTGGTATAGTCTACCCATAAATCAAGAAATAATATAGCGTCTAAGCCATGTTTGTGATACATAAAGTGCCCTGGAGTGTCCCTAGGAGGAATAGGAACGGCTTCTTCGAGAACCCCTTTTCTAGTAGTGATCTGTCTTAATTTCGAGAAGAGCGGCATATTGAGAACTGACCTTATACTTGATTTTGACCATCTGACCTGATACTTGAATTTGGACAGACTTAATACAATAAACACGATAATGAACAGTCATTCATACCACACTATACAGGACGTTTTTAAACATATTAAACATTAAACATTAAACCTTTAACTGAAACAACAATGATGATCGTCTGCATAACTAATCACCAAGCTTAATTTTTGACAATAACTAGATACTTCGGAATACTTGATATACTGCTAAACAGTACAGATACACTGCTAAAACAGTGCAGACCGGATTTGTGTACCCAAACCCGTCTTGACCGGCACAACCTATGTGCACGTCAGAAATGCCTCCCCAGCAATGGTACTCACCGGGTAGCTTCGGAAACGGAAGGCCTCAGTAACTTGAACTTGAACCGGACTGGACTCGACTCGACTCGTCGGACACTGGGCTTGACTTCGGACTGGTGGGTCTCTGTATACCTCGGATCTTGCTCTCTCAGCTAGGCTCTGGTCGGGATACTTCGCACTTCTCACCGCCTCGTCTGGGTGTTGATCGCAGTCTCAGTCGCCCCCGCTTGACCGGAGGGAGATACAGGAAATCCTGCTGGTACGCGTTATTGTCCATCCAGCTGTGGCAGGAGACCGGGCCTGCAACTCACCGCCGGCGCGTGAGATGAGAAAGTGTCCCTATTCGGGCGCCATCATGTGGTAAATAATTTTCCTTTACCGGGACTGAATTTGATACAGAAACATTATAAAATAGCTCAGTAAAATGAGAGGCAGAATCCGTGATATTAGAGTTTCGGAATGGGCTTTATTCCAGTAATCGATTATAATCGGATGCTTCAAGTTCCATCACCCCGGAGGTTCAGGAAGTGAAGTACATACATTATTGACATGAAATGGCTTTTATAGAACATACATTACAATGAAGCGAATACAGTAGGCGTAACAATTGATAAGGAAAATGACAATTTGTCTGCGTAACCAGAAATGGGTGTAATAAAGAGTAAAAAGGAACATAATTGGTTGTGATGTCATGTATAGGTGGATCTATAAGATAATACTTGGCATAGATGCGCGCGCAGCAGTATGACGTGTAATTGACGTGTAACTAGGGGGTGAAGGGGGCTTGACATTTAGCTCTACGTGTGGAGACGAAAAGTCTGGGGGGTCAAGTCAACCTAATCTCAAATCATATCTAACATCCTATGTTTAAAGAACTATGTTATCCAAGAAAGAAGGACTCTCGGACAGAATCTATTCTATACTGACTGTGCGTGCATGTACAAGCGTCTAAGTGTCTACACTGAATGCGAGGGGGTAGGAATATTCCATGGTAACAGGGCTATGAATTACTTGCATAAGGGCAGAGAAGCCGGGCCTTTTGCTCGGTGACTGGAAGAATGTTTACTTAAGCTACTAGGCAGGAATGCATCGGCTGAGGGGGAAGCAGATAATTCGAAGGTGAAATACAGTTCTTGGCAGAGAATAGGCTGATGTCAGGCTTCGTGAGCCGCGCAGAGAATGAGACAAAGTTCATGGTCACAGATGCAGGCTCAGACTGGAGCTTTCAGAGGCAGAAGGCAAAAGGAGTTTTGATGACAGAATCAGGGCCTACTTGCCTGGACTGTAAAATGGCATAAGTGAACCATATAAAGCTGGTGGCCTTTCATATTTAGGAATGGAATATCCGGCCTATTCATGGCGGATCTGACAGAGGACATGTTGACGGTGGACGCATATGTATTTGCGTCTTCATAACTGGAACTGGAGGGGACATACATGTACTTGTGACACGCACATAGAACCGTTGGGGTCCAAGATAGGGGACATAACTGACCAGAAAAATCCATATTTTCACATGTTTCCTGGAATAAAGTATGAACTGTTTCATAACCACATTAGTTTTCTTCCCATTCCTTAATGATGGCTGTTTAGACACATATGGGTATGAATCAATGTTACCAGAATTCACCAATATAGGTAAATTCTTACATTCTTGTAATCCAATGCCACCTAAACAATGTTTTAATAATGCCAGTTTCCTACCATGTTCACATTCCTCCCCTTCTAAAACCTCAACATAAGCTAAAAACATAGCTCCCCATGTTTCCCATCTATGGGTGGTTCTCCTGGTAATGCAAGAAATGAGGGTGGTAGGACAATCCCAGACATGTTGGCACACTAATATAGAAGTACTGATAGCTAGGTTCAAAAGAACAAAAGACAAGCAAAACAACAACAAAAATAACAAATGTGGTCACCGTTGTCCAACTTTTGCGAAATTACATGTAAAGGTTTGAAGAAATATGCAACCGTCCTACTTCAGAAATACACTTCCATGACAATCCTCTTTGAATTAAGTGAAATTCCTGTAATTCCCCAATGCTGCACCTGGAACAGAAGAAAAAAGACTGATACTAATAGGTGGCGCAACTGTGTGCATGTCACAGATTAAAATAGAGAAATCAGACCGGAAAGTTAGCCGGCAATTATGTACCCAATTATGTGTCTCCCCTGAAAACTCGGGTGAAAGACACACCCAATCGGAGCAGCTGACATGTCCAAGAATAGGAGTGATGCTGCCAAAATAGTGTGATAAATAACCCAATGGCAGGTGATTCACAGCAGATAAGAGGCATATCTGAGGGTGAATTGACCAATAAGGAGCTACCTCTTCCTTGCTCCGGACAGTAACCAATAATTGTAGAGGAGCGGAATAGATGCCCAATGACACTGTCCTTCCTTGCTCGGACTGAAGTTCTGTCGAATTTGCCAACCTGATCACCAAGCTTGTTCCTGATCGTCGCCAGTGTAGAAAAGTGCCTGCGCTGCACACACATCCAAATGAAGAAGGCCAACTGCAGGTAAAATGTTCCACGTTTATTTTCACAAGTTAGAGGTACAACATCCCAACAACGAATGTGGGTTCCGTTACAAAACCCTGTATATATATATATATTACCTACTGGCAGTCGCCAGTAGGTAGATATAGTTAGGACCTATTTTCCATAGGAAATCCGCAACATTCTATTTGGAAAAACTTTGGAGCCGATTGGCGAATCTTCGTGAAATTTTCAAAACTTTAGGCCAGCTCCGGTCCGCTCCTATCCTGAAAGTTTCACGGTGATTCAACAAGCGGGGCTGAGAAAAAAGGGGGGTCCCAAAACGTGTTTTTCCTATGCATTTTCCCATAGGATCTTTAGCCGCAGCTACAGCCCAAACTGCTGAACGGAATTACAACAAATTTGGCAAAGAGGTAGTCCTCAGTTCAGACTCATGCCTTTTGCTTAAATGGTGTAAATCCACTCAGTAGTTCCTGAGAAAATTAGAGTTAAAAGTACATATTTATCTATGGCCTTGAAGGATCCGCGCACCCTCCCGATCACAAGCTGAATTTTAATTGGCTGCCAACACTCTGAATCAGGAAGTGTTGGTGGCCATCTTGTGCCTTGGTAGAACCGAGGCACAAGAAACCCCCCAAAAAAGGCGCAAAACGTGAAAAGAGGGCAGGGTAGAAACACCCTGACCCCCTAGGCCTGCTCAGGGGGTCCCACAAGGAAGCCCAAGGCCCCCCAATTTTTTTTTAAAATGGGAGGATGTGCGCTGGATGCGCGCATCCTCCTGATAGAAAAAAAAATTCAGCGCAGGCTCCCGTGCTGAATATGCTAATTTGCCCCCGGGGGCCAAATCCCGGGAGCATAATAAAAAAGTAAGTGTGGGGCGGTCCCAATCCCCCCACACTGCCCCGGGGACCGCCAACCCCCGGGGCTCTAACATAGTATATGCGGGGGGGCTCACAGCCCCCCCGCGCCCCCGGGGAACGCCACTCCACGGGGCTTCTTGAAAATGGGTGAGGGGGCTCTCATTGAAGCTATCGCTTCAATGAAACAAAGCTGATTGCTTTTCCACATGGGGAGCAGCATGTTAGCTGCTGCCCATGTGGAAAAGCAATGCCGGCTCCCGCAGGAGGCGGAGAGCCGGCGGGACCATGGGGGGATTGGGGACCCCCCCATGACCCCCAACAAAGAGGGCCAGCCCCGGGGGATGGGGTCCCCCGGGGCTGTGTAGTAGTAGCCCAGGAGGGGGGCCACGCAGCCCCCTCCAAACACAATTAAAAAATAAAAAATACGGCCCGGGGATGGCGTCCCTGGGGCCATACGTGGCCACAGGAGGGGGGCAAGGCAGCCCCCCTCCAGAATAAATAATTTTAAAAAAGAACCATGCCCCGGGGATGGGTTCCCTGGGGCAAATTATGGCCTCTGGAGGGGGGCCACGCAGCCCCCTTGCGGATTTTTAATTTTTTTATAAAAAAAAAAATTGGGGGCAGGCCTTGGGGGATGGGGTCCCCAGGTCCCATAAATTAGAAAAAGAAGGGGGGCTACGCAGCCCCCCTTCTAAAAAATGAAAAAAAAGAAGAAGACAGGATCGGGCCGGAGGCCACCCCCCTCCTTGCACCACTCTGCAAACGCGCCACCTGGCGCGTTTGCAGAGGGGGAACTAATTCCCCTTAAATACTGGGGGTCCCTGGGGGCCAACTAGCCCACCAGGAACCTCCAGTATGCGCCAGGGGGCTGCTTTGCAGAGAGGTGTAATGAGGCCACTCCCCTTTTTACCCCTCTCTGCAATGCAGCTCCGTGGCGCTTACTGGAGGTACCTAGTGGGCTAGTTGGCGGCCAGGGGATGTCAGGATTCAAGGGGACTTAATCCCCAATTTAAAACACGCCACAGGGCACGTTTGCACAATGGTGAAGGTAGGGGGCGGGGCCTGAGCTGATATGTGTGCAAACACGCCCTGTGGCGTGTTTTAAGTTGGGGAATTAATTCCTCTTCAATCTTGAGGTCCCCTGGTGACCAACTAGCCCACCAGGTACCTCCAGTAAGCGCCACGGAGCTTCGTTGCAGAGTGTTGTAAAAAGGGGCGTGGCCTCTGAACACCTCTCTGCAACCCAGCTCCCTGGAGCATACTGGAGGTACCTGGTGGACTAGTTGGCCCCCAGGGGACCTCAGGATTGAGGAGGCATTAATTCCCCAACTTAAAACGCGCCACAGGGCGTGTTTGTCCACATATCACCTCAGGCCCCGCCACCTTCCTTCACCATTGGGCAAATATTCCTCTAAAATCAGCCGAACTATGAATTCCGATTTACTCATCTGTTATCAGGAGAGAACCCAGGGCTACATCTTTTAGCCCAGCACTGACCCTGAATAGTAATTCTGAGCGTACTTACCAGTAACTTGTATTTCCATCCATAGGAATCCATTGGGTGGTTTTCACCAGAAAAGTTTCCAAGTGTCCAATGTTGAAACGTACAAATATTTCTCTAAAATCAGCCGAACTACGAATTCCAATTTACTCACCTGTTATCAGGAGAGAACCTAGGGCTGCATCTTTTAGCCCAGCACTGACCCTGAAAAGTAATTCTAAGCGTACTTGCCAGTAACTTGTATTTCCTTCCATAGGAATCCATTGGGTGGTTTTCACCAGAAAAGTTAACCAAGTGTCCAATTTTGAAACATCTAAATATTCCTCTAAAATCAGCCGAACTACGAATTCCGATTTACTCACCTGTTATCAGGAGAGAACCCAGGGCTGCATCTTTTAGCCCAGCACTGACCCTGAAAAGTAATTCTAAGCGTACTTACCAGTAACTTGTATTTCCTTCCATAGGAATCCATTGTGTGGTTTTCACCAGAAAAGTTTCTGTGTCCAATTTTGAAACGTACAAATATTCCTCTAAAACAAGCCGAACTACGAATTCCGATTTACTCACCTGTTATCAGGAGAGAACCCAGGGCTGCATCTTTTAGCCCAGCACTGACCCTGGAAAGTAATTCTAAGCATACTTAACAGTAACTTTTATTTCCTTCCATAGGAATCCATTGTGTGGTTTTCACCAGAAAAGTTTCTAAGTGTCCAATTTTGAAACGTACAAATATTCCTCTGAAATCAGCCGAACTAAGAATTCCGATTTAGTCACCTGTTATCAGGAGAGAACCCAGGGCTGCATCTTTTAGCCCAGCACTGACCCTGAAAAGTAATTCTAAGCATACTTACCAGTAACTTGTATTTCCTTCCATAGGAATCCATTGGGTGGTTTTCACCAGAAAAGTTTCTGTGTCCATTTTTGAAACGTTAAAATATTCCTCTAAAATCAGCCGAACTACGAATTCCGATTTACTCACCTGTTATCAGGAGAGAACCCAGTGCTGCATCTTTTAGCCCAGCACTGACCCTGAAAATTAATTCTAAGCGTACTTACCAGTACCTTATATTTCCTTCCATAGGAATCCATTGGCTGGTTTTCACCAGAAAAGTTTCTGTGTCCAATTTTGAAACGTACAAATATTCCTCTAAAATAAGCCGAACTACGAATTCCGATTTACTCACCTGTTATCAGGAGAGAACCCAGGGCTGCATCTTTTAGCCGAGCACTGACCCTGGAAAGTAATTCTAAGCGTACTTACCAGTAACTTGTATTTCCTTCCATAGGAATCCATTGGGTGGTTTTCACCAGAAAAGTTTCTGTGTCCATTTTTGAAACCTTAAAATATTCCTCTAAAATCAGCCGAACTACGAATTCCGATTTACTCACCTGTTATCAGGAGAGAACCCAGTGCTGCATCTTTTAGCCCAGCACTGACCCTGGAAAGTAATTCTAAGCATACTCACCAGTAACTTGTATTTCCTTCCATAGGAATCCATTGTGTGGTTTTCACCAGAAAAGTTTGTGTCCATTTTTGAAACGTACAAATATTCGTCTAAAATCAGTAGAACTACGAATTCCGATTTACTCACCTGTTATCAGGAGAGAACCCAGTGCTGCATCTTTTAGCCCAGCACTGACCCTGGAAAGTAATGCCAAGCGTGCCCGTGTTCAAATGTCCGCTCCAACATGCTCTCCCGTTTGGTAAGAAGTACTGGCACTCGCGGGCTTCAGATACCACAACCTAGTTATTAATTCAAATTACGGCGTTGCCAAAACAAAACAAATGCGTTTCGGGGTTTCCCTTCCTCAGTGTTTATACATTGCACTGAGAGGCGCCATTTTTAGATGTTACGAGCATGCAAACAAATTAAGGACAAATGCACCACAGAATTGTTGGGCGCCATCTTGGAATATGCCTGATTGTTATAAATCCATCAGTAAAGATCGTAAATACGATAATTACAAAATTTATTGAATCATATTGATTCTACTTGGTCATCAACATTATTTAAACATTACGTTTGCTGTAAACACATAAATAATTGTGGAGTCTATCGCAATTTTTAAAACCAAGTGTTCGCAATACATATAATGTTGCTCTCTTCGATTATTTTTGCCGTGTATCGGCATGGTGCAGAACCTTTGTTTGGTTCTGCCCAAAGTCCTTTAGTTTGCTCTCTTCTGTTAGTCATAAACAAGCCGTGTATCGGCTTCTCGAAACGGATAATTTGATAGTTTACAAAAGAAATAACGGAAAAAACATCATCAAAGAAAAATGTATAAAAATTGGTGCCTGGTCTCCAGACAACGAGATATGGAGTAAAGATGTGGTTACCTGGTATAGGTATATTGATGACCTCTTCCTAATATGGAGGGGGTCTTTAGACAGAGCAGAAGCATACATCGAATATCTTAACAACAATGATGTGAACTTAAAATTTACGGGTGAGATTAGTTCAGTGGGAGTTAACTACCTTGACCTCAGAGTGGAGATTTTAGAGGATACAATTTCAACTAGCCTATACCGCAAACCAACTGCGGGCAACAGCATGTTGCACGCTACAAGCAGTCAACCAATTAAATTAAAAAACAGCATACTGTATGGAGAATTCCTGCGGTTAAAAAGGAACTGCTCTAGGAAATGCAATTTCGACATAGCAGCCAAAAACAGCCTAAAAAGGTTCATAGCAAGAGGGTATGACTTGGATCTTTTAGAGAGTACTTTAGCTAAAGTTAATACCATCAAAAGAGAGAATTTGATAAAAACCACACAAAAAAATCTTAAAGCAAAGAAACTGGATGAGGGCAAATTTCGGGTGATCACAAATTACTCGGAGGATGCCGACTCAATAAGAAGAATTCTATGTCGGAATTGGCATGTCTTAAAAACAGACATGATTATTGGGATGGATATCCCACCAATTCCACAGATAACCTTCAGAAAAGCCAGATCAATAAAAGACAGATTGGTTCATAGTCATCTAGATCCAATTCCAATCAAGAAAGGAACATTGAGTGAAATGAAAGGATTTTACCCATGCGGAAAGTGCAAGGCTTGCGCTTTCAGCAAAAGAGTACTAACATATGAGATCAAAGGAGTAAAAAAACATCAAACTATTAATAAGTTTATGACATGTCAAACTAGCCATACTCTCTACTGTCTATTGTGCCCCTGTGGCCTAAGATATATTGGTAGCACCATACACAGTGTCAAAGTAAGAGTGCTAGAACACATGCGCGCAATAGCAAACAGGGAAAAAAGTTATCCTGTTGCAAAACATTTTGCGATTAAACATCAAGGCAATAGAGATCAGTTACAGTACTTCAGCTTAGATCACGTGCCCTTTAACATCAGAGGGGGGGACAGGGTAGCAAAACTGAGGAGATTGGAGTCCCGCTATATAATTGATTTACAAACGAAGACTCCAAACGGATTGAATAGTGGGGAGGAATTGACCTCACACCTAGGGACCTAGGAAAATTATCCATTTGTTACTGATATTTCGTAAGAACTGTTTGCCTGTAAGAATTGATTTTGTATATACAACTTTTATATATTTTTCTTTGATGACGTTTTTTCTGTTATTTCTTTTTTAACCTATCAAATTATCTGTTTCGAGAAGCCGATACACGGCTTGATTATGACTGACAGAAGAGAGCAAACTAAAGGACTTTGGGCAGAACCAAACAAAGGTTCTGCACCATGCCGATACGCGGCAAAAATAATCGAAGAGAGCAACATTATATGTATTGTGAACACTAGGTTTTAAAAATTGCAATAGATGCCACAATTATTTATGTGTTTATAGCAAACGTAATGTTTAAATAATTTTGTTGACCAAGTAGAATCAATATGATTCAATGAATTTTGTAAATATCGTATTTACGATCTTTACTGATGGATTTATAACAATCAGGCATATTCCAAGATGGCGCCCAACAATTCTGTGGTGCATTTGTCCTTTGTTTGCTTGCATGCTCGTAACATCTAAAAATGGCGCCTCTCAGTGCAAAGTGTAAACACTGAGGAAGGGAAACCCTGAAACACGTTTGTTTTGTTTTGGCAACGCCTTCATTTGAATTAAAAACTAGGTTTGTGGAACCTGAAGCCAGCGAGTGCTAGTACTTCTTTCCAAACGGGAGAGAGTGTTGGAGCGGACATATATATATATATATATATATATATATATATATATATATATATATTCACTGAAAAAACCATAGGTTTCAGGGGTGTTATAGTTAGCTGGACTTTTCACTTGTACAAAACCATTGAAATTCCCCCGTTATAGTTAGTTCAGCTAACTATAACTCGCGCGCCCGCAATGCACTGCTGATGGCGTCACATATTACATCACTCATGACATGGTCAGTGACATCACTCATGACATCACTGATGACATCTCAAATGACATCACTGATGACATCATCCATGTGATAGAGTGGCAGACCTCCTCTCACCCTAATATAACCTTTGATACACACATTCAAAAATAGAGACTAAAATTTTCAAAACAATGGACATACCAATACCAGTTACAACAACCTCTTCAGTAATTCTAAGATCCACATACACATCCACTCATTCACCAACAGTCCTATACAGTCACTCATACATGTACTCACTCATCATATGTACTCATACACCTATACATCTTGTTACACAATGCCACTCATCCATAGAGTTACTCACACACATAGTCACTCATGCTAATAAAGAATCAAACATACATTTACTTGCATATACAGTTATACACACACCACCACACTTACTTCTACGGAAACTTACACATACTTAGTCTTTTAAACAATCACTTATAGAAACACATACTTATTCATACAGGAACTCTTTCAATCTCTCACTCTCACATATACTCACATATATACACCAATAGTCACATATACTAGTTTAAAACATATGTAGTTACTCATAAAGACACTATTGAGACAGTCATTCACTCACTAACACACCCATACACACACTCATCCATCCATACAGTCCTGCACACATGCTGTGTTCAACACATACAAACAGTGAGTCACTCATTCATGCACCTATGCACTACGTAATACCCCCCACCGAACCATGCAGACACTCAGACTGATACTCAAAAAACCAACTAATAACCTATATAGACACCCATGTAGCTACTCACCAACCCATGCAGCCACTCATACACAAAGTGAGAGACTGATACAGATATTTACATATTTAAACATTACTCACTAAGCCATGTATTCACTAGGCCTGGGCGAAAATTTCGTTCCGTTCGTGGAAATTGCGATAATTTGACATTTTCGCGCTCCGCGGAGAGCGCGAAAATGTCAAAATTTCCGGTTTCCACAGCTTGGCGATAATTTGTTTCTTGCTCGCGCTGTAAAATATTACATTCTCGCGCGCGCGCAATCGCCTTACCTGAATCCCTGCGTTCGCCGACAAGTTTTCTTGATCCGGTCGCGTTCTCCATGAGATGTTGTATTGTTTTTAGCCATTTGCGCTGTCTCGTGACAGTTCGCGCCCGCAGTGACGTCATGCGTCGCGCGATCACGTCTTTCTTCTCGCGATCATGCACCGCAAGACAACTCAAAACAAGATGGCCGCGCCCGCAAGGAACCACATGGGTAAGTTGGCGACCCGCAACCATGCAGAAAATCTCGCGAACATGCGGGAAAAAAACGTCCTCATTTTCGCGATATTTACGCTTGTTTGCGATAATTTTAAACATTTTCGCGATAATTTGCGAAAGTTAATTTCGCAAATTCCGCCCACCCCTAGTATTCACTATGATACACTTAATCAGTCAGTTACACAATCAATTTTTAAAAAACAAATCATCCATTTAGACACTTATATACCCATTTATTCTTCCATCGACCTTGAGATATACATATTCAAAACATATTTAATTTTCAGAAAAACACACATTCACTGGATGATGTCATCAGTGATGTCATCAGTAATGTCATTTGAGATGTCATCAGTGATGTCATGAGTGATGTCACTGACCATGTCATGAGTGATGTAATATGTGACGTCATCAGCAGTGCATTGCGGGCGCGCGAGTTATAGTTAGCTGAACTAACTATAACGGGGGAATTTCAATGGTTTTGTACAAGTGAAAAGTCCAGCTAACTATAACACCCCTGAAACCTATGGTTTTTTCAGTGAATATATATATATATATATATATATATATTCAGTGAAAAAACCATACGTTTCACACACGTTATAGTTAGCTGGACATTTCAGTCGTAAAAAACCAATGAAATTCTCCCGTTATAGTTAGTTAAGCTAACTATAACTCGCGCACCCGCAATCCACTGCTGATGACGTCACATATTACATCACTCATGACATGGTCAGTGACATCACTCATGACATCACTGATGACATCTCAAATGACATCACTGATGACATCATCCAGTGAATGTGTATTTTTCAGAAAATTAGATATGTTTTATATATGTATATCTCAAGGACGATGGAAGAATAAATGGGTATATAAGTGTCTAAATGGATGATTTGTTTTTGAAAAATTGATTGTATAACTGACTGATTAAGTGTATCTTAGTGAATACATGGCTTACTGAGTAATGTTTAAATATGTAATTATCTGTATCAGTCTCTCACTTTGTGTATAAGTGGCTGCATGGGTTGGTGAGTAGCTACATGGGTGTTTATATAGGATATTAGGTGGTTTTTTGAGTATCAGTCTGAGTGTCTGCATGGTTCGGTGGGGGGTATTACGTAGTGCATAGGTGCATGAATGAGTGACTCACTGGTTGTATGTGTTGAAGACAGCATGTGTGCAGCACTGTATGGGTGGATGAGTGTGTGTATGGGTGTGTTAGTGAGTGAATGACTGTCTCAATAGTGTCTTTATGAGTAACTACATATGTTTTAAACTAGTATATGTGACTATTGGTGTATATAAGTGAGTATATGTGAGAGTGAGAGATTGAAAGAGTTCCTGTATGAATAAGTATGTGTTTCTATAAGTGATTGTTTAAAAGACTAAGTATGTGTAAGTTTCCGTAGAGTGAGTATATGTGTCAGTAACTCTGTGGATGAGTGGCATTGTGTAGCAGGATGTATAGGTGTATGAGTACATATGATGAGTGAGTACATGTATGAGTGACTGTACAGGACTGTTGGTGAATGAGTGGATGCGTATGTGGATCTTAGAATTACTCAAGAGGTTGTTGTAACTGGTATTGGTATGTCCATTTTTTTGAAAATTTTAGACTCTATTTTTGAATGTGTGTTTCAAAGGTTATATTAGGGTGAGAGGAGGTCTGCCACTCTGTCACAAGGATGATGTCATCAGTGATGTCATTTGAGATGTCATCAGTGATGTCATGAGTGATGTCACTGACCATGTCATGAGTGATGTAATATGTGACGTCATCAGCAGTGGATTGCGGGTGCGCGAGTTATAGTTAGCTTAACTAACTATAACGGGGGAATTTCATTGGTTTTTTACGACTGAAATGTCCAGCTAACTATAACGTGTGTGAAACCTATGGTTTTTTCACTGAATTTGCAAGGTTTTTTAAATGCTAATTCCTAACAATAACGTGTGTGAAACCCATGGTTTTTTCAGTGAATTTGTATGGTTTTTTAAATGCTAATTCCTAACTATAACGTGTGTGAAACCCATGGTTTTTTCACTGAATTTGCAAGGTTTTTTAAATGCTAATTCCTAACAATAACGTGTGTGAAACCCATGGTTTTTTCAGTGAATTTGTATGGTTTTTTAAATGCAAATTCTTACCTATAACGTGTGTGAAACCCATGTTTTTTTCAGTGATTTGATATTGTTTTTTAAATACAAATTCTTATATTAAACGTGTGATTTTTTTTTTTTTATTTGCACGGTTTTTTACATTTTTTATTTTTTACTTTATATTCTCTTTAAACACTATGCTTAAATGTAAAAAATTCTGCAACATATTATTTTCTTTTTTTTTTATCTTTTTTTTACCAAACAGGTAAGATATATTAGTATAACATAGTGATTCTTTTTTTTTTACGTGCGCGTACGGTAAGCTTACGGTAAGTGTACGTTTTGCGTAATGTACGTAATATTTCTACTCTTTTTGCGTATGGTTACGCAATTTACGTAGTTGTGCGTACTGCGTACGCGGCGCGTAAGCGCAAACGCTACACGCGCACGTTACGCGGAAGTGTTGGGGCGTGCCTGTTATGCGCATGCGCGCATGCGCGTGTCTTTTATACGCGCATGCGTACTTTTACCGTAAGCGCTCCGTAAGCGCTCCGTTAGCGTAACGTAAGCGTAACGTACGCGCACGGTGGGTCATGTGACCAAGAAACAAAACTTTTGATTGGTTTAAAGTACTTTCAGTTCTAGAACTCTCCTACACCACACCCATTCCCCTCATTTCTGCTTGTGGTCCCTTAGGAGAAGGAGCTGAGTTGTCTTTGGGATACGATGGCAGACCAGCACTCTTCTTCTGAGAGTGAGGCTAGCAGCACCACCATCAGGCAGAGAAGGAGGAAACAGAAGAGCTCTTTTATATGGGAGAATTTTACTTTTCCTGAGGGCGAGAAAAAAGTTAATGCTGCTTTGGTGACATGCAAGCTGTGCCAGCGTGTACTTTCTAGAGGTAATCCTAACAAGAAGTATTCCTTTGGGAATCACACTATGTTGAGACACCTTGAGGATGTACAACCTAGGACACATGCTCGACATACTAGAGAAAACCCTTCAGTAAGTCGTGCAAGCACATCCACAGCAGCTCAGCCGAGTCCATCTTCGGCAGCTCAGCTGAGCCCTTCATCTGTGGGGGCAGATTCACCTTTTTCTGGTCCTCTGGAAACCAACCATCGATTTGCGAGGGTTACAATGCGGTGCTCAAATTGCCATGGTCTAATTGTTCGTGGGGAGACCAGTGTTCCCCTAATTAACAACAGAATAGACCAGCACATTTGTCCTACCAGCTAATATTCCCATTCTTCCTTTCCTCTGTCCCTGCATGAACACAACGGCTCTTTTAAGAGCCAACCTTACCTCTCAACTTTTTTTAAATTTTTTCTTTAAAACTTTTTTTTTTTTTTTACCGTACGCGTATTTTTTTTTTTTTTTTTAAAAACACTAAAAAACAATTATCACATTACAAGGTCTTTGAGGGATTAATAACGAAATGCTGAAAATCTGTTTGAGGAGAAGTGGAAAAAAGGGACCATCTAATTTCTGACTTACCTGACCCACCCAAAAATTTAATTATCAATTTAAATGTAATTGAAATTGCTTGAAAAAATTGTTTTATTTTTCGAAAATTTTCTTTCTCAATCTGAAAAAAAAAGAAAAAAGTATTAATATTTAATAAAACATTTTATAATACAGTACACGTATTTCCATTTTTTCCAAAAACAATTTTTTGCCATTTTTTTGCTGTTTTCAGAATATATTGCATTTCACTATTAATCGTGAAAGCAATTGCATTCATCACTTAACAGCGGGCAAAAAAAAAATAACAATCTCAAAGATTGTTTTAAAAAAGCCCAGAATCTCTTCTCACTTAAACATAACATTATAGAAATGCAAAATATTCAAAAAAAATATCATCTAATAACAATAACTATTTCTAAAAAATACCGTCTGACAATTTTGTTTCAGAAGCATAATCACAAAAATAATATATCTCAAATAACTCCACAATACATCTGGTTACCTTTCCTTTAGGCCAAATGGTAATTTTAAAATTCTTTTTTGATTAAATTTCCAATGGTAATCCAATAAAATTCCAAAATTTAAATTGTACAGAAGTTACCGATTCTCTCTAAAATTTTGGTTTCCGAAAGTTTAATTAAGAATCAAATAACTCCACAATACATCTGGTTACCTTTCCTTTAGGCCAAATGGTAATTTTAAAATTCTTTTTTGATTAAATTTCCAATGGTAATCCAATAAAATTCCAAAATTTAAATTGTACAGAAGTTACCGATTCTCTCTAAAATTTTGGTTTCCGAAAGATTAATTAGGAATTAAATAAGTCCACAATACAATTGGTTACCTTTCCTTTAGGCCAAATGGTAATTTGAAAAATCTTTTTATTTGAAAATTCCAATGGTAATCCAATAAAATGGTAAAATTGATTGGTACAGATGTTGCCAATTCTCACTAAAATTTTGGTTTCAGGAAGATTAGATAGGAATTTGCTAAATCAAAAGGCAAACGTTGCTTAAAAACCAATTGACAATCATTACACATTGTCCAGCCTTTTTTACATTTTAGATAAACTGTGTAATGACCAGAAGTTACAGTAGGTCCTTCATGGAAAATTATGGCAACTGTTACAAAAGTTTTTCCTGAAATTGAAAATTGCTGTCCGGTAAACTTATTTATTAAAGTATCTAATTTTGAACCATCAGCTCTACATCGTTGCATCATTAAAATTACATACTGTCCGTATTCCTTTAAAATTAACGTTGAAAACATGTCAGATTTACACTCACCGCATTCCATGCTATGATTAGCATCTTTAACTAATTTAGCAAAAGTGACTGTTTTACTCTCTGGCAATGTTAAATAAATAAACCTTTCAGAATCAACATTAGAGCCACATGTATTGAAACAGTTTTCACAACTATGTTCCCATTTATAGGAGAGACCAAACATATTTTCAATGTGTAACCCTTCTTCTTCCAGTACCTGAAGAAAATACATCAAGAATTCCTGTGCGTCTTGCTGTACATTTTGAGAAAACTGTGTACATCCTGAAGATACATCTAAAAGTTTTCTAATTTCAGTTGCACTTTCTATTTTAGTTTTATCATTACTCAGCTTTTCAAAAAGGAGACTCAACTCAGAACAGAATCTTTTTCTCTGATTTACTATTATCTGCTCTTGCAAACTTTCAAGATAAAATACAACATTCAGCACTACATTAGCGTAGCAGTTGACACCAGAGCTATTTTCAAAATGACAACCAACAACCTCTTCAACATTTTCCTTTTTCTTTTTGCTTGCAATTACATCAGTCTTCTTTTTTTTCTCCTCTCTACATCGTCATTACAGATATTCTCAATTCTCCTTTTTCGAGAAAAACAACACTTTTTTCCAACACAGGATACTGACCTAAATGAGGAGCATAGGTTCTTCTTAATCTATTATACTCCTTTACACAATTTGCATCAGCACTAACTTTTGAGTCATCAAAGTCTATCTTAAATAAACCAGATAATGTTTTCACTCGTGACAAAGCAACATAAGCCATACCTTCTTTGAACACAGTTGAACCAATGTTCACAAAAGCACAATCTACAGTCAATCCTTGAGACTTGTGAATAGTTACAGCATATGCTAGAGAAAACGGAAACTGCTTCCTACGTACATATAAGTCTTTCACAAGCATGAAACGAACTGTACAACGACAAATGTCTATAACTTCTTCTATCTGATCAAATTTTATTTTTAAACATTCAATTCCATCTTTTTTCTGGTAATTAATAAAACCCACAACTCTTCCCATAGCTCCATTCACTAAACCTTTTTCAACATCTAAATTTCTCCTTAAAAATACTCTACAGTTCATGCAAACATATAGATTTTTTTCTAATCCAGCAGTTTTGGAAATGTTCTTCTCTAGTGAATCCAATTTATTTTTCAGTTTGCCTGTTAATGTCATAGTAATTCTTTCATGCTGAATTTTGTCCACTGCTTCCAATTTCCTAATCTCTTCCTTTTCCAATTTCAAAAGTTCCTCATTGAATATTGAGCATTCACGTAGAGTTGGCATTAAGCAGATTACACTTTTCTTTTCTGCAATGTTCTTGTATATTTTCTCTGCAACTATTTCTTCCTTTGGGAATAAATTATGTAGCAACCGACTCTGTAATGCTTTCGTGCCAGCTTCAGTGAGTAGTCCAACTCTGATATCTTTCAGAATACTTCCATATTCTTCATCATTTGCTTGCCTCATATTAGTAGTAAGTTCCTTGTACTCAAAGAAGGACCAAATATTTGCATTACCAATGCTTCCCAATGACTTCTTTGTGTCTTCATGTGTCACAGTATTAAACACTGGTTGTCCTTTAACTGGAGTAAGCTGTAGAAGATCCCCAAAAACTATGACATGTTTTCCACCAAATAACACGTCATAGTCTGTCCTTAGAATTTGCTGCATTCTTAAATGCACAAAGGCAAGCATTAAGTTTGCTACCATGCTCACCTCATCAATAATGAGAACTTGCATCTTCTTCAATACTCTTGAAACTTCCAAGCATGCTTCTCCAGTTAGCTTGTGGTATTGAATTTTGTTCTCATGCTCCACTGGTAACATTAGCAAACGATGTAAGGTGATTCCTTTTATGTTATATGCTGCTAACCCAGTTGGAGCAGTAACCACTCAAGACAAAGTTGAATCCGTTTTTTGCTGTAGGTAGCTTCTGATGACTTTTATTAAGAAACTTTTTCCAGTTCCAGCTTGTCCGCTTACATACATCCTGATTGGTTGAAATGATGTGCATGAGCACTCTTTTTTTTCATGTAGTAATCCGTGATCAATTTTGTTTCTGATCTCTTCATAAATTTGTTGCTGCTCTTCATTCAGTTGTCTTTCCAAATTTGGTAAGTCTATTAATTCTTCTTGAGCTTGATTCATAGCCATTTCCACTTCAGTCATAGCTATTGCAGCTTCATTTTCAACGATTGGTTGTCCTAGGGGATCTTGACTGAGTGTTCCAGAACTTTGGCTGTCTTGAGAACTGTCTCTAGCTACTTCAGCTGCAATTGTAGTTTCCTGTTCAATTTCTTCATTTAACATTTGCACCTAATTTGTGAAAGTACTGCATTCTATGCTGTCTTTGCAAGCATTAAAGGAATCTTCATAGCTTTGAAATTCTCCCAGTAGTTCGTCCTCTGAATGCCATGGTTTAAACAGCTGTAAAAGAGCCAAGTAGTAAAATTCCTTTTTGTCAGTAGTGTCGCAACTCAGCTTCCGGTGATTTATCAAACTTCCTTTTGTTTGCTTCACCAAACATCCTTCCTCACCAATGACTTTATATTTTCCATTGTTGATGTCTTCTGTGGCTTTCCGTGAATAAATGTAGTTCTGCAGCACTTCATAGAGACACATGTTCTCTAGATGAAGACTTCTCTTTGGGTAATATGTGTCCAACATGTTTGATTTCAAAATATCTGTACTTTCTGGGTCATTCTCGGCCAAATATTCAATTTCTCCAACAGATTTCAGTACCCGATTTCTCATTGCTGCAAGGCCTAAACTTGCCCAAATTATTCTTCTTGATTTCGAGTAGAGACTTGCAGAAGATAACCTATCTGAACATTCGTAGGATCCAATTTCTCGATGCGATAACATCTTTAAACTGAAACTGTATAGCTTCTTACTGACAGTCTTCTCGTGAGAAATCTCTTCCCACATTTCTTTCAATTCAGTTTTTTCTGATTTAGTAATGTAAGACGTTACATATCGAGCAACAGCAATGTAATTGTCAACTACATACCGTATATCCATGTTAGCATTCCACAGGGATAAAATGACTGGGTTGTAGTCATTT
Organism: Triturus cristatus; assembly: GCF_964204655.1. NCBI lineage: Eukaryota > Metazoa > Chordata > Amphibia > Caudata > Salamandridae > Triturus > Triturus cristatus. Next base: position 595,045,065 of record NC_140588.1, read on the forward strand.
ATATTTTTTGATTCTTCTTTTCTTTTTAGGTTGTAGGTATTCTTAGGTGATTTTCTTGTAATAGTATGTCTCACAGCTGACATAAAACTGTTTACTCTTCCTTTCGAAAGAACAGGTCTAGGAAATCCAAATCGACATTTAGTGTAGAATTTATCTTTGCTCTTGAATTTCCGTCGACAGTATTTTCCACACCGATGACTTTGGAAACGTTAAACTTGCTCCTTTAACTTTTTCTCTTCTGTGCTTTTTGGTATAGCACATGTTGCATATTCTTCAATGAAAGATAACACTGCTTCATCAGTATCTGTTCCAAACTTTGGGGCATCCTTGATCCACAACAGCATATGAATATGAGGAGCACCTCTTGCTTGGTACTCTTTTCTCCAAAAGAAATCCACAACTTCTCCAAGAGGTGGATTTTTTTTATTGCAGATGAAGGACATCATAGCCTCAAATCTATGATTGAAATATCTGCAAACATTAACCGGATCCAATGAGCACAGTTCTCCTGCTGTCTTGTATTCGATGTTTTTAATGTTTGAATTTGCCTCTCGTAGAAAATCCAGTAAATCATCCCAAGCGTACTCGGCACACCTTAGGGTAAGGAACCATGTTGGAGTTCCTAAATTCCGTAACATGCATTTTAATTCACCATGGCGTCGGTACCAATATTCATTTGTCCCACGCTGACAAGCCATCAGATTGATCAGTTGTGTTTCCAAATGATCATCTCGGTGCTGCACTTTCTCCATAAAATCCTTAGCAGACACATTTTGTAAATGTACTCCACTTTTTAAAATGTGATTTACTGCATAAGATAATGCAGACAAGTCGCTTTCAAATAAAAGATAGAACAAATAAGGAATACTTTGTCGAAATCTTGGATCTTCTGCATATAGTCTTGTAGTCCGATACTCAGAAGCTGGAATCTGTTCTGGACGTTCATCGTATCGTCCTCCTTTTCCTGTAGGGAACAGCTGGGGAAAACATCGAGCTTCCAAGCTCTCCTCCTATACACTCACAGGAGTTGCTTTTGCTTTCTTCATCTGAAACAGATCAATAGTGTCTCCCATAACTTCTTTTGAATGAAGAGGATGTATGCTAAAATGTTCATAAATTTCTTCTTCCTTTGACTTGTCCACTTTTTCAATTTGTCCAGTTGGTGTTTCTGTGTCTTCTTGTAAATCTTCTTCTTCTTCTTCTATATAAATTGATTCATACCATTTGTTATTCCTTTTCAAATACAAATTTGCTCTTTGTACTTTCCGTACATCTACCAGCTCCTGCCAAATCTTCTTATTCTTTGTAGGTACACCATTAACCAGAATGACTAATGGTTCAGTTTCCAAAGTATCTGCATCAATAGTTTCCATATTTTTTTTCAAATCCAAGGGCAAATACACCACTCTACCTTTTAAACCTCTCAGTAAATCTGAAGGAGGTAATTTACCAGTTTTGGGCTCCATACGTACTATGGTCTGGAACGGATGAACACATTGAATGAGTATAGACTCATATGTATTTAATTCAGAAAGTTCGGCAGGAATAGCATCCAATTCTAAATTATTATGTACAGCTCTGGTTGGCATTCTATTTTCTTCTAACTTATTATAACAGTATTTACAATTACGCTGATCTACACCCAATTCAAAACAATTTTCAAGAAATATATATGTGGCAAAATCCTTCCACTTATAATTATCTTCATTTTCACTTTTTCTGTAGAGATCAACATTCCTGGTTTGTTTTTTATAATGAGTTCTGCGGCAACAAATACAAGTAATATTTGGTCTTTCATTAGAGATTATTGCAAATTTTGTCATGTGATCATTACATTTCTTACTTACAGAGGGTTCTACATTCTCTTCCACTTCTTCCTCAATAACTGTGTCATTACCTGCACTGTCTTGTTCTGGACCAAAGTAACTAAACTGAATTTCATCAGTAACCTTCTCTACATCTGATACCGATCCACGGGACAGAGCCCTATTCAATTCATCTAACTTTATTGCTGGACTTTTAGCAAAATACAATCGTCTCACAAACTTTCTCATTTCGGTATGATGAACAGCCAGCATCCTCAAATGATGAAAAACACTTTTACACACTTTTCTAGATAGACAAGCCAGAGAATGTCCCTGCAAACCAGTATCCTCTCTCACTCTGCATGGATCTAGACTTTGAAGCACCTTAATCTTCTGTTTTACACTTTTTTTACTATATTCTCTTAGAAACTCACGAAATTTATCAATAGATTCCTGACGCACAGTGCAAATACTACTACAATTCCAAGTATACACAGGGGCTTAAGGACGTTTCCCCATAGCCTCATCCGCCATCACTTGTTCCTCATCTCTTGGAACCATTTTCTCCTTCTCCATTATACAACCATTTTTCACTTCATAAGCACGACCTCTGGTGTCAACTGCATGCAGCAAACTATTACTTTGAAGATAACTCTCTTCATTAAAAAAAGGTTCACTACTTGAACTATGCATCCATTCCCCTAAAAACACTTTACAAAAGTTTGTTCTTTTCACTAGTCTTTTCCTTTTGCTTTGTGATTTCAGTACATTGACCATTTTATCTAATGTACGCATCCTGTTCAAAATTAAAATGAATAGTTTCCTTTTTAATTATAAAGCCTTTGCTACAATGGCTTCAATTTCTTTTTTTCTCTTATAAAATTTTGATTTTTTCTTATATTTCTTCACATCCTTTATCAAATTGGACATAACTCTTCTCTGAAACATTTTTCTACGAATCTCTTTAAACGCTGTTTTTCTTTTTAAGTTAATCTTTATTGTTTCTGAAGGTATATTTGCATTAACTAAATGCTCAATTTTTTCCTGTTGTTTTCTATTTAAAACATTATTTCCAGTACAGACATTTTGTACATTTTTCCTTTTTTTGAAGATATTGTTTAAAAAATCTTTTGTCTGCTTACCAGAAGACTTTCTCTTTTTCCCAACATGAGCATCTCCAACTAACTTAGGTCCTCCAGTTGTCTTCAAATATAGATTTTTTTGTGGTTTTTCCTTAGTCTGGATTTTGTAGGCATCTTAAATTTTGTTCACTGCTCTTCAGCAATACCTGAAAAAAACTAAAAGAAAATTCCTTTATTTTATTTAAATATATTACTATATTTTTTATGATCTTTTCAAATCTTAAAATACTATGTACCCCTTTCCTACAAGTGAAAATCACAATAACACCATCACAAATTAAATATCTAAAAACAATTCCTGTGTGCACACAGAGTCATGGTTTGATATTAGGCAGAAAACGAAATTTCTTTGCCAATTTGAAAGCACACTTACTACTCTTTTTTTAGCAAGTGATAAGTACTTTTACAGTCTGACACATTTTCAATGCACTTTTCAGATTCTGAAAACAGCACATGTCCAAACAGCTTTTTGAGACCAGGAACATGTGTAACCTGGGTGACTGACTACACTCCAGCAAGGGCAACCAGCCTTAGTGATGCTGAATGTATTTGCATTACTGACTGCAACCTCAAACCCCACTCGGTTGTGAATACTATGCATGATTCTACAGGATAAGCAGCTGGGTGTATGCTAAGAGTCTGCTTCTGCAGAAAAATAGCTGCCCCTTTCCTACTAATGCAAATGTAAAATTACCAGAGTAATACGCAATAAATGTCTGTCAACAATTCCTGTGTGCACACAGAGTCATGGTTTGATATTAGGCAGAAAACGAAATTTCTTTGCCAATTTGAAAGCACACTTACTACTCTTTTTTTGGCAAGTGATAAGTACTTTTACAGTCTGACACATTTTCAATCCACTTTTCAGATTCTGAAAACAGCACATGTCCAAACAGCTTTTTGAGTCCAGGAACATGTGTAACCTGGGTGAATGACTACACTCCAGCAAGGGCAACCAGCCTTAGTGATGCTGAATGTATTTGCATTACTCACTGCAACCTGAAACCCCACTCAGTTGTGAATACTATGCATGTTTCTACAGGGTAAGCAGCTGGGTGTGTGCAAAGAGTCTGCTTCTGCAGAAAAATAGATGCCCCTTTCCTACTAATGCAAATGTAAAATTACCAGAGTAATACGCAATAAATGTCTGTCAACAATTCCTCTTTGCACACAGAGTCATGGTTTGATATTAGGCAGAAAACGAAATTTCTTTGCCAATTTGAAAGCACACTTACTACTCTTTTTTTGGCATGTGATAAGTACTTTTACAGTCTGACACATTTTCAAACCACTTTTCAGATTCTGAAAACAGCACATGTCCAAACAGCTTTTTGAGACCAGGAACATGTGTAACCTGGGTGACTGACTACACTCCAGCAAGGGCAACCAGCCTTAGTGATGCTGAATGTATTTGCATTACTGACTGCAACCTCAAACCCCACTGGGTTGTGAATACTATGCATGATTCTACAGGATAAGCAGCTGGGTGTGTGCTAAGAGTCTGCTTCTGCAGAAAAATAGCTGCCCCTTTCCTACTAATGCAAATGTAAAATTACCAGAGTAATACGCAATAAATGTCTGTCAACAATTCCTCTTTGCACACAGAGTCATGGTTTGATATTAGGCAGAAAACAAAATTTCTTTGCCAATTTTAAAGCACACTTACTACTCTTTTTTTGGCAAGTGATAAGTATTTTTACAGTCTGACACATTTTCAATCCACTTTTCAGATTCTGAAAACTGCACATGTCCAAACAGCTTTTTGAGACCAGGAACATGTGTAACCTGGGTGAATGACTATACTCCAGCAAGGGCAACCAGCCTTAGTGATGTTGATTTTATTTGCATTACTCACTGCAACCTCAAACCCCACTCGGTTGTAAATACTATGCATGATTCTACAGGATAAGCAGCTGGGTGTGTGCTAAGAGTCTGCTTCTGCAGAAAAATAGCTGCCCCTTTCCTACTAATGCAAATGTAAAATTACCAGAGTAATACGCAATAAATGTCTGTCAACAATTCCTCTTTGCACACAGAGTCATGGTTTGATATTAGGCAGAAAACGAAATTTCTTTGCCAATTTGAAAGCACACTTACTACTCTTTTTTTGGCAAGTGATAAGTACTTTTACAGTCTGACACATTTTCAATCCACTTTTCAGATTCTGAAAACTGCACATGTCCAAACAGCTTTTTGAGACTAGGAACATGTGTAACCTGGGTGAATGACTACACTCCAGCAAGGGCAACCAGCCTTAGTGATGCTGAATGTATTTGCATTACTCACTGCAACCTCAAACCCCACTCGGTTGTGAATACTATGCATGATTCTACAGGGGAAGCAGCTGGGTGTGTGCTAAGAGTCTGCTTCTGCAGAAAAATAGCTGCCCCTTTCCTACTAATGCAAATGTAAAATTACCAGAGTAATACGCAATAAATGTCTGTCAACAATTCCTCTTTGCACACAGAGTCATGGTTTGATATTAGGCAGAAAACGAAATTTCTTTGCCAATTTGAAAGCACACTTACTACTCTTTTTTTGGCAAGTGATAAGTACTTTTACAGTCTGACACATTTTCAATCCACTTTTCAGATTCTGAAAACAGCACATGTCCAAACAGCTTTTTGAGACCAGGAACATGTGTAACCTGGGTGACTGACTACACTCCAGCAAGGGCAACCAGCCTTAGTGATGCTGAATGTATTTGCATTACTGACTGCAACCTCAAACCCCACTCGGTTGTGAATACTATGCATGATTCTACAGGGTAAGCAGCTGGGTGTGTGCTAAGAGTCTGCTTCTGCAGAAAAATAGCTGCCCCTTTCCTACTAATGCAAATGTAAAATTACCAGAGTAATACGCAATAAATGTCTGTCAACAATTCCTCTTTGCACACAGAGTCATGGTTTGATATTAGGCAGAAAACGAAATTTCTTTGCCAATTTGAAAGCACACTTACTACTCTTTTTTTGGCAAGTGATAAGTACTTTTACAGTCTGACACATTTTCAATCCACTTTTCAGATTCTGAAAACAGCACATGTCCAAACAGCTTTTTGAGTCCAGGAACATGTGTAACCTGGGTGAATGACTACACTCCAGCAAGGGCAACCAGCCTTAGTGATGCTGAATGTATTTGCATTACTCGCTGCAACCTCAAACCCCACTCAGTTGTGAATACTATGCATGTTTCTACAGGGTAAGCAGCTGGGTGTGTGCTAAGAGTCTGCTTCTGCAGAAAAATAGCTGCCCCTTTCCTGCTAATGCAAATGTAAAATTACCAGAGTAATACGCAATAAATGTCTGTCAACAATTCCTCTTTGCACACAGAGTCATGGTTTGATATTAGGCAGAAAACGAAATTTCTTTGCCAATTTGAAAGCACACTTACTACTCTTTTTTTGGCAAGTGATAAGTACTTTTACAGTCTGACACATTTTCAATCCACTTTTCAGATTCTGAAAACAGCACATGTCCAAACAGCTTTTTGAGTCCAGGAACATGTGTAACCTGGGTGAATGACTACACTCCAGCAAGGGCAACCAGCCTTAGTGATGATGAATGTATTTGCATTACTCGCTGCAACCTCAAACCCCACTCAGTTGTGAATACTATGCATGTTTCTACAGGGTAAGCAGCTGGGTGTGTGCAAAGAGTCTGCTTCTGCAGAAAAATAGCTGCCCCTTTCCTACTAATGCAAATGTAAAATTACCAGAGTAATACGCAATAAATGTCTGTCAACAATTCCTCTTTGCACACAGAGTCATGGTTTGATATTAGGCAGAAAACGAAATTTCTTTGCCAATTTGAAAGCACACTTACTACTCTTTTTTTGGCAAGTGATAAGTACTTTTACAGTCTGATACATTTTCAATCCACTTTTCAGATTCTGAAAACAGCACATGTCCAAACAGCTTTTTAAGACCTGGAACATGTGTAACCTGGGTGACTGACTACACTCCAGCAAGGGCAACCAGCCTTAGTGATGCTGAATGTATTTGCATTACTGACTGCAACCTCAAACCCCACTCGGTTGTGAATACTATGCATGATTCTACAGTGTAAGCAGCTGGGTGTGTGCTAAGAGTCTGCTTCTGCAGAAAAATAGCTGCCCCTTTCCTACTAATGCAAATGTAAAATTACCAGAGTAATACGCAATAAATGTCTGTCAACAATTCCTCTTTGCACACAGAGTCATGGTTTGATATTAGGCAGAAAACGAAATTTCTTTGCCAATTTGAAAGCACACTTACTACTCTTTTTTTGGCAAGTGATAAGTACTTTTACAGTCTGACACATTTTCAATCCACTTTTCAGATTCTGAAAACTGCACATGTCCAAACAGCTTTTTGAGACCAGGAACATGTGTAACCTGGGTGATTGACTACACTCCAGCAAGGGCAACCAGCCTTAGTGATGCTGAATGTATTTGCATTACTGACTGCAACCTCAAACCCCACTTGGTTGTGAATACTATGCATGATTCTACAGGGGAAGCAGCTGGGTGTGTGCTAAGAGTCTGCTTCTGCAGAAAAATAGCTGCCCCTTTCCTACTAATGCAAATGTAAAATTACCAGAGTAATACGCAATAAATGTCTGTCAACAATTCCTCTTTGCACACAGAGTCATGGTTTGATATTAGGCAGAAAATGAAATTTCTTTGCCAATTTGAAAGCACACTTACTACTCTTTTTTTGGCAAGTGATAAGTACTTTTACAGTCTGATACATTTTCAATCCACTTTTCAGATTCTGAAAACAGCACATGTCCAAACAGCTTTTTAAGACCTGGAACATGTGTAACCTGGGTGACTGACTACACTCCAGCAAGGGCAACCAGCCTTAGTGATGCTGAATGTATTTGCATTACTGACTGCAACCTCAAACCCCACTCGGTTGTGAATACTATGCATGATTCTACAGGGTAAGCAGCTGGGTGTGTGCTAAGAGTCTGCTTCTGCAGAAAAATAGCTGCCCCTTTCCTACTAATGCAAATGTAAAATTACCAGAGTAATACGCAATAAATGTCTGTCAACAATTCCTCTTTGCACACAGAGTCATGGTTTGATATTAGGCAGAAAACGAAATTTCTTTGCCAATTTGAAAGCACACTTACTACTCTTTTTTTGGCAAGTGATAAGTACTTTTACAGTCTGACACATTTTCAATCCACTTTTCAGATTCTGAAAACTGCACATGTCCAAACAGCTTTTTGAGACCAGGAACATGTGTAACCTGGGTGATTGACTACACTCCAGCAAGGGCAACCAGCCTTAGTGATGCTGAATGTATTTGCATTACTGACTGCAACCTCAAACCCCACTTGGTTGTGAATACTATGCATGATTCTACATGGTAAGCAGCTGGGTGTGTGCTAAGAGTCTGCTTCTGCAGAAAAATAAGTCTAAAATGGTTTGGTGGATTTAATTTAGGTATCTGGCGCCAAGAGAGAAATTACATTTGTAGTAATTGTATGATTGAGTCTGTACGGTGCTATAAGGTAGGAAGAACCACCTAGACTTCCTAGAATTAAGAGTAAAAACTCTAACCAATTAAGATCACGTTTCTGGTTATAAACAATAGGTATATACAGTAAATTGGCAAAAGTAAACAATATATAAATCAGGAATTGGTCGTTTCTTCTTGTCAGTATGTTCTTTATTAGTATATACTTCTCATTAGTCTGTCTGTCACCAGCCAACACGTGTTTCGTTGCTTATGGGAATAGTCGACCCGCAACTTTGTCAAGGCTGTAGTGTGAAGAAACAAGATAATGTACATATACTTGTAATGTTCAGCGTAACATGTTTAAATTAACTGAAAATAACATGAGTTCACATTAGCCCAAGTGATGCTAGTGCAACCTTCAAACCAGACGCAACACAAATTTAGAATCTTCTGATTACATAAAGTGTTTTGAATAGAACGATAGTTGTGATCCACACGTTTTAACGATCTTATACATAGCATGGCAGTCTATGATCCTAATTGAAGCGGAGAGAAATGGTATTGGTGATCGTGAGGTGATATAAAATCTATGCGTATCGAATCAGGTGGAAACAAGTGTAAATTGACGGTAACAGTAACGGTTGAGGTGCCACCCTTCGTAAGGTGAAGCCCGAAGTGATACGTATAATGGTGGTCTAATCAAATTATCTATATCTTTAATAGTGTCTAATGACAAAGAGAGCATATCTACCTCTATTCAGACCGAATATAAAATCTGAAAAATAAGATGAGAATACGGACATATAGTAAGTAAGCGATTCTCGTGTGTATCCACTATATTTGTGTTAAAACGGGTGATAATATATATTTTGATTGTCATACTTAGTCGGCGGTGATACTTCCAAACCGCAGATGGTTTCCGTTTTCTTTCGCGTTCCTAGTGCAATTAAATCCTCGTCTTCTGTAGGTGCTGTGGATAATAATAAAGCACCGCCCATATGTAAACGTTGTACGGATAGTGACAATATATAATTCAGTACGGGCCTCTCATATAGAGAGGGAACGACAAATAATACCGTCATTAGCAATTATGTGTTCTCATAGTGATAGATTCCATCACTGAGTACTTTATACTATACGGGTTACGTCGTTGGGCTCTTGTAAGTATTCGGCCAGTAAAAAAGCCGTCCAAATCCCCATACTTTACATTTTAAATGGAGAGCTCTAGTAGTTAAAAGAGCTGGGATTAATCTATTATTCAAATCCGAGCCGCATCTGCTAACAGTATGGTCGCGTATAAAGTGGAGTCAGGACGAGGCTTACCTGTATTTTGTAGTGTAGTCGTGTAACAAGTGTCCGTGGTGGTACGCCCCAGTCGAGTACGCTGGCGTCAGTTTAGCCGTGTACGAGTTACTAAGATATAGACGAGATCGCGTATCCAAGTAGCGTGAGGACTCGTGATTGTTGTGATAGTGAAGGTAGAAGTAGGACTACGATTGACTATAGTTCTGGCGGTCGCCATCTTGGAGCGTATAGTGAGAAGCGTAGTGAGAGAATAGTGATGTTGTGAATAATTCGATAAACTGTGATCGTGTACTATTCTATTCCAGTCTCTCCACCGATTAGACTCATTACAAACATAAGTGAAAAGTCATAGTAAATGCTTAAGAAAACAATTGAAGCTCATATTTATCATGCGATAATGACAGAGAAAAGACGAGCGAAAAGGCTTCAAACCATAAAAATGGACATGGCATAACATCACAATATTTAAATATCATTTTGTCTATTACCATATTGTGGTTGGTGTTTGATTGTGTTCAGTCTTCATAAGTTAAAATCCTAACTTGTTACAAACCTATTTGGCAAAATCGTGTCTCACCCTTTCATATATAGAGATGGTATATGTATCAGCTTTATAAGAATTTTTGAGGGTAGTTTATTTTCCAAGGAAATAATGTAACTCTTGGTCAATATTAAGTCCCTGTTCCACACTATGCAGTTTAAGAATCCACAGGGCCTCTTTTTGTCTAAGAGTGAGCTCTCTATTGCCGCCTCTTGGGTTGCTAGGAACATGTTCTATTCCAAAAAATTTGAAGGTATGGGTCGTCGGTTGGGCCGAGCATATGGACATGTGTGCCGCCAGTGGATATCGCATGTCATTTTGTTTAACCGCTCTTATGTGTTCTCCTATTCTTTCTTTAAACGCTCTGATTGTGCTACCAATATATTGTTTGTGGCATTTACATTCAATTATGTAAATTACAAACTTGGTCTGACAATTTATGTTTGTTTTGATTGTAAAGCTTTTGTTGTCAGGTCCTACAAATTTCGTCTTTTTGTCATCTGCCCATTTGCATGAGTTGCAGTGCCCACATGTATAGAAACCTACAGTGTGTTTGCTTAGCCAGTTGGTTTTCTTAACAGGTTTAGGGTAGCTGGGGCTGAGTATGTTTCTCAAAGAGACCCCTCTTCTGTATGTTATATGGGGTTGGTCAGTTATAAACTCTTTTAGAGAGGCATCTGATTTAAGCAGGTGCCAGTGTTTGGTCAGGCTCTTTCTCAGAATTGAAGACCAGTTGTTGTAGCCTGTAATCAATCTGATTTTTTCATCTTTTTTTGTCTGTTTGGGTTTTTCTTTAAGTGTGTCTTTGTGTGTTATTTGGCCAATCCTCTGCTCTGCTTTCTGTAGTAATTTCTTACTATAGCCCCTTTTCTCAAATCTGTTCAGAACCCCTTTCTTGTAGGTCTGGAATTCCTCCTCATTGCTGCAATTACGTCTGGTCCTAGTCAATTCCCCATATGGAATTGAACGTATCTGATGGTATGGGTGTGCACTACTAGCATGTAGTAAGGCATTACATGACGTTGCTTTTCTGTATAGTCTACTGTTAATTTTGTTCCCTCGTGTGTAGAATTCTACATCTAGAAAGGCAATGTTAGTTTTACTAGATTCCATGGTGAATCTGATGTTGTAGTCATTACTGTTTAGGAAATCTAAGAAGCCCAATAGTTTCAACTGCTTGCCAGTCCATATCATAATGCAGTCATCTATGTAGCGGCCCCAGAATAAAATTGAGTCATTCCATTCAGAGCCCGATGGGCCCCAGATTTCCACCTCCTCGAACCAACCCATAAACAGGTTAGCATACGAGGGTGAAAATCTAGAGCCCATCGCAACTCCTTGTTTTTGTCTGTACCATTGTTCTTTGTAAAGGAATACATTATTGTCAAGTATTAATTCGACCATTTCTATAAGCATTTCAGTGTGGTTCCAGGAACTTGCTGCCCTTCTGTTTAGCATTTTTCTCACTGCTGCTATGCCTATGTCCCTTTTTATACTTGTATAAAGTGCTGTCACGTCCAGTGTCACAAATGTCATGCTTTCTTCCCAGTTTAGATCTGCCAGGGTACCCAAAATGTGCTTTGTATCTCTTATGTAAGATGGTAAGTTTATTACTAGTGGTTTTAGGAAAATATCCACATATTCGGATATTCTCTCTGTCGGTCCGTCTATTCCTGATATGATGGGTCTGCCAGGGGGAAAAGGTAGGTTTTTGTGTACCTTAGGTACTGTGTAGATACAGGGATATCTTGGTCGGTCTACTTTTAAATACATTAACTCATTGTCATCTAGTAATCCCTGTTCATGCCATCGTCTAAGGTGTTTGTTGATGTAATCAGTAAGCGTCCAAATAGGGTTACCAATTAAAGTCTCATAGCAGTCCGTCTCATTCAGTTGTGATAGTATTTCTTGATCATAATCTGTACTGGACATAATTACCATGTTGCCCCCTTTGTCTGCTTCTCTAATAGTTAACTCCTTATTCTCACTGAGTCTTCTGAGTGCTGTTCTTTCTTTGTATGTAATGTTATCTTTTTTCATTTTTACTGCAGTGTTTCTTTTGTCATGTTTGTCTAATTCTGAAAGCACTAGTTTGTGAAAAAGATCAACATTGTTGCCTGCAGACAAGGTTGGCGTCCATGTTGATTTTACTTTTAGATTACTTGAAATGTTGTAGTCCATATTTATGTTAAGATCTCTCATGATTAGATCAGATGTTATAACTTCATCTTCATTGTCTGTAAGAGATATCAACAATTCTGTGTCCAATATCTCCTGTATCGATTGTTCACTAGATATCAGTAGACCAAGGTTTTGCTGAGTATTTTTATTTGGACAGATATTCATTTCAAAATGTTTTTTAAGTTTGATACGTCTTATAAACTTAAATAAATCTATTTTTGTTTCACAAATGTCACCAGGACTGCTGAGACAAAAGTTCATTCCTTTAGATAATACAGATAACATTTCATCAGTTAAGTTCACATCAGTAAGGTTAATAACAGAAACATCATTTATTTTCTCCTGTTCCATGATCTGGTTCTCACTCCAGGACGTTCCGTTTCTCTTACCCCCTCGTTTTCCCCTCCTTGTTTTTCTCCTAGTATAGGTCTGCGACTTTCTATGTTTCCCTTCTTTATTCTCCTGACTTCCATTAAAAAACTACTCTCATTGCTGGACATGTTGCTAGCTCCCTCTGTTCTATCTTGGTCACTGTCACTGGTGTGTACAGTGTCTAGTGAAGTTGTGCTAGAGTTGGTAGATTTGCCATCTCCCGTTTTAGAAGGCATTGTCTTGGGCACCAAGTGATCATACTTTCTAGCGAAAGTAAATATCCTGCCACTGGCGTAATCTCGCTCATCTCTTTTAAGCTTTCTTGTCTTACGTTGCTTTATATCAGCTACATGTTGTTGTATGATGTTATTCAGGATTGTATAGTTCTTTTCCATTATCTCAGGGAGATTCATGTCTTTGATTTCGGCTTCTAATATTTCAATATCTTTTTGTAGTTGTGCGACTTTCCTCTCGCAGTTCTCTATCAATATTCCCATGAGTTTATTAGAATTATTGTTAAGTTCTTTTTCCCATTCTGCTAATAGGTCTGCTTCTAAATCCTCATATGTAGGGATGATTTGGGATCTTAAACCTCTAGGTACTCTTTTTACTTTAATATACTGTTTTAAGGTTGCCGCATCCCACCACCTGGACATTTCGTTAAGTCTCAACTTTTCTAGTTTCACAAACTTGTCCTTCATACCTTCTTTTTTAGAAGGTTGGCCATTGTCTGATGTTGTGTTCCTAGGTCCCTGATTTGTTATATTGTTGAAGAGGTCTTCTGCCTCTCTGTCTCTTCTCCCTATTTCATTCGAGAAAGTGGTCATAATGTTTCTCAGGCAGCCACCTAGATAAACAAGTCTAAAATGGTTCGGTGAATTTAATTTAGGTATCTGGCGCCAAGAGAGAAATTACATTTGTAGTAATTGTATGATTGAGTCTGTACGGTGCTATAAGGTAGGAAGAACCACCTAGACTTCCTAGAATTAAGAGTAAAAACTCTAACCAATTAAGATCACTCCTTAGCACACGTTTCTGGTTATAAACAATAGGTATATACAGTAAATTGGCAAAAGTAAACAATATATAAATCAGGAATTGGTCGTTTCTTCTTGTCAGTATGTTCTTTATTAGTATATACTTCTCATTAGTCTGTCTGTCACCAGCCAACACGTGTTTCGTTGCTTATGGGTATAGTCGACCCGCAACTTTGTCAAGGCTGTAGTGTGAAGAAACAAGATAATGTACATATACTTGTAATGTTCAGCGTAACATGTTTAAATTAACTGAAAATAACATGAGTTCACATTAGCCCAAGTGATGCTAGTGCAACCTTCAAACCAGACGCAACACAAATTTAGAATCTTCTGATTACATAAAGTGTTTTGAATAGAACGATAGTTGTGATCCACACGTTTTAACGATCTTATACATAGCATGGCAGTCTATGATCCTAATTGAAGCGGAGAGAAATGGTATTGGTGATCGTGAGGTGATATAAAATCTATGCGTATCGAATCAGGTGGAAACAAGTGTAAATTGACGGTAACAGTAACGGTTGAGGTGCCACCCTTCGTAAGGTGAAGCCCGAAGTGATACGTATAATGGTGGTCTAATCAAATTATCTATATCTTTAATAGTGTCTAATGACAAAGAGAGCATATCTACCTCTATTCAGACCGAATATAAAATCTGAAAAATAAGATGAGAATACGGACATATAGTAAGTAAGCGATTCTCGTGTGTATCCACTATATTTGTGTTAAAACGGGTGATAATATATATTTTGATTGTCATACTTAGTCGGCGGTGATACTTCCAAACCGCAGATGGTTTCCGTTTTCTTTCGCGTTCCTAGTGCAATTAAATCCTCGTCTTCTGTAGTTGCTGTGGATAATAATAAAGCACCGCCCATATGTAAACGTTGTACGGATAGTGACAATATATAATTCAGTACGGGCCTCTCATATAGAGAGGGAACGACAAATAATACCGTCATTAGCAATTATGTGTTCTCATAGTGATAGATTCCATCACTGAGTACTTTATACTATACGAGTTACGTCGTTGGGCTCTTGTAAGTATTCGGCCAGTAAAAAAGCCGTCCAAATCCCCATACTTTACATTTTAAATGGAGAGCTCTAGTAGTTAAAAGAGCTGGGATTAATCTATTATTCAAATCCGAGCCGCATCTGCTAACAGTATGGTCGCGTATAAAGTGGAGTCAGGACGAGGCTTACCTGTATTTTGTAGTGTAGTCGTGTAACAAGTGTCCGTGGTGGTACGCCCCAGTCGAGTACGCTGGCGTCAGTTTAGCCGTGTACGAGTTACTAAGATATAGACGAGATCGCGTATCCAAGTAGCGTGAGGACTCGTGATTGTTGTGATAGTGAAGGTAGAAGTAGGACTACGATTGACTATAGTTCTGGCGGTCGCCATCTTGGAGCGTATAGTGAGAAGCGTAGTGAGAGAATAGTGATGTTGTGAATAATTCGATAAACTGTGATCGTGTACTATTCTATTCCAGTCTCTCCACCGATTAGACTCATTACAAACATAAGTGAAAAGTCATAGTAAATGCTTAAGAAAACAATTGAAGCTCATATTTATCATGCGATAATGACAGAGAAAAGACGAGCGAAAAGGCTTTAAACCATAAAAATGGACATGGCATAACATCACAATATTTAAATATCATTTTGTCTATTACCATATTGTGGTTGGTGTTTGATTGTGTTCAGTCTTCATAAGTTAAAATCCTAACTTGTTACAAACCTATTTGGCAAAATCGTGTCTCACCCTTTCATATATAGAGATGGTATATGTATCAGCTTTATAAGAATTTTTGAGGGTAGTTTATTTTCCAAGGAAATAATGTAACTCTTGGTCAATATTAAGTCCCTGTTCCACACTATGCAGTTTAAGAATCCACAGGGCCTCTTTTTGTCTAAGAGTGAGCTCTCTATTGCCGCCTCTTGGGTTGCTAGGAACATGTTCTATTCCAAAAAATTTGAAGGTATGGGTCGTCGGTTGGGCCGAGCATATGGACATGTGTGCCGCCAGTGGATATCGCATGTCATTTTGTTTAACCGCTCTTATGTGTTCTCCTATTCTTTCTTTAAACGCTCTGATTGTGCTACCAATATATTGTTTGTGGCATTTACATTCAATTATGTAAATTACAAACTTGGTCTGACAATTTATGTTTGTTTTGATTGTAAAGCTTTTGTTGTCAGGTCCTACAAATTTCGTCTTTTTGTCATCTGCCCATTTGCATGAGTTGCAGTGCCCACATGTATAGAAACCTACAGTGTGTTTGCTTAGCCAGTTGGTTTTCTTAACAGGTTTAGGGTAGCTGGGGCTGAGTATGTTTCTCAAAGAGACCCCTCTTCTGTATTTTATATGGGGTTGGTCAGTTATAAACTCTTTTAGAGAGGCATCTGATTTAAGCAGGTGCCAGTGTTTGGTCAGGCTCTTTCTCAGAATTGAAGACCAGTTGTTGTAGCCTGTAATCAATCTGATTTTTTCATCTTTTTTTGTCTGTTTGGGTTTTTCTTTAAGTGTGTCTTTGTGTGTTATTTGGCCAATCCTCTGCTCTGCTTTCTGTAGTAATTTCTTACTATAGCCCCTTTTCTCAAATCTGTTCAGAACCCCTTTCTTGTAGGTCTGGAATTCCTCCTCATTGCTGCAATTACGTCTGGTCCTAGTCAATTCCCCATATGGAATTGAACGTATCTGATGGTATGGGTGTGCACTACTAGCATGTAGTAAGGCATTACATGACGTTGCTTTTCTGTATAGTCTACTGTTAATTTTGTTCCCTCGTGTGTAGAATTCTACATCTAGAAAGGCAATGTTAGTTTTACTAGATTCCATGGTGAATCTGATGTTGTAGTCATTACTGTTTAGGAAATCTAAGAAGCCCAATAGTTTCAACTGCGTGCCAGTCCATATCATAATGCAGTCATCTATGTAGCGGCCCCAGAATAAAATTGAGTCATTCCATTCAGAGCCCGATGGGCCCCAGATTTCCACCTCCTCGAACCAACCCATAAACAGGTTAGCATACGAGGGTGAAAATCTAGAGCCCATCGCAACTCCTTGTTTTTGTCTGTACCATTGTTCTTTGTAAAGGAATACATTATTGTCAAGTATTAATTCGACCATTTCTATAAGCATTTCAGTGTGGTTCCAGGAACTTGCTGCCCTTCTGTTTAGCATTTTTCTCACTGCTGCTATGCCTATGTCCCTTTTTATACTTGTATAAAGTGCTGTCACGTCCAGTGTCACAAATGTCATGCTTTCTTCCCAGTTTAGATCTGCCAGGGTACCCAAAATGTGCTTTGTATCTCTTATGTAAGATGGTAAGTTTATTACTAGTGGTTTTAGGAAAATATCCACATATTCGGATATTCTCTCTGTCGGTCCGTCTATTCCTGATATGATGGGTCTGCCAGGGGGAAAAGGTAGGTTTTTGTGTACCTTAGGTACTGTGTAGATACAGGGATATCTTGGTCGGTCTACTTTTAAATACATTAACTCATTGTCATCTAGTAATCCCTGTTCATGCCATCGTCTAAGGTGTTTGTTGATGTAATCAGTAAGCGTCCAAATAGGGTTACCAATTAAAGTCTCATAGCAGTCCGTCTCATTCAGTTGTGATAGTATTTCTTGATCATAATCTGTACTGGACATAATTACCATGTTGCCCCCTTTGTCTGCTTCTCTAATAGTTAACTCCTTATTCTCACTGAGTGTTCTGAGTGCTGTTCTTTCTTTGTATGTAATGTTATCTTTTTTCATTTTTACTGCAGTGTTTCTTTTGTCATGTTTGTCTAATTCTGAAAGCACTAGTTTGTGAAAAAGATCAACATTGTTGCCTGCAGACAAGGTTGGCGTCCATTTTGATTTTACTTTTAGATTACTTGAAATGTTGTAGTCCATATTTATGTTAAGATCTCTCATGATTAGATCAGATGTTATAACTTCATCTTCATTGTCTGTAAGAGATATCAACAATTCTGTGTCCAATATCTCCTGTATCGATTGTTCACTAGATATCAGTAGACCAAGGTTTTGCTGAGTATTTTTATTTGGACAGATATTCATTTCAAAATGTTTTTTAAGTTTGATACGTCTTATAAACTTAAATAAATCTATTTTTGTTTCACAAATGTCACCAGGACTGCTGAGACAAAAGTTCATTCCTTTAGATAATACAGATAACATTTCATCAGTTAAGTTCACATCAGTAAGGTTAATAACAGAAACATCATTTATTTTCTCCTGTTCCATGATCTGGTTCTCACTCCAGGACGTTCCGTTTCTCTTACCCCCTCGTTTTCCCCTCCTTGTTTTTCTCCTAGTATAGGTCTGCGACTTTCTATGTTTCCCTTCTTTATTCTCCTGACTTCCATTAAAAAACTACTCTCATTGCTGGACATGTTGCTAGCTCCCTCTGTTCTATCTTGGTCACTGTCACTGGTGTGTACAGTGTCTAGTGAAGTTGTGCTAGAGTTGGTAGATTTGCCATCTCCCGTTTTAGAAGGCATTGTCTTGGGCACCAAGTGATCATACTTTCTAGCGAAAGTAAATATCCTGCCACTGGCGTAATCTCGCTCATCTCTTTTAAGCTTTCTTGTCTTACGTTGCTTTATATCAGCTACATGTTGTTGTATGATGTTATTCAGGATTGTATAGTTCTTTTCCATTATCTCAGGGAGATTCATGTCTTTGATTTCGGTTTCTAATATTTCAATATCTTTTTGTAGTTGTGCGACTTTCCTCTCGCAGTTCTCTATCAATATTCCCATGAGTTTATTAGAATTATTGTTAAGTTCTTTTTCCCATTCTGCTAATAGGTCTGCTTCTAAATCCTCATATGTAGGGATGATTTGGGATCTTAAACCTCTAGGTACTCTTTTTACTTTAATATACTGTTTTAAGGTTGCCGCATCCCACCACCTGGACATTTCGTTAAGTCTCAACTTTTCTAGTTTCACAAACTTGTCCTTCATACCTTCTTTTTTAGAAGGTTGGCCATTGTCTGATGTTGTGTTCCTAGGTCCCTGATTTGTTATATTGTTGAAGAGGTCTTCTGCCTCTCTGTCTCTTCTCCCTATTTCATTCGAGAAAGTGGTCATAATGTTTCTCAGGCAGCCACCTAGATAAACAAGTCTAAAATGGTTCGGTGAATTTAATTTAGGTATCTGGCGCCAAGAGAGAAATTACATTTGTAGTAATTGTATGATTGAGTCTGTACGGTGCTATAAGGTAGGAAGAACCACCTAGACTTCCTAGAATTAAGAGTAAAAACTCTAACCAATTAAGATCACTCCTTAGCACACGTTTCTGGTTATAAACAATAGGTATATACAGTAAATTGGCAAAAGTAAACAATATATAAATCAGGAATTGGTCGTTTCTTCTTGTCAGTATGTTCTTTATTAGTATATACTTCTCATTAGTCTGTCTGTCACCAGCCAACACGTGTTTCGTTGCTTATGGGAATAGTCGACCCGCAACTTTGTCAAGGCTGTAGTGTGAAGAAACAAGATAATGTACATATACTTGTAATGTTCAGCGTAACATGTTTAAATTAACTGAAAATAACATGAGTTCACATTAGCCCAAGTGATGCTAGTGCAACCTTCAAACCAGACGCAACACAAATTTAGAATCTTCTGATTACATAAAGTGTTTTGAATAGAACGATAGTTGTGATCCACACGTTTTAACGATCTTATACATAGCATGGCAGTCTATGATCCTAATTGAAGCGGAGAGAAATGGTATTGGTGATCGTGAGGTGATATAAAATCTATGCGTATCGAATCAGGTGGAAACAAGTGTAAATTGACGGTAACAGTAACGGTTGAGGTGCCACCCTTCGTAAGGTGAAGCCCGAAGTGATACGTATAATGGTGGTCTAATCAAATTATCTATATCTTTAATAGTGTCTAATGACAAAGAGAGCATATCTACCTCTATTCAGACCGAATATAAAATCTGAAAAATAAGATGAGAATACGGACATATAGTAAGTAAGCGATTCTCGTGTGTATCCACTATATTTGTGTTAAAACGGGTGATAATATATATTTTGATTGTCATACTTAGTCGGCGGTGATACTTCCAAACCGCAGATGGTTTCCGTTTTCTTTCGCGTTCCTAGTGCAATTAAATCCTCGTCTTCTGTAGTTGCTGTGGATAATAATAAAGCACCGCCCATATGTAAACGTTGTACGGATAGTGACAATATATAATTCAGTACGGGCCTCTCATATAGAGAGGGAACGACAAATAATACCGTCATTAGCAATTATGTGTTCTCATAGTGATAGATTCCATCACTGAGTACTTTATACTATACGAGTTACGTCGTTGGGCTCTTGTAAGTATTCGGCCAGTAAAAAAGCCGTCCAAATCCCCATACTTTACATTTTAAATGGAGAGCTCTAGTAGTTAAAAGAGCTGGGATTAATCTATTATTCAAATCCGAGCCGCATCTGCTAACAGTATGGTCGCGTATAAAGTGGAGTCAGGACGAGGCTTACCTGTATTTTGTAGTGTAGTCGTGTAACAAGTGTCCGTGGTGGTACGCCCCAGTCGAGTACGCTGGCGTCAGTTTAGCCGTGTACGAGTTACTAAGATATAGACGAGATCGCGTATCCAAGTAGCGTGAGGACTCGTGATTGTTGTGATAGTGAAGGTAGAAGTAGGACTACGATTGACTATAGTTCTGGCGGTCGCCATCTTGGAGCGTATAGTGAGAAGCGTAGTGAGAGAATAGTGATGTTGTGAATAATTCGATAAACTGTGATCGTGTACTATTCTATTCCAGTCTCTCCACCGATTAGACTCATTACAAACATAAGTGAAAAGTCATAGTAAATGCTTAAGAAAACAATTGAAGCTCATATTTATCATGCGATAATGACAGAGAAAAGACGAGCGAAAAGGCTTTAAACCATAAAAATGGACATGGCATAACATCACAATATTTAAATATCATTTTGTCTATTACCATATTGTGGTTGGTGTTTGATTGTGTTCAGTCTTCATAAGTTAAAATCCTAACTTGTTACAAACCTATTTGGCAAAATCGTGTCTCACCCTTTCATATATAGAGATGGTATATGTATCAGCTTTATAAGAATTTTTGAGGGTAGTTTATTTTCCAAGGAAATAATGTAACTCTTGGTCAATATTAAGTCCCTGTTCCACACTATGCAGTTTAAGAATCCACAGGGCCTCTTTTTGTCTAAGAGTGAGCTCTCTATTGCCGCCTCTTGGGTTGCTAGGAACATGTTCTATTCCAAAAAATTTGAAGGTATGGGTCGTCGGTTGGGCCGAGCATATGGACATGTGTGCCGCCAGTGGATATCGCATGTCATTTTGTTTAACCGCTCTTATGTGTTCTCCTATTCTTTCTTTAAACGCTCTGATTGTGCTACCAATATATTGTTTGTGGCATTTACATTCAATTATGTAAATTACAAACTTGGTCTGACAATTTATGTTTGTTTTGATTGTAAAGCTTTTGTTGTCAGGTCCTACAAATTTCGTCTTTTTGTCATCTGCCCATTTGCATGAGTTGCAGTGCCCACATGTATAGAAACCTACAGTGTGTTTGCTTAGCCAGTTGGTTTTCTTAACAGGTTTAGGGTAGCTGGGGCTGAGTATGTTTCTCAAAGAGACCCCTCTTCTGTATGTTATATGGGGTTGGTCAGTTATAAACTCTTTTAGAGAGGCATCTGATTTAAGCAGGTGCCAGTGTTTGGTCAGGCTCTTTCTCAGAATTGAAGACCAGTTGTTGTAGCCTGTAATCAATCTGATTTTTTCATCTTTTTTTGTCTGTTTGGGTTTTTCTTTAAGTGTGTCTTTGTGTGTTATTTGGCCAATCCTCTGCTCTGCTTTCTGTAGTAATTTCTTACTATAGCCCCTTTTCTCAAATCTGTTCAGAACCCCTTTCTTGTAGGTCTGGAATTCCTCCTCATTGCTGCAATTACGTCTGGTCCTAGTCAATTCCCCATATGGAATTGAACGTATCTGATGGTATGGGTGTGCACTACTAGCATGTAGTAAGGCATTACATGACGTTGCTTTTCTGTATAGTCTACTGTTAATTTTGTTCCCTCGTGTGTAGAATTCTACATCTAGAAAGGCAATGTTAGTTTTACTAGATTCCATGGTGAATCTGATGTTGTAGTCATTACTGTTTAGGAAATCTAAGAAGCCCAATAGTTTCAACTGCGTGCCAGTCCATATCATAATGCAGTCATCTATGTAGCGGCCCCAGAATAAAATTGAGTCATTCCATTCAGAGCCCGATGGGCCCCAGATTTCCACCTCCTCGAACCAACCCATAAACAGGTTAGCATACGAGGGTGAAAATCTAGAGCCCATCGCAACTCCTTGTTTTTGTCTGTACCATTGTTCTTTGTAAAGGAATACATTATTGTCAAGTATTAATTCGACCATTTCTATAAGCATTTCAGTGTGGTTCCAGGAACTTGCTGCCCTTCTGTTTAGCATTTTTCTCACTGCTGCTATGCCTATGTCCCTTTTTATACTTGTATAAAGTGCTGTCACGTCCAGTGTCACAAATGTCATGCTTTCTTCCCAGTTTAGATCTGCCAGGGTACCCAAAATGTGCTTTGTATCTCTTATGTAAGATGGTAAGTTTATTACTAGTGGTTTTAGGAAAATATCCACATATTCGGATATTCTCTCTGTCGGTCCGTCTATTCCTGATATGATGGGTCTGCCAGGGGGAAAAGGTAGGTTTTTGTGTACCTTAGGTACTGTGTAGATACAGGGATATCTTGGTCGGTCTACTTTTAAATACATTAACTCATTGTCATCTAGTAATCCCTGTTCATGCCATCGTCTAAGGTGTTTGTTGATGTAATCAGTAAGCGTCCAAATAGGGTTACCAATTAAAGTCTCATAGCAGTCCGTCTCATTCAGTTGTGATAGTATTTCTTGATCATAATCTGTACTGGACATAATTACCATGTTGCCCCCTTTGTCTGCTTCTCTAATAGTTAACTCCTTATTCTCACTGAGTGTTCTGAGTGCTGTTCTTTCTTTGTATGTAATGTTATCTTTTTTCATTTTTACTGCAGTGTTTCTTTTGTCATGTTTGTCTAATTCTGAAAGCACTAGTTTGTGAAAAAGATCAACATTGTTGCCTGCAGACAAGGTTGGCGTCCATTTTGATTTTACTTTTAGATTACTTGAAATGTTGTAGTCCATATTTATGTTAAGATCTCTCATGATTAGATCAGATGTTATAACTTCATCTTCATTGTCTGTAAGAGATATCAACAATTCTGTGTCCAATATCTCCTGTATCGATTGTTCACTAGATATCAGTAGACCAAGGTTTTGCTGAGTATTTTTATTTGGACAGATATTCATTTCAAAATGTTTTTTAAGTTTGATACGTCTTATAAACTTAAATAAATCTATTTTTGTTTCACAAATGTCACCAGGACTGCTGAGACAAAAGTTCATTCCTTTAGATAATACAGATAACATTTCATCAGTTAAGTTCACATCAGTAAGGTTAATAACAGAAACATCATTTATTTTCTCCTGTTCCATGATCTGGTTCTCACTCCAGGACGTTCCGTTTCTCTTACCCCCTCGTTTTCCCCTCCTTGTTTTTCTCCTAGTATAGGTCTGCGACTTTCTATGTTTCCCTTCTTTATTCTCCTGACTTCCATTAAAAAACTACTCTCATTGCTGGACATGTTGCTAGCTCCCTCTGTTCTATCTTGGTCACTGTCACTGGTGTGTACAGTGTCTAGTGAAGTTGTGCTAGAGTTGGTAGATTTGCCATCTCCCGTTTTAGAAGGCATTGTCTTGGGCACCAAGTGATCATACTTTCTAGCGAAAGTAAATATCCTGCCACTGGCGTAATCTCGCTCATCTCTTTTAAGCTTTCTTGTCTTACATTGCTTTATATCAGCTACATGTTGTTGTATGATGTTATTCAGGATTGTATAGTTCTTTTCCATTATCTCAGGGAGATTCATGTCTTTGATTTCGGTTTCTAATATTTCAATATCTTTTTGTAGTTGTGCGACTTTCCTCTCGCAGTTCTCTATCAATATTCCCATGAGTTTATTAGAATTATTGTTAAGTTCTTTTTCCCATTCTGCTAATAGGTCTGCTTCTAAATCCTCATATGTAGGGATGATTTGGGATCTTAAACCTCTAGGTACTCTTTTTACTTTAATATACTGTTTTAAGGTTGCCGCATCCCACCACCTGGACATTTCGTTAAGTCTCAACTTTTCTAGTTTCACAAACTTGTCCTTCATACCTTCTTTTTTAGAAGGTTGGCCATTGTCTGATGTTGTGTTCCTAGGTCCCTGATTTGTTATATTGTTGAAGAGGTCTTCTGCCTCTCTGTCTCTTCTCCCTATTTCATTCGAGAAAGTGGTCATAATGTTTCTCAGGCAGCCACCTAGATAAACAAGTCTAAAATGGTTCGGTGGATTTAATTTAGGTATCTGGCGCCAAGAGAGAAATTACATTTGTAGTAATTGTATGATTGAGTCTGTACGGTGCTATAAGGTAGGAAGAACCACCTAGACTTCCTAGAATTAAGAGTAAAAACTCTAACCAATTAAGATCACTCCTTAGCACACGTTTCTGGTTATAAACAATAGGTATATACAGTAAATTGGCAAAAGTAAACAATATATAAATCAGGAATTGGTCGTTTCTTCTTGTCAGTATGTTCTTTATTAGTATATACTTCTCATTAGTCTGTCTGTCACCAGCCAACACGTGTTTCGTTGCTTATGGGAATAGTCGACCCGCAACTTTGTCAAGGCTGTAGTGTGAAGAAACAAGATAATGTACATATACTTGTAATGTTCAGCGTAACATGTTTAAATTAACTGAAAATAACATGAGTTCACATTAGCCCAAGTGATGCTAGTGCAACCTTCAAACCAGACGCAACACAAATTTAGAATCTTCTGATTACATAAAGTGTTTTGAATAGAACGATAGTTGTGATCCACACGTTTTAACGATCTTATACATAGCATGGCAGTCTATGATCCTAATTGAAGCGGAGAGAAATGGTATTGGTGATCGTGAGGTGATATAAAATCTATGCGTATCGAATCAGGTGGAAACAAGTGTAAATTGACGGTAACAGTAACGGTTGAGGTGCCACCCTTCGTAAGGTGAAGCCCGAAGTGATACGTATAATGGTGGTCTAATCAAATTATCTATATCTTTAATAGTGTCTAATGACAAAGAGAGCATATCTACCTCTATTCAGACCGAATATAAAATCTGAAAAATAAGATGAGAATACGGACATATAGTAAGTAAGCGATTCTCGTGTGTATCCACTATATTTGTGTTAAAACGGGTGATAATATATATTTTGATTGTCATACTTAGTCGGCGGTGATACTTCCAAACCGCAGATGGTTTCCGTTTTCTTTCGCGTTCCTAGTGCAATTAAATCCTCGTCTTCTGTAGGTGCTGTGGATAATAATAAAGCACCGCCCATATGTAAACGTTGTACGGATAGTGACAATATATAATTCAGTACGGGCCTCTCATATAGAGAGGGAACGACAAATAATACCGTCATTAGCAATTATGTGTTCTCATAGTGATAGATTCCATCACTGAGTACTTTATACTATACGAGTTACGTCGTTGGGCTCTTGTAAGTATTCGGCCAGTAAAAAAGCCGTCCAAATCCCCATACTTTACATTTTAAATGGAGAGCTCTAGTAGTTAAAAGAGCTGGGATTAATCTATTATTCAAATCCGAGCCGCATCTGCTAACAGTATGGTCGCGTATAAAGTGGAGTCAGGACGAGGCTTACCTGTATTTTGTAGTGTAGTCGTGTAACAAGTGTCCGTGGTGGTACGCCCCAGTCGAGTACGCTGGCGTCAGTTTAGCCGTGTACGAGTTACTAAGATATAGACGAGATCGCGTATCCAAGTAGCGTGAGGACTCGTGATTGTTGTGATAGTGAAGGTAGAAGTAGGACTACGATTGACTATAGTTCTGGCGGTCGCCATCTTGGAGCGTATAGTGAGAAGCGTAGTGAGAGAATAGTGATGTTGTGAATAATTCGATAAACTGTGATCGTGTACTATTCTATTCCAGTCTCTCCACCGATTAGACTCATTACAAACATAAGTGAAAAGTCATAGTAAATGCTTAAGAAAACAATTGAAGCTCATATTTATCATGCGATAATGACAGAGAAAAGACGAGCGAAAAGGCTTTAAACCATAAAAATGGACATGGCATAACATCACAATATTTAAATATCATTTTGTCTATTACCATATTGTGGTTGGTGTTTGATTGTGTTCAGTCTTCATAAGTTAAAATCCTAACTTGTTACAAACCTATTTGGCAAAATCGTGTTTCACCCTTTCATATATAGAGATGGTATATGTATCAGCTTTATAAGTATTTTTGAGGGTAGTTTATTTTCCAAGGAAATAATGTAACTCTTGGTCAATATTAAGTCCCTGTTCCACACTATGCAGTTTAAGAATCCACAGGGCCTCTTTTTGTCTAAGAGTGAGCTCTCTATTGCCGCCTCTTGGGTTGCTAGGAACATGTTCTATTCCAAAAAATTTGAAGGTATGGGTCGTCGGTTGGGCCGAGCATATGGACATGTGTGCCGCCAGTGGATATCGCATGTCATTTTGTTTAACCGCTCTTATGTGTTCTCCTATTCTTTCTTTCAACGCTCTGATTGTGCTACCAATATATTGTTTGTGGCATTTACATTCAATTATGTAAATTACAAACTTGGTCTGACAATTTATGTTTGTTTTGATTGTAAAGCTTTTGTTGTCAGGTCCTACAAATTTCGTCTTTTTGTCATCTGCCCATTTGCATGAGTTGCAGTGCCCACATGTATAGAAACCTACAGTGTGTTTGCTTAGCCAGTTGGTTTTCTTAACAGGTTTAGGGTAGCTGGGGCTGAGTATGTTTCTCAAAGAGACCCCTCTTCTGTATGTTATATGGGGTTGGTCAGTTATAAACTCTTTTAGAGAGGCATCTGATTTAAGCAGGTGCCAGTGTTTGGTCAGGCTCTTTCTCAGAATTGAAGACCAGTTGTTGTAGCCTGTAATCAATCTGATTTTTTCATCTTTTTTTGTCTGTTTGGGTTTTTCTTTAAGTGTGTCTTTGTGTGTTATTTGGCCAATCCTCTGCTCTGCTTTCTGTAGTAATTTCTTACTATAGCCCCTTTTCTCAAATCTGTTCAGAACCCCTTTCTTGTAGGTCTGGAATTCCTCCTCATTGCTGCAATTACGTCTGGTCCTAGTCAATTCCCCATATGGAATTGAACGTATCTGATGGTATGGGTGTGCACTACTAGCATGTAGTAAGGCATTACATGACGTTGCTTTTCTGTATAGTCTACTGTTAATTTTGTTCCCTCGTGTGTAGAATTCTACATCTAGAAAGGCAATGTTAGTTTTACTAGATTCCATGGTGAATCTGATGTTGTAGTCATTACTGTTTAGGAAATCTAAGAAGCCCAATAGTTTCAACTGCGTGCCAGTCCATATCATAATGCAGTCATCTATGTAGCGGCCCCAGAATAAAATTGAGTCATTCCATTCAGAGCCTGATAGGCCCCAGATTTCCACCTCCTCGAACCAACCCATAAACAGGTTAGCATACGAGGGTGAAAATCTAGAGCCCATCGCAACTCCTTGTTTTTGTCTGTACCATTGTTCTTTGTAAAGGAATACATTATTGTCAAGTATTAATTCGACCATTTCTATAAGCATTTCAGTGTGGTTCCAGGAACTTGCTGCCCTTCTGTTTAGCATTTTTCTCACTGCTGCTATGCCTATGTCCCTTTTTATACTTGTATAAAGTGCTGTCACGTCCAGTGTCACAAATGTCATGCTTTCTTCCCAGTTTAGATCTGCCAGGGTACCCAAAATGTGCTTTGTATCTCTTATGTAAGATGGTAAGTTTATTACTAGTGGTTTTAGGAAAATATCCACATATTCGGATATTCTCTCTGTCGGTCCGTCTATTCCTGATATGATGGGTCTGCCAGGGGGAAAAGGTAGGTTTTTGTGTACCTTAGGTACTGTGTAGATACAGGGATATCTTGGTCGGTCTACTTTTAAATACATTAACTCATTGTCATCTAGTAATCCCTGTTCATGCCATCGTCTAAGGTGTTTGTTGATGTAATCAGTAAGCGTCCAAATAGGGTTACCAATTAAAGTCTCATAGCAGTCCGTCTCATTCAGTTGTGATAGTATTTCTTGATCATAATCTGTACTGGACATAATTACCATGTTGCCCCCTTTGTCTGCTTCTCTAATAGTTAACTCCTTATTCTCACTGAGTGTTCTGAGTGCTGTTCTTTCTTTGTATGTAATGTTATCTTTTTTCATTTTTACTGCAGTGTTTCTTTTGTCATGCTTGTCTAATTCTGAAAGCACTAGTTTGTGAAAAAGATCAACATTGTTGCCTGCAGACAAGGTTGGCGTCCATTTTGATTTTACTTTTAGATTACTTGAAATGTTGTAGTCCATATTTATGTTAAGATCTCTCATGATTAGATCAGATGTTATAACTTCATCTTCATTGTCTGTAAGAGATATCAACAATTCTGTGTCCAATATATCCTGTATCGATTGTTCACTAGATATCAGTAGACCAAGGTTTTGCTGAGTATTTTTATTTGGACAGATATTCATTTCAAAATGTTTTTTAAGTTTGATACGTCTTATAAACTTAAATAAATCTATTTTTGTTTCACAAATGTCACCAGGACTGCTGAGACAAAAGTTCATTCCTTTAGATAATACAGATAACATTTCATCAGTTAAGTTCACATCAGTAAGGTTAATAACAGAAACATCATTTATTTTCTCCTGTTCCATGATCTGGTTCTCACTCCAGGACGGTCCGTTTCTCTTACCCCCTCGTTTACCCCTCCTTGTTTTTCTCCTAGTATAGGTCTGCGACTTTCTATGTTTCCCTTCTTTATTCTCCTGACTTCCATTAAAAAACTACTCTCATTGCTGGACATGTTGCTAGCTCCCTCTGTTCTATCTTGGTCACTGTCACTGGTGTGTACAGTGTCTAGTGAAGTTGTGCTAGAGTTGGTAGATTTGCCATCTCCCGTTTTAGAAGGCATTGTCTTGGGCACCAAGTGATCATACTTTCTAGCGAAAGTAAATATCCTGCCACTGGCGTAATCTCGCTCATCTCTTTTAAGCTTTCTTGTCTTACGTTGCTTTATATCAGCTACATGTTGTTGTATGATGTTATTCAGGATTGTATAGTTCTTTTCCATTATCTCAGGGAGATTCATGTCTTTGATTTCGGTTTCTAATATTTCAATATCTTTTTGTAGTTGTGCGACTTTCCTCTCGCAGTTCTCTATCAATATTCCCATGAGTTTATTAGAAACACTTGTTTCCACCTGATTCGATACGCATAGATTTTATATCACCTCACGATCACCAATACCATTTCTCTCCGCTTCAATTAGGATCATAGACTGCCATGCTATGTATAAGATCGTTAAAACGTGTGGATCACACCTATCGTTCTATTCAAAACACTTTATGTAATCAGAAGATTCTAAATTTGTGTTGCGTCTGGTTTGAAGGTTGCACTAGCATCACTTGGGCTAATGTGAACTCATGTTATTTTCAGTTAATTTCTGCAGAAAAATAGCTGCCCCTTTCCTACTAATGCAAATCTAAAATTACCAGAGTAATACTCAATAAATGTCTGTCAACAATTCCTCTTTGCGAACAGAGTCATCTTCTGATTCTATGCAGAAAACAATATTCCTCATTTATACCAGTACACCTTAATTTATGGTGAAAACTTAGTCCATAACATTTTACATGTTCCTTACATTTAAATTTCTCCCAAAACACAAAATGATAAACACAACTTCAACAAAAGGATTTCCAACTCTATTATTCATTTCTTAATTTACCACATACATCCCCTCTCAAACTCATAACTCACCTTTAAAATTAGTTAGTTGTGAAAGAAATGTGGCACTCAAACAGCAGATTATCAGAGCCAGGATCTCTGTTCTGTACACCTCTCTCCTCTCAGCAGAACCAGATAATGGCAATGTTTCCCTCTCTTTTTCCACACATATACATGTTAATTTCAAATCTCAGTGCTTACCCCTTTTTTTCAAATGTAATCACACATTTCTATTAGTTGAAAACCAACCCTTTTCCAAAAGTACCCTTCCCCCAACTTGACTTCTGCCTAGTACCCTTCCCCCAACTTGACTTCTGCCTGCTACCATAGCAACAGCTCATGGAACACTGCTGTGTGGAGTCAGGTCAGAAGTTCACCACACAATGTTTCATTTCCAAAGAGCAAGAGTGCTTGACTTTTCAAACCTAACAGCAAATCCATAGTAATGTTCTTTGGTAACACATTTTTCTGTACCAATACAAAACATGCTTCTATAAATTGACACATACAGCCTAGTTTTTAGTGTAGAATGGTATGAAACAGCCAATGAGTTCTTTTTATTTAAAAAAAATATGTATGCCTCCATTTCCAAACTGTCTTTCATTTCTTTTTACCATTCTACTGAATTACACCTCCTGAGTGCATCCAGATCTCCTTTGAAGATGTTCACAGTGTGGATTGTAGGGCACAGCTATGTCTTCTGGAGTGAAAAGTATGCAGAGAAAACAGGTATGGTGAGAGACCTTGCTTTGCCAAATGTAGACATTAAATGGATTGGTCAGAGAGGGTTAAAGTGGCACCAATTGATGCCATTGGTGAAATCCTTCATGCAAATCCAACACCCTGACCTCATAATAGTGCACTGTGGTGGCAATGACCTAGGCACTTTGACTGGGGTAGGTCTGGAAATGCTTATGAAGGAGACCTTTGCACAACTGTTTTCACTTTTCCCTAAAACTGCCTTTGTGTATTCTAACATATGCCAAAGGCAAAAATGGAACTGGTCCAATCATTTTTGTCCGCAGATTGACAAAGCAAGAAAGCAAATCTGTTTCTGCTTTGCTCCGAGACTATGGTATGGGTTCCATTTACCACAACAACTTGCGTTACGACATGCAAGACATTTATAGAGGAGATGGTGTACACTTCACTGATGAAGGGAACAGAGTCTTCCTCTTGAACCTTAGACTCTGCATCGTTACTTACTTGTAGGTACCACTAAAAAATCACTTCATAAACACAACTGCTCTTTTTAGAGCCCCCTAATATCTAAACACTTTAATCTGAATTTTATTTCTTTTTTTATTTTTTTTTCTACCATACGCGTACGCGATTTTTTTTTTAAATTGAATAAATTTTTTTTTGTACTTTTGTGTCCTTCTTTGACCCCCTTTCAAATGTTAGGGGTTCTGTAACTCTCTTCCTTGCCCCCTTTTCACGTTATCTCCCTTTTTTTTTCTGTGTGAAACACACGAAATGGCGGCCGACACTTCCTGATTTTGTCCGATTCGAATGTTTCCAGTCATGTGACAACCAATCAGATTTGAGCTCGCGCACGGCACCGTACGCGTACGGTAAGCTTACGGTAAGCGCACGGAGCGCACTTACAGATATATATATTGATTTAAATGCTATTTTCTCAGGAACTACTGAACAGATTTACACCAGACCTACAAAAGGCACTTCCTTGACCTTATGGCTACCTCTCTGCCAAATTACAAGTAATTCTGTTCAGCCATTCGGGCGGTAGCTGAGTCTTAAGGTCCTATGGAAAAATGCATGGGGAAAACACGTTTTGGGACCCCCCTTTTTTCTCAGCCCCCGCTTGACGAATCCCCCCGAGACTTTCAGGGTAGGAGCGGAGCGTAGCGCGCCATTAGTTTTGAAAATTTCGCGAGGATTCGTCAACCGGCGCCAAAGTTATTCCAAATAGAATGTTGTGGATTTCCTATGGAAACAGGGTCCTAACTATAACTATCTACTGGCCACCGCCAGTAGATAATATATATATATATATATATATATATATATATATATATATATATATATATATATATATATATATATATATATATATATATATATATATATACCTACTGGCGGTCGCCAGTAGGTAGTTATAGTTAGGACCACGTTTCCATAGGAAATCCGCAACATTCTATTTTAAATAACTTTGGCGCCGGTCGACGAATCCTCGCGAATTTTTCAAAATAGGTGGGGCGCTACGCTCCGCTCCTACCCTGAAAGTCTCTGGGGGATTCGTCAAGCGGGGGCTGAGATAAAAGGGGGGTCCCAAAACGCGTTTTTCCCATGCATTTTTCCATAGGACCTTTAGACAGGGCTACAGCCCGAACGGCTGAACAGAATTACTAGAAATTTGGCAGAGAGGTAGTCCTCAGGTCAAGGAAGTGCCTTTTGTAGGTTTGGTGTAAATCTGTTCAGTAGATTCTGAGAAAATAGCCTTTTAATCAATATATATATCTGATCCAGCTTACGGTGCGCTTACGGTACGCTTACCGTACACGTACGGTGGCGTGCGCGAGCGCGATTCTGATTGGCTCTTAGATCTTAGTAAACATTCGAATCGGCCGAAACCAGGAAGCGGCGGCCGCCATTTTCTCTCTCGCACTGAGAGTGATGTTTAAAATATAAAGCACAAAAACATGTAAAGGGGCTGTTTAGACAGCTCCCACACACATAGCAATGTTGAGGGAGTCCCCAAAGATCCCCCAAGGCCAAAAACGGAATTTTTATTTTTTCGCTAATTTCGCCGATTACGCTTACCGTACGCGTACGGTAAAAAATTATTAAAAAAAAAAATTATCCACACTCTCCCCACCCCGTGTGCAATTGGTGCCCGAAGGGCACCAATGGTGCATGGCTTATTAAATATGAGGTAAACTAAAATTTTTAAAAAAAAAATAATAAAAAGAAAATTATCCACACTCTCTCCACCCCGTGTGCAAATGGTGCCCGAAGGGCACCATTTGTGCATGGCTTATAACATATACGAAAAATTAAAATATTACCTTTCAAAACGAAGTGCATCATATGTCCTCCATGTGCGCACGGTGCGCGAAGCGCATCGTGCGTACATGGCCCATCTAGCGTAACGTGGGCACGGCACTAACTGCGTAAAGTGGGCGCGCGGTGCGCGAAGCGCACCGCGTGCTCACTGTGCGCGCACGGTGCGCGAAGCGCACCGTGCGCGCACGGAACGAACTGCGTTAAGTGGGCGCGCACGCCACGAATGGCGTAAAGTAACTTAGCATTTAAAAAACCGTACAAATTCACTGAAAAAAACATAGGTTTCACACACGTTATAGTTAGGAATTAGCATTTAAAAAACCTTGCAAATTCACTGAAAAAACCATAGGTTTCACACATGTTATAGTTAGCGGAAATTTTACTGATAAAAAACCAATGAAATTCCCCCGTTATAGTTAGTGCAGGCAACTATAACTCAGGCGACCGCAATCTTCTGCTGATGACATGTGTGTCTTTATGAAAAAAAAATATTTGTAATATATGTATAGCTAAAAATGTATGGAAGAAGACATGGGCAAATAAGTGTCTAAATACAGTATTAGCATCAGCAGAGGATTGCGATCGCGTGAGTTATAGTTGCCTGCACTAACTATAACGGGGGAATTTCATTGGTTTTTTATCAGTAAAATTTCCGCTAACTATAACATGTGTGAAACCTATGGTTTTTTTCAGTGAATATATATATATATATATATCGCACTCACATTGAAAAGATACCTTCCCCACCCGCGTACATAGAATACCTCAAGTCATCAGTTAAACCAGACACAAGCACAAAGGCATGTGCTCGTGTCTACTTCAAACAACAACACAGGAACTGTAAATTCACAAATACAGGGAAAGGAAGAGGGAAAACTTAAAAAGCGCTTGTGTATACAACACAAGTGCCAAAAATAAAAAAAGTAAGTCTATTCACAATAAACCGACGTGGGTAGCACACTGGGGCACACCGTCACCTATTTATAACAAATTCATGTATATCTGAGTGAATGTAAAGCAATTCATCCTATGGGTTCCCCGCTGAGAGGGTAACCTGCCACTCGAGTTAGTATCCAAAGTGGCAGAACCAGAGCATGCTCTTCAGTTTATTAAATGTCATTGGTCGAAAGCAGTCTTAAAGTACAAAATAAATGCTGTTTAGTGCTTGTTATATTATATGTTTCTTTTTTTATAAAGCGCGGCATGCCATGCTAGATGTTCAACAATGCTGTGTGCCTTTCTTTTATTTTGCACGGCTCGTCCACATGTATTTTTTTACTAAGATATGTTTTTTAAACAAGCTTGGCATGCCGCGCTTGATCTTCATAATGGCGGGCATGCAGCTTTCTTTTCTTTAGCAGTCTTCAATATCGGGGAGTGTGCACCCTAGCAATCAAAGGAAACAGCATGTTTAGCCCAACAGACAGATGAAGGAACTTGTGTTGCCTGCTGCTGCAATGATTCCAAGAGTTTAAGAGGAAGTGGAGAGTGAACAACCGGGACAGAGACGGCTGCTTTCTGGTGCGGGAGATACGGTCACCTCTGTGCAGTGCTCCAGGCTGTGGGGCAGACTGCCCAGAGGATGTCTCAACTTCTTCTCCTCCTCTTCTTTCTTCAAAGCTGAGTTGAGGCGCATGGGTTCAGGGTGAGAGACAACCGGTCTGTATACTAATAAGACAGTCTTGCTGGTCCTAAACATAATGCTCCATAACTCCACTTCAACACCCATGCACCTCTTCCTGCCTCACCTCTCCTGTCCCTTCTATTCCCCTGGTCTTTCTTCATTCTCCAGTACACTCCTTTCTCCTCCTTCTTAGGACTCCTCTGTCTCACATTCTCTTTCGCCCTTCTAAACTTCTCTTTCTGCCATCCCATTGCCCAACTCTCCCTGACACTGCTGCCCAATTCTCCCCTCGCCACACAACTCCCAACGAATCCCACTGACTTCCTCCTCACTGGTGCTCCCTTATTCCTTGTTATTGTTCCTATAATCTACCCTACCCTCCCCTGCTTTCCTGACCCCCCCCTTTCCTTCCACTAATCCTCCAACCCTCCTGTTTTCTTTAGTTCAGTCTCCTGTCACTTGCTTCCTTCTTGCTGCTAAGGCTGCTTTCCTGCCTCCACTCTCAAAGGCCCTATACATTCTGGAATTCACACACTTTTGCCTATACTCTCAAAGACCCTATGCACTTCGGAATTCACAGACTTTTTCTTATTTACATACTTTGCAGAAAAAAGTTGGTGAACTTTTTCTCTGTGGTCATTGTTTATAGAAACAAGAATATCTCAGAGACAGTCCTCTTGGAGTAAAAAATCTTCCTTAAATTTCCAGCTTTCAATAACATGGTAACTCAGCAAGTAACATAACTTTTTGTTGGACTGAAAAATATGTCTAGCTGACTCCTTCCAGCATTTTGCGAATTAAGCTAGCATTTGCGGCACCATTTTGCATTCACCCGCCATTTTGTGCCATGATCGAAATAAAGCTTCTGTCTCATACTGTCTGCCTTAGCTGAAAGCAGCCTCAATTGTTTCTCTTTATTATTCAAGGTTGAGCTTCGCTGTACTAATGAATAGATCATTCTGTTTTTGCATGCCTTTCCTAGTAGATAGCCCTGCTCCCACTCTCAGAGAGACGGGCACGGGCTGAGTAACCTTGAAGCTAAGATAATGTGTACCCGGTCTCAGGATGGTAGCTTGTCCTTCTTTACATCCTTTGTTCATCAGTGCCCAGGCTGGAAAATTCCAGTCTGGGCAGGTCTTGGGGGGGTTGGAAATGTATATCTGACTTTACCTTGTGGACGGGGGTCAGTCCCTCGTCAGCCATCTAAGAAAACTGGTCAGACCGGACTCCGCTCGACCGCGTACTAATAAATAACTTTGGTTTGTATTCTATACTATCTGACCAACTCTTCATTTGTATGGAAGGCTGAGAGGTGGTCACAAGTGACCTGGGTGGCCCTAATCGAGCCACTTCCTTCATTTTGACGCAGAGAAAAAATCTGGTAACATTCTCAATCTTGCAGATGAACCCCCCCCCCCCCCCCCCCAAAGTGCAGCCTTTGTGACAACACA
Organism: Triturus cristatus; assembly: GCF_964204655.1. NCBI lineage: Eukaryota > Metazoa > Chordata > Amphibia > Caudata > Salamandridae > Triturus > Triturus cristatus. Next base: position 595,080,958 of record NC_140588.1, read on the forward strand.
AATATATGGCAATGCATTGTGGGCCACAGTAAAGGCAAAACCATAAAATCTTTGGTTAACTAGAAAAATAAACGACAACTGTGTCAGCCAATGATGTGCGAGCTTAGCTTTATGGTTAGTCCAACGGACTGAGAATCTGGATGTTTGGATGGAATTTATAATAGATGTGCCTTGGACTTTTTCTTATTTAATTATTTACTCATTTATTTTTTATAGAGCACAAACTTCACCATATCAGCATATCAGAGTTCAGAGACTTGTACAGAAGGTGTACAAGTACAGGCAGAGATCAACCATAGCTGATTAATAGCATAACAGGGTAGCACTTTTACAGTACAAGAATTACATGAGGGCTGGAGGATTTCAGTGTACAGGAGGTATACATTAGTAAACAAGAGATAAGTACATGAGTGGTGAAAGATTCTCTAGTCTTCTAGACAGTTTTGCTTCTCAGGTCCCAGTGCTAATTCCTCCTTCTTAGTCTTCTAGGCAGTGCTGCAGCTGAATATCTGTTCCCAGCAGTAATTCCCTGTTCTTAGTGCTCTAGACAGTGCTGCAGCAACGTCTCTGTTCAAACATCCACTACAATCCAAATCAAAACACATAGGTAAAAGACATTGTCATTTACAATGCCAATAACTATAACTCTAAAAAATGCAAAACCTATTGAATTGCAAATTCTTGTTTTATGTTGTTGATATATTGTATTTCTTTGTTATTGTTCCGTACTTTTTTTTATATGGTTTGACAATTTTTCTATTGTTGATATTTGTGTTTTTGTGCTTTATGTGTAGAATGTCAATATTTGGGTCCTCAATATTTTTTAGACATTATTTTTGTGTCTCTTTTTTTAGGTACTATGGCCCAGAAGATTAGGCTACCTCCCGGTTCATTTAGAAGCAGTTACTAAAAATGGGCTTGTGTGATCCAGGGCTATAGAGACTACGCATCATAAGGGGCTCCTGAATTTACAGAAGAGTAGGGCAGTGTAATGCTAGTCCTCCACCAGTGGGTGCACACTCACAGGTACAAAGGCTGGGATCTAGACCTCACCAGTATTCATCGATCAGACTAGCTGGCAGGCCAAAGAATGTTTGGACATTTGTCAAAGTTGCAGGGTTATGAAGAACAAAAGGTGGGCCAGAGCTGAACTGTGGTAACTAGGCAGCCACTCCTCGTCTGGTCTGCACATGTATCAAAAGGTCCTTGCGGCATCCCTCCTCCAGTCCTTTAATAGTGGTATAAAGTGATTCAAAGCGCTGAATTCACATTCTGATAAGTGGTTCTGCACAAGCACGATTATCAGCAGAAGCAGAGCAGGCCAAGAGAACTTCAGCAGTGGTCTTCAAACTTGTAGCTATCCAGGAACAAATAGAAAGTATGAAACTCCATATTGCAGGTACAATAGAAGGAAAACCAGTGAAGATCTGTGTTCAAGACTTGGTCAGCAAAATGAAGGGAAGCTACATCACATTTGTTCAGTTTCTGGCAGCTGGGCCATGACTCACTGCCAATAAGATTTCTTGAAGCTAGCAACCTTGAAAGGACAAGGCTATCATATTGGGTTAGAGTTTACCTCCTCAGACAGGACAACCGCATCCATTGACTCCTTCTGGGCCACTGTATACATACAGATAGTAATGTGCTTCTTCCACGGTGCTGCTCCAATATACAAATGGAGCAGCACCCTGGAAGGTGCCCCACGCATGTGGACATAATTTACATAAGAATACACTAGCCATCTTCCCCGGGTGCAGCTAAAGTTCCCTCAAAAACTAATAAATATTGCCATTAGCCAAGGCTTTGTCTGTAGCACCCCCAGACCTTTATTACAAGTGGCTTCTTAATTACGATAGGGCCAGTAACAGCAGTCCACCCATTCCACTCTTAAGGCCTAGATTTTAATGAGGGGCCGAGCAGTTTGAGTGGTCACTTATATTTAGATGCCACACAAGTAGTTTCTAAAAAGCAAAAAGACGGGGAACTTATGGGGATGAAGAAATACACAGTGAGGATAGTGCAGTTGCACTGGGTTCCAGTGACTCTGAGGCATAGATACTAATCTTTCACACAATACAGGCCAGCAAGCAAAGTTGCAGCACTGCATTACTTTAAAGGGAGAGAGCAGAATGCTCAATAATTAGAAAGATATGGAGCATTTTTGCTCTGTCCTTAAGCTAACACACTGTGTGCTGCCTAGTGCCAAGGCAGGCACCCTTGCACCATACTGCAAGGATGGCTGTGTAATGGACAGGATTGTTTCTGTGCAGGAGAGGTCACCTTCCTGCACATAAACGATCCTTGGAGGCATTTTCCTCTTTCCATGTGTATTGCGGAATGCAGCACTCCTAGAAAGAGGAAGTAACGGGGATAAATAAAGTTATTTTTTTTTGTTATGGCTCACTGGGGAAGGTGAAGCATTGTGGTGTATTCCTAAATTGAGTTGGCTTTAGTAAATCTGGGAATACGCCAAAAATCCATGAGTGGCTGCATGGGAACGCCCATGCTCCACCCATGGAGCGCCTCCCAGCTTGTAATGTAATGTAACACAGTACAAGCCGCTGTGTGTATTACATTTCTTTACAAAGCCACACAATGTTGAGCACATTGCCCCTTGCATGGCTTTGTAAATATTTCTGAAGCCTTTGTGGTGTCCTTGACTCACCTTGTGCGACACAAGGACAATGCAAAGGCTGGATAAATCTGGGCTCTAGCACTTGAATCTACAAAGGTTTGTAAAAGACGAAGCATTGTAGTTTTGCTGCACAAACATTGTAAATTATATAACATAGCTTAGTCGTTGAAATTGGTTGAAGCATCACAAGCACATATCATGACTGAGAAAGACATGACAACGCACAGAAGTCCATCCTGCTTTTAGTTTGAACAGTTTACAAGCAAACATGCATTAGACCGAAGGGTACTGCGGCTGTGAACATAAAGAAAACGTGATTGTGTGTCTGTTAGAACAATAACTCATCCCTTATGTTTCTCCCTACTTCCACCTCCAAAGAAGTAATGGATTTTCGCTATCTCACAATGCCATCAGCAAATTGAATTCAAGGCAGCAATTGAAACCCTTATGACGGCAGCCGTGCCACCGAGATGCGAGCAATCACTGCTACTGCTACTGCGTCAGCCCTGCATTACAAATGAAGGCCAGGGTTAATACATTCCTTTAATATGATGTACCGTAGTCCTGTTTTTTCGAATTAGCTTTGCATTTATTGACTGATCAACTTGACAATGGGTATATACCCACTAGTAGAAATGTATTCAGGTAATGCGTGACGTGGTTTTCCGGACGCCTGTGGATGCACATTGATGAATTTTGAGAACAGGATTCATTACCAGAGGAACCATTTTCTTTACCCTACACAGTGTGTGTTTGACGGTGTGAATATATTATACACACCTCGGAAACGGATACGTGTGCTTTAGCCGCAATTGATAAGATCCTATTTCAATCCACAAAGGAATTCAATCAATATATGTGATATGATTTAAAACATGTCTGAAATTGTATGGCGCACAAGAAAAGCCGGGAAGGGGGTGGGGGGCTTAGGGTGAGAGAGCGAGCGAATGCTAGACAATGTGAGAGACAGGGAGCAACAGCGAGAAAGATAGAGCGAGGCGAGGCAAAGGAGAGAGAGAAGGTGTAGTATTCGAGGAACAGAAATACCACAGAGAAGGAGGCAGAAAGAAAACGAGACAAAGAGAGCGCTAGAGTGGGCAACAGGCAGAGAGAGGGAGCGAGAAATTAAAAAATGAGAGATATTTCTCATTGAGAAGCAGGCCCTATTGTTGCGGGTAAAGGCACATTAGGGGCATGGCGAAGGGAATACATCTCCTCTCTCCTCTCTTCGAACCGAGAGGCATGGAATTCCAGCTGCTGTTTTATTCGGCCATAGCCATAGAGCAACTTTTACTGCTATTTGGGGGCTCTATCCTACTGCACATGCTACTCTGTGGGCATCACCTTTTCTCCACAGCCCCTGAGGATAGAAAACAAGCACGCTATACCCTAGCACATTTCCTGAGCCCTGCAGCTACTGTTTTATCATGCCTGGTGCGTGGGTCGGGCTGAAGTCTTTCCCACAGAAAAATAAGGACCATTTGTTCCCTTTCCCGTTTTTGAGATTCCCCAAAGCCTTGGACATGATCCATAAATAGAACTTTATGTGAACTAATTTGTTTTCATTTTAAATGTTCTCTTTCTGATGTTTACTTTAATTATCAATTAGGTCATATGTGGAACTGTAAACACATTTTAAATTTAGGTGATGTTACTAATATTTGTACTACTCGGGACATTACAATTCCACTCAAGCTGGCATAAAACAGGCTATGTGGCAACCCTATGAGTGGGATGTAACACTCTCAAATATTTCAATATTAAGCTATAGGCTATAGACGGGGAGGCAGAGATGTATTTTAGAGGGATTAGATACTTTGGGTGGAAGCTAGGGATGTTGAAGTGAAGAAATAGCAGGATCGGACTGACCGATAGGACAGTCGAGTAGTGCCCGATAGGCTTGTCTGAAAGATCAATGTGTGGGACAGTTTTTTTACCAGTTTGTGGACCTATTTTATGGTCTGGTGGGCTAAGTTTTACTATTGATGTCCCCCGATATTACCACAAATATTGCCTGCAGTAAACACAAATCCATGCAGTCTCCCATACCTTGCAAAATACCCATACACTGCGTCTTTACAAGTTCAAAACAGGACTGATTTGCAAATGTGGGACACATTTTTTAACTATCTAGTTTGGTAAGGGGGCACTTATATTATAGTGCCTGGGCCAACTTTTTTGTCCCAGTCCAACCCTATAGGACAGGTACCTTGGTAAGCTGAAGACAAGAGATACCAGGGTGCAGTAGGTGCAGTGGTACTGGAGCCAGATCATTCACAGTGGCGTAAGATAAAATGATGGGGTCAATTTGCAAAATGTGATGAGGGGGCTCTGAGCCTCCCATATCTCACTGATATTTATTTACCTTGGAATAAATGGAGCCCTCTGAACGGTTGAGGGGCCCCCTAGAGGGTTGCCCCCCCACACCACAGGTTCATCTCTAAACATTCTATTTTAAGCTATGGCCAGCTTAGAAATATGTAGAATTAAGGTGCTCTCAAATGTAAATTACAAAAGAAAAATTTGAGTTTATCAGTGAAATGTTTGACACACTGCCATAAGGAAAACAGAGTTTTAATCAGGTTTTTTGGACTTTAATTGGTGTAAATGCACAGATCATTTAACATAGTATCAGTGGTCACCATTTGTACGTAATTCTATACTGGGAAGGTTGCTTGAATCTGGAAGAAGGGGCTTAGGGTTTGATCTCCTGTGATAAGTGGCAGCCAATTCTTGTGAAAGAGGCAAACACCCGTAACTTAATATAGGCTGACCTGTGAGCGTGTTGCATGCCTGGTGCTTGTGGTGATGAGCTGCCATTTGCTCTACTCTACAGCCAGCATCACTGCAAAGTTTCGGGTAGTTGCACTAATAGAGTAAACTAACCCAGAGTTTTTCTACGCAAATCTGGAGGTACCAGAAGCATTGTTGACAAGCAAGGTTGACAAATTCCCTCCATGTAACCACGGACATTGGTTCCAGTCCTACAGTTCAAACTCACAAATCATTAGTATTCTGTGGGTGTGTCTAATTAATTTAATAGAAGCTACAATGTACAAAATGCTTACATCCCTTTACCACTATCCTCCCCTAAACCCTATATTTACCCTTACACCCCTTTACTACTTCCCACCCCTAAACCCTAAAATTAACCTTTCCTCAATTTACCTCTACCCTACCCTCTACATGCTCTGTTTACACACAGAGTTTAATGTTTGCATCATGGTAACTGTTTGGAAGTAGGTATGATGTAATCTAGGGCTTGAAGGTTACCTCCAAAAATTGGGCCCACCTTGGACCACTCGAATGCACCCTTGGCCCATCCAGATAAAAAATTCCTTGAGCCGGGCCTGTTGAGAAGTGTTGGGTTGCATTACAAACAAGTGCAAACTATATTGCATCTTACTTGTATTTCGAGAGGGAAAGACCCACAGTCATGGATGTTGAAGTGGCCAGACGAAATTAGTTATGTTTTATGCGCTCAGACACTGCATAGAGGTTGCTTTCTATGAACAAAGTTATTTTTTGGTATAAGCTTATTTTATAACTAACCAGGCAATTCAGGGAGTATCTGTGGTACCTCTTCAAAATTGCTGGGTATATGTCTTGGCTCCACACTCTCTACACCAAAAAGCTACCATGTACTCTATTTAAATTTCAACGTATTCACTTTCTGTGTTACTTTACTCTATGCCTATATAGCAGTTGCATATATAGACACTGTTGCCACCCATGGCGGTCCCAGCGTTTGCCGCCTGCAGCGGCCGCATGTAAGAGCGGGCAGGGATGCTGCTGGAGATTCCTGCGCAACTGAAATCTGGTTGCAAAACATTAATATTTTACTAACTGCACACATGTAGTGGTAATCCATTTGCTAACTAGAATGGGCCCCCCAAAGGACCCCTTCACCTTTGAGAATGTTGATGAAAACATTTCTTAAGAGTAGGCTCTTAAGCAATGTTACTGTTGAGGGGTGGAAGACCCAGTCAAACAATACACATAATCCTTGTCAGGATGAACCACAAAAGACATTAAATTAAGCTGTGCTTAATCCACTGGTAGCTTGGCACAATAGCAGTCAGGCTTAACTTAGAGGGAATGCGTAAAGTATTTATTCAGCACTCAAACAGTAATAAAGTGAAAACACAATACAAGAACAAACCAATTTAGAAAAATAGAGTATATTATAATTATTAGCATTACACCAAAATGACAAAAATTTGATAAGAAGAACCGGAGATCTAAATTCCTAAAGTTTCTGGTGAAAATAGTGCCAAAAAGCACAAAGCGCCACTCATGGTAATCTGATTGCACTAAACTGAGGGAAAGTTACAAGTTTAGGCTTACAGCGATGGAGCATGGATCAGATACAGGGACCAAGTTAGCCACGCTGAAGAGTTATCGTCTCAAGTCTGGAACGAATGGTGGAGTTCGCATTGGCGGAGGATGTTGTCGGTCCAAGGAGCAGGTTGGGTATCGCAGATAGTTGCTGCTGTGCATGAAGAGCCGATCATCATGCTGACAATCGATGCTGACCGTCACTGTTAGCAAGAAGAATAGGTCTCACTGGAGCATTGCGTGGGCAGCTGTCATGAACAGTTGCTGTCACCACAAAGTGCAGGTCTCGCTTTAGCTTTGCGTTACTGGTTGTCACAGGTGGTCAATTCTCAGCACGAAGGGGTCACTTTGTGTTCACGAGGAGCCCAAAATTTCTATTCCTTCACCTTTTCTTCAGTAGTAATTTACACTGATGCCAGCAAAGAGTCCAGGATCTGAGGGTCATCCCTTGGGGATCAGGGTTCACTCCGGCAGAGGTCAGTAGCAGGGCTTCGGCAGGTCCAGACACATCAAGTTGGTGCTGGTCAGCTTGGCAGTTGCAGGAAAGTCTCTGGAAGCTTGTTGTGTCCTTGTAGTTCACACAGGAGGTCAGTCAGCTGACCCCTTGAGTTAAACAGTAAACAGTATAAATAGTAATTAAAAAAAAGCAAGACAGTAATGATACCACTCAAATGTATTTAAAAAAAAAGAAAGTGTGGTTAATAGTCACAATACACTGGGACATAGGCGCAAATTGGCGTCAACCTCACTGGACCCAAGTGAGATACAGAAGCTAGCTTGGCCTCACAAGGGCATGGAAATAGAGAAGTTCCGAAACATTACTTAGTCCCAATCTGAAAAGGAACTATGTCGTTTTTCTCAGGAAAACTCTTCTCCACATGGAACAAACCTGAAATTCAATCTGACACTAAGGAAGTACCCTTTGGATACTTTTCACAGTTGGTCCTCTTGACGCTCTGAACCAAAAGGTTTTAGCACCAAAGCAACCACAGGATAACACTCCCAAGGCTCCCAGTACATGAGGGGGAGAACAGAGACTCTCAGAGTGTTAGACAGAAGCAGAAAAGTCCAATGATGGAGCTGTTGCCACTGGTTAGCAAAGATATATCACAGGAATGTTCTCTTAGGCTTTTTTATGCTCCTGCGGCCACCAAGGGAATCAGCTGTATGGTCCCTAAAATATTTCTTACCTTGGGTTTCAAGTAGAAGGGGTTGCAAGTTACTCAGGTCCTTCTCACAGGTTACAGATGCCAAGTGCAGCAGGTTTAGTCTGCCTGGTATCCTTTCACAAGTACAGCAGTTTTCTGAGGAAGGCTGGATGAGGGTCCAGCTTTGTGGGGTTTACCAGCCCAATGGTGGGGACATCCTCCAGAACTAATAGTTCATCTCTGACCAATGTAGTACAGTTTGCAGGTCCTGACCTAACCACTTTTGCAGTAGTTCCTGTTTTCTTTATTGCAAACAGGTTCAAAATGCAAAGGGTCAGGGAAAATCCAAGATAGTGACGGTCTTTCTGCCACACTAAACTCTTATTTGAGGCTGGGGATGTGAGTGAGGAGTGTACTATGGTAATCTTAGTGTTCCCTCACATCTAATACTACAATCCAGTTTGAATCAGGCACTCTACCCACAACAGACCCAGAGACAGACATCTGTTAGAACTAAAGCAGGGTCCATCATCAACCGGATAGAGGATGCACAATAATTGTCCTTGGATCCTGTTCTCTCCCTTTCACATGCACCAAAGTATTACATGAGGCTCAACAGACCTGTCAGGCAGGATTTAACACCATTGCATCAACCGAATTCCCACAACACCCACACTGCATATTCTATTGCACTCAGAGGAGCCATCTCTTCCCAATCAGGACAGCCTATTATGTGCTCCTGGGAGGAGCTTCACACCTCATTCACATTTCTTCCCGAGCTGAGCACAGGCTGAGGCTTGGGTGAAGCTAATGTTAATTTGCTTTCTGACACCTCAGGCAAGCAAAGTATAGCTTTCTAAAAGTTTATTTTCATGAATATGTATTACAAATCCAACTTAACCATAACATTGGATCTTTTAATAACTGTTAAAACTAATGGTTTAAGTATTTATTTAAATGGTCCCATTCCCAAGATACAGTATTAGTATTTTAACCTCTACTCGCAATTTCTACATAGAGCAGCTAGGCCTGCCATAATGGAAATAGCTTTTAGGGCAGTGTCACTGTAGGGACATGTCTCCCACTTTTAAATTCCACGCACCTTACATTGTGGCTACAAGGCTTGCATAGTGGTGACTTACTAATATTTCAAAGAGAGGTCTGTACCTGTTGAGAAGGTATTTTTAACGGATGTATGTCGTTACAACGCACACTTTTACAACGCATGCACTTACAACGCATTTTTTACAACGCAAAATCCATTACAACGCACTACACTTACAACGCATGACACTACAACGCATTTTTAAAAACTACCTTTACAACGCATACCATTACAACGCATAATAGTAAATTGCATTTAAGGTAAGTATTAGATAGTATAGGGGTAAAAATTACTATTCTAACTCCAGGGGGTGCAACAGTAGGGTAAGTGTTGGATAGTATAGGTGTAAAAATTACTATTCTAACTCCAGGGGGTGCAACAGTAGGGTAAGTGTTGGATAGTATAGGGGTAAAAATTACTATTCTTACTCCAGGGGGTGCAACAGTAGGGTAAGTGTTGGATAGTATAGGGGTAAAAATTACTATTCTAACTCCAGGGGGTGCAACAGTAGGGTAAGTGTTGGATAGTATAGGGGTAAAAATTACTATTCTAACTCCAGGGGGTGCAACAGTAGGGTAAGTGTTGGATAGTATAGGGATAAAAATTACTATTCTAACTCCAGGGGGTGCAACAGTAGGGTAAGTGTTGGATAGTATAGGGGTAAAAATTACTATTCTAACTCCAGGGGGTGCAACAGTAGGGTAAGTGTTGGATAGTATAGGGGTAAAAATTACTATTCTAACTCCAGGGGGTGCAACAGTAGGGTAAGTGTTGGATAGTATAGGGGTAAAAATTGCTATTCTAACTCCAGGGGGTGCAACAGTAGGGTAAGTGTTGGATAGTATAGGGGTAAAAATTACTATTCTAACTCCAGGGGGTGCAACAGTAGGGTAAGTGTTGGATAGTATAGGGGTAAAAAATACTATTCTAACTCCAGGGGGTGCAACAGTAGGGTAAGTGTTGGATAGTGTAGTGTAATATTATGCGTTGTAATGGTAGGCGTTGTAATGGAATGCGTTGTAAAGGTAGTTTTTAAAAATGCGTTGTAGTGTCATGCGTTGTAAGTGTAGTGCGTTGTAATGGATTTTGCGTTGTAAAAAATGCGTTGTAAGTGTAGTGCGTTGTAAAAGTTGCGTTGTAAAGGTTGTTCCCCATTTTTAACACGTTTCACTGCAGGTTTAGACTGGAGCAGTCAGTTTACAATGGTAGGCCACTAGTGGATGGTACAATAAGGCCCAGATTCTTTCCGACCGACATCTTAATTATTTAGGTATTTGCAAAGTTTTATATAGCGCTGGCTAGACCCTGAGGTATCAGAGCTTTACATTAGAATCAGTGAGTTACAGGTTACATAATTACTTAATCCAACAACAAAGACCTCACAATAATCGTCACTTTCCATCAATTTTTAAATGTAAATACGTAGGATTACTCATAGGATAATATATAAATCAATTTCCCCTAGATCAGTCGTTCTTTTCATGAACTCTGAAAAAAATCCCCTGTGCCATGCAAATTAGTATTTAATAATTCCCAAAATGGGAAAAAAGACCAACCACAAATTAAGTCACTCAACCAGCACCCATCAAAAAAACATATATATATCTCATAAAGATGGTGAGGTGCAGAGAAAAAGAGTGGAGAAATGAGAAAGTATCTCACGTGCGCACCACCAGAGGAGCTGCTGGCGGGTACTCACCAGCTTGCCCATGTTTTTATCATCATTGATAACCTTCTCATAAGAAGAAAATTGTGTCCAGAACAAAAGAAGTGTGAAAAAATTATTTTAGAAAAAATGTAGGCAAAACCCAAAAAAGAAATAGAGAGACCTGTGAAGTCTCAAGTAAAATTGGGTCTAACTCACGTATATACTTCCAATTTCTTTATTTCATTGCGTGAATTATCCCATGGTTAAAAACACAGTCATGTTGTTTAACCACATCAAGGATGGCCAACACTTCTCTGGACCTTTTCACTTAAGAAAGAGTGACTGCGAATAAGCAAAAAGGAAAGACAAGGCTGGTAATTCATGAGAGACACCACCCATTCCCATCCAAAAATTCAAGACAGGTAGTCATGACAACATCAACTAAGTTAAAATCAACTGAGTTGAAATAGCAACTACATAACATGAGGTTATCAAAGGTATTTACCTAGTGAGAGCCACGGGCCCGTATACCAGCTCTCACTTAATTGTGGGGGTATGTGCTATGTACACTATTCTCCCCATCTGCAAGCACCTCTGTTGCTCACACCTTCCTCTGCGAAGACAGACGCTTACAATGAAATAATGAATGTATTAAACTAAAATCCTATACCAACATCACCAATTCATCTTATGTGCCCTACATTATGCTAAAGCTAAGGATTGAATTTGAACAGAATTTAGACATCAGGAAGTTAATATCCATCCATGACGCGTTAAAAATCTTATTCAGGTCATGCCTTCTAGAGCCAAGAGTGCGTTTACACCTCTTCTCTTTACATTTCGTTTAGTTGGAAAAAATGTGCCATAAGCCTTTTCCCACAATTTCAATGCACACACACCCCTTAAGAACAGCCAGCTCGCCAACCATACTCTGACCGTTAGCGCTACAAATGCACGCGGTCACTCGTCCCGGCAACAATCCGAGCCAGTGTGCGTCTTCAGTTTTGAAGCGTCTCTTCTCCTTCCGGTTCTTCTCAGAACGTGAACAGCACAATCGGAATCGGAAGAAACGCGTCGGACTACGTGTGGCCGATTCAGCGCCCATCTTGGAGGGATCAGTCTCATCTCGACTACATAGCTAATGTTGCCCAAACAAAATACAATTTTATATGCAACACAGCCACCTTTCAATGTCGGTGCAACATGGTGATGTCTCATGATGTTATGCTGTAACAATGCAATTTCATTTATAAAACCACAGTACTAAAAACCAATTACAAGTACAGAAAGGTTTATTTTTTGGACCATTTAGGAACCGAGTCAAATCACGGGCACAAATAAGGGCGCATAAGAAGGCTAAAAAACTAGACATCCTGAAGCATGTATACCTTCAAAAAGCCCAGACAGTTTATTCACAATAGTAAGGGCACAAGATTATCTGACCCAACATTATTGACCACAAGGGAGCAGTGCTATATATGCTATCAATGTCTATCTAGTGATCTTATTCCATTCAATTTGGTCATTAAGACCAATTTGGTCCGCCTTCTCAGAGTAAATCCAACGCGCTTCTTTCATTGCAAGTGTTCTCTCAATGCTATTGAGGTCACCCATTGCTTTTTCCAACACCTCCCACTTCACTGCCCTGTAGTTGTGTTGTTTATCTTGGTAATGTTGAACCAATCTCGTGGTCAACTTTCCATTTTTGATTGTACTTAGATGTTCTTGTACCCTCACTTTGATTTTTCTAGTTGTGAGGCCAATGTAGTGTAACCCACATGGGCAAGTTAATCTGTAGATGACGTTGGTTGAATTGCAATTGCTAAACCTGTTCAGGTGCCACGTTCTCCCATTCTGTAGCTGCACACTCAGAGTTTTTTCTGTGAGCTCACATACTGAGCACCCCCACACGGGTAGTGCCCAGATGGAATAGATGTGTTCATTGTTTGCTGTAAAGGCCTCGTGTGGACAAGCCTGTCCTTAAGATTCTGCACATGCTTAAAAGCAAACCTAGGTTGGGGCATTTTGTAATTATTAATAGATAACAATGACTAATGCTTCCTAATCACCTGACGGATTTTAGTCGACAAGGGGTCAAAAGTTAGTACGACAGGCAAGCAATCATTTTTTCTTTTGGATTCCTTTCCAATAAGGCCTCCGTGGAGTATTATGTGCTCTCTAACAAGCTCTGTTGAAAATTCTTCTAGGATATGCACGCTGCACCAGTCTTTCAGTTAAACTTTCAGACTGTTGCAAGTAATCCCCAGTGGAAGAGCAGTTCCTCCGGTACCGAAGAAACTGCCCCACCGGGAGGTTATCCCTCACAGCTCTGGGATGAAATGATTGGTAATGTAATAATGAGTTCTTATCTGTGGGTTTCTGATGAACACTCGAAGTTAGCTTGTTGTCAATCACACCAATGTCCAGATCCAGATAAGTCGCCTTCTCAGTACTTATGCTCCAGGTAAATTTTAAGCACTCATCACGATTATTCAACCATTCCAAGAATTTGTAAAGATGGCTCTCAGTGCCTGACCACACACACAAAATATCATCAATGTACCATCTTACTTAGACAAGTATAGACATAAGAGAAAAGAAAAAAAACATGAATTTACACAATAATGTGAGATTATTAGTGCGTACACACGTCTTATGGTGAGTGAAAAGGTAGAGGGGGAATGGGAAATGGGGATAGCGAATGCAGGTAGGAAAACACAACGGGGAGGTGAGGAAAATGATGTCCGATGTCTGGCTGGGTAGGTGCCGGCCGAGGGGTGAACCAGAGCCAAACTCCTCTATAGCTGCATATGACAGCTCCACCGGGCATCAGCCAAAGTTGCTCGGGCACCGCGGTAAATACAGATAGTTTTGGTTTCCGCCCAGGGGGCATCATTAAAGTTCCATCAAGAGCACCAGTCACGGTGTTGCTGGAAAACGCCGTCTGCCTCATCCTACAGCTCGCCCCCAGGTCAAGAGCAGAGAGAGGAGAGGTGGAAGGGACAGTTACAAAGTCCGCAGATCTTCCCCATTCCCAGCAGCAGTCTCTTGTTGCGGTGCTGATGTTGGTCACAATTTTGCCTGGAGTGGGGGGTTCAGGCCGGTGTGTCTTGTCTGTTCATCCCTGGCCGCTGCTCCGCCCCTCCCCTCAGCGTACTTGGTTCATTTTGAAAAGGCCTCCATTTTGGTCACAACGGCTGCCATATTAAGGTCAGGCAAGCCGCATTGATTCTCTGCTTAGCATGGGGGGAGGGATGGGGCCCACAGCCCTCTTCTCCGTCTCCCAGTGCGCGAGCTGTTAAAAATCACTCCGGCTGTCAAGCCACCTCTTCCCCCCTCACCGATGCCGGAGATGGCCCACAATCACAGGCCGTCTCTGTATCCCGGGCTGCTCACCTGCAAATCTTCACTGGGTCCCAGACTTTCCCCCGGGATCGTTCCGCCTCCGCTAGGCCACCTTCGTGCAGCCGGGCTGCTTCTTGTACCAGCCGCGGGGTCCGGAAGGCATGCGCATGCTTTCAGGATGCTCCTATTTACTTTTCAGATATAGCTCAGCAATCCGTGTGGGCCCCTGGTGCGCCTGATGCAAAGCGGGAAGGTGCAGGCAAAGGGAAACCAGGGGCCGATCTGGCGTAACAGGCAACATTTCGCAAACTCCCCCACTGGTTGGGGTGACATGATTGTGTCCACTGTCCACTACACCCCATACACCAGAGCTGTATGTCACCATGGATATGGGTGCGTTCTGCATACTGCGGTCTGTCCAGCACATCTCTGCCACTCTTGGCATTGTGTGCTTTCCCAGTCATGGTTCTCCTGCCTCCTTCACACATGCCTTGTCGCCACCTCTCCCCACATTGGGCTAGTGTGTGGCTGAGGTGCCATGCCATTGATGGCTCATGTTCACAGCTTGCCCAGGTTACCATTGTGAGTTGTTCGGTCATGTCTGGTGGGTGGGCATGTTGTTTGGCATGTTGGTTTTGATTTTGTGACGTGTGCATGTCAGAGTTGTGAGTTGCATGGTTGTGGAGTTGAGGTGAGTGGGGTGTTCATTTGGAACTTGCCAAGGGGCTGTGCATTTCCCTTGGTGCCATCCTGGGGACGCTGGTTGCTGATGGACTGTCGGAGGATGGAGGAATCGTGCACAATGGCTGGGTATTTGGAGGCAAGATTGGTGTTGGCTCCACAGTGTTTGGTTGTTGCCTGCACATTGATGTGAGACGTGTGCTTTCTGTTGTGGTGATTGTGTGCTGTGTCGGCAGGGGGCACATGTATGACATGTGTGCTGTGGATTATCCCCGACACGTGCATGCATCCAGCTATGGCGTACTATCCTTGCTTGGTGTCCAGCGGATCCTGCGCATTGTGTTGGACGTATAGGGACTGGGGTGACAGGCTGATGGTGTTGTCCAGGTCAGTTGTGAGGGACTTGGATGTGGCTGGCTGTGTGACTCCTCTGACTGTGGCGGGTGTTGGCTGGGGGTACCAGGTGCCAACAAGTGCAGAACACCGGGCATCTTTGTGTGGGGTTGGCTGTTGGTTGCCCGCTGTGTTGAAGCCGTCAGCCTGTTGGGCGATGTTGGACAGGATGCGTAGGATGGTTGTCCTTTTGAGCCTGTAGTGGGGAATGACATTGTCAGGTGTTGGGTCTGTGTGGCTGGTGCGTTTCCTGGGGATCCGCTGTCTTTGTCTGCACTGCCTCTGTGGTGGTCCAGGTGGGGGGTTCCAGGTGGGTGTTGGGGTCCTGGAGTGGTGGCGGTGGGTGTGGTGGCCCTCTTGGGTGTCCGGCCCACATGACTGGTGGCTCCATGGCATCTGTTGCCCTTAACCCCTTGAGTGCCCCGCCCTTTCCCCCTCCTGTGCCGGCCCTTTCATTAGCGGACGGGGTCCATGACGAGATAGTCTCGTCATGGGCACAGCGCAACCGCGCTCCATGACGAGACTATCTCGTCATGGGCACAGAAGGGGTAAGATGTGGCTGTGGGCTGGTCTCCCTTTTGTGGTGCAGACTGTGGTCCGACTTTGCACCAGGTCAGAGCAGGTGTTGTTTTCCTGCTGCTAACGCGCCTTATTGCCTGTTTTGTGCTCTTATTGCAGTTCTGGTTGGTCGTTGTGAATGTTGTGGAGTGGTGTTGTGGCGGCTTTGGGCACGGGAACGCCTACTCTGCATCTCATTGGCGATAGTTGCGGGGGTCTTCTGTGACGATGTTTTTTGCGGCTGCTATCGTGGGTAAACTGGTGCTGTGGGCTGTTAACACCAGCTTGTGAATGGGGCGATCGATTTATTGCAACTTTGGCTGCGATAAAGTGCCATTAACTCGGCGATATCTCCTTGTGAATATGGCCCTATTTTTGTAGCTATCCTACCAACGTGTTCCTTTACACATATAATTTTCACAGCGACCAGTCGGACATCTTGAATTGTGTCATGTTCCTTCAGGATACTTTAGTTTGTTTTTGTTTCAATCTATTTATTAATTTCATTTCACTGTACAATAAAATTGCAGGAACTAAGCAGGACAATTTATAATGTCTGGTAGCAATACTCACAATTGACAGCAAGTGTCAGCAGGAATGAATGTCCTAGGTTACAGGAGAAGAAAAGTAAGGTTAAATATCAGTCCCTGATTGACACATACAAGCTAACAATGGTCAGTTGGAAAATAGATGAAATCTGCAGAATAATCGACATTGCGAAATATCAAGTCCAACATGAGGGATGTAAAAACAGGTTTGTGTTTCAGACACAATACACAACAGCAGAAGAAACGAAAACATCAAACCAACCCACATTCCACAACTGACATATTGATTACAAAGCATACACAGCACCACTCTTTGTTTGAGCGGAAATAAGTACCTATAGAAACAAATCTGAAAGGTGGGACTGATAGCCATCAGTGTTTGACTTTGAACCATCAACAAGGGGGAGGAGGTTTTCTGCTCCCACCTAAGGTAAGCCCACAGTACAGGTGGTGGCGATGTTAGTGTTGTCTGGAGTGCAATCATGATAGTGTCCCAGCAATTTGCGAAAGGGTATTTGTGTAAGTCGAGGTTATCTTAACTACGCAGGGCAATACTTTCAGCCCGAGCCCAATGGGGCAGCGAGCGTGTCCAGGCTACCAGTGGTGGGTTTTCAGGTGAGTTCCAACTGTGAGTGATAAGGTGCTAGACCATTAAAAAACCTAGATTCAGGAAACAGGAAGTAGTTTATGTTTTCTTTGTCTATTATAGAGACCCAGAAGACATTTAACCCATGTATGGAGATCCAGGCAGCAAGTGCACGTAGACAAGTGGATTGTAACATCCAACCAGTAATTCTGTAAATGTGTACAGGCCCATAGCATATGGAGAATGTCAGCATCGATCTGCTGACATCTACGGCAAGCAGCATCTGTATGATGATAATAGCAATTATTTTTTGTCAGGTGTTAGGTAAGCCTGATGCATGATATAGAATTGAATATGCTTAAATCAGAATTTTGTGCGCTATATGCACTGGGCATTCCAACAAAGAGGCCCTTTCTTTATCTGTGCAGTGACATTTCAAATTGGCCTTCCATCGCCGGCACAAGGCTGAAGTGGTGGGGCAGTAGGAATCCGAAGAGAGTCAGCAAACCAGCGGACGAGGTGTCTACGAGACTCCATGACATGGCAATATTGTATCATTAGATGGGCCGGGTGTTCACCAGTCATGTCGCCTCATCTGCAACCTAAGGAGCCAATCACGGAGTTATGTATGAAAAATCGACCGGGGGCGTAAGCCATCCTCTTCTATTAATGACTCATATAGAAATAGGGTGCCCTCCCAATAGAGATCCCCTAAGATGTGTACGCCTGCGGCATGCCATACGATTAGTTTTGTTAAGAATGAGAATCTGCCACTCCTGCTTGTCCTGAGTATCACCAATGCTGGTTCATAAGAAACAACAGAACAAGTGAGGTGTAGACACCTGCGGTAGCATCGATATGCTACTCCCAGCAAGAATGAGTCAGGTGGTAGGTGGTTTTGCCCGTGTGCAGGGGTGAAACAGATGCAGAATTATTTTGGGAATGGCTCCACACGGGAAAGGTCATGCCTGTGTCTTCCAGCTGCAAACTCATCAATCGCCTGGCAATCCACTGGATTTGGGAGGCAAGTTAAAACTGCTCAAACTGCGGAACTGCAAGTCCACCCTAATCTGTGGGTAGGTATAGTTTTGCCAGCACTACCCTGCATCTGGACCTATTCCAGATGAATTCCTGCACCTGACCAGCAAAGTAACAAAAGTACGCTGCTGGGATGTATAAAGGAAGGTTAGTAACATAATACAAAAGCTGTGGCAGGACCACCATTTTAAGGAGCGCCACACAACTCATTACGGATAAGGGCAGTGTGCACCAAAAGGACATCTGGGGGCACAAGGATGTTACAACATGGGCGATGTTACCATCAAAGAGGTTCACCGTAAGGTGATTTATATGCACTCCGAGGTAACAAAAAGTGTTAATTTTCTAATCCATATGTTATCCGTTTTGAAAGAAATGCGGGTTAGGGGCATTGATCATGAAAGGGAACAGACAGGACTTGGTCCAAATAACCTTCAATCCAGAAAGGGAGGCAAATGTGTCTAGTTTCAAGGCTATTGTGGCAGGGATATCATGTGTGTCTCGAAGATAAACTAATATGTCATCAGCGTATACGGATATAATGTGAGTCCTATTCTCTTAATGTATGGCCCATGGACCTACCTGATCACTAAATGCAATTGCCAGGGGCTCTATTGCTAAAGAAAGAGTAGAGGGGCAGCCGCGGCCCGTGGAGGGAGGTCCGTGGGGCGGCAAGGCGGGGTGGGGGAGGGGCAGGGTGGGGGCTTCTAAAAACCGGTATATGGATAATTGCAGGTAAGTAAACAATTAAAACAATAAAACGAATTTAGTAGCGCGCGCTGCATCGCAAAATGCGATGCAGCGCGCGCTACGAAATTCGTAGAAGAAATTCGGGAAATTCGGGAAGAAAATGTGCAAGATTAAAAAATGCAAAGGTTTTAACCAAAAAAGATTTTAATGGCAGGAAAACCCAGCATTAATAAAAACAAGTGAAATTGGATGTGTCTTGCTGGTTTGAATTGACCAGAAACATCCTACTCATTACTGGTCGGTCGACATGTTTCAGCTTCTGCACGTATTACACGAAGCTTTCTTCAGGACACAAAAACACCACGGCGGTGTAAGCACGCTAAGGCTTACCCTAACCTGTGGTGCAATAAACCAAAAAAACTCACCATTTTGTAGAGGACTTTCAAGTGTTTCCCAAAAGCCCAAAGTGTCTGCAAAAGAATGAGAATAACAAATAATAAATATTTTCTCTATTCTTGCAAAGCTTATTTGACAATCAAAATACAGTATTTTGTGTTTAGTCAGAGTGATCTGTCTGGAGATAATATTTATATTTCAACAGAAGACTGTGAATATAATACATCTTTTAGTCAACTGTTAGCTATTAATTTTAAGTGGCAAAACCTCTTAATTGGTCTTAATAATCGAGTCTATGAACTCGTGACCACAGTCTTAAGATTTACTGTAGGAAAAACGATTCTCTGAACATGACTAAAAAAGGCAAAATTATATTACTGGCTAAAGTGGAAAAACCTAATGCAAAAGAGGGCATTCAAGAGGTTCTTTTAGCAAATCTGAGTGATTTGTCATATATATATATATATATGTGCATATACAATTATACACGTAAGATTACTTCTTGTTTTGTATCACACACTCTTATGTTTATGTGGTTGCCAGAAACTACTCCCTTCTTGGTTATAAGGAGTTTCTAGTGGCCTCCGAGTAAGCTGGCACAAAGTAATTAAGTTTTATATACTCGATAGGGGCATACTGACCTCAGTCCTATGCTAAATCTATAGGGTATATTATTCCAATGCGCAGAGCCTATTTGGGAAATAGGAACTACACTTACACTACATGGTGCCCAACGTTTGGTAAGGCACTAATTTAATGCTAGATACTGAGTAACTCAGTCATACTTTTCTCAGAGACCCCCACTCACATACTCCATAAGACGTCTGGAGTGAGTAGGGTTAAGTATCCGCCAAAAACTGAAAAGGACTAAAATCCTATATATTAGCTGTTTGGTTTGTTCAATGTTGCAGGATACAGTGTTCCAAAATATTGTGCATCTTATCTTTGTTTCCTTCAAACTTGTTCTACATTTTTCAAAAACAATGTCTTTTAATGGGGATACTAACACCGAGAACGGTGTAGGTGCGGCTGACAGTTGTAACAGCTTTTAATTTTACAGGTTTAAATGAAACCGATGACGGTGTTCTAAACATCCCTTCAAACTTAAGGAGAGCTATCACTCTAAAACTTATAAAACACGGCCTAACACCAAGAGGTTGTACAGCTTGTTTCGAGATAGAGGGACACAAATCCTTTTAGACAGAGGTATTCTACTCATGGATTGTATTCCCAGAATCAAATCCAGTAAAAAAAGTATTTCACTTCTTTAAAGAAGATGAACCTCCAGAGGAATATATTCCTTTTGAGGATATTGAAATTCCACTCACATACCAGGAGCATAATCTCTGGTTTAAAGGCGCCCTAAAACATCCCAAAAATATTACCAGGCTCGGTCCACTAGGGAGACCAGGAGCAACATGGCCGATTCTAGCCGTCTACACACCTCATCCTGGCATCAAAGAGATGTCAGATGACTAATTACTCACTCAACTACAAGAGTTAATAAAAATCTACAGACAATTAGTC
Organism: Triturus cristatus; assembly: GCF_964204655.1. Taxonomy (NCBI): domain Eukaryota; kingdom Metazoa; phylum Chordata; class Amphibia; order Caudata; family Salamandridae; genus Triturus; species Triturus cristatus. The sequence goes on from NC_140588.1 coordinate 595,101,594, forward strand.
CAATATGTCATGCGGACTTTTACAGTCCAACCACCAATGAGCATTCCAAATCAAACCCCTCAACAGGGGTATATACTAAAAATGACTCCACAGACTTTACATACAGTTGTGGGTAAAATACCCACAAAACGTGAACAAATTCCATTCTGGGTAGCTCAAAAAATTACTCAAATTGAAGCAGTATTTCCAAATACTAGCCCTTATGAGAAACACATAATCCTAACATTCTGTTTACCAATGGGGATCACACCACAACTGGAAGACTGCACCACTTGGGGCACAGTCTTTGCTGCCATCTATACTAAAACACATGGTGTTCCGTCAATTGCAGTAATACCAGATGTCCTGAAACAAATTCAAAACAAATACGGGGAAGAGCCTGCTCTGACTGTAGGTATGAAATTACTGAAAAACTTCGACCAGGACTCAACAATAATATTATCTAATATTATAGGGGAGGCAGCATCGGTGGCGATCCACCAATGCTTAAGGGAATTTGATGTAACATCAACATGAACTACCCAGAATAATAGAAAAATCTTATGCAGAATTAGGCAGAGGCAGTTTGGGTGAAAAACCTTTGAAGCCCAAACTGTCTGAAGGTCCTGAGAAGGACTCTATTAAACAAAATCCTACATCTTCTAAAACGAAGTGGGAAACTAATGAACAAAATTCAAAAGAGAAACGTTCTCAATCCCGAGGTAGGTCTCCTCAAAAGGAACCCACTGAAAGGAGGTATAACCTCAGGAATAGGGATAATTTAAGAAAACCTGACAGGTATCAGGATACTGATACACGTTACTCTCGTACCTTTCAGATATCATCACAGGCATCAGAAAGAAGAGGATGGTCAGATCACAAAGAAGAATGTGTGAAGTCCAAAGACGATCAACACATTCAGAAAAATAATTCAAAACCTCAATTCACCAAAAAGAAGGTAGCAGGTCTGAAGGTCAGACATGCCGAGGATACTGAGAACACAACTCAAGAACGGAGAATGGGCTCAGACAATGCTGGACAGTGCATCAGAATTAACAATAGCTCACCGGAACCTGAAGGAACTTCTGGAGGTAGTGGACTTGAATTAGTACATCACAGTAGAGACTGTAAACACCATTGTTAGTACTCCACAAAAGTTATATGAAATAACACTCCGGATGGAGGGAGATATACCAAGAAAAGTAAAAGCGCTCTTTTGGGAGAAACTTTCAAGGGGTTATGATATACTTCTAGCATAACAGGACTGACCACCAACATTTGTCAGGGAGTGCCCACATGGCAAGGACATCATTATGCCAGCTTTCTCCAACCATATTCCAATTCACCTAAAATATACTTATGCCAGGAAATGGGCAGTTGCCCAGGCCCCAGCATTATACAAAAATCATGTAGGATGGGATGAGGACTCACCTCACCACAAAATACAGCTAAAAAATCAACCTACTGCACAAAGGCAGTACCCAATAAAGCAAGAAGCTAAAAAAACAGGTCAGGGAGATCTTAGATCAACTTGAATACCAAGGGGTGATTGAAACATGCACCTACTCAATGAACAATCTTCTGTTTCCTGTATACAAACCAGACAACGAAAGAGTATGGGTGAACTATAAAGGAGAGTAAAGCCAGTACACAAAATCCATCAGATTTGTTAAAAGAACCCTCACTCACCAACCTGGTTGGTGACATGCTTCATCATTGGGCTCCCACCAGGGAGGTCGAATACCTCCCCGATGTGCTACTACGCCTGCTTACAGCGGAGCTGGTGATTGAATGTAATGTACAAGTGCAAAAAAGTTGAGTGCAAAAAAATAAAGTGGATAAAAAATGCCTGGGTTTTAGACCAAAACTATTTATTGTGGTAAATCCGGCATTTGTTAAAAAAGGGTGTTAAATAACTATTACCAGATCTGGTCAGTTATCCCTTAAAGGGCAAATAATAGTGGTCAACATGTTTCTGCCTTTGTAGTATATTTACCAGGCATTCATCAGGACCTCGCTACCCCGGTGGTATGCACACGCTAAGGCGCACCCAACCGTTGGTAGTAACAAAAAAACATAAAAGACTCACGGTTTTACCAAGAACTTCAGGATTTCTGAAGAACAAATGTGGCTGTAAAAATAAACAGAAACACAAATGAAAATGTATAATATACAAGGGACGCAATGCATAAATTAGGAGCATGCCATTGTGTGATAATGAAAGAACAGGCGTAGAAACTCCCTTCACCAATTGGATACCATGGTTCAGTAACTAGGTGCTTTGTAAAAGCTTTTAGATTAAATAACAGATATTATTTCAAGACATATTAGAATGAGTATGCTGCACGACTATATGGATTATAGAATCTACTAAACCCAAGGTGCCTTACGAAAAGCTGTAATTATAGACAGTAGGTATTGTGTCAATACACTGAAAGTGGGCTCTGTAGTGATAAATCAACTTTAGGAAACAAATTCAACTCATAAGTCACGTAACTTTGGAGCCCCAAAGATGGCATAGATTGGATGAGACCATTTGTAGCGAGTATTTTCAAAGAAATACAGAATGAACTTACATGGAGCTAAAGTAAGCCTCACATCATAGATCCAGGAGGGGGGGTGCGCACTTATTGTCACACTCTGAGAGATGGATAAAAGTAAGTCTCGTGAGTTGCCCTCTTAAAACATATCCAGCAAAGAGGAAAGCAAGTCGCTAGTTGTAACAGCGCACCGCTCCACTTACTTCGTCAAAGCGCTGCACCCGCCGATACACCTACTGCTCCCTCATTCACGGACCCCGTGGATACCGGCCTCTATTGGTCAGTTGGTTAAATGTCGGGAGTGACCAATCGGTACATGCAGCATCGCACATCACATGACTGTGTAACAATCAATGATGGAGATAGAATTCGGCGTGTAGCGTCACTCGTCATGTGACTATGTTACACCCAATTACGGAGAGGGAAGTAGAGGCGTGTCGTTCCGATGCTCGATAAAGCGCTAGAACGCTCACCTCCTTTCTCCTACGTATTCTCCTCAGGTTTATACTAATGGAAATGTGGACAAAAAATAACACAAATCAGAGCTAAATTAATAGATATTGTTAATAAAGATTAATGCTAGTACAATGATTCCCCTAGCATTGCTTGCTCATTGTAAGTAAAATATCCGGAATATCCCGATGTCTGGGACTCGGCGTGTGACATAATACATCACGTGACCTTTGAACTCCCAATTATTGGAGAGAAAACAAAAAAGTGTCATATGAACATATCAACAGAGCACTAGAATGATCGCCTCCTTTTTCCACGAATCCACCTCAAAACTTTATTAGGTGGAAGAGCGGACACGAACAGGGAGACTGAATTAAAGATGAAGCTGCCTATAAAAGTAACCTTCACCTTCTATCTCTCCTCATATCTTTATTAAACCAGAAGGGCAAACATTGACAGTGAAATTCAAATCAAGCAATGGCTACTAATGAAGATTGGAAATGGGACAGTGGCCATATAGGTACATATCTGTTTAGTGACGCATAACTGTGACCCAAGGTATATTATCCTTAAGTCCAGTAATGTGAGTAGCTAAACGATAAACCCACCGTTGCTCTTTCTCATATAATCTTTGGGCTGTGTTGTTACCTGCTGGCAGGTGTTCAATGATAGTCCAATTTAAATCTTCAATTGAGTGATTGAACCGAAGGTAATGGTCGGTGAGTTCGGTGGTACTGCGCCTACACCTTACATTACTCCGATGTTCACATACACGTCGTTTTATCTTTCTTGTTGTCATCCCTATATAACGCAGTCCACACAGACAGGTTATAAGGTAAACTACATTGCTGGTATTACAATTTGTGTGTAGCCTTTGTGTCCAGACCTGTCAGTTTCTAAATCCAAGGTTTTACTTGCTTTTGTCAAGTGACATACACTGCACGGGTAGTGCCCCGTTATCTTTGGTAAATCCCATGCATTACATACTGTTTGTTCACCCATAGTGATAGTTTTCATTGGGCGTGTGTGTACTAGAGCATCTTTGATGCTTCTTGCTTTCTTGAAAGAAAAGAATGGTTCATCCCATTTCCTATTATTACTCTTAAGAATCCGCCAGTTCTTACGTATGGAGTTAGTTATTGCATTAGAAGCAGTGCCGTAGGTTGTTACACATGTAAGAGGAACACTTGTGACAGTTTTATCTATGTCTTCTAAAGAGCTGCCTTTACTTTACTACTCCTAAACTGAGAAACATCCTAACTTTAAGACTTTCGGTATTCACAGAAGGCTTTTAGGAGTCCTAAAGTTAGGAGTCCTAACTTTACTACTCCTAAACTGAGAAAAATCCTAACTTTAAGACTTTTGGTATTCACAGAAGGCATTTAGGAGTCCTAAAGTTAGGACTCCTAACTTCTGTGAATACCAAAATGAGTAAGTGCCTTCTGTGAATACCAAAATGGGAGTAAATTTAGGATTTTGCCTTAAATTAGTTCTGTGAATCGGGCCCCTGGTGCATAAAAAATATAAAACCACATTGGACATTTCAAATGGTTTCTTTTGTCAAAACATAGCACATGACAGCAGGTACTTAACAGCTTTCTCAATAATGGGGACCAAGCGTCCATTTTGTCAACTCCCACAAGGATTCAAAAACAGCCCAGGGTTATTCTCAGCAAGGTAACAAAGTTACTACAAATTTATGATGACGAGGCATTGTCATATGACGATGACGTCTATCTGACAGACGATGACCTAGATAGGCACTTGAACAGAGTGAGTACCATTATACTGGGCTTCGCCTCTGAGGGCTATAAATTCAACTTTAAAAAATCAAGAATTGCTCATCTCAACGTCCTTTTCCTAGGATATGAGCTTTCAAGTGAAGGCAAAAGCCTGGCAGCTAACTTTTTAGAAAAGTGTGCACTGCTCCAACCTCCAAAAACGCTGAAAGATTTACAATGCATCTTGGGTTTCCTAAATTTTTGAAGAACTTACATTCTAAATTACACAGAAAGGGTTAAACCTCTCTACGAATTAATCAAACCTGATTTTTCAACAAAACATTGGACACAGGAACACACAGACATCCAGCGTTCACTCCAAGCTAACATGTTAGCAACAAATCACTTACAAACACGCGTAAATAAATGCAATTTAGTGATCCAAATAATTTCGGGTCAATGCAGATTCACCTATTTAACATTTAATGAAGGCGAAAAAGTACCAATAGCATACAAATCACATTTGTATATACAAGTACAAATGCGCTTCACTTCAACAGAAAAATACTGACAGCAGTTCGAACCGCTGTAGCAAAAGAAAGAGCACTAGCTCAGGGGAAACACATTGTTGTCGTGACTCCAGTACCAGCCTTAGAGGCGGTTACAAAAGCGAGCATTCCAAATGCAAAAGCTTAACATCCTAGATGGATACAATGGGTCAATTCTCTTGCTGCAACAGATGTTGAATATGTTTTTTGATCCTGATTTAAAAACACAAGCGTTCCTGCAATATGAACATGAATGTCCTCTGCCCACTGAAATACTGCCTCTCGATCAGTACAAATTTATAATTTATACTGACGGATCAGCACAACCCGCTACAGGGAGTAAGCAAGCTTACAGAGCAGCATACGCAATCGTTAAAAGGTTGAATGCGCTATGGTAACTTCTGACCAATGGTCACTAAACCTCAATCTCTAGGAGATTGCACAGCTCAGCGAGCTGAACTACAAGCATTCAAACTGGCACTTGAAAGTACAGATCGCGAATTCCCCACACTTATAGTGTGCGATTCCTTTTACTGTGCTCAGTCATATAATTAATATTTACAGAATTGGCTTCAAAACGGATTCAAAGATGCAAAAGGTGGCACATTAAAGCATAAAATGCTTTGGGAACAAGTAGTTCAGTTGGGAAACAAACTACCAAAAGCTCACGTGATACACACGCTGAGTCATCAACGTAATAGCGTTCACATTGCAGGGAATTCATTGGCTGATGAAGCCGCAAAGGGGGCTGTTCAGATAGCTTCCGTAGCTGCGATCACTCGTTTAAAAACGAGAATAGACAGTGAGTTATAGTTGGCTGTCAATGCTTCAAGCAGAGGCAGTGGTGCAGCGTTACCAAAGAAATTTCCACTGAAGTACTCTTATGTAATTGATGTGAACAACGTTCCTTTTGCTCGAATCCCTGGAGTGGGGGATAGGATAATTCCAAACATGGAACGTAAAGCAGCTTTATGAAGCACATCTTGGGGAGGGTCTGTCACATCAGGGGATCTCTACAGCAAAATTAACATTAAAAGAGATGTACTGGTGGCCTGGGATGAATACACTGATTCACATCTTCATCAATGACTGCAGAGACTGCAATAGACAGCGTAGTGCAGAACGCCATCAGACACCAGACTACGAAGTAGCCTGCCCAGTACGGACACCATTGTTAGACAGCATTATACTATCTATGCGCAGGTGTCCTTTATGACAAATGCATTCCCCCAAACACTAAGTCAAGGTTCCTATGGATGTGGCCTCAGCGCTCGGCAGACGCTCAAACTGTTATAAAAGATTTGCGAGTCTTTATTGGCACATACACAATTGGCACACTACATTCTGACCAGGACCCTGCGTTTAGCTCTTGGGTGTAGCATTGCGGTACTCCTCTCTGTTTCATCCTGAGGGAGATTCTGTTGTGGAAAAGAAAAACCGGGACATAAAGCCGTCTATACCAGCTAGAGTAGTAGGTTTGGGTGATTGGTGGGTCAAACATCTTTATGGGGTCCAATGCTTATTAAATAATTTGCCAAGAAGTTGTCTAGGGGGGGGTCACTCCATATGAGGTCCTATTTGGGACAAGAATGAGGGTTCCTGATCTTGAATGTAAAGGCATAGTGGTGGAAAATAAACCCTTTGATATCAAAGATCGTTTGGCTATTTTACAGGATCAAAATGAAGTAAGATCGAAACAAAGCAACGTGTTCCTGAAGCCAACCACCACTGAGGAAAAACCGGCAGTCCCAGCAAGGCCTGTCTGGATCCCAAAAGTTGGGGATCTAGTCAGAGAGAAGATTGCGGACAAGAAGGAATTTGGACCTTCTTACAGACAACCGGTACCTGTCCTAGCCGTCCACGGAACAAGAACAGTACTTCTGCCGCCCCTTGCTGGAAAAAAGGAGAAAAGATTTGTGTCAATCAACCTCATCAAACCACACTATGTGGCCGATATTAAATAGTAGGCCTCGTGGACGCCGACCTATTAGCAGATGCCCTCCTCTTGCTTCTATCCAAGAGGTTCAGACTGAAAGACTCATAACCATCGATAATTCAGCAGTAATAGATGTAGGACTAAGCAACAATGCTATGGAACTCATCCCTCTTGAAACTCAAGTAACAGTTCATCCATATACACCTGTCTACACCAACGTAACATGTGATCAACTGGTTCCAGCGATTTCGACGAATCCTGATGCAATTCCAACAATTGACCGAACTGCTTCTGGCTACTTCATTAACTTTGATACATTTTCTGAGGATCCAAGGGAGCCTGAAACAACGCCAGCACTAAAAACGTTCAAACAACAAGCACAAGACTTTTTTCATTTTCTGAAAGACACTTATCTGGTTTCACCATGGATTGAACTATGAATTATTTCTGGAATATTGTTCTTTCTGCTTTGGCTAGCTTTGGTAATGACTCTTAGCGTGCTTCTGAATGGCAGGTACATTCGTTTGGACACTGAGAGTAAAATTGTGAACTTACTTTTAAAGCCACACAAATCTTCCCATTGTGAATCAAGAGACTTGTCAGCAGTGAACATCACAGCTGTTCCTATACAGGATGGTATCGTTTGGGACAAAACTGATTTTGAGATATTTGGCCCGACTAAACTTTTGAAGATTCCACATTTATAAGTGACTTTATTACCTTCAGTACCTATTCTGATGACTGGGACTTTGAGACTGTTAATAACATGATGTCTGATCTAGAAAGGCCTGCTGTTCACGTTGGGGAGGAAATCACTGAGGGGGAGGGGGGCGGAGGTTAGACTGGGGGTCAGGCATGGAAAGTGTCGCAGGGGCCTTAGCTGAATCAGGTGATGTGCAGGGGAATAGAAAGTTGCCACCAATGGAACTGTCTGTACTAGGGGACGGGGAGTTGATGGGGGGGTGTCAGATTAGGGGAAGGAACATGGCGATTTTATAGTAAAGACCGAGCCTGCTGCTGTTGTTATGCTGGGGCATTTGTTGTTCTGCCTCTTTCTTCTTATTGTTTAAATGAACTGTTTAGAGGACTGCGCTAGGGAAAACGGGTGTATTATGAGAGGCTCCCCTGGGGCACACCCCCCGGTGGCATGAAAGCTAAGAGGGATGGTGAGATAATGGTGCTGGTTCAGAGACCCATAATGTTTGTCTTTCATAGCAAACGGGTGCGGCACTTGATCCTGTTAGTTACCATGCTCATGATTGGAGATGTATCATTAGACATGTTGACGTGTTGCCCGTCAGGTAACTCAAAATGTACTATGTGCTATGTTTATATTAACAAAATGCCAATAAACAGATTTCATAATAATCGAAAGGCCAGCTTTATTGTTACAACCACTATGGTCATCATTTCTTGTATAAATCTGCAACACCTAGAAATGTGTTTATGTTTAACCAATGGGAACATTGTCCTACACCACCAAAGGGTAGTTAAAAAAAAATTGCAAATAAGTTTCCATATTTACCAGGGTACAATACATCTGATCCAGAAACATTTTTCTATAGAAATGTAAACAAAACAGGACAGAAAAATATGTTAACTTATACAAAACAGATTTATTCTGCAGCATTTATTGCCCAACTGCCGGGACAAGGGTTTGACTTTTGGAAAGACACAAAATCTGTCAGGGGTTCTAAAGATTGGCAAGGGCAAGGGATAGAAGCTTTGTTTAGAGCCTATATCATCCCACAGCAAATAATGTTTTGGAATAACACTGTGCAACAAACGTCTTGCCTTGGATTAGCCAAGATCAAAGACATGAACACACCTTCTGTACCAACACCTGCAAGTAATAGCACTACACAGGGAGCGGTCACAGTAGACACAATACTAAAAAACTACAAAACAACAGATCAGATCCTGATTGGAAAAAATGGTTGCTCTGGCCCACAGACACAAACATCTGTCAAGAAAGATTCTTGAATAGAATACAGCGCTTTACTATCCATAGGCCAGACCCACGTTATGTTCAACGACAGCACCCGGGGGTAGTAACAACATACAGTGTAGGAAATTGTGCCTCAACTGGTTACAAAAATCTACACTCGAGGATGTGAAACAACGCACAAGAGTCCAGTTTAAATTGCTCTGTATTGTTCACAAAGCAGTCCAGAGACTGGGACCACTACCACTGCAATTCTACTGGTATGTACCAGCTAGAAACCTCCGCTCAACTTCTGCCAGACTGGTGTGCACAGCCAGATTCAAGAAAGCCAGATTAGGAGGCAGCGCTTTTAGCACGGCAGCGTCTCGTTTGAGGAATAAACTTCCGCTGGCTCTCTGACAAACCGAGAACCTGCTAGAATTCAGAAAGAAGCTAAAAACATGGCTCTTTCCTAGGGACTACTTAGCCTACTTATTGCACTTTTATCTTCGCTCGCATACCTACAGGTTTGCATTTCTTTTAGGATAATCTCAGCGCCAGGATACCCGTAGGGTGACAGAGCGCTATATAAGTCTACAATACATACAATACAATACAACACTTATCTTTACTTAAAGAAGACGCAGTCCTTAGGGATTTCTTGCTAGGACCAAGAAAACCGCGTCAAAAACGTTTCATATATGCCGGCATTTATGCTGCTTATAATAAAATATGGAAGGTTTCACAGGCAGAGGCCGCAGAAAGAATATGTGAGCTTGATCGTATTAACTTAGAGAAATCTCTCACTGTGGTCGACAATGGGTTAACAACTTTGTCATCCAGAATATATTCACTGGACAACATTGTATCCTCTGCTATTGACATACTGGAACAAGATTTAGCCATGTTACAACAAGGCCAATCTTAGTTACGTTCTATTATGTTATTAGGCTGGATGCTGCAATCCTTGCGTGCAGGCTATGTGCCTTGGAGTTTTATCAACACGTCGTCTCTGTTTTCAGAATACAATCTCACGGATAAACAGATCGAAATGGCACAAAGGGGAACAAAGTATACAGTGCTGAGCATTGAAAAACTGGAAAAATTACCATTTACAGTAGCAGAAAAAACTGTTACAGAATGGCTTATCCATGGCAAAATAACTCTGCCTGTCACTACTTTTCATTTTCAGTATTGCCTCAAACAAATGCAAGCAGGCAAATATGAAAGGTTGGGTAAAGAAGACATTAAGACATCCTGGTATTTACCTTATGAATACAGATGTTGGAGTGGGGGTCGTGAAGTGTTTCGCAGCGGTACACACTGTGAAAATGCATTGAGCGGATCACTCATATGTCAGGACATTTCTTTGCACGGGGCTTGTAATGGTTCTGTGGCAAACTTGTCCTGCCACCTGCAGGGTACACCAGCTGCTGTGAATAATCCAACGTTTGGCCAACTTTCTAACAGGAGTTACCTCATGTTGAATGATCAAAGTTGATGTGGTATGGTGCCAGGAATCCCATATCTGGTAACGGTTAGCTCCAGGGTTACTTGTTGTATGCTAGTATTGTTGCCCCTTCAAATAGACACAGTCAGGGAGTCGCCTCTATGGCCTTCATTGAATGTTTCTTTTATACGTTTTGATACTTTAAGCAGAATGAAAGCCATGCTTTTGCAACACACCGTGCCTTTGACCTCGGCAAAAGAAACATATGTTCTACAAATTGCAAGGACTTCGGCTGAGATACAGGCTCTAATACGTACAAACTTCCCTATACATTTCGTAGAAATTATGGGAAGTATCTTAAACATGTCTGATGTGAGCGGGATTGTACATGTATTTAAGACCATATGTTCAGGACTGTTAACACCTTTTCAGGCAGTCCTCCGAATCATTCCAAACTTCGTGCATTCGGTATTTGGTGGTCTGCCACTACTTCTAGCACTCATTGCTGGAATCCTGTTACCATTCCTACTACTACACTATGGCAAGCCTATCCACCGGCGTCACTCCCAGCAACTTGGAGAAAGCTCTCCTAGAAAGGAAGTGCTGTGAGCGCATAGTGAAACTTTTGGGCATACCTTATCTACGGGAACTTAATACAACATGGTTTCTGTCATTTGGACCAATCTGGCAAGATTGCATCTTACCTGTTCTACGCTGCCTGCTTTGCAGTGAAAAATGTGTGCTAGACATCTGTCTAACACTCCCATCATTCATGCCAATGGATATCGATACTCTGCTGGACCCGATAGCGGCCCATGCTCTGTGTTGTCCCCAGAGGCTACCAATCCTGATGACGGCATTCGTTGAGATCTCACAGACGCTTCCTGCTGCTGCTGAGGTATGAGATGGATCAACAGTCACACAGGTAACAACGGACGCGAACATTGCTGCGGAATCCCATGCTGAAGGCGATGCTCACATCTCTGTGCAGTTAACCTTCTAAACGAGGAGTTCCAACTGTAACCGACATCGGTAGACGATCTTTTGTCTACAGGAGTAGATGATTTCATGGTTAAACCAGACCCATTCACTGACTTTGATTCAGGTCACAGTGTACCTGGGAAGCTATGAATTTGGCCTTCATATTTTCAAAACAGAACAAAACTTGAAACTCTTCCTAAAATTGACAATTTTTTTCTAAATTTGAAAATACATGGCAATTCAATCTGCTTACAGTAGAACTGTTCATATAGAACGGACTTCTTTGAATACTTCAAGGGACACATTGTCACCTTATTTACCACTATCTCATTTAGGGCCTTATGTAGGTAGCCTAACATTTACCACTTCATAAATACCGAATTTTACCGATTCGGTATTTATGAAGTGGTAAATGCTATGTAGGTAATCAGTCGGTAAAAATTACCGAATCGGAATTGGTCGGTAATTAAGAATCGGTATTTACCGATTCGGTAATGGTAACTGGCTTCACATTGATTCCTATGGGCCAGGAGGCCCATAGGAATCAATGGGAAGCCAGTTACCATTACCGAATCGGTAAATACCGATTCGGTAATGGGGGGAGCACAATCAAGGGTGGCAGGGTGTCACAGTGACACCCTGTTGCACCCCTGATTCCTGCATGTGTGCACATGTGGCACACATACATGCCCTAAGGGCATGTATGTCTGCCACATTGCACACTTCTAAGGGCCAAATAATTCTTTTTCTAAGACATTCGTCATTTACCACCAACTTTTAGTTGGTGGTAAATAACGAATCCACACTACACCCACACACTCCCCCTACATCTCATTTCAGGATTCGGTATTTACCGAATCGGTAAAATTACCCATTCGGTAATTTTACCGATTCGGTAAATTACCGAATCCTGAAATGTCCCCCCTACATACCAAAAGCCTGAATACCGGTCGGTAACGTGATTTTTACCGAAAATCGGCCGTTACCGACCGGTATTGGGCTTCCTACATATGGCCCTTAGTACCATGTTATGAAATGGCTTTGGTTTTTGAATAATTGTCAACCATTTCATCATATGTATATATTTCTATTTATTCACATTGCAATTATTTCCGATATATGATTGGAATGAAAAACTGCTTTAAAATGTGCAGTACCTTTGCATTACATGTTTAGCATTACATGTTTAGCAAACGTTTTAAAAAAACTTCTTTGAGTATGCTTTTACAAATGATTTTTTGCAACATGTGGTACTCAGTTTAATGTTTAGCATTTAATGTTTAGCATTTAGTATTATCGTTCAATCGAAAGTGGAGTGGGTGTTGTAATCCGCTTTAGGTGTCCGTATATAGGTTTTCCTGAAACATGTCCTTATATAGGCACAATTTGCATTGCCCTTATATAGGCATAAGATCCCAGTCCTTATTTAGGCAATAGCCATGCTATCCAAATACAGGCTTAGTCATCTACATTTGTCCACCCCAACGTCACAACAAGTTCTTAGAAACCAGACCCTTAAGCTCTTGGGAGCTCCCCTAGCACAGGATTACTGATTTCTCCAAGAACTCATTTATTAGGCATGAGCCGCTATTCCTTAAGGGTTCATTCCTGATGTCTTCCTCTGGCCTACTTTACGTCAATGCTAACATTCCAAGGCACCTACCAGGTATAAATATACCTTCCCTTGTCCAAGCAAGTGGGAGGAGACCTCGACTTTAAAGGAGCCCTTGTCCCGGCCTGACGCACTGACAAGAGAGGCTGTCATCCCTGCTCGCAGAGAATCCAGCTCTCAGTGTTCTGACTCCCTTCGCGGGGTATTAGAGTTCGAGAGCCAGAAAGAGATTCCCACCTCTCTCATTCTCAAGGTATGGAGTTAACTAGGACCTAGAGGGACTCTTGGCATACCAGACATGGCATACCAGACTATAGCATACCATACTATAGTCTACCATACTATAGAATACATCACCTACTTCTTATCTTGTACTACACTTAGGTTAGGTACACTGGGGTAGAAGTAGTTAGAGAATCATCTTATGAGTACTCACATTTTCAGCTTATATTTTTTATGTATATGAATATATGTGTCATAACTAAAAGATAATGCTAGCGCAGTATTATTTCTTTCTATTGCTTACGCTGTACATAATATATCTTGCATACTGTCTTACGATTACAACAGCTCATATCTCTTACACGAGAAACAAGACAGTTCAATAAATCCTTTTATTAAAAGGCTTGTCTATTCTTTCTGTGTAACTCTGAAGAAACTAAGCATGTACGATTAGCTGAGTGAAACTGTTATCTCTTGTTTTCACTTTTCTGAGATTGTTCCAACCCTAAAGGGAAACAAAGTTGTCATGTTTAAGCGATTGCCAGAAACTACTCCCTTATTGTTTACAAGGAGTTTCTAGTGGCCTCTGAGTCAGCTGGCACAAAGTAATTAAGTTTAATATATTCAATAGGGGCATACTGACCTCAGTCCTATGCCAAATCTATAGGGTATATTATTTCAATGCGCAGAGCCCATTAGGGAAATAGGAACTACACTACACTGGGGAGGAAGGGTTTTAGTTTCTTTAAAATGTTCATCTGATCATTCACTGCTTTGGTGGTAGTACTGATGTGATCTTAGATGTTCAGAAATGATAATTCTCTTTTTTTCCCCCTTTTTTTTTTCCTCATCTCACCAAAAGACATCTGCAGATTTAACGAGCCGTCTTATTATACAACTGGGCGCCTCACGGCTAACTGTGTTTGCTTAGGTCGGCCCGGCCTGCCCTGGGTGATAGAGGCGTGGTGTAATCATAGGACACGGGGGGAAGACACTCTTAAAACATTACCAACCGCAAATCCCGGCCCCAGCTTAACAGAGGATGCCAAATGATAAGCGATGTTTCCTTGGTCCCTTCTTGCTCTAAACGTGCCATGCTAAACGAGGCTTTAAGCCAACCTTCTCTGTTCGGGGGGATAGAATCTTTCCACTTTATGCAGATCTTCCTCCGAGCGAGCAAAATTAGATATCATAACAGACCCCTATGGGTCTGTGATAGCACCCCGTCCGTAAAGCCATTGCCCCCAAAGAACACCAGCTGAAGATTAACCTCAATGTTAATTTAAAAAATGTCCCATAAGGAGCCCCCCACATCTTTCCAGTAAGATCTTAACTCCGAACATTCAAAAAAGATGTGGATGTCGTCCGCGTTCGATAATTTACATCTAGGACATTTTGGGGGAGGAAGAGCGGACAACTTAGCTATCTTGGCTGGGGTGTAATAGAGTCTGTTAAGGACGAAAAGATTATTCTTTTTTAAACTGGCTGGTTTGATGTATTTATAAAGTAGTTTAAAGGATGGCTCAAAAAAGTCTTCAATATTGGGGCCGAGGGATGATTGGTTCCTGACTGATGATTAGGGTGGGATAACTATATCATCTGCTTCAAGAAGCCTTGTATACCACATGGATATCTCTTTCTTTTTTGGTTGAACAGTTTGTAATAGCAGCTCTAGTTCCCAATTCCCACCTATTTCATCCCCTTCTGCCTCATACCATGATTTGAGTTGCAAATACTTAAACTTAGAGAGTGTAGGGCCTATCTTAGCACTTAAGATCTCCCATGGAAGAATCCCATCTAAGTCTAACAAATCAGACCATTTGGCCATACCAGCTGTTTTAATTTGAGTCGCCAAACTATCTCTAAGGCAGAGTGGGGTCTCCGGGGAATCCCATATGGGAGCAAAATCAGAGAAATATCCAATACCCCATCTGCGTCTCACTTTATACCATGTCTCCAAGGCGGCCTTAAGGACCTTAAGACGCACACGTTTAAAGTATTTTGGGGCCCGAACTTATATAGAAACCCTTCCCCTCCGCTTCCCCCTCGACCATATCCATCTCACCCAGGAGCCTACCCCATGTTGTATCCTCCGGGATAGAAAGCAGCATCCTAATACCCTTGAATTGAAAGGCCATTAAATACCAACTGATGTCCGGAAGGGCCAACCCACCTTTCTAGAGCTTCCACCTAAGCTTTTTCCAGGACATCCTTGCGCTTTTATGCCCCCAGATGAAGCTCCAGATTTTCCCCTGGACCTTACTAATGCTCTTACTGGGGAAAACTAAGGGCACTGCATTGAACAGATAGGTCAGCTTAGGGAGAATACTCATCTTCACCAGATTGACCCTTCCATATATCGTCAAAGGAAGATTCCTCCATCTGGCGAAGAGGTGATCAATTTCCTTTGTGATTTTCTCTAGGTTAATCAGAGGGATTTTGTTCAGGTCTTTAACAATATTTATACCCAGATACTAAAATTCATTACTGATGGAACCTCCCCTATAGTCGATGTTCCAGCACATCACTTCAGTTTTGGAGGAATTGGCTAGATACCCAGATATTGAGCCAAATGCCTCCTACAAATTTTCGAGCCGTGGAATAGTTGCCTCCGGATCACTGGTGTAAATAATAATATCATCAGCATACAGTGCTATTTTACAATGATAGTTTTGAGATTTAAAAGGACAGATTAAGTCATCTAACCTGATAGCTTGCGCCAAAGGCTCAATGCAAATATTAAATAAAAGGGGGGATAAGGGGCACCCCTGCCTGGTCCCTCTCTGGATGTCAAAACTGGGAGTCAGGGTGCCATTCAACAGGATCTTTGCGGAGGATCCCTGGTAACAATTGCTTAAGATCTGGACAAAGACAGGGCCCATGCCCAGCCCCTCAAGAACCCCCTAGAGATACCTCCAGCAGACCCGGTCGAAGGCCTTAGCTGTGTCCAAGGCCACCACAGCCAAGGGGTCCGTTCTCACCATAGCCAAATCGATATTCCCAATCAATAGTTGAGTCTGTTCCTGGATATTCCTCCCTGCCATAAAACCCTTCTGGTCACAGTTAATCAGATTCGGGATCAGTTTCGCCATTCTCCCTGCCGGAATGCCCATAAATATCTTATAATCGGCATTCAGCAGGGAGATCGGGCAGTAGAGTCAGCCTTCAGTGGGTCTTTCCCTGGCTTCAGTATCAGCACAATAGTGGCTTCCTTCCAGGATCTGGGTACAATACCTGTTAGGCTATAAACTGAGTTAAATAAAGTATGAAGTACCGGGATCAATTCATCCGATAGAAGTTTGTAAACTTCATTCGGAAGAGCATCCAAGCCAGAAGCTTTATTATTTTTGGACTTCTTTATTTGATCCCTGATCTCTTCTACGGTTATAAGGGCATCCAGAAAGACCCGACCAACTTCAGTTAAGGTGGGCAGAGATTTGCCCCTTATCCAAGAAAATATTTTATCCTGAGAGGGAGCCAGATTTTCTTTATACAGATACGAAAAAAGGGAAAGAAGACGATCTTACATGTCTTCAGCCTTGCTAAATTTATCTCCATTACTATTAATTATTAGTTCATTGATGTTATTTTTTGAATGGTCTGTCCTGGCCTTCCAGGCCAAAAAAGCGCCTGCTTTTTTCCCATATTCAAAATTTTCCATATTTTCCGCTAACCATTGTGCCCTGCATTTCTGGTCCAACAAGCTCCTAAGCTCCTGCCTAAACCCCTCCAGTTCTGCCTGAACTTGTATCAGTCTTTCTCGGCTCTCCTGATTAAGGCTGTTCCTCTCTGCTTCTAATCTATTTATCATACTCTCAATAGAAAGTAGTTCCGAAGCCTTAGCTCGGTTTTTAGAACTAATTAGACCATGTAACGTGCCACTCAAACTGGCTTTATAAGCATCCCATACATAGTCTATAGACGTTTAACCTAGGTTAAATAAAAAATATTCCAGGGAGGAAGCTCTGATGGATTGAACAATTCCAGAGTTTAACTGCATTACTCTGTTCAATGTCCATCTACTTTGTGTAATATTACTTTCCTTGGAATATGAAAACAAGACAGGAGCATGATCGGAGAGATGCCTGGGAAAGACAGATACCTCACATAGATTATCTAACACTTCCCTATTAACTAAAATGTAATCTATTCTAGATGAATGTTGATATTTTTTACTATAAAAAGTGAACCCCTGGAGATCTCCCTTCTTGGCCCTCCAGAGGTCTACCAAGTTCATATCAAGTAACAGGTTTTTCATGGCCCGTCGAGATCCCAATTTTCCTGCTACTCGACTCAAATTAGATCTATCTTTGGATGGGTCAAGGCGAACATTAAAATCAACCTATTATTAAGAGAGGAGTGGCCAACATCAATTTGTCTTGTAATTTACTTAAATACGAAGGGTCATCAACATAGCAATCATAAAAAGAAGAACAAGCCAATTCTAAACCCCCAAACTCCATCTGGGCCTCAACCCATCTCCCTGATTGGTCTGTCAGTACCGATTTAACTATACAAGGGGTCCCTTTCTTCACCAAAATTGCGACACCTCTGCTGTTAATTGATTGCTGCTAATAACAAAAACAGTTTATCCAGGAGATTTTTGAAAAAATTGAATGTGATTTGGTAGCAGTCAGATGTGTCTCTTGTAAAAGACAAACCTGAACAGGGGCGAGTTCTAGGTACTTGAATATCAACCTTTGCCTACGCGGGCACCTTACACCATTCACATTCCAGGAAATGAAACAGATTTTACTGTCCCTTTTAGTGTTACCTTCCATCAACTAATGCACCCCTTCCTTGAATTATACTGCATTTCTTAAGATACAGATGAGATGAGAAATATATTTTTTATTTTTTCCCCCTCTGCTCCCCATCCAGTGAACCCCCCAACTTCCCCATTCTCCCCCTGTGACCCCCTACACCCTGCGGAACCCTCCCTTCCAATAGACTAAGCCTATTCGGTCTCCACCCCCTTGGGTAACATGATTACTAATAATTAACCCTAGGGACTTCTGACCTAGAAACCGAGGCCTACTAGACCTTCATTTCCCTCCCTACTTTTCATGTTGAATCTGAGCAATACGGGCATCCACCTCTTCAGTTGAGCGAATTATACGCATGTGATTATTCCACTTCACACGTAGTGTGGCAGGGAACCTCAACAGAGCCTTTGGCCCCAGACTATTTAGCTCTGCTAACCTCTTCCCCAACTCCCACTGTCTTGTAGCAGTTATGTGTGAAATGTCAGATCTGATGAAAAAGGAGAGGGAGGGCATGTCCGAAGGTGGAGATGATATCACCCCTTCCTTGAGTGCGGCAGTCAGAATCATCTCCTTAACAGAATAAGACAGAAAATTCACTAGGATATTCCAGGGTTTGTGCATCCCTGGGTTTCTCTTAAAGGGATCCTGATGTGCTCTTTGGATTTCATATGCAAGATCAATGTTTGGAAAGTTTTTCAAAACAGAGCCTTTTAATAGGGAGATCAGAAACCCCTTAATGTCCTCCACCTCAAGAGCTTCCGGGATATTTAAAAACTTCAAATTGTTTTTTCTAGAGTGGTTTTCCAGTCACTCAAGGTCATCCTTCAGATCTTTATTTTGAGTTGATAATTGATAATGGCAGAGGTCGTTTGGATCGTTTCTTTTAGTTTGGGGGATCTCAGCCTCAATTGCATCGGTCCTTAAGGTAACTTCCTCTAGCTTCTGTGCCAGTACCTCGCATGATGAGCGAATTGCGGCCTGATTCGCTTCTGATACAGAGAACCTACTGGCTAACTCTGCTTGATTCATCTCCGAAACAATAAACCAGCTGGTCATCTCTTCTTTCATGACCAGAAGTAAGTCGGCTAAAGAATGTGTATTCGAAGCTATGACCGTGTGGTCCTTGAGGTCAGGTGTGTTTAAACTTTTGCTGCTTCCTTGATGGGGTTTTTCCACCCCCTGTTCCAGTACTTGCTCCTGTACCTGCTCCTGCTCCTGCTCCGGTTCATCTTGTAATCCCAAGACTGAGTATCTATTAGTGAGATTCACCATCGGGTTGACCACAGACTCTGTTTCAGTTTCAAGCACTATATTGGCGGAACAAGGAGCCTGGGATTCACTTCCCGCTGGGCTAGCCTGCGAGGTGTTACTTGTAGGCTCTCGACCATTTAAAAATAATGGCTTCCTGACTGGACACACTGGGGCCATGAGCATAGAAGTGGATGTGGACATGGATGTGGACATGGGTGTAGTCATGGACAGAGACATAACTTGATAGAAAGTTTTTAAAGACAGGGTAATTTTTGATTTTATAATAGTTGTTTTCTGGTCCCGGCTTTTTCTCTTACCCTTAATCACTCTCACTTTTGCTGGATCTCTGCTGTCAGTAGTGTTCCCACCCTGCTTGCGTTGTTTAATTGCTGCTCTGACTTCAGAAATGGGGGGGAGACACGGAGTGGTAGGGTTGACTGAGTAATGACGGTGTTTGAGGAAAGGTGAGCTGCTCTGGCTCGCAGGGTGTACCTACTTATTTTAGGGGGATATACCCACTTTAATCCCATCACTTTTCCCCATACAACAGAGAAGGGTGTCCCCTTCCTGGATCAAAGGTACACCCACTTGGCAAAGCAGCAAAATATTACTACTACTGCTGAGGCTCTCAACCTCAGTCAAGGCTTCAGATGCTAACCTACCGTCTGGTAGGTAGATTAAGTCCAAACTAGTGTCCTTGGCCTTTTCAGAAGGAGCCAGTCACTGGATCCCCCCTACCTACTCACCATCCTCCTCCTCCTCGTGAGACCATCTAAATCGGCCGTCCGGGTATGCATCGAAACTGGTGCTGGCTCTTCCTCCTATGCACCGGAGCAACAAGCAGGCAACACCTCGACGTCTCCGCTCATGCGCTTCCTCTCCCCACCTCCAGCGCCGAGCTCCTGATTCAGCGCAGCTTCCGTAGACACCGAGACTGCCCAGATCGTCGTGGCCGCAAAGCAACGGGCCCCCCCGCATGTCAGGTCGGCGAAAACAAGGAGAGAAATGAAGGTAGAAAAAAAAAATTGTTTGCTAGGGCTTCAGCATCGGTGTCACCATGTGGAAAACCCGAGGGAGCGTAACCGCAGCCGTTAATGAGCAGCCGCCATGTTCCTCCTCCAGCAGCCCTGAACTGCACAGTTCTCCTGTGATAATTCTCCAAGATATTGGAGGGTCTATAATATGAAGAGAGCAGTTGAGGGCCATTGGATGCTTCATCCGTAGGTCAATCTTGATATTGTGGTTAGGTGTGGTAATGAGTTGAAAGTCTGTTCTGGCAGCATTGAGTCTGAGATGGTTGCAAGTAAGCCAATTCTGGGTAGTTTGTAGAATAGTGTTGATAAACATGATGTCTCCTTGGGTGGCAATTTTCAAAGGCAATTGGGTGTCGTCTGCATACATGTGATAATAAATGTTAGAGGATGTCAAGGAGTCTGCTAGAGTTTCCATAAATAGGTTGAAGAGAGTGAGTGAGAGAATGGATCGCTGTGGACCCCCAACGATGACCAGGTGGGCTTGGACAAGGACTGATTATCCTTTACTCTTTGGGCTCTGTTATGGAGGAATCAGGTAAACCAGTGTAGGACAGACCCTAATAAACCCATCCTCCGTTCAAGTAGGTTTAGTAGACTGTTATGTTTGACAGTATCGAACACAGACGATACGTCAAAGAGGATAAGAATACATGATTCATTCTGGTCCAGCATTTTTAATACATCATCCACTATGTGAGTGAGTGTTGATTCTGTGCTGTGACCATGACAGAAGCTGGATTGGCATTGGTCAACGATTTGGAAATGATCTATGTGGTTGCAGTGTTGGATCTGGACACATTTTTCAAGAAGCTTCACCAGAGTGGGGATACTGGAGATCGGGTGGAAATCTTGAAGGTCTTAGCAATCTGCAGTTGCTTTTTCAAAACAGGGGTTACTTGCCCTACTTTTAGGCAGTCAGTGATAGTGCCTTGGTGGAGCGAGGCATTTAGGATCTTGGTCCATAAAGGAGGAATGGACAATTTGATCTTGTTGAAGACATTTGGAGGTAAATTGTCGATGAAGTGATTTGAAGGTTTCAACGCTATATGCATGCTGTGAATGTCAATTTCATTGAGGGGTGTGTAGGTGTGCCAAAAGGCATTGTTTTTGGGGGAGTGCCCCGGGTGATCAGCAGGATCAGGAGTCCGTGGGGGATGCGGCAAGATATGTGAGATAACCGCCAGGAGCTCCCTCGCTGACTGCAGATAATTTTCAATGATTTTCTTTTTTCCCACGAAGAAGGAACCAACGTTCTTGCAGTTTGTGAGCATGTTGGCCCGGGTGCTGAGAAAGTTTGGTAGGTTAAGTGATTGATGTTTGACAATTCCAAAAAGGTTTTTGGGTTGATTTCTAGCTTGGCCATGCGGGGCTCTTTTTGCAAATCTCAGATTGCGACTTTTAGTATTAAGGTTGTCGTTGAACCAAGGTTTAGAAACTTTAGTGGGTATGTTTTTATAGTTGAAGGGAGGGATTGAGTCAAGGGTGTTCAAGATGGAAATGTAGTGTTCTGTGAGGTCGTGAACAACTACCATGTCCATCTGGGGAGCCATGGAGTTATAAATGAGGATAGATAAGTCATTAGGATTTATGTTCCGCAAATTTCTTTTCCATTGTTTTGGTTTCTTCAGTTGAGCTCTTTTTGGGATCACAACTGGATTGACGAAGAAGGTGATACGGTAGTGGTCTGTCCACTCGCACAGGGCAATGAAATCCAATGTGATGTTGTCCATTTTTGCAATGATAAGGTCTAAGGTCTCACCCACACTTGTTGTGATTAGGGCTGTAACAGATTTGGGTCAACTCAAAGACGGATAGAAAGGATTTGAAGCTGTTCCCTGCATGGTCATTCTGGTAATTCCAGTGAAGCTTGAAGTACCAGAGGAAGATCTGGGTAACTTGATGATCCTTGTTGGTTGAGATGACTCCCATTACAATGAAAGGTAGATTGTCTCCAGGAGGGTGATAGAATATGCCAAATTTGCAAATGAGTCTATCGTTGGTAGTGATATTGATGAATTGTTTGGCCAGGTTTCTGTAAGGATAATGATATTGAACTCATGTGTGAGGATGAGGTCATAAATATCAGACACATGACTGACAGTTTATCTGCAATTGAGGAGCATGCATTTCAGTTGGTTATTGGTGTAGACAGTAGCACGACGGGTGAGGTTGATACGCTTGAGATTGGCCGTATTTACTGCTCTGGAGCTGTAACTAGGTTCTCTGTAGGGGTTAGCCTGAACGGATTGGATTTGAACCCAATAAACCTTGTTAGTATCTTTTGTGGGGAAGTAATTGAAGAGGAGGGCGTGGGTGTTACTGTGTGATAGGCATTCTGTCAATCTCATGGGTCGAGAGGGGGCATTATACATGGGTGTGGGTTTCCAACTAAGGTGATGAATATGAAGGATGTGGGCAGGCGCTGTGGGAACAAGACTGATTCATCGAGGCTTTGTCTGGCCTTTGATTGAGCAGCAACTCTGTGATGGTGGATGTAAGTCTCTGTAGTCCATCCTTGAGATGAGGATGGAGAAGGTTAAGTGAAATCTCATCAAGGCGATATTCCAATGAGACATGGTGGTGGGTGCTTATGGGTTAGAAGGTGAGGCTAGGTTGAGAGGGGGAGACAAGAGCGGAAGAATGGAGTATTTCTAGGTCAGGAAGGTCCTACGAAGGGACAGTCTGTTTGGGGTTGGAAATAGATGGAAGGAGAGAGAGGGGTATTAAGTGCAGAGTTGAAGACCTAGGTGGCAAGAGGTTAGTCTTTTTAAGGAAAATGGATTCCAATGAGAATGACATATGGGCATAGGGGGCAGATGTGAGAGTACAGGATGTACCCACATGGGAGAGTTCAGGGAACATGGTTGTAAGGTCGTGGGGGACAGATTAGGTCCTGGAAGAGGGAGTCTATGCTAGTTGTAGTAGCGGCATAAGATGCCTGTGATCTGGGTCGGAGTATCATGTGGTGAGTCTCAGACCATGCAGTATACATAGGATCACAGGTAGGGTAGGCAGGAGACGAGGTGGGGGAGCCTGGCAGATGGGTATGGACTCAGTGATTCTGGGGTAAACATAGTTGTTACTAGGGGTGGAATAGTGAAACCAGGGGAGCTTGAGCTAGAGGGACTTTGAATGGCGGATGAGATTTTAATGTTCACAGCCCTTTTGATGATAGGGAAGATCTCATCCAATATTGCTAGTTTGCCATTTGAAAATTGAATTAGTATGTTCCCATTATTATATGAGGATATGGTAATGCCCACTCTGCAGTGAGGCGAGGAAGATACTGAAAGTCTTAGACCGTGGGGTATTTCCCGGAGTTGGTGATCCAGAGCAAGGAGTAAAGGGCAATCTTCCATTTTGCACGTCCTTTTGTGTAAAAGATGAGGTCACTAATTAACATTCCCTTACCAGAGCGGAAGTATGGGTCAGAGGTAAGGGTTTCAGGGTGGGATTTGAGGAGTCTGTGTTTGAGGTTTTTGGAAGCAATTTTGGAGAGATTAGGAGGGTACTTAATTGTGAAGGAATTAAGGCCCGTAGGTTCTAATTTTATGTCCCTTGTTCTAGGAGAGATAGGGCCCATGGTGGGTGAGCAGGTAACTCCCAAAGAGGATGAGGGGTAGATGTCCAAACGGAGGGTTTCAAAGGGTTCCAGAATGCTACCTTATGTCATAGGGTGCAGGAAGAGTTAGGAGAATGCTTCATGTGGGCTGGTTGGATACCTCAAGAGATCTCTGAGGGAGCGGAGTGGTTGCCAGAGCTAACAAGGGAAAGCTCATAATATGGGGGCCACGTGTGCGCTATAGCAGATCCAATGTAGAGGAATGCCAAGATTGTGATGGTAGCAAGAGGTGAGTGTAACCGTCCCCTCCATGGGAGCGAGCCGAGGGGCTACCAAATTACAGTGAGGAATTAAAACTCAGAGCCATTCCAAGATGGCTGCTCCATTCTGAAATCAGGGTTCTTAAAGGTAGAGCCTTAGTCCTTCTTTAGGTTCAGGTAATTCATCGTGAGTTGAGTCCTATGTCCCTTTCCATTCCAGGGGAGGGGGCCACCATGTGGAGAGGGAGGGAAAGAGATCAGGGCTCCTAAAGGTAGAGCCTTAGTCCTTCTTTAGTTTCAGCTAAATCCTAATGGGTTGAGCCCTATGTTCCTTTCAATTCCAGGGGAGAGAGCCGTTATAGTCTGAGTAGGGGCCAGACTATAGCCATTCCAATATGGCTGCTACTTAGAGGCTCAGGGATAACAGTCTGAAGCTAGAGCCAGAAGTCCTACTTTACTTTCTATGGAAGAACACAACCTAGGTCTGTTTCAATGTCCCAGGATACAGCACATCAGTCTCCCAGAACATCAGCCCAGTGTGCAAGAGGTTTGCAAGGGTGGCTACGGCGGGCATAAGCGTCCCTCCAAATCCTCAATAAGAGGTGTGAGAAGCCTTCAAGGAAGGCTGACCCACCTCAGGCCGACCTCCTCTCTGCGCTGCCACAAGTCGGAACCGCTCTTCCAGGAGAGAGAGAGCACATGAAGCCAAAGTGGAAGACAGCAAGTGAGACCGCCCAGAAGCGGTGCAGGGAGTGCCACACTCACCAAGCTTCTGCACCTTCCTTGTGGCAGACTGGCTTCGTCCCTCAACCTTTTTCAAGCTGATGGGGGAGGCAGGCAGGACAATGGTACTGTGTGGGTCCCAGTTGGATCACAGCGCTGATGAGGGAGTCGTTCCCTGGCTGTCTGGACTCTGGCAACCTGGTCTCTGAATCATGATCAGGGATGGCGGCGATAGCGAAGGGTAAAGCTCGCCCATCATCCAGGAGTGTCAGCATCTGACTTGGCAGCAATAGGCAGAGAGTGTCTGTTGGATAAGTGGAACAGTGAGCAAGGCCTCATCCTCGGGAGAGGAGAATACCTGCAGAAAGTGATCTGTGGCTGGCGCGAGTATCTTAAAGGTGAGTTCCCAGTAGATTCCGGCAGATTTCTTGTAATGATGGTATAAAGTAGTACATTAAATGGCAGGGTATAACAGAGATATTCAGAGATTATTGATCCCTAACATCAGAGCTCCCTCCATGTAGCTACAACTCAATGGCAATATTGCTTTACCATGGATAGTGGGCAACCATGTCTGGTACCCCGTGGATGTGAATTGGGGCTGATATAAGAGGCCCTGTTTTGACCCTGGTCAGCGGTTGGGTGTAAAGCAGTCTCACTAGTCAGATAAATCAGTGTCTGAGTACATAGCAAGACAATTCTTGAGAAAGGTAAGGCCACTCCAAGGAGTAGGAAGCCTTCTCCAGGTCTAAGAACATGCATCCAGCTTGTGGCAAATGTTGCTGCAGGCAGGGCTGAACCTGTTATGGTCCGAGTGTACTAAGGTTGGGGCCAACGGCAGCAACTGGTCTGCAAGGATCTTGGCCAAGACCTTGTAGACATTGTTGATCAGGGCCATGGGTCTGTACAATCCTGCAGTACTGGGTCTACATTCGATTTAGGAAGGGATATAAGGGCTTACTGATGGGAGGCAGGGCGAGTGTTAGCAGAGAGGGCCTCCTCATACATCAGCAAGGGTGTGAATGCTTTATAAACTTCAGCAGCCAGACCGTCAGAGGCTGGGGTCCTGGCAGTCGCTAGTGCTTTTATTGCCTCCTGGTTCTCAAACTGCATGATAGGCTCATCTAGTTCCCTTCGCTGATCAGGGGTAATGCAGGGCATCGCTATCATGAAAAAGAAGTAGTCAATAACAGCGGGTTGTGCATCTGAGTCTAAGAGCATGTAGTGGTGTTTTAGTTCGTCATGGCTAGTTGAGTGCATAGGGGTGTGCCCTTAGTAAACTAGAGCGCAATGATGGGGTGTCTGGGATGATCCTGTCAGATTAGCCAAGCCAATCACTGGCCAGTTCTATCAGCTGCAGCATGTATGTGGGCTGAGTGTGCGGTGTAGTTGAGACAGCGCAATCTCTCTAACAACACAGCGTGTTTGCGTTGGTTGTCCGGTAGTTGTTGCGTATTGGTAGGACAGTGTATCGCCTGTTGCTCAGAATCTAAAAAGCTTGTGTTCTATACTAGAAATATCCCTAGTGGGCATTTTTCACATGCTCTATTGCGTCCCCAAGCAGTGACCCTGGATTGTTACTTTAAATGCATCCCATTCTAGTGATTATGTGGAGGCCGTGCAGTATTGCGTCCAAAGTAGTCCACAATAGCTGTAGTGAGAGAGGTGCAAAAGGGGGATCTTCCAATGCTGCCATGCCATTTGCAGATGCCAGGTAGGCATGGGGAGAGGGTGGATGTCCCAATCAAGTTGCATATACTGAGGATTATGGTCAGAGTGCGTGCGTCCTAAATAGTCTATGTGTAATACTGAAGGAAGTAAGGAGGAAGTTCCCACAAATCTATCTATGTGGACGTGTAGCTCATATGGAAAGGAGAGAAAGGAGTGTACTTTCATGTCTGGGTTATGGAAGTGCCAAAAACCAACTAGTCATCAATGCAGCAGCCAATCATGCAGCACCTGAGCATTAAATGTTATTGGGGTATGAGGCAATGAGGGAAAGGGGAGGTCGGGGCCTTACTTAGGACATACTTGAAGTCCCCACTATGAGTCACGTTAACCCACTCCAGCAGGACAATGTCTCTGATAGGCTGTTCAGAAATGTAGCTTGTTCGGTGATGGTGGCATTGTGGTATCCAGGAAGATCTGACAGCCATCAAGACAACCCAACATTATCACATATCTACCTTCTGTGTGTAGAACATTGTCATCTACTACAAAAGGGGTATCCTATTTGACCCATATGAGCACACCTCTAGCATAAGAGAAGAAATTAGTAGCAAATACATGTTATCGCCAGTCACTCTGCAATCTGGCAGCTTCCATGTGAGCTAAATCTGTTTCCTGCAAGAGTGCAATGTGTGCGGCGTGACGTGAGGGTGAGTGCTTCCCTCCCACGTTTCAGGAAATTGTGTTAAAGTGTGTCATGTGTATATAGAGAAAGGAAACAATGGAGAGCTGCTCCGTGTGTGGCAATGCGTGTGGGCCTGTACAGGACGGAGGGCTGGGATGTGTATGGCCTTAACAAAGAAGAACAAAACTATCAGTGAACATGGAACCATAAATACCATTTGAGGGGATGAACAACATGTTTACACCCAGACTTTCAAGCAACAAAGGCCGGCAGAGTCTAAACAAGCTAAGAGGCCAAAAGGGACTCTTTCATTACCCATGCAGGTGTGGTAACTGGGTAGCCTGTGCGGCGGTTGGATCCAAGGAACACAGTGGTGGAACACAGTGAGCTCGCTCAATGGAGAAAAACTGCAAGAAGGTTTCTGAAAGGCAACAATTCCCTCAGCCAGCATTCCACATAAGCAATAGCCCCCAACCCCGCCACTCCCTCCGGAAGGACCACCACCCTTATATTATGCCTTCTTGAGTGTCCCTCTGCATCTTCAGCATGATGTTCTAGGATGTGCACTCCATCCGCCACGGACTTGTGCAGCAGCCTGAATTTTTCAGCCAATTTCTGGTGGTCTGTATGCAGCAGCATAAGATCAGCTGTCACTGTGTCTATTTTACTTTCCAATAATGCATGCATGCTCTCTAGAGAGACTCTGATCCTTTCAACTGCTGCTAAAACAGTATCCAACTTGTCCCCAATTGACACTGGAGGGGAGGGAGGTTCCAATGAATCAAGACTGCTGGTCAATTTCTTAGGGACCGTGATATGAGGATGTGCCCTGGGTGCCTGTGAGAGAGGCCATCTATGGCATGCAGCATCAGTAATTCATGCCCAAGGAGGGAGTAGTTGACTCCTTGTGTAGGGTCCGCTTACCAGCCCCTCTCCACTTTCAATGGCACGGCAGCTGGAGCAGCCCTGTGAGCCAGGAGGGAGCAGGTAAGGTTGCCATACTTGAGAGGAGACAGGCATGAGGTAGTGAACAGCACAAAGGAACTTCCAGTAATGACACAGCAAATTTCTGGCAACTCCAAGTGGTGGCCCTAAGTAATGTCAATCGCAGTCTGCAGGCATCCAGCAAAAAATCAGCATGGCACAGGAAGGGTCCACTTGCCAACACCTCACAACCTCCCAAAGCACAGCAGCACGAGCAGCCCTATATACTCAGGTGGAAACAGGCTGGCCTAGGCCACTCCGGTAGGCATATGAATGCTGGGTTCCCCAGCAGAAGTTCTTGAGGCTTGCATGTTAGTGTCGTCCAAGCTGCAGGATGCCACTGTCAGGGTGCAAAGACTCATAGGATTAAAAGGCCCTAACAGGGTAACGTGTACCGTGGGTGGTCGGTCTGCGGGGCAAGGACTCATAGCCCAGTGTAAGGGCTTGGACCTCATCAGTCTAAACAGGTGCCCAATGTCACAGTCATCTAGGCTCAGGTCTCCGGGCCCCAGTTAATGCTCTAGCTGCCTTGATGTCTATTCTCCCACAATAGTGTACTGTACCCTCAGCCACTAGGGTGAGTACACAGTGAGGAAGGATCTGAGGAGATATTTCAGATGATGCAATAAGGGACCCAGTGGGTATCCCCCAGCTGGAGGCTGCTCACCGATATGTTGGTGCTCCTGTGGATACTGGTGAACACTGGCACACAGCCACATATGCAGTGAAGGCTCCCCTGCAACTCAGCACCTGCTCACTTCACCCAATGTGCCAAAGCATGGTCTTGATTAATTGCAGCAGCTCCTGGGGCAGCAACCACTGAGCTAGGTATCCATGAATGCTATCTTTACAAGCATTAAAAGAATCTTCGTAGCAGTCAAACTCTCCAAGTAATTCACTTTCGCTACGCCATGGTTTAAACATCTGCAGAAGTGCTAAATAGTAAAATTCTTGCTTATCTGGAGTTTCACAACTAAGTTTCTTGTGGTTTATAAGATTACCCTTTGCATGTTTTACTAAACAACCATGACATCCAACTACTGCAAACTTTCCTTCTTTTAAATTCTCTTTAACATTTCTTTTCAAGTTGTAATGTTGAAGTACTTCATACAGACATAACTGTTCCAGAT
This sequence comes from Triturus cristatus, assembly GCF_964204655.1. NCBI lineage: Eukaryota > Metazoa > Chordata > Amphibia > Caudata > Salamandridae > Triturus > Triturus cristatus. The sequence goes on from NC_140588.1 coordinate 595,131,023, forward strand.
GTTGACTCTTTTTCGGATAGTATGTGTCCAACATATTAGTTTTAAGAATGTCTGTACTATCTGGCTCATTTGCTGCTAATTGTTCAATTTCTTCCAATGATTTCAACACTCTATTTCATTTGTAGGCAAGACCTAAACTTACCCAAATGATTCCTTGTGACTTTGAATATAAACTTGAAGAACACACGCAGTCTGAACATTCATATGATCCAATTTCTCGGTGGGGCAGCATTTTCAAACTAAAGCTGTACAATTTTTTGCTAAGACTATTCTCTTGTGCAATTTCTTCCCACATTTGTTTCATCTCTGTTTTTTCAGATTTTGTTATGTACGATATAACATAACGTGCAACTGCAATTGAATTATCCGCAACATACTGGATGTCCATGTTCGCATTCCACATTTTTAATATGACTGGTTGTAGTCATTGATATACTTTGACACTTCTGTTCTTTTTAAGTTGTAGGTATTCTTTGGAGATTTCCGAGTTATTGTGTGCCTCACAGAAGAAAAAAAAGAATTTACTCTTCCTTTACAAATGACTGGACGGGGAAAACCAAACCGACATTTGGTGTAAAATTTTCCTTTAGACTTGTATTTTCTTCTGCAGTACTTTCCACAAAGGTGACTTTGGAAACATAAAACTTGCTGCCTCATGCTTCTATCTCCTCCTTCTCTTGGAATCTCACATGTCACCTACTGTTCGATGAAAGACAATACAGTTTCATCAGAATCAGTTCCAAATTTAGGTGCATCCTTGACCCACAGTAGCATATGTATATGAGGTGCACCTCTTGCTTGGTACTCCTTTCTCCAAAAGAAATCGGTAACTTCTCCAAGAGTTGGATTATTTTTATTACAGATAAAATACATCATACCATGAAACTTATGATTACAATATCTGCACACATTTACAGGATCCAATGAACACAGTTCACCAGGAGTCTTTATTTCAAAAAATGTTATATTAGAATTCGCTTCTCTTAAAAACTCAAGCAAATCTTCCCATGCATACTCTGCATAGCTAAGTGTGACAAACCATGTTGGTGTACTTAAGTTCCGTAACATACACTTGAGTTCTCCATGACGACGATACCAATACTCATTTGTTCCATGTTGACATTCCATCAAATTGATTAACTGTGCTTCTAAAATTTCATCTGTTTCTTGAACTTTCTCCACAAATTCTTTCTCAGAAAGAAGTGATTCATGAACTCCAGTTTTAAGTATATGATTCACTGCATACGAGAGAGAAGACAAATCACTTTCAAACAAAAGGTGTTATATGTATGGAATGCACTGTCGACATCTATGATCTTCAGAATATATTCTTGTTGACCAATATTCTGAAGCTGGAATCCATATAGGTCGGTCATCATATTGTCCACCTTCTCCAGTAGGAAAAACACCTGTGGAAAACAACGAGCTTCCAACCTCTTCTCCCATACACTCATTGGAGCTCCCTGTTCTTTTTTCATTTGAAATAACTCAATGGTGCTTCCTATCACTTCTTTTGAATGCAAAGGACATATTGTATAATGTTCATAAATCTCTTCAGTCCTTGACTTGTCCACTTTCTCTATTTGACCACTTTAAATTTCAAAATCATCTTCTAAACCTATTACCTGTTCATCCACATTTACATTTTTATAATAAATATTGTTCTCTATAAGATATAAGGTAGCCTTTTCAACTTTAGTGACATCCAAAAATTCTTGCCATATTTTCGGACTCTTTGTGGGTACACCATTTACTAAAATAACTACTGCCTCATCTTCCTCTTTCTCTCCAGCAATAGTTTCAATGTTTTTCTTAAAATTCAAAGGTAAGTACACCACTCTTCCTTTCAGCCCTCTTTGCAAGTCTGTTGGTGGCAGTTTACCTGTTTTAGGCTCCATCCGAATTATAGTTTGAAAAGGATGAACAGATTGAATTAGAACCGACTCATATGTATTCAATTTGGCTAGTTCCTGCAGAATAGCTACTAACTCCAACATATTATGCACTGCTATGGCAGGCATTTTGTTCTCTTCTAATTTGTTGTAACAATATTAACATATGCGTTGATCACTACCTAACTCAAATCGACCTTCAACAAACAAGTAAGTTGCAAATTCTTCCCACTTACCATTGTTCTCCTTTTCACTTTTCAAATACAAATCAACATTCCTAGTTTGACTTTTATAATGAGTACGTCGACAACAAACACAAACATAGTTTGGTACTTCAGAGCACACTACATTAAACTTTCCAATTTCTTCTTCAAACTGATCATGCTAATCACTTTCTCATCTCCTCAACATCTGCAATTGTCAAACTTTCACTTTCTATGAACTGCTCTTCTGAACCAAAATATCGCATTTCAATATCATCACACTTTTTTTGAACATCTGATAAAGAACCATATAAAAGACTTCCATTCAGTTCACTTAAACATAATGCAGGACTTTTTACATAGTACAGTTTCTTTTCAAAGTTCCGCATTTATGAATGGTGTACTGCTAACATCCTCAAATGATGAAAAACACTTTTACAAACTTTTCTTGAAAGACAAGCCAGAGAATGCCCATACTTCTCAGTATATTTTCTTACATTACATGGATCTATTCCTTGTAACAACTTAATCTTCTGTTTTATACTTTTCTGAGTATATTCTCGTAGCAAATTTCGCATTATATCAATTGATTCCTGTCGAATAGTACAAATGCTACTACAACTCCACTTATACACAGGAGCTCGTGGACGTTTCTCCTGCACTTCTTCAGCTATTAACTCTTCTGCACTTTTACCAACCATTTCCTCCTTTGGAAGAGGAACACCATCCTGAACTTCGTAGCAATGACCTCCAGCATCAACTGCAAATTAAGGGTGGGCGTAGTTCACGAAGTAGCACTTCGCGAAGCTACGCAAAGTGCAGTTCGCACTACGCGAGCTACGCGTAGCACTTCGCGAACTGCGAAGTAACATGTTCGCACTGTGCAAGATGTTGTTTTCAATGATTGCACAGTGCGGACAAGCAACCGGCACTGTGCAATCATTGAAAATGGCATCTTGCACAGTGCGAGCTGTAGTTTTCTGCTGCTCGAGAAGATTTTTACTCGAGCTGCAGCTTTCTCAACGCGAACTGGTAGTTTCTCATCGCGAGCGGTCGCGAGCATACGCGACCCCTCGCAATGAGAAACCTGACCTTCTCGCGTTGGGAATCTCGCCGGGAGGTTTATTTTCCACTCTCGCGATCGCGAACAAGGAAAAAGTCTCGCCAGGATGTCATTTTGCTTGCTCGCGGTCGCCAACTTGACGTTGAGGACCGCGAGCAAGCAAAAAATGACCGCAGCACTACGCAACACTACGCTACGCGTGTTCGCACTGTGCTACGTGCAGTTCGTGTAGTGCGAAGTAGCGCGAACTTCGCAAACTACGCGAGCGTAGCGTAGTGCTTCGCCCAGGCCTACTGCAAATGATAAACTATTTTCCTGGAAGTAACTTTCCTCATTAAAAAAAGGCTCAGTACTAGAAGTATGTCTCTAATGTCCACTAAAGATTTTACAAAAGTTGGTTCTGTTCACAGGTCTTTTTTTCTACTTTTGTCTTTCAATACTTTGACTATTTTATCCAATACTTTCAATCTCTTTAAAATCAAAATGAACAACTTCTGTTTCAAATTCAAAGCAGTATCCACTATACTTTCAATACGCTGCTTCTCTTTGAATTGGAACATCCTTCTTTTATATTTGCAGCATGTTTTCAATAAATTCTGAATCACTATGGATCGAAAAAGTCTCTGACAAATTTCTTGAAATTGTTTTTGTCTCCGAGTACCAGATACTATTTCTTTATCATCTTTCCTTTTCCTCGTATTTGAAATTGAACTGTGCTTCACCTTACTTGAAAAATTCTTCTTTTTGCTTTGTGTGATGTTTTTCTCATTAAATGTTCAAAATATTTTTCTAAAAAATTGTCTTTTGCTTTTTCTCAAACAAACAGTTTCTCTACTACTTGCATTTATTTTCTACGTCAAGATCTTTCCTTTTCGTCAAATATATATTTTTCTTCTCTTTTTTTTTTCACTTCTTTCCAAATTTCAATCCAAACGAAATAATTTTCTGAAAAACAAAAAATAGATTCAATTATTTTTCACATTTCTTCACTATGTTAAAATAATAACATACAATTGCAAAACTTCCACCAACAACTTCCAGACCCAGTGCTGCAAAGTGATGGAGCACGACAGATGAGCACTAGGATGACAAGTAGTGCCATAGAACATACAGCAAGTATTTATTTATTATTTACATACTCCTTTACAATTTATATATAACTGCACTACCTCTTACTTTTCACCTCTCCGCCACACCCCACCACCCCACACCACTTTCTCTGCAACCCACCACACACAACTTTATAAATAGTATTTTTTAAATGTTAATCTATGTACTTAGAGTGATATTATCAACCAAACAGAACACATAAAAATGTCCATTACTACCTAACAATTTTATCAACAACTTTGCAAACATAACACTGCACCCAGGGCTTTAACTGGAGGGGGTGTCTGTGGGGATGTGACCACCAGCACTTTATTTTTGGGAGCCTCGAAATGGGTCTTTATAGGGCTCCATTTTCCGACCTCACAAACGTAATCCGTTTTTTTTTTCTTTATTGCATTGCAGTGACACTGTGAGAGCATGCACATTGCTCACTACTTAGAAGTGCAGACATCATGCCAAGTGACTCGCATTGTAGGAGAAGGGAAATCCTTTAAAGAGAGCCATTTTCTCTCAGTATTTCCCTTCTCTTTTTGCAATGCACCAGCAACATCATCGTGGGGTGATTAGCAGACAGATCACCAGGCACGCAATGCCCATTGCCCCGTACTCTCTGACACAGCTTCCCGGGTGCACACACAGAGCCGCACCTGAGTACTTCACCGGTCTTCAAAACATCATTTTTTTGTAAAGGAGACTCTGTTCTTTTTCACCCCTTTTTACAACCCCTACATGCCCACTTTGCCTATTGCTGAAAGAATTATGCTTCCCCGAAATTTCCCTCTGGTAGCACCTCTGCAAATGACCACAACTAGGCAACTCCAGCACGAACCTGCTCTCACTTTACACATGGTCTTGTTTTAGTGCTACGAAAACACACACTTTGCCTGCCTCACTAAGTTCTCACACCCCCTCTTTATTATGAACATAAAAGCTTTCCAATTACTTTTATATTCCTATACTGTACTTCACATGGAAATATAGAACTCAAGGTTCTCACCACCCCAAATTAGCTCTCTGGTACTTTCTCAAATATAAGAAGTACAGGTATTCAGTATCTGTCAGTCACGGCCGCTTTAAAACAGTGTACCTATAAACAACTCGACAAAACGTTATGTTTCTAAATTAACGTATTACACTTGTTATGTTATGTTATGTTATGTTATGTTATGTTAGAGTAATTTTGTAAAGCACACAGCTACCCTCCTAGGGTTTCCCAGCGCTAAAAACTGACAGAGAGCAGAACAAGAGAGAGCAGATTATTGATTAAACAGCCAGGTTTTTAAAGATTTTCGAAAAGCCAAAGATGAGGTTTCATTACGGACTGCAATAGGGAGAGAGTTCCAGAGCATAGAACCAAGGTAGGCAAAGGAGCGACCACCAATTCTTTTAAATTTAACATTGGGCACCACAAATTTTCCTTGGGTGGCTGAGCAAAGTAGGCGAGAGGGTAAGTAGGGGCGAACCAAAGTTTGTAAGTACTTTGGGGAAGAACCAAATTTAATTTTATGCATGTAGCATATGGCTTTAAACTTCACTCGGTTTTCGATCCTGAGCCAGTGAAGTTTATGGAGAGCATTGGAAGTAGAGGGATTTTTTGGGAGGTGGCACAGCAACCTGGCGGCGGAATTTTGCGCTACTTGCAGTTTCCGTATAACATCCTTATTGGAACCCAAATAAAGGATGTTTCCATATTCCAGTCTCGAGGTCACCAGTGCCTGGGCTACGATTTTCTGGGTGGAAACGGGAAGCATCCAAGTGATTTTCTTAAGCCACTTCAAGATGGCAAAACAAGTGGCAGCCACCTTTACAGCCTGCAGCCTCATAGATAGATTAACATCGATCAAGACTCCCAGGTTGCGGACACAAGTGGAAGGCTGAGGGAGAGGGCCCATCTCACATGGCCAATGCCGAGGGCTCCAAAGGTCCTTGTTCTTCCACAAGATGAGAACTTCGGTCTTATCGCCGTTGAGTTTGAGGAGATTGGCTTTCATCCATAATGCAATGTTATTTAAGCCAATCTGAAGCACTGAAGGGTCACCCAGTTGTACCGAAGAAAGGGAAAAAATAATCTGGGTGTCATCAGCATACGAGAACAGACTCAATCCTGAGTTCTCTGCTATTATTGCCAAGGGTTTAATATATAAATTAAATAAAATAGGACTCAAAATAGAGCCCTGTGGTACCCCATACGAGGAGAGATATGTTTTAGAGGGAGCACTAGAAGAAAAAACCTGAAAAGTCCACTTAGCAAGGAAGGACTTGAGCCAATCAAGTGGTGTGCCAGTGATGCCAAAGGACTGCAAGTATTTTAGTAAAATAGTTTGGGACACCGTATCAAATGGAGCGCTCAAGTCGAGCAATATAAGAGCTACGGTGTCCCCAACATCTAAGCGCTGTCATAGCGCCTCTGAAACTCCAAGCAAGGTGGTCTCCGGGGAGAAACCTGCTCGAAAACCCGACTGGGAAGGATGTAAGAGATTCGCAGAGTCCACAAAGTGAGTAAGCTGCTGATTGAGCTCCTTTACATTTCTTTCGCTAGATGTACCTTTGTTTAAAACACCACCAGAGAAGGTTATTGAAGTATGCTCCACAAAGAGTAACTCAAAGCTTTGTTATTCTTTATTAAAAAATCTGCCTGTCAATGCTTTTTGCAAGCCTTTTCAATGCCTTAAGAGGGTAGCTGGATGAGTATAATGCATCGTATTTAAGATCGGGGTGGACTATGCACGGAAATAAGAACGTATAGTTGAATAGTTCAATAGATAGATACATAGATCAATGTATCAATGTATGGATGGATGGAAGGATGAATGAATGCAAAGACCAGTACTTACGATAGACGGGTGGGCTGATAAATGCTTAGGATTGATTCTGGGACAGATACATCTATGCATATATAGGCGTATCGCTGCATGAACGGCACAGTGCTTACTATAGGCGAGTGCGCTCATAGATGCTTAAGATAAGTGGACGACCAGATTTATGTATGTATATATAAGTAGAAATATATCCTTCAATTAAAATATGGTTGAATGGCGCAGTGCTTAGGATGCATGGATACTGCGTCTGGGGACCGGCACTTATGTTCAGGCAGCCTCCAAATGACTCTCTACCAGGCTCTATTTTTGGACCTCTCAAAGATAGTCAATTTTTTTTATTTTTTTATTACACTGCAGTGACAGCATGCACATCGATGTACGCATGCTTATGTTGCTCACTACTGAGAACTGGAGACATCACGCTAGGTTACCCAACCCTGCGATTCGAAATGGCGGGCCACTGGGTACGTCCTATCTCCATTGCGTATAGCTCTCAAGTGTTGTAACACTCTTTTGTGGGCGGGATGAATCGTGCTACCTACGTACCTCAAGCCACATGGGCATTGAAGGACGTAGACAGCATATTCTGTCTTACAAGAAAAGAAACCCTTGATCATTTTCTCTCGTTTAGAAAGACCCAAAGTATATGTTTGCATGTTCTTACCATAGCCACAGGCCTTGCATTTTGTGCACTTAATAAAGCCTGGTTTCCTTTTCAGCCATGTTTGCATATGGCTACTTTGCTGATTTTGTGGAATCATATTACTAACCAAACATTGCTTCAAAGAACGTGCTTTGCTGAATGTAATGGCTGGTCGCTTTTGAACTAACTTCCCTAATAGTGGATCATTCCGTATCAGATGCCAGTGTTTATTAAGTATACTCCTGACCTGACCATGCTGACGGTTAAAGGAAGTAATCATCCTCACTTGATTGATTAGTGACTTTTGTTGTTTTATTTTGCTCTGACTTTCGTTAAACAGAATATCCTCTCTGCTTCTTAATCTAGCTTTTCTTACTGATGTTTGCACATTTCCTTTTGTATATCCCCGAGCTTGAAAGCGGGAATCTAAATTTATTAGTTATGTCTCCAAAATTTCTTGGTCACTACAATTCCGAATTGTTCTTAAACATTCTCCGTAAGTTATACTCCTTATCAGATTTTGCGGGTGGAACTAGTTGCATGAAGCAACATGTTTCCTGCTGTAGGCTTTCTGTATAGCCTGGAGTGCAATTTGGAGTCCTTAACATATATTATTGAATCTAGGAAATCGACTGAGCTGCTGCTGATTGTACTGGTAAATTTCAAGTTTAAAGTATTAACTTGTAATTTTTTAATAAAACTTCTAACAGAATCCTCAGTACCTTTTCATACGGCGAAAAGATTGTCGATATACCGACTCCAATGTAGTACATTCTCTCCCCATTCTGATTGAAATTCAACTCGGACCACCTGCTCCTCCCACCAGCCCATATGCAAATTCGCATAGCTGGGGGCCAAGCAGGTGCCCATCGCCGTTCCACATACTTGATTATAGAGTTCATTATTGAAGAGAAAGTAGTTGTTTTTCAAACACACAGAAACCATAGAAAGTAACATTTGTGTATGTGCCCATAACTTAATAGGACGTTCACTTAGAAAATGTTTAATCGCTTTTAAACCATCCTCATGCTTGATGCTGGTATACAATGTGGTAACATCAATAGTGACCAGCAGCAGGTCTTTCTCCCAAGGAAGGTCATAAATCATTTTCAAAAAATCCCCTGAATCTTGAATAAAAGAGGGAAGCAGTTTCACAAATGGGCAAATAAAAGAATCAATATACTGAGAAGTATTTTCTAATGCCCCTCCTATTGCTGATATTATAGGGCGGCCTGGCGGGTTTTCTCTATTTTTGTGCACCTTAGGGATTAAATAAAATACCGGTGTTACCGGATTAGAAATTTTCAAAAATTGCAATTCTGTATGTGTCATTAATCCCTGATTGTACCATTGCTAGAGTTGCTCATTGTATATTTTAAAACTGTTTGGCATCATTGTGTCTGTGATTTTCACATAATTAGTACGATTGTTAAGTTGCTTGTGTGCCTCATTGAGGTATTTAGTTTTATCCCAAAGAACAACATTCCCACCCGTATCCGTATTTCTCACAATACAATTCCCTTGTGCTGTTAATTTGGAAATCAATGCAGAATAATCTTTTTCATGCTGGGTGAACTTTTTATGCTTAACACTCAAGATTCTTCAAATCATTAACAACTAGCTGATTGAATATGTCCCACTGAGTCTCTAGCATTCATTGGTAAGAATCTGGGATTAAGGCGAAAATCAGTTGGTGCCGTCCCGCCAATATCAACTTCCTGTTCCCTTGCTACTTCAAATGCTTGGCTATTTGTCAAAGGTCTCTCCTCTTCTTGACCCACTGTCTCAGACTCGCTTGGAATGTCCAAACTTGCACCTATCGGGCTGTCAATACATTTTAAATCCAACATTAAATCCATATATATATATATATATATATATTCACTGAAAAAACCAAAGGTTTCAGGGGCGTTATAGTTAGGAATTGGCATTTAAAAAACCTTAAAAATTCACTGAAAAAACCATAGGATTCAGGGGTGTTATAGTTAGCTGGACATTTCCCTCATACAAAACCCTAGAAATTCCCCTGTTATAGTTAGTTCAGCTAACTATAACTCGCGCCCCCGCAATGCACTGCTGATGACGTCACATATTACATCACTCATGACATGGTCAGTGATATCACTGATGACATCACTGATGACATCTCAAATGACATCACTGATGACATCACTGATGACGTCATCCAGTGACTGTGTGTTTCTATAAAGTTTAAATATGTTTTATATATTTATAGTGAAAGGCCTGTGGAAGAATGAGTGGGTGTACAAGTGTGTGAATGGATGATTTTCTAGGTGCGTAACTGACTCTATAAGTGAGTCATTAAATGTATCTTACTGCAGACTAGTGACTAAACTGTGTGAAGGTCTGTATGGGTCTGTCTGTTGGTGTATAAGTGGCTGCATGGTTTTGTGAATAGCTATATGAGTGTCTATATGGGTTATTGATTGGTTGTCTGAGTATCTGTATGGGTGCCTGAGTGTTTGTGTGGGTAGGGTGTGTGTGACTCTGTGCATAGATGTGTGACTGGGTGATTCTATGGGTGCATGGTTTTAAGAGTGCATCTGTGATGAACTGTATGGTTGAGTGAATGTATGTATGGGTGTGTTAGGGTTTGAATGTATAACTCAGTTGTACATGTGTCAGTAACTACCTATGTGAAAGGCAGTATATATGCGTGTAAGAGTATATAAGTGGGTATATGTGAGAGTGAGTGATTGTGAGAGTGGCAGTATGGATGAGTGTGTGCTTGTATCAATGATTGTATAAGAGCGTAAGAATGTGGTACTATTTTTATGAGTTAGTGAATTCGAGTGTGTATAACTGCGTAGGTGAGTAAATGGGAGTGTGATTAATTATTTGCATAACTGACAAGGTGTGAGAGTACCTCTATGGATGATTTGTGGTGTGTGAGTGTCTATGTAGGTGTATAAATGCATATGATAGTCTTGTACGGAGTGACTGTAAGTATGAGTGACTGTACAGGTGAGTGAGTGGAGGTGTATGTAGACCTAAGAGTTAATGAGTGGGTATGTAGTTATTGGTATTGGAGTATCTATGGTCTTCAGAATGGACGTCTGAAATTTTGAGTTGGTGTATCAATGGTTAATTTAGGGTGTGGGAAGATGCAGTAATTTATCACATGGATGATGCCAATTCCTAACTATAACGCCCCTGAAACCTTTGGTTTTTTCAGTGAATTTCAAAGGTTTTTTAAATGCCAATTCCTAACTATAACGTGCATGAAACCTATGGTTTTTTCAATGAATTTCAAAGGTTTTTTAAATGCTGATTCCTATCTATAACTTATCTCTGAAGATATCATGTTTAATGATTTTCATTGGATTTGTATATTTTTCAAATTCAGTGTGTCAATTTCATTAATTAAGTTTTTTTTAAAATACTTTTTTATCACCATTTTTTAAACTTATTTTTTCAATTAATCCTTTTAAAAATTAAAAAATATTATTTGAACTTAATGGGTTTTTCAAACATATTTTTTTAACTATATGTTCAAAACTTTATTTTATATATATATTTTTTCTATATATTTGGATCCGCGCACCCTAAGCGCACCGTTCTCGATCCCTACGCGATAGCATCCTTGCATGGTAAGCGTTGGGTACGTGTTTAGTGTGCGATTGCAATGCGACTGGTACACGACTCCCAGCCTATACACGACACGTTCGATGTATGTAAAGCAACGTTTATGCGCTTCCGCGATGCGTCATCTGCGTCTATGACGCGGTAGGTGCGCGGATCCCGCGAAATATTTAATATTTAAAAAAACATATATATATATGTATTTCATGTGAATATTAATTGAAGATAAACTCTAAACTAGTCTTAAAACTAATATATTTTTACATCCAATTTCGCGGATGCGCGCTGGGTGCGTGCTGCGTAAGCGCAGGGTGCCCGGATCCCATGTGACCTGCAAAAAAAGAGATTTGATTGGTTCATTACACTTCCTCTTCTAACTATTGAAAGACCCCACCCATTTCAATCATTCTTCTTTGACCTTCTTTAGAGCACCATCTCTTTGGAGAGAAGAAGATTTTTTAGACTAAGTTTACACTTAGCTCTAACTTTTTTCAACCAAAAATGGCTTCAGGGCAGCAGGCATCACCTGCATCTCTTCATACTTCTGAGGATGAATTTTTGGAGGAGGCACCACTCAAAGAACGTTTTTCTTCAGTGGTGTGGACATTTTTTACTTTTCCCGAGGGGCAGAATAAGACCAATCCCACCTTGGTCACATGCAAGATTTGCAAAAGAGTCCTGTCGTGAGGGGATCCTAACAAGAAATACTCGTGCGGCATGGCAAGTATGATGAAGCACATGAGGACCCTTCATCCTAACAATCTTGCACGGGAAGAGTGCTGACGGATGAGAAACACTCCTGCTCCTGCGCCATCCACCTCATCGCAGCCGAGCACATCAAGAGTGCATCCATCAGCCCAAACCTTGGACATCCGTCCTCAATTTCAATTTTTAAAAGTGCTCTGCACTAAGTGCAATAAGACTTTGTGCTATGGTGAGCAGTCAATCGATCTGAAGTTCATTGTTTGGTTTCTCTTGTTTTTTTTTTGTTTTTTTTTTGCAGAACCAAAAAAAAAAAAAAATTGTTCAGAAAACCCAAAAAAAATTATAAAAGAAGAAAGAAGAAAAAAAAAGTTCTTGTAAGAACTAACTTTCCTGGTTTAAAAAAAGAGCTACATTTCTTTGTTAGTGTTAGTTTAGATGAATGTATGTGTAGTACGTAATTGACTGAATGAATGCAGTAGCATATGGTGAATGTATAAGTGCAGAACTATGAGGAAGTGCTGCAGCATCACACAGTAATCTCTTTAACTGCAGTGTGCTATAGTACTTCCGAAGCACAGGGATGCAACATATGTACATAAATATGTTGCAAATCTATGCTTCTGTCTGCACGGCTGGTTAAACTGCAGCCATGTGGTTACAAGCGCACCCTTGCACCATAGTGCAAGGATATCTGTGTCATGTGCTGTTTGTTTTTCTACAGGAAGACACACCTTCCTGCACAAAAACAATGAGAAAATGCATTTTTCTCCTTCAATGTATGCTGAACATTTCAGCATGCATTGAAGATATAAAAATGTGGAGAAATTAAAACAATTCTCCTTGTTGTGCTTTCCTACACCAATTTTACAGTGGTGCACCATTCACACACATATCGAGATTAATGATGTCTGATAAATCTAGACATGTGTCTTGTTCTATGAATATTAACTGTAATCATGCACAACAACACTTATAGAACACCCTTTCAACACAAAGTGGTCTGCATGATGAGGTTGTATTTACATGGAGTATAAAAAGTGCACAGAGTGCCTTTTCCTCTCTTTGTAAATATGAAAGAGTATCTTACACAATAACTATGTTACAAAAAGTGACATATTTCCATTTTTAAAATTCCTTGCGAATAATAAAAGGTAAGCACAGAGTTTTGTCTGCAAAGATGTTCAAAGAAGAATGATTGAAATAATTGTGGTCCTTCAATAGCTAAAATAGGAAATATTATGAACCCCTCAAATCTCTTTTTTTGCAGGTCACATGATATCTGATTATGGTCAGATTTCAAAACTACAAAGCTTCTTGCAGACCTCCTAATTCTGCATATTGAGACTTAGTTAAACTTACCTTCACAGTAATTGGAATAAAAAATGGTACAAATTTTTTTCAGATTTTCATTCCCATCTAAATTCTTAAAAATTGCTCATTTTAAAATTTGGATCTGTGAAAGAAAAGGAAAAAAATATTATAACATGTAATAATACATTTTTTACAACACAGCATAATTTCCACAAAGTAATTTTTTTGCCTTTTTTGCTGTTCTCAGAATATATTAAATTTCACTAAAAATAGTGATTTCAATCGTACTCATCACTTAACAGCGGGCAAAAAAAAAACAATCTAAAAGATTGTTAAAAAAAACCCAACATGCTATTCTAAAAAACAAACAAGATACAAATCACAGATATATTAAATGCATACAGCTAACAAAATGTTATAAGTTTAAATTACAAAAACTGTAAATGTTGTCGCTTTAAAATATTCACCGAATCTAAGGATTAATTTTTGGAGGATGCACCATGCCCACAACGTTTTCCTTCAGTGACGTGGAAATGTTCTACTTTTCTCGAGGGGCAAACAAAGACCAATGCCACCTTCGTCACGCGCAAGATTTGCAAAAGAGTTCTGTTACGAGGGGATCCTAACAAAAAATACTCGTGCGGCACAGCAAGTCTGATGAAACACCTAAGGACCCTTCATCCAAACAATCTTGCATGAGAAGAGTGCAAACAGATGAGAAACACTACTGTTCTGTATCTGTAAAAAAGAATCACAAATAAATGTATATTAATAACTTTCAAATTTATACTATTCCATTACTGTACAAACACATTTTATATAAAAACTGACTAAGAAACTATTGCCCTGAACTACAAGTGTGACAATGGTTAAAACACTACATGCATAGTGCATATTACTTTGAAGCAGTTCATGCCCTAAAGCCTACCTCACTAACAGACTACATGCTAACTGACTAAATGATTACATTACTATAAGGAGACACACTGGGTGAGTCACAGGGTGTTTGCTAGAAGTGTATGAATACTAACTAGGGAATTGAAGGTGTGAAAGACAACTGTGTAGGTGATTAGAGGACTGCATCCAAAAGCATAGGCATTTAAAGCAGTCCATGTGCTAAGGCCTGGCTCACTGCATGACTACGTGGGCACTGACTGAATGATTAGAGTACAGCAAGGAGAGTGCCTAGGTGAATTTATAAGTGGTAGGCTTTTCGCACAGGGAATGGATTAGTACTTGGTACTGAATGGGTCACTAGAGGAGTGCAAAGGGAGTGACAGGATGTTTGCTAGACTGTATGGATACTGACTAGGGAATTGAAAGTGTGAAAGACAAGTGTCTAGGTGGTTAGAAGACTGCATACATAGTGGATAGGGGCTTGAAGCAGTCCATGTGCTAAGGCCTGGCTCAGTGCATGAATACTTAGGCACTGACTGAATGATTAGAGTACTCCAAAGATAGTATCTTGGTGAATTTATAAGTGTTTGGGTTTTGGAACAGTGAATGGATTAGTACAGGATGCTGAATGGGTCACTAGAGGACTGTGCAAGGGAGTTACAGGGTGTTTCCTGGAAGTGTATGGATACTGACTAGCAAATTGAAAATGTGAAAGACAAGTGTATAGTATGTTAGAAGACTGCATGCATACTACATAGACATTTGAAACAATCTATGTGGTAATGTATGATTCACAACATGAGTACTTGGAAACTGACTAAATCATCAGACTACTGCTAGCTTAGTACCTGGGTAACACTTTTAAATTTTCAGTTCTGGCACAGTGAAGAGAATAGTACATGGTACTGCACTTTAGTGTCAAACCCTGACTCATTTTATCAATGCATAAGCAAAGAATAGCTTCTAAAGCTACTAAAACTTGACAACATGACCGATTTTAAAACAGTTATTTGTCATCAAATACACTATGTTACCAAATGCTTCTCTCACAATCCTTACCCAAATGTACACAGACTCACAGTGTGATTTTAGACAAGCAACACTATCCCTAGCAGTTTACCAAAACTCATTCACTAGTCTAGAAGATGTAATGGTACTGCACACAATCAACATATTTAAGTACAGCACATTAGTGTCAAAGCATGACTCAATTAATCAACGCATAAGCAAAGACTGGCTTCTAATGCTACTAAAACTTGACAACATGACAGGTTTTAAAAGAGTTATCTGCTAAAAAATAAACAATGTTACCAAATGCTTCTCTCACAGTGGCTCCCAAATTCACACAGACTCACAGTGTGATTCTAGACAACAACCACTATACCTAGGAGTTTACCAAAACTCATTCACTACAGTGCAACTGATAAGGGAACTGCACACAATCTACATATTTCATGACTGCACTTTTCTGTCAAAGCCTGACTCATTTAATAAAAGCATAATCAAAAACTGGCTTCTAATTCTACTAAAACTTGACAACATGACAGGTTTTAAAAACGTTATCTGTCAGACAATACACGATGTTACCAAATGCTTCTCTCACAGTGGTTCCCAAATACACACTAACTCACAGTGTGATTCTAGACAAGCACCACTATCCCTAGGAGTTTACCAAAACTCATTCACTACAGTGCAAGTGGTAAGGGAACTGCACACAATCTACATATTTCAGGACTGCACTTTTGTGTCAAAGCCTGACTCATTTAATCAAAGCATAAGCAAAAACTGCCTTCTAATGCTACTAAAACTTGACAACAAGACAGGTTTTAAAACAGTTATCTGTCAGCAAATACACGATGTTACCACATACTTCTCTCACAGAGGTTCCCAAATGCACACAGACTCACAGTGTGATTCTAGACAAGCAACACTATCCCTAGCAGCTTACCAAAACTCATTCACTAATGTGCAAGGGGTAAGGAGACTACACTCATTCTACATATGAAAGTACAGCACATTAGTCTCAAATCATAACTTACTTTATCAATGCATAAGCAAACACTGGCTTCTAATGCTACTAAAACTTGACAACATGACAGGTTTTAAAACAGTTATCTGTCAGCAAATACACGATGTTACCAAATGCTTCTCTCACAGTGGTTCCCAAATGCACACATACTCACTGTGTGATTCTAGACAAGCAACACTATCCCTTGCACTATACCAAAACACATTTCTTCATCTAGAAGAAGTACTACATTTTAGTATAGAAACATAACATAACTCATTTCACAAATTCATAAACAATGACTGGTTTCTAATTCTACCAAAATATAAAAACAGCACAGTTATCTGTCTGCAAACACATGAAAAACACAAATGATTATCACAGAATGGTTTCTACATGCACACACACTGTCAATAAGATTGTAGAGAAAAAAAGTACTCCCTACACTTTAGCAGGAGAAATACATTAGTCTGATTAAAATCAAAATAGTCTACATACATCCCCTCACAATTAAATAACTCACCTTTCAAGTTGTTTTGTAGATTAAGAAGTTTATCAGTCACCAGATAACAGTCACACACCAGATTTTCCACATGATAAATTAGTGCATCTTCTCACACCCTAATATAACCTTTGATACACACCGACTCAAAATTTCAGACGGCCATTCTCCAAACCATAGATACTCCAATACCAATAACTACATACCCACTCATTGACTCTTAGGTCTACATACATCTCCACTCACTCACCTGTACAGTCACTCATACTTACGTACAAGACTATCATATGCATTTATACACCTATATAGACACTCACACACCGCCAATCATCCATTGAGGTACTGAAACACCTAGTCAGTCATGCAAATAATTAAACAAAGTCCAATTTACTCACCTATACGGTTAAACACACTCAAGTTCACTTACTCATAAAAATACTAACAAATTCTGAGACTCATACAATTACCAATACAAGTAATACAAGTACACACTCAACCATACAGCCACTCCGCAATCACACACTCTCACATATAGATAGTTATATACTCTTACACACATATACACTGCGTTTCACATATGTAGTTACTGACACATGTACAACTGAGATATACATTCAATCACTAACACACCCATACATACACTCAACCAACCATACAGTCCATCGCAATTGCACTCTTAAAACCATGCACCCACTGAATCACCCTCTCACACATCTATGCACAGAGTCACACACACCCTACCCACACAAACACTCAGGTACACATACAGATACTCAGACAACCAATCAATAACCCATATAGACACTCATATAGCTATTCCCAAAACCATGCAGCCACTTATACACCAACACACAGACACATACAGACATTCACACAGTTTAGTCACTAGTCTGCAGTAAGATACATTTAATGACTCACTTATAGAGTCAGTTACGCACCTAGAAAATCATCCATTCACACACTTATACACCCACTCATTCTTCCATAGGCCTTTCACTATAAATATATGAAACATATTTAAACTTTACATAAACACACAGTCACTGGATGACGTTGTTTGTTTCTGTAAAGTTTAAAAATGTTTTATATATCTATATCTATATATATATTCACTGAAAAAACCAAAGGTTTCAGGGGCGTTATAGTTAGGAATTGGCATTTAAAAAACCTTAGAAATTCACACAAAAAAACATAGGTTTCAGGGGTGTTATAGTTAGCTGGACTTTTCACTCGTACAAAACCATTGAAATTCCCCCGTTATAGTTAGTTCAGCTAACTATAACTCGCGCGCCCGCAATGCACTGCTGATGACGTCATATGTTACATCATTCATGACATGGTCAGTGACATCACTCATGACATCACTGATGACAACTGAAATGACATAACTGATGACATCACTGATGACATCAACCAGTGAATGTGTTTTTCTGAAAATTACATATGTTTTATATATGTATATTTCAAGGTCGATGGAAGAATAAATGGGTATATAAGTGTCTAAATGGATGATTTGTTTTTGAAAAATTGATTATATAACTGACTGATTAAGTGTATCTTAGTGAATACATGGCTTAGTGAGTAATGTTTAAATATGTAAATATCTGTATCAGTCTCTCACTTTGTGTATAAGTGGCTGCATGGATTGGTGAGTAGCTACATGAGTGTCTATATAGGTTATTAGTTGGTTTTTTGAGTATCAGTATGAGTGTCTGAGTGTCTGTATGGTTCGGTGGGGGGTATTACGTAGTGCATAGGTGCATGAATGAGTGACTCACTGTTTGTATGTGTTGAAGACAACATGTGTGCAGGACTGTATGGGTAGATGAATGTGTGCATGGGTGTGTTAGTGAGTGAATGACTGTCTCAATAGTGTCTTTATGATTAACTACATATGTTTTAAACTAGTATATGTGACTATTGGTGTATATAAGTGAGTATATGTGAGAGTGAGAGATTTAAAGAATTCCTGTATGAATAAGTATGTGTTTCTATAAGTGATTGTTTAAAAGACTAAGTATGTGTAAGTTTCTGTAGAAGTAAGTGTGGAGGTGTGTGTATAACTGTATATGCAAGTAAATGGATGTTTGATTCTTTATTAGCATGAGTGACGATGTGTGTGAGTAACTCTATGGATGAGTGGCGTTGTGTAACAGGATGTATAGGTGTATGAGTACATATGATGAGTGAGTACATGTATGAGTGACTGTATAGGACTGTTGGTAAATGAGTGGATGTGTATGTGGATCTTAGAATTACTGAATAGGTTGTTGTAACTGGTATTGGTATGTCCATTGATTTGAACATTTTAGTTTCTATTTTTGAATGTGTGTATCAAAGGTTATATTAGGGGTAGAGGAGGTCTGCCACTCTATCACAAGGATGATGTTATCAGTGATGTAATCAGTGATGTCATTTGAGATTTCATCAGTAATGTCATGAGTGATGCCACTGACCATGTCATGAGTGATGTAATATGTGATGTCATTAGCAGTGCATTTTGGGCGCGCGAGTTATAGCTAGCTGAACTAACTATAACAGGGGAATTTCAATGGTTTTGTGCGAGTGAAAAGTCCAGCTAACTATAACGCCCCTGAAACCTATGGTTTTTTCAGTGAATTTCTAAGGTTTTTTAAATGCTAATTCCTAACTATAACGTGCCGGAAACCTATGGTTTTTTCAGTGAATTTCAAAGGTTTTTTAAATGCTAATTTGTAACTATGCCTACAGAGATAGGACATGTGAAGAATGAAGAAAAAACGCACAGAAAGAAAAAAAAGAAATGCAGAAAGAAGCAACAGAAGTCCTCAAAGACGAAGTAAAGTGCAGGAAGAAGGATAACGTGCAGAAAGAACAAACAGAAGAGCAGAAAGAAGCCTTGTTGCAAAATCATCCTGTACCCTCAACTTTTTCAGATGGATACTGGTGGTAACTGAGTCTGACTAACCAGTCCTAGAGCCAGTGCTATGTTAAAAGACACTCAGAATACAGTGAAAACACCTACATACACTAGGGAACACTATGCATTGGGGTCTCCCTGTGATTAGCATGACCTCCTATGTAAGCCCCTAGTGTATAATAGGGCAGGGGATTAAAACTACCTCTTAAAACGCGCCACAGGGCGTGTTTGCACACGTCACCTCAGGCCCCGTCCCCTCCCTTCCCCACTGTGTAAACACGCCCTGTGGCCATTTTAAGTTGGGAGATTAAGTCCCCTTGAATCCTGAGGGTCCCTAGGGTCCAACTAGACCACTAGGTACCTCCAGTAAGCGCCACAGAGCTGCGTTGCCAGAGAGATGTAAAAAAGGGGCAAGGCCTAGACCACCTCTCTGCAACGCAGCGCAGTGGCGCTTACTGGAAGCACCTGGTGGGCTAGTTGGCTCCCAGGGTCCCTCAGGATTGAAGGGGAATTATTTCCCCAACTTAAAACGCGCCACAGGGTTTGTTTGCACACGTTAACTCAGGCCCCGTCCCCTCCCTTCACCACTGTGTAAACACGCCCTGTGGCTGTTTTTAGTTGAGATATTAAGTTCATTTGAATCCTGAGGGTCCCTAGGGTCCAACTAGCCCACTAGGTACCTCCAGTAAGCGCCACAGAGCTGCGTTGCAAAGAGGTGTAAAAAGTGGCACGGCCTGGACCACCTCTCTGCAACGCAGCTCAGTGGCGCTTACTGGAAGCACCTGGTGGGCTAGTTAGCCCCCAGGGGCCCTCAGGATTGAATGGGAATTATTTCCCCAACTTAAAACGCGCCACAGGGTTTGTTTGCACACGTTAACTCAGGCCCCGTCCCCTCCCTTCACCACTGTGTAAACACGCCCTGTGGCTGTTTTTAGTTGAGATATTAAGTTCATTTGAATCCTGAGGGTCCCTAGGGTCCAACTAGCCCACTAGGTACCTCCAGTAAGCGCCACAGAGCTGCGTTGCAAAGAGGTATAAAAAGTGGCACGGCCTGGACCACCTCTCTGCAACGCAGCTCAGTGGCGCTTACTGGAGGCACCTGGTGGTCTAGTTAGCCCCCAGGGGACCTCAGGATTGAATGGGAATTATTTCCCCAACTTAAAACGCGCCATAGGGCGTGTTTGCACACGTCACCTCAGGCCCCGTCCCTTCCCTTCCCCACTGTGTAAACACACCCTGTGGCCGATTTAAGTTGGGAGATTAAGTCCCCTTGAATCCTGAGGGTCCCTAGGGGCAAAATAGCCCACAAGTACATCCAGTAAGCGCCATTGCAGAGAGGTGTAAAAAGCGGCACGGCCTGTACCACCTCTCTGCAACGCAGAGCAGTGGCGCTTACTGGAAGCACCTGGTGGGCTAGTTGGCCCTCAGAGTCCCTCAGGATTGAAATGGAATTATTTCCCCAACTTAAAACGCGCCACAGGGCGTGTTTGCACACGTCACCTCAGGCCCCGTCCCCTCCCTTCACCACTGTGTAAACGCGCCCTGTGGCCCCATCCCCCAGGGCCTGCACCCTAATTTTTTTTGTTGAAAAAAATTAATTTGGCCCTCCCAAGGCCTTAATCGGCCCCGGGGACCCCAACCCCCGGTTCATGAGGGGGGGGTGTTTAGGAGGGAGGCTGCGTTGCCCCCCTCCTCAGGCCACTTATGGCCACGGGGACCCCATCCCCCGGGGACGGCCTTTGTTTTTTATTATTTTTAAAACATATATATTTATAGAAACACCTAGGACATGCTGGATAAACCGTATGTACCTATCACCATGATGATTTGCGTGATATTCATTAAAAGGCGACTATGCATACAATGAATCCACGTGGAATGTATTTACACCGCTAGTGAAGCTCTGACGTGTCTGACTCCCTACCGTGCCTAATCCCGGCGCCCCCGCTGGTAGGTACTCTCCAAGTAGACACCCTTGTCGTTTATTTATACAAAACTGGGTAGCTATTGACGGGCACATTTAATACACACGCACACCAAGCCATTCAAAGGGGATTCAACAAAAATTCGACCAAACTATGCAAGAAACCCCCCTCACGGTTAATAAAACACACATCCACCACCGGATGTGTAATACTTTTTATTTTACTCTCTGGAAAGGAGACGAACCTCACTTGAGAGTCACAGCGTGCTCCTGGCTGAGCCCAATGCTGTGTTACACCTACCAGTGCCTGCCGAGTGCCACACACCTCTGTGTTGTATTCCATCAGCTAATGCGTATGCTATGACACTCTCTAGCCCATGTGCACTGTAACACCACCCCATGAATATGTCATGCCACACTTGCCTTCACATGAGTTATATTGCCCCATCTAACGTGCCTTCATCGATGTCTATGTTATAACACACAGCGCTATGCCATACATATTCCAATCTGGGATCCATATCTTTGTCACAGTGCATATGCAACGTTACACTCCCCAGCACATATTTTATATTACAACTTTAGAGACTAGTTAGGTTACACAACACTGCCCTGTGCATATTACACTCCAAGGCGCATATCGCATAGCACGCGCTAGTGCCTGTGCTATCTCGCGCTCTCCAATGAATCTGTCATTGCGCACAATGTATTGCATATTATATTTCACGCCCCGGTTCATCTTATATCACACTTTTTGGGTCCTAGTTTATACCATATACTATATCTAGTTTTCATTTTCAATCGTGCTCTCACGACTATGTTCTATATAAGACTGCGGCCACCTACCCTTTTCACGGGCATTACATTTTGCGATGGGGGGTGGAGGGTTAGGGGTGTTTCTGCCAAGTGAGCCCGGAGTCACAGTCATAAACTTCCTCTTCTTCCTGAATAAAAGTGAGATTATGCTGCATACTTGTTCATATTTTAAGTAGTTCGCACAAACACACATTTTAAAAACAATAAAGTTCCTAATACCCACCTTCTCTGAACAGTTAGCTGGCTGCCCCAGCCACCTTCTCCCTATCTTCTGTTGTCTGAATCCATGGACTAGCCTCCTCCCTCCTGCCATGCATGGTATGATGTGCTGCCACTGCCCTCCATTTAGCATGATATGCCAGTCCACTCCTCCTGCCCTCCATTGTCCAATTCTATGGCCCATCATTGACCTCCTGCTTAGCTTCTGTGCTGAGCTTGCTGCCCCTATTCTCCTTCCCCCTGCCCTCCGATGTCTTTGTGCATGCCCCTGCTCCATCCTTTTTGCCCACTATGTTCCTTGGACCTGCCACTCCTATCTACTCTGAGTGTTCTGTTGAGCTGCCACTCACCTCCCACCTGCCTAGCATTGTCAGATGACTGTAACCTGTCCCTGCCACCTCCATCCTGCCTGTCCACATGCCATGCCCCTATCCCCTTCCTCCTGTCCTCCATGGTCCATTTTGCTGTTACACCCTTCTGCCCTCCCTGGTCTGTTGTGCTGCAACTGCTCCTCCTGCCTGCCCTGCACGGTCTGTTGTGAGGCCCCTTCCCCTGAACTCTCTTGTCTGTGCCCAGGTCCTGACCCTCCCTTCTATCCTCCATGGTCCTTTGTGCATGCCCCTGCACCCTCCTTCTTGCCCATCATAGCCATTGTGCTGCCACTTACCCTCCCGCTTGCCATGCATGGTCTTCTGTGCTGCCATGGTCCCTCATACCTTGCCTGTGTGGTCAGCTAGCTGCCCCTGACCCCCTCCAACCTTCCCTCTATGGTCTGTGTGTGTGCCATCATAGTCTCACTGTTGCTCTTCAAGGGGGGTCTTGTTTCTAGTGCCCATCCTGCCTGACCTCCATGGTCATCTTGCTGCTCTTGCCCTGCCCCCCTGTCCCCAGCCCTCTGTTTCCATGTGCAGACCCCAAATCCCTCCCTCCTGGCTTGTCTGTTCTATTGTAATGCCCCTGATCCGTCCCTCCTGCCCTTTATGGTCTGTTATGCTGCAGCTTTCTCTCCTGTCTGTCCATTATGGTCATCTAGCTACCATTGCCTCTTTCCCCTCTGTTCTCTTTTGTCCATGTGCATGGTCTTGTCCCTTCCCTATTGCTTTCTATGGATTGTTGTGCTGCACTCCCGTCCCGCATGTCCTGTGTGGTGTATTGTGCTGCTGCAAACCCTGATGCCTGCCCTGTAGGGTCAGTTTGGTGCACCTCTCCATGTCCCTCCAGTCCTCTGTTATCCGAGTCCATGTCCCTACCCCAATTCCTCCTGCCTACCATGATCCAATGTACCATACTTGTGAACATTTTGAACTTGGTTAGAGGGAGATTTTGGAAAAAAACTGGGGTATTGATTTTCCCCTTTGAGTTACATTGAAAAAGAGGAGATTGTAGACAGGAGACAGATCAAATAAAGCCCCTTTGAGCTTAAAAACATTGGACATTTCCTGGCTGAAGCGGGTCTGTTGGCATGTATGGTTGTACTACCACTGCCTCTTCCTTCTGCCCACAATGGTCTATTATATTTCCACAGCCTCTCTTGCCAGTCCTGTATTGTTGGTTTGTTGCCCCTGCCCCCCTTTCCACTGCCGTCCATAGTCTATTGTGCTGCCACTGCCCTTCCTGCCTGCCCAGTGTGGTCAAATTGTTGCCTCTGCACTCTCCTACCTGCCTTCAATTTTCAGAGTCCGTGCCCCTGGCCTCTGCCTCTCAACAGTATCCCAATGAACAACTAGATTGCTGACATTCTATATTTATTACAAAAGTGTGGAACGCCTGACGTCATCTTGATGTAATCAAAACTGTAATACCTAGAGCATTTCGTTTAGAAATTACATATATGAGAGGGTCTTATTTGCATCAAAATTATGGTTAGTGCCCTAAAAAACTAAAATGAGGACATATTTTCTGAGTTTTCAAATAGCGACAAAGAACTTTTAAATTATTTGTAATCTTTATGTTTTTTTATCCAGTTGACCACTTGATTAAATGTTGCACCTAGGGAAGAGGATGTGGTGTTACTTCCAGAGCTGCAGACTTTGCAAATGCGGAACCAGGTTGGAGTTTCTGCTTCAGCTCAACATTCTGTGATTCTGGTCAAATCACTTAATCTCCCTATGTCTACAACCAAAATGAATTTGATCTTGTGTGATGTAACCAATGCTCATGTAAAGCACTCCAATACCTGACAAGTCTGCACTATATAAAATTGCAAATGCACAAAAAATAAGTGTTTTGCACACTTCTGTCATTGGGCTACATGTGGGCTACATCTGGGTGATATTTGTGCTGCATTTGGGCTCTTTTGTCTCTGGTGGCCATCTTGGGAGATTTATTTGTTATGAAGTTTCCTGATTTCCTCATTTACTGCAGTCTCCTCAGTAGGAAATGCTTTCAGTTTTTTACTTTGATTCCATCAAGAAGGTATTCAGATATGTCACACATTTGCCATAAATTCTGAATGTTCACACTCTAGTTGCTCATTAGATCACTGTAGTAAAGCTACTGCTCACCAGGGAAGTCTGCTGCTGATATTCAAAGTGCATGTTTCAGTCTGCATGTCAGAATTTTTTTATGAAATAGAAGAGGATTTGAGAAGTCAAAATGTGCCCTAATTTTTCTTTCTGCAGCACTAATCATAATTTCTATGGCAAAATGAACCCCCTCATTTTGTTCCTTTGTAAAATAAATGTTTTAAGTGTTACCACTTTATTCCAATCAAGATGGCTTCAGGTGTGACATACTTTTGTCATAAGTAAGACTGTTAGCGCTCTAGTTGTTCGTTAGGACACTCTGGGACATTCTGTCATTGGGCTATACTTGGGCTACATCTGGGTGATATTTGGGCTACATTTGGGCTCTTTTGTCTCTGGTGGCCATCTTGGGAGATTTATTTGTTATGAAGTTTCCTAATTTCCTCATTTACTGCAGTCTCCTCAGTAGGAAATGCTTTCAGTTTTTTACTTTGATTCCATCAAGAAGGTATTCAGATATGTCACACATTTGCCATAAATTCTGAATGTTAGCACTCTAGTTGCTCATTAGATCACTGTAGTAAAGCTACTGCTGACCAGGAAAGTCTGCTGCTGGTATTCAAAGTGCATGTTTCAGTCTCAATGTCAGAATTTTTTTATGAAATAGAAGAGGATTGAGAAGTCAAAATGTGCCCTAATTTTTCATTCTGCAGCACTAATCATAATTTCTATGGCAAAATGGACCACCTCATTTTGTTCCTTTGTAAAATAAATGTTTTAAGTGTTACCACTTTATTCTAATCAAGATGGCTTCAGGTGTGACATACTTTTGTCATAAGTAAGACTGTTAGCGCTCTAGTTGTTCGTTAGGACACTCTGGGACATTCTGTCATTGGGCTATACTTGGGCTACATCTGGGTGATATTTGGGCTACATTTGGGCTCTTTTGTCTCTGGTGGCCATCTTGGGAGATTTATTTGTTATGAAGTTTCCTAATTTCCTCATTTACTGCAGTCTCCTCAGTAGGAAATACTTTCAGTTTTTTACTTTAATTCCATCAAGAAGGCATTCAGATGTGTCACACACTTGCCATAAATTCAGAATGTTAGCACTCTTGTTGCTTATTAGATCACTGTAGTAAAGCTACTGCTCACCAGGGAAGTCTGCTGCTGGTATTGAAAGTGCATGTTTCAGTCTGCATGTCAGAATATTTTAATGAAATAGAAGAGGATTTGAGAAGTCACTCAAAATGTGCCCTAATTTTTCTTTCTGCAGCACTAATCATACTTTCTATGGCAAAATTAACCCCCTCATTTTGTTCCTTTTTAAATTAAATGTTTTAAGAGTTACCACTTTATTCCACTCAAGATGGCTTCAGGTGTGCAATACGTTTGTCATAAGTAGTACTGTTAGTGCTCTAGTTGTTGGATGTACATGCTTTACTGACAATTTCAGACGTCATTCTCACATGACTGAGAAAGATAATGTGAATTTACAGAAAATATACTTTCAGTTTAGCTTATAGATCACCTTCCAAACCTCTGTGGGAAAAGCATGAGAAAATAGTTTTCTCTCAAACATGATTCATGATATCACAGCAGAAGGCTTTTTCACATGGTAAAATCACCTTAGAACACACCACAATTCCTAAAATGAGTATGGTACCATCAACAAATGATTCATAATGTAACTAAAGTCTTAAAACCTTCTATTAACTGCAATGCTTTTTAATGAGGTGCTATCATGTAGATTGGTCCCAAGATGGCTGCCATAACTTCTTGGATGAAGTACTGACAGCCAATCAGATCTCACGATGAGATGTGTGGTTAGGTTCCGCCCAGATATATCTATCTTTTTAACTCAGGGACTACTGAACGGATTTACACCATTTAAGCAAAAGGCAGGAGTCTGAACTGAGGACTACCTCTTTGCCAAATTTGGTGTAATTCCGTTCAGCAGTTCGGGCTGTAGCTGGGTCAACAGGTCCTATGGGAAAATGCATGGGGAAAATGCGTTTTGGGACCCCCCTTTTTTCTCGGCCCTTGCTTGATGAATCACCGTGAAATTTTGAGGATAGGAGCGGACCGGAGCTGGCCAAAAGTTTGGAAAATTTCACGAAGATTCGTCAATCGGCGCCAACGTTATTCCAAATAGAATGTTGCGCTTTCGTTTCTTTCACAAGCAGGATACTTGGCTGCAACTCGTGAATTGTACTGCCATCCCCGCATGACCAATTGGTGATATACTCCCCCTGCAACACGTACCTGGGCTCAACATCTTGCATTCTGGGTGTTGTGGTCCATACGCACTGTGTGAATTGACAACAGGTGTGATGACAACGCAAGGGGGTGGAGCGGGCCCTCTGCCAATAAGAGGGCAGCAAGATTGACATTCATGATGTTTGAAGCCTCCTGGACACTTGGGCGCTGATGAAGGTTGACAAATTGCCGAAATGCATTCGCCGTACAAGAAATAAAGTTTGCTTCCAAGGTCCTCCCCTGTGTGGTCTCTGCTCTCTCGTAAGATGGAGTTCTGTTGGATACAATTCCGTGTCAGCCAGAGACACGATACAGAGACCCCCGCCACGCAAGTTGGCCCTGACGTCACTGGCTTTGCTGCTGCGGCGGTTTTCGTGTGTATCCAAGGTATTGGATGGTTTGGGCCCGCCATGGACGTTGGGGAGAAATTGAGACGGTTTTGAGG
The DNA here is from genome assembly GCF_964204655.1 of Triturus cristatus. Taxonomy (NCBI): domain Eukaryota; kingdom Metazoa; phylum Chordata; class Amphibia; order Caudata; family Salamandridae; genus Triturus; species Triturus cristatus. The sequence continues at coordinate 595,158,805 of NC_140588.1, forward strand.
TCATTGACCTCATGCTGGGTGGCATGCATTGCCACTGCTGCCCCCGCAGGATGGTTCCCCGGTTGTCGGAGGCTGTAGCGGTTTGGGGACCCGAGGAGGTGCTTTCGTTTCTTTCACAAGCAGGATAATTGGCTGCAACTCGTGAATTGTACTGCCATCCCCGCATGACCAATTGGTGATATACTCCCCCTGCAACACCTACCTGGGCTCAACATCTTGCATTTTGGGTGTTGTGGTCCATACGCACTGTGTGAATTGACAACAGGTGTGATGACAACGCATGGGGGTGGAGCGGGCCCTCTGCCAATAAGAGGGCGGCAAGATTGACATTCGTGATGTTGGAAGCCTCCTGGACACTTGGGCGCTGATGAAGGCTGACAAATTGCCGAAATGCATTCGCCGTACAAGAAATAAAGTTTGCTTCCAAGGTCCTCCCCTGTGTGGTCTCTGCTCTCTCGTAAGATGGAGTTCTGTTGGACACAATTCCGTGTCAGCCAGAGACACGATACAGAGACCCCCGCCACGCAAGTTGGCCCTGACGTCACTGGCTTTGCTGCTGCGGCGGTTTTCATGTGCATCCAAGGTATTGGATGGTTTGGGCCCGCCATGGAAGTTGGGGAGAAATTGAGACGGTTTTGAGGTCAATGACCTCATGCTGGGCGGCATGCATTGCACTGCTGCCCCCGCAGGATGGTTCCCCGGTTCTCCAAGGCTGTAGCGGTTTGGGGACCCGAGGAGGTGCTTTCGTTTTTTTCACAAGCAGGATAATTGGCTGCAACTCGTGAATTGTGCTGCCATCCCCGCATGACCAATTGGTGATATACTCCCCCTGCAACACCTACCTGGGCTCAACATCTTGCATTCTGGCTGTTGTGGTCCATACGCACTGTGTGAATTGACAACAGGTGTGATGACAACGCAAGGGGGTGGAGCGGGCCCTCTGCCAATAAGAGGGTGGTGAGATTGACATTCGTGATGTTGGAAGCCTCCTGGACACTTGGGCGCTGATGGAGGCTGACAAATTGCCGAAATGCATTCGCCGTACAAGAAATAAAGTTTGCTTCCAAGGTCCTCCCCTGTGTGGTCTCTGCTGTCTCGTAAGATGGAGTTCTGTTGGACATCGTCACTATCAGAGGCCCAATGGAGGGCTGCAAGAAAGTTGTTCTGAAATTACAGTGGGCAGACGAACCCACCTGAGGGATGAATCATGCAAAAGATACTACCATGACCAGCATGCAACGGGAATGATGAGTTAGTCAAATTGAGGCACACCAGAGGCCACTTTAATTGTTAGTATGCAGCGGATGTGGTAATGCTATCAAATGCGCCTGCTCACTCTGGCCCTGGAAGAAGGAGAGAGAATTCTCCGAAACGCGTTGGCCACAAGGACTGAAATGACAGATTGTGAGGCTGCTGCTTTGTTAAAATAAAGGCTGTTTACCTGTCTGCAAGTGAGTGCGGCTTCATTGCGCTGGGCAAACTTTGGGACATATTGATACGGCAGCTCCAGGCCGTAGAAGCCACGCACCGCCCCGCAAACAAGAAGGGGGCTCTACGAGGGGAGCAACTCCTCGCATGAAGAGACTTTGCAGAAAACGTAATTAAAGCGACATCGTCACTATCAGAGGTCCAATGGAGGGCTGCAAGAAAGTTGTTCTGAAATTACAGTGGGCAGACGAACCCACCAGAGGGATGAATCATGCAAAAGATACTACCATGACCAGCATGCAACGGGAATGACGAGTTAGTCAAATTGAGGCACACCAGAGGCCACTTTAATTGTTAGTATGCAGCGGATGTGGTAATGCTATCAAATGCGCCTGCTCACTCTGGCCCTGGAGGAAGGAGAGAGAATTCTCCGAAACGCGTTGGCCACAAGGACTGAAACGACGGATTGTGAGGCTGCCGCTTTGTTAAAATAAAGGCTGTTTACCTGTCTGCAAGTGAGTGCGGCTTCATTGCGCTGGGCAAACTTTGGGACATATATATATATATATATATATATATATATATATATATATATATATATATATATATATATATATATATATATATATATATATATAAATGCTGAAGAAACCAACAGTTACAGGGACGTTATAGTTAGGCTCAGTTTTCACTGGTATAAAAACTATGAAATTTTGCAGTTATATTTTGCTGAGCTAACTATAACTTGCGACCCCACAATGCACTGCTTATGACCTCACATATTATATCACTCATGACATAGTCAGTGACATCACTGATGAAATCTCAAATGACATCACAGATTACATCACGGATGACATCGTCCATTGACTGTGAGTGTTTTTAAAACATTAATGAGTGTTAAATAGATCTACCAAGGTGTATTGATGAATCAGTGGGTGTATGAGTGCCTGATTGGATGATTCAGTGGGTGAGTGACTAACTGTATAAGTGATTGATTAGGTGTCTCAGTGAACGTATTGGTGAGTGACTGGTTGTGTGAATGTCTGTATCTGTCTGTCAGTTGGTGTCTAAGTGAGTGTATAGTTGTGAGAGTGGGTACGTGTGTTTCTGTATGTGTGATTGAGTGGTTGTCTGAGTACCCTTATGGGTGTCTAAGGGTCTGTGTGGGTGGGTGAGGGTGTGTGTGACTGTCAGGAATCCCCTCCCGCACATGGATTCCCTCCCACGATGCCACTGCCGTGAACCTGGTGCGCTTGGAGGAGAGCGGACTACAACTCCCAGAATGCCCTCCGGCAACAGTGCCTTATGCAACTCAAGAGTTCTGGTTACATAACACCAAGGGTAACGCCTAGTTTTCGTGTTATGCAACTCAAGAGTCATGGTTATACAACGCCGAGAGTACTACTTAAGGAGAAGATCACTGGGACTCGGCGTCGGATATTCTGATCTTTACCGGAGTACCTGGTTGAGGTACACGGACCTGTTGGAGAGTTGAGCGGCGGAAGGAACATTCTAAGGAGCGGAGGAGAGGTGCTGCGTGTGCTTCCTGCCCGTGTCCTGTCCCGTTCTGAGAGCCGTATTCAACGTCATTGGGCACAGGTACCGTTGGTAGAGCCGAAGCTCCCAACGGCCTGACAATTGGAGAAAACGAGGTGGGTGCGAGCCGAAGCTCCCCACCCTCGTTACTTGGGTAAACACACGCCTAGAGCTAAGACGCTATCCAGGAGGTGTTTCCGCGTCTTAGCCATCGACACTCGTAGGAGAACTGGGATAGGTAGAGCGGCTGCTCCCATTCATTCTCTGCACCACCTTGGGTATCATCACTTAAACCCGGATACAAGAGACGCACACTAGGAAGTGTCCCCAGCGTCTTTGTGTTGTGGCAGTACTCTGGGGGATACTGGTAGAGCGGCTGTTCCCAGGTGGTAGAGAGCCCGGCCGGGTGACTCCCACGTGCCCCCCCCCGAAGATTCCACAACCTTGGAACTACCCTTCACAGCGGTCGAGTGGCATTGTCGGCCACTGCTTAGCACTGTGCACTCCGTTGGAGCATACCGGGTCCGGTGTGCATGCGGAGGACGGTTAGAAGAGCTGTGAATGGGTATCGTACTTTAACTGGTGATTCCAGTACCGGTATTCTTTGTTGTCTGTGGTTGTTTATCTGTTTATTAAATCATCCTTAAACTCCATTTCTCTGGTCCGTCGTCTGTTGGTCCCAACCCCGAGAAAGCCAGGACGTTACATAATATCCGAGCTCTTCCATAACAATCTACTGGTTGGGCGAACGACATGGCCACGATTGAGGATGTGTTGGCCGTCTTAGCCGCGATGCAAATCGAGCTCACCGCTTCCAGACAGGAAACAGCAGACGTTAAGGCTAGACTGGACGCTCTGCAGAACGATCCGCTACAGGCGGGTGCCTCTCACATGGCCACGGCCCCTGCGGTTGTGGTAGAGATGCCGGTAGCCGTTCCTTTGGCGACACCAGAGAGGTACAGCGGAGACCCCAACACAGTGCAGGTATTCCTCACTCAAGTAGCACTGCATCTGTCCTGCAAACCAAAGGCCTTTCCTACCAGCCAAGCCAGAGTGGCCTTTCTGATCTTGTATCTTGCTGGGAACGCGGCGCAATGGGCAGTCCCACTGGTGAGCAGGGATGACCCTATCCTATGTGATTGGGGAGCCTTCCGCGAGGAATTCTTGAAGGTGTTTGATCGAAGGGCGGACTCGTATACTGCCGATCGAGAGATGTTGGAGCTGAGGCAAGGCAACAATGATCTGGTGCAGTACCTTAATGCTTTTCGAAGGTTAGTGGCCAAAACCAAGTGGCCCATAGCCAAACAAACCGCACTGTTTCACCAGGGCTTGAGCGAAGAGCTCAAAGATGTGGTAGCACAAATCGACCCCCAACCCAAGACATGTGAGGGCTTGATCAACCTGGTGCTACGGCTGGACCATAGATTGAACGAAAGAAAGGGCGATCACAAGAGGAAAGGGAAAGCGCTGCCATCGTATGTTTCGATGGGTGGCCCTGAGACCAATTCCTCCACCAGGACGGAACCCATGGACATAGGAGCTATAAGGGTGAGCCTTACAGCCACTGAAAAAGAATCACGCCGCAAGCAAGGCCTTTGCCTTTACTGCGGAAAAAGGGGGCACTATGTACGCGAGTGTCCAGCCAAGCCACAAACCTCACGATACCGAGCCAACAAAACGGTGACAGCAGTGGTGGACGCACCGGCGGAAAACTGAGGGACTCCGGGTCTAGGGAAGGGGCATCTTGGAGTCACACCCACATCCCTTCCATGTTGAGCCCGAATCAAGGAGGGCGAAGACATTTGTTAATTACCTTACACGTAGGAGTGCAGGACCAGTGGATACCTGTGGTAGCCATGATTGATTCAGGAGCCACGGGCATGTTCATGGGCTACAATGAAGCACGGAGACTGGGTCTCACTCTCCTTCCCAAACAGATACCAGAGGAGGTGTATGCCGTGGATGGGAGAAGTCTGGTGACCGGACCTATCGGACAGCACACGGGAGAAGTACCGGTGAGGTTCGGAAAACAGCATAACGAACGTATCGATTTTAGCATAATCAGAGCCCCGCAGTACGGGGTCATATTGGGCCTACCCTGGCTCCAAAAACATAACCCAACGGTGGATTGGCCTACGCATCACATTGAGATGACTTCCCCGTTTTGTGAACAATGGTGCGGCATGCGGCAGGACCCCCACGAAGGTGAGGTAGGCGAAGGTCACACGGTCGCCACGGCAGCAGAAAAGGCCGTAAAGCTGCCCAGAGTGTATCACGGTTTCGGGGACGTCTTCGATGAAATCCGAGCGGAGGTGCTCCCTCCACATAGACCGTTCGACTGCCAAATCAACCTGGTTCCGGGGGCTAGCGTTCCCAGCGGCAGACTGTATGCACTCACAGAACCCGAAAAAGTACATCTACGGGGATATTTGGATAAGTTACTAGGGCTGGGGTTCATCAGGCCGTCGAAATCCCCTGCCGCATCGCCTCTCTTTTTCATCCCGAAAGCGAATGGCTAATTGAGGGCCTGCGTGGACTTTAGGGACTTGAACGTGATAACCATAAAAAACCGGTACCCCCTGCCTCTCATAAGCGTCCTCCTGGAACAGGTAAAAAAGGCCCAAATATACACAAAGCTTGATCTCAAGGGGGCATACCATCTTGTGCGCATGAGGGACGGCGACAAATGGAAAACCGCCTTTAAGACCAGGTTCGGGCTCTTTGAGTACCTCGTCATGCCGTTCGGACTATGCAATGCCCCTGCCGCCTTCCAATACTTCCTCAATAAGGTTTCCAGGAGGTATTAGATATTTACGTGGTCGTTTACATAGATGACATACTCGTCTACTCCAACTCAGAGGAAGAACACGTACAGCACGTATCTGCGGTTCTCAACAAACTGAGGGAAAACATGCTATACTGCAAACTCAGCAAATGTGACTTCCACGTCACATCAGTGGAATTCCTTGGGGTGATGCTGAGCCCCAACGGACAGGTGATGGCGGAACGCAAGATCAGAGCGGTGGAGGAATGGCCGGTGCCCCGAGGAGTAAAGGAAGTCCAGAGCTTCATAGGCTTCGCCAACTTTTATAGGCGTTTTATTGAGGGGTTTTCTGGCTTGGTTGCCCCGATCACACAACTACTAAGGAAGTCTCAGGAGTTTGTGTGGGGACCGGAAGCACAAAAAGCATTTGTGGCCCTCAAGAAGGCCTTCAGCACTGCCCCGGTGCTAGCTCACTCGAATCCGGAAATACCCTATGTGGTAGAAGCGGACGCCTCTGATGTGGCGCTGGGTGCCATTCTATCTCAGAGGAATGAGGTGGTGGGGTTGCTCCATCCTGTGGCGTACATGTCTTGTAAATTGAACGACGCGGAACGCAATTACCATATTGCGGAGAAGGAACTACTCGCAATAAAGGACGCATTTGCTGAGTGGAGGCATTTGTTAATGGGGACCAGACACGTGGTTACAGTATATACGGACCACAGAAACCTCCAGTTTCTGACGGCGGCGCGGCACTTGTCTCCCCGTCAAATGAGGTGGATGCTCTTTTTCTCCAGTTTCAATTTCCACATCACATTCCGACCCGGTACGGAGAACAGGAAAGCGGACGCGCTTTCGAGGCAATCGAATGCCAGGGATCCGCAGCCGGTTGCCGAACATTCCATCATCCCTCCAGGAGTTGTGATAGGGGCAATTCAACCACAGACGTTCCTCAGGGGGGTTCAGAAGGGGACCCATACCTTCATGTGGCGGAGGTGGCTTCACAGTCACAAGGAGTGGCAGATGAAGGACGGGATTCTGGTGAAAGGACGATGTATGTTGTTACCCACGCCTAGGCTTCGAAAACAGGCCTTCACCTGGTGCCACGTGTCTCCCTGTGCCGGCCATCTGGGTGTTGAAAAGACGGTAGCGAGCCTAGGACGGCAGTTCTGGTGGCCTGCCATGAGAACGGACGTCCGGAATTGGTGTTCATCATGTACCGTTTGCGCATCCATGAAATCGGACCACAGAAGATCGCAAGGACTCCTCCAACCCCTTCCTACACCGACCAAACCCTGGGAAAACATATCCTTAGACTTCATTGTCGGGCTACCAAAGGATCAAGGAAAGACGGCCATACTGGTTGTGGTGGACTATCTCACGAAGATGGGGCACTTCCTCGCTTGCAATCAGGTACCTTCAGCAGGAGAGCTGGCGTCGTTGTTATTGAGGAATGTAGTGAGACTACATGGCCTACCCAACGTGATCGTGTCGGACAGGGGGTCTCAGTTCACGTCGCACTTCTGGAAAACTTGGTGTTCGGCGTTACACGTCAAGTCTGCCATGTCCACGAGTTATCACCCGCAGACGGATGGCCAGACGGAGCGCCTGAACCAGTCGCTCAAACAATATCTACGTTGTTTTGTAGAGCAAGGGAAGGATGAGTGGGTGGACCTCCTTTGGATCGCGGAAATCGCGTACAACAACGCCACACATTGTTCCACCAAGGCCTCCCCTTTCTATTGTAACTACGGCCATCATCCCCGGTTCTTGCCGTTTGTGCACCCGGTCAGGGAAGACAGATTGCCGACAACAGCCAAGCGGGTGGCCCGCATCAAGGAGGCCTTGCTGAGTTCTCGAGTTGCCCTGGAGGGGGCTAAAGCCTCGTATAAAGCCTTTTCTGATAGGAGGAGAAGGCCTGGACCGGACTACAAACCTGGGGATTACGTCTGGGTCTCTACACGGCACATGAGATTCAAGAAAAGTAGCGTGTTCCATCCCCGCTTCATGGGCCCATATAGGATCCTTCGATGCATCAGCCCGGTGAACGTGAAATTGTGCCTGCCCCAGTCCCTGCGGATCCATCCCGTGTTCCACGTTTCCCTCTTGAAACCCGCGAACGCGGTGAGGCCTCGTGCGCCGGTGTCGATGAATGTGAATTCGGAGGTGGAGTATGAGGTGGCTGGTATCTTGGATTTCACGTGGCGCAGGGGCAAACTATGGTATCTGGTGGCATGGAAGGGGTACGGACCCGAGGAGCAGTCATGGGAACCTGCGGTGGGGGTTCACGCTCCTCGTCTGGTGTCGTCGTTCCATCGTCGATTTCCTTCCTGTGCTGGTCCTGATGGGGGGCGCTGATGGGAGGGGGATGTACTGTCAGGAATCACCTCCCGCACATGGATTCCCTCCCACGATGCCACTGCCATGAACCTGGTGCGCTTGGAGGAGAGCGGACTACAACTCCCAGAATGCCCTCTGGCAACAGTGCCTTACGCAACTCAAGAGTTCTGGTTACATAACACCAAGGGTAACGCCTAGTTTTCGTGTTATGCAACTCAAGAGTCATGGTTATACAATGCCGAGAGTACTACTTAAGGAGAAGATCACTGGGACTCGGCGTCGGATATTCTGATCTTTACCGGAGTACCTGGTTGAGGTACACGGACCCGTTGGAGAGTTGAGCGGCGGAAGGAACATTCTAAGGAGCGGAGGAGAGGTGCTGCGTGTGCTTCCTGCCCGTGTCCTGTCCCGTTCTGAGAGCCGTATTCAACGTCATTGGGCACAGGTACCGTTGGCAGAGCCGAAGCTCCCAACGGCCTGACAATTGGAGAAAATGAGGTGGGTGCGAGCCGAAGCTCCCCACCCTCGTTACTTGGGTAAACACACGCCTAGAGCTAAGACGCTATCCAGGAGGTGTTTCCGCGTCTTAGCCATCGACACTCGTAGGAGAACTGGGATAGGTAGAGCGGCTGCTCCCATCCATTCTCTGCACCACCTTGGGTATCATCACTTAAACCCGGATACAAGAGACGCACACTAGGAAGTGTTCCCAGCGTCTTTGTGTTGTGGCAGTACTCTGGGGGATACTGGTTGAGCGGCTGTTCCTAGGTGGTAGAGAGCCCGGCCGGGTGACTCCCACGTGCCCCCCCCCGGAAGATTCAACAACCTTGGAACTACCCTTCACAGCGGTCGAGTGGCATTGTCGGCCACTGCTTAGCACTGTGCCCTCCGCTGGAGCATACCGGGTCCGGTGTGCATGCGGAGGACGGTTAGAAGAGCTGTGAATGGGTATCGTACTTTAACTGGTGATTCCAGTACCGGTATTCTTTGTTGTCTGTGGTTGTTTATCTGTTTATTAAATCATCCTTAACCCCTTGAGTGCCCCGCCCTTTCCACGCCCTGTGCCGGGCGTTTCATTAGCGGGCGGGGCTCATGACGAGATAGTCTCGTCATGGGCACAGCGCAACCGCGGCCCATGACGAGACCATCTCGTCATGGGCACTCAAGAGGTTAAACTCCATTTCTCTGGTCCGTCGTCTGTTGGTCCCAACCCCGAGAAAGCCAGGACGTTACAGTGACTGACTGTGTGGATGAGTGAGTGAGTCAGTGGCTGTATGGGTCAGTGAGTCTATGCGTGAGGGGCTGTATGGGTGAGTGAGTGTGTGTATGGCTCTGTCAGTGAGTGAGTGCATCTATTGTTTGCCCTATGTGTGGCCAGGGTGATGAAAATTAATCCCACTTATTGTTTTTCTGTTCTGAGTTTTTAAACTGCGGCCGCAAATGGATAGGCCTCCTATGTTTTGATATGGGAATAACCCAACACCAGGTAGCTCATAGGATTCTAAAAACTGATACCGCCCCCAAAGTGAAGACCTTATTAGAGGCAACCTGTTATAAGAGAATAATAAGCTGTTTTTTTTTTATGATTTCACATACTACCTCAGGTTTTAAAATGCTTAATTGTACTTATTTATCTGTATTGCATTTTCAACTTCATTGATCCATGTGATGAGACTGCTATTGGATTTTTTGCTGTATTTTTACAGCTGTTGACCATGGTTGCACTGACTCCACCTTGTGGGCTATTATCTTTCCTTCTCTTTCCCCTTTTTTAACGGAAAGAAAAATAAATGTATACATTGATATTTTTTATTGCAAAGGTCGTGCAGTTGGTTTACCATCATCTTGTTACTTTTATTTTAGTTTTCTTCTATTTCTAAAGCACAGGCCACTTTACTCTCTGGCACAACTCAACCACATTGAGGGTTATGAGGTTTTATGTAAATAATTATTAGAAATGTATGTTAAGTGTTTTTAAGATCATTTTAATAGCATATTTTAGTTTTTGTTGTCTATTGCGGATGTATACCTTGATGATTGTAACAACCGAATAACGTTTATATATAACTGGTATGGGTGGGTGAATGGGTTTGACAATGATAGTGGGAGTGGATGTATGAAAGATATATATGAGGTGTGAGTAAGCGATGTCATCTGAGATGTCATCAATGATGTCATCAGTGATGTCACTGACCATGTCATCAGTGATGTAATATGTGAGGTCATGAGTAGTGCATTGCGGGAGCACGAGTTATAGTTAGCTCTGCAAACTATAACTGCTGAATTTCACTTGTTTTTATATGAGTGAAACCTGAACCTAACTATAACTTCTCTGTAACCTTTGTTTTTTCATTGAATTTCTAAGGTCTTTTTTTTTTTATTCCATTTCCTAACTATAATGTCACTGTAAAATTTGTTTTTTCCTATGAATTTACAAGGCTTTTTAAATGCTAATTCCAAACTTTAATGTCCCTGTAACCTTTAGATTTTTCAGTAAGTTTTGATGGTTTGTTAAGTAGTAGTCAAGTTTGCAGAGTGGTGGAGAAAGGGGGCTGGGCTTCCAACCAGCTCTGAGGAATCCCAAAGTGGAGGATTTACAGGATGTACCAGGAGGGCTATTTGACCCCCAGGGTCCCTAAGGAGTGAAGTGGACTTTATCCCCCAGCCAGTAGTGCACCATTAGCTGCATTTTCAGAGTGGTGGAGACAGATGGCGCGGCCTCACAAGGCCTCTTAGCAATCTTGTGGTGTGGGACTAACTGGAGATAACAGGAGGGGTATTTAGACCTCAGGGACATCCTTGGGGTAAACTATCCCTCCTGTTAGCTCAGTAAGTTCCACACAGCGGAATTGCTGGGTCCTCGTAGGAGGCTACCCCCATTCTCCACCACTCTGCAAACATGCCTCCTGGGACACTATTAGTAGGGGGATAAAGTACCCTTGGCTATTGAGGGTCCCTGGGGGCCAACTACCCTTCCTGTTACCTCCAGCATGTCTCACACAGTGGGTTTGCCGAGAGGTTTTCGATGGCCATGCCACCTTTCTACTCCACTCTGCAAATGCATCTCCTGGCACACTACTAACCTGGGGGATGAAGTCCTCTTGGCTCTTGATGGCCCTTGGGGGCTAATCAGCCCTTTCTTTTACCTTTGGTAAGACCCAAACAGCTGGATTGCTGAGAGCTGGTCATAGGCCATGTCCCCTTTCTCCACCACTCTGCAAATGTACCTCCTGGTGCACTGCTGGTGGGAGGTTGAGGTCCCATTGCCCTGGGGCTGTGTGTGGGGGTTGGAGTCCCCCCGTGCAGTAATATTTATTTTAGCCTCAGGGAGGTAGCGGTCCACCATATATAATCAAACTACTGCCCCAGGGGGATGACAGTCTCGGGGGCTGAGGAGGGCCCTGCGGGTCCCTGCCTTTTTATTCCTTAGAGCCCCAGGAAGGTGGCAGTCCCTGATGATTTGCATAAGCCCAAGAGGGGGGTCCCAGGAGCCCCCTTCCTTCATGCACCCGGGGATTCGCGAATCCACCAGCTAGTCTGTAGCAAAATAAAAAAAATGCTTTTAAAATCCCCACATATCTAGGGGGTCAGGGTATTCTTACCCTGCTCTCTTTTGTTTATTTTTTACTTTTTTTCTGGGACTCTGCTTCAAGCTGAGTCCCAAGTTGGCTGTCAACACTTCCTGGTTGAAGTGTTGGCAGCCAATCAAATTTTAGTAGGCTCCGCAAGTCCACTGCAAGAACTCGCGTTCCCAGATATCTATATTTTTTAAACTGTCATTTCTCTGAAACTCCTGAACAGATTTACACCAAATCACAAAAAGCACGCTTTCTTTACCAAAATCTAGCTTTCAGCCAAATATGGTGTAATTCTGTCCAGCAGTTTGAGCTGGAGCTGTGTTAAAAAAATGAAAAATCCCCTTAGGCATAACATGGGAAAACATGTTTTGGGACCCCGCCTTTTTTCTTGGCCCCTGCTTGATGGATCCCCCTGAAACATTCAACACAGCAGCTGAACCAAAAAGGGAACATTTTGTGAAAATGCCTTGGAGATTTGTCAAGCGGCGCCAAAGTTATTGGCAAAACAAATACATTTTTCCTATTGATTCTTTGGTGTTATCTATAACAACCTACTGGCGACTGCCAGTAGCTTTTATATATATGTATATTCACTGAATCAAAGGTTAAAGCACCCTTACAGTTAGGTGAATTTGTCAGTGACAATATTAACGTTTTGAACAAAAAAAATACACAGAAATTCACCAGTACCTATGACTTGCACCCCCACCATGCACTGCTTATGACTTCACATATGACATCACTCTTGGCATGCTCTAAGACATCATTTATGACATCACTGATGGCATCTCAAATTGCATTGTTGATTACATCACTGATGACATCATCACGAGTATGCTATTTTTTATAGTTTGTTTTATTGTTTACTTACTGGTGTGTAACTACCATATTAATGTTCTACCTAATTTTGTTCAGCTTGTGTCCAACTAATGGGCATGTTTACAACACGGATGTGCTCCTAATGCACCATAGGTGTGTATAGGTACGGAACATGTTATAAATCGTTGTATTGAAGAGTAACTCTGTGTTCAGGTGAGAATTTTTTGGTACTGCAGAAAACATTTCCAGCAGGGCAAAGGTTCTATGTACTACATGAAAAGTATTGTAAGCAGCCATGAGTTATTAGACAAAATCGTCTCAGCATGATATTTTATACTTAGCGTAGAAGAATGTGTGCACCAGGTACTAACCTATGGAAATGTGCTTGTTTTGCTTCAGAAGATGAGCTATCTGTAAATATTTCATTCCAGCATGAAGGCTGCAGGTAGAATGATCTTTAGCACCTTTCGACCTTGGTTATTTTAAGTGAAAAGTCGCTCTTCTGAGATGTTTTGTATCGAGTGCACACTGTGCTTAGTAGATATGCAGACGACCTGGTGTTCTTATATGCAGACGACCTGGTTCTCTTATATGCAGGCGACCTGGTGTTAATAAGCCACACAAGAGTTGGGCTTCAAAATCTTCTGAATACGACCCAGAGATATTCTGAGTTAAATGATTTAACAGTGAACCTCGAGAAAACGCAAACAATGACAATCAGTAACAACAAAAAGAAGAAAGTTTTCTCGTGGTTCTGGAACAACACCCGAATCAAAGACACCTCGTCGTATAAATATCTAGGCGTGAAGATTGACAGTGGCGGCCATTTTAGCGAACAAAGGGCTAGCATAAGAGGCAAAGGCACTGTTCTGGCAATTGCCTTAAAAACACTAAATAACAACCTCTCCGGCCCTTCTCTGTCCCCCTTACTACATGTTATACGCGCCAAACTGTTACCAACACTAACATATGGGAGTGAGGTCCATCGAGGCAGAGATGCCGTTACGCTTGACAGCACAATCGTGTCGGCATACAGAATCATCTTCAGCCTCCCAAGGCGATCCTCCCCAGCACAGATCAGACTGGAGTTTGGAATTCGGTCACAGTTACTGGCACGACAGGGGGCATATATCTGCTCCTGGGATAAAGTAAGAAAAACGACCGAAGGGACGCTGAACGAATATCTATGGAAAGAGCTAGAGCAGACCCAAAACTCACCAGCTGCAAAATACCTGGAAAAAAGCATAAGGAACACCGGGCTGGCAGGGCTCTGGACGTCCCCTGTAGATCATAAAACACTCAACAAATTGGTGAAAAAATCGATCAAGCTACAGTCATGGGTTCAGGATAAAGCCATCCTATCAAAAAGATCTCATGCTTGGATGGTATTAAATACATACCTGACACAAGCCTCCCAGCCTTACCTTGCCCTAGATTACACAAAAAAAATCAAACTGTGCTTTTTAAGATATAGATTGGGCTTGTTACCATGCATCCTACATCTTCCTCACTGGCTGAGATCGAAAGCAGGCACACTATGCAGGTTATGCGGCAAAGGGGCAGAAGACATGCTGCACCTGCTATGCTCATGTGAGGAACTGCACGAAGAAAGGAAGCTCCTGCTGAAACGCCATCTCATTCTACAGGGGGTACGCACACGAAGGAATGCAGTGCTAACCTGCTTTTCAGCACAGGACCCTCAGCTGAGCTGTAGATTTGTGAAATTTTTAAAAGTAGTAGAAAAAAACTACCAAAAATTGATCCATGATTAACTCAGTAAAACAGGACATTGATTTAACTTACACAGATGAATTATTTATGCTGTAGATTTTAATGAATTTTATTATGTGTTATTGTATCGCATTGGTTTTAATTAACTGTGCAATAAATTATAAACTGTAAACTGTAACTGTAACTGTGCTTAGTAGATACCTTTTAATACTCTACGGTGTATTCCACATGAGAGTTTCACTGTCTGCAAACAGTGCTCTACAGTCTAACTCTCTCCATAGAGAAAAACACTGTTAACATTACCCACTTTTGAACTCACATTCACTTTATTTCTCAATGTAGGTTTAGTGAGTATGAGATGTTAGGTGAAGATAAAGGCTGTCTGTAGTTGGGCATTCATTTTGGAACAGACGTTGGGTATCTTGAGGAACTTGGCTTTCAATACAAATTCTAAATTGTGCCCTTGTTTTTTTAAGGACTGGTTAGGGCTTGTTTATTTTCAAAACTACTTGGCTTTGCTGACAAAAAACAATGAAATTCGTCTCATCATTCAATATTTGTGAGTTCATCAGTAAAAAAAAATGGAGCATTCTACCTCCCACATGCCCTGTCATTAAAACTCATAGAGGATTTCTCAGCCTCTTCTCTAATCACTCAGGGAGAATCCCAATTGCGCAGTGGTTTGGGTTTCTGCTCCATTTACTGAGCACTAATGCTGCCTTGATGGCAGCGTGTGGGCTTGTAAATCTTTAATATATTTTATTAACTTAAATTAGGCAGTCTTGTGGTAGATGGAAGATTTGCAAATGTTCTTTTCATCACCTGGACATTTTCCACATTTATGGTACTTAGGAAAGGTGGTATTATTGGGAAGGCTGCGCAGCACTTAAGCTTTTGGCAGAGAATGATGCATTTGCCCTATGTATCTAATCAGAGAAATGGCAATTTCAGAGGCAATTTAAAAAATAAACCCATGTTGTCATATAAATGTACAATACTTCAAAAAATGTGAGTTAGTACCACTTTAGCTGCCATATTTCCCCACATTTTTCAGTGTTCATGGTTTTCTATACACAGTTATGTCAAATCTGTAAAGATGTCTTTAATAAGCAGGGTTTTCACATCTTCATAGGGACAAACCATTTATGTTGCATTTATTAATTTAAAACTCCAATGTTTCCAATCATTTGTTCATGGATTTAAAGCATTCCTAAGGTTCCGTTCATTTAATCTCAACTGAAATCACACATAGAGGTTACTTCATGCAGGTTACTAGTTGCAAGAATAACCCCTTTAATACCCCCGCCTGCATCATATCTAAGGAATTGGTATATAGTTTAGAAGTACTGGTATATGCCAAGCTAAACCTATTAAGCAGCCTCATGATATCAAATTGTACTGTTATCACAACTGTAATATTAGAGCTGCATTATTATCATATAATATAGAAGAGGCATCAGCAGCAGCCAAACAGTGGATTTGTAGGATGTAGATGTCATGAGTTCCCAGTGTGAGTGGTCTTACAGCATTCAGCTGTGACAATTCAAAGGAATCTGAAACAATGATGAAGAGAGGAGTTTGGATTCTGTTGGCAGCAACAAAATGGTGGTTTTCATGGTGGTAATACTGACGGTATTGTAATGTGACGTTGGTAACCGGTGATAGTGGTAATGGTAATGATGGTTATGGTAATTGTAATTGTTAGAGCCGTAAATTAAATGCTACTAATGGGCGTGCAGCACTGATTGTGTCACATACTTAAGTAGCACTTTAAACATGTCTCAGGTGTGCCTTTGCAGCCTGTGTGTGCAGTTTTTAATCTGCTATATTAACCTTGCAAATAACCCTTTTGCCAGGCCCAAACCTTCTTTTTAATATATGGATGTCACTCCTAGGGTAAACCCTGGGAGCCCAGTGAGCAGGGTGCAGTGTATTTAAAAAGTAAGATGTACTACTAAGATTTACATGTACTATTAGTGATAAACTCTTATATTTGTTTTTCACTATCGTAAGGCCTGCCTCTCTCATTGGATAATGTTGGAGTTACCTTATTACATTTAATTATTGGTAATTTACAAATGGGAGAACGTAACAAGTTCATGTTTGGTGTCTTTGGAATTGTAATGAAAAATCCTGTCTCATGATGAAGTCGGATTCTAAATTACAATTTCGAAAATGCCACTTTTACAGAGTTGGCATTTTCCTGTTTTAGCCATTTAGTGCCTTTGGCCTGTCTCTGGGCTATGAGTGTAGCTGACTGTCATGCTGTTTTCTATTACGTAGTAAAAGTAATGGCATACATTAATACATATATAGTACAATCTTGCATCGTAGCACAGTTACAAATGAACAGCATAATTCATTAAATGGCACAAATCTAATTGCGACTACACCAAAATTAATTGCATCAGAAATGCAGAAAATTAGAACAAAAGAGATAGAGAGAAAAAAAACCACACAGACACAACTCATTCAGGCAGAAATCACAAAATCGCATCAAGTTTTTTTTGTAGACTTGCAGCATATAACTTCTCATATTGCTTCACCCGTTTGACATTATTTAGCCATTGACTAAAGGTAGGAACCTCTATCGATCTCCATTTTTGTAAGATTAGTGACCTATCAATCAACAGGGCAACAAACACTAATTGCTGTTACTGTAATGTGCTATTGCTAGGTTGTGAAATCATTCCAAACAAAGCCCCATAAAGATCTGGTTGTAAAGTCAACTGAAGCTTTTGACTAATAAATCCAAATATTTGAACACAAAAATAATGAAGACACGTACATGTAAAGCATATTTGCAATTAGACACCATTAGCATTACCACATCTAAAGCATGCAGCTCAAAGTTTGGGATACATCTTGTGGATAAGGTATGGAGTGTAATATAACATCCACTTGCTGAAAAAGGACATTCCTCTGTAATTCTCAGCATGGATGGCTGTATGGCCAATTTTGTTATATAGTTACAATTTGTGGTGGCTGCAATGGTATCTAATAAGAGAGGTATCACTTCTTCTAGTTTCTGGTGCAAAAGACAATACCAATTGCTTAAACCTTTAAGGCAAGTTACAAAGTTGTCTTCACTAATCCTCCCTGCCACTTTACCAGATACCTGTCCGCTCTCTTGAAGAAAATGTTTAATTTGTAGATAGTTAAACCACAAATTAGGAACAATTTCACAATGATCATCAACCAGTTGTTACCATGCTATTACTAAACCTTTCTTCAGTAATATCTTCAAGCTTGAAATACCCGCACTCTCCCAATCTGATATAGCAGATGTGCTTAACTGTAGACCTAATGAATTGCAATCTTTTAAACTTTGGGATAGGAGAAGCCAAGGAACTTGAAATTCCTGCCATACCTTATTAAATCTATTAGCCAGAACGTGGGGCATCTTGTATTCATTTCAGCAACCTAGGTATTTTTAGAAATGTGAGAGCTTAACTTCTGCCTCTCTTAACATCATGTTGGGAAAAAATGTATTTGAATGGACACTGGTGATTGTAGCTTGAACTACCCAATCTAACAGAGTGACCTGATGGTAGATTTTATTTCTCGGGAGTGTCAGCCCTCCCTCTTCTATATCTAGTTATAAAGTCTTTAGATTGGTGCAAGGTTTTCTACCCTGCTATAAACAATGTCTCATCTTTTGGTATAATTCATCAAAAAAGGACTGTTGAACTGTCATCATAACATTAGAGAAAATGAATTTAAACAAAGGAAGAATGACCATTTTAATAATGCAATCCGACCAATGATGGTGACTGCCACTGGCTCAATAATCCATGTACTTTAGTCAAAGTTGAGGTATAATTTAGACAAAATAAATTGGCAAAGTTCTAACATGGATCCTCAAATATCTAATGAATGGTCAATGCAGTAATGGGCCCGCATTTTGGGAGGAAAGATGGAAGGAAAGCTTCCAATTTGTAATTAGGCCTCGGCGTTGAACTCATCTCTGCAGAATTTGCAGAGTTTTCTGCACTCCGTGGACCTCGCAGAGTGCAGACAACACCGCTACGTATAGCACAGGGGAGTATTTTCCAGCTCACGCTTGCCAATGGTATGTTGGCGAGCTGCCTCTATGGGTAGAATTTGTACCCGAGTGGGTGGAAGAAAACCGCGGACTACGGTTCACGCCGCACTCTGCTGCTTGCGGAGCTCCGTGTAGATTTTATGTCACTTCACAGAGTTCTGCATAGCAGCACTCGGCGAAGTCCGCTCAGGTCTATTTGTAATGGTTAGTTTTGTATCCTCCTATATGTGTGAACTTCTCAATTACGGTAAACTTGTTTTGGATGCTTCTTTCCTCTGGAGCCAGGTACAGTATTACATCATCAGCAAACAATTTTAATTTCGCCGCACCTTTTACTGGAACCACAATGCTGTGATCTTACCTTAGTGCACTAGCCAAGGGCCTGATAAATAACGTTGAAAACAAATAGGTGACAAAGGGCAGTCATACCTTGTCCTCCACCTAATAGTAATGTCCCCCTCTACTTTGGAATTAACTGCAATTTTGGCATCTGATTTTTTATTTACATGTTTTCAGCAAGTTGGCCAGTCAAGTAAGGAACCTGAATTTCATCAATATAGTGAGCATCACATGCCACTGTACCAAATTGAAAGCTTTTCAGCATCTAGCATAATAATAGCTTCCTTGATATCACTGGCTGAATTATAATTGATGGCTTGAAATAAATAATTAGTGTTGGTGGATATCATTCTTTTTGGTCTTGATGGACCAGAGATTGTGCTAATAAGGCCAGTTTACTTGTTATTATTTTTGCCACCATTTTGAAGCCACAGTGAGGCTTTTTGTATTTCTCCTAGACAGCCACACACAATACAAAGTTTAGGCGTTCCATGTATGGGCCATCAGTGGCAGGATGGGAGGGCGGAGCTAGGCACAGCCGTACTTCCGCTTGAAAAGGCTGTGTATTGCCTCCACACAAAGGGCTGCATACCCCTGCAATTAATCTGGAGCCAGGGCAGGGAAGGCAGGATGACTGTGGACTTTAAAGGGAAACCTCTGGAAGCTTCTCCCACTTCAAAGGAAGGCCCAGGTATAACTATCTAAAACTTGAGTTCACCGCGTTTGGAGCGGGCCCTTACCTCCATCTCAAACCACTCTGTACTTGGCATTGTAACAACGGCGGACATCTTGGGTGAGGGTTGAGCAGCGGAGCGGTCTAGTCGTCATAAGGACGCTAGACCGGTACTTAAGCTGGGAAAATCAGGCGGCTGGTCACTTGGAAATCGCTGGGAAAGAGTACTGCGGCAACATTGATAAGCTGTAGTACATTTTAGAACGTAGCGCGCTCACCTGGAGCACCATAGTATATTTTAGACTCTCCCGTTTTGTTATTTGAGTTTGATGCTTATTTTGCTATTTGCCCCTTGTTTTATCTGTCATTCCACCGCCGCATACCTGCACTTTAAAAAACTTGAGTTCACCGCGTTTGGAGCGGGCCCTTACCTCCATCTCAAACCACTCTGTACTTGGCATTGTAACAACGGTGGACATCTTGGGTGAGGGTTGAGCAGCGGAGCGGTCTAGTTGTCATAAGGACGCTAGACCGGTACTTAAGCCGGTCATGCTGACGCGCAGCGGGTACGCGCGGCGGGTTCGCCAGAGCATCGCCGGAGTCACGCCAGAGTCCAGCCCGGCTGCGCCCGTCCGCGCACGGACGGGCCCGGAGGCCTGGTCGTCTGGCAATAGGCGTACTTATTCCACAGAGGAGCTGCGCAGGTTGGATAAAGGTGAGTGGTGCCCGGACCACGAAACCTTGTTGACCATTACCAATAATGCTATCTCTCGCCCACACAAGTCCACTCCCTCGGGCCGGTCCTCCGGTCTGAAGATTGTTAGTTTAAACACTAGATCACTCCAATGTCATCATGTGGAGGTCTATAGCCTGCTCCAAGACAGTGACATCGATATCCTGACCCTCTCGGAGACCTGGTTGGGTGATAACTCAACGATTGACATCATTGCCACTCTCCCAGGGGGCTATGACGCAATATGGCATAACCGCCCGGGAGGAGTGCGAGGAGGTGGGGTAGCGATCTTATTTAAAAAGAGCCTGTCAGTAGAAAGACTGTTATCTGAATCAGTAGACTTAGCTGACCTGCTCGGGGTGAAGATAACTATGAATATTGTCTGCTGGGTGGTGTTGTCAGTTTATCGCCCACCAAACTCAACCCCACTCTTTCATGATCTCTTCGGGCCTATTATGTCGGACCTATGTACCCGATATAAGAAAATTTTGGTCACTGGAGATTTTAATTTGCATTGGGATAATTCCCATTGGGACTTAGCTACTCGCCAATTGGATACCATGATGACTGCCCTGAGGTTTAAACAACTTGTGGAAGTTCCCACTCATATTAAAGGTCACACCCTTGACCTTGTGTGGACCACAGATACAATTGTCACGCTTAAAGATGTTGTCCCATGCATATGGTCAGACCATCATCTAGTGTCCTGTGAGATATGTATCCATGGCCATATACATAATCTATCGTCGGAAATCAGGAGAAACCGCAAATGAGCAGAGGTTGATTTAAGAAATTTGACCGAGCCGCTATCCCCAATGGTCCAGTCCTTGGATCAGGAACGCAGTTTAGACCGGGAATATGCGGATCTAACGCAGAGCTTAGCTCAGGCCATCGACCAGATAGCGCCAGTAAGATCGCAACTGATAAAGGGACCGGGTAAGGGGGCTCCCTGGTTTACATCATCACTTAGGGAGCATAAAAGGAAGCTCAGAGCCTCAGAAAGAGGTTGGAGGAAAACTAAGCAGGATTCAGCCAGGAATCTCTATAAAGCCTCCCTTCACCTATATAAAAAGTCTATTGCTCTAGCCAAAGCAGAATACTATGAGTCGCGCTTGAGTAAAGCAGTCAACGTTCAGAAAGAGACGTTTAAAATTCTGTCCGAGCTGAGCAGTAAACCCGAAAACACCAAGCCCCTTATTGACTGTAACTCCTTTCAAGATTATTTCCTAGAGAAAGTGAAGAACATCATTAAGGAAATAAGGGGTGGGATGGTAACTGGGACGGCTATAACTCCGGCTCCTCTTAAACTAGTTGACTGCTCTATTACAGTGTTTCCAGAGCTGGATACGCTTAGCCTGGAGAAACTGATGGGTAAAATTAAATCTGGCTCTCCAGCGGATCCGTGCCCACCCAGTGTCTTTCGGGTAGCCCGTCCTGTACTGGAGGAATGCATCATCTCCCTCCTCAATAGGTCCTTGGAAACAGGGTATCTACCGCTAGAACTCAAGGAGGCTCGTGTAAGGCCTTTACTGAAAAAACCTGGTTTGGATCCTGCAATATTGAAAAACTACAGGCCCATCTCCCAGCTGCCTTTTCTCTCAAAAATATTGGAACAGCATGTACTAAAGTCCCTGTCTTTGTACCTAGAGTCTCATCAACTACTCCATGAGTGACAGGCAGGGTTCCGAGCTCATCACAGCACCGAGCTGGTGATGCTCTCGGTGCTGGATGAATTTAGAGGCATGGCTGACTGTAAGACACCGAGCGCCCTGATTTTGCTACATCTATCAGCGGCGTTTGATACGGTCAGTCATGCCCTACTCCTGGACAGGCTGAGCGATTTTGGGATTAAAGGTCTGGCCTTTAAATGGCTGCAATCCTTCCTTTCAGGTAGGACACAAAAGATACAACTAGGGGACGAAACATCTGAGGTGGGGTTTCTAGAATGTGGGGTGCCACAGGGCTCTGCCCTGTCCCCACTCCTTTTCAACCTCTACCTACAACCTCTGATTGCATCATTGGCCAGCAAGGGCTGTAGAGTTTTTAATTATGCTGACGACACGCAGCTGTTGCTGAGTGTCGACAATACAAGAACTGCACAACTTAATGCCCAGAACATCTTGAGGTACACTGTACAATGGATGACTGAAAATCTGTTGAAGATTAATCCAGACAAGACTGAGGTACTGGTGATTCCATCTACCGCCTCACCTTGGAATGACCTCTACTGGCCAGCAGAGTTAGGCCTTGCTCCAAAACCAAGTTTGAATGTAAAGAGTCTGGGGATTAAACTGGACTGTGATCTTTCAATGTCCAGTCAAATCTCCTCTGTGGTGGGAAGCTGTACAAATGTGATCCGTCAATTGCGGAAGTTAGCCCCTGTCCTTTCTCAATCAATGATGCGCTCAATCGTAGCAGCAACTGTTATTTCAAGGCTAGATTATGGGAATGCCCTCTATCTGGGACTCCCCAAAACCCTGACAAATAGACTACAGGTCCTGTTGAATGACGCCGCACGACTTATTTTTAGACTCCCACGGAGAACTAAGGCCTCCCCTCTGCTTCATAGCCTGCACTGGCTCCCCATTAAAGAGCGAGTGGAATTTAAGAGACTATGCACGGCCCATAAGGCAATTTACGGCCAGGCTCCAGCTTACATTGCAGATCGTTTGGCTGTGTACAGCCCAGTGAGAACACTAAGATCTTCAGATTCTCAGCTACTGGTCTGCCCCCGCTACAAATTAGTAACTAGTTAGTCCCTCAGCTATGGAACACGCTGCCTGAGATGCTGCGCAGGGAAGGGAACCTCCTGCGGTTTAGGAAGATGCTAAAAACACTGTTGTTTAGAAGGATTCTGAGTGTTAGCTAGACCAGGGAGTGTCTTTCTTGCAATGTCTGCCAAGCTTATTGTTGTAACTAGAGATTTCGAGCGCCTAGAGACCTGCAGGTGATTGGGCGCGATATAAATCCAAAATAACAATAACAATAACTATCAGACCCCAGACACTGATTCTTCGGTACACTTCAGGACCTGTGAATACTATGCCAGGAAGAAGGACAACTGTTCTACTGCAAGGTTTTTCACTCTGCTGGACTGCTTCTATGAAGGACTGCTGCCCTGCTGCATTGACCTGCCGCCTGCTGATCTCTTGCCTTGATGAGAAGGACTGGACCTGCATCTGTTGAACCCAGGACCCCAAAGTGACTTCAAGGGCTAGTTGTCTGGCCTCCTGACTAGGTCCTGAGTTACAGAAGACTCCAACAACATTGAACCCATCACCTGGAATCTGCAATCTATGAGTCCTAACCTTGCAAGTGATGCCAGTCCTGGACCCTTGGAATTGGACCAGACGGTGCTCTAGCATCCCACTTGTGGACCCACCAGAACTGTTACATCGCCTCTGCTATGCAGAGCAATCCAGAGCACAACTGATCCATAGTGTCTGCTGTGAGAGTTCCCCTAGTGGCAGGATTCGGCATTCTCCTTACAGCCTGCACCGGAACAACTGCTTTACAATGCTTCACTGATGCAGACCCTCGCATCACAAATCTCTTGTCGACTGCAGCCTCGACTATGATACAGGTTCTCACATTGCATCCTCCCAACTGTCCAGAACCAATGCATCGCCCCGACGGCACAACGCTTAATCTACACCAGACTTCACATTGCAAACCCTTGTTGATGGGATCCTCAATGACTATGCAGTATGTTGCATTGCAGCTCCTCAAAACAGGTCCATCTTCTTGGCTACATGACGCATCCTCAACAGTGACCTATCAATGTTCTGAAACTAGGATTTAAGGTACTTTTGTTTAGTGGGCCTAACTGGGTCCCTATAGCTAGCTCACACTCCATTGGTTTGTAAATTTGTCCTAGTCCAGTGCAACACGATTCCACAGTTTGGGCTTTGTGCTTCTTGTACCATTTTTACTGAATTTAAAATTGCATATCTCCGGTTCTACTGATTGGATCTTTGTCATTTTGGCATTGTTTTATTTAGTAATAATTTCTCTATTTTCATAAAGTGGTGTGGGATTTGTCTTGTGTTGTGTTTTCACTTTATTGCTGTTTGAAGTGCTGCATTAATACCTTTTTACATTGCCTCTAAGTTAAGCTTGACTGCTTTGTGCCAAGCTGCCAGATGTTTAAGCACAGGCTAATTTGAGGTGTGATTGTACATCACTCTGTCAAGAATTTCTGTTACTGCTTGAGGAGGGTTTGACCCCCCTCATCCAGTAGCTCAATTTCTCACACTAATGGTAATAGTGGTGGGGTGGGGTAAAGATGACACACAAGAGTGAGGTGAGAAGAGGAGAAAGGAAAATAAGTGAGCGGCAGTAGTGAAATGAGAGAAGAGAGTGTAATCTATTGAAGCGCTGAAAAGCTGACAGAGTTAGAAAACAAACAGAAGCACCCAGTAAGATGAGAGGCACTGGACATGCAAGGAAGAAGAGTCGTTAAAGCTGCAAATTGTGTACTTGCAATTGGTGGGAGGAAAATGGGACAGCATCACTGGCTCTAGTAGGCACACTAAAAGTTTACTCAGCAGTTCTCTAGCAGTAATAGAGCCACAGTAACAAAGAGGGCAGGACTGATCAGGGAGCATAATCTTGTGAGATGGGATTCCCATTTTGAGGTCAGGCCCTCCCGATGTGTAAAGAAGAAAAAGCAATTAGGCAAGGCATGCACCCATATACTTACAAAATATTTTAAAACTCTACTACCGTAAAAAAAGAACTTAAAAAATGATTGATTCCTTTTAAAAATGCATGCCTGACAGTAAAAATTGGAGTTATGATTGACAGTGTTTGTCCCTTATGCATCGCAGTGGAAGCAGTCAATAGAAAACAGAATGATACACCAAACAGTGAATGCACATGCTAACAGACTAATACTTCTTTGGGCCTGCTGAATGTGTATTGAATCAGTAGAAAATATCTGTGTAAAAGACAGCTAAAACAGTAAGTAGTCGGACTTAAAAATCACCGATGGACTTGGTCAAGAAGAAGTGTTTTCTCCAGTTAACCACAACACAGAGGGCATGTTGATTGTTTACTACCAGCAGAGCTTGATTTACTGATAATTGCCTGCAGGGGAATAGGTTGATACATGTGAGATGGTGTAATAACATGAGCGAGTTCATCTGACACATAAGCATGTGTTACACCTACTGGGGATGTCAACCGCATCAATGTAATCCAGGTCAGTGGCACAGCAGGTGGCACAGCAGGTGGGTAAAATTTGATGGGGAGCAGCTTTTATTTTGGACTACTGTGAAAACACATGACAGATGCTTGTTTCTGTCCTAGCTTGCACCCCAACACCCTTTGACAAAAGATAGCAGGATTCCTGTTCTCTTCCACCTACTCAGAAGGCTTGACGAAGTTGTAACAGAGATTGCTATCTGCCCCATTCATAGTGGGCTATGAAAAGTAGTAAATGCAAAAACAACAATTGATGGACAGAATGCAGAACAAAGTCATACATTCACCCCAGTATAGAGATCTGGGCCTAAATCCATCGTTTTTTTGCTCACCATGCCATTCCAGTTTGAACCCAGCCATATGCAAATCAGTCTTGACCCTGTGCCCCATGGGAACAGTCCAGCCCGAACTGCCAAGCCAGGTCCTCCCTGGACTGGAAACAAGCATCCTAGGACCGGTTTCGGGCTTTCAGCCCTCGTCAGCCAGGATAGCCTGATTCCAGTGGCATGGAGAGCAAGGGACTCACGTCTGAGCATACCCTTCCCACTCGGGGTGACAAATGCAAAAACAACAATTGATGGACAGAATGCAGAACAAAGTCGTTGTTGTAACGCTTTTCGCCCTAAGTGGGATGGGTATTCCCAGACGTGGGACCCATGCTCACTACGCCACTGGAGTCAAGCTATCCTGGCTGATGACGGCTGATAGCCAGAAACCGGTCCTAGGATGCTTGATTCCGGTCCAGGAAAGACATGGCTTGGCAGTTCGGGCTGGACTGTTCCCATGAGGCACAGGGTCAAGACTGATTTGCATATGGCCATGTCTAAACTGGGGTGGTGTAGTGGGCAAAAGAACGATGGATTTAACCCAGATCTCTTGACTGGGGGAGAATGTCTGCATTGTCAGCATTCCGTCCATCAATTGTTTGTTGTAACGCTTTTCGCCCTAAGTGGGATGGGTATTCCCAGACGTGGGACCCGTGCTCACTACGCCACTGGAGTCAAGCTATCCTGGCTGATGACGGCTAATAGCCAGAAACCGGTCCTAGGATGCTTGATTCCGGTCCAGGGAAGACATGGCTTGGCAGTTCGGGCTGGACTATTCCCATGAGGCACAGGGTCAAGACTGATTTGCATATGGCCATGTCTAAACTGGGGTGGTGTAGTGGGCAAAAGAACGATGGATTTAACCCAGATCTCTTGACTGTGGGAGAATGTCTGCATTGTCAGCATTCCGTCCATCAATTGTTTGTTGTAACGCTTTTCGCCCTAAGTGGGATGGGTATTCCCAGACGTGGGACCCGTGCTCACTATGCCACTGGAGTCAAGCTATCCTGGCTGATGACGGCTGATAGCCAGAAACCGGTCCTAGGATGCTTGATTCCGGTCCAGGGAAGACATGGCTTGGCAGTTCGGGCTGGACTGTTCCCATGAGGCACAGGGTCAAGACTGATTTGCATATGGCCATGTCTAAACTGGGGTGGTGTAGTGGGCAAAAGAACGATGGATTTAACCCAGATCTCTTGACTGGGGGAGAATGTCTGCATTGTCAGCATTCCGTCCATCAATTGTTTGTTGTAACGCTTTTCACCCTAAGTGGGATGGGTATTCCCAGACGTGGGACCCGTGCTCACTACGCCACTGGAGTCAAGCTATCCTGGCTGATGACGGCTGATAGCCAGAAACCGGTCCTAGGATGCTTGATTCCGGTCCAGGGAAGACATGGCTTGGCAGTTCGGGCTGGACTGTTCCCATGAGGCACAGGGTCAAGACTGATTTGCATATGGCCATGTCTAAACTGGGGTGGTGTAGTGGGCAAAAGAACGATGGATTTAACCCAGATCTCTAGACTGGGGGAGAATGTCTGCATTGTCAGCATTCCGTCCATCAATTGTTTGTTGTAACGCTTTTCGCCCTAAGTGGGATGGGTATTCCCAGACGTGGGACCCGTGCTCACTACGCCACTGGAGTCAAGCTATCGTGGCTGATGACGGCTGATAGCCAGAAACCGGTCCTAGGATGCTTGATTCCGGTCCAGGGAAGACATGGCTTGGCAGTTCGGGCTGGACTGTTCCCATGAGGCACAGGGTCAAGACTGATTTGCATATGGCCATGTCTAAACTGGGGTGGTGTAGTGGGCAAAAGAACGATGGATTTAACCCAGATCTCTTGACTGGGGGAGAATGTCTGCATTGTCAGCATTCCGTCCATCAATTGTTTATTGTAACGCTTTTCACCCTAAGTGGGATGGGTATTCCCAGACGTGGGACCTGTGCTCACTACGCCACTGGAGTCAATCTATCCTGGCTGATGACGGCTGATAGCCAGAAACCGGTCGTAGGATGCTTGATTCCGGTCCAGGGAAGACATGGCTTGGCAGTTCGGGCTGGACTGTTCCCATGAGGCACAGGGTCAAGACTGATTTGCATATGGCCATGTCTAAACTGGGGTGGTGTAGTGTGCAAAAGAACGATGGATTTAACCCAGATCTCTTGACTGGGGGAGAATGTCTGCATTGTCAGCATTCCGTCCATCAATTGTTTGTTGTAACGCTTTTCGCCCTAAGTGGGATAGGTATTCCCAGACGTGGGACCCGTGCTCACTACGCCACTGGAGTCAAGCTATCCTGGCTGATGATGGCTGATAGCCAGAAACCGGTCCTAGGATGCTTGATTCCGGTCCAGGGAAGACATGGCTTGGCAGTTCGGGCTGGACTGTTCCCATGAGGCACAGGGTCAAGACTGATTTGCATATGGCCATGTCTAAACTGGGGTGGTGTAGTGGGCAAAAGAACGATGGATTTAACCCAGATCTCTTGACTGGGGGAGAATGTCTGCATTGTCAGCATTCCGTCCATCAATTGTTTGTTGTAACGCTTTTCGCCCTAAGTGGGATGGGTATTCCCAGACGTGGGACCCGTGCTCACTACGCCACTGGAGTCAAGCTATCCTGGCTGATGACGGCTGATAGCCAGAAACCGGTCCTAGGATGCTTGATTCCGGTCCAGGGAAGACATGGCTTGGCAGTTCGGGCTGGACTGTTCCCATGAGGCACAGGGTCAAGACTGATTTGCATATGGCCATGTCTAAACTGGGGGGGTGTAGTGGGCAAAAAAACGATGGATTTAACCCAGATCTCTTGACTGGGGGAGAATGTCTGCATTGTCAGCATTCCGTCCATCAATTGTTTGTTGTAACGCTATGAAAAGTAGTAAAGCTGATTAACTCAGAAAGGCTTGAGCAGTATAAGAAACTACAGAAGTCATCAGAAAAGGTGTGTTGGAGCTGGTTGGCAACTCCACCATTCTCCTCCAGATAAGGGTGCTATTGTCCTCTGTAAGACTCTGACTAAGATAAACAGGGAATTTCCTTTGTTGCCAGGTACCTTTTACCTGGGGCTGAAAATTGTGGAAATACATTTTCCCAGAGACCCAGAGAAATCTCCATTTATTGTTTTGTTACAGTTTTCTTTTAATATCACGTGGCAGACCCTGGAGCAATATACTCAAGATTCAAGGCAGTCTGGGACGTCCCCTAAAACCAGGGGCTGAAACAAAAACATTTGGGCCTCTTTGCTTGTGACTGTCGAATGAGACTATGGGCCTGATTTACAATTTGACAGAATGGTATTCTGACACAAACATGACAGGCATCTTGCCCACCTTTTTACAAGTGCCATGGGATATAATGCATTTGTAATAATGCACACTGGATATCCGACACGTTTGTGACAGAGAATCCCAACTCTAAATTGAGCCCTATTTATCAAACACCCTTCTTTGGAACATCAACACTACTGTACCAGGAATAGCAATGGTGAATTACAATCACATGCATCAGGGACAATCTACTTTTGAACCCAACACAGAGACCACACCCCAGAGACTGGAGCCTGCTGCGGCTCACCGGCATACCCAAAGATCCCATTTTGCAGACTATGAGCAGACTTTGCGGTTGAGATAGTCTTGCTGAGACTTTGGCTGCCATCCATGACACTGGATTACATTGCATTGTTAGAAACCAAGGGGTGCTCCTAATGAAATAATATATGAGTAGTGGGTATGCTAGATAATGCAGAATATGGATTTCTTCCTAGATGAATAAATATACAGGATGGTAACCCTGACACACCTTTTCAATAGTTTCTCAGTGAAACTTGTTCATAAGTACAAAATCTGATTGTCTTATTGGAGGCACCTCTTCATACATTCATTGTGCATCTTCTGAACTACAGTGAGAAAAGCCACTTCCTTCAAATGACAGAGGCATGAAGGCATGGACCCAAAAATGCAAAATGTACAATAAATATGTTTTGCCTGCCTATATTATTGCAGAAGTCTGCTAGTGTGCTAGTTTGGCTGTCTCTTTGAGGGATTGTTTATTGGAGGTGGCCCAATGGATGGACCTCAACTGCGTGAAATGAATGCAGGTAGAACTGAGTTCCTCATCCTTGGCCAACAGCCTTTAATCTGGTCTTCCGACTGGTGGCCAGTGCCACTTGGTCCTTTTCCTTCACCAAAGTCTGCGGTTAAAAACCTAGGTATTTGGTTCGATGAAAAATGTGACAGTCAAATTGCGGCCTTGGCAGGCAAATGCTTTGGTATCTTCAATTCTCTCAAAAACATTATTAGTCTTTTGCTTGAATCTGACCAGAAAACAGTGACAAGTTATTTCTTTGCTCGATTACTGTAACATTTATTATCTGGAAGTCACTCAGTCTCAGCTTCTGAGGCTCCAAAGTGTTCAGAATTCTGCAGCCTGGCTTTTGTTAAAGCTACCAAAGCAGGCCTCCATGGGCTCGGCGTTCTGCAAATTGCATTGGCTTCCTCTGAAGAAACGTCTTTACTTCAAAGCCCTTTGTTCATTGTTACAGGGATTTCAGGAAGACAGGTGCTTGCTACTTGCACTCACTCATTAAACCCTATTCTCCTCAGCTTTTCTACGGCCTTGTTAGCGCAGGTCTCCAGAGTGAAGAAAGTTTGTATTGACTGCAGATCTTCTAGTTCCCTTTCACCTAAGTTATGTAACTCTCTTCCGCTCTATCTGAGGCAATCAAAGACAGACCTTCTTTTTTGATAGGCAGTGCTCTTCCTTAGGCCTTCTGTGGCCTTTCGTGGGAGTTTTAGACCTACTAACACTGGGATACTTCTGTTGAAGTAGCAATGCAACTTACAAGTGTCATCATTATTATCATTATATCTAGGTGGTTCAAAGCAACAAATATTTATTGATAGCGTTAAAACAATGCTTTGCAAAGTTGGTTTAAAGTGCATTGTTGATGTTCTCAGCAACATTTTTTTTTTCATGTGAGAAAACTGGATTGTACTTGGGCCCAATAGCAGTATGGAACTGGGTTGAAATGCAGAAGGAACCAAGTCAAGGGAGATTTCAGAACTCAAAATCACTTGAAAAGAATACAAATCATCTCTGGGGATATGAACACAGCAGAATTTGGCTGTCAAAAATAAATTGCCATCCCCCCAGTCAGATACATTAGTTATTGGAGCTTTGTACCAGGGAGGTGGACACAGCTACAGTGGCAGACATCTTCAGTGATATACCCGAACAATCCAAACTTGATGTTCAATGGAGCTGATGAGAGTCTGTGCCAGTCTTCATCCAACAAATGTGACAAAGAAAGAAGAGTCTCATGACCCTCTCTGCTAATGCTGCTACTGGCCGGCAACACAATGAGTTAAAGATTAGACCAAAGGAAATACGTGGGACTTAATATGAAATTAAAACTATAAAACAAAATAATGAGTGGGGACACAATTTTTCTTTGATTGAAAGAAAGGGAGAACTTCATTATGTATTCGATTTATTAATATTGCTAATAACTTAGACAAGATAACATTCTGTAAAAAGCTATGTCCAATGCTTCTACTGCATTTATTGTTTGAAAGTCCATCACATTGATTTAATCACCATTAAATTAAGGGGGTCATCCTTCTCATTCACGTAAATAGTGTTCGTGATCCAAAGTTTAAATACTTCACATTGTCTGTCCACACTAAAACATTCAATAGCAACAATTATATCCCAGCATTACAGTATCTAACTTCTGACTTTAAATTGTTTTCCAAGTACTTCTGTATAAGATGTTAATTGCTCCCATGAAAACATAACTAAACATCTGTGCACCATGACAAAATGGAAGACCTATTGCTGCATGCAATGCTTGTTGACTGGGGTGTAAATTGCAAACACAATCCTAGTCATGGTAAGGTCCAAAATAACCTGTGAAACATCCTCTGACAGCTTGGCACAGAGCAGTCAGGCTTCACTTGAAGGCAAGGTTTAAAGCATTTGTGAAACACTTCGAATAGTAAAAACAGTGAATACACCACACAAAAAGGTCATGAATCAAATTTAGAAAAATAAAGATAGGTTTAATAAATAAAACAATGACAAAATGACAAACAGCCAATCAAGGAAACAAAAGTACCACCAAAAAGCACAAAGTGTCAACAAGGGATATATGGTAGTGCCAGACTGAGATAAACTGACAAGTTTAGGCCGGCGGCAATGGAGCACGGGTCGGTTATGGGGACCAGGCTAGGCCTACTGAACAAAGTACTTAAATCTTAGTTGCAGAGCTCTGTGTGGATGCAAGGTGAAGAAGTGTTGTGCAGTCGAAGCGATGCATCGGTTCTGATATGTAGCTAGGCTGCAGTGCGAAGTCCTGTGCATCGTTGTCGGCAATCCTGTCCATGGGGCTTGCGAAGTGAAGTCCAGATGTCGAGGCTGCTGTGGGCAGCTGAGGTGATGCTTCAGTTCCAAGGAGTTGCAAGGCTGTGATGCATAGCCAGGCATTGTCATTGAACTGCCGTCAACAAGGGATGTGAGGACCTGGTTAGGGGATGCACTGCGCCTTCGTCAAAGCGTTGGTTCGGAAGACTGCAAGGGCAATGCAGAGCTTTTTCACAGGGTCTAATCCACGCAGCAGCGGCAATGTGTCGCTCTTGCCTAAGGATGCGCCTCTCAGCTGAGGAGTATCTTGGTGTGGCTATGGGATGCACTGCTCAGCAGCGATGTGCCAGTTCTAATGCTCCCTAGGCCCACCTCCAAGGGTCCAGCTCTTGGGTGGCACCACTTATTTATTTATTTATTTATTTGTGGGTTTATATAGCGCTAGAATCGACTCCAGCTGGAGTATCTCTGCGCTTTCTGGAGCCGGTAGAAACAGAGGAATAATTGGAGCTAGATCTCGTTTCTGAACAACACAGTTTTCAGGAATTTCCTGAAAGTGAGATGCTCTTTGCACTGTCTCAGATGAAGAGGAAGTCTATTCCATAGGGTAGGGCCTGCGATAGATAGCGCTTTACTACCGTGTCTAGATTTCTTTGCACAAGGAGTCACCAAAAGAAGACAGTTACTGGACCTAAGTGAGCGACTAGGAACATAAGGAACAAATGTGTTCTGAAGATAAATAGGCCCTTGGCCATTTAAACATTTATGGATCAAGCAGCATATCTTGAACTTAGATCTCTGGCAAACGGAAAGCCAGTGCAGTTTCTCCAGAAGGGGTTTGGACGCAGTTCTTGGAGGAACATTAAGGACAAGACGAGCCGCGGTGTTTTGAATGACCTGAAGTTTGGCCAACACATTTTCGTTGGCAGAAAGCAACAGGCCATTGCAATAGTCTATACGACTCAGAACCAATGTCTGGACCAGAGTTCTTCTAAAAGAGTCCGGTAGTAAGGGAAAGACTCTGCGTAGCAGGCCAATCGTATGGAAGCAAATTCCAGCAGTATGGTTAACATGCTGTCCAAATGACAGGTCTTGATCCATCCGAATCCCTAAACTCTTCACAACCTGTTTGGGTTCTGGAGCTACTCCCAAATCGGGGGGCCACCAATCAGGGGTCCACAATAGTTTGGCTTCTCCAAACAACATTAGTTCCGTCTTACTGACATTGCATTGCAGGAAGTTAGAAGACATCCAATTAGCCACCGCCTTCATGCCCCCAGAAAAGGAGTTTTTAATTTCTGCGGACATTGTCTTAAAAGGGAAGAGGAGCTGCGTGTCATCTGCATAGGATACTGGGATGAATCCATAGCTGCGCATCACTCTTGCCAGGGGTGCCACATAGATGTTAAATAAGGTAGGGCTCAAACAAGAGCCCTGTGGCACCCCTTTAGATATCTCCACCTCCGCTGATCGATATGTGTCCATGATCACTCTCTGGGAGCGCCCCGATAGGAAGCTCTTTAGCCAATCAATGGCTTTATCCTCAATACCAGCGTTCGACAACCGGTCAATAAGAATGGTATGGGACACGGTGTCGAACGCTGCTGAAAGATCTAAAAGAACTAGGATTACAGAGAAACCCTTGTCCTGATACATATGTAAGTCGTCCATAACAGACAGCAAGCTGGACTCTGTACTGTGTTTCGGCCTGAACCCTGATTGTGAATAGTCCAGGCCGCCAACAAGTTCGATATGATTGGACAGATGACCATTAACATATTTTTCGATCAGTTTCCCTGAAAATGGTAAAAGGGATATGGGCCTGAGATTTGTTAAATCGGACCATGGGATAGCAGTATTCTTCCTAATCGGCCTGATAAGAGCACGTTTCCATTCTCTTGGGACAATGCCTGAACCCAGAGAAAGATTCACCAACCTTTGGATCATGGGACACAGCTCGTCAGTCAGGATAGGCATAATCCTGGCTGGGATGATATCGTCAGGGCTACCACTTTTAATCCGTGATACTAGTGCAGATGTCTCTTGTAAGGAAATGGGTGGAAAAAAGCGTAACATAAGTTTATTCAGGTTGGGGTCAGCATCTATTTCCAAAGGTGCCATATCTGTAGTCAGTTTGTTATTAGTGCAAACTATTTTGTCATAGATAGTATCTATCTTGTTCGTAAAAAAACAAGAGATGTCATCACACAGCTGTTGGGATGCAAGATCCGAAGATTCACATGCTGCCGGTTTAACAAAGGATTGTAGGACTTGGTACAAAATCCTTGAAGAGTTTCCTGCAGCTGTAATTTGCGATGCAATGTGAGTTTTGCGGGCGACACGAATGGCTTTGTGGTATATAGATAGTGAATTCCAATATTCATTTTTGTCCTCTATCAAATGAGAGGCTCTCCATCTCTTCTCAAGTTTCCTGGCATGCAATTTTAACGTCCTAAGTTGATCAGTGAACCAAATTTCTTGTTTCTTTGTATGTCTGGGTTTGAATTGTTTAAAAGGGGCAATCTTGTCAATAGTTTCCACCATAGCTTTTTCACAGTTTTTTACGGCCGTATCAATATTTTCATTAGAAACAAAAGGTGGGCAATGAAAATTATTTTTAAAAATAGTGTCGGTAATTCTGTGCCACTGTCTACGTGTCCTCGGTAGCTGTTTAGTTCGGGAGGAGATACGTTTCGGGTAGGGAGTAAGGAATTCTACAACATAGTGGTCTGTCCAGTTGACCTGCCTTGCTGGTGGACAAGAGAGTAGCATAAAATTGGAAAATACCAAATCAAGGGTATGGCCCGCCTGATGTGTGGGCCCAGAGTTGCGTTTCACAAGGCCCAATGAGGACAGGTCAAGAAGTAGGGATTGGGCCTCGCAGCAGTCCGACTTATCACAGTGTACATTAAAGTCTCCGACTAAAAGAAACTCGCTGTCACTATTGACATATGGGGCAAGTAACTCAATCAATAAGCTGGAGAAATTATTGTACGATCCAGGGGGACGATATACTAGTGCACCCTTTTGGGTATCATTAGATGGCAGTATTATTTTAAAAATTATTAATTCAATTTCAGGGGAGCTTATTTCATCTAAAACAGATATACCAATTTCCTGTTTGTGTACAATTGCGATCCCCCCACCAGTTTTAGTGGGGCGATCCAGCCTAACTATTTTATAGTCACTAGGGACTCCCAAGGTTATGGCAGGAGTGGAGTGTGGTTTCAACCACGTTTCCGTGAGGTAACATAAATCTGGTTGTTTGGAAGAGATTAGGTCCCAAACTTCAGCACTATGTTTCGAGAGCGACCTAATGTTACACAGGATGCTTTTCATCCCAGAAAGAGTATGGTTACTTCCTGAAACCCCACTAATATCTGGGTCGACAAAAATAGAACAATCCATATCAGATGGATCTTGTGAGAACAAGGTGTTCTTAGTGCGCCGTTGTTTGCTTAACAGAAGTCCATCTACCTCAGGGTGTTCATTTACCCTACCACCATTTACTAATGGTACATTATATCCCTTCAATACCTGAGAGCTATAAGTAAGCCTCATCGGGGGATGCCCTTGTGTGTAGGTCTTGACAGTCCCCATGGCCCCTGGCCCCGTCCTGTCGCGGACGGGCGCAGACGGGCAGGTCTTTGGCTTGTCTTCGGCGCCGGCAATGGCGCCCCTCTGCGCGCAACCGCTGCGCGCTTTGGCCGACGAGGGGCTAAATAGGCTGAGTGCAAATCTGTTAGAGCGCTAACCGCTCACCTGTTCCGGGGTTAGTGGGCGTGTCTTGCTCTTGTCCACCCGCCCTCCGCTCAACGGTATTGGCTACCGAGTCGGACCAGGGCGGGTGGGCTGGATCACTGAGCAGAGACAGAAACCTGGCCCCTAGAACCCCTACAGTAGCGGTAAGATCGTAAAAGTGCTATCAGATTAGATAACAGTTAGGCAATTAATTGTGCACACATACACCGCACGATGTGAAATTAAGATACTTCAAAGTGCTATATTTAAAAATTCGCCGCAAGTGATGTTAAAAACTCAATTCCGATTTCACAGTGACACAGTTCTTTCTATTAGTTGCTCAAATGCGCTCCGCTCTGAGAAATTACCTGAACCAAGCGGGGTCGGGGGAACACTGCCACTGTCCTCCCCTTACCGCAATCGGCCAGGCCTACTCGCCGCCTAAATAGGCTGAGTGCAAATCTGTTAGAGCGCTAACCGCTCACCTGTTCCGGGGTTAGTGGGCGTGTCTTGCTCTTGTCCACCCGCCCTCCGCTCAACGGTATTGGCTACCGAGTCGGACCAGGGCGGGTGGGCTGGATCACTGAGCAGAGACAGAAACCTGGCCCCTAGAACCCCTACAGTAGCGGTAAGATCGTAAAAGTGCTATCAGATTAGATAAGAGTTAGGCAATTAATTGTGCACACATACACCGCACGATGTGAAATTAAGATACTTCAAAGTGCTATATTTAAAAATTCGCCGCAAGTGATGTTAAAAACTCAATTCCGATTTCACAGTGACACAGTTCTTTCTATTAGTTGCTCAAATGCGCTCCGCTCTGAGAAATTACCTGAACCAAGCGGGGTCGGGGGAACACTGCCACTGTCCTCCCCTTACCCTTGGCAGAGTAGACTCAAGAACGCAATAGTGGTCCCTCTATTAAAAAAACCAGGGGCTGATTCCCTGAATCCTTCTAACTATCGTCCCATTTCTCTCCTCCCTTTCTTGGCCAAGATGTGGCCAGGTGCCTTTCTAATTTTATTGAACAATCAGATCACCTAGAGCCACACCAAGCTTTCTTTCGGCCTACTCACTCAACTGAGTCAGTAATCATTGCAGTATTGGACACCCTGAGAGCTAATGCAGACAAGGGCATCCCCCAGGCCTTGGTGCTCCTGGATTCGCGTTCGACACGGTCGATCATAAAATCTTGATGGACCGCGTCGAGCAGGCCGGCATACAGGGCCCCGCATATAACTTGATTAGGTCCTTCCTTGAAGGCAGAACACAAGCGGTCCGACTTGGCCCTTTTACTGCCTCTAAGCTCACCACCACATGTGGGGTGCCACAGGGCTTGTCCCAATCCCCACTTTTATTCAATCTCTATCTCGTGCCCCTGATCCACTCATTAAAAAATAGAAAGATAACTACTTTTAATTATGCTGACGATCTTCAGCTTGTCTTCAGCTTGGATTCTCCTGACTTTGTCCTTGAATTTCAAGCTCCCATGCTTCACATTCAGCGTTGGATGGACCTCAACCATCTCAAACTCAACCCGGGCAAGACGGAACTAGTATTGCCTGGGAAGAGCGAGATCTCTTGGGGGCCACACTATTGGCCGACAGAATTAGGCACCCCCCCACTTACTCTCCCTCTGTGAATAGTTTGGGGGTCACTATAAATGCAGATCTTTCACTCAAAGGACAAGTGGGGGCAGTAGTCTCCACCTGTTTTCTCCAATTGCGTAAAATCAGGAATATCGCCCATTTGCTGATCCACTCAGCCCTCATCCAGGTTGTGATAGCCCTGGTTCTCTCGCGTCTTGACTTTTCAAACTCTATTTACCTTGGCCTGCCTCTGTTCCTACTTAAACGCCTACAATTAGTACAGAATCAGGCTACGAGATTAATTCACAAACAACCTAAATGGCAATCTGCCAGACCCTCGCTATCTAAACTTCACTGGTTACATATTGCCCAACGTGTAGCTTTTAAGACAGGGTGCCTAATCTTTAAGGCATTGCACGGCAGGAGCCCCAAATTCATCAGCTGTATGATTGTAAAGCACGCCCCACTCCGTAACCTACAGTCTGCTCATCTTCAATTACTGACTACCCCTGCCATTAAACTCAAACGTCAGGGAGGGTGCAGGTTCTCCTACCTTGCCCCTAAATTCTGAAACTCTTTACCTCTAGCAATTAGGATGCGTGACAACCTGCTGGGGTTCAGAAAGGCGCTTAAGACCTGGTTGTTTGAGCAAGCTTACGCATAGTCCTTTGCGCTGCAACACTATCCAAGATTAGTGCCATGAAACCTCCTGGTGACCGTGCGCTCTAAAAGCTCTTGCTAACATAACATAACATGGCAGAGTCCAGGTGCAGATTCAAAGTTGTTGGAAGCCTTTTATGTCCCTGAGCCGTCAAATCAGGATACCAGCCAACTAGCCCTTGGAATCACTCTGGGTTCAAGAGATACAGGTCCAGTCCTTCTCACCCAGGCAAAAGAGCAGCAGGTCGGCACAGCAAAGCCGGAGTCCAGCAGAGTAGTAGTCCAGCAGAGTGGCAGTCCTTTTAGCAGAACAGCAGTCCTTCTTCCTAGCAGAGTATCCCCAGATCCAGAAGTGTACTGTAGTGGTGATGTCTGAGGCAGCATCAACCAGTGCATGTAAGCGAGGTGGGGCAGTGAGACGGTGGGGCGGAGAGGGACGGGCAGGGGGGATTTTCACAGACAACGGAATAGGACAAATTTAATAAATAAATAACTCCTATGCCGTCGTCTGTCGACATACTCCCCGCCCCCTAAGCCCCACCGTGCTTACCTGCACCGGAGCTGCTGGTTTGAAGTCCAGTACTTGTACCCAGTGGTGCCTTTGAAGCGAAGAATACTTCAAAGAGATGCATTTGAAGTGCACAGATGAACTCCCTTCCTGTCCTGGCTCCAGATTCACTACAGGGGGGTATGCAGTCCTTTATGTGTGGACAGAACAGGTGTAAGTGAGGTTGTGCTCAGATCCTCCCTCCCATCCTGTCAGGGTGGTCCATCAAGTCCTACCTAATCTCTCATTGTGTGTGGCTGTCTAGGGAGACTACGTCAAGCCCAACTGCCAACGACTCACAGACATATGATCTGAAACACCAAACATGAACCTGTCATATTGTCCCATTTGGAAATTATGCTTATAAAATGTAATAAGATAATACTAATGTCAGAGTTATAGGCCTTACAGTAGTGAAAAATGAGTGTAAGAGTTTTTTATTATCAGAACAAGTAAAACATAAAGGTACATGTCCTGCTTTTTAAATACATTGCACCCTGCTCTCTGGGCTATCCAGGGCCCACCTTGGGTGACTTACATGAATTAAAAAAGAATGTTTGGGCCTGTTAAGGGGTTTGACTTGCTAGATTGTTAAGGCAGTTGAAAACTGCACACACAGGCTCTGCAATGTCAGGCCTACGACATGTTTAAATGGCCATTTAAGTGGGTTGCACAATCAGTGCTGCAGGCCCACTAGTAAAAGGAACAAATGATGGATGGAATGCTGAACAAACATCCTCATGTTGCCGGTCCAGAGAAGACCAGGGTTGGCACTTCGGGCTGGACTGTTCCAATGAGGAACACGATCAAGACTGGTTTGCATATGGCTGGGTCCAAACTGGAGTTGCGTGGTGAGCTAAAGAACAATGGATTAAACCAAGATCTTTGTGAGTGGGGGTGAATGTTTGCATTGTTCAGCATTCCGTCCATGTTTTGCTCCTTTTGCTTTTGTCGCCCTAAGTGGGAAGGGTATGCACAGACATGGGTCCCGTGCTCACTGCACCCCTGGATACAAACTAGCCTGGCTGATATGGGGTTTTGCCCCAAAACTCGTACTAGGATCCTTGTTTCCGGTCCAGGGAGGACCTGAGTTGGCAGTTCGGGCTGGACTGTTCCCATGAGGAACAGTGCCAAGACTGATTTGCATATGGCTGGGTCCAAACTAGAGTGGCATGAGCAAAAAAAGATTGGATTAAACCAAGATCTTTGTGACTGGGGGTAAATGTTTGCATTGTTCAGCATTCCGTCCATGCTTTGTTCCTTTTGCTTTTGTCACCCTAAATGGGAAGGGTATGCCCAGACGTGTGTCTCGTGCACAGGTGATACACTTTACTAGGGACTTAGTAAAGTAACAATGCCAATTGAGGATAAGCCAATGTTACCATGTTTAGTGTAAGAATCCTATGGCCAAAAAAAGCTAAAGTCAGCAAAAACATGAGGTCTGAACTCGTGGAGCTTTACTCCGTGGAATTCCATGGAGTTATCTAAACACTCTGTGAGATTCCATGGAGTTTCACTGTACATGACCGTCTGAACTTCAATGGACTGGTGAAGTAGAGGAAGGATGTAGAGGATGGGGATGTTTACTGTCACCCTACCAGGGTCGGTGGTACTTGCCTGACAGACTACTTCTAAAGTAAAGCTACAGGTGCACCAGCAGGAAGCAGTCAGGTTTGTAAGTTGGGCACTTGGTGCCGTGTTGAATAATACATGCAGGTGCAGGGCTGAGATTACACGCAAACCCGGAAACGGGGGTGCTCCAATAAATTATTCAGCTGACAGGGCTCTGACAGAAGACTGCAACTGAAAGTGGTGATAATGCCCTTCCAATCATACTCCGAGCCCCCTTCTTCCCATCTGAGATTCTCTGACTGCTCTGGCACTGTGTGCCAGTGCCACAGTGGGTCCAAAAAACTAGCCTCAGTGCCTAACTCTAGGCAGGTCTTGCCCCTTCACGGTCATAAGTGCATGGACACAGGGGATAATAAACGTTCCTTACCCTAAATGAAAGAACATTTTCATTCATGCTATTGTCCCCACCAGACCAGGTAGCAGTGACTGGCCACCATGGGCACAGGCTGGGGTGGGGCAGAACCCAGGCTGGGAGGCAGTGAAGTGAGTGGTTGCTGGAGCCTGCTTCACTCCAGAGGATCGATCCTTGTGCACCCACTGCTCTCTCTGTCAACCTGCAATTTCCCTCATGGCCACTCTCTGACAGCAACAGGTGCATGCTGTCTGCTCGCAGATGCATAGTGACAGTGGGCACCCACACGCAGCTACAGCACATATGCAGATCCAGGCAATAACCCCAAAGGCAGTAAAAACAGGATGAGTGAAGTAGGGGTGGGCAGAACTCAGGGATTTTTACTGCTCGGAATTCCGTTAAGTTACCTAAACACTCTGCAATATTCCGAGGAGTTGCACCTTACATGACCTTATGATCTTCAGTGGACTGGTGAAGCAGAGGATGGATGTAGAGGATGGGGATGTTTACTGTCACCATACCATGGTCACTGGTACTTGCCTGGCACACTACTTCTAATGTAAAGCTACAGGGGCACCAGTAGGAAGCAGTCAGGTTTGTAAGTTGGGCACTGGGTGCCGCGCTGAATAATACAAGCAGGTGCCGGGCTGGGGTTGCATGCAATCCCAGGGACAGAAGAGGTTCAGATAAATTATTTGCTGATAGGGTTCCGACAGTAGACTGCAACTAAAATAGGTGATAATGCCCTTCCAATCATAATCCGAGCCCCCTCCTTCCCAGCTGAGCTTCTCTGACAGCTCTGGCACGGCATACCAGTGCCACAGTGGGTGCAACAAACTCGCCTTGATGGCTTACTCTGGGCAGGGCTTGCCCCTTCACAATTATAAGTGCATGGGCACAGGGGATATTAAAAGTTCCTTACCCTAAATCAAAGTGAACTTTCATTCATGCTATTGTCCGCACCGGACCAGGCAGCAGTGGCTGGCTACCATGGGCACAGGCTGGGGTGGGACAGAACCTGGGCTGGGACGCAGTGAAGTGCGTGGTTGCTGGAGCCTACTTCTCTCCAGAGGATCGATCCTTGTGCACCCACTGCTCTCTCTGTCAACCTGCACGCTCCCTCATGGCCACCCCCTGGCAGCAAAAGGTATGTCTGCTCACAGATGACTAGGGACAGTGGGCACCCACACGCAGCTACAACACATATGCAGATCCGGACAATAACCCCAAAGGTAATAAAATCCTCATGCGTGCTGTAGTCTGATTGCCAGATCTCCTCATATCTCCTCAAGTTGCTAAGTGTTACCAGTTGCCTAGCAAGAAAGAATTTGTTATTAGCCATATGTGACAAACAGAATTCAGACTTGCAGTTGATGCAGTGGGGGTTTGTAGCAGTCTGAACTTCAGAAGCTTATTAGAATTAGGGGTGGGCGGTAAACTCCGCCACGCAGCGGTT
This sequence comes from Triturus cristatus, assembly GCF_964204655.1. Lineage (NCBI taxonomy): Eukaryota > Metazoa > Chordata > Amphibia > Caudata > Salamandridae > Triturus > Triturus cristatus. The sequence continues at coordinate 595,200,667 of NC_140588.1, forward strand.
GGCAGAATGTATGCTGAACTCCACGCTTCAAGCTAAGTGCGGAGTGGGAAAAACTCTGCGAACTCCGCTGGTTGAGCGGAGTTTACCTGCCACCCGTAGTCAGAAGGCAAAAGGTTAGGGGAAACCATGCCAAAGATGCAAGGTCTAATAATTATTGAACCCCATATACCTTTACTGGTATTATGTTACGTTTAAAGGATCACAATTGTGATTGGTGACCACACAATTGTGGAAGCATGGAGTTACACCAAAATTTAGATGCCCTTTTCCACAGATACATTTTGTTTGACAATCACACCTTTTTGAGATAGAACGATCAACTGATGTGTGCAAAACAGATACTTTTATATCATAATGCTAAAGTTAATTGTAAGGAATTTTGGACTTTTGGCCAGCGATGTTTGATTGGGATTTCAGTTTGCAAGTTTATTACATGGGTTAGTTTTAATTTATAATCTAAGCTGTATTCATTAAACTGAAGCTATTGCCCCCTTGAGCTCAGGCAAGATTACCCTATCTAATTTGGAACACTCCAATAGAGCTTTCTGGGTTCCTATGCACGTCAAGGGAGGGGGTAATTATGTAATAATCGATGTTAAGAACAGGTATGGATTTGGGACATGGAACTTCTGATGGGAAATTCTGCATGTTAACTACTAGAAACATGTATAGATTCACATGGCCACCCAGGGTCATGAAACAGCACAACACTTTAATATCTAAAAAGGTGCCATGTCCACATCAGTGGCATACCACAAAAAATGCCCTCTCTGCCCCATAGAATACATTGAGGGAAACCTGAGTATATAATATCTCACAGATATTCATTGGTCTTGATTTCAACGGGGGCCCCCTGAAGGTTTGAGGGGCCCCTAAAGAGTTGAACTTCCACCCACCCCGTTCAGCAGGGACTGTAGAAGCCCGCATTGCACCCAGGTACACATTATCTCCTTTCAAAGGATTCACTTACATCAGGAAAAAGGGACTATACTACACAGTAGGCGGGATCAACTGTTTTATATGGCAATTTCAACAGAGGCAAGGGGGGTTCTAATACAGCAATATAGCTTGCTGCTATGGGTTAAATTGATCATCAAAGAGACTCTTTCTGAGTTACAGGTCTGTGAGTCGGGCACTCACATATTGAAAATGAAAACTTTAATAAACATCTTTGCAGCATGACAGTGAAGTACTGAATTCAAATTAGAGACCTTGTTCACTCACAGATGGAATGAACATCTTGCCATCCATACAGCATACATACTCTCTGACTCATATAGAACTAAGAAAGAAGAAAGCCCGTACTTCTTCCCTTTATTACTATATCCAGCAATTAGAATGAAAAAAGCCACTGTGAATCAAACAGCACACATTGGTTGAAACATGTCGACCTAAAAATAAGATGTGTGAGATCACTACATTTTCATGACCTATCCACCACTGCTTTTGACCCTACCCAAGGAATCCATAATCAATTTTTTTTCCCTAAAGGTGGATATCCTAGAGGTAGTTTAAAAATGCACTCACTAATTCACCATGTCGCTAAAAGAAACCAGCTCTGCATTTGTCACCCCTCAACTGTTGTTTTTGCATTTGTCACTCGTCAACTGTTGTTTTTGCATTTGTCACCCCTCAACTGTTGTTTTTGCATTTGTCACCCCTTCAAACTGGAACAGCATGGTGAGCAAAAAACGATGGATTTAGGCCCAGATCTCTGTACTTGGGTGAATGTATGACATTGTTCTGCATTCTGTCCATCAACTGTTCTTTTTGCAGTAATCAGGCGTCGCAGCACACCTAAGATGCACTATGCATCTTCGGTGGGAACCCAATGACGAAGCATGCCACCAACTAGGTTGGTGGGTGAGAGTTCTTTTAAAACCTAATGGTTTTTCCTAGACTTCAGTTAAATACATGAATGAGAGTTCAGTAGCAAGCTAGTTCTCATTGTTGGATATCATATGGAACTAACACATGATTTTGTAGCATTCAGGCGTTGAAGCAGATGCATGAACCTCTGAGTTGATTAAAGGCTCACAGACCTATATGGACCACATATGTTTTCTTGAGTTATTCTCAAACTTCCACTAAATTAGGTGTGACGGAGTTTTGGCAACTCTGTCTTACGCATGTAACATGAATTTCCGGTCAAATTCCACCAACCGCTGCATGGCAAAGTTTTTTCTCATGTGCAGCACACTAACAGTAAGTTGGCGAGTGAGAGCAAGAATTGGCAACCCGTAGCATGATTTTCGGGTACTAGGAGGGCACCCGGCTAGATTTTTCCAGCAGGGGTGGTCGTGACCATTCATGGCTAGAAAGCTGCTGCTCGAATAGAAAATCTACTTGAGCAGCAGCAAAACCAACTCGAGAACCAGCTCCCTCTGGCATGCCGCGTGGTGCTGCTTGTGCTGATTGTGCATTATGGAACAAGCTCCCTGTGCTAAATAATCCGCGCAAGCAGAGCAACATGACAATTTCCATCTGTTCATGGAACTCTGCGTAATCTCATGGAGTTTTCATGTAACTCTGTGGAATTCCGCAGAGTGAAACTCTGCAAGTTCTTCCCACCTCTACACTAAATCACATGGAAAGACCACATCGAGCAAAAAAACTAAAGAAAATCAATGCCAGAAATCAAATGCTCATGCAAGTGTTCCACTCTAAAAACCTAGGACTGGACTTGTGGAACCACTAAAAAGTGAAATTCAATACGATTTTCACAAGGAATAAGTATGTGTAAATATTTACAGCCATGATTCTTGAAGGAATATATTTTGCACTTTTGTGTCATTCTAAAAGCTCTTCTGGATTTCATTTTTTAATGAGTCAATGATCCCAACATTAGTGACTTCAACACATTCTAGATATGCACATAATTGATACAGCATCTGGACAGTTGAGCATATTCACAATATCCTGAACACAAGGCACAGCCTACTATCCAATGCATTCCAAGGCTCATCCATGTACTTTTTGCAAGCACAACACTCTTGAAGTCATAAACACATGTTCTAATCAGCAAAACCTTCCATACACACTTGTGTACTGAATTTATCTTCCCTTATGTTGGATTTGGTCCTCTCTGCAGAACGCCCTCAAACATTTTGCATTCTCCCCTCCTGTTTTCTGAAGCCGATTTTGTTGGCTTTTAGGACTCTGTGGACTTTACCACTGCCAACCAGTGCTAAAGTGCTTGTACTCACTCCCCAAAACATGCTAAAATTGACTTACACCTGATTGCCATATATAACTTACTTATAAGACCTCAGTAAATTGGTATACCACATACTCAGGGCTGGTAAATGTAATGTTACTAGCGGGCCAGCAGCACTATTGTGCCACTCGCTTAATCAGCTCTTAATACATGTACCAGGCCTCCCATTACAGCTAGTAAACGGTTTTAAGCTGGAAAATTGACTTGGCAAAATAAACCCTTGCCAGGCCTAAAACTACCATTTTAATGCATATGAGCCACCCCTAAGACAGGCCCTAAACAGCTCATAGTGCAGGGTACATTGTATTCAAAAGGTTGGACATTACCTTTAGGTTTTACATATTCTAGTACTGAAAAACTCACAAATTCATCATTCACTACTGTGAGGCCTACCTGTCGCATAGGATAACATTAAGTTACCTTATTATATTTATTAAGTGGTAACTTTTGTTTGAGAGCAGGGTGATATGTCTTATTTGGTGTCTAAGAAATTGTAATTTAAAATCCTCTTTGGATTTTAAGACACAATTCTGAAAATGCCACATTCAGAAATATGGTATTTTCTTGTAAAACCTATTTGGTGACTGTGAGACCGGCCTCACGGCGTGGCCCTCTCCATCATCCAGCCAACCTGCAACCACCCTCAAGACACGACATCCCCGACTCCGGCCGCCCCAGCCACCCCCGATCCGCGGGCCGGCCAGAGGCCTGACCAACTCACCACCCTACCACGCATGTCCAACCAAGGAAGCGGGAGCCCTCAACACAGACCCAGAGGCGCCAGCCCAGTCACACCTCGGGTCGCCTTCCCCGGGAGGACTCAATCGGCCACCAGGCCCCTGGGGAGCAGGCGCCTCCCCTACCGAGCGTCTGGGGTCCCTCCCAGACCCACCTGAAAAGACCAAAGAAGTGAGCGGCAGGAAATCCCGCCGAACCCCCTCCGTCACCCCAGTCCCCCCTCTGCGAGCACTCCGGACTTCAAAGAACCAGCGGAGTATAACAAGGGGTGCCGAAGAAACAAGGAGAGAAGACCTGGAACCATCTGAGCCTGCTGACGTTGTCGCGGCTCCTGAACGCTGAAGTCACCTGGGCCTGCTGAGTGACTCGCGGCCTCTTGCTATTGAACCATCTGAGCCCGGCGGACGAGGTCGTGGCTCCCGAACACTGAACCACCTAGGCCTGCTGAGTGACTCGCGACCCCCAGCTTTAAACCATCTGAGCCCTGCTGACGGAATCGCAGCTCCTGAACTCCGACCACCTGTGCCTGCTGAGAGACTCGCGGCGCTCCCCTTGAGGACGACTCGGGAAGAGATCGCCCAGAGACACGACACCCTCCGGCTCGAGGATTGTGAGCTTCCGCAGGGTATTTCGCAGAGACGCTATCTTGAAAGACTGTCCCGCTACCCCCATTCCCCACGACTGACTTGTGGTACGTTGTGCCACTGCTGTACTATTTGCCTTTTGGGTCATAAAGATCCCTTGAAATCATCGATAAAAGAACTTATCGTCCTACAAAGAATACGTGTGGTGTCCCTCTGTTCACAGTGCAGTTCAGGGTGTGCGCGCCTGGTTCGGCTTACTTGGGAGAGGTGGGTCAAAGGGGTGGGCAAGACGTGTATCGAACCCCCTTCCGGCGAACGCCTTTCCAACATTTGGTGGCAGACGACGGGATCCGAGCCGACACCGAAAGAGAGCGTGCAGTGAACGACTGACGCACTACCAAACAGAGATGGAAGGAGAAACCCCCCTGGGTGCCGCAGGTACCGAAATAAGCTCACCGTTCCGAGAGGATCAATTGGACTATTACACGCATAGAGAACTAAAACAGTTTTGCAAAGACCTTGGCATCGCTACCACCGGACTAAGCACAAAGGAAGACTTCCAGAAAGTACTGAAAGCCTGGGTCGAGACGGGGGCGCCCCCGACCCAAACGGAAGGAGACTCTACCCATGAACAAACAAGCACCCCGGTGAGAAACAACGGGCCAGAGGGGAACCTGTCCTCCGAGGAAATAGCGGACCGAGAGAGAAGCCGCAACCACGAACTGGAACTGGCAAAACTAAAAATCGAGGGAGAGATAAAACTGGCAGAGAAGAAGTTAGCCGTCGAGCAGTTACGGCTACAAGGGGAACTCGAAGAGAAGAGACTCCAAAGGGAGCACGACGAAAAGAAACTCCAGCTAGAACATGAACGCGGCCTGAAGGAGATTGAGTGGCGGGCTAGACACGAAAAGTCACAGCCGCCCGGGAATCCACAGCCCGCTCCCGCCGGGGAAACCAAAGTTCACATCCCCAAGGATGTGGACAAGGAGTATTATAAGAACGATGATATCCAGCAGTGGTTTAAGGCCTACGAAGTCGCCATGACCTCTCACCGAGTCCCGCAGAAGGATTGGGGGGCTGGCCTATGGGGCCGGTTCTTAAGCGAAGGAAGGGACACTCTGCTCGATCTGCCCTCCGCGGTCATGAACTCCTACAGCCACATGAAGGAAGCCCTCGTGGGCCGGTACGGACTCACCCCCGAAATGTACCGACAATGGTTCCGAGATTGCAAAAAGATACCGGGCACCACGTGGGTCGAATACGTGAACTTTTACAGCCGAGCCTTGGACGGGTGGATCAAGGGCAGCAAGGTCTCCACCTTCGAAGAACTGTTCGATCTGATCGCCTGGGAACATTTAGCGGCCAATTGCTTTATAGAACTGCGCCAGCATCTCCTAGACAGTAAACTCACTGACCCTCGGAAGCTGGCCGCTGAGGCTGATCGTTGGGTGAACACCCGGGCCACCCGGGGCCCCGTGGGGGACTACGGCCGCAACAGTCAGGGTCCCCCCGCCAGAGGGGCAGAGGGAACCACGGCCGACCAAGAGACTTTGCCGGGGGGTCCTCCACCAGCCCCCCCAGCAGCCCACCAGCGGCGGGTTCGGCCCAGTCTCCAGCCAGCACCGGAGCCCCAGGACGACCAGGTCCACGAGCTAGGATCACCTGCTTCCGCTGCCAGCAGCCCGGACACTACGCCAATGACCCCCAGTGTCCCCAGTATCAGCGAACCACAACGACCAACCCCACGACCCGGCAGATGGCCTCCGTGGCTCTGGGGGAAGAAATGGAAGACTCCGAGGAATGGGAACCGGCGGCCATGGCCCTGGTCTCCCTTGGTGATCGAGAAATGGTCCCCGGGACACCCTTGCCCGCCAACACAGAAAAGTACCGACAGCGGGTGACCATCAACGGCCACCGAGTCGAGGGCCTTCGCGACACCGGGGCGAGTGTCACCGCGGTCCACCGCAGCCTAATTTCCGAAGACCAGATCCTAGCCGGGGCCCTCTGTCCGGTCGTATCCTCCGACAATTCTGAGAGCCTCTGCCAGATGGCCCTGGTGCCCTTCGAGTGGGGAGGGGTCTCCGGAGAACTGAAGGTAGCGGTCCGGACCTCGCAGCCCGTAGACTGCCTCCTGGGCAACGACCTGGAGAGTTCCCCGTGGGGGCAGGTAGAACGAAGAGCCCACCTGGAGATGATGGGCCTACCAGAATGGGTCTGCGCCACCACGCGCTCCATGACCGCACGAGTGGCCCCCTCCAAGGGCGGTGAAGCCCTCTTACCGAACACTTTCCCCGAGAGCAGGGACCCCCTACCAGAAGCAGACAACCCTCCTTCCGAGGAAGAAGGAGACACTAACCCAGGGGAAGGACCGGAACCTTCCGCCCCAGAGGCCCCGATGGAACTCGAAGAACTGCCCGAGTTGGCCCAGTGGCACTGCGAAGGGGGGCCCTCCCGCGAAGAGTTCTGCCAGGAACAGACCACTTGCCCCTCCCTCGAGGGACTTAGACAACAAGCCGAAGCCCAGGTCGCCGGTGACCAAACCGGAACCCATTGGGTCTATTGGGACAATGGCCTCCTCTACAGCGAGCAAAAGTCCGCCGAGCTAGGCGCAGCACGAGTACTGGTGGTACCCCTGCGGTTCCGGAGCCTCCTCCTGGGCCTGGCCCACGATGTACCCTTGGCAGGACACTTAGGCCAAGACAAGACATACCAGCGATTGGTGACCCACTTCTATTGGCCCAAGATGCGGGCGAATTTAGAAGCACACTGCAAGTCCTGCCTCACGTGCCAGGGCAGTGGGAAAAGTGGCGGAAAACGCAAAGCCCCCTTACAACCGTTCCCCGTTGTGGGTACCCCGTTCGAGCGGGTCGGCATCGACATCGTGGGACCCCTGGATCCGAAGACCGCCCAGGGCCACAGATTCATCCTTGTCCTGGTAGACCATGCCACCCGCTACCCCGAGGCCATCCCCCTCCGCACCGTGACGGCTCCCGTGGTGGGCCGGGCTCTCATGGGGATCTTCTCCCGTGTCGGATTTCCCCGCGAGGTTGTGAGTGATCGCGGCACGAACTTTATATCCCGCTACATGAAGTCCCTGTGGCAGCAGTGCGGAGTCACGTATAAGTTCACGACCCCCTACCACCCCCAGGGCAACGGCCTGGTGGAACGCTTCAACCAAACTCTGAAGGGAATGATCCTGGGCCTCGAAGAGCCCCTGCGCCGGAAATGGGACGTCCTCCTCCCTTGCCTCCTGTTCGCGTACCGGGAGGTTCCCCAAAAGTCTCTGGGGTTCAGCCCCTTTGAACTGCTGTACGGACATCCCGTTCGAGGGCCCCTGAGCCTGGTCAAAGAGGGCTGGGAGACAAGCCCCCGGGGGACACCCCCGGATGTGTTCCGCTACATCCTGGCGCTCCGCAACCAGACGAGGAAGTTTAGAGAACTTGCAGAGGCTAACCTCGAGGCCAGCCAAGAAGAAATGAAGCGCTGGTATGACCAGAACGCAACCTTGGTCGAGTTCCAGCCGGGCCAGCAGGTTTGGGTCATGGCTCCGGTGAAACCCTGCGCCCTACAAGACAAATGGACGGCGGCTCTCCTTCCCTTTAAGCGCCTCCTGGCGCGAAACCAGTGTGGAGCGGCTTCCGGCCGCCGAGACTCACGGGACTTGTAGTCCTCTCCGATCAGCGTCCGCGTTGCTGGTCGAGACTGCTGCTGAAACGGCGGCTACGGCGGGAAAGAAGCTGCGGTGCCAGTGGTTCGAAGGGGGTGGCAGGATGCAGTCACTGTAGCCCCCAAGATATGCCAGGTACTCGCCCATTACTCGCCCAGGTACTGGTCCATTCAAGGTGGTCGAACGGAAGAGCCAGGTCACGTATCTGGTCGACGTACAGTCCCCACGGAACCCCCTCCGGGTCCTCCACGTAAACCGTCTCAAGCCCCACTTCGTAAGGACAGAATTGAGTTTGCTACTGGCCACCGATGAGGGGGCAGAACACAGACACTGAACCCCTGCCCGACCTCCTGTGCACGAAAGAACTGGACGGTTCCGTGGAGGGTGTGAAACTGTCGGCCACCCTCACTCCCCAGCAGGCCGACGACTGCCGCCAGCTGCTCGGACAATTCGCAGACCTCTTCTCCCTCATTCCAAGGGTGACCGACTGGTGTGTCCACGACGTGGACACCGGCGACTGCCCGCCTGTGAGACACCGAGCCTACCGGGTGCCTGACCGGGTCCGCACCTGCATCAAGACCGAGGTACAGAAAATGCTCAACCTAGGGGTCATCGAGCCCTCCGACAGCCCCTGGGCCAGCCCGGTGGTTCTGGTCCCGAAGGCGGCCTCCCCAGGGGTCGCCCCTGAACTAAGATTCTGTGTAGACTATCGGGGGCTCAACGCGGTCACCCGCGCAGACGCTCACCCTATTCCCCGAGCCGACGAGCTCATCGACCGCCTGGGGGCCGCCCAGTTCCTCAGCACTTTCGACCTGACCTGCGGGTACTGGCAGATCGCTCTCACGGAAGGGGCGAAAGAGCGCTCTGCCTTCTCCACGCCAGATGGCCACTACCGCTTCAGGGTCATGCCGTTCGGAATGAAAAACACCCCAGCCACGTTCCAGCGATTGGTGAACAAGGTCCTGGCCGGACTCGAGGAGTTCAGCGCAGCGTACCTTGACGACATCGCCGTATTCAGCTCTCAATGGCACGAGCATCTCCAGCACCTCCGACAAGTACTAATGGCCCTGCGCCAAGCGGGCCTGACAGTGAAAGCCAGCAAATGCCAGCTCGGACAAGGCTCCGTGGTCTACCTGGGGCATCAGGTGGGCAGCGGCCAGGTCGCCCCTCTCCAGCCGAAGATCGATGCCATCAAGTCCTGGGAGCCCCCCACCACGCAGACAGAGGTTCGGGCCTTCCTGGGCCTTACGGGGTACTACCGGAGGTTCATTAAAAATTATGGTAGTATCGCAGGGCCCCTCACAGAGTTGACCTCCAAAAAGCTTCCGCAGAAGGTGCAGTGGACCCCCCAGTGCCAGCAGGCGTTCGACGCCTTGAAAACCGCCATGTGCACCGCTCCCGTACTCAAGGCCCCCGACTACTCCCAAGAGTTCGTGGTCCAGACCGACGCATCCGAACATGGCATCGATGCCGTGCTCTCGCAGTTCGACGACAAGGGCATTGATCAGCCCATAGCCTTCATCAGCCGAAGGCTGCTGCCGAGAGAGCAGCGTTGGAGTACTATAGAGCGAGAGGCCTTTGCCGTAGTCTGGGCCCTCAAGAAACTGCGGCCCTACTTGTTCGGAACCCATTTTCGAGTACAGACGGACCACCGGCCCTTGCAATGGCTAATGCGGATGAGGGGGGAGAACCCCAAGCTACTACGATGGTCCATCTCCCTCCAATGGATGGATTTCACTGTCGAACATCGCCCCGGGACGGATCATGCCAACGCCGACGGCCTGTCCCGGTTCTTCCGCTTCGGCGAGGAGAACCCCCCAGTGGATGGGTAGTTCTCCACGCCTTTCAGCTGGGGGGGACGCGTGTGAGACCGGCCTCACGGCGTGGCCCTCTCCATCATCCAGCCAACCTGCAACCACCCTCAAGACACGACATCCCCGACTCCGGCCGCCCCAGCCACCCCCGATCCGCGGGCCGGCCAGAAGCCTGACCAACTCACCACCCTACCACGCATGTCCAACCAAGGAAGCGGGAGCCCTCAACACAGACCCAGAGGCGCCAGCCCAGTCACACCTCGGGTCGCCTTCCCCGGGAGGACTCAATCGGCCACCAGGCCCCTGGGGAGCAGGCGCCTCCCCTACCGAGCGTCTGGGGTCCCTCCCAGACCCACCTGAAAAGACCAAAGAAGTGAGCGGCAGGAAATCCCGCCGAACCCCCTCCGTCACCCCAGTCCCCCCTCTGCGAGCACTCCGGACTTCAAAGAACCAGCGGAGTATAACAAGGGGTGCCGGAGAAACAAGGAGAGAAGACCTGGAACCATCTGAGCCTGCTGACGTTGTCGCGGCTCCTGAACGCTGAAGTCACCTGGGCCTGCTGAGTGACTCGCGGCCTCTTGCTATTGAACCATCTGAGCCCGGCGGACGAGGTCGCGGCTCCCGAACACTGAACCACCTAGGCCTGCTGAGTGACTCGCGGCCTCCAGCTATTAAACCATCTGAGCCCTGCTGACGGAATCGCGGCTCCTGAACTCCGACCACCTGTGCCTGCTGAGAGACTCGCGGCGCTCCCCTTGAGGACGACTCGGGAAGAGATCGCCCAGAGACACGACACCCTCCGGCTCGAGGATTGTGAGCTTCCGCAGGGTATTTCGCAGAGACACTATCTTGAAAGACTGTCCCGCTACCCCCATTCCCCACGACTGACTTGTGGTACGTTGTGCCACTGCTGTACTATTTGCCTTTTGGGTCATAAAGATCCCTTGAAATCATCGATAAAAGAACTTATCGTCCTACAAAGAATACGTGTGGTGTCCCTCTGTTCACAGTGCAGTTCAGGGTGTGCACGCCTGGTTCGGCTTACTTGGGAGAGGTGGGTCAAAGGGGTGGGCAAGACGTGTATCGAACCCCCTTCCGGCGAACGCCTTTCCAACAGTGACTGCAGCCTGTTTCTTGGGTCACATGACTAGGCCTAATTGGCTGTTGGCTAGTGTATTTCTCCATGCCCGCCACCCAAGGGACTGGATGTTGGCAGGATGGGCCATGCAAGCAGGATGGGGTGCACATCAATGTCCCTCTCTCAGCTCACACAGAAAGAACTTCACAATAGCATATTGAGACTTCAGACAGACTGGGACCCGGTAGGGAGGCAAGAAATTCCAGACACTTCTGTGGGGGTAAAACTCCAGAAGTTTCTTCAACTTCAAATCTGGCACAAGGTATGAAATTAATACCCTCAGACCCAGTCTTCAGTTACCTTCTGGGCCTGTGGAATGACTCTAAGAGGCCTGCCTGGATGCCTGTGGCCTGCTGTGTATTTCAGAGGACTACACTACTGCACCAAGAGAACTTCCTGCTGCCTGAAGACTGCCTTGTGTCCTCAAAGGACTGCCTGGATGCTTGAGACCTGCTTTCCTGCTTGAACCCATGACTGACTTCCAGAGTGACTCCAAGGGCTATTTGGCTAGCATTCTGCTCAGAGTCTCTGGGACAGAAAAAGCTCCATCCATCTTGAACCTGCACCTGGACCCAGCCTGAGCGAGTCCTGACCCTCCACGTGGTGCCCCTCTGGTCCTGGACCCTTGAATGTAGTGCTGAAGGTGCCCAGATATCCCAAATCTAAATTGTGGGATGTGCCAAAATGTGCCCTGTGAACCCAGAGGAGACCGGAACCTACCTTCTTGCAGACAGGTCAAGGTGTATTGCCGGACGACCTGACTTCATGGTAGCTCCTACTAGACTCTTCCCACAGCAATAAATCATGTTCAGAGGCTCCTTGAAAAACCCCTTTGTGGAGCCTTCATTGGCTACAGCCTGCAGTTTTGTCCCACTGGACAATTTCAAATTCCATAAAAGAGACTAAGTCCAAATGTAGCAATCTTCACCGCAGCTTTATCCAGTTGCTCCCAAATGACAACACCCCCTCTTCAGACACCACCAACTGCTTTGCCCTGCTGAACTTTACCTTCTCAGATGTTTTTCTCCAAAATGTTTTCTAAGTCCGAAGGTAAGCCGAGAAGGTGCCCAAACCACTTTTTGTATCTAACCGCACTCCTTCGCCGTCAACCATAACTTTCGACATTGCCCCAGTCTCGCACGACTAGATGATCTTGGTTGGTGCTTTGAACTTTTAGGGGCTATTTTTCACTTTGAAATTTTAAAGTTCATAACTCTAGTTCTACTCGTTACATTTTTGTAGTTTTGGTGTCAAATAATTTATCAAAATGTGCTCTATTGTTTTAAATTAGTGTGGGAATTTTCTTCTGTTATGTTTTTACTTTATTGCTCTTTAAGTGCTGCATAAATACTTTACTCATTGTCTCTAAGTTAAGCCTGACTGCTTTTGTGTGAAGCTACCAGAGGGTTAATCATAGGTTATTTAGTGACTTTTGGAGTTCACCCTGATAAGGATTGTGGTTGTTACCTGAGTAAGGCTTATGCACTCCTTAACCAATAACCCAGTTTCTTAAACCTTATATCTGTATTACTTTTCCAAAAGCAAATACCTAGGGGTCTATTAAAAAAAGCATTTATGGGTACACAAATTAGTACTACAGGAGTACCCTTCTATGTACTCTCACATGCCTTTGTGAATTAGTCCCAAAACATTCAGGTCCCTTTCAGAAAAAGTGCAAAGTGGGTAGAATGCCTATTATGTACTAATCCTATAAAAATGTAACTCGAGCATTCCTATTGAATTTCCATTTCAGATGTTGTTGAACTGATTCGCAAAGTAATGCAACAGTGTATAAAATAATATTCTAACTTTAGTATTTTACGCAGTGTTAGACAAAAAGGAAATAATACATAATCATATATTTACACTAACAATAGACTGCTCAAAATCTGTAAACTGAAACATTCATTTTCAGATTGAATGCTCGCAGGCAAATCTCTTCATAGCCAGCATGGCTTTTATTACATGAGAACATACCTGCTCTACAAAATACCGTTAAAAATATCCAATGTACTTTTGTAAAGACAATGGCAATTTGGATCAATAAAATAATTACACAAGGCATTTAATAAAATAAGGCACCAGACAGTATGTTTCTGGTAATTCTGCAACATATATAATTTTACTAGTCTCGTTTTACAGACTACTATCCCAATTGAAGACCGAATTACTAATTGCTGAAAAAGAACAACCAATTTCAATCATTTTTAAAACGTCTGTCCTATTATCAAGCGCAAATGTTGTGTAATTGTAGGATAACAATGGAAACATCAACACACTATACAGAAATCACGCACACACACTTCACCCCTTTCTATCTGTTTTTTAAATGTTTATTAAAAGAAACGTATAAACAAAACCACTGCTTTTTAACTCTGTAGTTCAATTATAGGAAATAAATCCTGTCACGAAAGTTCAAGTCACTGGTACCAAGAGGAGGGGAGAAGGTGAGGGGGGGGGGGGAGTGTTGGGAGTGGGTAGGGGGGCTTAAAGGGGAAGAGGGCGAACATATTATAGAAAGAGGAGACCGACACCTACCGGAATCCGATCCATGTGACTGGTTTTACTACATAATAAACAATGATGAAATGGCTTAAATACCCACATCTCGTAACAAACAATATATAACCTGGGGCTAACTAGCATCACTGTCAGGTAAAAACAGGGCGTTTCCATGCCTGAAATCAGCAGTACAATTTATTGACAAAAAACAAGACCAACCTGAACCTTGCAAGTTCTCTATTTGTATATAATAGCCCGACAGCCAATTAAAACATGCTCTGTAAATCAGCCGGTATCCCCCTCCCACAACCCAGAGGTTCTCCCCGCCTCATTTAAAGGTGGATGGCTGTTCGGTTTCGGATGACTGCGCTCAGCTGGTTCCACAGTGGGAAACCTTTAGTCAGTGATTCATCCACCACTAGGCTGCTCATTCTACTTCATCAGAAAGTTCAGGCTTGGGACACATCATTTTGCCTGTTCGCAACCGCACCATAAACCATCGCAGTGACAAAGAAAAAAAATGCAGAAATCACCTTGAGCATCAAAAACATTTCCTTTCTTTTCAGAAACAACCCCTGCTTTGTGGCACTGTTACTGAAAATCTAACTAATGCTGAGCAAGCCGCAATGACATTTAAAACAAGCATTGGCATAGCCAATAGGTCTCGCCTTTGGGGTATTATAAGTGTTTAGACATGCAGCATATTACCCTGCATATGTGTTTAGTATTAAGCATATTACCCTGGCTGCTGTGCCTACATATATCTGGATGCAACAACAGAAACAGCAAAATACAAGACAGGCGGCACACTATGCTAAGCACAGATTTTTAGCTTATGTGTTTTTAAGCCACGCCCCTTTGAGAGACCCCCTCCCTGTTGTTTCATCCCATTTAAAGCCCTGGGTGTAGCTTCTGGTATTTATCTGTTTCCATAGACTTTATTGCTTGATTTTACTCGTGAGAAAGTGTCACTCCAAGTGTCACACATTGGTGATTGAATTTCACTCATATATACACCAAAACTATGAAAATGCCACACATTAGCAATCTCAAACTTTGCCAGCTATGCGTGAACTAAAATGAGAAACGATTTGAAACACCAGCAGTGACCCAAGGAAAATGGTTATACAACCAGCCAACTTGTGCAACATGGCTTTACAAAATATTTGTACAATGCTCAACATTACTGAACAGAAAATGGATGAACGTGTTACCTGTAAATGGAGAAACAGCCGACGCCAAAATCATGCAGAGGCACAGAAACCCAGCCATCTTCCAGTCGCACCGCACGGCTTCTGAAATCAGGAAGTGTCCGGCGTTCTACCCAGTTCAGTGACAGTCACACGATACTCTAACAAGCAAGGTGAAAGTTGCTGTTCCCTGTCTAAACGCATTCCGTGAATAATACGAAAGAAGGAATACAAACTAGCATTGGCATAGCCGGTAAGACTGGGATTAATGCGCTACCACATGCAGCGCTGGAGCAAAACATACGAGTGAGACAGTCTCAGAGTTGCGCAATTCTTGCAGCCCCCTAGAATACCTGAAGTTCGGCTATTTTCAGAGACGAAACTCCGCCCGAGCAGCAGCGTCAGGCCGAATCAGCGGATCTTTTCTTGGGGTGAGTTAAGGGATACGATTCAAGGGGAAGCCAAACGTAACTCCGGGTTTAAATTACATGACACTTATTGCATTTGTTGTACTGCAGTGGGCTACTCTGGCACGAGTACAGACAGGCAGAGAAGAGTAATAACACATGAAATAAAGGGTGAATAAATTAATGCATACACACAGAAAAAGCAAGGAAAATATTTGATGGAGGAAATGAAATCATATCATGAAATAAACACAAGGGGAAGAGATCGAAAGAGAAGGGAAACAATGGCAGGGGTTCTAATAGAAACAAAAGCAAGCACGGCCGTGCGGCCACCGCGACCATGCTATTTGGAAACATGATCGCGAAGAGATGGCGCCGCTGCTCGCTCCCGCAAGATGTAGGCCGTGGGTGGATACATTTACTGGGAAAGGTGGGACATGCACCCACCTTTGCCCAATTGCATGCTGTCTTTTTGGAAAGACGCATGCAAAGCTCAATTGAAATAATGCTGGAGAAAAAGCCAAAAAGTCAAGAGGGATTCCAAGAGGCCCACTCCTAGGGCAGCATATGCACGCTGTGCTAGGCTCAATCTAAAAATGGTCGATCGATGCAATTGAGCACTTTGGATGAAATTACACCGCTAAACTAGTCCTCTCAATTCAAATTGGGACAAAAACGTTTAGGAATCAGTTGTACCTGTCTGTGTTAGCACACAACTACAAAACATTAAGGCCAGCAATAGCCTAGTATGCATAGAATACATTTTACTGCATGCTAACAATGCACCAGTAGCAGCTGCGATATAGTATTTATTTTGGTTACAGAAAAACTAAACATGACCATTGCAATTTTCTCTCTTAAGTTAACCTCTTGGTATATATACCATAAGTCAAATGGTTCGGTTTTGAATTTTTGTGCGATATGGGCCTAAAGGTTTATTAGGGCCTGGAGAGTTGGGTTGAATTTGAATTTGTAGTCTGGTTTAGAGGTAGAGCGAAGAGTATGAAACATTCATAGACAGTATTAATATGTACAATTTTTAAAGAGCCTGAGAAGATTGAAGTTGGTGTGAGCTATCTATTGTGATTGCTTTGTTATTATGAGACAGAAAAAGAGATATCATAATGGTGAGAACAGACTATATAGCAGCTGTCTCTAGACAGATTAAAGAAGGAAAGTCTGATTAGACTCGGTCAAAAGCGCTATCCTACATTTGAATTGGATAAGAAAGGTGTTAGGTGAACTTGGAAGGGTTTATTCTGATTCTTCGAGTTACACCTGATTTTGATGGAGAAGTCTCCCAGGAAATTGGAATGACCCACTTAGGTGATATTTGTGTTTTTGATGGAAACTGCAGACATGATTTAAGGGAATACTGGGATTAAGTTTGTGTGCAGTCCGGTGTGAGGTAGATCAGATGAAAGGTGCTGTCCTGAATTGCGGTAGTTTTAGGAGTTGGCTTCAGGGAAATTTTTATGATGCTCGAGTAATTGGAGTAATTTCGGTTGAGTCTTTTGACATGAAATTACTGAATATTAGGTTTTATTCCCGTTTGCTTATTTATGAGTAATTTTACACAAAAAGCCTTCTTCAGAAGCACAGGACCAACAGCTGCTGTTTTTGTTGTGTTGCATTTAGCAATGTCTTCTGAGCAAAAGTACATCCTCAGATCCATTTTTACATGAGGGTGCATTCTCCACAAAAAAAATAGCACCAAATGCTGAGTTACTCTCCTCATATAATTCCAGATATTTGTGCAGAATGTTGCTGTAATTTCACGTAATTACACTACAGCAAATTACACATAGTACACCCACTCATATTTTAAAGGTGGCATGGAGTTTAGTTGTAGGAATTTGGGTTACTTGTGTGGGGGGAAATCTACTCAAGCAGCAATAACAATTCCTGTCAGGGTGAAGGACAAGCAAACCCCAAACTAACCTGTGCTTAACCCTCAGGTAGCCCGGCATAATAGCAGTAAGCTAAACTTAGTGGCAATGTGCAATGTATTTATGCAGCATTTAAACAGTAATAAAGTGAAAACACAACAGAAGGAAAATCCCACACCCGTTGAGAAAAATTGAGTAAATATGTAATAAATTATTTGACACCAAAATGACAAAAATCCAATTCATAGATATGCGAGAAATATGTAATTTGAAAGGTTTAAATAAAAATAGTGCGTAAAAGCACAAAGTGCCAAATGTGGTTATCTGGTCACGCCAGACCGGGACAAAGTCACAAGTTCAGGCCGACCACGATAGAGCATAGGCCAGACGCAAGGACCAAGTTAGGCCTGCTTAACAAATTGCCTTAAATCCTGCTTGCGGAGTGTTGCGAAGCACTGCATCAAAGATGCGGGGAACAGTGGTGGATCCTAGGAGCTGTGGGGCTGCAATGTGAGGTCCTGAGTAGGGGATGCATCAATGGGAGGTACTATGTTGAGATGCACTGCACATCGGGTCTGCGGGGACCACAGCTAGGCAGAACACCCTCAGACCCACTTCCAAGGATCCAGAACTGGGGTGGCACCACTTGGAGGGCAGGACTCACATCAGGCAGAGACTAGGTGCAGAGTTCAAGGTGCTGGGGCTTTTTATGTCCCTGGGGCTCTGATCAGGAGGCCAGCAAATAACCCTTGGAGTCACTCCAGTGGGGTTACCATTGTTTACCCCGAAACCAGAACACCGCATGGCATTACAACACGATTGTTCCAACAACCGCATTGTTACCACGCATGCCAATACTCCGTAAGTCAGAACAATGACTTGCTCTAGGGGTCAGAAGTTGTTGGACTTAACATCCTACACCTTCCCTACTGTTGCACAAACTGGAGTTAGTATAGTAAATTATACTATTCCAACATCCAGCGCCCCCTCTAGAGCAAGTCGGTCTTCTAATGCGTTGTCACAATGCGGTCACTGTAAGGACAGCGTTGTAATGGCATGCGTAAAAGAAGCATGCAGGTTAACAAGGCATATTCTTCCAGTGGTCCTGGGTTCAAGATGCGGGTGCAGTCCTTCTCACTCAGGCAGCAGGGAAGCAGAGTAGCAGGGCAGCAGAGTAGCAGTTCTCTTTAAGCAGAGTAGCACAGCAGTCTGAGGGTCCAATATTTATACTTGGTGCCAACTTTGAAGTGCTAGAAGCTTCTAGAGTCCTCCCGCTACAGAGGTATCTGGAATCTCCTTAGCCCTACCCTGGCCCCAGTTTGTGTGGGGGTACAATAGACTTTTGTGAAACCCTTTGTGATTGTGCTGAGACAGAGTCTTTGTAATGTGCAAGGGTGGTAGGTGACAGCTCCTCCCCTTATACTGACAAAGATGACCCATCCTGCCAACTCTTACTACCCTCTTTGTCTCTCTGTGTGGGAGTAATATATACAGACCAACTGCCAGCTACACCTAGTGATGTGACTCAGAATTCAAGCTGCAGGCACCGAATGGTTAGGACAAGAAAAGTCCAACTTTCTAAAAGTGTAATTTTCAGAATTGTGACATAAATCCAACTTTACCATTAAAGAGTGTTTTAAATTTCAATCCTTTAGCGGCCAAACTCGACTTTCCTGCCTGCTCCCAATTGAAAGTTATCCCTTATTTAAATGTAATAAGGCAACACAATGTTATCCTATGTGAGAGGGAGGCCTAGTTGTAGTGAAAAATGAATGAAAGAGTTTTTCACTACCAGGACATGTAAAAGTTAAAAGTACATGTCTAACTTTCTAAATAGACTGCACCCTGCCATATGGGCTGCATAGGGCCTATCCTAGGGGCAAGATATATGTATTAAAAATGAAGGGTTAGAACTGGCATGGATTTTTCTGTGAGGTCAAAACAACAGGTTAAAACTGCGCACACAAGCTACCGTGGCAGGCCTGAAACATGTTCAAAAGTGTACTGAAGTGGTTCAATGACTGTTGCCGGCCGTCTAGCAGAATTTAATTTGCAGACCCTAGGGACTTACAAGTAAATTAAATAGGATGTAAGCCAATTGTACCATGTTTAAGGGAGAGAGCACAATCACTTTAGCTTATGGGTAGCAGTGGTAAACTGCACAAAGTCCTAAAATAAAAAAACAGGTTCAGAAAACAGGAGAGGTGAAAGCGAAATGTTTGGGTGTGACCCTGCAGAGAGGGCCAAGTCCAACAACAGTATAGCGCGAACTGAGATGGAAGCTAGCCTTGGGATTTGTGGTAACATCACTGCATGTGTTTTTAGGACATAACTAGTATGTGATAGAATAGGTATAATTTAATCAGAAGCCAAAGCAGATGTCTGAGTAAACATATTTTGGATAAAGTGGAGGTCAAGAGTGCTGCATGTAATCATATCTTCAATTTCCAAAGTAACACCATCAGAGTGCTGATGAGCATGGGTGAAAGAGATTGAAAGGGTAAGGGTGAATTCTGGGTGCTGCTATGAATCAGGATCCTGTGTGATAAAAGTTGTGTTTTGTTGGGTTTCATTTGTATTTGTGTAAGAGTTGTGAATAAACATAGGTGTGTGTGTAGATTGGGTTGAAGACATACTTTTTCTTACATTCTGGAATGAGTGCAAGGGCTGTGGCCCCTCAACAAAATACAACAACCCCTCACTCACCATTGATTATTACTTCCTTTCATAGGACTGAGCAACATGCAGACTTTAATTGCTAATGCTCATTCATGCTTCACCACAATTATTTAGGTGATTTAAACGATGCTATGTCCTCAACTAGAGATAATTTGATACATATAACATTTAATTGAAACAAGAAAATATAATCAACTGAAAGAATATGCATAACTCTTTCACAAATATTAAATACATATGCTATACCCGAAATAGAAAAGTATTTAGTCCCTGACACAAAGAACTCAGGAGAGTCAGAACTCTGGAATAAATGACATAGCTCAATATTCTAAAGACAATAACAATAAACCACAAGACAAGGAAACATTGCCATACTACATACTCCTTTTCCTTTACCAAACAAAAGATACAATTAAATAAACAATAAAATAAAGTGACATCAAAAGAAAATATAACCTGGTATAATAATTGAGTTTTGCAGGAGGAAGAATTGTTCGTTTAGCTCGAGAGCATTCCATCTTATAAGTATCAGATTTACGATATCCCACCGATAAACGTAAAATATAACAGCCCAAAGACAGAACATCAAATGAACTAGATTCAGAAATGTTAGAAAATGAGGTATCTGACAGCAAATAAAGTTAATTTGACGATATGTCTTTGCTGTTGGAGTATAGATTGCAAACAGAATTTGCACTTTATTGACAGTGCCATCGTTCCCATTTAAACGTGCATTTCCAATATTAGGCATTTTATAACCCGCATCGTACATGTAGTCATGAATGGATCACTATCCTAAGATTTACAAGCTTATTGGGTGATCACTGCTTGTTCAGGAGAGATGTTAACGAGGCTCCTGATATTCCACCAACCTTTGTCGTTTAATAAAGCAGATGATTTAGTGACTTTGAAAACAATTACTGCTGAAGAACATTTTGATTCCCCTTTGAACATTTTATGTCGAGTTCATATTATTACCCAGTCACCAGAATGAATGCTAAACTATGTTACTGTTCTATGTGCATGTAAGTGCCAATACGTGAAGTTCCCAAACAGCAGGTAGATGAAGCCAGAAGGTTTACGTGTAGATGCCTACAACATGCAGCACCGCTCACAGCAATACACAGAGTAACTAACTCCCAAATAGCACTGGAGTTTAGGAATTAATGACATAGATAAACATGCTAGTAATCATAACAAAAAACCACAATACAAATAACGCTGCTATTAACATTGCCATATGACACAGGCCCCGGGTTGAGACTAAAAAGAAGGTTCCCACTTTGGAATGTCTAATATAGATGTTACCAAAATGTAATAATATTCCTCCAGTCAGACGTTTCATCTGCCTTATTAAGGCAACAGCAGTCTTCTTTAGGGATGCATGGGAAATGAGAAGAGATCAAACATCATTTAAGCTTCTGTGCAACTGATGATAGAATTGTGTAATCTGCCTCATCTCTGGCCACGAAATGAGTCTCTCTTGGAAGCTAATTGGTATTGCTGAAGTGAATTTCATTCGCTGACAAAATGCTTTTATTAATAATATGCAGAGCTTATATTTAGGTAATAATATGCTAAATGCAAAACTTCTAGTAGGTAATCACACTTAAATGTTATAGGCCTGCAAATAAATAAAGGGGCTGATTTAAGTTAGCCTAACTGTCGATGTCATGTTAACTGACAAATAATGCATTAACATTGAAAGGCTTCTTTTCCACATTCAACAGTTATTTGCACACAATGTATTATTTTTATTACAAATGTTGTATTTTTCCAGAAAAGCCTTCTGTTAGCTAGTGAATAGACACTTGTTTTGTATGAGACCATTAAAACCCCCAGGATGATTCTGGGAAGATCTGTCTGGAGGACCGCAAAATATCACTGATGTAACTTTTCAAGGTTTATGGTCTGAAAGCCTATTGCGCTCCTATGAGAAAATGGATAGTTTACTTATTCCCAGGAGTTTGCTGATATTCTATCGCCGGATGATGAAGACAAAAGAAAGCAATGTTGCAACATAGAATCTGTGTGTTTATATTAGTGCATGTTCCTAAGCTATATTCATGATTCCTTCCCCGACTTTAGTCCGGAGACTCATCTCTTAGTTTCTAGATTTCTCTACATGAGATGTTATTAAGTCTATTTATTGTATGCCTGCTGATCTATGACTGTGAATATTTTCCAGTCTGATATGCAAAGGCTTTATGCTTGCGCATTGATTCTCTCATCAGAACTCTTTATTGGGTATCTGAGCTGACGCCTTTTTCTCATATTGTTCCAAATCAATTTAGATTAGAGAATTTCCTTTATGGAACACACTTGCTGCATTACAACAATAATTACTATTATCTTAATGTTATGTATTTTTTAGCTCATATTGAAATATCAGTTATGGGCTATGCTAATTTTTAATGGCAATGCCTAAAAGGTAATACTTTCTGAAAAATAAAACCTTTAAATTCACACCAGTTCTCTTTATTGATTGCACTAAAGTCTTTAATATTTCATTTTTATGTAGATTATCGCTCCTTATTTTGCTTTGTCGTCAAACAAAGGTCCATATGACCATTGGCAGGGGTTATTTAATGAGTATGCCCGAAGACTGATATATAGGAAACTCTGCTCCATCAGTGTGTATGTATATATAATATTCAGGATCCTACTAAGGAGCATAAATGTTCTTATGCAGCAAGTAGATACGAGCCCACTGGGGGTAACAAGACTGTACTCTTTCTTTCTTTCTTTCTTTCTTTCAGGACTGCTGGTCCCTTCATTCAATATTTTGTCACTGAGACATTAAGTGCCACCCACTGAGGACGAAGAACCCATCATTGGCATGCAAATTGATAAATTAAAGGGAAGAGCATATCGGAATCCACTTGTGAGCAGCCTATGAGTAAGGGGCGTAATAGCCTTGAAACGCGTCAGGCAATCATCTGTACCTGAACAGAAGACGAGTTGTCTTTGGAAAGCCGTGTGGTGAGCCCGTTACTGAGTGCGTCCTGTGAAGCTCCAGGGCAATTGGTTTAACATATATATATATATATATATATATATATATATATATATATATATATATATATTACCTACTGGCAGTTGCCAGTAGGTAGGTATAGTTAGGACCTATTTTCCATAGGAAATCCGCAACATTCTATTTGGAATAACGTTGGCGCCGATTGATGAATCTTCGTGAAATTTTCCAAACTTTTGGCCTGCTCCAGGCCGCTCCTATCCTAAAACTTTCACGGTGATTCATCAAGCAGGGACCAAGAAAAAAGGGGGGTCCCAAAACACGTTTTCCCTATGCATTTTCCCATAGGATCTGTTGATGCAGCTACAGCCCGAACTGCTGAACGGAATTACAGCAAATTTGACAAAGAGGTAGTCCTCAGTTCAGACTCATGCCTTTTTCTTAAATGGTGTAAATCCGTTCAGTAGTTCCTGAGAAAATTAGAGTTAAAAAGATAGAGATATCTGGGCAGAGCCTAACCACACATCTCATCGTGAGATCTGATTGGCTGTCAGTGCTTCATCTAAGAAGTGTTGGCAGCCATCTTGGGACCAATATACATGATAGCACCTTATTAAAAAGCATTGCAGTTAATAGAAGATTTTAAGAATTTAGTTACATTATAAATCATTTGTTGATGGTACCATACTCATTGTAGGAATTGTGGTGTGTTCTAAGGTGATTTTACCATGTGAAAAAGCCTTCTGCTGTGATATCATGAATCATGTATGAGAGAAAACTATTTTCTCATGCTTTTCCCACAGAGGTTTGGAAGGTGATCTATAAGCTAAACTGAGAGCATATTTTCTGTAAATTCACATTATCTTTCTCAGTCATGTGAGAATGAAGTCTGACATTCTCAGTAAAACATGTACATCCAACAATGGCAGAGACTGTCAGTTGATTCCTTTGTGTTCTACTGCAGCTTCCCAGAGTGTTCTAAAGAACAACTAGAGTGCTAACAGACCTACTTATGACAAACGTATTGCACACCTGAAGCCATCTTGATTGGAATAAAGTGGTAACTCTTAAAACATTTAATTTAAAAAGGAACAAAATGAGGGGATTCATTTTGCAATAGAAAGTATGATTAGTGCTGCAGAAAGAAAAATTAGGGCACATTTTGAGTGACTTCTCAAATCCTCTTCTATTTCATTAAACAATTCTGACATGCAGACTGAAACATGCACTTTCAATACCAGCAGCAGACTTCCCTGGTGAGCAGTTGCTTTACTACAGTGATCTAATAAGCAACTAGAGTGCTAACATTCTGAATTTATGGCAAATGTGTGACACATCTGAATGCCTTCTTGATGGAATCAATGTAAAAAACTGAAAGTATTTCCTACTGAGGAGACTGCAGTAAATGTGGAAATTAGGAAACTTCATAACAAATAAGTCTCCCAAAATGGCCACCAGAGACAAAAGAGCCCAAATGTAGCAGACATATCACCCAGATGTAGCCCAAGTATAGCCCAATGACAGAATGTCCCAGAGTGTTCTAACAAATAACTAGAGCGCTACCAGTCTTACTTATGACAAAAGTATGGCGCACCTGAAGCCATCTTGATTGGAATAAAGTGGTAACTCTTAAAACATTTAATTTAAAAAGGGACAAAATGAGGGGGTTCATTTTGCCATAGAAATTATGATTAGTGCTGCAGAAAGAAAAATTAGGGCACATTTTGACTTCTCAAATCCTCTTCTATTTCATAAAAAAATTCTGACATGCAGACTGAAACATGCACTTTGAATACCATCAGCAGACTTCCCTGGTGAGCAGTAGCTTTACTACAGTGATCTAATAAGCAACTAGACTCCTAACATTCAGAATTTATGGCAAATGTGTGACACATCTGAATGCCTTCTTGATGGAACCAAAGTAAAAAACAGAAAGTATTTCCTACTGAGGAGACTGCAGTAAATGAGGAAATTAGGAAACTTCATAACAAATAAATCTCTTAAGATGGCCACCAGAGACAAAAGAGCCCAAATCTAGCAGACATATCACCCAGATGTAGCCCAAGTATAGCCCAATGACAGAATGTCCCAGAGTGTTCTAACAAATAACTAGAGCGCTAACAGTCTTACTTATGACAAAAGTATGGCACACCTGAAGCCATCTTGATTGGAATAAAGTGGTAACACTTAAAACATTTAATTTACAAAGGAACAAAATGAGGGGGTTCATTTTGCCATAGAAATTATGATTAGTGCTGCAGAAAGAAAAATTAGGGCACATTTTGACTTCTCAAATCCTCTTCTATTTCATAAAAAAATTCTGACATGCAGACTGAAAAATGCACTTTGAATACCAGCAGCAGACTTCCCTGGTGAGCAGTAGTTTTACTACAGTGATCTAATGAGCAACTAGAGTGCTAACATTCAGAATTTATGGCAAATGTGTGACACATCTGAATGCCTTCTTGATGGAACCAAAGTAAAAAACTGAAAGTATTTCCTACTGAGGAGACTGCAGTAAATGAGGAAATTAGGAAACTTCCTAACAAATAAATCTCCCAAGATGGCCACCAGAGACAAAAGAGCCCAAATGTAGCCCAAATATCACCCAGATGTAGCCCAAGTATAGCCCAATGACAGAATGTTCCAGCGTGTTCTAACGAACAACTAGAGCGCTAACAGTATACAAACACCCAGAATGCGTGCCCTGAAGGGCTCGCATCCTTCCTTGACTCCATCGCACTGGTGTGGTTCAATAATAAGCACAGGGAATATATGGACCTCCCTATCGATGCCGGAGACGTGGCGCAAGTTATAAGAAGCTTGCCGCCTGATAGGGCGCCGGGACCAGATAGCCTGACAACGGCTTTCTACAAGGCGTACGCGGAAGAGTTGGCGCCTCGGCTGTTGGCAGTGTACGAGGAGGCATTGGAAAAGGGGGTGCTGCCGGCTACCATGCGGGAGGCGCTGATTATCACATTGCTGAAGCCGGACAAGCCAGCGGACGATCTCAATTCCTATCGGCCCTTATCACTGATTAACGTTGACATGAAAATCCTAGCCAAACTGCTCGCGAACCGGGTGCAACCCATGTTGCCGATTATCGCCCTTCCTGACCAGTCCGACTTTATACCGGGAAGGGCGACCTCCCATAACCTGCGAACTGTCTTTGCCACGTTGCATTACCTACACCCGGAGGTCAAGGCTGCAGTGGTGTTTTTAGACGCTACTAAGGCCTTTGACACTCTCGAATGGCCTTATCTATTCCTTATATTAGAGCGAATGGGGTTCAGCGCGCTACTGCTTAAGAAAATCCGTCTGCTGTATACCATGCCAAGGGCCAGGGTACGAGTCAATGGACCGGTGTCGGCGTCGTTCCCTATCATACGTGGTACTCGGCAGGGCTGTCCTCTATCTCCGCTGCTGTTTGCCATAGCTATGGAACCGCTGGCGGCCTGGATCAGACAACACCACACAGCGAGAGGTATAGGCTTCAGCTCTAGAAATCTTCTCATCTCACTTTACGCAGACGATGTGACCCTCTATATTATTAATCCTGCTGACAATTTGGATCCTGTCTTGCGGGAATTTATTCGCTTTGAGGGCCTCGCGGGCATTTCCATCAATTGGTCCAAATCGGTCATCTTTCCCCTAACGGACGGTACTAGTGAGGTGCACTCTGACTACCCTCTGCGATGGGAGGCGGAGGAGGTCAAATATTTGGGGATCTGGATTAGCCGGGACCTTCAGGAAATTTGGAACCTTAATTTTGGCAGGGCAATGATATGGCTGGGTGAGAAAGTGAAAGCCTGGGCTTCCCTGCCCCTGTCGCTCGCTGGGCGGATGGCATTGACTAAAATGGTAGTATTACCCAAATTTCTTTACTTATTCGTCAACATCCCTATCCCGCTTACTTCGCACTTTTTTGCTACTTTGCGGTCCCATCTGGTGGCGCTGGTATGGTCGGGCGGACAGGCCAGGGTGGCGTGGGATACGCTAGTGCTGCCGCTGAGGCAGGGGGGCCTGGGCACTCCTGACATGAAGCTGTATGCCCTCTGTGCACAGGCTCAGTTTGTACATTTTTGGACCCACCCTACCCCATATCAACCCCACGTTGCGGTGGAAGGGGACGTGGTTGCGCCCCTCCTGCTGAGCGTAGCTGTTTGTGCCAAGGCACGGCGCCCAAGAACAGACGTGGACACAGCTGGGCTGCTGCAGTGGGTGTGGGAGGAGTTGCGCAGGAGGGCCGGAGTTCCATTGTTGTATGCACCCTCGCTTCCTTTGTTGCATAATCCGATACTGCCCTGTGTGGCTGATGGCATAGCCGGCCACCTCGCTGATAAGCTGCATCTCCGCACTTTTGCGGACTTGTTTCCTGAGGGCCAGTTCATGCCTCCTCCGGTACCGGAGGAGGGGGGTACGGTTCCTTTTTCCGAATTGTTTCTGTACCACAAACTGAAGGCGGCATGCCGGGTGCTGTCTGGAGAATTCCCTGGCGCGCCTCCAGTCTTTACGGCCTTGGAGGCTGTGGTGGGCTCCCGGTCTCCCCGGAAATTGGTAACTCGTATCTATCGCCACATGCAGCACACGGACCTGGTGGGGATGCCCCAGTCTATGCAGTGTTGGAATGGTGAGCTCCAGCCTGAGATAACCGAAGAACAGTGGGTGTTTTGTTGTGGGCAGCTCACAGAGCTTTCGCCAAACTACAAGTTGCGTCTCATACATTTTAAATACCTGCATCGCGTGTACAGAACCCCCATCAGCCTAAAAAGGATGGGGTTGAGAGAGACGGACGACTGCTGGCGCTGTGGATCCGCCTTGGCTTCCTTCTTGCACATAGCATGGTCGTGCCCGAAGCTAGTGGGGTACTGGGCTCATATTTTATTTTTAGTCAACCAGATTGTGGGCCGCTCTGACGCCCCCTCCCCCCTGCTCGGGCTCTTGGGTTATGTTCGAGAAACTCCGCCACAGTCGCGCAAGTTGCACGTGTTGCTTCTGCTGTTTGCCAAAAGGTGGGTGGCGGTCCACTGGGGGAGAAGTGTGATACCCACGGTGAAGGGCTGGCTGGCTGACGTCACGTATGGGCATACGCAGCTAATCACGTTTGGGGAGTTGTTGCCGGCTGCATCCAGGCCCCGTGACATCTGGGAACCGTTTGTGAGCTGGGCTCGGGAACATCAGGCAGGGGAAGTGGAGGGAAATGCTGTGAGTGAATGATTGCGGTGTGCTGGGGAGAGGTGAGGGCACTTTGAGGCCCGGGTGTCTCCCATCATGCTAACAGAACATGTCGGGCTGGAGCATCCCTATGTGCGCCCTACGCCCTTTTTCTGTCCCCGTTATCCTGTAGGGTGCGGCAGGGAGGTGGGACCCCCGGGCTCTTGAATCCAACTCCGTGGCCTGCAATAGCTACAGATGTTGACATGTTGACCATTGAAATTTGTCATTTTTTGTATCACACCCGACAGCTTCCTGTAATGCAATGTCATGCTGATGTGGACTGATATGTTTATTGGTTGTTTTGGCTGTTTTGCAAAATGTTCAATAAAAAAAAAAAAAAAACTAGAGCGCTAACAGTCTTACTTATGACAAAGGTATGGCACACCTGAAGCCATCTTGATTGGAATAAAGTGGTAACTCTTAAAACATTTAATTTAAAAAGGAACAAAATGAGGGGGTTCATTTTGCCATAGAAATTATGATTAGTGCTGCAGAAAGAAAAATTAGGGCACATTTTGACTTCTCAAAACCGCTTCTATTTCATAAAAAAATTCTGACATGCAGACTGAAACATGCACTTTGAATACCAGCAGCAGACTTCCCTGGTGAGCAGTAGCTTTACTACAGTGATCTAATAAGCAACTAGAGTGCTAACATTCAGAATTTATGGCAAATGTGTGACACATCTAAATGCCTTCTTGATGGAACCAAAGTAAAAAACTGAAAGTATTTCCTACTGAGGAGACTGCAGTAAATGAGGAAATTAGGAAACTTCATAACAAATAAATCTCCCAAGATGGCCACCAGAGACAAAAGAGCCCAAATGTAGCAGACATATCACCCAGATGTAGCCAAAGTATAGCCCAATGACAGAATGTCCCAGAGTGTTCTAACAAATAACTAGAGCGCTAACAGTCTTACTTATGACAAAAGTATGGCACACCTGAAGCCATCTTGATTGGAATAAAGTGGTAACATTTAAAACATTTAATTTACAAAGGAACAAAATGAGGGGGTTCATTTTGCCATAGAAATTATGATTAGTGCTGCAGAAAGAAAAATTAGGGCACATTTTGAATTCTCAAATCCTCTTCTATTTCATAAAATATTCTGACATGCAGACTGAAACATGCACTTTGAATACCAGCAGCAGACTTCCCTGGTGAGCAGTAGCTTTACTACAGTGATCTAATGAGCAGCTAGAGTGCTAACATTCACGGCAAATGTGTGACACATCTGAATGACTTCTTGATGGAACCAAAGTAAAAAACTGAAAGTATGTCCTACTGAGGAGACTGCAGTAAATGAGGAAATTAGGAAACTTCATAACAAATAAATCTCCCAAGATGGCCACCAGATACAAAAGAGCCCAAATGTAGCCCAAATATCACCCAGATGTAGCCCACATGTAGCCCAATGACAGAAGTGTGCAAAACACTTATCTTTTTGTGTATTTGCAGTTTTATATAGTGCAGACTTGTCAGGTATTGGAGTGCTTTACATGAGCATTGGTTACATCACACAAGAACAAATTCATTTTGGTTGTAGACATGGGGAGATTAAGTGATTTGACCAGAAAAACAGAATGTCGAGCTGAAGCAGAAACTCCAACCTGGTTCCCCAGTTGCAAAGTCTGCAGTTCTGGAAGTAACACCACATCCTCTCCCCTAAGTGCAACATTTAATCAAGTGGTCAACTGGATCAAAAAACATAAAGATTACAAATAATTTAAAAGTTCTTTGTCGCTATTTGAAAACTCAGAAAATATGTCCTCATTTTAGATTTTTAGAGCACTAACCATAATTTTGATGCAAATAAGACCCTCTCATATATGTAATTTCTAAAGGAAATGCTCAAGGTATTACAGTTTTGATTACATCAAGATGACATCAGGCGTTCCACACATTTGTAATAAATATAGAATGTTAGCAATCTAGTTGTTCATTTTGATACTGTTGAGAGGCAGAGGCCAGGGGCACGGACTTTTGAAAATTGAAGGCAGGTAGGAGAGTGCAGAGGCAACAATTTGACCACACTGGGCAGGTGGGAAGGGCAGTGGCAGCACAACAGACTATGGAGGGCAGTGGAAAGGGGGCAGGGGCAACAAACCAACAATACAGGACTGTAAGAGAGGCTGTGGCAGAAATAGACCATTGTGGGCAGAAGGAAGAGGCAGTGGTAGTACAACCAAACATACCAACAGACCCATTTCAGCCAGGAAACGTCCAATGTTTTTAAGCTAAAATGGGCTTTATTTGATCTGTCTGCTGTTTACAATCTCCTCTTTTTCAATGTAACTCAAAGGGGAAAATCAATTCCCCAGTTTTTTTTCAAAATCTCCCTCTTACCAAGTTCAAAATGTTCGCAAGTATGGTACATTGGATCATGGTAGGCAGGAGGAATTGGGGTAGGGACATGGACTAGGATAACAGAGGACAGGAGGGTCATGGAGAGGTGCACCAAACTGACCCTACAGGGCAGGCATCAGGGTTTGCAGCAGCACAATACACCACACAGGGCATGCGGACGGGAGTGCAGCACAACAATCCATAGAAAGCAATAGGGAGTGGACAGGACCATGCACATGGATAACAGAGAACAGAGGGGAAAGAGGCAATGGTAGCTAACTGACCAAAATTGACAGACAGGAGAGAAAGCTGCAGCATAACAGACCATAAAGGGCAGGAGGGACGGATCAGGGGGGAGGGAATAGGGGTCTTCACATGGAAACAGAGGGCTGGGGGCAAGGGGCTGGGGGCAAGGGGGCAAGGGGGCAGGGCAGGAGCAGCAAGAGGACCATGGAGGTCAGGCAGGATGGGCACTAGACACACCATGGAGGGCAACAGTGAGACTATGATGGCATACACAAAGACCATGGAGGGAAGGTGGGAGGGGGTGGGGCAGCAACCTGACCACATAGGGAAGGTGGGAGGGGCCATGGCACCACAGAAGGCCATGCATGGCAAGCGGGAGGGTTAGTGGCAGCACAATGGCTATGATGGGCAAGAAGGAGGGTGCAGGGGCATGCACAAAGGACCATGGAGGATAGAAGGGAGGGTCAGGACCTGGGCACAGACAAGAGAGTTCAGAGGAAGGAGCCTCACAACAGACCACACGGGGCAGGCAGGAGGAGCAGTTGCAGCACAACAGACCAGGGAG
Source organism: Triturus cristatus (assembly GCF_964204655.1). Lineage (NCBI taxonomy): Eukaryota > Metazoa > Chordata > Amphibia > Caudata > Salamandridae > Triturus > Triturus cristatus. Next base: position 595,231,842 of record NC_140588.1, read on the forward strand.
GGCAGAAGGGTGTGGCAGTAAAATGGACCATGGAGGACAGGAGGAAGGGGATAGGGGCATGGCATGTAGACAGGCAGGGTGGAGGTGGCAGGGACAGGTTACAGTCATCTGACAATGCTAGGCAGGTGGGAGGGGAGTGGCAGCTCAACAGAACACTCAGGTTAGATAGGAGTGGCAGGTCCATGGAACATGGTGGGCAAAAAGGATGGAGCAGGGGCATGCACAAAGACATCGGAGGGCAGGGGGAAGGAGAATAGGGGCAGCAAGCTAAGCACAGAGGCTAAGCAGGAGGTCAATGATGGGCCATAGAATTGGGCAATGGAGGGCAGGAGGAGTGGACTGGTACATCATGCTAAATGGAGGGCAGTGGCAGCACATCAGACAATGCATGGCAGGAGGGAGGAGGCTAGTCCATGGATTCAGACAACAGAGGATAGGGAGGAGGTGGATGGGGCAGCAAGTTAACTGTTCAGAGAAGGTGGGTATTAGGAACTTTATTGTTTTTAAAATGTGTTTCTGTGTGAACTACTTAAAATATGAACAAGTATGCAGCACAATCTCACTTTTATTCAGGAAGAAGAGGACGTTTGTGACTGTGACTCCGGGCTCACTTGACAAAAACACTCCCTGACCCTCCACCCCCCATCGCAAAATGTAATGCCCGTGAAAAGGGTAGGTGGACGCAGTGTTATATAGAACATAGTCCTGAGAGCACGATTGAAAATGAAAACTAGATATAGTATATGGTATAAACTATGCACCAAAAAGTATGATATAAGATGAACCGGGCGTGAAATATAATATGCAATACATTGTGCACAATGGCAGATTCATTGGAGAGCGCGAGATAGCACAGGCACTAGCGCGTGCTATGCGATATGCGCCTTGGAGTGTAATATGCACAGGGCAGTGTTGTGTAACCTAACTAGTCTCTAAAGTTGTAATATAAAATATGTGCTGGGGAGTGTAACGTTGCATATGCACTGTGACAAAGATATGGATCCAGATTGTAATATGTATGGCATAGTGCTGTGCGTTATAACATAGGCATCGAGGAAGGCACGTTAGATGGGGCAATATAACCCGTGCGAAGGCAAGTGTGGCATGACATATTCACGGGGTGGTGTTACAGTGCACATGGGCTAGACAGTGTCATAGCATACGCACTAGCTGGTGGAATACTTCACAGAGGTGTGTGGCACTCGGCGGGCACTGGTGGATGTAACACAGCATTGGGCTCAGCCAGGAGCATGCTGTGACTCTCAAGTGAGGTTTGTCTCCTTTCCAGAGAGTAAAATAAAAAGTATTACACATCTGGCGGTGGATGTGTGTTTTATTAACCGTGAGGGGGGTTTCTTGCACAGTTTGGTCGAATTTTTGTCGAATCCCCTTTGAATGGCTTGGTGTGCGTGTGTATTAAATGTGCCCGTCAATAGCTACCCATGTTTGTATAAATAAACGACAAGGGTGTCTACTTGGAGAGTACCCACCGGCCGGGGCGCCGGGATTAGGCACGGTAGGGCATCAGACAAGGCAGAGCTTCACTAGCGGTGTATATACATTCCGCGTGGATTCATTGTATGCATAGTCTCCTTTTAATGAATATCACGCAAATCGTCATGGTGATAGGTACATACGGTTTGTCCAGCATGTCCTAGGTGTTTCTATAAATATATATTTTTTTAAAATATTAAAAAACAAAGGCCGGTCCCGGGGGATGGGGTCCCTGGGGCCATAAGTGGCCTGATGAGGGGGCAACACATCCCCCCTCCTAAAGATTTTTTTTTTAAAAAAGGCCATGACCGGGGGGCTGGGGTCCCCGGGGCCGATTAAGGCCTTCGGAGGGCCAAATTAATTTTTTTCAACAAAAGAAATTAGGGTGCAGGCCCTGGGGGATTGGGTCGCCAGGGCCAATAAATTAGAAAAAGAAGGGGGGCCACACAGCCCTCCTTCTTAAAAAAATAAAATAAATAAAAGACCGGCATCGTGCCGGAGGCCACGCCCCCTCCTTGCAGCACTCTGCAAATGCGCCCCCTGGCCAGTTGTAAGTTTGGGAATTAATTCCCCTTCAATACTGAGGGACCCTGAGGGCCAACTAGCCCAACAGGTATCTCCAGTATGCACCAGGGAGCTGTGTTGCAGACAGGTGTTCTAAGGCCACGCCCCTTTTTACACCTCAATGCAACGCAGCTCTGTGGCGCTTACTTGAGGTACCTAGTGGGCTAGTTTGACCCTAGGGACCCTTAGGATTCAAGGGGACTTAATCTCTCAACTTAGAACGGCCACAGGGCGCGTTTACACAGTGGTGAAGGGAGGGGACGGGGCCTGAGGTGACGTGTGCAAACACGCCCTGTGGCACGTTTTAAGTTGGGGAAATAATTCCCTTTCAATCCTGAGGGACCCTGGGGGCCAAATAGCCCACCGGGTGCTTCCAGTAAGCGCCACTGCTCTGCGTTGCAGAGAGGTGGTGCAGGCAGTGCCCCTTTTTACACCTCTCTGCAATGGCGCTTACTGGACGTACCTAGTGGGCTATTTTGTCCCTAGGGACCCTCAGGATTCAAGGGGACTTAATCTCCCAACTTAAAAAATGGCCACAGGATGTGTTTACACAGTGGGGAAGGGAGGGGACGGGGCCTGAGTTAACGTGTGCAAACACGCCCTGTGGCGCATTTTAAGTTGGGGAAATAATTCCCCTTCAATCCTGAGGGACCCTGGGGGCCAACTAGCCCACCAGGTGCTTCCAGTAAGCTCCACTGTGCTGCGTTGCAGAGAGGTGGTCTAGGCCGCGCCCCTTTTTACATCTCTTTGCAACGCAGCTCTGTGGCGCTAACTGGAGGTACCTAGTGGTCTAGTTGGACCCTAGGGACCCTCAGGATTCAAGGGGACTTAACCTCCCAACTTAAAACAGCCACAGGGCGTGTTTACACAGTGGGGAAGGGAGGGGACGGGGCCTGAGGTGACGTGTGCAAACACGCCCTGTGGCGCGTTTTAAGAGGTAGTTTTAATCACCTGCCCTATTATATACTAAGGGCTTACAGAGGAGGTCATGCTAATCACAGCGCATAGTGTTCCCTAGTTTCCCTAGTGTATGTAGGTGTTTTCACTGTATTCTGAGTGTCTAGGACTGGTTAGTCAGACTCAGTTACCACCAGTATTCGTCTGAAAAAGTTGAGGGTAGAGGATTATTTTGCAACATGGCTTCTTTCTGCTCTTCTGTTTGTTCTTTCTACACGTTATCCTTCTTCCTGCACTTTTCTTCGTCTTTGAGGACTTCTGTTGCTTCTTTCTGCATCTCTTTTTTTTCTTTCTGTGCGTTTTTCTTCTTTCTTCACATGTCCTATCTCTGCAGGCATAGTTAGAAATTAGCATTTAAAAAACCTTTGAAATTCACTGAAAAAACCATAGGTTTCAGGGACGTTATAGTTAGCTGGACTTTCCACTCGTACAAAACCATTGAAATTCCCCCGTTACAGTTAGTTCAGCTAACTATAACTCGTGCAACCGCAATGCACTGCTGATGATGTCACATATTACATCACTCATGACATGGTCAGTGACATCACTCATTACATCACTGATGACATCTCAAATGACATCACTGATGACATCATCCTTGTGATAGAGTGACAGACCTCCTCTCCCCCTAATATAACCTTTAATACACACATTCAAAAATAGAAACTAAAATTTTCAAAACAATGGACATACCAATACAACAACCTATTCAGTAATTCTAAGATCCACATACACATCCACTCATTCACCAACAGTCCTATACAGTCACTCATACATGTACTCACTCATCATATGTACTCATACACCCATATATCCTGTTACACAACGCCACTCATCCATATAGTTACTCACACACATAGTCACTCATGCTAATAAAGAATCAAACATCCATTTACTTGCATATACAGTTATACACACACCACCACACTTACTTCTACAGAAACTTACACATACTTAGTCTTTTAAACAATCACTTATAGAAACACATACTTATTCATACAGGAACTCTTCCAAACTCTCACTCTCACATATACTCATTTATATACACGAATAGTCACATATACTAGTTTAAAACATACATAGTTACTCATAAAGACACTATTGAGACAGTCATTCACTCACTAACACACCCAAGCACACACTCATCCACCCATACAGTCCTGCACACATACTGTCTTCAACACATATGAACAGTGAGTCACTCATTCATGCAGCTATGCACTACGTAATACCCCCCACCGAAACAAACAGACACTCATACTGATACTCAAAAAAACAACTAATAACCTATATAGACACTCATGTAGCTACTCACCAACCGATGCAGCCACTTACACACAAAGTGAGAGACTGATACAGATATTTACATATTTAAACATTACTCACTAAGCCATGTATTCACTAAGATACACTTAATCAGTCAGTTATACAATCAATTTTTCAAAAACAAATCATCCATTTAGACACTTATATACCCATTTATTCTTCCATCGACCTTGAGATATACATATGTAATTTTCAGAAAGACACACATTCACTGGATGATATCATCAGTGATGTCATTTGAGATGTAATCAGTGATGTCATGAGTGATGTCACTGACCATGTCATGAGTGATGTAATAGGTGACATCATCAGCAGTGCATTGCAGACGCGCGAGTTAGAGTTAGCTGACCTAACTATAACGGGGGAATTTCAATAGTTTTGTACGAGTGAAAAGTCCAGCTAACTATAACGCCCCTAAAACCTATGTTTGTTTCAGGGAATATATATATATATATATATATATATTCACAGAAAAAAACATAGGTTTCAGGCACGTTATAGTTGGGAATTAGCATTTAAAAAACCTCAGAAATTCACTGAAAAAACCATAGGTTTCAGGGGTGTTATAGTTAGCTGGACTTTTCACTTGTACAAAACCATTGAAATTCCCCCGTTATAGTTAGTTCAGCTAACTATAACTCGCGCACCCGCAATGCACTGCTGATGACGTCACATATTACATCACTCATGACATGGTCAGTGACATCACTCATGACATCACTGATGACATCTCAAATGACATCAATGATTACATCACTGATGACATCATCCAGTGAATGTGTGTTTTTCTGAAAATTAAATATGTTTTATATATGTATATCTCATGGTCGATGGAAGAATAAATGGGTATATAAGTGTCTAAATGGATGATTTGTTTTTGAAATATGGATTGTGTAACTGACTGATTAAGTGTATCATAGTGAATACATGGCTTAGTGAGTAATGTTTAAATATGTAAATATCTGTATTAGTCTCTCACTTTGTGTATAAGTGGCTGCATGGGTTGTTGAGTAGCTACATGGGTGTCTATATAGGTTATTAGTTGGTTTTTTGAGTATCAGTCTGAGTGTCTGCATTGTTGAAGACAGCATGTGTGCAGGACTGTATGGGTGGATGAGTGTGTGTAAGGGTGTGTTAGTGAGTGAAAGACTGTCTCAATAGTGTCTTTATGAGTAACTACATATGTTTTAAACTAGTATATGTGACTATTGGTGAATGAGTGGATGTGTATGTGGATCTTAGAATTACTGAAGAGGTTGTTGTAACTGGTATTGGTATGTCCATTGTTTTGAAAATGTTAGTCTCTATTTTTGAATGTGTGTATCAAAGGTTATATTAGGGTGAGAGGAGGTCTGCCACTCTATCACAAGGATGATGTCATCAGTGATGTCATCAGTGATGTCATTTGAGATGTCATCAGTGATGTCATGAGTGATGTCACTGACCATGTCATGAGTGATGTAATATGTGACGTCATCAGCAGTGCATTGCGGGCGCGCGAGTTATAGTTAGCTGAACTAACTATAACGGGGGAATTTCAATGGTTTTGTACAAGTGAAAAGTCCAGCTAACTATAACACCCCTGAAACCTATGTTTTTTTCTGTGAATTTCGGAGGTTTTTTAAATGCTAATTCCTAACTATAACGTGCCTGAAACCTATGTTTTTTTCTGTGAATTTGAAAGGTTTTTTAAATGCTAATTTCTAACTATGCCTACAGAGATAGGACATGTGAAGAAAGAAGGAATAATGCACAGAAAGAAAAAAAAGAAGTGCAGAAAGAAGCAACAGAAGTCCTCAAAGACGTAGAAAAGTGCAGGAAGAAGGATAACGTGCAGAAAGAACAAAAAGAAGAGCAGAAAGAAGCCTTGTTGCAAAATCATCCTGTACCCTCAACTTTTTCAGACGGATACTGGTGGTAACTGAGTCTGACTAACCAGTCCTAGAGCCAGTGCTATGTTAAAAGACACTTAGAATACAGTGAAAACACCTACATACACTAGGGAACATTATGCGTTGGGGTCCCCCTGTGATTAGCATGACCTCCTCTGTAAGCCCCTAGTATATAATAGGGCAGGGGGATTAAAACTACCTCTTAAAACAGGCCACAGGGCGTTTTTGCACATGTTAACTCAGGCCCCGTCCCCTCCCTTCACCGCTGTGTAAACACGCCCTGTGTCCGTTTTTAGTTGAGAGATTAAGTTCATTTGAATCCTGAGGGTCCCCAGGGTCCAACTAGCCCACTAGGTACCTCCAGTAAGTGCCACAGAGCTGCGTTGCAGAGAGGTGTAAAAAGTGGCACGGCCTGGACCACCTCTCTGCAATGCAGCTCACTGGCGCTTACTGGAAGAACTTGGTGGGCTAGTTAGCCCCCAGGGGCCCTCAGTATTGAAGGGAAATTATATCCCCAATTTAAAACGTGCCATAGTGCGTGTTTGCACATGTCACCTCAGGCCCCGTCCCCTCCCTTCACCACTGTGTAAACGCGCCCTGTGGCTGATCTAAGTTGAGAGATTAAGTCCCCTTGAATCCTAAGGGTCCCTAGGGTCAAACTAGCCCACTAGGTACCTCAAGTAAGCGCCACAGAGCTGCGTTGCATTGAGGTGTAAAAAGGGGCGTGGCCTTAGAACACCTGTCTGCAACACAGCTCCCTGGTGCATACTGGAGATACCTGTTGGGCTAGTTGGCCCTCAGGGACCCTCAGTATTGAAGGGGAATTAATTCCCCAACTTACAATTCGCCAGGGGGCGCGTTTGCAGAGTGGTGCAAGGAGGGGGCGTGGCCTCCGGCATGATGCCAGTCTTTTATTTATTTTAATTTTTTAAGAAGGGGGGCTGTGTGGTTCCCCTTCTTATTCTAATTTATTGGCCCTGATGACCCCATCCCCCAGGGCCTGTCTCCTAATTATATTTTTTTGACCCCAATCCCCAGGGCCGGCCTTTGTTTTTTATTATTTTAAAAAAATATATATTTATAGACACACCTAGGACATGCTGGACAAACCGTACGTACCTATCACCATGACGATTTGCGTGATATTCATTAAAAGGCGACTATGCATACAATGAATCCACGTGGAATGTATTTACACCACTAGTGAAGCTCTGACATGTCTGATGTCCTACCGTGCCTAATCCCGGTAGACACCCTTGTCGTTTATTTATACAAACATGAGTAGCTATTGACGGGCACATTTAATACACATGCACACCAAGCCATTCAAAGGGGATTCGACAAAAATTCGACCAAAACTATGCAAGAAACCCCCCTCACGGTTAATAAAACACACATCCACTGCCGGATATGTAATACTTTTTATTTTACTCTCTGGAAAGGGGACGAACATCACTTGAGAGTCACAGCGCGCTCCTGGCAGAGCCCAATGCTGTGTTACACCCACCATTGCCTGCTGAGTGCCACACACCTCTGTGTTGTATTCCACTAGCTAGTGCATATGCTATGACACTCTCTAGCCCATGTGCACTGTAACACCACCCCGTGAATATGTCATGCCACACTTGTCTTCGCACAGGTTATATTGCCCCATCTAACGTGCCTTCCTCGATGCCTATGTTATAACGCACAGTGCTATGCCATACATATTACAATCTGGGATCCATATCTTTGTCACAGTGCATATGCAACGTTACACTCCCCAGCACATATTTTATATTACAACTTTAGAGACTAGTTAGGTTACACAACACTGCCCTGTGCATATTACACTCCAAGGCGCATATCGCATAGCACGCGCTAGTGCCTGTGCTATCTCGCGCTCTCCAATGAATCTGTAATTGCGCACAATGTATTGCATATTATATTTCACGCCCGGTTCATCTTATATCACACTTTTTGGTGCATAGTTTATACCATACACTATATCTAGTTTTCATTTTCAATCGTGCTCTCAGGACTATGTTCTATATAACACTGTGTTCACCTACCCTTTTCACGGGCATTACATTTTGCGATAGGGGGTGGAGGGTCAGGGGGTGTTTCTGCCAAGTGAGCCCGGAGTCAGAGTCACAAACGTCCTCTTCTTCCTGAATAAAAGTGAGATTATGCTGCATACTTGTTCATATTTTAAGTAGTTCGCACAGACACACATTTTAAAAACAATAAAGTTTCTAATACCTGCCTTCTCTGAACAGTTAGCTTGCTGTATCATCCCCCTCCTCCCTATCCTCTGTTGTGTGAATCCATGGACTAGCCTCCTCCCTCCTGCCATGCATGGTCTGATGTGCTGCCACTGCCCTCAATTTAGTATGATGTACCAGTCCACTCCTCCTGCCCTCCATTGCCCAATTCTATGCCCCATCATTGACCTCCTGCTTAAACTCTGTGCTTAGCTTGCTGCCCCTATTCTCCTTCCCCCTGCCCTCCGATGTCTTTGTGCATGCCCCTTCTCCATCCTTTTTGCCCACCATGTTCTATGGACCTGCCACTCCTATCTACTCTGAGTGTTCTGTTGAGCTGCTACTCCCCTCCCACCTGCCTAGCATTGTCAGATGACTGTAACCTGTCCCTGCCACCTCCACCCTGCCTGTCCACATGCCATGCCCCTATCCTCTTCCTCCTGTCCTACATGGTCCATTGTACTGCCACACCCTTCTGCCCTCCCTGGTCTGTTGTGCTGCAACTGCTCCTCCTTCCTGCCCCATCCGGTCTGTTGTGAGGCCCCTTCCCCTGAACTTTCTTGTCTGTGCACAGGTCCTGACCCTCCCTTCTATCCTCCATCGTCCTTTGTGCATGCCCCTGCACCCTCCTTCTTGCCCATCATAGCCATTGCGCTGCCACTAACCCTCCCACTTGCCATGCATGGTCTTCTGTGCTGCCATGGCCCCTCCCACCTTCCCTGTGTGGTCAGTTAGCTGCCCCTGACCCCCTCCCACCTTCCCTCCATGGTCTGTGTGTATGCCATCACAGTCTCACTGTTGCTCTTCATGGTGTGTCTTGCTTCTAGTGCTCATCCTGCCTGACCTCCATGGCTATCTTGCTGCTCCTGCCCTGCCCCCTTGCCCCCAGCCCTCTGTTTACATGTGCAGAACCCTACTCCCTCCCTCCTGGCTAGTCTGTTCCATTGTAATGCCCCTGATCCATCCCTCCTGCCCTTTATGGTCTGTTATGCTGCATCTTTCTCTCCTGTCTGTCCATTATGGTCAGCTAGCTACCATTGTTGTTGTGCTGCACTCCCGTCCCGCATGCCCTGTGTGGTGTATTGTGCTGCTGCAAACCCTGATGCCTGCCCTGCAGGGTCAGTTTGGTGCACCTCTCCATGTCCTTCCTGTCCTCTGTTATCCAAGTCCATGTCCCTACCCCATTTCCTTCCATGATCCAATGTACCATACTTGCGAACATTTTGAACTTGGTAAGAGGGAGATTTTGAAAAAAAATTGGGGTATTGATTTTCCCGTTTGAGTTACATTGAAAAAGAGGAGATTGTAGACAGGAGACAGATCAAATAAAGCCCATTTGAGCTTAAAAACATTGGACGTTTCCTGGCTGAATCGGGTCTGTTGGCATGTATGGTTGTACTACCATTGCCTCTTCCTTCTGCCCACAATGGTCTATTACATTGCCACAGCCTCTCTTGCAAGTCCTGTATTGTTGGTTTGTTGCCCCTGACCCCCTTTCCACTGCCCTCCATAGTCTGTTGTGCAGCCACGGCCCTTCCTGCCTGCTCAGTGTGGTTAAATTGTTGCCTTTGCACCCTCCTACCTGCCTTCAATTTTCAGAGTCCGTGCCCCTGGCCTCTGCCTCTCAACAGTATCCTAATGAACAACTAGATTGCTAACATTCTATATTTATTACAAAAGTGTGGAACGCCTGACGTCATCTTGATGTAATCAAAACTGTAATACCTAGAGCATTTCCTTTAGAAATAACGTATATGAGAGGGTCTTATTGGCATCAAAATTATGGTTAGTGCTCTAAAAGACTAAAATAAGGACATATTTTCTGAGTTTTCAAAAAGCGACAAAGCACTTTTAAATCATTTGTTATCGTTATGTTTTTTTATCCAGTTGACCACTTGATTAAATGTTGCACTTAGGGGAGAGGATGTGGTGTTGCTTCCAGAAGTGCAGACTTTGCAACTGGGGAACCAGGTTGGGGTTTCTGCTTCAGCTCGACATTCTGTGATTCTGGTCAAATCACTTAGTCTCCCCATGTCTACAACCAAAATGAATTTGTTCTTGTGTGATGTAACCAATGCTCATGTAAAGCACTCCAATACCTGACAAGTCTGCACTATATAACACTGCAAAAACACAAAATATTAAGTGTTTTGCACACTTCTGTCATTGGGCTATATTTGGGCTACATCTGGGTGATTTTGTGCTACATTTGGGCTCTTTTGTCTCCGGTGGCCATCCTGGGAGATTTATTTGTTATGAAGTTTCCTAATTTCCTCATGTACTGCAGTCTCCTTAGTAGGAAATGCTTTCAGTTTTTTACTTTGATTCCATCATGAAGGTATTCCGATTTGTCACACATTTGCCATAAATTCTGAATGTTAGCACTCTAGTTGCTCATTAGATCACTGTAGTAAAACTACTGTTCACCATGGAAGTCTGCTCCTGGTATTAAAAGTGCATGTTTCAGTCTGCATGTCAGAATTTTTTTATGAAATAGAAGAGGATTTGAGAAGTCACTCAAAATGTGCCCTCATTTTCTTTCTTCAGCATTAATCATAATTTCTATGGCAAAATGAACCCCCTCATCGTGTTCCTTTTTAAATTAAATGTTTTAAGTGTTACCAGTTTATTCCAATCAAGATGGCTTCAGGTGTGCCATACGTTTGTCATAATGAAGACAGTAAGCGCTCTAGTTGTTTTTAAGAACACTCTGGGACATTCTGTCATTGGGCTATACTTGGGCTACATCTGGGTGATATTTGGGCTACATTTGGGCTCTTTTGTCTCTGGTGGCCATCTTGGGAGACTTATTTGTTATGAAGTTTCCTAATTTCCTCATTTACTGCAGTCTCCTCAGTCGGAAATACTTTCAGTTTTTTACTTTTATTCCATCAAGAAGGCATTCAGATGTGTCACACATTTGCCATAAATTCAGAATGTTAGCACTCTTTGTGCTCATTAGATCACTGTAGTAAAGCTACTGCTCACCAGGGAAAACTGCTGCTGGTATTGAAAGTGCATGTTTCAGTCTGTATGTCAGAATGTTTTAATGAAATAGAAGAGGATTTGAGAAGTCACTCAAAATGTTCCCTAATTTTTCTTTCTGCAGCACTAATCATACTTTTTATGGAAAAATGAACCCCCTCATTTTGTTCCTTTTTAAATTAAATGTTTTAAGAGTTACCACTTTAATCCAAGCAAGATGGCTTCAGGTGTGCCATATGTTTATCATAAGTAGGAGTGTTAGCGCTCTAGTTGTTCTATGGAACACTCTGGGAAGCTGCAGTAGAACACAAAGGAACCAAATGAATGTCTCTGCCCTTGTTGGATGTACATGTTTTACCGAGAATGTCAGACTTCATTCTCACATGACTGAGAAAGATAATGTGAATTTACAGAAAATAAGCTCTCAGTTTAGCTTATAGATCACCTTCCAAACCTCTGTGGGAAAAGCATGAGAAAATATTTTTCTCTCAATCATGATATCCCAGCAGAAGGCTTTTTCCCATGGTCAAATCACCTTAGAACATACCACAATTCCTAAAATGAGTATGGTACCATCAACAAATGATTTATAATGTAACTAAAGTCTTAAAACCTTCTATTAACTGCAATGCTTTTTAATGAGGTGCTATCATGTATATTGGTCCCAAGATGGCTGCCAACACTTCTTGGATGAAGTGCTGACAGCCAATCAGATCTCAGGATGAGATGTGTGGTTAGGCTCCGCCCACATATATATATGATTTTACTTTTGATTTTCTCAGGAACTACTGAACAGATTGACACCAGACCTGCAAAAGGCACTTCCCTGACCTGAGGACTACCTCTCTGCCAAATTTCAAGTAATTCTGTTCAGCCGTTCGGGCTGTACCTTGGACTAAAGGTCCCTATGGAAAATCGCATGGGGAAAACGCGTTTTGGGACCCCCCTTTTTTCTTAGCCCCCGCTTGACGAATCCCCCCGAGACTTTCAGGGTAGGAGCGGAGCGCCCCACCTATTTTGAAAATTTCGCGAGGATTCGTCAACCGATGCCAAAGTTATTCCAAATAGAATGTTGCGGATTTCCTATGGAAACACGGTCTTAACTACAACTATCTACTGGCGCTATATATATATATGCCAACAAAGTTGCGCCGGTAACTGAGTCACATGCACTTCAGGGGGGGTCAGTGTTACGGGACCGGGCCCTCCCGTTAATGTTCCATCAACACCCAACTTGCCTTAAAAGTAGGAACACCAACACCAGACTGAAGGTTCAGGAAAATGCTTTATATATATATATATATATATATATATCGTCAGCATGCCTGTCCACAAACAGAACAAGCACCAGCAACAGGATGCTCGGGATCACTTCAGAAACGGTTTTATTTGATGAACAGGTAACGCATTTCGATCGCAGCCGCGATCTCCGTCATATATATAGTGTGTATATATATATTACCTACTGGCGGTCGCCAGTAGGTAGTTATAGTTAGGACCACGTTTCCATAGGAAATCCGCAACATTCTATTTTGAATAACTTTGGCGCCGGTTGACGAATCCTCGCAATTTTTTCAAAATAGGTGGGGCGCTACGCTCCGCTCCTACCCTGAAAGTCTCGGGGGTATTCGTCAAGCGGGGGCTGAGATAAAAGGGGGTCCCAAAACGCGTTTTTCCCATGCATTTTTCCATAGGACCTTTAGACACAGCTACAGCCCGAACGGCTGAACAGAATTACTTGAAATTTGGCAGAGAGGTAGTCCTCAGGTCAAGGAAGTGCCTTTTGTAGGTTTGGTGTAAATCTGTTCAGTAGATTCTGAGAAAATAGCCTTTAAATCAATATATATATCTGAGCCAGCTTACGGTGCGCTTACGGTGCGCTTACCGTACGCGTATGGTGGCGTGCGCGAGCGCGATTCTGATTGGCCCTTAGATCTTAGTAAACATTCGAATCGGTCGAAACCAGGAAGCGGCGGCCGCCATTTTCTCTCTCGCACTCTGACAGGGGGTTGAAAAACCAAGTGCAAAAACATGTAAAGGGGCTGTTTACACAGCTCCCAAGCACCTAGCCATGTCGAGGGAGTCCCCAACGATCCCCCAAGTGAAAAAAGGCAATTTTAATTTTTTCAAAAATTTCGCTGATTACGCTTACCGTACGCGTACGGTAAGAAATAATAAAAAAATATATATATATCCACATTCTCCCCACCCCGTGTGCAAAAGGTGCCCGAAGTGCACCTTTTGTGCATGGCTTAATAGAGCTAAACAAAACATATATTTTACCTGTCACAACGATGCTCATCATATGTCCTCCATGTGAGCACGGTGCGCGAAGCGCATCGTGCGTTCATGGCCCATCTAGCGTAACGTGGGCACCGCGTGCTCACGGAACGAACTGCGTTAAGTGGGCGCGCACGCCACAAATGGCGTAAAGTAACTTAGCATTTAAAAAACCGTACAAATTCACTGAAAAAACCATAGGTTTCACACACGTTATAGTTAGGAATTAGCATTTAAAAAACCTTGCAAATTCACTGAAAAAACCATAGGTTTCACACATGTTATAGTTAGCTGGACATTTTACTGATAAAAAACCAATGAAATTTCCCCGTTATAGTTACTGTAGGCAACTATAACTCACGCGACCGTAATCCTCTGCTGATGACATATGTGTCTTTATGAAAAAAAAATATTTGTAATATATGTATAGCTAAAATTTAATGGAAGAAGACATGGGCAAATAAGTGTCTAAATACAGTATTAGCATCAGCAGAGGATTGTGGTCGCGTGAGTTATAGTTGCCTGCACTAACTATAACGTGGAATTTCATTGGTTTTTTACGAGTGAAATGTACAGCTAACTATAACTTGTGTGAAACCTATGGTTTTTTCAGTGAATATATATATATATATATATTATCTACTGGCGGTCGCCAGTAGATAGTTATAGTTAGGACCGTGTTTCCATAGGAAATCCGCAACATTCTATTTGGAATAGCTTTGGCGCCGGTTGACGAATCCTCGCGACATTTTCAAAATGGGTGGGGCGCTCCGCTCCGCTCCTACCCTGAAAGTCTCGGGGGATTCGTCAAGCGGGGGCTGAGAAAAAAGGGGGGTCCCAATGCCATTTTCCATAGGGACCTTTATTCCAAGGTACAGCCCGAACGGCTGAACAGAATTACTTGAAATTTGGCAGAGAGGTAGTCCTCAGCTCAGGGATGTGCCTTTTGCATATATGGTGTCAATCTGTTCAGTAGTTCCTGAGAAAATCAAAAGTAAAATCACATACAGATCTGGGCAGAGCCTAACCACACATCTCATCCTGAGATCTGATTGGCAGTCAGCACTTCATCCAAGAAGTGTTGGCAGCCATCTTGGGACCAATATACATGATAGCACCTCATTAAAAAGCATTGCAGTTAATAGAAGGTTTTAAGACTTTAGTTACATTATAAATCATTTGTTGATGGTACCATACTCATTTTAGGAATTGTGGTATGTTCTAAGGTGATTTCACCATGTGAAAAAGCCTTCTGCTGGGATATCATGATTGAGAGAAAAATATTTTCTCATGCTTTTCCCGCAGAGGTTTGGAAGGTGATCTATAAGCTAAACTGAGAGCTTATTTTCTGTAAATTCACATTATCTTTCTCAGTCATGTGAGAATGAAGTCTGACATTCTCAGTAAAACATGTACATTCAACAAGGGCAGAGACTGTCAGTTGATTCCTTTGTGTTCTACTGCAGCTTCCCAGAGTGTTCCAAAGAACAACTAGAGCGCTAACAGTCCTTTTTATGATAAACGTATGGCACACCTGAAGCCATCTTGATTGGATTAAAGTGGTAACTCTTAAAACATTTAATTTAAAAAGGAACAAAATGAGGGGTTCATTTTTTACATAGAAAGTATGATTAGTGCTGCAGAAAGAAAAATTAGGGCACATTTTGAGTGACCTCTCAAATCCTCTTCTATTGCATTAAAAAATTCTGACATGCAGACTGAAACATGCACTTTCAATACCAGCAGCAGACTTCCCTGGTGAGCAGTAGCTTTACTACAGTGATCTAATGAGCAAAAAGAGTGCTAACATTCTAAATTTATGGCAAATGTGTGACACATCTGAATGCCTTCTTGATGGAATCAAAGTAAAAAACTGAAAGTATTTCCTACTGAGGAGACTGCAGTAAATGAGGAAATTAGGAAACTTCATAACAAATAAGTCTCCCAAGATGGCCACCAGAGACAAAAGAGCCCAAATATCACCCAAATGTAGCCCAAGTATAGCCCAATGACAGAATGTCCCAGAGTGTTCTTAAAAACAACTAGAGCGCTTACTGTCTTCATTATGACAAAAGTATGGCACATCTGAAGCCATCTTGATTGGAATAAACTGGTAACACAAAACATTTAATTTAAAAAGGAACACAATGAGGGGGTTCATTTTTCCATAGAAATTATGATTAATGCTGAAGAAAGAAAAATGAGGGCACATTTTGAGTGACTTCTCAAATCCTCTTCTATTTCATTAAAAAATTCTGACATGCAGACTGAAACATGCACTTTTAATACCAGGAGCAGACTTCCATGGTGAACACTAGTTTTACTACAGTGATCTAATGAGCAACTAGAGTGCTAACATTCAGAATTTATGGCAAATGTGTGACATATCTGAATACCTTCATGATGGAATCAAAGTAAAAAACTGAAAGCATTTCCTACTGAGGAGACTGCAGTACATGAGGAAATTAGGAAACTTCATAACAAATAAATCTCCCAAGATGGCCACCGGAGACAAAAGAGCCCAAATGTAGCCCAAAATCACCCAGATGTAGCCCAAATATAGCCCAATGACAGAATGTCCCAGAGTGTTCTTAAAAACAACTAGAGCGCTTACTGTCTTCATTATGACAAACGTATGGCACACCTGAAGCCATCTTGATTGGAATAAACTGGTAACACTTAAAACATTTAATTTAAAAAGGAACACGATGAGGGGGTTCATTTTGCCATAGAAATTATGATTAATGCTGAAGAAAGAAAATGAGGGCACATTTTGAGTGACTTCTCAAATCCTCTTCTATTTCATTAAAAAATTCTGACATGCAGACTGAAACATGCACTTTTAATACCAGGAGCAGACTTCCATGGTGAACAGTAGTTTTACTACAGTGATCTAATGAGCAACTAGAGTGCTAACATTCAGAATTTATGGCAAATGTGTGACAAATCGGAATACCTTCTTTATGGAATCAAAGTAAAAAACTGAAAGCATTTCCTACTGAGGAGACTGCAGTACATGAGGAAATTAGGAAACTTCATAACAAATAAATCTCCTAGGATGGCCACCGGAGACAAAAGAGCCCAAATGTAGCACAAAATCACCCAGATGTAGCCCAAATATAGCCCAATGACAGAAGTGTGCAAAACACTTATTATTTTGTGTTTTTGCAATTTTATATAGTGCAGACTTGTCAGGTATTGGAGTGCTTTACATGAGCATTGGTTACATCACACAAGAACAAATTCATTTTGGTTGTAGACATGGGGAGATTAAGTGATTTGACCAGAAAAACAGAATGTCGAGCTGAAGCAGAAACTCCAACCTGGTTCCCCAGTTGCAAAGTCTGCAGTTCTGGAAGTAACACCACATCCTCTCCCCTAAGTGCAAAATTTATTCAAGTGGTCAACTGGATAAAAAAACATAAAGATAACAAATAATTTTAAAGTGCTTTGTCGCTATTTGAAAGCTTAGAAAATATGTCCTTATTTTAGTCTTTTAGAGCACTAACCATAATTTTGATGCAAATAAGACCCTCTCATATATGTAATTTCTAAAGGAAATGCTCTAGGTATTACAGTTTTGATTACATCAAGATGACGTCAGGCGTTCCACACTTTTGTAATAAATATAGAATGTTAGCAATCTAGTTGTTCATTAGGATACGGTTGAGAGGCAGAGGCCAGGGGCACGGACTCTGAAAATTGAAGGCAGGTAGGAGGGTGCAAAGGCAACAATTTAACCACACTGAGCAGGCAGGAAGGGCCGTGGCAGCACAACAGACTATGGAGGGCAGTGGAAAGGGGGCAGGGGCAACAAACCAACAATACAGGACTTGCAAGAGAGGCTGTGGCAATGTAATAGACCATTGTGGGCAGAAGGAAGAGGCAATAGTAGTACAACCATACATGCCAACAGACCTGATTCAGCCAGGAAACGTCCAATGTTTTTAAGCTCAAATGGGCTTTATTTGATCTGTCTCCTGTCTACAATCTCCTCTTTTTCAAGGTAACTCAAAGGGGAAAATCAATACCCCAGTTTTTTTTCAAAATCTCCCTCTTACCAAGTTCAAAATGTTCGCAAGTATGGTACATTGGATCATGGAAGGAAATGGGGTAGGGACATGGACTTGGATAACAGAGGACAGGAGGGACATGGAGAGGTGCACCAAACTGACCCTGCAGGGCAGGCATCAGGGTTTGCAGCAGCACAATACACCACACAGGGCATGCGGGACGGGAGTGCAGCACAACAATCCATAAAAAGCAAGAGGGAGGGGACAGGACCATGCACATGGACAACAGAGAACAGAGGGGCAAGAGGCAATGGTAGCTAGCTGACCATAATGGACAGACAGGAGAGGAATCTGCAGCATAACAGACCATAAAGGGCAGGAGGGACGGATCAGGGGCATTACAATGGAACAGACAAGCCAGGAGGGAGGGAGTAGGGGTCTGCACATGTAAACAGAGGGCTGGGGGTAAGGGGGCAGGAGCAGCAAGATAACCATGGAGGTCAGGCAGGATGGGCACTAGAAGCAAGACACACCATGAAGAGCAACAGTGAGACTGTGATGGCATACACACAGACCATGGAAGGAAGGTGGGAGGGGGTCAGGGGCAGCTAACTGACCACACAGGGAAAGTGGGAGGGGCCATGGCAGCACAGAAGACCATGCATGGCAAGTGGGAGGGTTAGTGGCAGCACAATGGCTATGATGGGCAAGAAGGAGGGTGCAGGGGCATGCACAAAGGACGATGGAGGATAGAAGGGAGGGTCAGGACCTGTGCAAAGACAATAAAGTTCAGGGGAAGGGACCTCAAAACAGACCACACGGGGCAGGCAGGAGGAGCAGTTGCAGCACAACAGACTAGGGAGGGCAGAAGGGTGTGGCAGTACAATGGACCCTGTAGGACAGGAGGAAGAGGATAGGGGCATGGCATGTGGACAGGCAGGGTGGAGGTGGCAGGGACAGGTTACAGTCATCTGACAATGCTAGGCAGGTGGGAGGGGAGTGGCAGCTCAACAGAACACTCAGAGTAGATAGGAGTGGCAGGTCCATGGAACATGGTGGGCAAAAAGGATGGAGCACGGGCATGCACAAAGACATCGGAGGGCAGGGGGAAGGAGAATAGGGGCAGCAAGCTAAGCACAGATTTTAAGCAGGAGGTCAATGATGGGGCATAGAATTGGGCAATGGAGGGCAGGAGGAGTGGACTGGTACATCATACTAAATTGAGGGCAGTGGCAGCTCATCAGACCATGCATGGCAGGAGGGAGGAGGCTAGTCCATGGATTCACACAATAGAGGATAGGGAGGAGGGGGATGGGGCAGCAAGCTAACTATTCAGAGAAGGAGGGTATTAGGAACTTTATTGTTTTTAAAATGCGTGTCTGTGCGAACTACTTAAAATATGAACAAGTATGCAGCATAATCTCACTTTTATTCAGAAAGAAGAGGACGTTTGTGACTGTGACTCCAGGCTCACTTGGCAGAAACACCCCCTGACCCTCCACCCCCTATCGCAAAATGTAATGCCGGTGAAAAGGGTAGGTGCACACAGTTTTATATAGAACATAGTCCTGAGAGCACGATTGAAAATGAAAACTAGAGATAGTGTATGGTATAAACTATGCACCAAAAAGTGTGATATAAGATGAACTGGGCGTGATATAATATGCGATACATTGTGCGTAGTGACAGATTCATTGGAGAGCGCGAGATAGCACAGGCACTAGCGTGTGCTATGCGATATGCGCCTTGGAGTGTAATATGCACAGGGCAGTGTTGTGTAACCTAACTAGTGTCTAAAGTTGTAATATAAAATATGTGTTGGGGAGTGTAACGTTGCATATGCACTGTGACAAAGATATGGATCCCAGATTGTAATATGTATGGCATAGCGCTGTGCGTTATAACATAGGCATCGAGGAAGGCACGTTAGATGGGGCAATATAACCTGTGCGAAGACAAGTGTGGCATGACATATTCACGGGGTGGTGTTACAGTGCACATGGGCTAGAGAGTGTCATAGCATATGCACTAGCTAGTGGAATACAACACAGAGGTGTGTGGCACTCGGCAGGCAATGGTGGGTGTAACACAGCATTGGGCTCTGCCAGGAGCGCGCTGTGACTCTCAAGTGATGTTCGCCCCCTTTCCAGAGAGTAAAATAAAAAGTATTACACATCCGGCAGTGGATGTGTGTTTTATTAACCGTGAGGGGGGTTTCTTGCATAGTTTTGGTCGAATGTTTGTCGAATCCCCTTTGAATGGCTTGGTGTGCGTGTGTATTAAATGTGCCCGTCAATAGCTACCCATGTTTGTATAAAAAAACGACAAGGGTGTCTACCGGGATTAGGCACGGTAGGGCATCAGACATGTCAGAGCTTCACTATTGGTGTAAATGCATTCCACGTGGATTCATTGTGTGCATAGTCGCCTTTTAATGAATATCACGCAAATCGTCATGTGATAGGTACGTACGGTTTGTCCAGCATGTCCTAGGTGTGTCTATAAATATATATTTTTTAAAAATAATAAAAAACAGTGGCTGCCCTGGGGATTGGGGTCCTTGGGGCCGATTAAGGCCTTGGGAGGGGGGCCACGCGGCGCCCTTCCAAATTTTTTTTCTCAAAAAAGTATAATTAGGAGACAGGCCCTGGGGGATGGGGTCATCAGGGCCAATAAATTAGAATAAGAAGGGGAACCACACAGCCCCCCTAAATAAAAGACTGGCATCGTGCCGGAGGCCACGCCCCCTCCTTGCAGCACTCTGCAAACGCGCCCCCTGGCGAGTTGTAAGTTGGGGAATTAATTCCTCTTCAATACTGAGGGTCCCTGAGGGCCAACTAGCCCAACAGGCATCTCCAGTATGCACCGGGGAGCTGTGCTGCAGACAGGTGTTCTGAGGCCAAGCCCCTTTTTACAACTCTCTGCAACGCAGCTCTGTGGCACTTACTGGAGGTACCTAGTGGTCTAGTTTGACCCCATGGACCCTTAGGATTCAAGGGGACTTAATCCCTCAACTTAGATCAGCCACAGGGCGCGTTTACACAGTGGTGAAGGGAGGGGACGGGGCCTGAGGTGACGTGTGCAAACACGCACTATGGCACGTTTTAAATTGGGGATATAATTTCCCTTCAATCCTGAGGGCCCCTGGGGGCTAACTAGCCCACCAAGTGCTTCCATTAAGCGCCAATGAGCTGCATTGCAGAGAGGTGGTCCAGGCCGTGCCACTTTTTACACCTCTCTGCAACGCAGCTCTGTGGCACTTACTGGAGGTACCTAGTGTGCTAGTTGGACCCTAGGGACCCTCAGGATTCAAATGAACTTAATCTCCCAACTAAAAACGGACACAGGGCGTGTTTACACAGTGGTGAAGGGAGGGGACGGGGCCTGAGTTAACTTGTGCAAAAACGCCCTGTGGCCCGTTTTAAGAGGTAGTTTTAATCCCCCTGCCCTATTATATACTAGGGGCTTACAGAGGAGGTCATGCTAATCACAGGGGGACCCCAACGCATAATGTTCCCTAGTGTATGTAGGTGTTTTCACTGTATTCTAAGTGTCTTTTAACATAGCACTGGCTCTAGGACTGGTTAGTCAGACTCAGTTACCACCAGTATCCGTCTGAAAAAGTTGAGGGTACAGGATGATTTTGCAACAAGGCTTCTTTCTGCTCTTCTTTTTGTTCTTTCTGCACGTTATCCTTCTTCCTGCACTTTTCTTCGTCTTTGAGGACTTCTTTTGCTTCTTTCTGCACTTCTTTTTTATCTTTCTGTGCATTTTTTCTTCTTTCTTCACATGTCCTATCTCTGTAGGCATAGTTAGAAATTAGCATTTAAAAAACCTTTGAAATTCACAGAAAAAAACATAGGTTTCAGGCACGTTATAGTTAGGAATTAGCATTTAAAAAACCTCAGAAATTCACTGAAAAAACCATAGGTTTCAGGGGCGTTATAGTTAGCTGGACTTTTCACTTGTACAAAACCATTGAAATTCCCCCGTTATAGTTATTTCAGCTAACTATAACTCGCGCGCCCGCAATGCACTGCTGATGACGTCACATATTTCATCACTCATGACATGGTCAGTGACATCACTCATGACATCACTGATGACATCTCGAATGACATCACTGATGACATCACTGATGACATCATCCTTGTGATAGAGTGGCGGACCTCCTCTCACCCTAATATAACCTTTGATACACACATTCAAAAATAGAGACTAAAATTTTCAAAACAATGGACATACCAATACCAGTTACAACAACCTCTTCAGTAATTCTAAGATCCACATCCACATCCACTCATTCACCAACAGTCCTATACAGTCACTCATACATGTACTCACTGATCATATGTACTCATACACCTATACATCATGTTACACAATGCCACTCATCCATAGAGTTACTCACACACATAGTCACTCATGCTAATAAAGAATCAAACATACATTTACTTGCATATACAGTTATACACACACCACCACACTTACTTCTACAGAAACTTACACATACTTAGTCTTTTAAACAATCACTTATAGAAACACATACTTATTCATACAGGAACTCTTTCAATCTCTCACTCTCACATATAATCACTTATATACACCAATAGTCACATATACTAGTTTAAAACATATGTAGTTACTCATAAAGACACTATTGAGACAGTCATTCACTCACTAACACACCCATACACACACTCATCCACCCATACAGTCCTGCACACATGCTGTCTTCAACACATACAAACAGTGAGTCACTCATTCATGCACCTATGCACTACGTAATACCCCCACCGAACCATGCATACACTCAGACTGATACTCAAAAAACCAACTAATAACCTATATAGACACCCATGTACCTACTCACCAACCCATGCAGCCACTTATACACAAAGTGAGAGACTGATACAGATATTTACATATTTAAACATTACTCACTAAGCCATGTATTCACTATGATACACTTAATCAGTCAGTTACACAATCAATTTTTCAAAAACAAATCATCCATTTAGACACTTATATACCCATTTATTCTTCCATCGACCTTGAGATATACATATATAAAACATATTTAATTTTCAGAAAAACACACATTCACTGGATGATGTCATCAGCGATGTCATTTGAGATGTCATCAGTGATGTCATGAGTGATGTCACTGACCATGTCATGAGTGATGTAATATGCGACGTCATCAGCAGAGCATTGCGGGCGCGCGAGTTATAGTTAGCTGAACTAACTATAACGGGGGAATTTCAATGGTTTTGTACAAGTGAAAAGTCCAGCTAACTATAACGCCCCTGTAACCTATGTTTTTTTCAGTGATATATATATATATATATATATATATATATATATATATATATATATATATATATATATTACCTACTGGCGGACGCCAGTAGGTAGTTATAGTTAGGGCCTAGTTACTATGGGAAAATAGCAACAATCTATTCGCAATAACTTTGGCGCCGATTGATTAATCTTCGTGAAATTTTCAAAACTAATTCTTTGTTGAGATCAGTTCCTATGTTGAAAGTTTGGCGGTGATTCGTCAAGGGGGGGCGAGAAAAAAGGGGGGTCCCAAAACGTGTTTTTTCAATGTTAATTTCCATAGGACTCTTTAGACAAGGCTACAGATCGAACAGGTGAATGGAATTACCCCAAATTTGGCAGGGAGAAAGGTCTTGGTCTAGAAAGCACGCTTTTGTTTATTTGGTGTAAATCCATTCAGTAGTTTTTGAGAAATATCGAAATTTACAGATATCGATATTTGGGAATTCTGCCATCTGATTGGCTGAGGCGTTACGAGCACAAGCTTGCTGCTGATTGGCTGCGAGCGCTGAAAGCGTTTGCAACTAGGAAGTGTTGGCCGCCATTTTGTGATTCCGTTGAAACGAGTAAGGGGGAAAAAGGCTAAAAATGTGGGAAAGAGGAGGGTAGGAGCACTGTAACCTTTGTGGGGTGTTTAGGGTGTGCTATAGAGGGGTTGCGACGTGAACTAATCATACCTACCGGTGTGAAAGTTCTAAGCTACGAAAATTAAGTGAGGTATTGGCTAGTGTGTGATGTTTCTAAGGTGAGCTTGTGCGTGACTCGAGGATTAAAGCGTGAGCCCACACTGTGTGTTTTATGCTGTGAAGTGATGTGCCCTGGACGCTGCAGTACAGTTGTGGAAGTAGTGTCAGCATGTGTTTATACCTACTAGGATGAACTACTGACCCGTAGTGGTGTGAAAGTCCTGGGCACGGAAAATATGTGAGGTATTGTCTAGAGTCTCATGGAAGGAGGAAGTGTCGGCCGCCATTTTGTTATTCCGTTGAAGCAAGTAAGGGGAAAAAAGGGTGAAAAAAGTGGTAAATAGGAGGGTAGGAGCACTGTACCCTCTGTGGGATGTTTAGGGTGTGCTATAGAGGGTGTGCAAAGTGAACTAATCATACCTACCGGTGTGAAAGTGCTAGGCTATGAAAATTAAGTGAGGTATTGCCTAGAATGTGATGCTGCTAAGGTGAGCTGCTGCCGGAGTCGGGGATGAAAGCGTGAGCCCAATCTGTGTGTCATATGCTGTGAAGTCATGTGCTCTTGCCGCAGTGCCACATCTGTGCAAGTAGTGTCAGCATGTAGCTATAGCTACTTGGAGGAACTTTTGTTTCGAACATTGTAACTTGTGTATGGTGCTTAGGGGATGTTATATAGGGAGTGCAAAGGTAAATTTGTGTGTATGAAATGAATTTGGTATTTGGAAAGTGGAAAGCACTGACTCCTACGGGTCTGATGGCGCTGGGGGCGTAAGGTGAGGTGCTGCTGGAGTTGGGAATGAAGCTGATGAACTACTGACCCCTATTGTGAACTTTTAACGTGAGACTGTTGAGTCTCGGAAGAATGATATAAAAAAAAATGCATGGGACTCATTATAAAAGACTGTTGAGTCTCCGAAGAATGATATAAAAAAAAATGCATGGGACTCTTTATATGACAAGGCTACCCTGAGGGACAGTTCCAAATTCTGGGAAATCATCAATTCTCCACTTTTTAATGATAAGGAAAATACCCCGCTAGAACTAAACATATTAGAACGAGAATGGCTAGACCATTTCGAGAAAATTCATGGCAGTAACCTCCCGGTAGATGTTTTTGTTCCTATAGTGAGCGAGCAATTGGACTCTCCATTGAGATTTACAATCAAAGAAGTACAAAAGGCCATAGAGGACACGGTTGGTCATAAGGCCCCTGGCCCTGATGGGGTGCCAGCTGACATGTTTAAAGCACACCCTAAAATATGGTCAATAGTTCTCACTAATGTTTTTAATATAGCCTGTACTGATAATAGCAGATTGCCTATATCTTGGTCACGGGCTATTATAGTCCCGATTTTTAAGAAGGGTCAGAGGGGGGACCCAAGATGCTATCGGCCTATATCATTACTGGATTCGTCATTTAAAATACTAGGGAAGGTTATTCTGGCTAAGATCTCTACATGGGCATCTAACAACGACATCTTGTGTAATGCACAGTATGGTTTTAGAACCGGACGAGGCACCGAAGATCAGTGCCTCAATTTACATCTAATAGTCAGCAAATATACTGTCGTAACAAAAGGGGCAATCTACCTGGCTTTTATGGACTTGTCCACAGCTTTTGACCTAGTTAATAGGTCAAAGCTGTGGACAATGCTCCTGGAGCTGGGTTTAGATCGGGCCCTGGTGAACTTCCTGGCAGAGCTCTATAGAGATCTGACAGTGGTCATTCGTATGACACAAGATGGGAAGTGTACCGCTGGTCTTAAGTCCGGCAGGGGAGTGCGCCAGGGGTGCATCCTGGCCCCAATGCTATTTTCTCTATACATAAACTCACTGGGTCCTACCTTGGCGGCAGCATCCGTTGATGTCCCGCGCATGGGGGGAACCCCAGTGCCTGTTTTATTATACGCTGATGACACAGTGCTACTGTCAAGGACCCCTGTGGGTTTACAACATCTACTAACTTCCTTTGGGGACTTTATGCGAAATATGGACCTTGTGACAAATGTAGAGTAATCGCATGTTATGGCCATAGGGAAAGGTAGGAACAACATGAAAACTCTCTCTTGTAATGGCTCAGTAATAACGAGAGTGAAAGTGTTCACCTATCTTGGCGTAGTGTTTGACGACACAGGGTCCTTGGCACCCCAAGTCACTAATAAAGTAGTAGCCGTGAAAAGATCATCGGCGGCTATATTAGGCTTCGCGAAAAGATTGGGTGGCAAACCAGCTGAGGCCATATTGACGATTTATAGATCAAAAACTCTAGCCATAGCAAGGTATGGGGCAGCAATCTGGGGCTATAAAGATCTAGCCCCGATACAGAGAGAAGAAAATAAATTTCTGCGATCTCTCCTGGGTCTCCCCCAATCCACATCATCCTTTGCAGCTCACTTGGAGCTAGGGTTAGGGTACATTACAGACATGTTAAATATGGCGCCGCTTTTATTATGGATCAGAACTTGGCTGAACCCTACCCTTACACTAAACCACAAGATTATTAGTGATTGTATGGGGCGTGACAGAGTGGCTGATATTCAGTGGTTGACATTTATTAAAACATCAGCAGTACATCTGGGTCACCCTGAACTATATTTGAAACCGGAAAACCTGACCAAGGAAGATATATTAGTTGGGTAAAAACTCATTTTTATAAAATTGCGAGAATTAGAACGAGAAGCAAAGGAAATTATTAAGCCAAAAGTAAGGTCACACTATTTGTTGATCTTGTCATTGTCAATTCAACCTTACTTGATTACTGTTACCAGATCCTATCATCGGTGGCTTTTAACAAAATTTAGATTTAATCAGGCACATTTTCTGTTGGGTAGTTACGGTAAATGGTGCACCCCAAAGGAGAACATGCCATGTGAATGTGACAATTTTTCTAATCAGGATCAGATACATTTTGTGTTTTTCTATTCTTTCTTTCTGGAAAGCAGGAAAAAGTTCATTAAACCACTGTTAAGGGAAAAGGGGTTTGTACAGTTTAAACCCGCACTGTATTATCTACAACTAATGGAGACCCCTTTAGTGATGTTTGGTGTAGCCAATTTTTTGATTGCATCAATCCACGCTAGAGGGAAGAGACTCCGGATGAATGCAGGAGCTGTCACTGCAAATGTTCATTTTAGTTCAAATAATATAACATAAATCAACTTCCATGTAATATATGAAATATCACTGTTATGAACCATGAAATATCTGCTACCATACATTTTTTGTGTATATTTGTGTTGATCCATATGTATATGCCACTGACTTTTTAAATACTTAAAAATAAAAAATAAAAAATAAAAAATGTATTTGTATGATATGTTCTGGAATTTTTTAACATTATGTATTTGTATAGTATACTTTTATGATTTTTAAATAATCGAATAAAGTGTTTTGACTTGGCCTTTGAATGTTCGATAAAATGTTGCAAAAGTATATCGTTCGGTTAAAAAAAAATGATGAACTTTTAACCTGCAGGTGTCGTAGAAGTTTCCAGAAAGTGTGGTGATAAAATAGGTTGAACTTGTGACCTGTATGTGGCGCGTAATAATAAGTAGCTTTTCGGAAGGAAAATTCAAATTTAACCAATGGAGGTAAGTTTTGGAACGTCGTTGAAGGAATGAAGTATTCTGATTTGTTCTTTACATGTATTTATGTGTGAAGTGACAGAAAAATTGTGTCATTCCTGGTTTCATTCTTGATGAAGTCGGAGCTTTACATGTACTATGTGAGAAAGAGAGAATTGTATGTGTGTGTCATTTGAAATCTGGATAACAACTACAATGTGAGTTAGAAATGAAAAAGGTGTGTTATGTGTTTTATAGTATTGATTAAGTATTTGAGGTGATGTTTTTAATTTTGAAAGTATTTTTTATTTCAAAGTAATATAGTGTTAGCAAAGTGTGGTGTTTGATATTGGTTATGAAATATGCATATAATTTGAGCTGTTGTTATACAAGTATTTTATATATGTTTAGGAATTTTTCACAGAGAAGAAGTGCAGTTTGTCATCTTTATAGGACTGTATTGTTTTGAAAATGAGGTACAGCATTAATTTGAGTTTGTAATGTATTTGGGGAGATAAAGAAAGTGTTGAACATTTGCAACTGATACTTTTTGTGGAAATAGTGGGGTGACGTGGTGGTGGTAGGAGACATATGTGTTATTAAATTAAAAGTGATAAAACGAAATGCAGAAATGTTATGTGGGCAGGTAGTGGTCTTAGATTTGACACTGAGAGGTAGGTTTGAATGTTAGTCAGGGTAGGTTCTTGTACAGTGGGGCCGTGTACAGTGTGTGGAGATTACATGGAGAGGAGATGGAGATAGGAAAAGTGATATGTTCCTTTTATATGTACGCATAGTTTGAATCATGTGATCCTAAGTTGAGATAAATATGAATATGGTTTCTGGTTTGCATTTGGGTATAGTGAATACTTTTTGTAGTTTCTGACCAGTGAATAATAAAATGGTAGATATACTAAAATATATGGTCGTAAACGTATTAATTATTGTCTGTTCTTATGGAATAGAAGTAGTTCGGGAGTGCTTCTTTAGAAGAGATGTTTTATAAATGTGTGAGAGATAAAAAAATGTAAATATGCGGTATATTTTCTGTATGACTTTGTTGACATTAGAGAACTACATGTGATTATAAGTGATACTATTTGTCAGGCTGTGTCGCTGTGGCGGATATATGTAGGTGTTGAAGTGGTTCGTGTTTTACTGATGGTGAGCTTCACTATCCCTTTTGAGACACTCGTCAATTTATTCATTCCATTTAATATCTTTAATAGAGCTACTGTAGGGGTACTGTATATCAAAAGTTTGGGAATTAGAACTTTGTTTACTCTCCCCATGCTCTGCTATACACTAACCCTGGGTGTAGTATGCGTAGTAGCACTACATGTAGCTACGCGAAGTACACTTTGAATTAAGCTCAGCAACTCCTCAAACTGCGTAGTGCGTAGCTGATAGCACTGTGTGCTTGTCTGCTCTGAACAATAATTGCAAACAGCTTCTTGCACAGTGCAAGTCATGATAAAATAAGTATTTCTGTCTTTATATGCTAAAATGCATATAGTCATTTCACAAAAGTGAAAATGATAAATTAGCAAGCAGTGAGAGAGGTAATGATTTTGGGTTCCTCGCTAACATAGGGGTAGAACCAAGCAGATGCCTTGAAAACAAAAAGCACATCTTCTTGAACGGTGCGGTGGTGGTCCCATCCTCTTAGGACCACACCAAGCACTGTTATTGGCAAACATACAATCCCAACCAAAGGCCCTGCAAAGCATTATGGGATGAGATTAGCAGTGGGCAGTGAATATTATAGGGGCAGATTTGTGAGCCCCTTGCGCCACTTTTGCGTCACTTTTCCCATGTTAAATGTGACGCAAAAGTGGCGCAAGGGGCTCATAAATCTGCCCCATAGTGTCCAATATCAAAATAATTCTGCAAAGAGCTGCAGTTCAACTAGTCGTTACTAGATGTCCCTCATGAGTCAAATGCAAAAGCATTGAAATTATTATTACATCAAGCTGCAGTTCTACTCATCGTTACTAGATGTCCCTCACAAGTCAAATGCAAAAGCTTCATGAAAGGGTTTCAATGCGCCAGCGAAGTCCTCTGTTTATCGCCGTCGTAGCGACGTATTAACAAGGTGCTGCTAGCCAGCGATAACAATCAGTTCCGGCGCTTAGGGATGGCAATAAAATCTTAGCGCCGGCAATAAAAAAACGCACGCTAAGCCGCGAAACGTAGAGATAAGCAATTTATCTAAAAAATCAGCCTGACAATTGACAACAGGCCTGCATTTTGCACGCAGCAAGCGGGAAAATGCACTATCAAAGCAGGGAAAAAGATGGATTCCAGTGACCAGAGAGCAGACCAGACCAGAGACATGGAGGAAGCAGGACCAAGCGCAGAGACCGCAGCGAACCCCACAGACAGCCAGGAGGAGCAGGGAGCGATCCAGGGGAAGGAAAAGAGGAGGAGGAACCCCAGGTTCAGCCACCAGGAGAATCAGGTCCTGTATAGCCTGGTGGCTGAACACCAGCAGGAGCTGTTCATAAGGAAGACAGTACCATTGTCCAGAAAGCAACACATCTGGGAGGAGATCACAGCTAAGGTCAATGCTGTGGGAGAGAGGAAGAGGAGGACCATGGAGGAGGTAAAAAAACACTGGAAAGACAGCAAGAAGAACACCAAGGAGAAGATGGCCACCAACCAGAGGGCAGCCATGGCCACCGGAGGTTGTAGCCCCATGCTGCAGCTGGAGCTGGATGAGCAGGAGGAACTGGTGGTCAGTCATCACTGAGGAGACGGTGGTTGGGGTTCCGGGTCGGGACACCGCTGCCGGTCAACAGACACAACCACAGGGTGAGTCCAAACTATGGAGTGGGTGGACGGAGGTGGATGGCCACAATGGCACACATGTATAATAAATAGTATTGCATACCCACAATTATTGTGGTTCAGGTCCCAGATAGCCCTGTGCATGGTGTCATGGACACACATAAACATTGCTAGACACACTTTGACGGACACACTGACATCGAAATGTGCACTGAAACCTCAGAAAAACACAGTGTAGCTACATCATCAGACCACAAAATAAGTGCCACATCACATACCAAAAGGCCACATCACGTAGAGACGCACAATGCTTACAAAATGCACACCTTGCACCATCACAACCTATATCCAAATCATCTCCACAAGGCCGCAACTCACAGGTGCCAAAATGAGTATGCAGTGTGAATGTGACTGATCACGTGCACGTGTAAGCATGCCAACAGCAAGAACAGCACACCTGCAAAATAGCACATGTGGCTGACTTGAGTGCAAGGATGTGCGTGGCCAACAAGGGTGACTTGGAGGGCCACACACAACCTTGCACACAAGCCAGACACATGTGCAATGTTGCAGGTGTGCTGAGCCTGTCGCTGGCATGCTTACTCGTGCACGGGACCAGTCACATTCACACTGCATACTCATTTTGGCACATGGGAGTTGCGGACTTCAGAAGAAGATTTGGATAAGTGTGGTGATGAGGCAAGGGGGACATTGTGACAACCGCATGCCTGTACTACAAAAGTGCCCCTTGCCTGTACATGCTATGCAGCACTGTGTACAGCAAGATGAGAAAGTAATGAGTCACTCCGCATACAGACAACACATGCAATGTCACACCAAAAATACGGATTATGGTGCATATTACCAAGGACGGCGTTAAAATAATAGCTGCTTGAGCGGCAGAAAACTGCCACTAAAGTGGCGATAATGGCCCTGAAAAAATGCCCTGGAGAATTCCAATACAAGCCCATGGTCACACCAGAACATGGACTTCTATTGGAATTTCCTAGGGCATATTATCAAGGCCATGATCGCCGCTTAAGCGGCAGTTCTCTGCAGCTCAAGTGCCAATAATCTGGAATGCTGTCCCTGATAATTTGGCCCTTAGTTGTGTGCTCACAAGTGCAAAATGCAATGTGGGGCGCACCATGAAAGCCATTCAGTCATCCAAAGGCAACTCACCTGCATGCACACATATCCCTGTCCATAATACACACCACCCTCTCCCGCCCCACGTCAACGCATGGCATGTACTATTTTCACTGGCAAAATTTAAAAATCCTCAAGTCTGCGTAAGCTAGATCTTCAGATCTAACAATTGTGCAAACCTAGGGACATATTACCAAGATCAGCGTTAAAATCATTGCTGCCTTAGTGGCAGGAAACTGCCACTAAAGTTGTGGCAATGGGCTTGATAATATGCCCCAGGGAATTTTCAGAGAAGGCCATGTTCACACCAGAACATGGACTCCTATGGGAATTCACAAGGGCCGATCATCAAGCCCAACACCACCGCTATAGTGGCTGTTACCTGCCGCTAAAGCCACAATCATATTAACGCTGATCCTGATAATATGGCCCCTAGTCCATCTCCACTCACTATGGTGTTCATGTTTCTGAGCATAGGATCCTTGGCTTGTTACAATGACATGTCTCCTCTACTACCTTCAATATTAAGAACCATGTAAAAAGGGGCATACAAAACAATTAACAACACAGGCCATATAAACCAACATCACCAGCAGTAATCCATACGAAAGTCTATTCCACAATCCCTCAAGGCATGTCACTACCCATGTTGCTCTGTACTCCTTGATAGCCTTACCAGTGTGTAATCTGTGGTAATCTGTGTTATCCAGAAGCTAAACACCAAAAACACAATATACAGGCTGCCGCTTGAGATTCACCCATCATGCATGTCTACAATGGTGTGGAATGGTCACATCTACGTGCTATAAAGGCACTAGCCTGGTACCAGCTCACCTGGCTCAGTGTTGACATTACACTCGCTGTCTTCTTCCACAAATGGGCCACATAAATGGTCACATGCCCTAGCCGCATCAAGTGATCCCTTGCCCACTGTACCCTTGACCAGTAGTAGCCTAACTATCCCATCACACTCTGCCCATTTGGTGAACTCGCACTCCCATTGATCTAAACTCGTGGCCCCACTTGCCTTCCAGTGCATCGTAATATCCCCTCATGGCCAATAATAATACCCTATCCATAAACTTGCGGCAAGCACACGTTGAGCCGTGTGTGGGAAGCAATGTAGGATACAAGCCCCCTACGCCAGATCAACCTCCTTGTCTGTCAACACCTTCAATACTGTCATCAGTATGGTCCAATAAGTTGCCTAAAGTGGTCACCCCCAAATCATGTGAGGAAAGTTTGCCCCCTCTCCCTGAACCCTTGTGCATGCCTATGAGTCAGTGTTGAAACATGCATTGACTTTCTGCCGGTGTGAGGTAAGGCAATATAAAACATTTTAAATAAGCCTTTGGAAGCGGGTGTGCCTGCTGCACCTCCATGCTAACTCTACAATCTCTGCACAAGCCCTTTCTGGGATCTCTCGAACTACATCTACCTCCCATTTCAATTCAGTTTGTCCAAAGGGGGCAGCTCCACGAGACCCATGCGCATGTACAGGCATGTGACTGCCTTAAACTTTACAGCTGCTGTCAATATGTATTGGCACCCTACAGTAAGCTCAGGTCATGCTTGGTCCCCTTTACAATGCACACAAATATCCGCTGTGATTGCTGCATGGAATATGTAGTCCCCCCTTTGAAAATAAAACCGCTCATGCAGAGTCTAGAATGTTTGCGCCTAGTATGATGCACAATACGGCCCAACACTGCCACACACACTCCACATGTGGGACAAAATCTGTGGGTAATGGATGTGGACACTGTCTGCTCAGATAGCAACAACATTTGCCATACATGCTGCACCATACTCTGAAAGTGTAATCCAAAAGAAGTGCAGGATGCAAGATTAAACATGACAGACGCAATGCACACAACACAAATTGCAAGGAGCCAAAGCAACTTAGAGGCACATGTGTCCTACACAGTGCAGCTTTGTAGAAACAACACGGCACATATAATCAAAGAAGTTCTGAAAATTATCGCCACTTCAGCGGCCTGAAACAGACACCAGAGTGGTGCTAATGTGCCTGATAACATGCAGCCGAGAATTCAAATCAAAGCCTATGTTCACACCAGAACATGTGCTTCTCCTGGAATTATATGTGGCACATTTCCAAGGACATCTTTGCCGCTTGTAGCTGAAGTCTCCTGCTGCTAAAGCGCAGATAACACCATGGACGTCCATGATAACATGCCCCCAAGTAGGCAATGTGCCAATAGTGGGCACTCATCACACATCACCAATAGCACACTAAACACATGCACATGTGCAAGCCCCTGCAAAGCTGCAACTCCTTGACCCACACTGATAAGGCATGTGATAGGGCATGATGGATAGCATGCCTGCAGGTCAAAGAGATTCACATGGTGCAGGAGACCTCACTGATGTTGCGGAGTGCAGAACTCATCCTCAAGGGAGCATGTCACACCCTGGCACAAACTTATATACACACAACCCCTGATGTGAACAAGACACTTGATGACCTACTATGCACAAGTGTCACTACTCTGACAAGGATACACCATCCACACAGATTTGCACATGTCTGCATTGTCCATATACAGAAGTCAAAGGCCCATTTCATGAAAGGGACAAGGGGCAGCTAAACAAAGGCAGCAAGTGCCACATCACACAATGCAGTGTACACACATACTAATCGGAGTACATCAACATTGCCTAATAGGTGTGGTGGACTGCATCAGTCACATAACACAAACCAAGACACAACAGGTAGCATTTGTGTGTAGACACTGTCAAGACACATTTCTCACCTAGGCAACTTGTGATATTACAACGTACAAGTACACACACACATCTGTGATGTCTCTGAAATAATCCCCATCCAGTAACTAGCATGCATATTGTACAAAAGATTTATCATATACAGTCTCCCTCAGTCTGATTGGTAAGTCAAATAATGCATGCCCATACATGGATACCACTGTTAAACTGTATCTCCCATGAACATTTCAGAGGGAGCGACAACACCTCCTGGACAGCGGGATGACCCACTCCACCACGATGACTTGTCCCAAACACCAACTATCAATATGGACGAGTTTGAGCGTCTCCTCGATTCCTTCGCAACACTAACTCCAGTCGCAGGGCTACCCACCAGCATTGCGCCCAGTCCACCCCCTGCAAAAACCACCCAGCAGCAAGCACCTCCAACCACAGCTGCCTCCCAGGACCCAGCCAGCACATATGTGGCCTTTCAAACCATGGTGCTGGAGGTCCAATGGGAGACACAGGACTTTGTGCGGGTGGGCTTGGAGAGCCTGGCAGTCAACTTTGTGGAGCTCAGGAGGTTTCTGAATCACCTTAAAAACAACTTTGCAAGGCTGCCAAACATCCACACCTCCCTCAATCACATCCAACGCTCCCTGGATGACATTGCTGTGGTCCTGATCTGGAGAGTGGACACACCGTCCCGGCAGGATAGCTCCAGCAGTGTCTCTGCTGCATTATCCCGACTGGCAGGGGTAATGGAGTCCAGGGATCGGATGGACCTCCAACAGATGTCTGCCACGGCTCAACACCAGTGCAATCTGGAACAGATATGGCAGGCCATGCTTCTCCACATGCCAGCTTTACCTCCCCACGGTCTTGTGACATCTGCTGCTTGCGCATCCACATCCTCAGCTCTGCACCGTGATGTGTCTGTGCCTCACAGTGCTGCTCCCACCATACCACCGCTCACATGTGAGACACACGACACATCATCGGACGAATCTGAGGATGAAACTGCCACCATGGTGATGCGCAAGTTCAGCTAGCAGTGATGTACAAAGGCCTGTCGGTTTGTACACAACAACATTTCACTGCCCTTCCTCTCCCACTGTCTGCTGACAGCCATCACCACCCAGCGTGGACCCACACATTGACCCACAGCAGATCTCCTCTTGTTCATTGACAATGGCACTGGCACAGCTAAATCCGCCTCCTCCCCTCGCTCTGTCGCTCGCAATGGACTGCCAATCCCATGTCCTATGGTCAAGTTCTGGTCAATGCCAAACCACTTTTTTTGTAAATAAATGCACTTTAATCACACAGGTGCGTGTGTTCATGAACAATCAAGTATTTAACTTAGGTAATAAGTAAGGGGCAGTGAATTCACAAGAAGGTCCAGCAAGGCAAAATCAATCAATGTACATGTGTCACCTGACACGGATAGGCAGTGAGATGGCCGTGTATGTGCAAAATCAATCTAGACAATTTTCCTATGATATCTTTAAAGTGCACCACTAACCCCTGAGTGTCTCAAGGAGCGGGGGTGGGTGGGAGTCTGCCACTGCTTGCAAAACCCATTATTGAGGAGTCACATTAATGTCAGCATGTGCTGTGCCTGCTGCAGGAGGGTGGGGAGAGTGTTCCAGTTATTTGCATTGAGGTGGCATACTGAACTCCTGCAGGAGTTAGCTGTCTAGATGCAGGGGCCTGAGGCAATTGCAATGTCAGCGTAGCTGACCTGCTGGATTGGGCTGCAGAAGCTGAGTCGTCTGTTGAGGTATGCATGTCCGGTGTTGTGGAGTGGCTTGTGTGCGTGGTTCTTGTGCATTGGGGTGAGACACTTGTTGGCGGTGAGCCAGTGCAGGTCTCACAGGTGGGGTGTGATGTGCTGTCGTCGAGGGATGTTGAAGACCAGGTGTGCAGAGGCGTCTTTAATGCGTCTAGTTGTTATTAGAGTTTGGTCGAGGCTCCTGCATAGAGGATGTTACTGTATTCCAACTTGTTGCTGCTGAGTGCCTGTGTGACTGTACTCCATGTCTTGGTGGTAATCCACCTGTTGAACTTGACAAGCATCTGGAGGGTGATGAAGCAGGAGAACAAGATGTTGTTTCACTGCTTTGGCATGGAGAGAGTAGAGTTGATGTTGAACCCCATGGTGCATGCATGGGTGGTTGTTGCTGGATCTGTTCCCAGGGCTGCCGCACACCAGGAGGTGCCTCATGCGTAGGGGGTGGAGTTGAGGATGAGCATTTCTGTCTTGTCTGATGTACATCTCCTGTTGGCAGTCCTTTGTCCACTCAGCAACGTCTTACAGTCCTACATGGTGTATGGTTGTGTAAGTGAGGGTGGCCATGGTGAGGGAGAAGATCAGCTGGCTGATGTTCTCGTAGGAGATGATGTTGAGGTTGGGCAGTTGGGTAACATGTGCAAGTGTTGACATGTACATGTATAGCAATGTTGTGTGAGGGATGAGCCCTGGGGTAATCCGCTGAAGATTACTGTGGACTCTGAGCAGGAAGGGTGGAGGAGGGTGGACTGGGTTTTGCCGTAGAGGAAGGAGTCTTTCCAGTCATGAGCCTTGTCTCGGATCTCGTTGTCGTGTATGCGTGTGCATAGTGTGCAGTGCAAGACAGTGTTGAAGTCAAATCACAGATACTGGTCAATGAGTGCTGCTCTTTCACTGTTGTCCATCTGTGGCATTATGTCGTTGGCGGCGGAGATGTGTCCAGTTTGCTGCAGGAGTTGCTGCTGATGCGCAAATGGGACAGATCCTGGATGCTGTTCCCATTGAGTTAGTGGGTCAGGCGGTCCTTGGGGTCAGTCATTTGTTTGTGGAGTAAGGGGTTGATATAGGCGTGCTTCCAGCGCGACGTCAATGTTGAATTTACGAGGGAGATGTTGATGCTCATTTGGAAATGGGGTGCAATGGTGGGGCTGGCTTTGGAGCACATGTGGTCTGGGCATGTGCCTGACATAGATCCGTAGTGGATGTAGGACCAGATGTGCATTGTGTTTGTGTTGTTTACGTTGGTCCAGGAGAGCAGGGGCTTGCCGTGTATGGGATCCGTGGTGATGGAGGCCTCAGTGCTAGTCGTGGCAGTCGTGGCGTTGTAGCTGTCATGGATGGCTGCACCCTTGCGATGGACTAAAGTAACTAAGGAGTTGCACAGGTCTTGCAAAGGTGGGATGGTGTTGTTGTTGGAGATGGTTTAGGAGAGTTATTTCACTAGGTTGAAGAGCACTTAGCTGGTGTGTGCATTGTTGCCAATGCGGTCTTTGAAGGAGGCCCAATTGCGTATCTGTGGAGTTGATGGTGTCTTTCTTCACTAGCTCATGGCAGGGCGGCATTGAGGCCTGGTGTTCTGCATTGAACCAGCTGGCTCACTTGCTGGTGTGTCTGTTGGAGTGTGTCTTAATCTGGGCGAGTGGGTTTGTGCTGTTGCCTATCCCTTGTCTGATGTTCTGGGCGCTGGAGTGAGTGTGGGGGGTTGTGCTCCAGGCAAGGTTGATGGTTAGCTGTGATTCTGTGACTGTGCTCCAGCAATGCCAGTGGATCTGTAGGGTGTGGTGGCTCGTGGTGTATTCATGGAATGCAAATTTGCTGTGTTGATGGTTGTTCCAGTGAAGGTTGGCTGGGTGGTTGGAGTAGACGTGGGAGCTTGCGGATAATATGTTGTCAAGCGTGTGGCTGTTGTGGTGGGTGGGTGTTGTGACAATTTGTATGAGCCTGAGAGTGGCCAGGGTGTCGGTCAGGGTGGTGGATACGGTGCCGTCAATGGACACGAGGTGGAAATT
This sequence comes from Triturus cristatus, assembly GCF_964204655.1. NCBI lineage: Eukaryota > Metazoa > Chordata > Amphibia > Caudata > Salamandridae > Triturus > Triturus cristatus. The sequence goes on from NC_140588.1 coordinate 595,269,655, forward strand.
CAGCCCGACGTGAAGGATGTAGTCTGTGGATGTGAGGGCGTGTGTGCCGACAAAGTTGGTGATGGAGATGCAGAACTGTGTTTGGGGTCTGGAGGCTATGTAGACGCAGGTTACTCTGAGGGTGGTTTTTGAATTGTTGTGGATCTGGATGTGCATGAGCCTTGCGTTGATGGGGATGTTGTCGTGGTTGTTTGAGACTCTGCGAGTGTTCCTGTTGACAATGTCAATTCATAGTCCTACTCCATTGGTGCGGTCCCTGTGGTTGATCTTGTAGCTGCACAGGCTTGCTATGGCGAGGGAGTGTTCTGAGGTGGGGTACAATTAGGTCACTGTCATGGAGACCATGTCTGGGGAGGTAGATTTGAGTAGGTCCTAGAGTTCACTTGTGTGTTGGCATCTGTGGCAGGTGTTGGGGACAATGCATCTGAGGTAGTTTGCTTACAACACAGTGGGTGGATTTGCAGATTCAATGCTGGTGACAATGCAGTTCTGGATGGAGATGTGTCCTTGTGTGCGTACTGTTCTGGGCAGGAAGCAGGTGTGTGATCGTCCTATGTTGAGGACGTTGAGTGTGCTAGCATCGTAGTGGCAAAGTGTGTAGTTGTGTTAGCGGACCCAGGATGTTCCTGCACATTGAGCGGACCCGGCACGGATGTATGCAAGAGAAAGGGGAGTTTGGCGGATCAGCCTGGCATGTGGGTGTTACGAAACCGCGTGTTGCTGTGAGGCTCAGCAGGGGAAACTGTGGCGGGATGGGAGAGCGGAGGCGGTTTGAAAAACACGTGTCCAAATACAGGCTAAGAAATGTAAATGAGCAATACAACTAAACCCATCAGAAGCGGGCACAGTGTTTCAAAATGAATAACACTTGCAATGACGGCAAAGATGAGACAACCAGAGTCAGAGAGTGAAGAAGGCCCACAGGGTGCCCCACAAGATTACACGGCCAAAATTGCACTGACAACATTGATCCGATGGCACAACTAGCAATATCCCAAATCTGGTCACACTACATGTATGACATGTGTGTGAGAAATTACTATCTTTCATGCATGGTATTCACCCACTTGTTGAGAAACTGCTGAATGGACTTTGAGTGAGTGTGCCCTGGACTCCTGCCAATCAGGTGCCCAGGGCCTATGTTCCTTCCCTAACCACTAACACTCACAATTGTCTAACCATGGACAACTAACCTACAATCCACGTCTGGTTGGGAGGCTGCCTAGGCTGCCACACATCAGACATGTTGCTGGACCCCAGGGTGCACAGCCCATCTCCCCTGGGCCTGCAATAATGCACATGCTGTGCGGGGTGCTAGGTCTCCTCCCCCAGGATGGCCAGGGGGAACCTTCAAAGGCATGCAGACTCAGTGAGCTTCGACAGGCCACGGGCTGTACTCAGAAAACTGCCCCCAACACCCTGCTCTGACACCCACTCTTGCGGGAAGACTGGACGGAAACACAAAATAAGGACAGGGTATGTTCCAGCCTGCCCACACCAACCCTCAGGTGGGGGAGGCGAGGTGAATCCCATCTCCGTGCGCTCTCCATCTTGAAGATGTGAAGCCCTGCATAATCAGAACTAGGCTACTGGCCCACTCCCAGAGGTGAGTGGCAGGATAGTGTGTGTATCCACCCCAGGGCAGGGACCCATTGATCCCTGCCCTGTACCTACCTGTAACGCAAATAAACATAGTATTTAGAGGCACCCTGAAGCTTCCTTTACCTGATTTAGAAAAAGCAAGGAAGAGCAAGAAGAAAGAAACTACCGTGCAGCTGCTAAGAAGATGAAGACACCAACTGCTTTGGCCCCAGCCCTACTGGCCTGTCAACCCTTGAAACTGTTCCTGCCCAGTCCAGACCCACTTGTGGCCAACACCATCACAAACCCCTGCGGACCTGGCTACCTTGTGACTCAGATCATATGGGAGGCCCATGAGCAGTAGCTCTGCCCAAAGCAAGTTTCAAATTTCTGGCATCATCACGGAACCGCAAAGCCTGCACACCCTGCACTGGACAAGCCTGGCCTGTGTTGAAGTGGACAAACACCCCGATGACGTCCCCCCGGCAACTGTGAACCTGAATCTGTCCACCAAGGTCTCACCGCGACGCCCATTATGACGCCTGCAGCCTCAGAACCAGGGACCGCCACAATCAACAGAGGGTAAGATTTACCCACACCAAAAGTCACCCCAGCACCCGGCACACTGCGGCCCTGTATGCCTGACTCCTGGGGACATACCCACCCTCCAAGTACCCAATTTAACCCACAAAGTGGTGGGGGCACATGAAGAAACTGCGACCCCGAGCTTGCAGCCTTGGTTTGCCCAGAAGCTGTCCCATTGCAATCCATTGAGCGCACAAAGGGTCAAAGGCAACCTGCACCCACCTGGCAGTGGAACTTCTACTCCTACCTACTTCCCACATTTGCCCTGAGCAAGTGACCCGGACCCCAGCTCCCACAGCTGTGTGGCCTGCTAGTCAGCAGCCAGCAACCAAGGACCCCCTGCCTCCCATGGGATAACATCGTGCAACACACACTCTGCCCCGTCCAACACAGTCCCACAGAGGGTATACCAACTGTACAAACCTGAGTCTGGGTGAACCTTGAGTCTGTGCCCAGAACCTTAACTCTGCCAGTCGAGTACTTACCAAAAAGCTGATAACCCAAATGTATTCCATAGGGTTACATTGATTGGGTTCATAAGATAATCCTTGTAAGTGTTGAGATCCCAAAAGTTAGAAGTTTTGTTTGGAAACAACCAACTAACAGAAATGGAACAACTCAACTGCTTTTAGTAGAGATCCCAATGCTGGATCTTGTTGCCCAGCACTGACCCTGAAAACCACTCACAACCGTACTTACCAATCACTTTCTTTTCTTCCATAGGAAATCATTGGTAGTGACTCAGTCTCATATCTTCTTAGGGTCAAGTTTAGTACTTGCAAATTATTTCCGGAAAATCACAACAGCAACTACAACGGATATACTCATTTGTTTTCAAGACCTTGCACAAGACTGAATATAGGATCCAGGCCATGACTTACAAAAGTTATCCTGGAAGTAATCATTACCAAATTACTTCAAACTCACATTGAGCTCAATGTATTATTGTGTTTGAAATTGTGTTGCCTATTGCAACAACTTGTAACTATTACCTACCAAAGTCAATGACACATTGCCAAAGTATGTAACTAAAGCCTCGCAATCTGAGTATCTGTTGATACCTATTGTTGGTTACAAAATAAAACAAACATATGTTTTTCTATAAAAAACAGTGGCCTTGAGTTCAGTTATTGAGTGTTTGAGACCACCTGCTGACTGAGTGTGTACAACAAAGGATTTGTACTGTCCTCTGATACTGCCTTACTGCTTGACCAAGGAGACATTTCATAGAGTAAGGTCATATCTAACTTTAACCTCTGCACAAACTCTGGTGACTGTGGACTCTGTGCACACCGTACCTATTTGGGAACAGCATATACCTAGCCACTTTCTAACAATATGCATGTGTGACAACATGTACAAGTCTGTTGCAGGACAGAAGTAGTGTCGCAAAGAATGATAGCAAAGCATACTCTCCTGGCATATAGCCAAACACGGGACGTGTTGGCCAACGATTGTTGTGATGTAGCACATTGCATGTCACATCTCTATGTGTTCACAACAGATTCACCTTGCTGAGGAGACCCAAGGACACAGGTCTAACATACATACATGGATCTACAAACTAAGCCACACTGAAGTTGAGTCCACAATAGTTACTGATTCCAAAGTGCATTGCGTCAGTTAGCTCCTACCTGTGCAAAACCTATGCTAAAGCTACTTTTGAGCACTGCCATGAAGTGCACACATATTGGGCAATGTGCACACGGATGTCATTTGAACTGCACTTAGCATAAAGTCTGGATCAGTGGCAAGATTACAAGGGTGTCATCACAATGAGACAATGTGATAGTAACAGCTGGGATGAGTGGCTATGGCACTGTTGGTACAGGGAGCAATGCAGCATGTCACCACTTGTGTGCAGCATAACTGTGTATCTGCAAACCAACATCATCAGGTCCAAAGGCATTACTGTAATGAAAAAATAAAAGCAAGAAACTCAAAGTTAAGTATGTATTCCGGACAGTGGTAATACTCCAAGACACCTGTGAGTGACCTCTATTCAAAACTCATTACTCAGACTCATACAACTCATGTGACTCACTGACTTGTGCCATGTGACATTAACAATGGACCCACAAATTTCTAACAGCATGCATGGAATGGAGATAGATTGGCCATGGCCAGGAACATGTGAGATGTATGATGTCACAATGAACTGTCACCAGAGTAGGCCGTAAACCATAATTGCTAATCTATCAGACATGCAAGGTCATTGTGCTCACATCTAAGGTATCTAGGCTCTATCCATCCTGCTGAGTGACAGGTCACGACCATAGTTACACATACAATGATTGCTCCAAAGATGGTATGATTTGCACACGATGGGGCAAGACCCACTCCCCCGCATCAGCCATGATATAGGTGCTAGCAGAAATCTATGGTTAACCAGATTTATTTTACAATGACATATATATATATATAAAATGATAACCTACACTAACCTATGTCCCTAACTCTAGCCCTAACCTCAGTACAAATATGAATGCTACCTAAAACTATCTTAAATAACTATTTACAAACACAGAACAAGCCTAAATACATCAACCCTCACCCAAAGATAAATGAAACCTATCCCCAAATTCTATAAAATACAATTAGTGATAACAGTCTAAAACTAACCCTAACTAAGCCTACACTAAACCTATGCTAAACAACACATACCACTAGGACATAACACAACATAATAATAAAAGGGGGACAGTGTGGGAAGGGAGAACATGGGGGGAGGTGAGAACTGGGGCAGTGTTCAGGGCAGTCTGAGGTGGGCCCGGATCTCATGGATCTGCCTGTTCAAGTATCGGAACTCATGGCGGAGGTCATGGAGGAGGGTAGTGTGGCCATTGAGAATTTGCATTATCTGTGCCACTCCAGGGCCCATGGGGGCCGGTGCTGGTGCTTGTGCCGGTGCCGGTGCTGGTGTTGGTGCGGGGGCTGGTGCCGGTGCCAGTGCTGGTGCTGGTGCGGGGGCTGGTGCCGGTGCCGGTGCTGGTGCGGGGGCTGCTGCTGGTGCCGGGGCTGGTGCAGGTGGCGGTGCATGCTGGCCTGCCACTGGTGCGGGTGTGGCAGCAGGGGGATCGACATCCCGGGATCCCACGACGACACCTGAGGTGGATGGTGTTGAGCCGCTGCCAGTGGTGACACATTCTGACAGCGACGTCCAGGTCCCTGCCCGCCTCTCGGCCCGGTACCTCCATGCCATCAACCAGTAACCCTTGTGTACCTTCCGCACATGGAGGTACCGGTCCTTGGCGACCTGGAGCCGGTGCTGTTCCTCAGGTGTCATGTTGTCTGAGAGAGAATAAAAATCTATGTCAGTTTTCTTTACCTTACACTATGTAACCGTACAACATGAGATCTGTATCACAAGTGGAAAACAACATGTTAAGTCAAGGACTGACCTGTTAAACACAATGTCGACGCATGATTAAATAACTACATGCTGTTGAGACTGACATGACAGTGCATGGCATGGGACATGCACTGACACAACTGAAAGCTAAGGATACACTACAAACATGGCACCTTTGGACAACCGGGCTGTGTGTGACCTGTACAATTGACTTCATTCGGGAGGCATAACCCCTACGTGCACAGCTCAAACCTCTCCCACCCTGCGACAGACTGCTGCATCAGAATTACAATGCACATGTGAAGCCATGTGTGTCCCCCAGGAACTGTGTGCTCTACATGAAGTCAGTGCCAAGACAGGCAAGGGGGTATGTGTGCAGGTGTGAAGACCTACCTATTGCAGTCTCACAGTACATGCACAATAACAGGCCTGGGAGCCCTACTCACACTTGTAACCATGCTGCATCATGCCGCACACATGGAAACATGTTTTGGGTATGAATGCGGACTTAGGCACTTACTCACTCCACCATTACTATGCAATTGGTGATAGTCATCCACTGCGAGGGGGATACTTTATTGACCCACAACTGCCAGTCATGCATGTGTTGTAACCCCCAATCGCACTCCATAGTAGAGATGAGCATGCATGCTTCAACTACGCAAACTGTTACAATGGATTACACATTGTAATGGCACCCTGGGGTCATGAGGATTGTGTATTTGTTATGGCTAATGTGTACACACACATCTTGTTGCGGCAGTCCTGATTACCTCATCTATGGGACATCGAATGATGCATATCTAATACATGGCAATGAAATGTGTGTTAAGGGATGTCACCAATTGTGTCAGATGAGTTGGTACACATGATCCTGATTCCAGCCTGGTATGTCCACACAGACATAGCCTGTCAACACCATTGCAGTGCACAAATATAAATTCTCAATTGACGTACACATCTATGGAATGTGTTTGTGTAACACACCATTGACAAGCGCTTAGAGACCCCTGTGGTTATAACGCGCCATATAAATTAAATAAATAAAATAAATAAATAAATAAATATTGGATCTGAGCTAAACCCTGCCACTTCTGCTTCTGTGCTATGCAGCATACCTTAGGCATCACTGTGTCAAGATGTATGACCTTGTACGGACATAATAGCACTGCCTCATTGTGCACAATGCTACACCCACTGCACGCCCCTTGGATGATGTCAACCGCATGTAAGTGTGCCATCTTGCTTATGCTGTGCAAATGAACATGGGAGTAAATGCTAGTGGCCTATTGCCATCACAACTGCAGTGTAAATGCCACTTGGCCGCATTATTAGCTCGCAAATAGGCACATACATTGACACGTGTATCAATAACTGTTGATGTACAAACTCACAAGTCTGAATGAGATGCATTGTACTCCTTTACACTACCATATTAGACACATTACGGAAAGGCTGAATACCTCAGCAAATCATAGGCAATTGACATGCGATACACACCCATACTGATAATCAACATCGTGCTGCATTTGGCACAGACACTCATGACCACGCAACATGCCAATGGTTCTTGCCACTACTCACCAGTGGTGTGTGGGTCCCAGAAATGGTCAATGTCCCCCTGGGTGATCGGTTGGCGGCCATCTGTGAGAGGACAAACGCAAATAGGTGTTGTTAGGAAACCCCAGCAAACGTGGCATATTCACAATGTGAATTGTTACAGTGACAAACAATGCAACATCCCTGTGGTGTTGACTTCATGTTGGCGACATGACTGGCCTAATTTGAATGGCATCCACACACAAACATGTTGAAGCAGATGCTGCACAGCCAAAACATCTCTGGTGGCCGAGATGCACTACTGAGTTGTTTCACCCAATATCAAGGCACCTCATCCACACGGAGCGCCAAAAAAGCATTTTAATCATCATCCTTGACCAATCGCAGCGGCTTTCAGCACTGTCTCACAAAGGCAAACCAATATGCAGACTCTGCAAGAAAGGGATCCAAGACAAGGCCCTCAACTGGATCTGCTCCTTCCTCAAAGTACATACGTGTGGGTGAGACCAGCCATGGAGTCCCCCAGAGATCCTCATTCAGCCCTACAATCTTTCACATCTACATGTCTCCGCACGCCACAATCGTGATTAGCTATGGACTCCACATTGTATCATAGGCATACAACTGGCAACTCCTCCTCGACACATCCAGCCAACACAACTACAGCAAACAAAAGTATTGCGAATCAATGACAGAGCTTACTAGATGAATGTCAAAGAGCTACATACAAGTGAGCAACAACAAAAGAGAAGTACCCATCATGTGCAAAAACATCCACGCATGTAATTACACAGGCTCCTCACACGACATGGGGGACCCACACCCCAACACGGCCTAAGCACGCGACATGTAATCCATAATGGACTCCGATGTCCAAGATAATTACAAGATCTATCCGGTCTCATCATCGTGCTTCCACACACTCTGCCTCCTATGTCAGACACTCAAATGACTCTTACTCAGACACACATAGACACTCACTCATGCCCTGCGCAATAGCTCATCCTACTACGGCAACACAGTCCATGACATATTTAACATGAACCACAACCGCAAGCTGCAGGACATCTCAAATGCAACCTCAGGACTGATCATCACACTGCCAGGACCCTGTCACACCTCCCACCACCTGCGCACACTCCACTGTCTCCACATCAAAGCTAGAGTCACTTTCAAAATGTGCACCCAGGATCACACAGCCATGCACAACACTGGGCAAACATACCTTAACATCCAACTCTATTTCCATGGCACATCAAAGGACCAGACGATCCAACCAGCTGGCCCATGCCATGTTCCCCGCCCCAGAGGGAGCTGATTGTGAGTCTACTCCTTTTCCTACCTTGCAGATATGGCCTGTGGCACACTTACGCTACACCTATGACAGGCAACGTTGCTCCCCATCTCCAAGCATTAACTCTGAACATTGCTCTTCAACAGACACACCCCTTGATATACTTCAACATGCAAACACCGCCATGCCCCTGCAACCCTTCCTGCAGAGTATTAGCTCACATTAGGCATGTGTGTTTTGGGATGTTTGACACCAGGGATGTTCATTCCTATGTGGTATTTCCAGTGGCACAGTTACTCTACGCAGTCATTGCAACACCAATCGTCACTCCACCTTGCACACTGCATGGCGCACATCATTAATGTGTATTTTTCTAGACTATCCCAACACCGTCCGTACTGTTGCACACACTGTAGTGGGAAGAATGTGTGTAATGCAAATCCAAGATCAAGGACATCATGAGCAAGTATTTATTGCAAGTCGCATTGCATTAACCACGTTGTTACAGTATCACAGTCTCGGGACAGCATTAAAACATCTTGGGGCATATGTATCAAGTAATTTGTCATTCGCAAACGCTGACATTCGCAAGAAAACAGCTTTGGCAAAGACAAAATCTCAAAACTGGATGTATGAGCCTTTTTTGCATTGCAATAATGATGACTTGCTATGTTTGGGTTTCAATAATTTGGCGTAAGCATTTAAGGAATTGCAAATTGCGATTCCTTAAATGCTATGTAACAAGCACCCAAGTTGTGCGACTTATCCTTAACAAATTGCAAATTACCAGCAACTTCAAGTTGTTGGTATGTTGCAAATTCTTATTAAAAAGCACTTTTTAGCATTTTTCTATGTGCCATGTGGTGCACATTCATGCCCTTATGGCATGTATGTGCGCCATATGCGCACACATGCTCATTTCAGGGGTGCATCAGGGTGTCATCATGACACCCTTGCACCTTAGAAATAATTCAGATTTAGCGATTACCAATTTGGGAATCGGAATTTGAGAATGACTTCCCATTCATTCCTATGGGCCTCCTGGCCCTTAGTAATGAATGGGAAGGTATTCCTTAATTGCAATTTTGCAATTTGCGATTCGCAATTAAGGAATAATCAGAATTTGGTACATATGTGCGAATTTTTACATACCTCCCATCTTGCAATTCTCAAATTGAGATTCTCAAAAAATCGCTATTTGCGATTCGCTAGTACGGTTTTTGATACATATGCCCCCTTATCTTCTTCTCACACACGTCACTCATATATGTACATAACATTAGTTGTGGACAACAAGGGAATTGGTACTTACCACCCTGGATGCCAGGCAGGACAGTGTAATCCAGCAGGTCCGCCTCCCGCGCCAGCATATCCTGCCAGCGGTGCTTCCACTGCCGCACAGTCCGTGTCACCTTGAAGCAGCAGAGCATCTGCGCCCGCACGCGCTCCCACCGCAACTTGCGCTCCGCAACACCATACCCCTGGAGGATACACCCTCCCCTCTCCAGCATTAGAGGCAGGTAGCAGCGCACCAGCCACAGGAAGCCCCCCAATGCCTCATCAGACATACGCCCTGGTCTGCCCACCCGCGGCATCTCCACACACCCCAGTTCTCAACCCCAGAATACAAAACAGAAAACCCAAGGAGGAAAATAGTTAAAAAAAACACACACAAAACACAACAAGACTGAGGACACTAGACAGTAGAAAGTAAATTAAATGTAAAACAATTCAAAAAAACACATTAGACAGGACACAGCAACACAGCAACACTCCAAGCCACACTCTCCACCAGCACAATCCCAACAACACCTCCTCACTCATCCAAATCCAACACAATGTGCTGAAAAGAGAAAGTGAAAGTGAATGCCACACACATGGAGACAGGAAGCAGGCATAGATCACTTCCTGTGTGTCAGAGATAACAAATTTTACCTAGCAACAAGAAACTGCACGCTAAGGGGCCGCTACTGTACTCTGGCTGATACTCTAATGGATATGCGGCCCGTTTTCATGAAAAGCTATCAAAATCTGCATGCTAAGGGCCAGCTAATGGAATCATGCAGCATCCATGCGACCAGAATCTGCACGCTAAGGACCCGCTAATGTCAATATGCTTACTGTAATGTGTATGCATACAGTGTAATGAAAAGCAATCAAAATCTGCACGCTAAGGGGCAGCTAATGGAATCATGCAGCATCCATGCGACCAGAATCTGCACGCTAAGGACCCGCTAATGTCAATATGCTTACTGTAATGTGTATGCATACAGTGTAATGAAAAGCGATCACAATCTGCACACTAAGGGGCAGCTAATGGAATCATGCAGCATACATGCGACCAGAATCTGCACGCTAAGGACCCGCTAATGTCAATATGCTTACTGTAATGTGTATGCATACAGTGTAATTAAAAGCGATCAAAATCTGCACGCTAAGGGGCAGCTAATGGAATCATGCAGCATCCATGCGACCAGAATCTGCACGCTAAGGACCCGCTAATATCAATATGCTTACTGTAAGTGTATGCATACAGTGTAATGAAAAGCGATCACAATCTGCACGCTAAGGGGCAGCTAATGGAATCATGCAGCATACATGCGACCAGAATCTGCACGCTAAGGACCCGCTAATGTCAATATGCTTACTGTAGTGTGTATGCGGCATCTTTCATAGCTTTCAATGGTTTTCTTCACGCTAAGAGTCTGATACTGGCCTGATGCTGATACCGTATTGGGGAGTGTGTCCAGCCATGTGCCTTCAAATGCGCGTGGGATATATCATCGTGTTTGCGATGTGGATCTCACATCCTGGAATTCATATGCCAATGATGGACATTCAGGCCAATACTGTGGTCACTGCACAATAATACAATGTGAAGATAGGTTTGCACAATGACGGCCAACTCCATTTGAGTGTTACGGCAGGCTAATGTTGGCAACCCAGCTTGCTGGCTACATCCGGATGTCAGACGTGCACGCATTGTGTGCATTTACACAGTTTTTAAGCCGCCACCCGGAGGCCGGACGCATACCGGAAGAGCCAAAAAGCCACTAGGAGCGTCTTCCATTTTCCAATGAATAACCATGTAGAACTGAGAAGTGGAACAATCATGAAAAAGTGCAAAAAGACACCCCTCCCCCAATAAGCCTCCCACAACCCCACCTTCCGCAATAGTTTCAGCCTACCTAGATGAGAGTAAGCATACACAATATGTGTGTAAGGGGGCCCCCTCGTCACTCCACTGTGTGACCGGCAGAGGATGATTGCCCCATCATTGGTATGCGTCAGACCTGCAAGTACTTTGGGCATGTGACTTCCCTCATATCTCTCGACAATGAAGTCACAAAGGGGAAACACGGAGTGGACAAACTCTCTCACCCTTCCCTCTGCAGCCCGAGACAGGCGCTCAAGAGCTAATAGGTTCCTTAGACATTGTAACCAGAACATGAGCCATGGAAATGCCATTTTCCCACACTGTGCTAGGATAACCGGCCTGTCCGCCAGCAAAGCTGTGACTATTTGCCTAGCCCTGAGGGATGTTATTGAGAAGGCCTTTGGCTGTGAGAGGCCAAGGAGAGTGTATTACGGTGCGCCGGGCATTGCTATGTCGCATGCTGTATCTATGTTATCTAAGGACTCACCACAATATATCTACAATTTTTGACTATGCCAGAGTAAGTGCACGAGTGTACCAGTCATCCTGCAGCCCTGACAGCAGCAATTTGGCTGGCTGTTATACCAGACATGTAGTTGCACAGGTGTGTGACAACAATGAGAGCAAACCTTGTAGGGGGTTCCAGCCCCTGCTACACTGTGCACAGTGTGGTGTGCGCAATACAGGATACGTTCCTATTCCTTGGCTTATGTTGGCCTCCATAGCTACATTTCCATCAAAACCTGCAATTTTGTGCACTGACCACTCAGAGTGGTGATGAGCATTTTGTACAGCTCCGATATGGGTAATGTTTGTCCTCCTTACGCGCTGACCACTTTGCATGGGACATAACCAACGTCGAGTCCCGTGACCCAGTGTGTTATTTGCATTATGAATACAGAAAAGCAGCGGGAAAATCATAATCCTGTATGGGCCACAGACATGGCACAAGCTCTTCTAGATCAAAGATAGACCCTATGCTCTTGCAGCCCTGTTTTTGCCAGCAATGGATTGACGCTGATTCCTGACCCGGGGGGCAAGTCAAGTTTATCCATGCTGTAGTTCGTTGGTGAGGGGAACGAGGCCCACCCTTTCCATACTGTCACCCTGTCCAAGACCTTGTGGGTCGGCGCCCTAACCGGCAAAGAGTCCAAGCCCCAGGGCCAGTGCTTATGGGCTAGCCACAGTTAGATGTTTTTTCCCACCACAGACTGGTCCATGAAGTTCCGTTGCTTCTCCCATAGCAGCCTATTCCATTCAACTATGTATCAGAGGCATGTGGCTTGTTAGTAGCCACCAATGAGGTGAAATCCCAGGCAGCCTTTAAATTTTGACCATGTAAACTGCACATGTGGGAGGCAAGTCCGCTTGCCCTCCCTGACAAACTTAGTTATGATGGCTTGCAATTGTGTGAGTGCATGGTGGTGGGGAACCATGTGTCCAAATTGACATACTTTGGAAATGCGTGGAAGACTCAACATTTACCCTCCTGCTATGCCTCAAAAACATGTGAGGCTCAGTTTTGAGCAGGAATCCAGCGCCTTATCCGTCTCATCCAATAGTGTTGGATATTTGAGCTCCGCTGTGTGTAGGCAAGAGTCGGAGCAAGTTGTAGGCCCAGGTACTGTGTATCCCACTGCACACAACAGAATGGGAATTGTTGTTCCATAGCCACTTCCTCAGGGGTATACACAGACTACCTTTTATGTTCCAAGACAGTCAACACCGAAAATGGCATGTGACATTACTCATCCCCACATTTTTGTGTGATTTCACAGACTTTCATTAAAAAAAGGCATGTGAATTGTAAGGGTAGTACTCCCCTGGGGTGGTCTGTAGGTGATGAGTATGTGTGCATATTAATCCGACAATAAGGGTGAGCATGATGTGCCCTACTCACACGTGCGGCTCCAAAAGCGCTGTGGGGGAGTAGGAGTGCAGCTCCAACTCATCCAAATAGACATGTCTTTTTGTTCCGCATGTTAGCATGCTGGGTGTGAGATTGTGTGAATTTGACTTTCATATCATCCATGGCTTTGCTGCGGCGTAAGGGGCAGCTCTCCCTCTGCCTTGTGATTTGCCAATCCCGGTCGAGGCTGCAAGGGCGAGGTTGTCAGAGCAGCTGTTCCTCTTGGGGATGTTGAGGTTGACTCTGTCATGGATGTCTTTGTGGCTGATGATGTGTAGTGAATTGAATGTGTGTGTGAGTAGTTAGAGGCGTACTTTCTCCTTGTTGTTGCTACATTGTATGTTCTGTGTGTGTGTTGCCTGTTGTGTTTGGGAGGTGGGTTTCTGAAGACAGGTGTGTCTGCCGCTTTCATGCTGTGTTATAACTTGTGTAGTGGCGTTTTTTATCTCCCTGCGTAGATTTTGTTGCAGTAGTCCAGTCTGCTGTGGATGAGTGCATTTTGGCCAATTGTTATACTTCCTGGGGTTATACGTTGTGATGGATTAGGTTCGGTCTGTAGGCAGCTGTGGCATGCAATGGAGTAGATCTTGCTGGGCAGGATGATGTTGTACTTGGGATGATGGCAAACCTGCGTGCATGCTCTGTCAGTGAGGGCGGGCTCACACGGGCTGTCAACCACCAGAGGTTGTCCCATGCGGATGTGGATGCAGCAGAGATGAGGAGGTCAGTCTTCTCACAGTTGATCTTTATTCCGAGGTGTGTCATCCAATCTGCTAGTTCCGACATTCATTCCTTGGAGCTGGCTTTTGTGTCTTCTGCGTTGTTCTTGAGGGGGAGGATGTGCTGTGTGTTGTCTGTGTGGGATGATATGCTTACCCCATGCTGTCTAGCAATGGCAGTGAGTGGGAACATGTGCATATAGCAAAACATGTGTGTTAGTGACGCTCCATGTTGTACTCCAGGAGAGGGCTTTTCCTGGTATTCCCTTGTGGTGGTGTCTGGCATGTGGTGTGTTGTGTGAGAGGGTGTTTGTGGCTGCATAGAGGTGTAGTAGGATGTGTTGTCCACAATGTGACACAGGCCAAGTGGCATGCATATTTAAGCATTGTCAGCATGGTGTAAGTTCTTGGTGCTGTGTTTGACACCCAAACAAGACTGGGAGTGGTCCATGATGGAGTTCTCTTCAATGTAGCCAGTCATCTGGGTGTCTATGTGTCTCTCAGTGACTTTGTCCACCACGGGGTGCAGGGAGATGGTCAGATAGTTCATCTTGTCTGTTGGGTCATACTGCCAATGAGCTGATTTGTTCAAGTAGAGACCGGTCTTGACAGTCTTTCTGAAGGTGTCCAGAGAAGGTGTGCATGTGAGCTCTGCTGGTGGCTCATTCAATGTCTTGCATGCATGCAGAGATATATTTTCATGCTTGGCACCATTTAACACCCCAATTTAACATTTGCACCCATTTTAGGACCCATTCTTCCAAATTGAGCCCCATTCAACACCCACTTCTCAGATCTGATCAACATACCATGCCCAATTTTCAGATTTGTCTGGAAACTTTAACACCGAATTACCCATGAAATTCATTATTTGGCGCTTACAAACACATGAAGTTTCCATTTTTAATGATAAGTACACCCTGTGAATCATGGTTTGCATGTTTTGATACAAGCAGTGATGAATTCTGTGCCAGATTTTACTCCTTGTAAAGTCAAGTTGTGCACGATTGACACCCTGTTAACTCTCTGTGATGCTGAAACATACACCCCAGGATTGTCATTTTGGACTCTTACTTGCAATTATTGTACAATGGTAACATTTCATTGTGATATACTGATGCAGGAAAGTGACTTGCAGACAGGGTATGTGTGTTGAGTTTGTTTATTGTCACAAGCACTTCTTGAGACAAATTTCCATGTACATGTATTTGTTTTTGTCAGTCACAATGTGATGTGCTCAGGTGAAATAATTGTTTATTATCCTGTCCCTTCGGGCAATTCCAGCAGCATTGGCAGTGGTGTGTGGGCCACCTTGTTGATCTTCTTCATCATCTTGGTCATCGGCCGGTGCTGCAGGCACTTCGATCCAGGGAGCATTTGTGCGGACACAAATGTTGTGCAATACACAACATGCTTTTATTATTTTGTTGACCATTTTTGGGCTGTGCAGCAGTTTGCCACCTGTAATGTCCAGGCACCGGAAACGTGACTTGAGCACGCCAAATGTACGCTCCACGATCCCACGTGTGCGTCGATGTGCAGCATTGTACTGCCTCTGTGCCTGGGTGGTGGGGTTTCTAATTGGTGTCATCATCCACGGGCAGAGAGCATATCCTTGATCACCTATGAGATGTAATAGGGAGATGTGTACATGATTCATTAGGCATACTATGTTGGCAGTGTTGACATATTTTGCTATTGTTCTTTTTGCTATTTTTTGACTTAGGTTAGACATGTGTTGCTTCTGGCTATTTAGCGGCATCAATGCTGAGTACATTGTCTCAGTGTTGATTCTCAAACCATCCTTTTTGCTGGTGTTTGATGCACGTTGCAAAAGTGTCACTACAAGTGTCCAAAATGGGAATGATGCCTGCACAATAACCACAGACACCGACAGGCAGTCTGGCTCTCCTAACATCTAGCCATAGCACTGATCCACACTCGTTGCAGTCACCGCCATGTGAATGTTCAAATGACTTCGGCCACATATGCCACAGCTGACATTCAGACATTCATCTCATGCTGATGGCATACCTGTGACACCACACAAGCCACGCAATTGTATGTCCCGAGGTAATACGGAGGAACAGACCACAGCCACCTCACCTGCAGGGCCCAATGGGGACAGTGAAGGTTGGCACACACCATCAACACTGACTTGTGACACCACGTGAACTTACTGGCCTGCGTCATCTGTCACTAGCAGAGCATTAGACTCACATGACACAACTTCTCACAATCATTTTCAATATGTGGTTTCTTGAACAAGATCAGACTGTCCACACACTTCCCCACGCTGATACACATGGCATGGCTCACCTTTGCACACTTCTTAGCATTTGTAGTGGATTAGCATTTGAAAGGTCAATTACTAAACACAAGTAGTGACCGAATACACATCCACTTACTCATCGGGCAACCACATGACACACCATATGACAGGGTTGAGGCAGAGAAATATTTGTGGCAGAGTGAGAGAGCTGATGCTACTAAACACCATCAACAGCAGCATCCAACAACACTGCAGTCAACACCAATGGCGCAGTATGTTGGTTTAATGACACAATTTCCGGCCTATGCATGCACATGTGCCCCACTCTGCACTTCCTACAATCAAAGTGCTTTGTTACGACCTTGGTCACGACAGACCGCAGACTTGACACACTGTGAGTACTTGTGAAACGTTGGCTCACCCTAATAGGTCACCGGCAAAATGTACTGCAACATGATCATCTTCATCAACCATGCGACCACACACCGGACTGGTATTCCAGTCCGGATGACTTTAATAAGGTAAATGGATAGCCAGGTACTGGGGGTTACTCTACACCATGGATACTCACATACTTTCTCTCTGGTCCCAAATTTGCTGTGTGGTTTGTGTTCCTGTGGCACACAGGTGGGTGTGGGGTCAGTGGGGAAGGGGGCAGGGCTAGTGAGTAAGGGAACTGGCCATGTGGTTGGACACAGGCCCCTGGTGCGCACACCCTCGGTCACTGAGCCACCAGAACTGGCATACACACATCTCTCTCTCTCTCACTCTCTCTCTTACTCTCTCTCTCTCTCTCTCTCTCTCTGTCTCCCTCTCTCTGTCTCCCTCCCCCACTCTGTCTCTCCCTCCCTTGCTCTGTCTCTCCCTCCCTCTGTCTCCCTCCCTCGGTCAGCCTAGGTCTCCCTCCCCCTGTCACCCTCATCCCTCTGTCTCCCTCCCTGTGTCTCTTTGCCTCTCTCTCCCTCTGTCACCTTCTGTCACCTCCCCCCCTGGCAGCCTGGGCTGGGACAGCTTCCTGGGCACACACACAGCCACACCCCAGTACATCACAGGTCTTTCATGGAGCATTTACTTGTTAACTAATTTTTGTTGTGTTTCACCTCTTGGTGCACATGCATCTCCACTCTGTCTATCGCTGGACTCGCACAGCCCCCACGGTGCGGAGTCTCTCAGAGTCTGCGCTGTTACGGCAGTGTTTGGTGGCACTCTTCTGAAATCTGCAGACATGGCACACAGGTACAATGTCGGCAAGGTCCACGGCCAAACATTATAGTGTTTTTTGTGCATGTGGTGTGTTCAGTTGGGACTTACCGACAAGCAATGCATTTCCATATATACCATCCTGGAAGCACTGGTTTATGATGCATTGTCTGAAGATGAATGCATCATGCACACTCCCTGGAAATTTGGCAACTACCTTTGTGAACAGTCCGAGGTGGTCCACTATTGCCTGCACATTCATTGAATGGGTGTGCTTCCTGTTGCGGTAGATGTGTTTGCTGTCCACAGGGGGCACAAATGGTACATGTGTGCAGTCAATTGCACCGATCACCTGTGGTATGCCAGCAATGGCATGGAATCCTTGCTTGATGGCAATCTGCTCCTGCACAGTGTTGGGGAAGTATAGGTGCTGCGGAATCAGGCTGTGTATGTTATCCAAGACAGTGGGGAGGAAGGTTGAGAAGGATGCCTGTGATACTCCACCGACTCTGGCTATTGTTGGTTGGAATGTCCCAGAGGCCAAGAAGCGCAGGACAGCGAGTAGTTTTGTCTGCGGAGGGATATTGGTTGTCCGCTGTGTTGGTGGCGTCAGCCTGTGGGCAATGAGGGTCAGGATGTGCTGGATGGATGTCCTTTTGAGCCTGTAGTGGGCTATGACTTCCTCTGGCCTTAAGTCTGTGAGGTAGACACATCTGCGCAGTGAGCGCTGTCTTCTTTGTCGCTGCATGGGTGGTGGTGGTCCCGGTGGTGGTGGCATTGGCGGTGGTTGTTGTTGTTGCTGAGGCATTGGTGGGAGTCCGAGCTGCAGGATGACTATCTCCATGGCTTCTGTGGCTGTTCTGGGAAGCTCGGGCCAACTCTCCCTTATATACACCCACTTATCTCCAGTTTAAGTCAGGGTTTTATCAGGTATTAGAAACTGGAGTTAGCGGGAGTTAGCGTGCGTTTTTTTTAAGCTAAGCGTTTTGGAGATAACTTTGTTAATATGGAGCAGCTGTGTTAGCGACTTTTTTCGTGAAATTTACCTTGCATCTCATTAGCGATAGTTATCGCTGGCTTGGAAGGCGATAAAAATCCGGTAGCTATCGCCGGAAAACTCACACTAACAGGGGTTAGCGTTGCCTTGTTGATAAGGCGATAAAAATATCGCTGCTTTCTCGACGCTAAAGCGGCGATAAAAAATGATCGCCGCCTTGTTGATATACCCCTTAGTGAGGCAGGCAAAATGTGTGTTTTCGTAGCACTAAAACAAGACCGTGTGTAAGGTGAGAGCAGGTTCGTGCTGGAGTTGCCTTGTTGTGGTCGTTTGCAGAGGCGCAACCAGAGGGATATTTCGGGGGAACCTAATTCATTCAGCAATAGGCAGAGTGGGCATGTAGGGGTTGTAAAAAGGGGTGAAAAAGAACAGTGTCTCCTTTACAAAAAAATTATGTTTTGAAGACCGGTGAAGTACTCGGGTGCGGCTCTTTGTGTGTGCCCGGGAAGCTGTGTCAGAGTCCGGGGCAATGGGCGTTGCACGCCTGGTGGTCTGTCTGCTAATCACCCCACGATGATGTTGCTGGTGCGTTGCAAAAAAAAAGGGAAATACTGAGAGAAAATGGCTCTCTTTAAAGGATTTCCCTTCTTCTACAATGCGAGTCACTTCTAAGTAGTGAGCAATGTGCATGCTCTCACAGTGTCACTGCAGAGCAATAAAGAAAAGAAAAAACTGATTACGTTTGTGAGGTCGGAAAATAGAGCCCTATAAAGACCCGTTTCGAGGATCCCAAAAATAAAGTGCTGGTGGTCACATCCCGACAGACACCCCCTCCAGTTAAAGCCCTGGGTGCAGTGTTATGTTTGCGAAGTTGTTGATAAAATTGTTAGGTAAAAATTGAACTTTTTATGTGTGCTGTTTGGTAGATAATATCATTCTAAGTACATAGATTAAAATGTTTAAAAATACTATTTATAAAGTTGTGTGCGGTGGGTTGCAGAGAAAGTGGTGTGAGGTGGTGGGGTGTGGCGGAGAGGTGAAAAGTATGAGGTAATGCAGTTATGTATAAATTGTAAAGGAGTATGTAAATAATTAAATAAATACTTGCTGTATGTTCTATGGCACTACTTGTCATCCTAGTGGTCATCTGTCGTGCTCCATCACGTTGCAGCACTGGGTCTGGAAGTTGTTAGTGGACGTTTTACATTTGTATGTAATTATTTTAACATAGTGAAGAAATGTGAAAAATAATTGAATCTATGTTTTGTTTTTCAGAAAATTATTTCGTTTGGATTGAAATTTGGAAATGCCTAGAAGAAGTGAAAAAAAAAAAAAAAGAGAAGAAAAATATGTATTCAACGAAAAGGAAAGATCTTGAAGTAGAAAAAAATGCGAGTAGTAGAGAAACTGTTTGTTTGAGTAAAAGCAAAAGACAATTTTTGAAAAAAAATATCACAAACATTTATTTAGAAAAACATCACACAAAGCAAAAAGAAGAATTTTTCAAGTAAGGTGAAGCAGAGTTCAATTTCAAATACCAGGAAAAGGAAAGATGATAAAGAAATAGTATCTGGTACTCGGAGACAAAAACAATTTAAAGAAATTCGTCAGAGACTTTTTCGATCTAGAGTGATTCAGAATTTATTGAAAACATGCTGCAAATATAAAAGAAGAATGTTCCAATTCAAAGAGAAGCAGCGTATTGAAAGTATAGTGGATACTGCTTTCAATTTTCATTTTGATTTTAAAGAGATTAAAAGTACTGGATAAAATAGTGAAAGTATTGAAATACAAAAAAGACTTGTGAACAGAACCAACTTTTGTATAATCTTTAGTGGACATTGAAGACATAATTCTAGTACTGAGCCTTTTTTTAATGAGGAAATTTACTTCCGGGAAAATAGTTTATCATTTGCAGTTGATACTGGAGGTCGTTTCTACGAAATTCAGGATGGTGTTCCTCTTCCAAAGGAGGAAATGGTTGGTAAAAGTGCAGAAGAGTTAATAGCTGAAGAAGTGCAAGGGAAATGTCCACGAGCTCCTGTGTATAAGTGGAGTTGTAGTAGCATTTGTAGTATTCGACAGAAATCCATTGATAAAATGCGAAATTTGCTACGAGAATATACTCAGAAAAGTATAAAACAGAAGATTAAGTTGTTACAAGGACTGTATCCATGTAATGTAAGAAAATATACTGAGAAGTAGGGGCATTCTCTGGCTTGACTTTCAAGAAAAATTTGTAAAAGTGTTTTTCATAATTTAAGGATGTTAGCAGTACACCATTCAGAAATGTGGAACTTTGTAAAGAAACTGTACTATGTAAAAAGTCCTGCATTAAGTTTAACTGAACTGAATGGAAGTCTTTTACATGGTTCTTTATCAGATGTTCAAAAAAAGTTAGATGATATTGAAATGCGATATTTTGGTTCAGAAGAGCAGTTCATAGAAAGTGAAAGTTTGACAATTGCAGATGTTGGAGGAGATGAGAAAGTGATTAGCACTGATCAGTTTGAAGAAGAAATTCGAAAGTTAAATGTAGTGTGCTGTGAAATACCAAACTATGTTTGTGTTTGTTGTCGACTTACTCATTATAAAAGTCAAAGTAGGAATGTTGATTTGTATTTGAAAAGTGTAAAGGAGAACAATGGTAAGTGGGAAGAATTTGCAACTTACTTGTTTATTGAAGGTCGATTTAAGTTAGGTAGTGATCAACGTATATGTAAATATTGTTGCAACAAATTAGAAGAGAACAAAATGCCTGCTAGAGCAGTGCATAATAAGTTAGAGTTAGTAGCTGTTCCGCAGGAGCTCGCCAAATTGAATACATGTGAGTCGTTCTAATTCAATCTGTTCATCCTTTTCAAACTGTAATTCGGATGGAGCCTAAAACAGGTAAACTGCCACCAACAGACTTGCAAAGAGGGCTGAAAGGAAGAGTGGTGTACTTACCTTTGGATTTTAAGAAAAACATTGAAACTATTGCTGGCGAGAAAGAGGAAGATGAGGCAGTAGTTATTTTAGTAAATGGTGTACCCACAAAGAGTCGGAAAATATGGCAAGAATTTGTGCATGTTAATTAAGTTGAAAAGGCTACCTTATATCTTATAGAAAACAATACTTATTACAAAAATGTAAATGTGGATGAACAGGTAATACGTTTAGAAGATGATTTGGAAATTTCAAGTGGTCAAATAGAGAAGTGGACAAGTCAAGGACTGAAGAGATTTATGAACATTATACAATATGTCCTTTGCATTCAAAATAAGTGATGGGAAGTAGCATTGAGTTATTTCAAATGAATAAAGCACAGGGAACTCCAACGAATGTATGGGATTAAAGCTTAGAAGCTCGTTGTTTTCCACAGTTGTTTCCTACTGGAGAAGGTGGACGATATGGTGACCGACCTGTACGGATTCCAGCTTCAGAATATCGGTCAACAAGATTATATTCTGAAGATCCTAGATTTCGACAGTGCATTCCAGACATATTTCACCTTTTGTTTGAAAGTGATCTGTCTTCTCTCTCGCATGCAGTGAATCATATACTTAAAACTGGAGTTCATGAATCACTTCTTTCTGCAAAACAATTTGTGGAGAAAGTTCAAGAAACAGATGAAAATTTAGAAGCACGGTTAATCAATTTGATGGCATGTCAACGTGGAACAAATGAGTATTTGTATCGTCGTCATGGAGAACTCATATGTTTTTTACGGAACTTAGGTACACCAACATGGTTTGTCACACTTAACTGTGCAGAGTATGCATGGGAAGATTTGATTGAGTTTTTAAGAGAAGCGAATTCTAATCTAAAAAATGTTGAAATAAAGACTCCTAGTGAACTGTGTTCAGTGGATCCTGTAAATGTGTGCAGATATTTTAATCATAAGTTTCAAGCTATGATGTCTTTTATCTGTAATGAAAAGAATCCACCTCTTGGAGAAGTTACCAATTTCTTTTGGAGAAAGGAGTAACAAGCAAGAGGTGTACCTCATATACATATGCTAGTATGGATCAAGGATGCACCTAAATTTGGTAATGATTCTGATGAAACAGTATTGTCTTTCATCGAACAGTATGTGACATGTGAGATTCCAAGAGAAGGAGGAGATAGAAGCTTGAGACAGCAAGTTTTACGTTTCCAAATTCACTGTTGTGGAAAGTATTGCAGAAGAAAATACAAGTCTAAAGAAAACTTTTACACCAAATGTTGGTTTGGTTTTCCCTGTCCAGTCATTTGTAAAGGAAGAGTAAATTCTTTTTTTTCTTCTGTTAGGCACACAATAACTCGGAGATCTCCAAAGAATACCCACAACTTAAAAAGAACAGAAGTGTCAAAGTATATCAATCACTACAATCCAGTCATTTTAAAAATGTGGAATGCGAACATGGACATCCAGTATGATGGGGATAACTCAATTGCTGTTGCATGTTATGTTACATCATACATAACAAAATCTGAAAAAACAGAGATGAAACAAATGTGAGAAGAAATTGCACAAGAGAATAGTCTTAGCAAAAAATTTTACAGCTTTACTTTGAAAATGCTTTCCCACCGAGAAATTGGATCGTATGAATGTTCAGACTGCTTGTGTTCTTCAAGTTTATATTCAAAGTCACGAGGAATCATTTGGGTAAGTTTAGGTGTTGCCTGCAAACGAAATAGATTGTTGAAATCATTGGAAGAAATTGAACAATTAGCAGCAAATGAGCCAGATAGTACAGACATTTTTAAAACTAATATGTTGGACACATACTATCCGAAAAGGAGTCAACATCTGGAACAGCTATGTCTGTATGAAGTACTTCAACGTTACAGCTTCAAAAGAAATGTTAAAGAGAATTTAAAAGAAGGAAAGTTTGCAGTAGTTGGATGTCATGGTTGTTTAGTAAAACATGCAAAAGGTAATTTTAAAAACCACAAGAAACTTAGTTGTGAAACTCCAGATAAGCACGAATTTTACTATTTAGCACTTCTGCAGCTGTTTAAACCATGGAGTAGCGAAAGTGAATTACTTGGAGAGTTTGACTGCTACGAAGATTCTTTTAATGCTTGTAAAGATAGCATTCGATGTCCAATTTTCCCAACATATTTAAAAATGTTGAATGATGAAGTTGAACAGGAAAAGACTATTATAGCTGAAATAGCTCATGAAAGTTCTCAAGACACACAAAGTAGTGGCCCATGTAGTCAAGATCCTCTTGGAAAACCAATGCTGGAAAATGAAGCAGCGATTGCTATGCATGAAGCAGAAATTAAAATGCAACAAGCACACAAGGAGAATATAACATTGGAAAAGTTAGAAGAACAAGTAAATGTTGAACAGAAAGAAATATATGTGCAAGTTAGAGAACGGATAGAACATGGTTTGTTGCATGAAAAAAAAGAATGTCTGTGTTCATCTTTTAAACCTCTTCTGATATACATCAGTGGTCAAGCTGGGACAGGTAAAAGTTTTTTAATTAAAGTTTTGACCAGTTATCTTAAAAAAACTACTGGTTCACATTTATGTTGTGTGGTAACAGCTCCAACGGGATTAGCTGCACACAATGTTAAAGGAGTTACTTTGCATACATTATTGATGTTACCAGTGGAGCATTATAATAAATTAGAATATCAGAAGTTGTCTGGAGAAGCTTCTTATGAAGTGTCAAGAGTGCTGAAGAAAATGAAACTTTTAAATATTGATGAGGTGAGCATGGTCTCAAATTTAATGCTTGCTTTTGTACACTTAAGAATGCAGCAGGTATTAAAAACAGATTATGACATTCTCTCTGGGGGAAAACATTTAATTGTATTTGGAGATCTGCTACAACAAACCCCTGTAAAAGGAGAACCAGTGTTTAAAACTCTTCTACATTAAGACACTAAGAAATCTTTGGGATGGATTGGAAATGTGAATCTGTGGTCACATTTTGAATATAAAGAACTCACTCAGAATATGCGACAAGCAATAGATGAAAGCTATGCAAATATTCTAAAAGATGTAAGAATTGGTGTTCTAAGCAAACATAGTAAACAAGCTTTTCAAAGTTGTCTACTAAAGAACTTGTTTACAAATGAAAACACACCAGCAGAAGTAATGTACAAGAAAATGAAAGAAAAAAAGTCTATAGTTTGCTTAATGCCTACAGTGGAAGAGTGTTATACATTTAATAGAGAGCTTATGAAATTGGAAAATCAAGAAATAGTTCACATTGAAGCTATTGATAAAATAGAGCATCAAGGAATAACACTTGTTTTTTCAGAAAAACTACAGACTAAATTCAATTCTTTGGAAAAGTCTGTATCAAAAACTGCTGACTTAGAAACATTTTTAGATGTATGTTTAAACTGTCGGGTAATTTTGAAGCGTCGTCTGAATGTAGAAGAAGGTTTAGTGAATGGAGCAATGGGGAAAGTTGTTGATTTTGTGAAATATCAAAATAGAAATGGAATTGAATTTTTGAAAGTTAAATTTGATCAGATTGCAGAGGTAAGAAAGATTGCAGTTTCTGCCGCACGTTTTTTGTTTGTAAAAGACTTGTATGTTCATAGAAAACAGTTTCCCTTCTGTTTAGCAGATGCAATAACTATTCACAAATCACTAGGTTTAAGTGTAGATAATGCTTTGGTAATTATTGGAAAAACTGTGTTTAAAGAGGAAATGGTATATGTTGCATCATCTCGACTTAGAACGTTGTCTGGTTTGTATTTAATTGATTTTGATGAGAACAAGGTTAGTGCTGATGTTAATTGTGTAAGAGAATATAATTATTTGAGAAGGTTTTATGCACCCCATTTAGGTGAATATCCTATGTATGAGAAATGTGTTGTGTGTTCAAAATGCAAATATGTTGAAGAGTTAACTAATGTTGAAAAACAGAAAGAAAATCAACAGAAAAGAAAAGATGTAAAGAAGCAGAAAATACAAACAAGTGATGATATTGTTGGAAACCAATTAGAAAATGCTTCTGGTGTCAACTGGTATGGTAATGTCATTCTAAATGTTATATTTTATCTTGAAGATGTTTGTGGTGAAATTATGGAAAGTCAGGAAAAAACTTTATGTTCTGCACTCCACACTTTATTTCAAGAATTGAGAACTGATAGAAGTAAGATTCATTCTGTTTCTGGTATTCGACCAACTGTAGGATACATGTACTGGATCTTTAACGTTCAGTGCTAATATACAGCAAGATGCACAAGAATTTCAGATGGTTATGCTTGGAGTACTAGAAGATGAAGGAATTCAGATTGAGAGTTTATTTGGACTCAATTACAAATGGGAAAATAAATGTGAAGAGTGTTTATTATCTTCAAGGTCTATAGATGACAGAGAACAATTTTTACATTTAACAATACCTGACTGCAAATCTGTACCATTTTCCAAATTAGTAAAAGAAGCTGAACATGAGATGATGTGTTCTCATTGTAAATGAAGAATGCTATCTGCATTCTGACTACAAAGATATGGAAAATATTTGATTATAATGCGGCAACGCTGTTGACCAACTGGAAGAAAAGTGGAAACCAAAATTAAAAATGTTGTTGCTAATCAAGTATCTATTTCTGGAAGAACTTTTGCAACAGTTGCTATTGTTTTCCATGCTGAAAGTACTACTACAAGTGGACATTATACAGTTTATTTAAAGTGTAATAATGGTTGAAGTCACTGTAATGATACACACTTGGAAATGAAACCGAGATTGCCTTATGAATTACCCAACTCATATTTAATTTTTCTGAAACAAAGATTTTAAGTACACTATTCGGCTTTAATGGGAAGGTGTATAGATCTTTAAGGAATTCATACTGGATGCTTTCGAAGCAAAATTTGTAATACACTATCTGGCGTATTGGGAAAATGTGCAGAGAAACTACGTAAGACCTTTAGGGAATTCATACTGGATGCTTTCAATAGCAAATATTTTGATACATTTTCTGGTGTATTGGGAAAATTGTGCAGAGAAACTATGTAAGATCTTTAAGGACTTCATACTGGATGCTTTCAAAGCAAAATTTTTGATACATTATCTGGCGTATTGGGTACATTTTCAGACAATCTACGAAGCAAAGGTAAGCTTTGAACATTTGAAGTACTATTGGATGTGTTATTTCTGTTGATTTTGTATTATATTTGAGAGAATTAGTTTTTTTTTTTAACAATGTAGTTCATTGTTTTTTTTTTGCTGCTGTTTATGATGAAACTACACTGGCATCACTGTGAATAGTGAAGTTAAGTACTAGCTGATGACAGCAAAAAAAGGGAGAAAAATTGTTACCTGAATGTTAAATTGTTTTGTATTATTTAAAACTCATTGTAATTTGTGAAATGTATTACGTTACATAGTACTTTTGCAGTTTATTTTATGCAGTTGAAAAGTTAGAAAAAATAGTATTAATGACAAATACACAATAGTAGTTCGATATTTAAAAAACCTTTGAAATTCATTGAAAAAAACATAGGTTTCAGAGACGTTATATTTAGGAATTAGCATTTAAAAAAACCTTAGAAATTCACTGAAAAAAACATAGGTTTCAGGGACGTTATAGTTAGTTTGACATTTGACTCATATAAAACCAGAGAAATTCGCCTGTTATAGTTAGTTGAGCTAACTTTAACTCGGGCGCCCGCAATGCACTGCTGATGATGTCACATATTACATCACTCATGACATGGTCAGTGACATCACTCATGACATCACTCATGACATCTCAAATGACATCACTCATGACATCACTCATGACATCATCCACATGACAATCTGATGCACATTCTGATGCTCTAATATAAACTTTGATACACCCATTGTAAAATGCTGACTACTATTTTTGAAACCATACACAGAAGAATGCCATATACTACATATACTACATAGCACTCACTATTTCCTAGGTCTACACACACATGCAGTTACTCATCAATAGAGGACTATAATATGCACTCATACATCTATACATGCAGTCACACGCTGCCACTCATCCATAGAGTAACTCACACGCCTAGTCAGTAATGAAAAGAATGAATCACATACCCATTTAATATTGTATACAGTTATACACACCAACTTTGTTATTTTTAGACATACCACATCACTTATTTATACAGATATTAATACATATTTACTGCCTTATACAATCACTGATAGAAGCAGACACTTATTTATACACCCACTCTTGAAATAACATAGTCTCACGTATACTCATTTATATACTCCAACACTCACATATAGTGGCTTAAAACATATGTAGTTAGTTACAGATATACCACTGAGACATTTATTCACTCACCAACACACCTATAGACACACTAACTCACCCATACAACCATTTCAAGATGCACTTTTTAATCCATACAACCACTGAATCACCCACTCAGATATCTATGCACAGACTCATACACCCACCCACACAGACACTCAGGGACCCATACAGATACTCAAACAAAAAATCAATAACCTATATAGACACTCATATAGGTATTCAGCAATAAAATGCAGTTGCTTACACACTAATGGAGAGACTAATACAGACTTTTACACAGTTTAGTCACTAACCCATGCATTCAGTAAGACACGTTCAATCACTCACTTATACAGTCAGTCACACACATATGAAATAATTCCATTAGGCACTTGTAAATGCATTCATTCTTCAAAACAACTTGGCATATATATATATATATATATATATATATATATCCACTCCTCCTTTCGCAACACCAGCCGGTGTTGCTGCAAGACACGGACACAAATGCGCTGGTACAGGTATTTTCGCTTAGTTTATTTCCATACAAACATCGGTTCTGACGCGTTTCGACCGGCACAGCGGTCTCGGTCGCCAGTAGGTAGTTATAGTTAGGACCCCTTTTCCATAGGAAATCCGCAACATTCTATTTTGAATAACTTTGGCGCCGGTCGATGAATCCTCGCGAATTTCTCAAAATAGGTGGGGCGCTATGCTCCGCTCCTACCCTGAAAGTCTCGGGGGGATACGTCAAGCGGGGGCTGAGATAAAAGGGGGGTCCCAAAACGCGTTTTTCCCATGCATTTTTCCATAGGACCTTTAGAACGAGCTACAGCCCGAATGGCTGAACAGAATTACTAGAAATTTGGCAGAGAGGTAGTCCCTATGTCAAGGAAGTGCCTTTTGTAGGTTTGGTGTAAATCTGTTCAGTAGATTCTGAGAAAATAGCCTTTAAATCAATATATATATCTGAGCCCGCTTACGGTACGCTTACCGTACGCTTACGGTAAGCTTACGGTACGCGTACGGTGGCGTGCGCGAGCGCGATTCTGATTGGCTGTTAGATCTTAGTAAACATTCGAATCGGCCGAAACCAGGAAGCGGCGGCCGCCATTTTGTGTGTTTCACTCAGAAAAAAAAGAGTGAAAACAAGAAAAGGGGGCAATGAGGAGAGTTACAGACCCCCTTACATTTGTGAGGGGGTCAAAGAAGGACAGAAAAGTACAAAGAAAACATTTATGGATTTTAAAAAAAATCACGGGGTACGCGTACGGTAAGCTTACGGTAAGCGTACGGTAGAAAAAAAATATAAAAAAATAAATGAAATTCAGATTTAAGTGTTTAGATATTAGGGGGCTCTAAAAAGAGCCGTTGTGTTTATGAAATGATTTTTTAGTGGTACCTACAAGTAAGTACCGATGCAGAGTCTAAGGTTCAAGAGGAATACTCTGTTCCCTTCATCATTGAAGTGCACACCATCTCCTCTATAAATGTCTTGCATGTCATAACGCAAGTTGTTGTGGTAAATGGCACCCATACCATAGTCACGGAGGAAAGCAGAAACAGATTTGTTGACGTGCTTTCTTGCTTTGTCAATCTGCGGACAGAAATGATTGGACCAGTTCCATTTTTGCCTTTGGCATATGTTGGAAAACACAAAGGCAGTTTTAGGGAAAAGTGAAAACAGTTGTGCAAAGGTGTCCTTCATAAGCATTTCCAGACCTACCCCAGTCAAAGTGCCTAGGTCATTGCCACCACAGTGCACTATTATGAGGTCAGGGTGTTGGATTTGCATGAAGGATTTCACCAATGGCATCAATTGGTGCCATTTTAACCCTCTCTGACCAATCCATTTAATGTCTACATTTGGCAAAGCAAGGTCTCTCACCATATCTGTTTTCTCTGCAAACTTTTCACTCCAGAAGACATAGCTGTGCCCTACAATCCACACTGTGAACATCTTCAAAGGAGAACTGGATGCACTCAGGAGGTGTCTTTCAGTAGAATGGCAATATGAAAAGAAAGACAGTTTGGAAATGGAGGCATACATATTTTTTACAAAACAAAAAGAACTGATTGGCTGTTTCATACCATTCTAGAATAAAAACTAGGCTGTATGTGTAAATTAATAGAAGCATGTTTTGTATTGGTACAAAAAAATGTGTTACCAAAGAACAGTACTATGGATTTGCTGTTAGGTTTGAAAAGTCAAGCACTCTTGCTCTGTGGAATTGAAACATTGTGTGGCGAACTTCTGACCTAACACCACACAGCAGTGTTCCATGAGCTGTTGCTATGGTAGCAGGCAGAAGTCAAGTTGGGGGAAGGGTACTAGGCAGAAGTCAAGTTGGGGGCAGGGTACTTTTGGAAAAGGGTTGGTTTTCAACCAATAGAAATGTGTGATTACATTTGAAAAAAAGGGGGAAGCACTGAGATTTGAAACTTACATGTATATGTGTGGAAAAATAGAGGGAAAGTTTGCCATTATCTGGTTCTGCTGAGAGGAGAGAGGTGAACAGAACAGAGATCCTGGCTCTGATAATCTGCTGTTTGAGTGCCACATTTCTTTCACAACTAACTAATTTTAAAGGTGAGGATAGAGTTTGAGAGGAGATGTATATGGTAAATTAAGAAATGAATAATAGAAATGGAAATTCTTTTTGTTGAAGTTGCGTTTATCATTTTCTGTTTTGGGAGAAATTTAAATGTGAGGAACATGTAAAATAATATGGACTATGTTTTCACGATAAATTAAGGTGTACTGGAAAAAAAAAGAATAGTTTAAGGGTTTGAGGTTGGACTCAGTAATGCAAATACATTCAGCATCACTAAGGCTGGTTGCCCTTGCTGGAATGTAGGCAGCCACCCAGGTTACACATGGTGGTGGTCTGAAAAAGCAGTTTGGACATGTGCATTTAAAAAAATCAAAAAAGTGGTTTCATAATGTGTCAGTCTGTAAAAGTGATTTTCACTTGCCAAAAAAAAAGAGCAGTAAGTGTGCATTCAAATTGGCAAAGAAATTTCGTTTTGGGACTAATGTGAAAACATGACTCTGTGTGGAAATAGGAATTACAGGCAGAGATTTATTGCGTTTTTTTCTGGTGATTTCACAGTTGCATTAGTAGGAAAAAGGGGGAGCGATTTTTTTGGGGAAGAAGCAGACTCTTAGCACACACCCATCTGCTTGCCATGTATAATCATGCACAGTATTTACAAGCGAGTGGGGTTTTCAGGTTTCAGTCTGTAATGAAAATACATTCAGCATCACTAAGGCTGGTTGCCCTTGCTGGAATGTAGGCAGCCACCCAGGTTACACATGGTGGTGGTCTGAAAAAGCAGTTTGGACATGTGCATTTAAAAAAATCAAAAAAGTGGTTTCATAATGTGTCAGTCTTTAAAAGTGATTTTCACTTGCCAAAAAAAAAGAGCAGTAAGTGTGCATTCAAATTGGCAAAGAAATTTCGTTTTGGGACTAATGTGAAAACATGACTCTGTGTGGAAATAGGAATTACAGGCAGAGATTTATTGCGTTTTTTTCTGGTGATTTCACAGTTGCATTAGTAGGAAAAAGGGGGAGCGATTTTTTGGGGGAAGAAGCAGACTCTTAGCACACACCCATCTGCTTGCCATGTATAATCATGCACAGTATTTACAAGCGAGTGGGGTTTTCAGGTTTCAGTCTGTAATGCAAATACATTCAGCATCACTAAGGCTGGTTGCCCTTGCTGGAATGTAGGCAGCCACCCAGGTTACACATGGTGGTGGTCTGAAAAAGCAGTTTGGACATGGGCTTTTTAAAAAAACTGAAAAGTGGTTTCATAATGTGTCAGTCTGTAAAAGTGATTTTCACTTGCCAAGAAAAAAGAGCAGTAAGTGTGCATTTAAATTGGCAAAGAAATTTCGTTTTGGGACTAATGTGAAAACATGACTCTGTGTGCAAAGAGGAATTACAGGCAGAGATTTATTGCGTATTGCTCTGGTAATTTTACATTTGCATTAGATGGAAAGGGGGAGCCATTTTTTGGTGCAGAAGCAGACTCTTAGCACACAGCCAGCTGCTTATCCTGTTGAATCATGCACAGTATTCACAACCGAGTTGGGTTTGAGGTTTCAGTCAGTAATGCAAATACATTCAGCATCACTAAGGCTGGTTGCCCTTGCTGGAGTGTAATGTGATAATTGATTTTTAGTGTTTTTAAAAAAAAAAGTACGCGCACCGTACGCGTACGGTAAAAAAAAAAAAAAAGTTTTAAAAAAAATATATAAAAAATAGATGAAAGATAAGGTTGGCTCTTAAAAGAACCGTTGTGTTCATGCAGGGACAGAGGAAAGAAAGCATGGGAAAATTATTCAAAGCGACAAATGTGCTGATCTATTTTGTTGTTCACTAGGGAAACACTGGTCTCCCTATGGCAAATTAGATCTTGACAAAAGGTGCATCGAATATCAACCCTTCGAAATCGAGGGTTCATTTCCAGAGGGCCAGCAAAAGGAGATTCTCCCCCCACAGATGAAGGGCTCACCTGACCTGCAGAAGAAGGAGTCAGCTCTGCAGATGATGGTCCAGGCTGAGCTGCTGTGGATGTACTTGCTTGTCTTTCTGAAGAGTTACCTCCAAAAAGATGACCATGTGTCCTTTTGTGTACATCCTTGAGGTGTCTCTTCATGGTATGATTCCCAAAGGAATACTTCCTGTCAGGATTACCTCTTGAAAGTACACGCTGACACAGCTTGCAAGTTACTAAGGGTGCATTCACCTTTTGCTGGCCTTCAGGAAAAGTAAAATAATCCCATACATAAGAGGGCTTTTGTTTCCTCGCTCTCTGCCTCAAAACAGTGCTGCTAGTGCTAGCCTCACTCTCAGAAGAGCTCTGCTGTTCTGCCATCGTATCACAAAGACAACCCAGCTCCTTCTCCTAAGGGATCACAAGCAGAAATGAGGGGAATGGGTGTGGTGTAGGAGAGTTCTAGAACTGAAAGTAGTTTCAACCAATCAAAAGTTGTGTTTCATGATCACATGACCTACCGTACGCTTACGGTGCGCTTACGGTACGCTTACGTCAAAAGTGCGCATGCGCGTAAAAAAGACACGCGCTTGCGCGCATGCGCATAACAGACACTACCCGACACTTCCGCGTAACGTGCGCGTGTAGCGTACGCGCGCACGCGTCCCACGCGGAGTACGCGCGGCTACGCAAATTGCGTAACTATACGCAAGCAGCGTTGAAAAATTACGAGCGTTGCGAAAACCGTACGCTTACCGTAAGCTTACGGTACGCGTACTAAAAAAATAATTTCAAAAAAAAAAAAAGTACTGCAAATAAATTTTACATGTTTATTTTAAAAAATATATTTAAAAAAAAACATATTAAAGAATTTTAAAAATTTAGCCATAGTCTTTATAAAAGGTAAGAAAAATAAAAAAAAAATAAGTTAAAAAAAATAGAAGAAAAAAAAAACAATTAGCATTTAAAAAACCTTGCAAATTCACTGAAAAAACCATGGGTTTCACACACGTTATAGTTAGGAATTAGCATTTAAAAAACCTTAGAAATTCAGTGAAAAAACCATAGGTTTCACACACGTTATAGTTAGGAATTAGCATTTAAAAAACCTTAGAAATTCAGTGAAAAAACCATAGGTTTCACACATGTTATAGTTAGCTGGACATTTTACTCGTAAAAAACCAATGAAATTCCCCCGTTATAGTTAGTTCAGCTAACTATAACTCGCGCGCCCGCAATGCACTGCTGATGACGTCACATATTACATCACTCATGACATGGTCAGTGACATCACTCATGACATCACTGATGACATCTCAAATGACATCACTGATGACATCACTGATGACATCATCCAGTGAATGTGTGTTTTTCTGAAAATTAAATATGTTTTATATATGTATATCTCAAGGTTGATAGAAGAATAAATGGGTATATTACTGTCTAAATGGATGATTTCTTTTTGAAAAATTGATTGTGTAACTGACTGATTAAGTGTATCATAGTGAATACATGGCTTAGTGAGTAATATTTAAATATGTAAATATCTGTTTCATTTTTTCACTTTGTGTATAAGTGGCTGCATGGGTTGGTGAGTAGCTACATGGGTGTCTATATAGGTTATTAGTTGGTTTTTTGAGTATTAGTCTGAGTGTCTGCATGGTTCGGTGGGGGGTATGACGTAGTGCATAGGTGCATGAATGAGTGACTCACTGTTTGTATGTGTTGAACAGAGCATGTGTGCAGGACTGCATGGGTGGATGCGTGTGTGTATGGGTGTGTTAGTGAGTGAATGACTGTCTCAATAGTGTCTTTATGAGTAACTACATATGTTTAAAACTAGTATATGTGACTATTGGTTTATATATGTGAGTATATGTGAGAGTGAGAGATTGAAAGAGTTCCTGTATGAATAAGTATGTATTTCTATAAGTGATTGTTTAAAAGACTAAGTATGTGTAAGTTTCCGTAGAAGTAAGTGTGGTGGTGTGTGTATAACTGTATATGCAAGTAAATGTATGTTTGATTCTTTATTAGCATGAGTGACTATGTTTGTGAGTAGCTCTATGGATGAGTGGCATTGTGCAACAGGATGTATAGGTGTATGAGTACATATGATAAGTGAGTACATGTATGAGTGACTGTATAGGACTGTTGGTGAAGGAGTGGATGTGTATGTGGATCTTAGAATTACTGAAGAGGTTGTTGTAACTGTTATTGGTATGTCCTTTGTTTTGAAAATTTTAGTCTCTATTTTTGAATGCGTGTATCAAAGGTTTTATTAGGGTGAGAGGAGGTCTGCCACTCTATCACAAGGATGATGTCATCAGTGATGTCATCAGTGATGTCATTTGAGATGTCATCAGTGCTGTCATGAGTGATGTCACTGACCATGTCATGAGTGATGTAATATGTGACGTCATCAGCAGTGCATTGCGGGCGCGCGAGTTATAGTTAGCTGAACTAACTATAACGGGGGAATTTCATTGGTTTTTTACGAGTAAAATGTCCAGCTAACTATAACATGTGTGAAACCTATGGTTTTTTCACTGAATTTCTAAGGTTTTTTAAATGCTAATTCCTAACTATAACGTGTGTGAAACCTATGGTTTTTTCACTGAATATATATATATATAAAACATATTTACATTTTATAGAAACACACATTCACTGGATGATGTCATGAGTGATGTCATGAGTGATGTCATTTGAGATGTCATCAGTGATGTCATCAGTGATGTCACTGACCATGTCATGAGTGATGTAATATGTGACATCGTCAGCAGTGCATTGCGGGCACGCGAGTTATAGTTAGCTCAACTAACTATAACAGGCGAATTTCTCTGGTTTTATACGAGTCAAATGTCCAACTAACTATAACGTCCTTGAAACCTATGGTTTTTTCAGCAAATTTCTAAGGTTTTTAAATGCTAATTCCTAACAATAACGTCTGTAAAACCTATGGCTTTTTCAGCATCGGATTTAAGCTCTGCAGTTGAAAGCAGATCTGAAGCTGAAACGCGCCAAAAAACAAAGCAACCGGCAGTTCGCAGACACTCCCTAACTGAGGAATTGTTTTTTTTATGCAGAGAACGCCTCCAATTGCTCAGGCCAAGAAAACTAAAAGCGAATCCAAATTGAGGCGAAACAGAAAACGGAGGGAGAGAAGGAAGGCAAACAGAAGAAGTAACAAGCAAAAGGCTACCAAAACGGCAGCAGAAGAAATTCTGGAAAAGTAGGGCCAACTAATATGGATGTAATCACTGAGAAAACAGTGATCAATCTAACCAACACAGTTTTGACCGCTGCAGAAAAACAATTACTTGCCTTGGGATTATCCTTCTGTCCCGAAAGTTCATTTAACTATGCCAAATTGCGGATTGACATATATAAGAGCGTCAGAAAACTCAAGCTCCAAAAATATCATGCACAGGCCAAACCATCCAAACTTGAAAATGCTGAATTAATTGTAAATAGAAACAGTCAGCCAATACAAAAAGAACATATGAAGTCCACAAATAACCAAGAATCACAAAATATGGTGGAAACCTTGTATGACCTAATACTTGAGGAAGATCATGCAAGTGAAATCAATGTTGGAAGCACATTAACAACTAAAATAAAGTTATGTCAGACACCATTTAGACCACCCTCCACATTTTATCCACTTATGATCAATCAATATGTTCCAGGAGCAAGTGATCATTGGTTTAAAACATCTGAATAGATCTACGTACAAAGCAAAAAATAATGCTATAAAAAATTAAAAAGAGCTTCAATACCATCAACTGATGACCAAATTAAAAACCAACAAGGATATAGTCGTCAGAAATGCTGATAAGGGGGCATGTTGTACTGTGGAGAAGAGAGGACTATCTAAAGGAGGCAATGAGTCAATTGAATGAAAAATCCTGCTACTGCAGCAGCAACAAAATGACCCTAAACGTGGTTCAATCAACATACAAAATGAAATTGATGGGTTGGCGTGACACTGGCCTGATAACAACGGATGAATATAAATTTTTATGTACTGCTAATCCAACAACTCCCATAATGTACTTTATTCCTAAAGTACATAAAGATGAAAGAAACCCCCCGGGGAGGCTGATTATATCGGCTAGAAACAGTATTTTCGAAAACACCTCAATATATGTAGATTTCTTTCTACAGCAGTATGTCCAGAAATTATCCTCTTACATAAAGGACACGGGGGACTTTTTAGCCAAAATGACAAACTTCCCTTGGCAAGAGGATTATCTTTTGATTACGCTCTACGTAGCCTCACTATCTACCCCTATCAAACACAAGGATGAACTAAGATCTTTGCAATATTATTTGTCCAGGAGAGGTTTACAATATGCTGAGCACACCAAAATGATAGTTAACATGGTTGAAATGTGCTTAATAAACAACATATTTATGTTCCAAAATGCTCTGTTCCAACAACTCCGAGGAGTAGCCATGGGAGCCAGCTTTTCTCCCAGCTATGCTTGTTTACACATGGGCTGGAGGGAGGATCTGGTTCTCATGGAAAATCATTTGGAAACCATAACCAACCATGTCAAATGCGGGTGGAGATTTATTGACGATTTATTTTTGGTATGGCAAGGTACGGAGAATGAAGCAGTTATGTTCGTAGATACAATTAACACCAATGTAAGCTTCACTGCCAACATCAGCAAAACCAACATAGTATTTTTGGATGTAGAGCTTTATGTTAATCAGGACAAACTAGATACCAAATTACATAGAAAGCCTACAGCGGGAAATGCTGTTTTACATGCCAGTAGCTCACATCCAAAGCATTTAGTGCAAAGAATACCGTATGGTGAGTTACTGCGTTTAAAGCATATATGCAGTAACAGCAAAAACTTAGAGTTGGCACAACTGGAATGTCTAGCCAGATTTAAACAAAGAGGATATAGCAACAAATGTCTAGCTAAGGCACTGACTAAAAGTAATCTCAAACAAAGGGAAACTTTATTGAAACAAAAGTCGCAAAAGTGTGATCCTGACGAAATTCTAAGTAGTTTCAGGTTTATCCTGGAATTTAATCAACAGGAGTCAGCAGTAAGAAACATTATCAACAACAATTGGTATCTGATCAGACAGGACCCAGTAATTGGCAACATAGTCCCCAAACGTCCCTCCATAATGTATAGGAGGAACATTTCAATGAAAGACACTCTGGTGGATAATGACCCTTGTGGTCCTCTAGTCAAGTGATCTTGGCTTACCCAAAGATTGGGGTTCCATAAATGTAAAATCTGCAAAGCTTGCCAGTATGGGGTTTCAACTACTAGCTATTCGACCCCCTTTGGAGGACCGGACAGACAAATCAAAAAGTCCTTAAACTGTAAAACGGATCATGTGGTGTATGTGCTGGAGTGCCCTTGCAAACTGAGATACACTGGGAGTACAATCCTACAGGGACATAAGTGGGTACTCCAGCACATACATGCCATCAAAAACAATGATCAGGCTTACGCGGTGGCTCGCCACTTTCATGAACGGCATGAGAGCAATCCAAAGGATCTCAAATATTTCCTTTTAGATTCTGTTCTAAAAAACAAAAGGGGAGGGGACAGTGAAAAGACCCTCCGCACATTAGAAATCAACTACATCCTAAACTTAGATTTCGAAGCACCCAAATGGATTAAATAGCTCGGAAGAATTACATGCTAGTTTACAAAGATAATGGCCCTCAGATTTACTATTGAAACCCTACCTGCAAACCCCATCAGCTATACACGATCATATAAAATGAACAAAATCTAGACAATTTACAAAACATAGCTAGAAAATCCGCATTTAGCTAGTCTATTATAAATGCTAAAAATCTCCCTTTTGCTTTAATTCACCATTTTTTCACTCAATTAGGCACATTGCACTTTTTTTAGTAGGCACATTATTTTGCACTTTTTTCAATTAACAATCAATCATTTTTTCATCTGTGACCACAAAGGACAGGACACAGCAGTTTTACAGTTTATTTTCTTTTATGTAGTGGAAAAGTTAGAAAAAACAGTACTAATGACAAATAGCAGAATAGTATTATAATATTTAAAAAACCTTTGAAATTCACTGAAAAAAACATAGGTTAGCAGATGTTATTGTTAGAAATTAGAATTTAAAAAACCTTAGAAATTCACTGAAAACACCATAGGTTTCAGAGACGTTATAGTTAGATGGACATTTCACTGGTACAAAACCAGAGGAATTCCACCATTATAGTTAGTTCAGCTATCTATAACTCACGCCCTCGCAATGCACTGCTCATGACGTCACATATGCCATAATTTATGGCATGGTCAGTGACATTACTGATGACATCATAGATGACATCTCAAATAAATTATTATCCAGTCAGTGCTTTTTTCTTTGAAAAAGTAAAACTACATTTATCACACACATACTGCTAAATACTACACATTAAATTACAAATATATACATCAAGTTATGTAAATACCTTTAGCGACACACTTATATCAAATTTCAACCCTAATGGATCCTGAGACCCATACTAAAAAAAAACGCGCCTATCCGATATGCAGCACTGTAATACAAAGGGGCATTCTGTGATGTAAGGCAGGCCTAATGACTTTATCAAGAGCTAACCCCATGAATATATAAGGTAGGCCTATTGGATGTGTTAAGCTGTCACAACAAATCCATGTTATGATCCATCATTCAAGCCAATGAAATCAGCAATCATATAAAATACATTGAAAATTAATGTAAACATTTCAATCTTTGTCAAACAAATCGTCAACAAAGCCTTTACAGTCAAAATAACCACAGCATGTTAGAATCTTTCTTACATGATAAGACAACATAATGTAGCCATAAGGACCAACCATTAGGGTCCTCGCACTTCGGAGTCCAAGAACAAAAGTTTCAGCTCTGTGAGTACTTGGAATATAATGCAGAAACTCTCCTGGGATCGTTATTTCAAGGACCCAGGAGGCTTAGTGTAAGTTTGTAGTAAAATTTTCTGGGGAACTGCT
Source organism: Triturus cristatus (assembly GCF_964204655.1). Lineage (NCBI taxonomy): Eukaryota > Metazoa > Chordata > Amphibia > Caudata > Salamandridae > Triturus > Triturus cristatus. The sequence continues at coordinate 595,309,018 of NC_140588.1, forward strand.
GCATTTCCTATAGCCCCAGAAACTCTTAGAACAATGGTTGGTGTTGCCCCTGCCCGTCCTTAGGCACCACAAGAAGTTAGATAAATAAAACACCGCCCATGCAGGTCATTATGGGGAGCTCCAGCTGGAGTGCAATCCATGACCTGCTGGAGGAGCCCAAAGGTCCCCAGCAGGGTCCCGTGTGGCAGAATTGGCATCGTCTGTGCTCCTTCCAGAGCTGGCAACACCAGGTGGGAGTAGAATTCATTCTGATGGGTGCCCTGGTGCCACCCAAGGTACCAACAATTTCAGGGGCCACTAGGGGGTTCCGGGAGGAGATCTAAGGCCTCCACAGCAACAGTCGGCTCTTGCGTGCTGAAGCAATCATCTTCTGAGCTCCTGTTCTCACTGCAGCAGTGGGAGTGAGCTGTATTTATTTTTATGGGTACCCCCATCCAAACTGTGGCACCCGCAGCTTCAGATGTCAGTGGGGGCCCGTGGAGATGAGTCCTAAGTCCCCCCCGGCCCCAGCCAGCTCTTACATGGCAGAGTTTGCATCATCTGTGGTTTCGCTTGTGATAGCAGCAGCAGGAGGAAGCAGCATTCATTTTGGTGGATGCCCAGTCCTACCTGGGGCACTTACAGCTACCCTGCCCTCAATATGTTTTTTTTTTTCAAGTTACAGGGACAGAGTCCTAAAATGGCCATTGAACATCTCCGTTTATGTTGATAGCAGCCTACCAGATCTTATCATTTGATCTGGCTTTCCCATGGAAGCCCCAGAGTACTAGATATCTGTACATTTTGAAGATTAATGTCTCCAAAAAACACTGAACCAATGCACACCAAATCACATGAATTTGAAATACACATTCCTGCTCAACATGCATTGATGGACTAAATTAAGCCAAAGTAGTCACTGACCCAAAGACATCTTTCACAAATGTATTTATAGGTCACTGACATTTACTTACATTCATATGTTTTGTACATATATTACACAACATTTTCTCAAATTTTTCTGAAAAGCACCACAAATTGTGCTTGTTATATCTCATCATGGATACAACATTTAAATATCAACAGTGACTAAATGAATTCAAAATATGTCACAAACCACCCCATGAGTTGTTCACTATCTCACGTTCATACCTGACCGTCACACTCATGCACACTTCATACACACAATTCCGATAACCTTAGAGTAGCCTTCAAAAATCCAACAAAGAGCTCTCATTCTTTTAGTCTTCCGTTGTTGTGTCTTGGCCTGGGACCTCCAAACAAACTTGATCAACACACATTTCGGTGGATATTGAATTCTCTTGAGCACCTTCTTCAGGACTTTTGTCCGATAATATTTTTTACCCAGCATAACAGTGGGGTATATTATATTGTTTATTGATACTATACCAATACTATATGATAGACTTTGCTGAAGTACAATCTTCTCTTGCACCACCAGATCACTCCTTACCTATGGGGAATGTGACATTCAATCATATCACAATCAGAGTAGCCCAAAATATGGGTTTACAGTTCCACTATATTTCAAGTCCCATTGTACACTGCAACTAGCTGATGAGCACCCTAATCTGTTTCCTTCTAATGAGAAATACTCTAGAGTACTTGATTTTCACTGTGTCAAACTCACTACAGATGTCCTGGGTATCGCAGACCATTCGTGAGGAAGTTTTGGGAAGTGATACAGGTAAACCGGCTGAATGAAATTACACCAAATTTAGCAAAAAGATGCAACTTTACTCGGAAAGCACACTCTTCATTATATGTTGAAAGTCTATTCAGTCATTTTTTTAAAAGTTTTCTTTGAAAGGTGATCATGTCAAGTTTAAAAAGATAGTGGTATCTGGACTTTTGGTTGGCTCTGATTGTCCACTGAAAGGAGACTAGTCAATCCAGATTGGCTGGAACAACCTGAACGATATGTTGTGGCAGCCATTATAGAAAAGAGGGACATGGCCCTTCGTCCTGAAAATTAAAGAAAAAAATATAATTGGAGAGGTGAGCACACCCTGACCCCAGAGGATCATGTGGGGGGTCTAAAGCTACTCCCTTTGTTTGGCTGGTCACAAAATGGACACCATTTTGTGGCAGCCGTTGAAGGACTCAGGGGCATGGTCTCTATTGAAATACATTATAGTGAATGCCAGGTTTTGAGGGCCACAAAAAAGAAGAGCATATAAAGAGGAATAACAGATTTTAGTCACAGTATTAATCATTTTTTGGTGGCACCATCCTAATTTTAGGAATTGAAGTGTGTTCTAAGGTAATTTTATCCTGTGAAAAATGCTGATTTGATGAACCACATTTGAACAAAAGCTGTTTTCTCTCATGAATTCCTCATAGAGGTTATGGAAGGTGATCCAGCAGCTAAAATGAGAACACATTTTGTATAAATTCATACTATCTTCATCAGCTATGCAAGAATAAAGTTAAGTAAAACACTGCACTTCCCAGAGTGTTCCATTGAACAACTAAAGCACTTACTTTCTATATCTATGGCAAATCTGTGGCACACCTGAAGCCAAATTGTTTGATTCAAAGCCTTAAATCATGTAGCACTCCCTTTAGGAATTAAAAACATGAGGGAGTTTATTCTGTTAAAGAAATATGGTTAGTGCTCAAGTAAGCTAAAATGAGGACACATACGTTTTTAAATATTGTCTGCATCCATTTCAGAAAACCTTTCTACTTACAGAGTGAAGCATATTCTCCCAACACCAGCAGCAGATTGTCAGTTAACTCCCTAGTAATCAACTTCAGTTCCACCTATTGAGCAACTTGAGCGCTAATTTTCCGTATTTAAGAAAAAAGTGTGGTGCACTTGAAATATTCTTGATGCCATCTTGATGGAATCTAGGTTGTGAAATGTAAAGCATTTTCTTTAGAAATATACAAAACTAGGGGGTCTCTTTGTTATGTAAATTATGGTTACTGCTCCTTAAAGATAAAATTAGGACCCATTTTCCATGAGGTCTCATATATCTTCCTCATCTATTTCAATAAAAAATTCTGATATGCAGACTGAAACATGCACTTTCACCATTAACAGCCTGTTAGTTATCTTCCTAATGATGAACTGCAGATTTACCAAGGAGTTCTAATAAACAACTAGAGACGATATTTTGTATTCAAAACAAATGTATGGCACTCATTAAAACATTTTGTTGGAATAGGAGCTGATGACCTTAAAGACTTTCCTGAAGTTGAGGCTGACGTGACCATTGGAATGTTAATGCAGGCATGAAACCAGAGGGTTAAAATGAAAGGGGAGGTGTGAGTTTATATTAATTTGAGGTATAATATATTTCTAAAGGGGCTAAATGTTCCACTGCTAATCACCTCACATATTACATCACTCATGACATCTTCTATGACATCATTGATAATATCAATGAAACATTTGCTGTAAAATCATTTATGGGAACACTGTGCATGGCTTGGGCACAAGTCATAGTTACTTGATAACTATAACTATAACTATAACTGCAGAATGTCTATGGTTTCGTGTGTGTAAAATCTGAACCTAACTATAATGTCCCTGTAACCTTAGTTTTTTTAGTGAATATTACCTACTGGTAGTCGCCAGTAGGTAGGTATAGTTAGGACTATGTTGCCATAGGAAAAACATTTTTTGTCTTGCCAATATCTTTGGCACCAGTTGACAAATACTAACAGTTTACAGGAGATTTTTGTTGTCCATGGAAAGTTTTGGGGCAATCCATCAAGTGGAGGCAGAGAAAAAGGGGCAGTCATAAATTTGTGTTTCCCATGTTAATATCCATAGGAATTTTTAACATGACTACAGCCCGAACCTCTGAGTGGACTTACACCCAATTTGGAAGAAGGCTAGCTCTTAGTCCAGAAAGAGTGTTTTTGGTATTTGATGTAAATACATGCAGTAGTTTTGGATTTATTAAAATAAATCAAAATGTGGATGTCTAGGGATGTGGCTCCTTTGCAATGTGTACTCGGAGCTTTGCAAACCCATGCGCGGGTGAGCAGTGCCGTGATTGGGTGGCTGCAACCTGTGTAAAAAGTTGCGGCTGACATTTTATGAAGCAGGAAACGGTCCAGTGGGAGGAAAATATTGTTAGAATATATAGAAGGGCTCAGGGTAGGGATACCTTGATCCTATGGATGCATTATACAGCTATGTGAGGGACCCCTTATTAGTTAAAAAATTGGAAACAATTAATTTTTTTACATGTGGCTGGAGTCGCAGACCTATCGTGATGCTCGTTGGGGCCCCCAATAGTGTTGTGATGGAGTCGCGAACCTTGCTGAAAATAAATTCACATGCTCACTTGTACACTAGTGCATGCACTCACAGACCCAGATAGTCACAGGCCCACTCAGAACCTTACGCACCCACTCACAAACTCACCCAGACACTCATGCACCCACTCATGTACCCACTTGGAGACTCATGCACCCAGTTACAGACCCACTGAGAGACTCATACACTCACTCACAGACCAATTCAGACACTCATGCACCCATTCACAGACTGAATCAGAGACTCATGCACCCACTCACAGACCCAATCAGAGACTCATGCATCCACTCACAAAGCTACTCAGACACTCATGCACCCACTCAGAGACCCACTGAGACTCAATCACCCAGTCACAGACCCACTCAGACACTCACGCACCCAGTCACCGACGCACTCAGACACTCATGCATCCACTCATAGACCTGCTCAGAGAGTCATATACTCCCTCCCAGACCCACACAGACACTGATGCACCCATTCACACATCTACTCAGAGACTCATACACCTACTCCCAGACCCACTCAGGCACATTTGCACCCACTCATAGATACCCTCAGAGTCATGCACCCATTACCAGACCCACTCAGACACACACATGCACTCACAGAGACACTCAGTGACTCATGCAATCACTATCAGGCCCTCTCAGACACTTACATATCCACTCACAGACCCACTTACAGAACCATGCACCTAATCATAGACTCACTCAGACACTCAGAGACCTACTCACAGACCCACAGAGACACTCATAGAGCCACTCATAGACCTTGTAAAGACTCATACACTCACTCGGAGACTCATGCATCTACTTCCAGTCCCACTCAGACACTAACTCACCCACTCACAGATGCGCTTAGGGACTCATGCCCCCACTCACAGACTCACACAGACACTGGCGTACCCACTCACAGACCCACTCAGATACTCACATACCCACTCTTAGAACACTGAGACACTCATACACCGACTCACACACCCTCTCAGAAAGCAATGTATATATTAGCAGGTCTACTCAGAGACTCATACGCTGATTCCCAGGCCCACTCAGACACTTACACACCTACTCAGAGCCACCCACTCACAAATACACTCCAACTTTCATGCACCCACTCACAGACCCACTCAGACACTTATGCACCCACTCAGAGACTCACTTATAGACTCATGCACCAACTCAGTGATCCACTCAGACACCCACAGACCCACATAGACATTTTCAGAGTCACTCACAGATCCACTTAGAGACTCACCCACCCACTCAGAGACCCACTCTGAGACTCATGCTCCCACTCACATACCAACTGAAATGCTTATGCACCTACTCACACACCCACTCAGAAAGAAGTAATGTATGTGCTGACAGATCCACTCACAGACTCATGCACTCACTCCCAGACTCACTAAGACACTTACACACCCACTCACAGATCCACTCAGAGGCTTATATACCCCCTTCCAGGCCCACTCAGACACTTAAGCACACACTCACACATCCAATCAGAAACTCATGCACCCACTACCAAACCTACTCCTACGTTTATGAATATTCAACCACTCAGAAACCCATTTAGAGACTTATACCCACTCAGTGAGCCACTGAGAGCCACTTGCATCCACTATTAAATCCCAGTCAGAAACTCATGTACCCACTCACAGACCCACTCAGAGACTCACACACCCACTCTCAGACCCGCTAGGATACTAACACACCCACTCAGACACTCATGCACCCACTCAGAAACTAATGCACTCACTCACAGACCTACTTAGAGACTCACACACTCACTCAGAGATCTACTCAGATACTCACAGATCCACTCAGACACTAACAGACCCACTTGGGAACTAATGCACCCACTCACAGACCCACTCAGAGACTCATGTCTCCACTTTCAGACCAAGTCAGACACTCATACACCCAGTCACAGATCCACTCAGACACTCATTCATCCACTGATGAGTGCACTCAAAGACTCATGCACCCACTCATAGACCCACTCAGAAACTCACATACCCACTCTCAGATCCACTGAGACACTCATTCACCTACTCACACACCCACTCAGAAAGAAATGTATATACTGACAGATTCATTTGCACACCCACTCACAGACCTACTCAGAGATTCATGCACCCCCTCACAAACCCACTCAGGCACTCATGCTCTCACTCACAGACCCAGTCAGACAGTGACACACTCACTAACAGACCAACTCATATTCTCATGCACCCACTCTCAGACCTACTGAGACACTCATGCAACCACTCATACATCTACTCAGAAAGTGCCATATGCACTCACATGCCCACAAACAGACTTATGCACCCACTTACATATACATTTAGACACTCACATCAGTACTCACAGAGCCAATGCCACATTTATAGAGTCAAACTGAGAACTATAACTGTTAAATGTGGTGATGTGGATTACATTGACTGGTGGCATGTACAATATATGTAGGAGGGGGGCTCATGGAGCACCTCTCCTAGGGCTTGCAGAGTCCTGGAATTCACCACCTCTCCGGGGGCATTCTTTATATTTTATGAAGAGGTTGCCTGCTCGGCAACCCCCGTGACTGGGGACGGGCCTTTCCCAAGAGCAAATATTCAATTAATGCAGGGGCCCTCATGCCCCCCTGCTGCCCCGGGGACCATCACCTCCACAGGGCTAAATGTAAATGAATGCAAGGGGCCCTTATCGCAAACTTGCTTCTCTGGGGATCACCACCTGCCCGTGGCTAAATGTGGCATTAATGCTGGTGGCCCCCCAAGACTCTGGGACTGCCACCTCTCTGGGGCTAAAGTAAAATAAATGCCGGGTGCCCTTAGTCCCTGGACCACCACCTCCCAGTGATTTGTTGTGCAATGGATGTACCCACCCCAAGGATATAGCTATGTGTTATGGCTTAGCAGGAGCTTTACCACTCCCTCCAAGCCATGGAGAACTGTGCTCTGGTTTCAGCAAGCGAGAGAATTAAGAATGCTCTCACTTGCTGAAAGCAGAGCACAATTGCTTTTGCAAAGAGGGAACTGCATGTGCAGCAGCTTCCTCTCTATAAAAGCAATGCCAGCTCCCACAGGAGGCAGGAAGCTTTCAGGGACCACGGCGTCCTTGAGGCTTCCACTGCAGTCCCCAACAATAGTAAATGGGTGCCCTGGGTGGGACCAGGACACCCAGAAGAGAGGCCTGCACCCCTCTTAATTGGAAAATAAAATAAAATAAATAAAAAGGCCAGGCTGTGGGGAATGGGGTACCCAGGGCTAAGATCACTCCCCTTCTCTTTAAAATGATGAAATATTTGTTTAAAATGCTGGGCCCCGAGGATGGGGTCCAGGGTTGAAATTGTCCTGGGGAGGGGGGCCACATAACCCCTTTTCCCATTCAAACTAGGCCTGGCCCGGGTGGATGGGGGCCCCGGGACGAAATTGGCCCAGGGAAGGGGGCAACATGGCCCCTCTCCGCTATTACATAAATAAAAAAACAGCAAGTCTCCGGCAGTCCCACCCCCTTTCAACAACAATTTGCAAAAGCACCTCTTGGTGCACATCTGGATGGAGAATGAAGTCCCCTTCGCTGCAGAGAGTCCGTGGGGGCAAACAAGACCTCTTGTTGCCTCCAGCAATTTCCAAACAGCGGGATTGCTGAGAGGACTTCGGAGGCCCAGCCCCCTTCCTCAACCACTCTGCAAATGCACCTCCTGCAGCAACGCTGGTTGGAGGATAAAGTCCTCTTGGATGCTAAGGGTTTTTAAGGGCCAAGAAGCCCTTCTGTCACCTTCAATAAGTGCAACACAGCAGGATTCTTGAGAGCTGGTCGAAGACCCCACCCCCTTTCTCCACCTATCTGCAAATGCGATTGCTAGTTTAAAAAATATAGAAATTCAATTTAAAAAACAAAGATTATGGGGACTTTATAGGTAGGAATTAGAATTTGAAAAACCTTAGAAATTCACTTAAAGCACTAAAGGTTACAGGGTCATTATAATTAGGAAATTGAATTAAAAAAGCCTAAGAAATTCACTGAGCAAACCAAAGGCTACAGTAACATTATAGTTTGGCTCAGATTTCACTTGTACAAAACCAGTGAAATTCAGCAGTTATAGTTACCTGAGCTAACTATAACTTATGCCCATACAATGCACTGCTTATGACCTCACATATTACATCACTCATGACATGGTCAGTAGCATCACTGATGACATTACTGATGTCATCTTAAATGACATCACTGACGACATCATCTATCTATCTATCTATCTATCTATCTATCTATCTATCTATCTATCTATCTATCTATCTATCTATCTATCTATCTATCTATCTATCTATCTATCTATCTATCTATCTATCTATCTATCTATCTATCTATCTATCTATCTATCTATCTATCTATCTATTTGTCTATCTATCATATATATATTTTTTCTCTCTCCTCTACACTTTTACATTTACCCTTTACTACATTGTATGCTTACCCATACTTACACCTAAACAAACTATTAAACACTTAACACTTTTATAACTCTGTACTACGCCATACACTTAGACATCCCTAAGTCCTCTAACCCATTTCTAATCAATAGCCTTACTGTTAGAAATTGGGTTACAGGTTGAGGGAGGTCAAGCAGAAACCACAATCCTTGTCAGGCTGAGATCACAAGCAAACCCCACATTAGCCTGTGATCCACCCTCTGATAGACTGGTACAGAACAGTCATGCTTATTTAGAAGCAATGTGTGAAGTATTTGTGTAGCACTTCAAACAATAATAAAATTAAAGCACGACACAAAAAGGATCCATCACAAAATTTGAAAAATAGAGTGGACTTAAATGAATAAAACAAGACCAAATTACAAACATTCAATCAGTAGATCTGGAGATATGCAATCTTAAAGATTTAAGTGAAACTAGTGCCAAAAAGCATGGAGCGCCAACTGTGGGTATCTGGTCGTGCCAGACCAGGACCAAGCCACAAGTTCAGGCTGACTGCTATGAAGCGGCCGCCAGCAACATGGACCCCTTTGGGATCGCTGAACAGGACTACCTGAAATCATGGTTGTGGAGTGTTGCGATGTCCCGTGTCGAGGATGCATCATGCAGCCGAGACGATGCGCCGGTTCCAAGGGGCGGCGATGCTAAGTCATGCATCGTTGTTGAGGATCTTACTGACAAAGGACATGCTTTGTGAAGTCTGGTGTCGAGGATGCGTCGCACAATTGGGGCGTTGCGCTGTTTCCGAGGAGCTGTGAGGATGGGATGCGGAGCCCATCATCGTTGCTGAGGCAGCTATTGAAGAGGGGCATGTGATGCGAGGGCCTGCATCAGAGATGCATTGATTAGCAGCAGTTCTAATGAGGCTGTGGGGGCGATGATGAGTCATTGTGATGTGAAAATCCACACAGCAGAGGTGGTGCTTCAGTAGATATGTCTGTTGTGCTGGATCCATAGAGGGAAGCAGAGCACCTACAGGCCCACTTCCAAGGGCCCAGGAATGTGTTGTACTTGGTACCACTTGGAAGGATAGAATTAACAGTTCCACCAGGTTCCCGGTGCAGGTTACAAGCGACATGGCCCTTTGAGTCACTTTGGGTGTCCTGGGTACAAATTGCAGGTCCAGTCCTTCTCACCTAGGCAGGAGGGCAGTATGGCAGCAGCACAGTAGGGCAGGCAGTCCTTCAGGGCAGCAGCCCAGCAGAGTGACAGTCCTTGCAGCAGCACAGCAGTACGTTTTTCTGGCAGAGTCTTCTCAGGTCCGGACATTTACTGAGGAGCTGTTGTCTGAGGTCCAATATTTAAACCTGGTGCCTCCTTTAAATTGGGAGAAGCTGATAGAGGTTTTCCCTTTGACGTGCACAGGTTTCCTGTCTCCCCTGCCCTGGTTCCAGACTAACTACAGGGTGTATGATGCCCTTTGTGTGGAGGAAGGGCACAGTCTATTCAAGTCTATGTAGGGCTGTGCCCAGCCCTGCCCTCATCTTGCCAGTGATGGCCCATCCAGGCACACCTAAGCTCTCAATTGTGTGTGGCTGCTAGGAGGAACACACAAAGCCCAACTGCCAGCTACACCCAGTCATATGACCCAGAGACAGACTATAGACACTAAATGGCTAAGGCAGGAACATGGCAACTTTCTAAAAGTGGCATTGTCATTACAATTCAATTCCAAAGATACAAAACATGAACTGGTTACCTGTTCCCATTTCAAAATTACTGCTTATTAAATGTAATAAGGTAACTCCAATGTTGTCCACGTAGGAGAGGTAGGCCTTGCAGCAGTGGAAAACAAAATTAAGAGCTTTTCACTACCAGGACATGTAAAACTTAAAAGCACTTTCTACTTTTTAAATACCTTGCACTCTGCCATTTGGGCTGTTCAGGGCCTACCCAAGTGGTGACTTATATGTCTTAAAAAGGAAGGTTTGGGCCTAGCAAAAGGTTAATTTGTCGCAATGACAGTTTAAAACTGCACACACATTTTGCAATGGCAGGTCTGAAACATGTTTGAAAGGGCTACTTAAATGGGTTGCACCATCAGTGCAGCAGTCCTGTCAGTAGCATTTAGTTTACAGGCTCTGGGTAAACATAGCACCACTTTACTAAGGACTTATAAATAAATTAAATAGGGCAATTGGGGATAAGCCAATGTTACCATGTTTTAAGGAGTGAGTACATGCATTTTATGAGTGGGTAGCAGTGGTAAAATGCACAGAGCCGTAGGGCCAACAAAGTGAAATCAGAAAATTATTTAGGAGTGAGGCAAGCGGTTTGGGGGAAGACCACCCTAAGACTGACAGGTCTAACATGAACCCATCAATGAACCCTAAAACCCTTTAGTAATCCATACCCTTACTCATCCTGAATTCTAAAAAACCCTTACCACCACATACCCATAACCATCCCTGATCCTTAAAAAATCCTCAAAACTCTTACTACCCTGTATCCTTACCTATTCCTGAACCACAAAAAATCCTACTACTCCACACCTCACCTATGCCTGAACCATAAAATCCTTACTACCTTTCACCCACGGCCATTCCTGAATCCTAAAATTACTTTACTACCGTCTACCCTACCCTTCCCTAGACACTAAAAACCCTGACTGCCTGTACCCTTACCGATCCCTTGTTACCTCCTAAACCACTTTTGTGGGAGTTGAACATCCCTATAATCATACTGGGTATCTGTAGTGAATTAAAAATATTATTATAATCACACAATCTATGTGGAGACATCAACATGCCAATATTTACCCATTATCTCTGGACTTGAACACCATTATGTTTACACACTAGCTGTCTGGGATTGGAACATTACCTACACACAATGTCTATGTGGAGACTTGAACATCCCTATAACTACAAACTATATAGCTTTAGACTTGAATTTCCCTTTAACCACTCATTATCTCTATGGGGACATCATTATATTCACACACTATCTCTGGGGAGACCCGGTCATCCCTGTAATTACACTATATCTCTATGACACTTAAACATGACTATAATCACACACTATCTTTGTTGGGACTTGATCATCATTGTATTAACACATTATCTCTATGGGGACTTGAACATCATTATATTCACTCAGTATCTGTGTGGAGACTTGAACATTGTCTTTAAACATTTTTCGCGGCGGACTTGAACACAATTATATTTTCCCTTTACTTCAATGGGGACATGAACACAATCATCTTCAAACACTATCTCTGTGGGGATTTCAGCATCACATTAGTCACCCACTATCAGTGTGGGGACTTGAACATGATAACCTTCAGACATCATCACTCCCTGGGCACTTGAACACACCTATACTCATACACTACCTATGTTTGAATATGAACATCCTTATCTTCATACTCTATCTGTGTGGACAATTGAACATTTTCTCTTAACACTATTTCAGTGGGGTCTTGAACAAGATTATCTTTTGAAACTTTGTAGGGACTTGATCACAATAACCACTCACTACATCTGTAGGGACTCAAACCTCACTATAATCACACACTGTCTCTGCGGGGACTTGAGCAGCACCACAATCACACACTACCTCTCTAGGACCTGGAATACCACTATAATCACACATTGTCTATGTGGAGACTAGAACATTGCAATACAATTCCATTATCTCATGATCTAAGCATCATTATCCTCACACACTATCTGTGCTGAATTGAACCCTGTCTTTACACACAATTACATTGAGGATGTGAGCATGATTTTCTTCACATATTGTCTCTGTTTGTGCTTTAAAATCACTATATACACACACTATCTTTTTGGGGTCTTGGACATCACTGTATTCACTCATTATCTTTGTAGGGACTTGAACATCACTCTAATAACACTTTATCTCCGGGGACTGTAACATCACTATAATCACACACTATCTTTGTGGGGACTTGAACTTTCTTATAATCACATGCAATTTATCTGTGGGCTTTACATTTTTCCTGTTTGGAGACTATTTCAGTGGGACTTGAACAATATTATCTTTACAAACTAACTCTGTGAGGACTTGAGAATCACAATGACCACATACTATCTCTGTGGGGGCTTGAACACGGCTATAATCACACACTATCTATGTTTGGACATGAGCAACATAATCTTCACAAACTTCGTGAGTGGATTGAACATTTTCTTTACACACTATTTCAGAGGGAACGTGAACACAATTGTCTTCACACACTACGTGTATTGGGAGTTAAAAATCACAATAACCACATGCTATCTTTGTGAGGACTTGAACATCACTATAATCATACACTATCTCTATGGGGATATGACTATCACTACAATCACACACTCTTTGTGGGGACTTGAAAATCACTATAATCACACATTAACTCTGTGGGGACCTGCACATCACTATACTCATACACTATCTATGTGGGGGCATGTACATCACTATAATCACACACTATCTCTGCTGGGACTTTAACATCGCTATAACCATGCACTATCTTTGTGGGGACCTGAACAATCCTATATTCACATGCAATTTATGTTTAGCTTGAACATCCTTATCCTCACATTCTACTTGTTTGGAGACTTAAACTTTTTCTTTATACACTAATTCAGTTGGACTTGAACACGATTATCTTTACCCACTATCTCTGTGGGGACTTCAGCATCACAATAACCACACACTTCATATGGAGGGGACTTGAACCACTATACTCATACCTTATCTAAGTGGGGACATTCCTATATTCGCACATAACCTCAGTTTGAACTTGATCATCATTATCGTCTTTACATACTGTCTGTGTGGATTTTTGGACTTTGTCTTTACACACTATGACATTTAGGACTTGCACAAGATTATCTTCACACACTACCTATGTAGGGACTTGAACATCACTATAATAAAACCCTATCTATGTGAGTACTTGAACAAGTTTAATTTTACACGCCATCTCCGTGAGTGATATTACAGTCCTATAGTCATTAAATATCTATGTGTAGACTTGAACATCATTATCAACACAGACTGTCTGTGTGGAAACTTAAGCAATGTATTTATACTATTTCAGTGGGGTATGAACACAATCATCTTCACACAATATTTCTATGAGGACATGAACATTGCTTTACTTACACAATATCTTTGTGGGACTTGGGCAGGATTACCTTCATTGACCATTTCTGTCAGGACTTGAACATTCCTGTAATTATATACTATCTCTGTGGGGACTTGACTATCATTATTTTCATACTTTACCTCTGAGGGTACTTTCATCAAGATTGTAGACAACACTTCAATAGAACGTATATGGTGATACTGTGATCACAAATCACCTCTTTGGGCACCATCACACACCATCCCTATGCAGACATTAACATTACATGCCATTCCTAGGAAGATGTGGTCTAGTAGCTAGTTTGATAAAAATGTAAGCAGCTAAACAGACTCTGGGTTCAAACTGACCACTTCTTTATTCCATTGATTATTTCTATGTGTGTTAGTTCCCTTATGTCCTAAGTTTTGAGCACTACAAAATGAATGTGCAATTTTCTGTACTAATGATATATAATATTTTCTGACACATTATTAGCATTATTCACTTTTTATGTACCCCAAGGAGATATGCAGCACTACATACATATTATTTTTGTATAGTGTGAATAAAATAAAAAATTTGCCATGTGACTTTGACTGTATTCAATCAGAAATGATAATTGTTGAGTAGATTCTCACAAGGATGGTAGCACATGTTCAACTCCCCAGAAGGTTGGTTCTGTACATGCGATTAAATAACAATATATTTGCAAATTTGAAGTTGGATCCATAAACTTTCTGTTATTAGTACATTTTAAACACATTGAGATAGGTTAGTCCCTTAGTCCCCACAATGTAGGTATCCACACACAGTCTCCACAAGGATTGTAACACATGTATGTGTGTGTGTTTTGTCAGTGAGTGGTCATGATATATATTTTTTTCATTTTATGGAGCTGTGTGGTTCAGTGGATTGTCATGGGGGTGTACTTGGGAGTGTATATTCTCTATTCTCACTTACATATCCTTACTCCACCAGTTTGTCCCTAACCCAATAACTTAATGCATATCTCACTGTGGGCCTCATGTAGGTAGCTAAATACCGGTCGGTAACGGCCGAAATTCGGTAAAAAACTCGTTACCGACCGGTATTTAGATAGTTGAGATGTAGGAGGCCAAAAACCCATATTCGGTAAATATGAATCGGTAAATACCGATTCATATTTACCGAATTCTAAAATACCGCTTCAAATTTACCGAATACATATTTTCCGATTCGGTAAATATGAAGTGGTAAATATGAAGTGGTAAAACGGAAAAAGATATGTAGGTAAATTCGGTAATTAAGAAATCCTTGGAAATCGGTAAATAAGAGTCGGTAATTAACACTGATAGAAAGCAGGTGGTAATCATCAACAGTGCATATAAGCAATCCCAAAATGCAACAGCGTGGACAACATGGCCGCTCTGTATGTCATTGCAAGGCGGCTACGTCTACAGGCAGCAGGACTGAGGATATGGAGACGGGAGGAACGCATCTACAGACAGCGCATCACACTCTTCCAACTGACTGACGCAGAGATACATGAAAGGTACAGGCTACACCCCCAAACCATCATGGACCTGATAAGGGACCTGCACCCACTCCTGGACCAGCTAACAAGAAGGGCGCATGCCATACCACCACATGTGCAGGTTCTCTGCAGCCTACACCTACTTGCATCTGGCAGTTACCAGGGGGTGATAGCTGCGGTGGGCGGTGTATCCCAGAGTTGCCTGTCCCGTTTCTTCAGGAAGTTCCTGGATGCCATGATGCAGAGAATGCACCACTACATCAGCTTCCCAAACACACAGGCTGAACTGCAGAAAACTAAAACTGACTTTTATCACATGGCACAGTTCCCCCATGTCATTGGCTGTATAGATGGCACACACATCCCAATCTGCCCACCAGCTGCCACTGAGCACATCTACAGAAACAGAAAGTCCACCCACTCCATCAATGTGCAGGTAATCTGCGATGCAGGGAACATCATCACTGATATCGTTGCCAAATTCCCTGGGAGCACCCATGACTCCTACATTTTCCAGAACAGTGGGATCTACACACGACTGCTTGCGGGAGAATTTGGAGAAGGATACCTGCTAGGTAAGTAACAGTGACGCTCCATAGTACTCAGTGCAAATCATAGTGTATTGAGGCATGTGACTGATGTCTCCCTTCTACTCACCTAGGGGACAGTGCATATGCCGTGCGGTCATTCATCCTCACTCCCTACCTACACCCATCAACCCAGAGTGAGAGACGATATAATGTGGCACACAAATCTACACGCAATGTGGTGGAGCGCACGTTTGGACTATTGAAGAGCAGGTTTCGCTGCCTCCATATGAGTGGAGGTGCACGCCAGTACACACCCATCCTCTGCTGCAAGATAATTGCCACTTGTGCAATGCTGCACAACCTTGCCACAAAGAGAGGCACAGAGGTCGAAATGACATATATTGAGGACAATGATGATGAGTCTGCACAGGCAGAGGCCAACGCAGCAGGAGTGCCAACAGCAACAGATGGGAGAGTGAGACGGGCAGAGATCACATGCAACTATTTCTGAATGAGTAAGGGGACACAGCCAGTAGTTGGATGCCATAACGTAGTTTAATCAGGCAGCACTACGCCACGACACAAAGGAAAACGTATTCCAACAACAATGAAAAATACAATTTTGTCAGTTAAGGGTTACTTCACCCAATTGTGTCATTGTTTTGCCTGACGCTTTAATGTTTGCGCCCACGCGCACCAGTGCGGGATGGAATTGAGGGAGCGTCCTCACTGGCTGGGGTACCAGTGGCACCACGTTGACGCCTGTTGCTCCGACGAGTGTCTGGGACAGGGGGGGTTATGCTGCTCCTGCTGGTCGTGTCTTCTGTGTCACCAGCATCCAAAGCGCCAGTTGTTGCAGACTGGCTGGTGAGCAGCACTTCTAGTGCACTCGTGACCCTAACCATCCCCCTGGACACATCTGTGCTGCAGTGTGCAAGGCCCTCCTGCATCGCCACAGAGCGCCTGCAGAGCAGCGATGTGGCAGTCGCCAGCCGGTTCACTGCCCTCGAGGTCAGATCCTTTCTCTGATGTCCCCTGCGCCGTGCTGCCCTGTCCTCATCGTACTTTGAGCACAGCAGCATGATGGATTGGGACATGTCCCGCATGCCCGCTGCCATCTCAGCCATGCCCCCTGCCATGGCGCTGATGCCCTTGTCAATGTTTCCAAAGGTATTATTGAGGCCACGCATTTGTCGCTGTACGGACACCATTGCCCTTGCCTGGATGCGTTGTATTTTCACCATGGTGCCCTCAAGCCCTGAGAACACTCCATGGCCCTGCCCAAGGGGAGGTGGACTCTGCGGCCGAGCCCTGCGGCGCCGTCTGCCAACTGTGTGTTCTCCCTCAGAGTCGGAAGGCACACTGGCATGGGTTACATCCTGGGGTACAGTGGACGTTTCCGGCCCCCTCGAGTCTTCAGACGATGAGTCGGTCACATCCAACCTGGCTGCAGGATGCCTCCTCAACCTGTGCAATGCAGATGGTGAAGATGGTGGTGACACCTGCAGGAGTGGGGATGCTGGCAGGAGCGGCGATGCTGGCTGGGGTGGTGTGACTGCCTGTGGTGCCGTTCCCTGGGCAGTACTGGTGGTGGCCTTCTCTGCGCTGGGTTTGTGGTGTGCCCTCTCTCCCTTCTCATGGCCAGTTCTGTGCGCAGTAGTGCCTGTGGACAGAAAAGCGACATCAGCTAAGTGTACCTGAAGCATTGTCTTGATGACATGACAATACATTTTCTGTACAGTATCTCAATGTCCTCTGCCTGCTTCTCGCTACTGTGTGTCACATGCCCTGTTATTCTGTGCTAATCGTATCATGTTTGGGCTTTCAGGGACTACATCTCCCATGATGCATTGCAGGCATGCACTAATACCTGTACTGGAGTCGGATTCTCATAGCACATTTGGGGAGTTGGGATAGGGGTATGGGGGGGCACATTGCTGTGCAAGCGTCTTACCTTGTTTGGAGGTGCCTCTGGCGGAGCTGTCATCGTCCCCAATCCCCACGATGCTTTCTGGCTCAATGGTTGTCTCCACTAGCTCCTCCAGTTCTGTCAGGGCTGGTGCCCTGTTGCGTCCACCTCCTGTCTGGCTGGCCTCTTTTTTTAATTCTGCCACCTTCCTCTTCGTGATGATACGGATGTCGTACCACCGCTTGTTGAGGACATCGATGTCCCGGGGGGTCACTCCCATGGCATTCACCTGTGCCTGGATTCCAAGCCAGATCTTACGTTTCTCTGACTCAGGCACTTGCTGTGACTGTTTTCCAAAAAGCTTCTGGTGCTGCTTCACGACCTCCTCCACCAGTACTTGCAGCTCCTTTTGGCTGAATTTCAGCTTTCGCTTCCTCTCCCCTCCTTCCGTCTCTGTGTCCTGGCTGGCCATTCTTGCAGTCTCCAGGGCTGAATCAGGCAGTTGCTCCCTTCCTCTCCTCAGCACTCCCAGCCTCTCCAGAGTCTGCTGATTGTGTGCACCAGCCTGGGTGTGGCCACTCCATGGTTGGGTGGGGTTTAGGTAGCACAGGATTGGCTGATTCAAGTCATGTGTTTTTGAACTTCCGATTCGGTATTTACCGAATCGGAAAATACCACTTCGGTATTTACCGAATCGGAAAATACCACTTTGGTATTTACCGATTCGGAAAATACCACTTCGGTATTTACCGATTCGGTAAATTCCGATTCATGTTTACCGAATTTTACCGAATCGGTAATGTTTACCGATTGTTGACCTACATATAACTTACCGATTCTTAAATACCGATTCGGTAAAATTCGGTATTTAAGAATCGGTAAAAATTATTTACCTACATATGGCCCTGTGTCTTTTATCCAGGTCCTTAACATATATTGTCATCAGATTGCCTTTCATAATCCTTTCTGAAACCTGCGTAGCATAGTAGTGTCTAGGGGCCGCATGACATAAAGTGCCCCAGGACCTCAATAGGCATTTGCGACTGCATTGCGCCCCCAGGGCACTTTGGCATTACAGCAGGGGCTGCAGATGCTTTTGTGGCACCTTCTTTTAATACCGATAGCCCTGGCACACATAAAGAGCTGGGGATTTCTTGAGGGGGCATTCCCTGATTTGCATTGAGGCATGTCCCATGCACATGGTGGAATCCCCTTGCCTCTGCACCCATGCCCTATTACAGACATGGGCGCAAAGGCAAGGACGCTCTCAGGAGGCGCACTGACAGTGCGCCACAAAACCAGTGGCACTGTAAGTGCGCCCCCTGAGAGCGCACTCCGGAGGGGGTAAAGGGGTCCTATTTACCCCCCAGACATCCCCTTGCAGTGACTGCACCCGCCTGCAAGAGGATCTCTAATTCCCCTTCAAAGTGCAGGCGGGTTGTCGCCTGCATTGTGAAAACAAGGAATGTCTGTAAAGCAGCAGCTCTGTTTTTCACAGGAATGTGCTGCACCCAGGGCAGCATGAGTTTACAGCTGCTCTGGGGGCAGTACATTCATGGTAATAGGGCGCATTTTCATTGTTTGTGCCGGGCGCACTTTGTTAAAGGTGCACCCGGTGCAAACAAAGAAAATGCGCATTTACTGTAATACGACCCCATATGTCATGGGGTTATGAAGATATGTAGTTAGTCATTATTTGATAGCCACGAACAGCACATTCACATGCACAGTAGGTTCGTTCTTGTAATACTAAGGGGCAATTGTTACATGAAGCCAATGCTCTTAACACGTGCTAAAATGACAATAATTAGCACTAAGCAACGAAAAGTGTAGTTTATCCAGGTTTCTGTGAGATCATGGTGAATACTGAACGGTTAGTTGGACAATAGTTGATTGCCTTAAGTGAATACCATCCTCCTCATCGGGAGTCATGGTCCTGCAAACAAAAAAGACGCCCAGTGCCCTTTTGACAGAAAATGTGCTACTCTAAGCCTATTTTTCATGTCAGAAGATCAGGGAAATTGTTGCATTGTGGCCACGGCAGCATTCATTAACTCAATTGATGTCAAACATAAAAAAATATTGAAGATCCAATTCACAAAAACATTGTTGAGTACGGGAGTTACTAGTTTGTGAATCACCTAAGAAATGTTGAATTTGTCTTTATAAAAGTGCAGGGTGCAGAGCCTTTCTATTTGTACTGCTCTTACGAGAATATACCCTTTCTAGTCACTTCTTTAGATATTTGGTGGCATATTCACAAAGCTAGGTGAGAATATCTAACGAACATACTGTTACTTTATGAATGAATGAAGAGTACATCCTCGTAACTGTTTTAGTTGTGTTCATTAATCCAAATGTAATTCAGACAAGACCCCATGAACAGTGCAAAACCGCAAATTGACACTTGCCCCAGATACTTAAACAATGCAGATGCAATGAGGAGTCTTTTTTTTTTTTACGAATGGACGACTTTTTCAAGTTGAGTGCTAAATATGTAAAAATATGCTTCTTAATACGCACCCTACATCTTTAGTCTGAAGTCTGAGACAATTTAGCAAACCAGCAATAGCGTCCACCTGAGAAGAAATGTCAAGCCTGCCGAGCTGCTGACTACTAAACAGCATGAGCTATGAATGCTAAAGGCATGTTTGCAAGCCTCATATCATGCATTTGCCACAGACCCTGCTCCCCAGCACCGAATGAAATATCACCTATTCTCACAAACAAACGTATGTAAACAAAATACAATCACGCACTTTCTCACACACGCATGCCTATTCACAGCTAAGGCACAAACCTAAACACCTTGGGCCAAAATGTATGACCCAGTTTGCTTGGCTTTTCCAACATGCAACGTGGTGCAAGAGCGACACAAACATTAAGTCATACTTTAGAAGCCACTTTATGTGGCTTTGAGTGGCTCCAAAAATATGGAGTAACGCAACGCAGTGCAAAACTGGGTAGGCCTTCCATGGGCATTGCGTGGTTGTTCCCAAACAACTCCCATGGTTTTTTGATGTATACTCAGATTTACAAGACCTTGTAAACTTTGGAATACGCAAAAAAGATACACCTCCTCAGGAGGGGCATAATGAGGAGAAATATATTTACACAGAGAAAGAGGAAAAGGCCTCTTGGATTAGTTTTGTGCAGGAAGGTACCCCTTCCTGCACAAAAACAATCCTGTCTACAACACAGGCACCCTTGCATCATGGTGCAAGTATGCCTGTGTTGGCACTAGGCTGCCAAAACGATGCAAGGGAAAAGGATAGGATTGCGCCACATTGGATGAATACAGCACTTTCCTCCCCTTTCCCTGTGATGCAGGGCGTTACAACAAGGTGACTTGCTGTGGTGCCCTGCACCACTAAAGTTATAAATAAGACCCCTTTTGTTTAGCAGATTTACACCATTTAAGGTTGCTACTTTATTGTCAGCTTCCTTTCATGCAATCCATCTATGAAAAAATTGTGGGAAATTCCAGAGTTTGAGAACAATATGAGAAGGAAGAACAAGGTTTGACATAAGCATTCTAAGTTGCCAACATGTAGAGCCAGATCTCCAAACATTTTTAAATGATGCTATTTCACATATTCTGTGGTAAGTTAAGATGATGTTTGCTTCAAATGTCTTATTTTGCCATTGTATTGTGAAAACAGGATTTGAACTAATTTTGGGTTATTTGTTGAGGGAGGTAAAACTCCGCTCAAGCATCAACCACAATCCTTTGACCTGTGCTTAACCCTCTGGTAGTTTGGAACAAAGCATTCAGGCATAACTTAGAGGGAATGTGTAAAATATTTGTGGAACACTTCAAACAGTAATGTAGTAAAAACACGACAGAAGTAAAACCCCACAACAATTTCGAACAATAGAGTAAATTTCAATAAATAAATCACGACCAAACGACAAAAAAACAACCAATAGAAGTGGATTTTTGCAACTTTAAAGCTTTCAGTGAAAATTGAGCCTAAAAAGCACAAAGGGCCAACTGTGGTTATATGGTTGCACCAGACTGCGACAAAGTCCCAAGTTCAGGCCAAACGCCATGGAGTGCGGGCCAGCTACAGGGATCCACTCAAGCCCACTGAATACAGTACCTTAATACTGGTTGCGAAGAGATGAAGAGTCCAGCATAGAGGACGCATTGTGTAGCAGAGGCAATGCAAGGTCCAGGTGAGGGGCTGCATCTCATAGTGGTGGTGCTGGGGTTCTGTGTTGCATCAGACAGTTGCTCACATTGCCATTAGATTCAATTAGCCTGGCTAATGAGGGGTGTAACTCTGAATCTGATCCCAGAATGCTTGTTTCCGGTCCAGGGTAGACCTGGCATGGCCTTCTGTTACCCAGAAACCAGTCCAGGATGCTAGTTTCCGGTCCAGAAAGACCTAGCTTGGCAGTTCAGACTGGACCGTTCCCATGAAGAACAGGGCAAGACTGATTTGCTTATGACTGGGTCTGAACTGGGGTGGCAAAGTGAGCTAAAGAATGATGATGAATTCAACCCAGATCTGTGACTGGGGATGAGTGTCTGAAATGTTTCATGGCTCCGTCCATCATCTCCTTTTGTTTGCTTTGTTCGTCCTAAATTGGCAGGGTATGCCCAGATGTTGATCTCTTGCTCACTTTGCCACTGGATTCAAGCTATCCTGGCTGATGAGGGGTGTTAGCCCAAAACCAGTCACACAATGCTTGTTTGAGGTCCAGAGAATACTTGGCTTGGCAGTTAAGGCTGGACTGTTCCCATGAGGAACAGGGTCAAGACTGATTTGCATATGACTGAATCTGAACTGGAGTGGCAAAGTGAGCTAAAGAACGATGATGAATTCAACCCAAGACCTGTGACTGGGGGTGAGTGTCTGAAAAATGTCAAGGCTCTGTCCATCATCTCCTTCTGTTTGCTTTGTTCACCCTAAGTTGGCAGGGAATGCCCAGACGTGGGTCCCTTGCTCACTTTGCCATTGCATTCAAGCTAGCCTGGCTGATGAGGGGTGTTACCCTGATACCAGTCCCAGGATGCTTGTTTCCGGTCCAGGGAAGACCAGGTTTCGCAGTTGGGCCTAGACTATTCTTATGAGAAACAGGGTCAAGACTGATTTGCACATGCCTGGCTCAGAACTGGGGTGGCAAAGTGAGCTAAAGAATGATGATAGATTCAACCCAGATTTTTGACTGGGTGTGAGTGTCTGAAAAGTTTCAATGCTCCATCCATCATCTCCTTGTGCTTGCTTTGTTCTCCCTAAATTTGCAGGGTATGCCCAGATGTGGGTCCTTTGCTCACTTTGCCACTGGAATCAAGCTAGCCTGGCTGATGAGGGGTGTTACCCTGAAACCGGTCCCAGGGTGTTTGTTTGCAGTCTAGGGAAGACCTGGCTTGGCAGTTAGGGCTGGACTGTTCCCATGAGGGACAGTGTTGAGACAGATTTGCATATAGCTGGGTCTGAACTGGTGTGGCAAAGAGATCTAAAGAAAGATGATGGATTCAACCCAGATCTGTGACTGGGGATGAGTGTCTGAAAAGTTTTATCTCTCTGCCCATCATCTCCTTGTGTTTGCTTTTTTTGCCCTAAGTTGGCAGGGTATGTGCAGACGTGGGTCTCTGGCTCACTTTGCCACTAGATTCAAGATAGCCTGGCTAATGAGGGGTGTTACCAAAAACTCGTTCCCAGGATGTTTGTTTCCAGTCCAGGGAAGACCTGCATTGAAGGTCAGGATGGACTGTTCCCATGAAGAACAGGGTCAGGACTGATTTGCATATGGCTGGGTCTGAACTGGTGTGGTGAAGTGAGCTAAAGAACGATGATGGAGTTAACCCAGATCTGTGACTCAGGGTGAGTGTCTGAAAAGTTTTAGCGCTCCGTCCATCATCACCTTGTGTCTGCTTGTTTGTTCACCCTAGTTGGCTGGGTATGCCCAGACATGGGTCCCTTGCTCACTTTGCCACTGAATTCAAGCTAGCCAGGTTAATGAGAGGTGTTATCCCAAAACCAGTGCTAGGATGATTGTTTCTGGTCCAGGGAAGACCTGGCTTGGCAGTTGGGGCTGGACTTTTCCATGCGGAACAGGGTCAAGACTGATTTGCATATGGCTGGGTCTGAACTAGCATGGCGAAGTTATCTAAAGAACGATGATGGATTCAACCCAGATCTGTGACTAGGGGTAAGTGTCTGAAAAGTTTCAGCTGTCCATCCATCATCTCCTTGTGTTTTCTTTTTTCACCCTAAGTTGGCAGGGTATACCCAGATGTGATCCCTTGCTCACTTTGCTACTGGATTCACGCTAGCCTGGCATGATAAGGGGTGTTACCCTGAAATCGGTCCCAGGTTGCTAGTTTCCGGTCCAGGGAAGACCTGGATTGGCAGTTAGGGCTGGACTGTTCCCATGAGGATTAGGATCAAGACTGATTTGCATATGGGTTGGTGTGAACTGGCATGGCAAAATGATCTAAGGAAAGATGATGGATTCAACCCGGGTCTGTGACTGGGGGTGATTGTCTGAAAAGTTTCAGCTGTCCGTCCATCATCTACTTGTGTTTGCTTCTGTTCGCCCTAAGTTGGCAGGGTATGCCCAGATGTGGATCTCTTGCTCACTTTACCACTGGATTCAAGTCCGCCTGGCTGATGAGGGATGTTACCCAGAATCCGGTCCCAGGATGCTTGTTTCCGGTCCAGGGAAGACCTGGCTTGACAGTTCAGGCTGGACTGTTCCCAAGAGGAACAGGGTCAAGACTGATTTGCATGTGGCTGGGTCTAAACTGGGGTGGTGAAGTGAGCTAAAGAACGATGATGGATTCAACCCAGAATTGTAACCTGGGGCTGAGTGTCTGAAAAGTTTTAGTGCTCCGTCCAGCATCTCCTTGTGTCTGCTTTGTTCACCCTAAGTTGGCCGGGTATGCCCATGCATGGGTCCCTTGCTCACTTTGCCACTGGAGACAAGCTAGCCTGGCTGATTCGGAGTGTTACCCCGAAACCAGTCCCACAATTCTTTTTTCTGGTCCAGGGCAGACCTGGCTTGGCAGTTGGAGCTGGGCTGTTACCGTAGCAGTCTGTCTTCCTGGCAGGGTTCAAAGTTCCAGAAGTGTACAGAACAGTTGGGTCAAAGGGTGCAATATTTATATCTGATGGCCACTTTGAAGTACAGGCAGCTTCTAGAGTTTTCTACCCCCCCCCCCCCCCCTTGGTGGGTCAGGCATCCTCTTCCTCTCTGTACTGCCCCCAGATTATCTGTGGTCAGAAACAACCAGTGCCAAACCCTTTATGAGAGTGCTCAGGAAGAGCTTTGGTAATGTGCAACTATGGTAGGTGACAGCTCCTCGCCATCTCTAACTCAGAGTGCCCCACCCTTCCAACAACTATTTTGCCTTTGTCTCACTGTCTGGGAGGGATACAAAAACACCAACTGGCAGCTATACCTAGTCATATGACCCAGGATCATACTGCAGGCACCAAATTGTTAGGAAAAGAAAATGCTAACTTTCTATAAGTGGCATCATTTACAGAATTGTTACTAAAAATCCAACTTTTTATTAAAGAGGGGTTTTAATTGCAATTCTTTAGAAACCAAATTTGAGACATTATCTGCTCCCAATTGGAAGTTACAGCTTATAAATGCAATAAAGTAACTCCGATGTTATCCTATGGGATAGACAGGCCTTGCAGTAGTGAAAAATGAATGTAAGAATATTTCAATACTAGAACATATGAAACATAAAAAGTACATGCCCAGATTTTTAAATACACTGCATCCTGCCTTCTGGGCTGTTCAGGGCCTACCCCAGTGCTGACTTTCATGTATTAAAAAGGAAAGTTTTGGTCATGGCAAAAGGATTATTTTGCAAGTTATAAATAGCAAATTAAAAAATGCACAGACTGTAATGGCAGACCTGAGAAAGGGTTAAAGGGCTACTTAAGTGAGTGGCACAATCAGTGTGGCAGGCCCGGTAGTAACATTGAATTTACAGTCCCTGGGTACATGTAGTACCACTTTACTAGGGACTTACAAGGAAATTAAATAGGCTAATTGGGTGAAAAGCCAATTCTATCATGTTTGAAGGAAAGAGCACTACGCCATTAGCACTTGTAAGCAGTGGTAAAGTGAGCAGAGTGCTAAAAGTCAACAAAAACAGATTATGAAAACAGGAGGGTGAAAGAAAAAGGTTTGGGATGACCCTGTAGAAAGTGCCTAGTCCAACAGTGGTGTTTAATGCGTTCTGTTATTTTTATGCTTCTGTGCATTTGTGATGTACTATTGCAATGTGATTTTGTTGGGTTGTTCTGTCATAATATATTCACTGTTGTGATGTGCCATAACTTTGCTATTATGTTGTACCCTATAGTGATACGCATTGTTGCTTACTTTAGCTATGTCGCCAAATGCCATTACATTTCAAGCTAAAGCTATGCATGCTTGCAATATTCCCATGACAGGTAACCATTTACCACTGTGCAAGGTAGTAAAATAGCAGTGCTCAAGCTGTTTAAGTATTTAAGACACCAGTTAGCTCCCAAAAGTGGTGTCATGTGTCTTAGTTTGGCCCATGTAGAAATATGCCATCTTTCACCATGAGCCCATTTCTTAAGTTGCCTTACCTTACAGATTTCACCTCACAAGACCATTATCACAACTCCTTGAACACCATGTACAAGACCTCAACACACATTGTGCAAATGTCGTTCTATTTTTCATTCATGAGGCGACACAGATATCTATAGACCAAAACATTGCTTGGCCAGGACTTGCAAAGACATTTGGAGATGTGACTGCTACAATGTTATTATTGAGGCAGCACTATTGGTAGCCTGGTCTTTACAAACAAACCAAGGACTTTGTCCTTAAACGTGACATCTGCCAACAGAGGAAGGTTTACACCCTTGTGCGTTCACTAAAGACACATCGACTGATTTCAAGTAAGCCACTGTCTTGTGTCTAATTGGATCACTTCAGCCATCTACAATCAGATAAAGCTAACAAGCACATCTTGGTAGCAGTGGATTCATGCTCTCGATTACTATGGGTATGGCCGCAGTGGTCAGTTGACGCCTGAACTGTTATAAGGGATCTGCAAGTCTTTATCTGGGCAAATGCAATCAGCACATTACACTCCTACCAGGGTCCAACGTTTAGCTCTTG
Organism: Triturus cristatus; assembly: GCF_964204655.1. Classification (NCBI taxonomy): domain Eukaryota; kingdom Metazoa; phylum Chordata; class Amphibia; order Caudata; family Salamandridae; genus Triturus; species Triturus cristatus. The sequence continues at coordinate 595,335,950 of NC_140588.1, forward strand.
GGCTTACAAAGAAGCCATGGGAAGTTTGGGTGTGACCTAGTGTTACTCCTCCCCCTATCATTCTGAGGGAAATTCGGTAGTGGAGAGGAAAGACCATAGCTTAAATCAGTCTTTAACAGTGAGGGCACTGGGCTCAGTCACAGTCAGGTACATCACCTATATGGGGTTCAGAGGGCATTCACCAACATACTGAGAACATATCCCTGGGTGATCAGACTCCCTATGAAATCCTGTTTAGGGTACAGATGTGGGTCCCAAACCTCGACAATCCTAGCACAGTGGCGGCAGAAACCATTTGACATCAATGAACGTTGGGCTGTTTTACAGGAACTAAACAAATTCCAGGACAAACAAAGCGACGTCCAAGTAAAATGCATCGCCACTGGAGAAGTGAAGGTAGTGCCGGTGAGGCCCGGCTGAATCTCGTAGGTTGGGGCTCTGGTCAGGTAAATAATTGGAGACAAAAATGAGTTTGGGCCATCTTGGTCCTGTCCTGTCTGTTGACGGTACCAGAACTGTACTTCTTCCACGCCTTGCCAGCCGCAAACACAAAAGATTGATTAGATCAAACCACACTATGTGGCCGATTCTCAGCAGTAAGCCATGTGGGCACCTGCATCCTTTCGCTACTGTACAGAAAATTCAGATGGAAGCTCTAATAACCAAAGAACCATCCTCTCTCCAGCAAGAGACAACATAAACAATGAAATGTCTCTTGTACCTGTTAGAACAATAACTACTGTACAGTAAATTAGTGATTTCAATTTGGAATCAAGACAAGAATACAGTCTACGTCAATGTATCACAGATTGAGTCATTGCCCAGCTCTACAACACCTGCTGAGCTGCCAAAGATTGATTGTACTGCCTCTGGCTACTTTATTGACTTTGATGACTTCTCTTCTGTCTCTTCAGATCCACAACCACTGCCTCTACCTTTCAGACTGAAAGTGCATGTTTTCTATCATTGGCTAAAAAGAACATATTTTCTTTCTCTTTGGTTACATCTTTGGATTACATTTGGGTTACTTTTCCTGGTCCTCTGGATGGGTTTGGTGACAGTCCTTTCCTGCTTCTAAATGGACATTGTCTTCCAGAATGCTCTGCAGTACAACTGGTGAACTTGGTACTCAAACCACATGCATCATCACATCATGAATGAAGAAACCTTTCCCTGGTGAACATTTCAGCAGTTCCAGTTCCAGAGGGGATTGTTTGGGATAGGGTATTCTATGATGTGTATGGTCACAATGAATTTTTACAAGTTCCATATATGTTTAAGATTTCTTTGAATGATGTCATTACTCCAAGTACTGTTTCTGATGATCGGGACATCAATACAGTGTATGAACTGCTAAAAGATCTAGAGCATTCAACTGTTTTCTTCTGATGTAATTGTATGATGGTACATCTAATTACGATGACATTATCTGTGTTCAACATTAAGGCCATCATTTCTTGCATATTGCAAATGGTTCCATGTGATATTTACAATTACACTCAATGGGAACATTGCCTTACATCACCACGGGGTAGTTAAAAAAACATTTGCACGGAAGTTTACTTATTTTTCTGGTTATGATACAGCTCACCCAGCCTCATATTTTTAGAGGCTTGCACAATCACTGGCATAAAAAACAATATACTAACTGACACCAAGCTGATATATTCTTCCTCTTTTCTTTCCTAGTTGTCTATACAGAGTTTCGACACTTGGAGGGACACCATAGATGTAAAATCTATTCTGGGGACAAGAGACTAGCAGGTTCTGGGAACTGAGGCATGTCTGAAACAATAACAAATCGTTTTCCTGAACAAAACTGAGCAACAAACAACATGCCTTTGAATAGCCAAGATGAAAGATTTGAAGATACCATAAATTCCCACATTTGCACATTTTGAAACTTGACAACAATTTGCACACTACAGTGGGGATACATTGGATGCCATGCTGCATAATGGCAGATACAATTAATCTCTAACTAATTGGAAGGGGTGGGTAGCTTGGTCACTTAACACTAATGAGTGTCAGGCAATATTCCTGGGTAACACCGAGGGTTTCAATGTTAATAGACCTGCCATGCGTTATGTGCAGTCTGACTACTAGGGGGTAGTGACAACTTACTGTGTTGCAAAGTCCTGCTTTGATTGACTAAAACCCTTGACACTGTCTCAGGTGAAACAACACTTGTCCATTTTGTGTGACAGGAACTCAGGGACTTTTTATTGGGTCCCGGGAAACCACATCAATAGCACTTCTTGTATGCCATACACAATGAATTATGGAAGGTTTCTCAGCAGGATGCTACTGAAAGACTGCACGAGATTGACAGAGTTAATTTATAAAAGGCTTTGTCAGTGTTTGACAATGGTATGACCAATTTGTCCTCTAGGATAATTTTTTGGCAACATAGTTTCATCTGCAATAGACATTATACGGCACAATATGTCCGTATTACAACATGGACAGTCACAGCTTAGGTCTATTACGCTATTGAGCTGTACACTTCAAACACAACTTTCTGGCCCTGTGCCATGGTGAATATTAATGCCACTAATCTGTTTTCTCCATACCACCTGATGGAACAGCAGATACTCATGGCACATAAAGATGCAAAATACACCATGTTACACATAGATAAGCTACAGATGTTGCCTTTCACTGTTGCAGAAATGCCGTCCACGGATATGATAATCCATAGGTATATTACTTTGCCAATTTCGACATTCCATTTACAAAATTGCCTGCAACGCCACCAAGTAGCCAAATATGAAGCGTTAGGAGAAGGGTTTGTACACGAGTATTGGGAACTGCCTTTCACGTTTCGATGAGAAGTCCTTCTGGCTGCGAGAACACTTTAAGTGTTTCCTTAGTCCGCAAGGACATCTCGTTGCACTGGCCTTGTAATGCCTCTGTGGCAAACTAGCCCTGTTACCTGAAAGGTTTCCTAACTGCCATGATTCATCTGGCTTTCAGATTACTCTCAAATGGCAGCTATATGATGCTTAGCAATCATGGCTGCTGTGGATTGAAACCCAGCAACGCTTATCTGCTGACTTTAAATTCCATTGTTACTTGTTGTACTCAAGTTCTGTATCCACCTGCCAGCACTGTTAAGGAGGAAATGCAGTGACCTTCAATAAATGTTTGAAACGTACGCTTTGATGGTCTGAGCAAACTGAAAGCCACGCTGTTTCAACAAGATATGGCCTTAACCTAGAGGTTTTAAAGTCCCCTTCTGAGATACAGCCACTACTCCATATTAACTTTCCACTGCATTTTGGGGATCTGGTTCATCGTTTTTTTTAGCATGTCTGATACAAAGGGAATATCATACTTTTTTTAAAATCTATAGGCTCTGGGTTGATTAGTTCCTTCTAGACAGTCTTCAGAGTAATTCCATTGTTTATACACTCCATACTTTGAGGCAATTTTGGGAGGTCTTCTGCTTGTCCTGCTCCCTGTTGCCTGGACTGTGATTTCAAATGGGTCTTCGATTTATGCCTCATAAGGAATTGTTGAGCCGTTGGACATTGTTGTACTGGTGGCCCCCTTAAAGGCCTATTTTTATAGTTGTCCCCCGAGGATGGGAACACATTTGCTCTATAAACTTTCTTTGAGGTGCGCCTCTGGGAACATCGTCTGCGGGTGCTGGGAACAGGAATGTTTCATCTACCACTCAGAACATGTAAACAATTGGCTATTCCGTTTTGTGGGAACTCTTAATTTGGTCTGATGTTTCTAAAAGCAATTGTAAACAAGATTTTATGAAGTTTTATATGTTTTATGCTTATAAGCAAATGGCTTTCCGTGTGCTTTGACTTTCAAATTGAATGATTGTCTTTTTTCGGCATTAGTTTTAGATGGCTTTTATGTGCCACAGTTTTATTTAGCTTTTCTATCTTTATATAGCTTATTGTTTGTTCTTTTGTCTGAGGAGTGGGTGTCATGTGTCTTAGTTAGGTCCTCATAGAAACAATGCCATATTTCACCATGAACAGGTTTCTGAAATTGCCTTCCCTTTCACACAACATCCTTTTACAGGCATTTGCGTGTGTGACAATGCTGGATTTGTTTCTCTGAAACTTCTTCACTTCCAGATTGCACTTCACAATACAATTATACGACTCTTTGAATAGCATGTACAACGCCTTGACACACATTGTGCAAACGTTGTTTTATTGTTCATCCATGAGGCGACACGGCTATCTATAGACTATAACAGTGCTGGCTGGCCCAGGACTCGTAAGGTAGCTTTTCATTATAAATAAACACACATTTCCGGGTTTAGAAAGGGGAGCGCTTTGCTGTCTTTGGTGAGGTCTCTACATGCTGAAGCTTCAGCCCAGCAGCTTGCTGATATCTCTGCAAAGTGTGTCCAGCTTGTGACCAAGACTGGGACTTAAATTTTTTACCTTCAGGTAAACAAAGTTGGATCATCCAGTACATGGATTCTTGGCAAAACACACACAGTCACCCTAGACACTTAGGTTAGGGAATGCATTGTAGGAGTACGCCAGATTTGAATATTGTTTTACATTGTTTTATATGCCTGCATATATACATTGTCTTAGCATGATAGTGCAACTTTTTATTCTGTTCACTGTCCCGATACCTCCAATAACTTTCATCTGCTTCTGTCTATTGATTATTGCAGCACAAATACTCTATACAAGAATCACGTTGGTTGAATAAACATTGAAAACGTCCCATTGTGTATTCCTTGTTTATTTCTTTGAGAATAAGAGAGCACGAGCAACTGAGCAAAATGTTTCTAGATATGTTACCACGATTCCTAGGGGATCAGGGTGCCATGTTCAGTGGTTGCCAGAACCATTTGCCACCTGTCTTAGGTTCCTCACTGTAAGCTAGCTGGCCTATGGGACAACATATGCAAGAGAAACAATTGATGGGCGGAATGCTGGACAATGCAAACATTCACCCCCAGTTACAAGTATCTGGGTTTAATCCATCATTCTTTTGCTCACCACACCACCCCAGTTTGGACCCAGCCACATGCAAATCAGTCTTGACCCTGTTCCTTGTGGGAACAGTCCAGCCCAAACTGCCCAGCCAGGTCCTCCCTGGACAGGAAATAAGCATCCTGGGACCGGTTTCAGGCCATCACCCTTCATCAGCCAGGCTAGATTGCATCCAGTGGTGTGGTGAGCACGGGACCCACGTCTGGGCATACCGTTCCCACTTAGGGCAACATATGCAAAAGAAACAGTTGATGTACGGAATGCTGGACAATGCAAACATTCACCCCCAGTCACAAGGATCTGGGTTTAATCCATCATTCTTTTGCTCACCACACCACCCCAGTTTGGACCCAGCCATATGCAAATAAGTCTTGACCCTGTTCCTTGTGGGAACAGTCCAGCCCGAACCACAAATCCAGGTCCTCCCTGGACCGAAAACAAGTATCCTGGGACTGGTTTCAGGGCATCACCCTTCATCAGCCAGGCTAGCTTGACTCCAGTGGTGTAGTGAGCACAGGACCCATGTCTGGGCATACCCTTCCTACTTAGGGCAACATATGCAAAATAAACAATTGATGGATGGAATGCTGGACAATGCAAACATTCACCCCTAGTCACAAGGATCTGGGTTTAATCCATCATTATTTTGCTCACCACACCAACCCAGTTTGGACCCAGCCAGTTAGTGATCCCATGCTTGTACCATTTCAATTGATCCTCTTCTTTTCCTTGCTTCACTGTACAACATAGGGCTCTCATAATCTGCCCACCAAATCAGCTCCTCTTTCCATTTTGCCATGCTGGGGGCCTGGGTGCCTTCCAATTCATGGTTACCTCCCACCTAGCAAGTACCAGAGCCAAGTCAATAAACCCTGTTGTGTTTTTCACTTAGCAGGTCTTGAAACTTCCCCCAGAAGACAGACCACAGACGCATGGTGAGCAAAACAAGCATTAGCATAGCCAATAGGTCTCGCCTTTGGGACCTTATAAGTGTTTAGCCATGCAACAGTTAATGTTGTTGCAATAAGGATAATGTGCTGCTTAACTAAATACTTATAAGGTCCCAAAGGCGAGACCTATTGGCTATGCCAATGCTTGTTCAAGTACTCAAGGTCTTGCAGACAGCGCTTGCGCGCCGGCTCACACTCGTGTGTGTGGGCTAAATCAAGTACCATCTGCACCTATCCAGACACCTTCCCTTTGTAAAGCAGAAAAGGAGCAGTACCGGGCCAATGGGACAGCAAGAGCAATGTAGGTTGTTGAAGGAAGGTGTAACACATCTGCCATAAATAAAACTAAGGACTGTGGGTGGCAGGAAGAGTAGAAGTGGTGGGAGAAAAGATGGACGGCAGACTATATGATGGTGCTGGAGAAATGTGGCACATGTATGAAGATGCAGAGAATGGTTGGTTGTAAAGAAGGGGGAGTTAAAGGAGGTGTGGCCACAGTTACAAGATGTTCCCCTAAACTGAAAATGATCTCAGTTAAAACCAACAAATGTAACCTAAATAAAACAGAACAAAATTATCACACGGACTCGATTTTTGACAGTGATGTTAATGCCATCGAATTTAATACTACTGCATAAATCAGCACATCAAAAAAGGATAGAACCTTTCTGGTCCACCTCGCCTATACCTTATTGCATAAGAAAAACGGTTTGATCCTTTCATAGTTTGTATATCAAAAATAAATGTTTTGCAGCAAACACAAAATTCTGAAAGAAGCTTAAAATTATTGGTAATTCCATTCACAAAAAATTGGAACACTAATTGAAAGTCACTTTTAAATCTGTGTCTCTTTACTAATTAAATCTCACACACGGCAGCGTTCCCATCTGAGATATTTCCAAGACAGGCAAAAGCTTTTGGGGATATTAGAGATATAAGTTCTTCTTTCTAGAACTTGAATATGGCTGCTTAGGCACAGTCCAATTCCCGACTCGTGAGAATCTGGAACCGCCTTTGACATCTTTGGAATCGAATGTCTAAACGTCTCAGACATCAGAATAAATGAGTACTTTCTATGCCAAAGGGGAGCCTCTCTGAAGAGAAGGACACAACACAGGAAGAAGCATCCGATGGCACAAAGTTTTGATAAGTCTGATAGACTACAGCGATTTTACACAGATCAATCAATCAGTACTTATAGAGCGCTGCTAATCACCCAGAGGGGTATCCAGGGGCTGGTGGGTGGCGTTTGTTGAAGAGCCAGGCTACAACCACACACTGGTCTTACCTGCTGGGTAAAGAGGACAGGATATCAAGGAAGACACAGCCCTTGAAGGATTTTGTTATCACCATGGAGTAATCGATTAGGCTCTTGGAGGAAGAAAGCACCCTGTACTGAGAGGCAACTGGCCCTGCCAGCTGATGTTTTGTCACCCCCTGGATGCTGGCAGCACTCATGGGAAGTCTGGGGTTCCGGTTCGTATTGCTGGTGCTGGATCCCAGTAGGAAGACTCCTGTACACCAAAATGCCCCAGGGACCCCTAAACTATGTCTTGTACTCAGTCCTACTGGTCTCTGGTGGCACTATGGCAATTTGGCTCAACTCAGCTGTGTCCTGTGATAACAAACCTATATTCCCGATACAGCAATTAATGGAAAGGATTTCTCAAGGCATCAGTTCAAACTCAGATCTTCATTATACAACTGAGACCTTGGAACATTAGCTGCGGTAAAGAGTTCATAAAAGAAAACATAAACCTAAATGTGTGTGGCTTAAGGGGCAGAATGGAATACAAATACACTCCAAAGCAAATTTTGGCCCACCAATCAATCAGGGAACTGAGGTAGTTCGATGTGCTGAACAGGTAGGTATAAGCTGACTCACGCCTGGTAGTATTGCGCGCCCATCCGTTTTTAACATCTTAATAAGCAATTACTATTCTAGCCACACGGTGGCAGCCGGCACCCAGTAATGGGGACAGAGAGAACGTGGTGAAGACATTTCAGCATTAGAGTGGTTACAATGCTTGTCTTAGACTTAAAGCACAAGAGAAAGGATATGTTTTTTTTAGCTTGCGTGAGTTATACAAACTAGACCATCGGGCCACAAAGTCCTTTGTCAGCTGGAATCAACAAAGATGGCAAACGGGCGAACGGTGTGAAAAACATGAGAACTAATGCCATGAGACCGATGCAAGTTTCTGTTCAGCAGTAGTTGCACTGTACAGGGAAGAAAAACTATTATTTCACTACTGTAGGTCTACCGAAGGCTGCGTTATAAAAGAAACAATGTTTTTTCTTCGCTTAGGGGATGTAAAAGCCTTACAACCTCTACCTGTTTTTAGATTGAGGTTTTGCATGGTGCTCTATGGAACGAGGAAGAATTCGTACAGGAAGAAGACAACAAGACCACGCGCCTCGCGCTGCAAGTTAAAAAAAAAAAAAGGAGGCACATCTGGTGAGTGGTGTGCGATGTGCACGCACCATGACGAGAGAGGAAAGCCAGATGGCGCCTCTGCTCGTCATTGTGCACGTAACCGCACGCTCGAGGCCAGCAAAAGCATCTGGTAGGACTTTTAAAAGCCCAGTTACTAAATGTCTCGACAGCGCAGCGCATGCGCTAGCTCAGGAGAGACCTGAAAAACGATGGATTTAGGCCCAGATCTCTGTAATGGGGTGAATGTATGACATTGTTCTGCATTCGGTCCATCGATTGTTCTTTTTGCATTTGTCACCCCGAGTGGGACGGGTATGTCTAGACATGGGTCCCGTGCTCTTCATGCCACTGGAGTCAAGCTATCCTGGCTGAAGAGGGGTGAAACCCCGAAACCGGTCCTAGGATGCTTGTTTCCAGTCCAGGGAGGACCTGGCCTGGCAGTTCGGGCTGGACTGTTCCCATTGGGTGCAGGTTCATAACTGATTTGCATATGGCTGGGTCCAAACTAGAATGGCGAGCAAAAAAACGATAGATTTATGCCCAGATCTCTGTACTGGGGTGAATGTATGACATTGTTCTGCATTCTATCCATCAATTGTTCTTTTTGCTATGGGACAACATATCCTGAGGAGATGCATGGAATCAGTCTGGCACAATACCAAAAGTTAGGCTGACCACAAATGCCCAGTTCCTACCTTAGGGTGGAAACTACATGACAGTGGCAGACAATGTGTCTTAAAATGTCCATTACAGTGCTCAGGCTATGTGAGACAACCCACATTGTCTATCTCATATATTGTTTCCCACTGAACAATATTGAAAAGAGAAAACATAAAACAGAAATTTTAAATACTGAGCCATAACATGCATTTAATCAATTTTCCTTTGCCACTTAATAATAGACCAGGAAATGTATGAACCTAAAATAAAATACCATTAAAAATGATGACAATAAATCCCACAGTGCAGCTCTTATATATTTGGCTATGTTTAAAATGATGTGAGAGCGCTGCAAAAATTCCCCCAGAGCTAACAATCATATTTTAAGGATGCTGCTGAAAATGTGATCCCGAAAGTGCCAGTATGTAATACGTTCTAATTATTTATTTACTTACTGATTTTTTTTAGCACAAGCAGAGCCTCACTGATAACAGTTAACAACAATAATAACTGAGTAGAGTTGCAGAGGAAATTTAATTAAATGGCTGGGGACATAAAGCCACGATGTGTGTGGAGTGTTGTTTTCTAACTTAAAGATTCCAAAAGGGGTTACAGTTCTTTCAGTTCTTCTAGTTTCTAGTGCCAAGACACCCATGGGCAATAGCACGCTTTATAGAAATATCATTCATTCATTAATTTGATACAATGAATATTCAATAGGTGGGCTGAAGGGATTGCTGGAAGGGGGCTGGGCTGTGCTCTACCCATCCATCTCTGATAGAATATTTCATGTACTTAGTGTCACACTGATGGAGGCTTGATTAGGGTTTCAGATTTGTTGGGGGGTCTTCATATCCAGAAGGTCACCATTCAATCTTTGGTGTCACGTTTACATGCATTTAAATTATTTTTCAGGGACGAGAGTAAGGCTAGGAGCAGAGCACTGTCAATAACTTTATTTTGGCATTCATGCCATCACTTGGCAAAGCAGCAAATTAAACCAGCCAATAGTGAATAAATAAGAGAAACATGTACATTGCTCAAAGTGCATCAAATTCTTCTTCTTATGTCACAGATAATTGGATTCTGCAAGGCAATTATCAACTGCAATTTAAAATTAGTATGTTTTAACCTTTTGGGGTTTCCTCCTAATGCCCCACATATACCCTAAATATTTGGCAGCAGCACAGGCAGATAAAGGTCTAGTGTCTGTTCCTAATGTTCTTAAGGCTGATTGATGGTTACGTGTACCCAGCGGCTTGCAAATTGGTTCAATCCACTTAGCTTGTGGACGCTTATGTGCTGGACAAGCACAGACTAAATGGGCAACAGACTCAATAGCAATATTGCAACCATAACATAACCGAGGTGACGACAACCACCAGTAAAGGTGCTCAAAGGGAGGCTGCCCATCCTAAACTGGATGTAGAGCCTTTTATCGTTCGGTACCTGGATCATGTCTAAATAATGTTCCAGTGTGCTAACCGATTTGAAATCCAAGAACTGGCTGGAAAGCCGCCCACAGGCTGAATTGTTAATGTCAGTTTTTGCCCCCCACTCTCAGTAGTGTGTTTTCACAAGATCCTGAGAGGAGAATAAGGCAGGGACAGTGGTGTCCGAAGATTCTCGCAACCCAATGACAGACAGCAGATTCTCTACATTGCTACATTGCTTATTCAAGCTATCTTGGTGAACTTATCTAAAGTATTAACTTCCATTAGTGCATTGGCATAGGGGAACAGTTCAGGAGGTGTAGACCTAATTCTCCTCCAAAATAACAAGGGGTGTAACTTGGCCTTACCAGCAATAGATTTCCTGCCCAGGTCTACTTTTAATGGATACAGTGGGATGCTCGGGGCAAAAGAACCATACTCCTCAAAAACGTATGTTCGGTTCTAGAAAGGTGATCTGTTTTGGTGACCCCCACAATTCGGGGCCCTAAAGAGCTTATATCTGAAGGGCAGCTGCAACTGGTTTGCTGGTCAATGTGCAATGTTTCTTCAAAAGTGCACAAAACAATTTGCTTGTGCTTCAAGGACATCTTGGTCACGTTTGGTTTCCAAGACATGCTTTCTGATCATTTTATGCCCAGATAATCAAAAGTATTAGCCCTCTCAAGCAGAACCCTATAGGGTTTATAGGGGTCTATCACCATATATTTGGTCTTCGAAGTGTTGATCTCAGGGCTGCTAACAAATCGCAGAAATCCTTGAACTGGTTAATTAGCATCTGTAGACCCCATAGGGCTTTGACACTAACAAGGTGTCTTTTGCACATATAGGGCCACCTTTTTTCCCCTCTGGACGCAATACAAACCTTTAGATGAATTCCCACCACAAGAAGGACTGGCCATTCAGAATGGGTTTATGCTGTCTGATTTCAAACAGCTGAATGAAGAGTTCTTTTCAAGGGAGCACGAGACGTGTTAGGGAATTCATCAAGGGTGGCTTGTCCTTTGTTTATTCGAATAGTATCATCGCTTAAACAATGTATCTGGAATTTTGGAGCATGGAATATTGGTTTTAGCCAGGGCCGCTGGAATTATGGAATTCTGCGGCCTTGGAGATTTTCACATTTTTGTAGATTTGCCGCATTAGGCACATAACCCATCATCTGCCGCATAATCTGCAGATTTTAACAAAACCTTATTTTTATTTGTAGCTCAAATGGTCCAAAAGTTAACAAAAATGCAGCTGCATGTGTTGCTACGCAGTAAAGGCACTTTGCAAAGCTGGACTGATCACCTTTTTGTCGAGTAAAGCTGAATTTGGGTGTGAACTGGTACTAATGAGGTGCAACCAATGCCCATAGAGCGCCCATACAGTGTGACCAAGGAAGTGACTATTCCGATGCCTGAAATTAAGGTTCTAATGTTAAATCTAAAGGTAAATCTCAACAATTGCGTGCCTGATGTCAGGGTTGGAGGAACACCCAGGGGTAAAAGGCTCTTAACCAGACTTTGAATGCTGAGGAAGAGAATTTTGAGTAAGAAAAAAGGAATTCAGTTGTGACAAGTTCCTGCCTAGGTGAGGTATCCAACTTGTATTACTTTCCCTTCCCTTTGTTTGACATTTTACTTCTCAGCAATCGCCACGAAGCATCACCGAAATTAATAATTAGGATTTAGCAAATTAGCACAAGGGTTAAAACAATACTGAATAATTAGTGGATAATCTACATTCTTGTAATTTTGTTTAATACAAGGTTAATGTATTACCGTGTTTATTTGTAAATAAATTTATACTGAGTTAAATCTGGATTAGGGTTAATGTTAGAATAGCCGTATCCATTAAATTGAATTATTTAATAAAACGTAAATGTAGAGCTAGCATTAAGGTTAAATTAACATTGATACATTTTTAGTTGAGGGGTGCGGTAAGAATTATTTTAATGCGAAATACGCTCGCTGAATTTTATTGAAATCATTTAAATTTTAATAAATATAGGTCAGGTGTAAGCATTAGAATCAGATTACGGTTATTAATTATTCACAATTATTTCACCAGATTACAAATTAAGTTAGGGTCAGAGCTAATATTCATGTATAATAATGTAGAACCATTTCAATGTTTTAATGCAATTTAAATTTGGTGTCAGGGTTGCTGTTAGATTGATATAGCTTGCTATTTTAGTTACTTGACTTTTCCATTCAGTGTAGCAGTAAACATTAGTATTTATTAATATGTAATGTAACAAATTAAGTCGAAAGCTAATATTAAAGAATGAGCAGTAAAGATTAGCATTAGGTGTAGAGGATGAAGTTAAGAGGAAAAATACAAAGGTCTTCTAAAGATTATCCATAGGTGAGGGAACTAAAAGTAGAATGAAGTATATGTGGCAAAGTAAAGATTCGGCAAATAAAAGCAGTAGAAATAAAATGCATAAACATACATAAATATAAGGAAGCAAACTGCTCACTGTAGGAAGGTGGAATCTGACTGGATGGTTGTCCCCACTTTTTTCCTGGTGTTTTGATGGTTTTTGACTTAGTTTGGCTGGGAACCTGCTATTCAGGTCCCCAGCCTATCTGCTTTCTCTTATAAATTGATTCTATGTACCTTAGGTACATCACAGATTGGATTCTGAGGTGCCCTTATAAGTCCCTAGCAAATGGTATACTATGTACCTAGTGCATAGGTACCCCAGAGGCCTACCAGAGGCTGAAGCATGTATTGTGTCACTCCTGTAAAGCCCTCCAAAATGACACCACAGGTCTGCTACTGCAGCCTGGGTAAGGTGGTGCATGCACCCCTTACTGAGGTATAGGTTCACTATACCTCACCTATCACTGCACATAGAAACCTATCAGTCACCCCTATGGCAGGCCTTATCAATCCTGAAGACAGGGTGCTTGGTTATATGTGAGAGGGTACACAGGCATGAGCTGAGCCCCTCTGCAGCCTTCGGAATCTCTTCTCCGGGGTTGTCAGTGGAGCAGCCTGACCATATACATATATAAGTGCATTATAACTAAAACGGTTAATGCTAACTTTGGACTGACTGCACGGAAACATGTCGTGTTTGGTGTCAAACACCTTTAAATCATACCCCCACATCAATTCCTGATGTGAGAATATGATCCCACCCTTCTAGTGGGAGAGACATGACAGCACCGGTATACCCAGTACCAACTTAACAGAGCCCTGGCATCACAAAATGGATGCTGCAGGCACGGGTCTGGCCTCCTGCTGCCGAACGAAACTCCGGCAGGGGAGGTCTGGACAATAGGTTTCCAGTCACAGGGAGGTGTAACCACCTCCCAGACAGGCTGATGTGTATTGGGGCTTGGTGGGAACACTCTCAGAGTGCTTTGAAGTCCTGCACTGGGGGCACATTTGGTGTCCCGGTTCATAGTCCAGCTCAAACCTGTTCAGGAGCTTTTAGCCCCTGCTGTGGCGCAAAACTGGACAAAGGAAATGGGTGTAGCCACCCCTCTTTCCAAACCCTCCCAGAGGTGAGTCCCTAGAGTTAGTCCAACCCCTTCCTTAGGTATCAGTAAGGAACCCCTGGCAACAGGACTTTGGATATCCCTGGACGAAACTCTGAAGCTGAATCCTGGAACTTCGACGCTCTACTCAAGAATAGAGGACTGAAGAAATCTCCCTTGGGGTCAAGGAGTGACTCCCCTGCTTGGCAGGCACCAATGAAGCATTTTGCATGTCTGCATCTCCGAAGCTCCCACCGGACTCTGAAGTATTTGCAGACCAGGAAGAGGATTTCCAGACATCTCAGAGGCTGACCCGAGTCCCCAGCAAAGCTGAGACCTGCAGCCCTTGTGAGTAGCATGGAACCGGAACTCCTGGTCACCGTGCACATTTGCAAGTGCACTAACTTCCCGACGTCTCTCGAAATCGTGCTTTGGGTTATTTGTAGTGCATGCCACGAGCACTATCTTAACTGGAGATTGTGGGCCTACACTCCACGAGTGTTCCGTGAGCCCGCTTCTTGCATTTCAGCTTGAGGCTCCTTCGCGATCCCTGGTCCGTCGACTGGTGGGCCCCTGTGAAGGCAAGTTTGATTTTCCTTGGGCTTCCCTGGTTGCTGCAGATGTGCCCTGACTCCCCACCATGTAGTGAGTACCTCAGACCTTGCTGGTCTGCACCGAAGCATCTTTCTCCTTTCTGCGTGGGTTGCTGTTGCCAAGGCTTGTTGTGTCCAATCTGGGCACCAATGCTGCAGCACTTGACATCCTTTGTGGGACAGCTCAAATCCAGCTCCTGGTCATCCTCAACGCTACCTGGTCCTCGTGGCTGAAGAGTTAAGCTTCACCTTCTTCACCTGAAATCACCCGACTTCGGTGGGCATTCGCCTATCGTGCGCCTGGTCACTGGCAAGTGACCCAGCCTCTGTCCCCTCTTCTTTCAGGTTCTTCTCGACTTCGATCCAGGCTTGGATCTCTTTGGACACTTCGCATCTTCCTGGCAGCAGCACTTCTTTGCCAGCTCCTATTGAAAACAACGAAGCGACCCGACACCAATTGACACCTATGCACCTGGCTTCCCTGGGTGAGGTAACACGAGTACTCCAGTGCTCCTGTGGGTGTTGACCCTAGAACTTCCTAAGTCCCAAAGGTTTTGGTCCTGTCTCATTTCTAAGTGTCCCTAATCTTTAAAAACCTAACCATGACTTTCCCCATAGAAGTTAACGGGAGCTCGCGGCTGTGTTCTCACACTGCACACGGCCCCCGTGGGTCCCTACCTTGGGTGGTTCCTTGGGGTCCCAGCGATTCTACAGGCTCTAGGCCTTGTGTCTAGTTAAGTTGTGGTTCTTAGACCACTATTTTAGTATATGGTTTGGCTCGCCCCTAGGGCCTGACGTGTATTTGTGCTATTTTACTGTACTATTTGAAGTGTAACTCATGTGATTTGACCTCTAGCCTCATAAAGAGACTAGGAAAGTGTGTTTAGAAATAAATACATATATTTTATATATATACCTGGTGTGGTTGTCTTTCATTTAGCCATTCAAGAGATTATAGACTGGTAAAACAAGCTGCTTTACATTCCTTCAAGATTTAGTCTGAAGGCTGCTCTCCATAGCTACCACTAGGATAGCTTTCAATAAAGGTTGTTTTTCATCTATAATCAATAAGGGGTTGTTTGGACTAGTACAGGGTGCCCACTATAATTAGTGGACAGCATATACCAGGCCAACTTCTCACACTCACGCCATTTGTTTACCAGATATGTCCAATCCATGCTTAGTCCACATGCTCACACTTTACCTGCATAACATTGGGGGGGAGGGGGAAGGCTTCATTCTGCCTGAGGATTTGGCGAATTTGGCGACTCCGCATTACTCTTGTAACACTGAGTTCTGGCCAAATTCTGCCAGTCTCCATGGGCCTGATATTTTCCCGCGAGGCTTCAGAAATGTGAGGGTGAGGGGGATTATGAGTCCCCTTGGTGCGATCTTCTAACATAAGTGGTGGCGAATGGTTGCAGTCAGAGCAGCAGCAAAATTAACTCAAATGTCTGTGCGTTCTTGCACACTGCATGGTGTCATTTGCGCTGGTTTTGGAGCACAACTTGTCCTACTGGCGCTAAATTGCAGCAGGAGCAGCATGACATGCATGTTTTCCACCAGAATCTCGCTGAGTTTTTATGTAACTGAATGTCATGAGTTCTGCCCACACCTACACAGTTTGTAGGATTCATAGGCAAACTTAGAGAAAAGTTAAAATGCAAAGTATAAGGTCTGTGCTGCAAGACTACTGAAAACACTATGGGAGATATACTTTCTGTACTGATAGCCATCAATAAATTTTTATTACTGTCCACAATGATCCCTAAAAATTGAAATAGTCACTTCCCTATCCCAACTGCACAAAATAGGCACGCACTTTACACCAACCATATCATATTTCTTTTTCACACCAATCAATTACCATTATTTAAGTTTACAGGGCCAGGTATCTCAAATCTTGTTGTCTGCAAGTGAAAACTGGAATAAAGTCAGTCACATTTTGGTGTAAAATGGACAAATGTTGTAAATATGACATCTCCTATTATAAAAAGAGATTAAGCCAACTTAATCATGTATGCATTGTTGAACTTGAACAATTCTCAATTGCATAAAGCTTTGATTATGCCACTGAAAGGCATAATCGCAACACTAAGGGGCAGATTTACAACAGAGTACCGCAGCATGGTTCAGCAAGTCATTTTGCTGCACCGTGCTGCGTTAGTTTGGAAACCACAGAGATGCAACATATTTACGAGAATATGTGGCAAGGATGCCTGCGTTGTGGGGAGATTGTTTTTGTGCAGAAAGGGACACCTTCCTGCACAAAAACAATCACAAGAGGCTTTTTCCTATTTCAATGCATGCTGTAGAATGCAGCACGCATTGAAAGAGGAAAAAACGAGTTGAAATGAAAACATTTCTCCTCGTTGCGCCTCGCTACGCCACCTTTAGAGTGGCGTAGCATTCACACGCATCACCAGATTTACGATTTCTCGTAAATCTGGAGATGTGTCTTGTTCCATGGGTGTTGCGTGGGAACACCCACAGCAACACCCATGGAACGCCCCTTCAACGCACAGTGCTGCGTGTGAAGGGGCCATATTTACGAGGAGAGGAAAAGTCACGCAGGGTGGCATTTCCTCTCCTTGTAAATATGAAGGAGCCCCCTACGCCACCAATACGTCACGAAAAGTGACGTAGTGGTGGCGCAGGGGGCTTGTAAATCTGCCTCTAAGTGTTTTAAGAGATTAATGTGCTTCTACTATTTAAAGTTTGAATAACTTATTTTGGAATGATAAACAGGGGCGTACCACAGGCCCCTGCACTCCCTAGAGTACAGGTGGCCCCAAGCCTCCAGGGTCCCCCTAATACCTCAGATGGGCCCCATTAAGTCTAAGGCCAATGAATAGCTGTAAAACATGAGAGATTCAAGGGCCTCTTTTTATATTCTGCAGGGCCCCCCCTCATTTTATGTTACACCACGGATTATAATTTCATATTAATGTATTTGTGTATGTTGGGTTATTAGCTGCTATTTACTCGGTAGCTTTAAATGTTTTTTTATATATTTTAGTTTGTGAAGATTTAGAAAAAATGAAGCTTGCAGTTAATAAAGTCCATTTATCAGTCAATTCAATTCAAATATCTTTATTTCGGCCAAAAATCCATAAAAGAACATGCAAATATAAGCAAGAGCATAATAAATCAAAAACAAGTAGCCTTGTACAAAACAATAATTATTAAAACCACCGTACACAGATAAAAACAAATGAATTATATCAAAGGGTATATAAAATGGTAGACGTTACATAAAAATAGTACTAAAACAGCATTGAGATGCGAAGTCTAACAGTGGATTTTTAAAATAGGCTCACTTGAAAGCATGCTACCTGCATAAGTAGAGACTACATATAAATTAGAGCAGCTCTACAATTTTTAATTTGCAAATTTTGAATCGCTGGTGTTAGAAATGGGATTTCTGGTTGGCTAGGGTATACACCTAAGCCAGGCAGAAGCCACCACTCTAGTCAGGGCAAGGGAGTTACACACTAAAGATAACCCCTGCTCACCCCCTTAGTAGCTTGGCAGAGCCCTCAGGTTTATCCCAGAGTCAATGTGTAAAAAGTTTGCGCAAACACACACAACAGCGACACACTAGGCACACCACAAAAGAAACTCCACACAAGGTTAGATAAGAATATCCTTCATATTATCCGAAAAACCCACATTAGATTACAAACACATATATCACTGTGCCACTAGACACTTTTCATGACTTCACAGGTATACATACATCACTTGGCCTATCCGGCCTCTGGCATAAATGTCCCAGTTAGTGCACTCTAGCAAATACTTATAATTAAACACCACACTGAAAACCTTAGGCCTCACAACACAGTCCTTTTAACCAGTAACTACTGGTAGGATTGCACATGATAGAACACCTCATCCCCTAATATGGCCATAAATACATGTAACACGTGGTGAGGGCAAACACATAACTCATGACATCAGGGCACAAACTGCAAAATACGACACAGAAATCATAAGCAGGGCAATTAGATTTAATCCTCCTATATTGCACTCATCACCCACATGTGATGAGGATAGTACCTTGTACTATATATACATATTTTATGCCCCATCAGACAAGTCACTGTGCCAGTGTCACCAGTCTGGCAATGCAATACTTTAGGATACGTGCTTCCAGGTTTGTTCACACCAAACCACTTCCTCTGCACTTCCCTCCTTGCTCCTTCTATCCGGAAATGCTCCACTGGTTCCCGTAGAACAGGGAGGTTGGCAGGGTCTACCGAGACGCCCTACATGGCAAGAACAAATCAAAAGATCTCACCCCTGGATATTAGCCAGGTGGTAGGTTGGTATGTCGGCTCTTCGCATTCTGCTGCATTAGCCTGGTGTGGCTGGGAGGCTCCAGCTTTTCTAAGCAACGCCCGCAACCGGGCCTGGTATCCAGCTAGGGGCCCGCGTCGGCCCGGTGTGGAAGCGGCTGAATGGAGATCGCGAGGCTCTGGTTTGTTCCAGGTGCGGCTGGGTCCCCTCTTCTCCTGACATGGAAGGAATTCCTGTACCAGGATTCCTTGCTGCTTGGGTGTGGTCTCGCAGCCCGGGTCACGTAAGAGAGTCCTGGCTGCCAGCCAACATAAACAAAGGCAGGCAATATGTCTGGAGGAGGGAGAGCGCTTTGTTCCGTTCAGCTCTTTCATTCTGTTGTTGAAGCCCCAGAAGAGAGGGCGGTGCTGCCCATGCTGCAGGGCAAAAAGCGCCTCTCTCTGGGGTATAGCATAAAGTGAGCCCCCTCCTTGGGCACCAAAATTGGAAGCGCTCTCAAAGAGTGCTGTGACAATGATGAGCAAGGCATTCCCAAATGCGCGAGTTTTGATAATTCCAGACGCATCACAATGCTCACTGGAGAACACTTGGGGCAGGATTATGGAGTAGGGTGCAGGAAGGCAGGCTAGCACATCAGGATATTTTAGCAAGGGTGCAGTCCTTCCAGTAGCCCAGCAGGTCCCAGATCAGCACACCAAGATAGTCCAAGTGGCGGTTCCTTCTGCCAGCCCAACAGCTCCTTGTCACCAGTCCCACTCAGTGTCTTTCATCCTTCACATAGGGTCACAGCCCCTTTACTTATAGTGCCCATGTCTTTGTTCTGGGGGCACTTTAAAACATATTTACAAGTGTACAACACCCCCCATTCACAGTGTAAGCCCTGGCCCCAGACACACCACAGGGAGGTCAAGCCAGCATTGTGGAAGACCGGCACAGCCTTATTCAGGTGTAGGTGCAAGTGCAACTCCTCTCACCACTCCAAATGCAGACCGGCCTATTCATGTGCAAGGGAAAACTCCTCCCGCTACTCTAAATTCAGCAAAGGTCTATTCAATCTAGCGCTGAGTCACCCATACAGCGCAGAACACTCCTCAACCCCCACAGGGACTGGCTGGAGTGAGTGCACATCCCCTTTCCCCTGTCAGTCAGACCCCGACGGTCAATACACATCCAGGCAGGGCACAAAGACACATAGCACACAGAAATGCCCACTTCTAAAAGTGGCATTTCTAAAATAGTAATACCAAATCTGCTTTCACCAATAAGCAGGATTTATCACTATTATTCCAATCACAACAAACATGGTCATGCTACCCCTCTCATGTCAGAAATTACCACTGAAGCACATATAGGAATGCCGAATGCAAACCTATGAGAGGGAAGCCTCACAGCAGTGAGAAACCAAATAGGCTGTTTGTTACTACCAGGACATGCCACACGGTTAAGGCACATGTTCTAGCTTTTACCTACACCACACCCTGCCCATATGGCTAGCTAGGGCCTTCCTTAGGGGCAACTGATATGTGGTAAAAGGGGAGTTGCAGACGTGGCAACCAGTTTATATACCACATCACAGCGGCAGTAAACTGTGCGTGCCGACCCTGCAGTGGCAGAGGCCTGAGACAGGTTTGAAGGCTACTTCAGTGGGTGGCACAAGCAGCGCTGCAAGCCCACCAGTACAGTAGGAAGGCAAAAAGTACTTGTATGACCCTGCAAAAAGGGACATGGGAATGCAGGCTCACTTCCTGATTGTCCACACATACTTCAAAGGGCGCATGTCAAGTTGGCTCTCTGCCTTCCAGCGACCAGACCAACATGCGCACTAGAGGCTTCTTTCCATCTGTGGATAGTGACGGGGGTGGGGCAGGCAGCCTCAGCCCACTACCCTCAGAATGCACACGAGGTCCACCTGCCCGATCCAATTCTGGTGCTGCTTCAGTAAGGCAGCAACTCTTTCAGATTGGCCAGTGCTTGTGGCACCAACAGCACTGGAAAAGAGTTTGTGGTGGTTCCAGCCCGACCAAAGGCAGGTAGGTTTAAAAAGAATTCAAAGGGTGTCCATGCGTTGTGCTAAATAGTTAACACTCGTCAAAGTCTATGTGAATGTCAGCGCAATGTCTTGGTTATTTTGTTACATTGTAGTTGGTTGTCTGGTTGAAAATGAAAAACTCTTATTCACATGTTTCCACCATCTTTGCTTTTTATTTTGTTGTGTGTTTTTCTATGTTGCATTGGTCTGCTTTGTTATCCATGTTTTGAGTTGTAAATGTGTTGTAGTTGTGCTGCATTTTGATGTTTTAGTGACATGTTGTTTTGCAAATATTTTTTGTTTATTACCTTATTATACTGGGTTCTTGCCTTGATTATTTTCTACTGTGCTTGTCTTCTCATTAGGTTGTGCATATATTTTGTCCTTTATGTCTTTATTGTCTTTTGTTATTGTGGGGTCCTACTGCCCTTTACACTGTTCGAACCGAAATTGTTTTATGTCCAAAGAAAACAGCAGTATTCCATCAAAGTTCAAGAGCAAAACAACCATTCATCCCTGCCATATTGATCCTCCAGGTCTTCAACTTTTTAGGTCACCAATCACTGCATGTCCACAGTATGGGTGATGCTCATAATTAGCATTCCTCATGCTCACTTTAGCGAATCCAAACCTAGGATAGTATCTATTACATAGCTGTCTATAGCATTGACAGAGCACTATCTCACACCATGCTACAAACCTTAGAATCAGTAAATAAAGACGACATGCGTGTGACAACCACAAACTCAAATGATTGAAGATAACTTACAAAACAAGAACATACTTTTAAAACGTCCAAACCCTTGCCTGTTTGTGGGGTCTGCCCAACTCAGGGTAGCCCTTTGTAAAGCCACTTTGTAGCGCACCAAGGTTTGAAATGTAAATGTAACGAAACAAATGATTAGAGAAAATAACTATAAAAAATAAAATCAAGATAATATAGTTAATTGAAAAATCTAGATACATCAACCATAACAGAAACACTTAAGTGAAAGTGAAAAAAATGGGGGAAAGAGACATAAATAGAAAACAAAAGGAGTGAAAAAACCAACAACCAAAAGTCAGAGTTATGACACTCTGTCCCTCAATATGAGAGGCCAGCAGAATTTCTGCTATTTCCCTGACCGGAAATAGAATTACCAGGGGTCCTGGTAAATCTACCAGTGGGGATATAACAGCTACAAGATTTTGGGGAACATGCAAAAATCAGTGTTTCCACTAAGGGTGGGCGGACAACTCCGTTCCGCCCACGGAATGTGCGGATATTTGCCCTTCCGCGATATAGGCGGAGAAACAAGGCAAATCTCCGCACACTTGGGCATAACGGAAGTTGGCCTCCCGCCCGCCACCCGCCTCCCGCCCGCAGTATTAAATACATTAAAAAAGCAATTTTCAAATAACCTTATCTTATCGGCGGCGTCCCCGGGCTTCCATCCGTCTCCATCGCGTCTTCTTCTGGGAACTGTGCATGCGCGGGAGCCCGTGCATGCGCAGTCCCCAGAAGAAGACGCGAGTTAGACGGCTGGAAGCCCCGGGACGCCGCCGATAAGGTAAGGTTATTTGAAAATTGCTTTTTTAATGTATTTAATTCTGCGGACGGGAGGCGGGCGGGAGGCAGGCAGGAGGCAGGCGGGAAGCAGGAGGTGCGTAACGGAACTATGCGGAGAGTGCGGAGATTGGTTCCATCGCCGTGCCTCTCTGCGTAGGTCCCTTATGCACATTACGCCCACCCTTAGTTTCCACACTGATACTTGGAAATGAAGCCCTGGTATTTCACAAAAAAATGTTGGCTGCATCTAGCATGTAGTATAACAAGATCATAATATAAACACATTACGTTGTCACGAAGATTTGAGAGAATTTCCTTTCCTCTTCCAATGTTTTAGAAACAAAGACTGTATGGCTTGCAAATATATGGTTGTTTTTAGGATATCGGTATAGTTGCAGGTCTTTGTCAATGTTCTTGTGGTCCCCACAAACCTTTTTGCACATTGTGGACCATTGTATCAAGGGTTGTGTCACTTTTGCACCAAACAACAGGGTGCAAAAGCGATGCAACCCTTTAGCTGCTATTTATCAAGCCACACATGGCCATCTTGATAAATCCAGAGTAACACAAAGAAGCGCAAATCGCTGCATTGTGTAACTTTGCACCAAGTAAGCATTGCATGGGTGGTGTGTGGGTGTTCCCACACAAATCGCATGGACTATGATGACTTCCCAGATTTGCCATAAGTGGTAGACCTGGGAATGTGCCAAAACTGCTGTGCCTCCATAGGTGAGGCATAACAAAGAGAATTATATTTATTTCTCCTTGTGTTTTCCTCTTTCTATGTGTGCTGCATTCTGCAGCACATATAGAAAGGCGAAAATGCCTCAGGCGATTCTCTCTGTTCAGAAAGGTGCCCCATCCTGCACATAAACTATCCTGCTAGGATGTATGACGTTACAACGCACACTTTTACAACGCATGCACTTACAACGCATTTTTTACAACGCATAATCCATTACAACGCATGACATTACAACGCATGACACTACAACGCATTTTTAAAAACTACCTTTACAACGCATTTCCATTACAACGCATACTACCTTTACAACGCATACCATTACAACGCATAATATTAAATTGCATTTAAGGTAAGTATTAGATAGTATAGGGGTAAAAGTTACTTTTCTAACTCCAGGGGGTGCAACAGTAGGGTAAGTGTTGGATAGTATAGGGGTAAAAATTACTATTCTAACTCCAGGGGGTGCAACAGTAGGGTAAGTGTTGGATAGTATAGGGGTAAAAATTACTATTCTAACTCCAGGGGGTGCATCAGTAGGGTAAGTGTTGGATAGTATAAGGGTAAAAATTACTATTCTAACTCCAGGGGGTGCAACAGTAGGGTAAGTGTTGGATAGTATAGGGGTAAAAAGTTACTATTCTAACTCCAGGGGGTGCAACAGTAGGGTAAGTGTTGGATAGTATAGGGGTAAAAATTACTATTCTAACTCCAGGGGGTGCAACAGTAGGGTAAGTGTTGGATAGTATAGGGGTAAAAATTACTATTCTAACTCCAGGGGGTGCAACAGTAGGGTAAGTGTTGGATAGTATAGGGGTAAAAATTACTATTCTAACTCCAGGGGGTGCAACAGTAGGGTAAGTGTTGGATAGTATAGGGGTAAAAAGTTACTATTCTAACTCCAGGGGGTGCAACAGTAGGGTAAGTGTTGGATAGTGTAGTGTAATATTATGCGTTGTAATGGTATGCGTTGTAATGGTAGTATGCGTTGTAATGGAATGCGTTGTAAAGGTAGTTTTTAAAAATGCGTTGTAGTGTCATGCGTTGTAATGTCATGCGTTGTAATGTATTATGCGTTGTAAAAAATGCGTTGTAAAGGTAGTGCGTTGTAAAAGTTGCGTTGTAAAGGTTGTTCCCCATCCTGCTAACAATGCAGGCATCCTTGCACTTGTGTGCCAGTGATGAGAAAAGACAGGACTACGCTGTACAATGTTAAGTACAGCACACTCTTGCACTTTCCCTATCATGAGACTCAGCACTGCGAGGTGACTTGCTGATCTGCGCTGCATGATAAGATGATAAATTTGGCCATGTATTGATAGATTTTAGCACAGGCATCACCTGCAACGTGTTGTTATCTGAATCACCACTCCTGAATATTTGCATGGTTACATAAAACCTATGAGCAGCAGAGCTTGATTCTGCCCCAGTGCTGAGGCCTTCTGCGATGTCCTCTGACTGTGGATGCTGCAGACATGTACCCTCAATTCTGAAGAGAAGGGCCTGTCCAGGCACATTTGTATAATTTATAACTTTTTGTTGGCCTTAGGAGTCTGAGCATTTTACCTCTGCTAATCAGTGCTAAAGACCATCTGCTTCTTCATTAAACATATGTGTAATTGGTGTATACCCAACTGACCTATTACAATAATTGTAAGTGCCTTTTAAAAAAAAGCATCATTTTATTGACATTTATAATGAAACAAGCAAAACATTACAATAACTAATCCACTTACCACCCCACTGAAAGTCCATTCCCCACCACAGAACGCATAAACAACATATTGGGTCGCACAGTACATTTCAAATCTATCAATACATGTTCCAAAATCCTGGCTGCACATTTACACGTTTTCTTCCTCTGATTCATCACTCGCATCCAGATTTTTTTGAGAATCTAATAAGTGATCCCATGCTCGTACCGTTTCAATTGATCCTGTTCCTTTCCTTGCTTCACTATACAACACTGGGATCTCATACCCTGCCCTCCGAATCAGCTCCTCTTTCCATTGTGCCACGCTGGGGGCCTGGGCACCTTCTAATTCATGGTTACCTCCCACCTAGCAAGTCCCAGAGCCAAGTCAATAAAACCTGTTGTGTTTTTGCACTCAGCAGGCACTGAGAATTCTCAGAAGACAGACCACAGGCACACACTTAATAGATCCCTGCATCACCTCATTAATACAGGATACTACCTCCCTTCAGTATTCCACCAACAATGAACATGATGGCACTATGTGTAGCATTTCAGCTCTTTTTTCCCCACACCAAGGACAAGCCACAGCTGTCTCATAATTTTCCCTGCAGTTAGACATTCCCTGTGTAAGTAAAAAAAGTTAATCAATTTAAATCTAATTCCTAGATACAGTGTTTGAACTTGCAAGAATCTTAGTCCAGTCCATTTCGGAAATGGAGTGCACCAAGACCTACAAAGGGGGTTATAAAATTATTTCCTAATGCCTGATAAAGGCACGTCACCTCCTTCATGCGGCCCGATGTAGTACACAATGTTTGACAAGCACTCTGCAATTGTGGCTCTTCTAAGTCCATACCCCAATGGTGGTGCATCCTAGCAATCATCAACCAATGTCATAAAAACTTGGATCTCAAAAGTGGCGCAATATTCTTCAAATGGTAGTAGCACCCCATCTCTATATAGACCTCCTATCCGACACGCCCCATGGTTAGCCCATTCTGCAATACCTCTCAATCTTCCCACTAGATTGATTTGCCTCAAACTTCTCAACAAGATGTCCGGAGCATAGGTACTTGTAAGTCCCTTGTAATGTGAGATACCATATACCCAGGGCCTGTAAGTTAAATGCTACAAGTGGACTTGAGCGCTGAGTGTGCCATCCACAACAGTAGCCTTTCAAACCTGTCTCAGGCTTGCCACTGCAGTGCCTGTGTGTACAGGTTACTGTCATTTCGACTTTGCCTTAAAAACTACTTGTTAAGCCTTAAACTCTCCTTTTATTACATATTTCACCCCTAAGGTAGGCCCTAGGTATCCCACACAGCATGGTGCAATGTAAGTAAAAGGTAGGACATGTGCTGTTATGTTTTGTATGTCCTGGTACTGACAAACAGCCTATTTTGCTTTTCACTACTGTGAGGCCTACTTTTCACATGGGTTAGCATTGTGAATTCCTTAATACACTTTTAAGCTGTAATTCCTGATCAGGTGATCAGAGAGAAGCAGCTTTTTTGTGTTTCATATATTTGGAAGGGTATTGATAATCCCCACTTACTGGTGAAGTTGGGTTTAACATTTTATTTTAGAAATTCTACTTTTAGAAAGTGGACATTTCTCTGCACTTACTACTTTGTGTGCTTCTCAGCCTGTCTCTGTCCTGAGGTGGGTGACAGCTACACTTCTTCATTCGCTCTTTCCAGCCACAACATAGGAAGGATGGGTGTGTCTGAGTCACATCTACTTACATCTGCTGTCTGATGGCCTTGCCTAAGCAGGATGGAAGGGAGGGCCTAACTCTTCACTTGAATAGATAGTGTCCTGTTCCCACACAAAAGGTTTGGCTTACCCCCATAGATAGCCTGCAAGACAGGACTGGGCTGAAAGGGAACTTATGCATTTCAGAGAGCTACTTTGAAGTCACACCACACTCCAAAGGCACTTTTGGGTATAAGTACTGCGTATCTGACCCCCTGAAAGCAGACACTTCTGGATCTTGAACTGAACCTCTGTCAGAAGGACTGCTATGCTGCTTAAAGTACTCAACTGGACTGCTGATCTGGAAGGCCTGCTTTTCTGTTTGTTGCCCTGCTGCCTTCTGGTCTCTGACTCTGCTGAATGAGAGCTGGACTCTGCCTTCCCTCCAAGTGATCTTCAAGGGCTTATTAGCTTGCCTCCTGTTGCTTGAGACTCAGGGATATCAAAGTCTCTACCCCTGTTCCTGTGCCTAGATCCCTGCAAATGGCTCAGATGCTTGCAACACAGATTTTGACTCATCTCCTGTCTCTGTGTAACAGAACTGGCGGATCGACCCAGTTGCAGGAGTAAAATCGGTGCATCGCATCAGAACCAGCACTTTGCCTTCAGTGATTGACGTATTGGACAGCACATCGCTGCAGCAACAGCTTGGTGAGATTGACGCATTCCCTCAACTGTGTGGCAGAATTCAATGCATCCCTCAACACCTCTCCGCTCTGGCACCCATCTTCAGAACTGACGCATCCCTTTTCACTACGTGGAGAAGATCAATGCATCTCAAAGCTTCCAACCAGGATAGGTACTTTTTCATTGGGCCTGCATGGGTCCTGTAGCCGACTGCATTTCCACGAGGTTGGCACAAACTTTCACTTTGCCCCGGTCCAGCGTGACCTAAAGCAACCTTCTAGCGCTACTTGCTTCTTAGCACTTTACAGCATTTATTCTTTGAAAATTCAATATCTCAGGTTCTATACATTGGATTTTTGACGTTTTGGTCTTGTTTTGCTTATATTTAAGACTCACAGTTTTCAGTTTTCACTGATTTTTACAGATACATACAGAAATAAATGTGTTTTCTGTGGTATTTATTTTTTAAAAGGGGGAAAATACAGAAAATTGTGCTCCTTAGGAGTCACGCTCTATGATGGCCTTCATGAATTCCAGGTCAACAGCTAATCAGATAGAAAGCATAGGGAGCTAAAAAAACAGGATGAGATTTCCTTAAATAAATGTATTAGTCAAAATATAATTGTATATAATGCTATATTTACATGTGGGTGTAGTTTTGTTATATTTGGCTGCTTAATTTGATAAACCTCCACAGGCAGTAAAGTATGAATGCATGTTTATCAATTAAATAAATGTGAAAATATACCATTCTATGACTCCGTTTATTCTCAAAACAGAAAATAAATACTGATAAATACCAATATGATGGCCAAAAAATAAGTATGTATAAAATTCAGATGGAAATATAAAAAATTAAATAATACCATAAAAGAAGGATACCTACCTATAATATAATATCCTATTTTTACAAACCTGTATGGAGTCTTTTTGTGGTTTATTCATTTTGTTACTGTGTGTGTGTGTGTGTTCGTGTGAGTGTGTTGGTGCATGTTGCACCAATACTTAACACATTGCCTCTTTAGATATGCCTGACTCCTCTGTGCCAAGCAGAGGGTGAGCACATCTCATCTTTCAGTGTGTATCTGGTTTACTCTCACTAGGATTGTGGCTTTTGCTTGGGGAGGATGCAAACCTTTGCCAACCCTAAACCCAGGTCCTCATTTATGAGGGCCCTTGCACCGCCGAAACGTCACTTTTTGTGATGTTCCGTGGCGTAGGAGCCTGCTCCATATCTACAAGGCAGCACTAAGCCACTTTTGCTTTTGCTTCGTAAATATCATTCAATTTAACACAAGGGGCATGAAATGGGTGTTGCTGGGGCATTCCCAGCAACATCCATGGCTTTTTGACCCTGCCTCACATTTACGAGAAATCGTAAATCTGAGGCAGCACTAAAAACGTATGCTTCCCCTGTGGAGGCACGTCTTTATTTCTCCTTGTTTTTGCTTTTTGTATAAGTGCTGCATTCTGCAGCACACATAGAAAGAGGAAAAGCCTCTTGTAATTGTTTTTGTGCCGGAAGGTTTACCTTCCTGCACAAAAATAATCATCTCCGCAATGCAGGCACCCTTGCACCAGGTTGCAAGGGCATCTGGGGAAACTCCCAAAAGGGTGTTCAGGATTCCCACCAGAAGAAGGAGGGGGAGATAAAAAGAAGGAGGTCTAGTCCAGCCCCCAAAACAATTCACATGGGAAAGGGTCTGGTTCTCATTCCCAATCTGGCCACAAGAAGAAAAAATACCCCGACAAAAGTCAGCAGCCGAAGTCTGTTAAGTGCTTTGAGTACTATGAGTATGGATACTATAAGGGGGACTCCAAGTGTCCAAAAAGAGCACAACCTCCCACTAAAGGTAAGGTTCCAGGGGTGGTGAATGTAGTGCTTGGGTAGGAGTTTGTCAACCTCAATGTGGGGGAGTTTAGTGAAGTTACCCTAGTTTTCCTGAGTGTCAGTGAGATGGTTCCTAAGATCCATGTGCCTTCTAATACTGCAAAGTATAGGCAATGGGTCACCATCAGTGGGCAAGGTGTGGAGGGTCTGATGGACACAGGAGCCAGTATTACTATGCTAAGGAGTCAGCTGGTTTCCCCAAAGCAGGTAATTCCCAGTGCATTCCACCAGGTTGTTGTGGCTGACAATAGTTAAGGTGACTATCATGTGGCCCTGGCTCCATTAGAGTGGGGGGGGGGGGGTCAGGTCTCCTGAAAGTTGCTGTGATCCATTCCATGCCTGTGGACTGTTTGTTAGGTAATGACTTTGAGCACACTACCTGGAAGCACGTAGAGCTCAAGTCTCATGTGGGGATGTTAGGGTTGCCTGATTGGATCTGTACTAAAACATGGCCCATGGCTGCCCAGGATGAGAGTTCGTAAGGGCTGGAGCCTGAAAAAATGGCCCACCCAGCTGCTAAAAATGAGAGAGGCAAGGGGCTTGGGAAACACGCCCCTGAGTGTAATCCCAGTGAGGTGGATGGGGAACCTGTGGTGGCCATCCTGTAGCACACTCAGGAGGAGATTGTGACTTGCCTGCCCTTGCTGGATGGCATGTAGATGGAGGACCCATCAAGGAGGAGTTCTGTAGGGCACAGAGAGAGCGTGCAAACCTTTAAGGATTGAGGAAACAGGCTGAAGCCACTGGTAGTCACCATATTTACTGGCAGGACAGCCTCCTTTATAGTGAGCCCAAGGCTCCTGTAATAAAAAAGACCAACAAGGGCCCTGGTGGTCCCCCAATGCTACAGGGCCTTCCTACTAGAGCTGGCTCACGAAAGTTCCCTGGCAAGACACGTGGGCCAAGATAAGGCCCATGTGACAAAACTTGTCCCACACTTTTATTGGCCTAGGATCAAGACTTCCTCAGATACGTTCTTTAGAATGTGTGCGGCCTGCCACGCTAGTGGGAAGACAGGGCAAAGGCTTAAAGCCCCCCTTAACAAACTGCCAGTTTGAGAGGGTGGGCATCAGCGCTGTAGGGCCTATGGATCCCCAGATTGCTTCAGGCAACAGTGTCCAAAAATTAAAAGAGCACTCAAGCACACATGGCATCTTGACGGTGGCAGTCACTACAGATTAGCTGGCTTATCAAGGCCCCACCACACTTTCCCTGGATCAGACTGAAATAGGCAGAAATTGGGGATTACGCATGAAGTACTGTCCATCACCGGGACAGTCTGGATACAGCTATTTAACATAGAATAAAACACTTTTTGTGACGGAAATTGTGAGGAGACTTTAAGAGTTTCCATTTGAACTTTGACTTATAGCTTTGAAAAGGTCACGTGTCGGCTGCGATGTTTTGGTCTTCACTGTATGTGATCTTAACTTTGAAGTTAAAGAAGGTTTGAACTTCTGTGTACTGGATCTGTTAATTTTTACCAGCACATTACTTAACAAGAGGTTTATTCTCAAACAATGGACTATTGTGTGCTTGAGTGCTCTTTTTCTCTTTGGACATTGTAACCGCACTGCACGTTGTGGGGTGTGGCTGATCAGCACCTAGGGTGATTTGGTGCATAGCACAACAGCCCCATCAGAACATTGTTAATATGGTCTTTGTTTTTTCGATTACAGCCAATGATTTTTGATAGATGTGCAGTCAGTAAGGCTTTGTTACCAAAGCTTGCTGTGTATCACTGTATATGCTCCAGGCAACAGGTTCATCATGGTGCTGGAGGATCACGCCACTAGTTATGCAGAGGCAATTCCTCTGAGAACCATGACTGCACTTGCAGTGGCAAAGACGCTGATGGGGATTTTTACCAGAGTGGGTTTCCCCCAGAAAGTTGTATCTGACAGGGGCACAAACTTTAAGTCTGAATACATGCAGTCTATGTGAAAGGAGTGTGGAGTTACTTACAAATTATCCATCCCTTAGTATCCATTAACTAATGGATTTTTTTAGACTTTCAGCAAGACCCTCAAAAGCATGAATTGAGGCCTGCCTGAGGTCTTTATGGTAAAGTAGGATATCCTCTTACCATGTCTGCTGTTTGCCTACAGGGAGGTACCCTAGAAGGGATTGGGCTTTAGACCATTTGAACTTTTTTTTGGGAACCCTGTTAGAGAACCCTTAAATGTGGTCAAGGAAGGCTGGGCAAAATCTCTCAGGAAATCTCCCCTGGATGTAGTGAGCTACATGCTGGCCTTCAGGTGCCAAATGGCTAAGTTGTGGAAGTTAGCTTCTAACAACCTAAAAGTTAGCCAAGATGTCATGAAGGAGTAGTATGACAAAAATTCTACCACTCTGGATTTGCAGCCTGGTCAGACAGCATCGGTAATGGAGCAAGTGAAGTCTAGAGCTCCCCAGGACTGTTGGACTGGCCCATATGATATGACTGAGAGAAAGGGGGAGACCATCTAACTTGTCGATCCCAAGACCCCCAGGCAACCCCACTGGGTAGTGTATGTAAATCGCCTCAAGCCCCACTTTGAGAGGTCTGAGGTCACCATGCTGCTGGTGACAGCTGACAAGGAGGAAGAAGAGAGTGAACCTCTCCCTGACCTATTAGCCTGCAAGGAAAAAAATGGGTCTTTTGAAGGAATAATAATTTCCCCCACTGTAATTCCTGAACAACAGAGAGAGTACCACCAGATGTGGGGGTAGTGCCCCTCTCTGCTATCCCTTATCCCTGGGACTACCCACCTGTGTACTCATGATGTGGACACAGGGGACAGCCTCCCTGTTAAGATAAAGTCTTCCAGGTTGTCAGATAAGGCGATGTCTTGCATTAGGGCTGAAGTGTCCAAAATGCTGGAGTTGGGGGCGGGGGGGGTGATAGAGCCTTCCAGCTGCCACTGGTGCAGTCCTGTGGTTCTGGTACCACAAGCTACCTCACCGGGCACCACACCTGAACTGAGGTTCTTGGTGGATTATAGAGGGCTAAGTTCTGTGACTAAGACTGATGCTCAGCCCATCCCCCATGCTGATGAGCTGGTTGATCGTTTAGGGGCTGTCCAGTATTTCAGTACTTTTGATCTTACATTAGAGCACTGGCAGATTGCCCTAACAGAGGGAGCAAAGAAGAGGTCATCCTTCTAAACTCCAGAGGGCCTTTTCCAGTTTAGAGTGATGTTCTTTGGATTAAAGTTCGCACTTGGAGTAGGCCTGGGCAGTGAACTCCGCTCCGTTTGTGGAGTTTGCTGAGGTTTCTGCACTCCACGCTCCGCAGAGCTCACGGAGTGCAATAAAACCCAGCTACGCACAGTGTAGCAGAGTTTTTTTCCTCACTAACGCTTGCAAACTGTAAGTTGGGGAGCACGAGCTGCCAATAGGGTAGAATTTCTACCTGAGCGGCAGGATGATCAGCGTGAACAGCAGTTTACATTGCACTCCTCCACTTGTGGAACTCCGCAGATTTTTTTTTTTCACTTCGTGAAGTTCCACATAGCTCAACTCCCCAAACTATGCCCAGGCCTGTTATGGAGGCCTTCTCTGCGGCTTATCTGGATCAAAATTAACCACCAGAAAACCAAAATTGTTATTTTAGGCCAGAAAAAGAGACAAAACACCACTGATAACTTAACAACCACTGACTAACTACCATGAACAAATATAAATATTTGGGATGTTGGCTAGATGACAGAGGAGGTCACCTATTACATTTAAACTCATTAAAACCAAAACTAGCTTCGTTAGCAATTTGCCTTTTGAACAATTTTTGAAAGCACTAAAGAAATTTACTTTGAATCATTGTTGAAAATAGTCTCTGCCATACTGTTTCCAACATTGCCATTTGGTTCAGAGGCCTTCCCCGGGAAATTAGGGGCCTTCATGAACAACTCACAGAGTGCAGTCTTTATAACTCTATTTAAATTACTGCATAACACCTTGTCTTCCCAGATTAGGATGGAATTTGCACTAAGGGACCAATAAATCAACCAGAAGGCCTGTATATTAAAGTAGCTGCACTCCGCATGGGTAGCAGAGCAAGGATTACTGAAAATTTTAATTTGGCTTTAAGTATCATGCACCATCCAACCAAACGTTTGGGCACATGCCCTCTCTGAAGCACTGGAGCTAACTGCCATGGTGGAACTTAAAACTACAGCATCCACAGTTTAAAACAGCTCTGAACAGAAAAGTAAAAATTAAATCCTTTGGATCTGATCACAGGGCATTCGCTACAAGGGAGCACGCTGCTCTGGTCCTTATCAGATATGATAGAAAAAGTCCCCAAAAATATATTATGGAACCTTTCTCACCATATTAAAAAATAAAATACCTGCATTTCCGGATGGACTTACTAACTCCATGGACAACTAAAACCAAGTCTAAAACATGTGGACTAAGTTGTCTATTTCAGGAATTGATAAACCTCCTCTACATATGCCCCACCCTCCTTTAGGATCGCAGAATACGTCTTTGGCATCTGTGGATTAAATGAGGTGTCACGGGCATTATCATCTGCCATCAGCCACTTATTGAATGATGCGCAGCCGCAAGTAATCTCCAAACGTATAAAATGTATGGACATTACAGATAAATTATTAAGAAGAAATCCATAACCTTAAAAGAAGCAGCTGCTTAGTTGCAAACTTCTTTAGAGCTAAAGATACATTTCACATAGCTATGAAATATGTGATACACATCTTATTTTACTCAAATCATCGATTTTTTTATTAATGCAGCCCGAACAAAAATAACTAGCTTTTACATGGTCTAATTCCAAAGATGTTATAATTTTTCTCTTAAATCATGTGGCCGTAATCTGAACAGTGCAATATAACTATGCGATGTCCATATTACTAAGTCATAAGCTGCTTATTGAAATGTATTTAAAATTATTCACATTTTCTGCATCGATTGAACCTGTATGATGATATTTTGATCTTTTTGACTAATCATCTACATTATACAGTAAAAAATGAGGCATCGATCACTCTTTTAACTCTACCTGGCACTTTGCACTCTAATGAACTTGATTGTCTAAATAAAGTATTTTTGATTTGATTTGATTAGATTTAGATGGCTGTCTTCAGTAGCAGCTGGAAGGACCACCTATTTTTCACCTCCAGGAAGTGCTTTAGGCACTGCAACAGGAAGGACAGACTACCAAGGCCAGTAAGTGTCAGATAGGGCAGAGTTCTGTGATGTACTTTGCACATCTGGCAGGAAGGCAGGCAGGGAGGCAGGGGGGAGGTGCAACTCCTTCAGGTAAAGATACAAACCATCATGGCCTAGCTGCCCCTATAACCAAGAATGAGGTCAGCACATTTTCAGGCTTCACTGGGTACTATAGGAGATTTGCTAAGGGCTATGGCACCATTGTGGCTCTCTTGACTGAGCTGACTTCCAAAAAAAGCCCAGGTATGTAAATTAGACAGTGGGATGCCAAGGTGCTCTTGATTCCCTAAAGCAGTCCATGTGCACAGCTCCTGTGTCAGGGCTCCTGACTTCTCCAAGGAGTTTAACGTACAGGTAGATGCCTCAGAGCATGGTATAGGGGCAGTACTATCTCAGCTTAATGAGGTGGGTCTAGACCAACCTGTATGTAGCCTTCATCTCTAGGAGGTTACTCCCCAAGGAACAAAGATAGAGTGTTAAAAAAAATAGAAATTTGTGCTATGGTTTGGGCACTGATAAAGCTTAGGCAATACTTATTTGGTACTCAATTCCTGATTCAGACTGACCACAGACCCCTCAGGTGGATCATGTAAATGAGGGATAAGAACCCAAACCTGTTGAGGTGGTTCAATTTTCCTACAGGGAATGACCTTCAGAGTGGAACATAGACCAGGGGTAGACCACTCAAATGCTGATCCAGGTTTTTCCGCCTTCGTAAAGAGAACTCCCTAGACATGGGGTAGCTCTCCCCACTTTCAGCTAGGGGGAGGGGACACATGTTAGACCTTTCAGCCTTAGGGTGGTCTTCGTTCAAACTTTTTGCTTTTTGCCTCCACGTTTTGCTGAAACATTGTGTTGGCTAAGGACTCTGAGCACTTTACTACTGCTTATCAATGCTAAAGTGCATGTCCTTATTCCCTAAATATGTGTGTAATTGGTGTATACCTAAGTTACCTATTTAATTTACTTGTAAATCTCTTGTGAGGTGGCATACCATGTACTTGGGCATGTAATTAAATGCTACTAGTGGGCTGCGCCACTCATTGTGCCACCAACAAAAGTTGCCTTTCAAACCTGTCTCAGGCCTGCCACTACAGTACCTGTGTATTCAGATTACTCCCACTTCAACTTCGCATTCAAAATTACTTGACAAGCCTAAAACTCCCCTTGTATTGCATGTAACTCACCACTAAGGCATCCCTAAGGGCTGGGTGCTATGTAAGTAGAAGGTAGGACATGCACTTTTATGTTTTGACAAGCAGCCTACCTCCCCATCACCTCCACCACGTAGGAACTGACAAGTTGCGAGGTGCCACACAGTGCCAATCAGTTGGGAGGGGAGGTCTGCCTGAAAAGCCAACTATCCATGTCCATCACCTTCATTGGACAAATTTTGACAACTTCTTAATCTTAGATTCCAGGTTCTGAATTCAGCAATGTTTTCTCCTCCCTTCTCCCACGAAATGTTCCATGTATCGAAACGCCTGCTTACTGTGCCATGTTCCTTCAGAATAAAAATCAGCATGCTGCCAGTGAAGGGGTCCATGTCTACAGCTGGGAACAACAGGACCAACTACCCAGGAAGGTCCAAAGGAGAGGGGTGTGTAGGGGGGAACAGGGAGTCCGCAAAGATCCATCACAGCTCTGCACAACATTAGAACTCAAGAATGTGTTCACCCTCTTATTAAGCCGAGCAGTCAGCCAACATCCCAGGTCTTGTACACACCATCTGAAGTAGGCAGTACGCACAATCTCAGTCACTACAATATCAGAAACACAGGGAGGCCACAGGACAGCTTTCCGACCACCTCCATTCTCTCCTGATTAAAGGGGATAGCCAAATCACATGAGACCTAGGGAAGCACCCAAAAGACTGAAATAAAGAAGCCAAAAAGGAAGTTTCAAGAAGTGGGGTGTAGTCAAGACACCAGGCGCCACTGGAAGGGTAACATTGCATGCTCCGTGCCAAGACTAGAGGGGTATACATGTGACCTCAGGGCACGTTGGGATTACCGCCAGCATTAATTTGCGACACGCCCCCTCTTATACATCGCCCCACGCATGTGTAGGTCAAAACCACCACCCACACTGATAGCACCTACCATATACACCTTGGAAAGAGGGTCAGGCAACAGCCATAGAATCTTAGCTACAATTGATGACACCCCAAGTTCACGAAATTACACTGTAAAAATGTTGCACCAACTTAACTACCAGCTAGGCACGCAGAGGGAGGTGGCCCGACAGCCCATGAAAATTAAAAGGTCCAACAACCTCTAACTATTAATGCATCCCATGAAAAATAATGCACTTTGCAAATAAGATACCCCAACTGAAGCCACCTTCCGGCGCCTCGCTAAAAATGGT
Source organism: Triturus cristatus (assembly GCF_964204655.1). NCBI lineage: Eukaryota > Metazoa > Chordata > Amphibia > Caudata > Salamandridae > Triturus > Triturus cristatus. The sequence continues at coordinate 595,372,626 of NC_140588.1, forward strand.
GCAAATGAATGGGAAAAACCCTCAAAAGAAAAAGCAGAGTAACCCTGAAGCAAAATGAAGGTGCATGCAATAATGCACTGTTTTTTTTAACTAACAAAACAAACATAGATCTTATTCAACAGGTTGGCAATCGACCGTCTAAGTGCACCACTTGTTCAGGGGTCACATCAATACCCTGACAGGATCAATGGTATGCAAATGAAGGACTATGAACTGTACATTGAATTTTTGCCTCTAACCTTTTGACTAAAGACACTCCGAATTGCCAAAAGGTAACCTACACCTCCCCTACATCCAGTCCCAAGACCTGTATTATTCCATAAGTTATGTAAGGTTGCACTTCTATGTTCCCTCTGTTTGCTGTGGGTGTTTCCACATTCATTCATCATCAAAGCACCGCCTAGTCTGATGGAGTCTACCCCAAAGCTATCAGTGTGCTTGCATAGGGTCCCCCCCACATAACTTATAAACACACCGAACACAACAGTAGCATTCCACATGCAATACATAGCAGCCTCTTATACAGCATGTGGTATCAGCCCATGACCATTGAGGGCTCCCAGACAACAAATCGGTCATGCTACGTTAGTTCACTGATACAGCACGCAGTAGGTGCAGACAGGCTTTGCTTGTCCCAAGAAGTAGCCCCCAAAAAGCAAAATCCCTTCTCCTCCTATATCTATCTAATATTAGGGCAAAAATACATATCAACAGAGTAGAACCCCATAGAGTAGTAGTAAACCAGACCCATTATGAGACCAATCCCACAGTATTGCATCTGTTCACCGAGCCTAGCATCAATCAAACAAAGGTAGCTAGGAAGCGCAGGAGAGGCACCATGAGGGAGGATACTGTTTGGCCCCAATACTATCCGGAAAAGAGGTTATTGGAGGTAGCTAAACATCCACACCAATGCACATACATGTCTGCTCCTGCCTCCGTCTGTGGTCCCATGGTGTCCCTTTGCATTTCTCAGACAGTGAGTTGTATTGTAGGGTCATCCATCTCCATGATACAAGGAGAAACGCATCTTGTAGGGAAGGGTTAAACAACAGCGTAGATACCCCATTTCAGGTAATCTGGGACACTCAGGTGATTGGTAGGTTAGAAGGGAAGGGGCAACCCTTAATTGTACAGAAGCTTGCACTGTATTTCATGTGTTTCTGTGGTACAGTGCTGCAAATTCCAGACATACAACGGGGCACATCCAAGTTGATGGATACCTACTGGCAGTGTGGTGAGTTTGCTTATACTCAGCTCATCCCCGGACGGCGTGGCCTCTGCTCCCTCATCACCATACACATCTTGACCTTGGTCATTCCTGGAGAAGGTCTGTCAGAGTTGCACTGACACCCACTAAAGTAGATGGCTCTGTGGCATCAAGCCTGAGAAAAAAGAACTTCTGAATATTTTGGCTGGGCTCAGTACAAGGACATTCCAGATGAATTCCGGTTGTTTTCTGACACACAAATAAACAAAGGGGGGTCCATACCCTTCTTCACATTGCACACAAAAGCGAACGCCTGCTGGTTACCGATGACCAGGTGGGAGCGTCTCAAGATGATGAACAACACTGAGCTCAGCCTTAAAGGAAGAACTGAGAGTCATCCGCCTCATGGTGAGGCAACATCGATATGTGTTGGATTTAATGACTGCAATGGAGGGGGTGGTGTGTGCCGAGCTCCGTGTGTCCTGCTGCATGTTTATCCCAGGTAATGATCTAGATAACAGAACTCTGACTCTTGCCATCCAAGCACTACACCGATAACAAAGAGACATGCGTGAGGAGGGGGGTACCGCTGATCAGGCATGGTATCTAAAATGGTTTGCCTGGCTCCCTCTGTGGCAGATCAGACTATGCACATCACTACTGCCCGTTCTCATAGTTTTACTGTTCTTGTGTGGTTTCCTACAGTTGGGGATTTTCTTGCTGTAAACACGCAGTTTTCAAATTACGTAAAATGCAAGTAACTAGGAAAATAGTATTAGTCAAAGCTGAGAACAGCATGTCCCCAATAATGTGACTGTAATGAAGTATAGGTTGGATAATGTAGTTGAAAATTCAACAAGATGGGGGAATGTTGGTGTTGATAAAAACAATGCCAATTCTTGTAATCGTACACTCGCACACACAAAAGAACTAGCATCACTATTATCAAATTCACCCATCATGAACTCTCTATCAACCCTGATTCAGTAATACGTGATCAGGCAGGCTCTGAAACCTAGACCCGCGGTAATGGATTGACAGGTTACAGGTGGGGTAGCACGTAGCCGGCAGACAAAGTGCAAACAGGAAACTCAGGTCAATTCCCCAAACAAGCAAAGCAACACCGTAATGGTCCAGGGAAATTGGCCCTAATAAAGCACACTTGGCCAGAGGGTGCACGCATTCCTAAAACACCGTAAAGTCAGATGCCACATAGACTTAGTAATATGCAGCCAATCAGTACACAGCACAGACAGTGTATGCAGTGATAATGCATCCCTCATGCTTGACATCTGGACATTGGCAACTGGTCCTCATTGTGTCCACGCAAGGTAGAGGCCCAACTGCATTTGTTATCAGGGACCTTTTATTTGCGATTCCACCAACAAAGCCTGCATTCTTTTGTTAAACATGGATCACCGAATGATCTTTTATGGCACCCAAAACTATATAAAAATCGCTCGGATTGATTGCACTTTGAGACAGTCCTAAGACCTGTTTCTCTAAGGTGTAGGTCGAAGTGTTTAATTCAAACAACAGTTCCTGTTTTGCCAAACTCCTCTTGTCTCTCATTTTTTCAGGATGAATTCATATTTGAGCAACAAAGGGTACTGATTAATCTTAATTAGTTGTAAAGTTGGATTTAACATTACAATTTTCGAAATGCCACTTTTAGAATGTGTACATTTGTCTCTGCACTTACTGCTCTGTGTGCCTGACAGCCTGTCTCCAATACATGTCTGGGGTGGGTGATAGTTCCACTTTGTGCATTCCCTCTAGACAGTCACAACACTTGAAGGATAGGTTTGTCTGAGTGCCCATCTAAATACATCTGCAGTGGCCTTGCCTGGGCAGGATGGAAGGGAGAGGCTAACACTTCACCTGAATAGGTAGTATCCTGTCCTCACACAAAGGGCTGATTTACCCCTCATCAATAGCATGGTAGGCATGAATGGGCTGAAAGGGGAACCTTTGCACTTCAGAAAGCTCCTTTGAAGTCCCACTCCATATCAAAGTTACTTTTGGGTATAAGTACTGGTTCTCTGACCCCCTAAGATCAGACACTTTCGGATCATGAACTGAACCTCTGTCAGCAGGAGCGCTGTGCTCCTTCAAGGACTCACCTGGACTGCTGATCTGGAAGGCCTGCTTTTCCGTGTGTTGCCCTGCTGCCTGCTGGTCTCTGACTCTGCTGAAGGAGAGCTGCACTCTACCTTCCCTCCAAGTGATCATGAGGGCTTGTTGTCTTGCCTCCTGTTGCTTTAGACTCAGGGATATCAAAGTCTCTATCCCTGCTCCTGTGCCTGGCTTACTGGAAGTGGCCCAGATACTTGCAACATGGATTTTGATGCATCTACTGTCTGTGTGTAACAGAACCGGCGCATCAACCTGGTTGTGGGAGTAAAATCGGCTCATGGCAGTGGAACCTCCAAGGATCGACGCAATGGAGATTGTATCACCGCCGCAGAAGCTGGGTGAGATTGCCGCATCCCCTCGATGGTGTGGCAGAGTCCGGTGCATCATCCTATGCTTTTCCACTCCGGCACCCCTCTTCGGAACTGACGCATCCCCTTCACTGCGTGAAAAAGATCGAAGCATCTCACTGCTTGAGACTGGAAAAGGTACTTTTTTACCGGGGCCTATGTGGGTCCTGTAGCCAGCCTGCACTTCCACCAGGTTGGCCCAAACTTTGACTTTGCCCTGGTCGAGCGCAACCTAAAGTAACCTGTTTGCACTACTTGCTTCTAATTGCTTTAATGCATTATTCTTGTAAAATGCAATCCCTCAACCCTTATACATTGGATTTTTGTCATTTTGGTCTTCTTTGTTTATTATATAATTATCTATTTTTATAAACCTGTGTGGCGTCTTTTTGTGGTATATTTGTTGTGTTATTTTGTGCGGGATCCATAAATACTTTACACATTGCCTCTTTAGATAAGCCTGACTGCTCTGTGCTTCAGTTCATTTCTTCTTCAGATTATGAATAAATATAAATCACACATTTTTTTTAGTAAAAGTGTAAAAAGATTATTTAGTAAAAGTGTAAAACGATAGAAAGAATTCTTAAATATATCAACTTAAATACCTTACCAATCAAGAACGATAAAGACTGGTAGATTTGTTATGAAAGCATGAAAGAGGTGAATAAGACCACCGAGTCTGAAAAGTAGTCCGCCACGTAAGTAGGAGTCCCAGCCAATATTGATTTGAAGTAATATAGTATAGCTACATGAAAGGATTTTGAGTTTAACAACTTAAAGAACCACAGTAAGGCAAGAGCTAGTGTCTCAAAAAAGGTATTTCTAAGAGATACATATACTCCTAGTAGAAGCATGAAAAAACATGCAGTAATGGAGACAGACAAGATTAATCAAGGTACCAGAGAAACAAATCAAACAGACCTATTAAACAAAGGGCTAGAGGCCAGACATACTTTTCAGTGGCAACCCCTATAATTCTCAAAATCAGAGCATCTGCTGCAGATGCTTTATTCTTTAAAAAATTTTTTTAAAGTTCTTCAGTTTTGAAATGCAAAAACAGGCCACCATCCCTGTCTTTGCAGCCAACTGGAGGGATTCCCAACTTGCAACCTGACTAATATATATCAACTAAGCATGTTGATCTACATTCCCCGCCAATTCTGTTTTTTTCAAACTGACCCATTAATACATAGGTTGGCTCACAAAATAAGATACCAGTCACAAAATGTAGATGTGAGAAGGTGCCTCTTTTTTCTGTGGACTGATGCTGCTATTTATTGACTCTGTGAACTGGGACACTGCTAATCAGTCCATAGTACATGTGGTCTGTCCCCTAAAACATGCCAACATGTTCTTACTCCTAATTGGCATCTTTAACTTTCCTATAAGGCCATAGTATATGGTGCCCTAAAATGCACCCATACTCTGCCATCCACTAGTGTGCTAAAACAAAAATGACTGCAGGCCTAGCACTGTAGCCTGAATGCTGTAGTTTTAAAACTACAGCCCACCGTTCACAATGACTGATTTTGACAAGAGAAAACATCCTATTTAAAAATAATTTGGTCACACCTATGTAGGCCTTGTAACTCATAAGGCATGCTATTTAAAAGTAGGACATGTAGACATTTAAAGTTAACATTTCCTTTGGAAACTAGCACCTAAATGCTGTTTTCACTGTAGGAGGTCCAGCTGGCCCATAGTGAAACACTGGTAGCAGTACTGAATATTAATTTTGCTTCCTCAGGCTAGGGACCAGCAGAAAAATGATTAAACCACTATTGTTGATATTTATTAAAAGTTCAACTTGATGCTGAAGTCACATTTTTGATACATTTTAAGGATTTGAACATTTTGAAAGTTGACTTTTCCATTCCTGAAGCTCCTGCAGGCTAATTTGCATTAGCTCTCCAACTATCAGCCAGCTGGTAAATAACTCTGAAGAGGTGTGAAAACAGCTCCCAGTTTGTGGGGTGTTTTTGTTCACATGGCAGGAAGACCATGTGCCAAGGAACTCCATTTTCTTCAAAGAGACCTCCCGTTTCATAAGCAGATGTCAGTAGGCACCTGAACAGGCCCGTCTATTGTACTACCTGTCAGACAGGCTCCATGTCTAGTGGGAGTAAGCTGCCTCGAAGAACTGGTTATGAATAATTACAGAGGAGGGGCTGCTTATTACCTTGGTCATAACTCTGGGTGGACACAGCCTCTGCACAAAGGGATAAGGGTTTCTCCATCTTGGATTTAGTGACTGAGGGGCGCTATGTAATTGTTTACAGTAGGGCACACATAAACTGCTGCAAAAGTGGGTAGTGTTACCCCAGGGATTTATCCTCTATTGGTTAGGGAGGGGCCAGAAGTTACCCCCACCCATAGGCTAGTGGCAGGCATAACTGTGGCACCTCAAGCTACCTTCTTCAGAACACTCTGGACCAGTGGAAGGACAGAAGAAGGACTGCATCTGCTATTTGAAACCTCGAGGAAACCTGAAGGGCTAAACCTCCATCCTCTTAAACCCAGGAAAAAGAAGTAGACTCCAAGGGTCAGTTAGCTGGCCTCCTGTGAGGCTACAGGGACACAGTAAGCTGCAAGCGGCCTTTGTTCTGACATGCCCAGCTGACCAGTACCAACTGGACATGACCTGGACTCTGCTGGTCGCCACTAATGGAGTGAGTCTTGACCCCAAGGGCTGTCTCTGAGGTCCTGGGACACTTGACAGAGTCTAACTAAATTCTATCATCTCTGAAAAGCTAGGATTTAGAAATGTGTTGCTCTCCAAGACCTCAAGAGGACTGAGGCAAACCTGCCAAGCCGATCCACTCAAGGCACAACTTCTCTGGGCTGAAAAACAGCTTTGCCCCACAAGATAAGAATTTGAGCAGGCAGGAACACATCAGCTCAGCCACCAAGGGAACAACATTTCAAATGAACATCCTAAGAAAAAGAACTCTTCCTCCCTCCTTATGAATTCAAGTCCGCTGTTCAAGCCTGAGGCGGTAATTATGATGGGGGACAGGCTTTAGTCTGTCTGCCATCGTCCCAGGGATTGGGACCTGCTGACTATAAGGTGGTGGTCCGGCAAGTGAAATTACAATGCGGTTGCCAGCAATGTTAAAAAGGCAGGTTTTGCTTTTTCCTGCACTATTGCGGTGCCTGCCACATGGTGCATGGGAAATGTAGGGGGGTACCATAGGTGCCCCCCAAGTGCAAAACAAAAGTGACCCTGCTCAGGGGGGCCCTCAATCGGCCTCCAAAGTCAATCCCCGCAAGCCTTTCCATGGCGGAGAACCGCCATAGAAAGGCTGGCGGGATGCAGCATCCCAATGTGGCAGATGGTGCCTGCTAGGCACTGCCACCATTCTAGGGATGCGGGCGGGTCTGACAGGCAATCATAACGATTGCCTCTGTCGGACCCATGGTGGACGGGCTTTCTGTCTACCATGCACACCGCCTGCCATCCTGATCTGTTGGGCGGAAAAAAGCCTTACAATGGCAGTGAACCTGCCACCGGCAACCTGCCAGTCGCTCGTTCACCGCCATCGTAATCAGGCCCTTAGTCATTTCCAGGTTGGAGTATGGTAGTGCACCCCTTTGCGGTCTACCTAGCTACAAGTTGGCTCTGCTTAGGGCCTCTCTGAACTTGGCAGCAAGGTTCATCACAGGAATCAAAAGAAGCAACCATATTTCTCCGGATTTGAAATCCCGAAATTAGCTTCTACATGAGGCCAGAGTAAAACAAAAAATTGTATGCGTGACTCACAAAGTCCTTCACTTCAACATCCCTCTGTACCTCATTCAAAAACTGAAACTATCTCTGGGTTGCAGATCCTCTAGGAGCTCCAGCACCTTGCTTCTGAAACCACAAACATTTCAAAGAAAGAAAACTTATAACAGTGCCTTCTCAGGTATTTCCCTGAGAATCTGGAACTCCCTACCTCCTGTATCCAGACTGAATCCATCAACAGCGTCTTTCAAAAAAGAAGTGAAAGGCCTACTGATTAATACTTTTCTGAGCTAGAAATGCACCAACTTCACCCTTTGGTGCATGTTATGATGCTTCCTCTTCACACATGTTTTTTTCTTTCTTTTTTGCCTCCTATATACGCCCTTGTCTATTGTCTTGTTGGCCTGGCTCTGTACGGTCTTCCTCTCCCAGCTTGGTGTTGCTGCATACTGTATCATTCCTGAACATGTTGTATTCAACACGCATGTTTTCGTTTGTCTATCTATGCTCTTGTATATCGACATACCGGCTTTGAAATTGTATTGGCCCTCCTCCATCAGGTCAGAGGTGTGCTCGCTTATATCTTGTAAGATCATGTTGTTGTTTTGCACTACTTGTCTCCCTCTCATTTGTTCCTGACTATTTGTAAAGCGCTCTGATGCCCTATATAAAACTCCATAAATAAATACATAAATTACAACTTCTCCGCATCAGTTAATCCAATTCAGTGGCAATATCGAGCAGGTGGAGCCCTCGTAGGGTACAGCTCACAGCTTTGTTTTGCTAGAGTATTCCATTCTCTGAAAAACAGACTAGGGACTTGATTTAGGGCCCAATTTGAAGAATGGTGGCCCGACCACCGGATCACCATTGCGGTAGTCGGGTTGCCACTAGACAAGCCAGCAGCATCCAGATGGCCGTATTACGACAACAACGCAGGGCTGCCGGTGTTGTGTTGGCGGTGCAAAGGCTGTGCCATGCTTCGGCTCATAAAGAGCCTGAAACTTATGCTGCAGCCGGGGCAACACAGCTTGTACAGTGTTGCACTGTGTTCCATGCAGCATGATGTGGATGGCACACAGTGCATGCATAACAGTTGCAGCAGAGGGAGGCACAACATGCACCCATGCATACATTCCAAGGCGATTTTGGATAACCGTAGATCTCATGAATACTATTTCTGTATCTACAACTGAAAACCCTCCAGCTGTACTAACAGCTAATGTATCTACTACAGTAGAAAGCTTTCTAATTTAGTGAGAACTTAGTATTACTCCAACAGATGGTATTAAAACACCAAAGATATATCCTACAATTACCCTTGCACTAGCATCTCTCTTAATTTTCTCATGTGACTCTGTAAAGGTTTCATCTAACTGTCCCACGTGATAGATTTTTGAAAAAAGTATTCCCATATAGCAGGCTCCATATCATCTCCCAGTTAATTTATAAAAGGCATTCCTGCCACAGATGTAATACACTGCAGGAAACACAGGATCACTCCACTCTGTCCTCAAGTTCTATAAATTTTGAAATTATTATGAAATTCACTAGTACCTACAAAATTCACATTAGTAATAGATTTTCTCATGAATATACAACATTTTCCTTTATGTTGCAACACTAGAGATAAAGCAGCTATATTTACCGCTATGTATGCTCTTCTTGATGTGATGCTCATGGTGGCACTTTAAAGTGTTTTTCAGATTTATTAAATATCTTTGTGTCTAATTTCTGCTGAGTCTATACATTTCTTTTCTACTTCTGTCAAGGCAGAGGTTAAGTTTTGTCAATTTGCATAAGCCACATCTAAAGGCAAGGGACCATTTTTATAAGGAAGCTACACAGCGCAGTGCCGCAACACTTTGGCTGCACTGCACTGCTTTACTTCCGAAGCAAAGGGATGCGTTATCCCTGAGCTCTCCCCTGCACTGGCGCACAATTGGCTGCCCTGCGCCAATGCAGGCACCCTTGCACCTTGGTGCAACGGTGCCAGTGTTGTGGTATGATTGTTTTTGTGCATGAAGGGACACCTCCCTGCACAAAAACAATCATGAGAGGTATTTTCCTCTTTCTATGTGCGCTGCAGAAAGCAGCATGCATTGAAAGAGGAAAAATAAGGAGAAATAAAAGTATTTCTCCTCGTTGCATGTCCTTATGCCCTCCCCGGGGGAGGCGTGAGATTCAGACTCATTCTTAGGTCTACAAAACGTTGTAAATCTGAGAATGCGGCAGAATCCCTGGGTACACCCACAGCAACACCCATGCAACATCCCTTTCACACAAAGTGCTGCGTGAAAAGTGGCCATATTTATTAGGACACGAAAAGCCATGCAGGGTGGCTTTACGTGTCCTTGTAAATATGGAGCACCACACTGTTCCGCCGGCATGTCACAAAAAGTGAATCAATGGCAGCACAAGGGGCTTGTAAAAATGCCCCAAGGTTGGTCTAAAGAAATATCCCATTGCTTCATCTTGTTTAGTTTCAGGATGAGGATTTAAGCATACTAACATGGGTGTTGCTGTAAAACCTCGACTATAGTTTGAATTATAGCACTGGAAATGGTTTTTCCCATAGAACAAGCGAGTTGGTACACTACAAGAAACTCCATATGTCAATGGAATAGGAGGTAGGTTTGACCCTCAGCAACTGATGTACTCAACTTCTTTCACACATAACAGTCTCTAGCATCCATAATGCCAACATATTCATTCAACAGTTTAATCCATACATTCAATGAATAATCACCTTTATTGATATCTAAGCGCAGTGTTTGATCATCTAGAGCAGCTAATCCCTTAATATCAGATGTAGAGGTTTAGGAATGCTATATGAGTTTAGAATCTCGTGCAGGCAAATAGTGAGGCAAATTCTGGAAAAGTAGTAAACTAATACCAATATAACAAAAACGAAAACTCCTGCATATATACATTTAAGTTTAGAAGAGATTGCAATGGCAGGCTCTCTGAGTTCTCAAGATCAGTTCATTTAGCTTTAGAAGTTTTGCAGCAAAAATTACTTGAGCAGTTCAGTTAACTTGGCGCACACAGCAAAGCACAGTTCCAAGGCCTCATTTAAAGTTTTAAGGTGCAATTTAATAGATGTGCAGTTCAAATTTACAAACATTTACTTCCAGGACAAATTGACTAAGTCTGTCTAGTGGAAAGGCTATTTCGAATTTCAGTTCAGCCACAAAGTTCAGTTCAAGGAGGTTCAGGTGGGCTCAAATTGCTCTAACAAAAGGTTTAAAACACTCTCTCCCAATCATTTCCTGCCAACTATGCCTATTAAAGAGGTGAGCATATTTGGCCTGGTAGTTTTGATCTTTTGATCTCCTTACTGATGGGCCTTCTTCATCACTGTCTCTCTGATCAGATTAGCCAGATCCTTCCGGAATTATGTGCAGAACTCGTCCATCTGTTAATAGGCTCCTTAGTCTTTCTTGTCGTCTGAGCCAACGGTGTCTGTGTACTATTCGATTTAAGCTTGCACTAGGCCCTTCGCTATGATCTGTATCTCAAATAGTCAACTCTACTGGCTGTGACCCTTCAGGACCGACAATAGTTGACTCTCTCGGACCCACTTCAGGCCAAGCGAATGCAGTTCCAGCTGCTTGCTGGTCCCTAACCTTCTCCTTCTGTCTCACTCTAACCACTGCACATCAGGAACAGGTGCGGTTATATCATCAAGGGGACATGGGACTCTGCAAGTATGGGTGGCATGTACCCATTTCGGGAGACCTCCACACTTCGTCGCAGTAGTGGATACGAAGATCACCTGGTAGGGCCCTCGCCAACGAAGTTCCACGCACCTTTTTCCTGCATGCTTCTTCGCCATTACCCAATCACTGGGACTAAGGTCATGGCACTGCTCCTGTTGTGATGCAGCTTTAGCCTCCTCAACCTGGTGAGTCACAGAACATACCACATCAGCCAATCCTTTGCAATAATCAAGTATCAAATCATTTGTGATGTTTATGAGCGCATTTGCAGGCATAGCTGGCTGTGACATTCCTTCTGGCTGGATATGTTTACACCCATCTTGAAAAAATACAAACGATTACCAGAATGTATCTCAGCCAATTACAAACGGGCATTTCTACAAAGTCTAACTGCATCCTGTTGAAGGGACCTTTTGATTTCCCTATGTAACTCATTAAACAGGAGTTTTCCTTCCAGTATTTTGTTGTTGTTGACACACTACACATTTTTGACACAAAGTTTCTGCAATCAATCTGAATCTTAGATTGAACCAAATCTGCCTAAAAGATGGATCATGGCGCCCCTCCCTACATCCTCAGGACCATGATAATGTCTAGCCATTTGCAACAGCAGGCTATCAGGTAACACAGGTCTACCATCAGTTGAAACCCAAATATTATTTTCCTCTCTTTTGATACATCCAGCACTTATCCAAACCTGTTGCTCAGCTTCAGGTACATCTTCCTGTAATCCTTTAAGATCCACCCAACTATCAACAGCAGTTAAAATCAGATTGCAATTTGTGACATCTGATCTTTCATTTATTGGAGTGCACTTCTTAAAGGTTACTTTTTCCACACCCAAATCTTTCTGTTCATATTTAATTAGTCGGCTATTGGTCAGTTGCTGTGTCCAAGTATGGGTTAGCAGCACTTCAACTGAATGGGGTACAAATAAATCCAAAACGTGACTCAAAACTATGCTTTCACACAGCTCCTGACTCACACATGTAGACACAAACACTTTCAAACATCCAGGCAATGTGGTGGCAAATGGATCAGGTGTGGCTGAAAAATAACCCACTGGTCTGCATGCACTGCTGTGCATTTGAGTTAACACTGAAAGAGCACAACCCTCTCTTTCACTGCAAAACAGTATGAAACATTTGTTGTAATCAGGCATTCCCAGATCTGGTACACGACAGAGACTTTCTCTCAGCTCTGTGAAAGCACACATGTAGTTGTCATCCCAGGGTACTGGATCAAACACATCTTTATTTGTCAACCTCTGAAGAGGTTTTGCTGTCAAAGAACATTTTTAAATCCATTGCTGGAAATAGCCAATCATTTCCAGGAACATATGGACTTCTTTCTGCGTCGTTGGCAGACGCTTGTTTAGAATCGTTGCGATTCTCTCTGGATGCAATTTCCCTGCTCCTTTTTCAATGTGATGCTCTAGATACAGGACTTCTTTTTTTACAGAATTGTTATTTATTTGGAGTCACTTTACGTTCATTCTCAGCTAAGTAGTTTAGTAAGGCAATAGTGTCATGTCTGCAAGCCGCTTGAGTACTCGACACAGCTGCAGGTCATCAATATACTGAACTATGACTGAGTGGTGAGGCATCACCAATGACTCCAAATTGTTTTTTAGTATCTGATTGAAGATTCAGGGGCTTCCATATTCCCTTGTGGGACTGGGCACCATGCCAAAACATGACTGCCGAAACAGAAAGCAAATAGATATTGGTTATCCTCATGCAAGGGAATAGAAAAAAAGACTGGACCAAAATCAATGACAGAGAACCACTCGGCCTCAAATGGAATCTGAAATAGTATCACAGCTTAATTCAATACCATGGGACAACAAGGGACCACAATAGAGTTCACCTTTTGCAAATCTTGGACAATCCTATACTTCCCATTGAGTTTCTGCAAACCCATAATGGGTGAATTACGTGGACTCCCCATTACTTTCCTTTGGATTAGCTGCCTCAGGCTCAACTAAGACAAGACCGAAATACTCATCCTGGAACCTGCCCCCTCAGCCTGGGATAATTCTTGATGGCCCGCTGCACTGGAAATACCCCATCCCCAGAAACCAAGCTTGCAACCTCGGCATCATACGGGACTCCTCGCTCACAATGAACCACTAGATCAACGCCTTATACTCATCCTGCTTCCACACACTCCACCTGCTACAAAAACATTCAGATGTATCCCCACTGAATCCAAAAAGAGGTCACTGATGCATTCATAACCAGCAGACTCGACTACAGCAACACACTCTATGCCGGTGTCACCCAGAAACAGTTCAGAAAACTACAGAACATTCAAAATGCAACATCCCCCACTGCAGCCACATAACTCAACACCTCCGACAACTCCACTGGCTCCCAGTCAACAAGAGGATCACCTTCAAGCTCCTCACTCACCCCTACTAAGCTCTCCACGATGCATGACCAGCTTATTTGAACCACGGTCTCTCATTCTACGTACCCGCCAGACACCTAAGCACTGCCCAACTTGCCCTGCCCACCATCCCACGGATTCACAAGACCAGAACTAGAGAAATATCCTTCTCCTACCACATCACCAAGACCTGGAACACCCTGCCCCTACACCTCATGCAATCCCTGTCACGGACCCAATTCAGGAAGGATCTCAAGACCTGGCTCTTCGACTGACACTCCATGGCTCAGAAGCCCCCCGCCCCCTCAGTGCCTTGAGACCCTCAAGGGTGAGTAGGTGGGCGTTACAAATTCCTGATTGATTGACTGATTGATTGAGTCCTTGTTCAATCATTAAGTCAATCACAGGAGTAATTCCAGCAAAGATATGAGGAGTCAAATTGTACTGTGGGGTCCTTGGAAATTCGGCATTTGACTTCACATTGATATGGACTGGTTTAACACCTTTAAGAAGTCCAATATCCTTTCCTGTAAAATCCCAAATGACAGGAGACACTGTATCTCTTAGATCTGTAGGCAAGTCATCTTTCATCAAAAAGTAGTACATTCCCACATCTTATATTTGTCTGGCAAGCATAAAAACATCTTCATTATTTGTGTGAAACTCAATTCCATTTGGGGTACAATATAGGGAACAATTTGGTTTGCATAAGAGGTCTTGTCCCAGTAAATTCACAGGACTCACATCACACACCACAAAATGATGTTGATCCTCAAAAGACCCTATTTTGACATGTGCTGCTTTTGAAACTGGGCTAATCCTTTGCTTATTTGTACCTCCTACAACTTAGATTCTTTCTCCAAAGAGGGGTAGTTAGGGACCTCTGCTGTTCTCACAGTAGCGTGGGAAGCAACAGTGTCAACGAGGAATGAGACAGGGTTCCCACTTACCTCACCATCCACATAGGGACCACTCTGGTTTACCTCTAAGGCTGCACCAAGCATGCAGTCTTTCTCCCATCTCAGGCCCCATCATTGTGACAGGTCTGAACCAGAATATACTGTTTGAACCACAGGGAACTGCTGAGTTACACCCTGATTTACATAGGGATTTGTATTTACATAACAGGTCTGATTTGCATTGTATCCCAGAATGTATGTATTTTGTTGTGGCATTGGGGCTTGAGGTACTTGCATTGTTTGATCTTGGGGCATATTAGAATTTTGAATTCTTTGTCTTTGAGTCTGTTGAGTTTAAACCATACGTGACCAGGGTTTGTTTTCTTATAAGTCCACACATCAACACCTGTTCTGGGATCAATCGGTACTCCACAACCTCTACCTTGCGACTGGAAACCTTGCTGCTGAACACCATTAACACCTTGCATCATCAGGATCTGTTGATATCATCCCTGTTGAGGAATAACATTGTCCACAATTTGCTGACATTAACCTCTTTGTACAGCTTTTTTTTGAGCTATCATCAGTTTCTCTTTCAATTTCTTATGTTTCATTTCTATTTTGTCACCACAGGACTTTGTGTGCCACAGGATCTCATCAATGGGTTTACACCACCAACAAATTACATGCTGCTAAATCACTGCAGTAATCTCAGGTCTCAATCCATGCACAAATCTTTTCACAAGATATCCTATTTCCTTCTCTGCAGCATTCTCCGTTCCGCTGTACTGTTTGAAAGCCTGCAATATTCTTTCACAGTGAGCAGGAACTGTCTCTTTAATGCCTTGAGTCTTTCTCTCTATCTTGACCCAATCAATCTCCTTAGGAGTGGAAACAGTCTTAGCAACGCAGCCTTAAGCATGCATGCCATTTCCCCAGAAGCTGATCAATGCTTGCCTTAACCCCACATATGCATTAACCATGCATATGGGTGATTAAGGCAGCTGGTGTTCTAGCTGTCTCAGCGGATGGGAGAGGAACCGTAAGGCATGCTGAGGGAGGACGGAACTGGTGGTGGCTGGGTAAGTTGGGCTGGGGCTTGGGGGAGCCTTAGCAACGCAGCCTTAAGCAAGCGTAGACTTTCCCCGCAATCTAAACAATGCTTGCCTTAACCACGCATATGCCTTAACCACACAAATGCGTGGTTAAGGCATTTGGCGTTCTAGCTGTCTCAGTGGATGGGAGAGAAACCGGAAGGCATGCGGTAGGAAGGCTGGACCAGGATGTGGCTGAGTAAGTTGGGCTGGGGCTAGGGGGAGGTTGGACAGCGTTTTAGGAGGTGGGGGCTGGTTTAAGGGCTCAGGAAGAGGGACTGATTTCAGAGTACTTTTTAGGGGGCTGAGGTTTAGCCCTCAAGGCAGGGGGCAGGAAAGGGGCAGTTTTCAGGCCTGGGGGCAGTTGAGCTGGAGCCAGGGGAGATGAGGGAAGGTTTTAGGGGTGGGGACTGATTTTAAGGCTCAGGGAGGGGGCCTGGGGTCAGAGTAGTTTTTAGGGGCTGAGTTTTAGGGCTCAGGGCAGGAGGCAGGAAAGGGGCAGTTCTAGGGGTCAGTTTGTAGGGAACAGGGTGGGTGGGAAAGGGACAGTTGTCAGGGCTGGGGGCAATTTTTAGGGCTGAGGGCGGGGGTCAGAGTAGTTTCTTGAGGATAGGTGTTCAGGTTTTAAGGCTCAGGACATGGGGTTGGGTAGTTTATAGAGCTGTGGCAGGAAGAATACATTTCAGGAAGGCCGAATTTCATTGCTCACAGCAGAGGGGCAGGGATGTGATCTTTACCAAACATGTCCCTTTATCAATCATGACTTTACCACAAATTGCTTGGTAAATGCATGCATGGTAAAGGCATGCATGGTAAAGACACAGTCATGGTTGAGACCACGTCATTCAGGCATGCGTTGTTGAGGCATGCATTGTTCCATCACACAATCCTTTAGAAGAGATTTGTGATTTCAAAGAGGTAACCACCTGATTACATTTTTTCATTAGTACAACTGGAGTTGGAGCACCTGATTTAGGATCTCTTGTGGGCTCTATCTTGGGCCAATATGCAGCAAGTTTACATTCTGTCCACAAGCCACCTGGAACCACATTTTGAAACAAGCTACGAGAGGTACTAGACCTGATAACGATTTTAGCAGCTTACACAGCAACCCCACACATTTTCCTACTCCCTGCTGACGAGAGGCAACTACCTCGAAACACGTGTCCAGGGATGGCACACGCCACGCATACTTGCATTCACACTCGAGCATAGGTGTATCCGCCGACGCTGACCTTCAGGGACCATTTTCATTGGGGGAACACGCCTGGTAGGTGTAGCAGTGTGCGACCAATCTGGTTTAACTTTATATTCAGGCTCCCTTGAGCCGGTGGAGTCGACGGACTCATGGTTACGCACCTGCGCGCTACGAGAGGTACTAGACCTGATAACGATTTTAGCAGCTTACACAGCAACCCCACACATTTTCCTACTCCCTGCTGACGAGAGGCAACTACCTCGAAACACGTGTCCAGGGATGGCACACGCCACGCATACTTGCATTCACACTCGAGCATAGGTGTATCCGCCGACGCTGACCTTCAGGGACCCTTTTCATTGGGGGAACACGCCTGGTAGGTGTAGCAGTGTGCGACCAATCTGGTTTAACTTTATATTCAGGCTCCCTTGAGCCGGTGGAGTCGACGGACTCATGGTTACGCACCTGCGCGCTACGAGAGGTACTAGACCTGATAACGATTTTAGCAGCTTACACAGCAACCCCACACATTTTCCTACTCCCTGCTGACGAGAGGCAACTACCTCGAAACACGTGTCCAGGGATGGCACACGCCACGCATACTTGCATTCACACTCGAGCATAGGTGTATCCGCCGACGCTGACCTTCAGGGACCATTTTCATTGGGGGAACACGCCTGGTAGGTGTAGCAGTGTGCGACCAATCTGGTTTAACTTTATATTCAGGCTCCCTTGAGCCGGTGGAGTCGACGGACTCATGGTTACGCACCTGCGCGCTACGAGAGGTACTAGACCTGATAACGATTTTAGCAGCTTACACAGCAACCCCACACATTTTCCTACTCCCTGCTGACGAGAGGCAACTACCTCGAAACACGTGTCCAGGGATGGCACACGCCACGCATACTTGCATTCACACTCGAGCATAGGTGTATCCGCCGACGCTGACCTTCAGGGACCATTTTCATTGGGGGAACACGCCTGGTAGGTGTAGCAGTGTGCGACCAATCTGGTTTAACTTTATATTCAGGCTCCCTTGAGCCGGTGGAGTCGACGGACTCATGGTTACGCACCTGCGCGCTACGAGAGGTACTAGACCTGATAACGATTTTAGCAGCTTACACAGCAACCCCACACATTTTCCTACTCCCTGCTGACGAGAGGCAACTACCTCGAAACACGTGTCCAGGGATGGCACACGCCACGCATACTTGCATTCACACTCGAGCATAGGTGTATCCGCCGACGCTGACCTTCAGGGACCATTTTCATTGGGGGAACACGCCTGGTAGGTGTAGCAGTGTGCGACCAATCTGGTTTAACTTTATATTCAGGCTCCCTTGAGCCGGTGGAGTCGACGGACTCATGGTTACGCACCTGCGCGCTACGAGAGGTACTAGACCTGATAACGATTTTAGCAGCTTACACAGCAACCCCACACATTTTCCTACTCCCTGCTGACGAGAGGCAACTACCTCGAAACACGTGTCCAGGGATGGCACACGCCACGCATACTTGCATTCACACTCGAGCATAGGTGTATCCGCCGACGCTGACCTTCAGGGACCATTTTCATTGGGGGAACACGCCTGGTAGGTGTAGCAGTGTGCGACCAATCTGGTTTAACTTTATATTCAGGCTCCCTTGAGCCGGTGGAGTCGACGGACTCATGGTTACGCACCTGCGCGCTACGAGAGGTACTAGACCTGATAACGATTTTAGCAGCTTACACAGCAACCCCACACATTTTCCTACTCCCTGCTGACGAGAGGCAACTACCTCGAAACACGTGTCCAGGGATGGCACACGCCACGCATACTTGCATTCACACTCGAGCATAGGTGTATCCGCCGACGCTGACCTTCAGGGACCATTTTCATTGGGGGAACACGCCTGGTAGGTGTAGCAGTGTGCGACCAATCTGGTTTAACTTTATATTCAGGCTCCCTTGAGCCGGTGGAGTCGACGGACTCATGGTTACGCACCTGCGCGCTACGAGAGGTACTAGACCTGATAACGATTTTAGCAGCTTACACAGCAACCCCACACATTTTCCTACTCCCTGCTGACGAGAGGCAACTACCTCGAAACACGTGTCCAGGGATGGCACACGCCACGCATACTTGCATTCACACTCGAGCATAGGTGTATCCGCCGACGCTGACCTTCAGGGACCATTTTCATTGGGGGAACACGCCTGGTAGGTGTAGCAGTGTGCGACCAATCTGGTTTAACTTTATATTCAGGCTCCCTTGAGCCGGTGGAGTCGACGGACTCATGGTTACGCACCTGCGCGCTACGAGAGGTACTAGACCTGATAACGATTTTAGCAGCTTACACAGCAACCCCACACATTTTCCTACTCCCTGCTGACGAGAGGCAACTACCTCGAAACACGTGTCCAGGGATGGCACACGCCACGCATACTTGCATTCACACTCGAGCATAGGTGTATCCGCCGACGCTGACCTTCAGGGACCATTTTCATTGGGGGAACACGCCTGGTAGGTGTAGCAGTGTGCGACCAATCTGGTTTAACTTTATATTCAGGCTCCCTTGAGCCGGTGGAGTCGACGGACTCATGGTTACGCACCTGCGCGCTACGAGAGGTACTAGACCTGATAACGATTTTAGCAGCTTACACAGCAACCCCACACATTTTCCTACTCCCTGCTGACGAGAGGCAACTACCTCGAAACACGTGTCCAGGGATGGCACACGCCACGCATACTTGCATTCACACTCGAGCATAGGTGTATCCGCCGACGCTGACCTTCAGGGACCATTTTCATTGGGGGAACACGCCTGGTAGGTGTAGCAGTGTGCGACCAATCTGGTTTAACTTTATATTCAGGCTCCCTTGAGCCGGTGGAGTCGACGGACTCATGGTTACGCACCTGCGCGCTACGAGAGGTACTAGACCTGATAACGATTTTAGCAGCTTACACAGCAACCCCACACATTTTCCTACTCCCTGCTGACGAGAGGCAACTACCTCGAAACACGTGTCCAGGGATGGCACACGCCACGCATACTTGCATTCACACTCGAGCATAGGTGTATCCGCCGACGCTGACCTTCAGGGACCATTTTCATTGGGGGAACACGCCTGGTAGGTGTAGCAGTGTGCGACCAATCTGGTTTAATCCTTTAGAAGAGATTTGTGATTTCAAAGAGGTAACCACCTGATTACATTTTTTCATTAGTACAACTGGAGTTGGAGCACCTGATTTAGGATCTCTTGTGGGCTCTATCTTGGGCCAATATGCAGCAAGTTTACATTCTGTCCACAAGCCACCTGGAACCACATTTTGAAACAAGATTTCCAAATCTTTCAACTGCACTTTTGAAATTTTAACAAAATGCTCTACTTGTCCGTAGCATTCCACTGGATTCTCTCTCAGTATTTGGAATTCATTTGTGAAAGATAAAATAGCAGCCAGAGTCCAAGGCATATGTACAGATCCTCTTTTATGTACTACTCTTATAGGAAGTAAACATACTTCCTCTTCTTCCCCATCCACTATGAATGGAGGCATACACATTCTAATTTTCTTGGTTTCCTTTTCTTTGACCATCTGCCTTCCCATTTGTCTAATTTGTTACATTGCTTAGGAGCTGGCATTAATTCTATAACCTCTAATTTCATTCCTGCAGGTCTCATGTTTGCAACATCTTGGTGACTGAAATCTAAGCAGTAAATTCTCTGCAAAACTTTTGACTTTTGCACATCAATTTCATAATACTGAGCCAATTCAGTTAATCTTTCATGAGTCTGTCTGGCACATCTGGTAATGTCTTTGCATAAAAATAGTAACTCCCCATCTCTGTAAATACTCAAATGGGATAAGTTGAGTGTTCCAATAATCATTTCTTCTAATTCCACTTTTAATCTTGAAACGTCCAGGACTTTCTCCTTTTCTGTAACATGAGAGTTTGTTCCACTAGTGACAGATTTCTCTCTAGCAACCGGTGTATCTAATCCTATTTTTTTTGTTTTTAAATCTCTTTTATTGGGTTTTAACACCAACAAGACGAATAACATTCATAGTTACCATGCTATGAGTAATACCGACAGCGCTTGGCAAGCAGTAGATACAGTGTGCATTAGTAGTCCACAGTCTTGAGGTTTTATGGGATAATACATAAATCAAAACCTTGCGTTGTAATGGGCAAGCACAGTTGCGTAGAACTTAGGACCTTTTTAAGGCCCTGTCCACATTGGTGTCCACAACATCAAGGGTCAGTTACCCTGAACCCCCCGCTAGTGGGAGCGCCAGATACTGCCAGTATGCAAGAGCCAGGGGCATGCCCCCTATCGTCTGTTAGCCTGTTGAGAATTAACAATGGGGACGGATAAAATCCCAACATCATAGAGCATAAAGAGATAGAAGAAGAATAGGACAGTACAGAAAGGTGGGGAGAGGAAGAGAAGGAGATTCCGTAGTGTCTTGGTATAGGGGTGCCACAGGTGAAGATATTGACATATCATTGGCGCAGGACTGCCTTCACATTCTGCAGAAAGGAGTGTGGGTTCCCCCCAACCCCTATCCCGCTTCCTCGTCACAGATTACCCCCATGGAAGTATAGGGTCAGCAAATAGTTGGAGGGCTCTCAGGCGGGGTGGGACTGATCAGGCCTGCTCCAATTTAGAGAGGTGTGTGATCAAGGGCTGCCATGTATGTTCAAATTTGGCGTCAGTGTGTGTTAGTCTGTTAGAGAGGAGCTCCATCACCATGATGTGCCACAGACGAGTGAGCCATATTGTGTAGGGTGGGGTGAAGGCCTTCTTCCAGTGTAGTGCAATATCCTGCTTTGCTGCCGTGAGCATGTGGAAGATCAGGCACCAGTCTGAGAGCATCATAGCTTTGAGGGACCTCGGGCGGATCCCTAGTAGGATTGCCCCCGGGTCACGCGGGAAGGGAAAGCCTACCACCTCCCTAATGTGGCTTAAGATCTCTTTCCAGTAGATAGTGATAAGGGGCAGAGCCACCATATATGCAGGAAGGATCCCGGGGAAGCCCGACAGCGCCAGCACAGGGGTGAGGAGTCTGGAAACATCTTTTGGAGGCAAAGAGGGGTATAATTGCATTGGGTCATAATTTTGTATGCCGATTCCTGCTGTGCGATGCTCCTAAGAATGAAGGGGATATCTCGCCAGAGTTGCTCCCACTTATCAGAGAGGATGTCTTTCTCAAGGTCTGTCTGCCAGCTTGCTTGATATGGGTGGGGAGGCCTTATTTGCGCGCACTGCAGTACTTTGTAGTTCCTAGAGATTAGCCCTTGGGAGCCATTGAACGATCGAACCAAGGTTTCAAACGGTGTAAGTTGCCGTGTCGTACCCTCCGAGAAGGCAGGGGAGTGGAGCCAGTGGCGGATTTGGAAATATTCTAAACGTGTCGTTCTAGGTAGATGAAAGTCTGTCTTACATTGTTCAAAGGATTTAAATCGACCCAAGTGAAAGAGTTGCTCTATGACCCGGCATTCACCAACAGTTCACGTGGGGAAGGATGTTGGGGAGAGGGCCGGTGGGACTGCCTGGTTGCGTGCTAATGGTGTGTTGGGGGAGGGAAAGGTGGTCAAGCCCCTAGATACCGCTATCCTGTCCCAGAACTCCATGACTGTTTTCGTCAGGGTGGCAATGTAGGCACTGCGATGACGGGTTTCCCGTGGCAACCAAGCTAGGTCTCAAAGTGGTTGACAGGCAGAAGCGGGACCTTCCCCCTCCCCAAAAGAAAGCAGTAATATCCCATTGAAGGCTTTGGATATCCCTTTGCGGAATTGGCGTCGGGAATGCCTGAAAAAGGTAGAGAACCTTAGGAAGGAGTGACATTTTTACCACATTTAGGCGGCCCAGCCAGGAAATGGGTAATGATTTCCATCGACGGAGGTCTTCCCTTATTGATTTTCGGCAGGCCGGCCAGTTTGACTGGGTCCATGTGTCTAAAGTGGCTGTGACGTTAATGCCTAAGTATTTGATAGAGCTTGAGGCCCATTGGAAGGGAATAGTGTCTCCCAAAGCTTCCAGCTATTGTGGAGAAAGGGAAAGGTTAAGCGCCTATGATTTTGCGAGGTTAATTTTTAGCCCCGAAATCAATTCAAGTTGGGAAAGTATATCAGGGAGCGCAGGAAGCGAGGTCACGGGGTCTCCACCACAAGGGCAAAGAGGAAGGGTGACAACGTGGCCCAGCGAATAGAGACGGGGGGTAAGGAGACCATTGACTCTGATCCGTGCTGATGGCGCCGCGTAGGGGGCCATGATTCGTGTAATCATGACTGGACCAAGGCCTATTTTCTGTAGCACTGCTTTGAGAAACTACCAGTCGACCCGGTCGAAGGCCTTCTCAGCGTCAAGGGTCAGGAGAAATGCCGGGATGCCCCGACGTTGAACCTTCTCCACCAGGTGGGCTATTCTCCAGAGATTATCCACACCCTGGCGCTCCTGAATAAATCCCACCTGGTCAGGGTCGATTAAGCCAGGGAGGTGAGGGGAAAGACGCTGTGTCAGAATTTTTGTATATAATTTGACGTCAACGTTTAGCAAAGATATTGGACGGTACGACGCGCACAGTGTCAGATCTTTCCCAGGTTTTAGAATGAGCACTATCTCGGCTTCAGTCATTGATGGCATGACAGCGTTTCGTTCTGAAAAGGAGTTAAAAAGTTTAACAGTGGATCTCGTAGTTCCAGGAAAAAGAGGCGATAAAACGTTAGCTTAGTTTCCACCAGATGGGACTCCCTCGTGCGGGCAATATAAATGGAGGTGATAGCGCCTCAAATTGTGGCCTTAAATGCGTCCCACAGAACATGTTTGTGGGTGTCTGGGAGATCGTTAGTGGCAAAGTATGTTTGTTTCGCCTGACGCAGTTCTGTCACATCAACCGGATCCCAGAGCACATGGGGGGTAGGCACCACCTGGGAGCGGAGGCGGGGTGCCTTCCCAGGCCCATCAGAGTAATTTACAGGTTGGCATGATCAGATATGGATATGTCAGAAATCTCCGCGGCTTCTAGCAGGGGAATAAGGGAGTGAGACAGAAAAAAGTGGTCAATGCGTGAATAAGATTGGTGCACATGAGAATAAAATGTGTAGTCCTGTAACCCAGGCTGTTTATAGCGCCAGGTGTCCGTAAGACCCAGAGCTTCGAGTTCATGTTTTAGTGCCGACGACATGGCTCCCGCTCCCTGGAAAGACAAAGCAGTGTGATCGAGAGCAGAATCCCACACTAAGTTAAAGCCCCCCCAAGAATGATTGGGTGCAGCTCCCGAGAAAGTGTGCTCTGAAGCAGGTGCTGCAGAAATGCATCTTGTGCGTGGTTAGGTGCGTACACATTGAGAAGCGCAAGATGTTTACCCTGCATGAGAAGTGTTAGTTTTAGGAAGCGTCCTTCTTTGTCACGCACTGTTTGGGTGACTTGTAAAGGAGTGCCTGCTTTGAAGAGAATGGCCAACCCTGCTGTTTTGGTTTGCGCTCAGGCCCAGATTTATGTGGGGAATTTAGGGTGGTACATGCGCGGAGTGTCTGCTTGCAAGAGATGAGTTTCTTGAAGGAAAATGATATCTGGGTCTTGCATAAGGAGGTACCTCAATATTTGTCGCCTCTTGTTCGGGTCATCAAGACCCTTTACGTTAAGGGACAAACACTTAGGGTGTGCCATGACTCACTACCTGGGGAGCAGTGCGTAAGCAGGCGTTTGGACCCCCCCCTTTCGGGCCACCCCTAGTTCCCCCAGATGGCCTCTCCCAGCATTGGGGTGAGGGGAGCTTGATAGAAGTGACCAGTAAGCAGTGTTCCCTCGTGCCCACAGCCAGAGAAGTCCTACTCCTAGGCATCCCCTGGTGTGATTGTTATCCCTTCCAAGAAGTCTAACTGGGGAGATAGCAGGAGTAAGGAAAGAAGTGGGAAAGTGGGAGAAAGATTGGGAGAAACAAATCAAACATAAGAAAGGCCAACTGGGCCAAAGGCTACCATTCCAGTCCAAGTAAAGGTGTGAACCAGGGTGGCTCTGAGGAAGTCACTCCCCATCGGGACTAAGAGAATGGCGGGGTAGGCCGGTGGAAAGATTGAAGTTGTCGCTGTCCATCCCCCAGTGACCAACCAGCCACTCGAGCATCCGTGGGGCAGAAGGCGAGACTGATAGCCCCCGTTTGCTTTTCAAGGAATTCCTTTGGGTCGAGTGTTAGTCTATAAAGATGAAGATCTCTGGTCACCAGGGGATCTCGTTGGTTACTGCTAGACATTGTGGGATCCACTTTGGTTAGAGGAGTCGAAGCCCTTCCGTGTATGGCCAACAGTGAGCGCAGGGGCGGGGCCGATCCCCCCAACAGAAAGACCATGAGTGTGTGGACCACGGAGGGGAGACAGGACTGTATCGAGATGAAGATGGTTTATAGCTTCTCCATTTGCAAGGGGCCTCTGGTCGTCAAGCAGCCTCCAGGTCAGGGTTTGAGCCGGGGAGAGAGGAGGGGCCCGACCCTGAGTCCCCTCCACCCGAGCGTTGCATGGCTTCAGTTGACTTCAGGTAGTGGATGATGTCCTGTTTGGTGTGGAGAGCCATTGCCGCGGCCCTGGTGGAGTGTGTGCGAGGGAGTTGGACCTTGGACCACTCTGGTCTTAGAGCCGTCTGGGCCACCGAGTCTGCAGAGTTGGGGGTGGAGTGTCTAGAATCAGTCAAGAAGCAGAGCAATTGGCACGCTTCTTTGAGGGACCTCAGGGATCAGCGTTTGCCCTCCCACTGGAAGATCAGGGCAAATGGGTAGCCCCACTGGTACTTGACATTGGACTTTCTGAGTTTGTCTGTCACAGGTTTAAAGTCCTTACAGCAGCGTAGAGTGAGTGCGGAGAGGTCCTGGAAAATTTGGATAGGGTGTCCCCAATATGACAGATCTCCAGCGGCCAAAGACAAAACACAATGGTCCAGCACTCTGATTTCGGTTAAGGTTCACAAGAAGTGATTAGTTTTATATAAACATTTATAAATCATATTTCAGCGAAAGAATGGGAGTTCAGCAGATTTGTTTCATCAAATTCTTTATTCATGACTTCTTTTTCAGCAAGATAGAAAGACCGTAGCCAATGTGTGTGACAAATTTTCTTGGGGTCTGTGCTGAATTTGTTCATAAATGTAGTTTCTCCTTCTAAACTCTGGTAAAATCTGATTGTATCTGATATTTCAAATGCAGTATTTAGTGTTATTCTAAATTTGATTGTCAGATTTGGGCGGTTGGAAGTCAGTCAGTATCAACCGTCCTCTGTTTTATTTCATGACTGGTTTTTACGATCGGTCGGCCAGCAAGGTATCATGGTGTCAGTGTTCTCCAGCGGCCCTCTATGCTCGAAGGATTGCTCCTTCTCAGTGTAGAAATGCACCCGGGTCAGGATATCTGGGGTTAGGTCAGCTTTAACGTGCGGGGGTGCCACTCGGTGAGCTCTGTCCAGCATTGGAGGGGAGGCATTATCATCTCCCCGCACCTCCTGTAGAAGGTCCGCAACATACGTCATGATATCTTTGCCCTCCGCCACGTGGGGCACCTCTAATTTGGAGTTTATTCTGTCGGCTGCGATTTTCCAAGTCTTCCTGCTTTACTTGGAGCTCGACATGCTGTTCCTCCAGTGCAGTGACACGGCACCACAGTTCCTCTTGGTCCTCCGTTCTGGTATCTAGGGTGCGTTCTAGGTCATCGACCCTTGTGCTGATTTCAGTGACATCTCGCCGAATGTCCGTGAGGCAGAACTTGACCTCTGATTTGAGGGAACTTATCTCACTTTTTATCTCCTGGAGGAAGGAAGACATGAAGGCCTGAGTAATGGGGGCTGCCGCATCAGTCTCCGGCTTGGCAGCCATCTTGGGATCCTAAGGGCCAGGGAGCGGGACAGATCTCGCCCACTGGTCGACCACGGACGTGTCCCTGGGCATCGATTGTACCGCAGCTTTCCCCGGTCTGCCGCGTGTCATAACTTGAGGGAGGGCACCTCCAGATGATGGGCGTCGCTCTGGTTGTCCAACTGTGGGGCACTCCCACCTCCATCGGAGCACTTCCCCGCCCAAGGGACTTCGAGAGAAAGAGTACAGTGGAGTGATCACAGAGGACGGGATCCGCGGTCTCCGCCTCAGGTCCTTAGCAGGCCCCAGGAGACAGTCCGTGTGGCAGTCTAGTCCCCTCAGAGGTCAAGGGTTGGCCAGGGGCGCAAGGCAGCAGCTGCGAGCAAGGGCATGGGATCCCTTCTGGGGACAGAGTAAGTGGGGCATTCTTCCTGTGGGTACCCCTCCCTCCATAAAGGGGTCCGTCGGGCTAAGAGCCCCCGTGGGGGACCGAGACAGATCAGTTCTGGTCAGTGCGGGCTGATCTCAGTCCATGCAGGTGGCTCCAGTGCCCAGCAATCAGTGTCCAACCCACAGATATTTCAACTTGGGTGCGGACGTCTCCCCCACAATGCAACGCTGTCAAGAGGTGCTTCGCTCCCTCTTGCAGGGCCCCACCGCCGTCAGCCGAAGGCCCCCAGGCCTGAGGAGTACTTTGGTGTAGTGGTGGACTGTTGCCGATGGATGCTGTACCCTCTGCCACCAATTCAAGGTGCCATAGCAAAAGCGCAGAGTCCCCCCTGCCTCTGCTTGTTTGTGCCCCTGTGGGTGCTCCTTCCTCCAGGTAAGCGCCCCCGTTAATCACTGTCCATGGTGAAGGATGGTTGGTGAGTGGGCCTCTAGCTCTCAGTGGGGTCTCACGTGTCTATGCCCCCTCACCCCTCTGCAGAATGCACTCAGTCGGGGGGCGGTGATCTGTGTGTTGCCCCGCTTGATGGCGCACGGCTAGGCTCCCCACCGCAAGCGAGGTCCACGCACAGTAGGGAGAGCTCCCGGCCCGCTCCCATGGTAGATGCACAGGTCCCGGGGCCACCCCCAGCTTGCTCGTCCAGCATGCCTCCCGCCACCCTTGCCAGTCTCACCTCGGGGGCCACCATCCGTATCTCCAGCTACTTGCCGCTCCGATCACTTGTCCTTCACCCGGCCGAGGCCCGAGTGCGGGCTGCCACACGGGGCGGCCGTCAGGCTCTAGCTCACTGTCTGGCCCCTCCACGCAATGCCGGGTCAGCCACAGGTGGCAGGAGGGAGAGAGCAGGTCGGGGAATCCTCGTTGGGCGGCCTCGCGGTCAAAGAGCACCCACAGGCCGCGCCGGTCTCTCCTGGCAAGATGGCGGCAGAGCGCGCCTCCAGGGGACAGCTGTCCCGCTCCCGAGCTTCTGCTGTAAGGAGGTCCCCGGCACCCCTGTCAATGCACGGGGGGCATGCTCAGCAGTTGGGGGGGCTTGATCGCACCCCTGGGTCTTCAAATAGCAATTTTAGCCCCCCAGGCCGGCCTGCTGGAGGACAGAGCTCACACGGCCTGCGTCCTATTCCATCAAGATCCTGGCCACCCCCCGTATCTAATCCTTTTAACCAGTCATTGATCTCCTGTGGTGTAGGACCTGATTTTTATGTTGAAATATTTAAAGATACTTCTTCATTATTTATATTTCGGTTTATCTCAGGTGGTGAATGCAAGAAGGTAACACAGGAGTTAGTGTTACCATCAGCACCTCTGTACTTAGGGAATTGTAATTCATTGAGGGTAATATACTTGAATTTGCTATGGGTAAAGGTAATATTCTTGAAGGGGACCTTTGAGAGGAGTCCACTGTTGTCTGCTTTAAGGCAGAAGTTGTATTGAAAACACTTAAAATGTTCCAGTTGGTCGGAACCATAGGAGTTTGAGGTACCTGTTGTATAATCGTCGCTATGACTGTATCAACAGGTGCATTTATTCCAGTACGAACAGCCAATGTGTGGATAGGGTTTCCCTGCACCCCAGGCTTGTAAAGTGGTACATCAGGACGAACAGTAACAGGAAAGGTCAAATCATCTGGGGCATTCCAAAGCAATCAGGTTTAAAGGGCTGTCATTCCTGTACCTTCTCCTGTTGGAAAAAAAGGTGCAAGCATATTTGAGTCTACAGGTACAGTAGGTGCATTCATGATTCCATTTCAATTAATATTTTTCAGTTCTCCAGATGGAGATTTATTTTATGATGGAGGACAATTCATCATTAACTCATTTCAAAATTCATCATCTGTGTAATTTCTCCATCGCTAAATGCAATGTCTATTTTGTCCTTGTGTGAATTTTCCTCTTTTCTTTTCTTTTCCCTTTAGTATCCCTCTCTACTTCTATGACTGGATACATTCTTGTTCCCTCAGCTATGTCAGCTCTCCAGGCTTTCTTTTGTTCAGCCCATTTGGCCTCTGCATAAGTATTTTTAGCTCTTTTATATTTTCCCAGGTATTTTTCCCTTCCTTTCTGATGTTTAATGTGTTATGTGTTCCCATTCATTTAGTGGCTCAATTTGAGTAGGTCTAGGAAGTGGCTTAATTTCGTATAGCTTTCTCCTCAAATTTTCAATGACCTCCACTTTAAATGTGCCATATCATGGAAAGGCTAAGGGACCATCATATTCTGTGATCTTGTACCATTGCTCATGCTATAGGCATTTGTAATAGCCTTTATCGAATATTGTCAAACCCTCAGGTGCTATAGGTATGTGATGAATATCCCTCCCAGGACCAGTAACAGAAAGCTACTCTGCACGTGTCTGTGGAAAAAGGTGGAAAAACACCTATCAAGATTTATTGTAAGTAAAAGTAATGTAAGGCTTTAGCCTTAAGGAAAACTGGAGCAATGTATGACTATAACCAGAACAACACTGAACAGCTCAGCCTTCCAATCCCTAGGCCTCCTTGCTTCTTTAGGCAGCTTCCTTTCAACTCCTTGTCAGTTCCCCAGAGGCTCGGTGTCCCCAGAAGAAAACAAAAGACACAAAACAACCACCAGTCAGTCCTGTAGAACACTGTGCTCAGCGTAGTGTGCTGACCCTTCGCCTTTATATTATATCACCACGGCCTGTGAGGGCATAGGCGTGTTTGACGGTACGATCCTAGACGGTGCCCAATATTCATGCACAATCCCCTGTCTTTCCCCTCCCAGCCCACCTCCTCCAGAACTGTAGAAATGGCACTTGCCTGGAACTACGGTCCTCCTGAACCGTAGTGTAGGGTATCTCGGCATCCTGTTTCTCCTGGGGATGTCCAGATAAGTGCACAGTTGGCGTTGGGGAAACCTCCCTCTTCAGTTCCTTTTCTCCTCCGGTCTGTTCTTCCCAGGTCCTCTGAATCAGGTCCTCAGCCGTGTTGCCATTCTTCTCTCTTTCGCCATGTCTCTGCCTCCTCCCCTCAGGATTTTCTGCTGTTCTCCCACACACGGGGTCCCACTTATCTTCCTCTGCTGCCAATGGCGTCAATCCTGTGCCGGCCATTGTGGCTGCCCCGCTGCCTTCCTTCTTCTCAAGTTCCTGCTTGGGCGCCATCTTGGAGTGCACGGAGGTCTCGTCCTCCGATGTGTCCCTATTACAAGGTACTCCTTCCCTAACCGGTATAATCACATCGCCTTAAATTAGTCTTCGTATTGTTTTAAAGAAGTGTATTTTTCTTTTAGGATTGTGCAATATTCAGGAATGACTTTCTGTGAAACCAGAAATACATTTTTCCAACACTTCTTTTGTTCAGTGACCAAAACCAATACCAGTGCAGCTCTTTATGATGTATTCAACCAATCCCAGTGTGGCTTTACACCAACGGACCAATATAAGTGCAGCACACTATGATGAAGATCTCGCTACTTGCAGTAGCTCACCCTCCTTCACAGTTTTCTAATTGTGTTTCATAAGCATTTCACACAATTTCATTTCAAGCAATTCAATAACTAAATCTATCAGCTCCACTAATGAAATAAAGATTTGAATCGTACAAGGGAATTGGTAAAAACAGATTCTAACCTATCCTAATATTCTCTTTAACTGAAAACCATGCCCAGGGGGATTCCACCTAGATTGATTTAGTTACTTTCTGTGCACTGAGATCAACCATGCTAATCACTTGTCACAACCACACAAGAAGAAGTCCCTATCCAAAAGATTCTGTCAGCAACATCACACAACAACTACCACAACACAACAGACAACTACACTCAGTTTCTTCTACACTGAAACCCAACCTTTCTTTGTAAATTCTGGGATCTTAGGCTATGACGGACCCAATAACCACTTTAAATTTTCTTCATCAAGCCCCACTCTCACACATCAACTTAAATCAACTCTGAATGACATCACAAAGCCAGTACAAACACCACAATCTAAGCATAAGCGATTACATTTGCAACCTTATTGATACTCACACTCTTCCGCTACTACAAGTCATCTTTGTCAGTGTGGAACTGGTACTCCATCAATCCTTTGGCCGAACCATGGGACATTTGGGCTTGGACATGACCAGGGCAAATTTCTAGATAGGATACCCTAAATTCCTCACCTCAATAGACAAAACTATCCTCTACTACCGAGTTCTAATCCAGCATTTTCTCCCTATTCTTCACTGGGCTTAAGGTAATTAACAAATTTCTTCATCTATTAATTTGCTTCTCTTCAATTGATCCTCCACCTAATCTTGCTCATCGCATTGAGGGGTGAATGAGTTTAAGGTGTCAATGTTGGCTACCTAATAAGGATCAGGAATTAGTAACCAACCTACAAATTTGTTATCAGATCCAAATAGATTACTCTTAGTACCATACTGTAAATATAGAGAATGGCAACAGGAAGTCCAAATCTTCTAAAGACATTTAAATGAGCCAAGATCACACAGACTGAGGGGCCGATTCACAGAACTAATTTAAGACAAAATCCTAAACTTACTAATTTTGGTATTCACAGAAGTTAGGATTTTGTCTTAAGACAAACTTAAGACAGACTTAAGACAGACTTAAGACAAACTTAAGACAAAATCCTAACTTAAGTCTGTCTTAAGTCTGACTTAAGTCTGTCTTAAGTTTGTCTTAAGTCTGTCTTAAGTCTGTCTTAAGTTTGTCTTAAGACAAACTTAAGACAAAATCCTAACTTCTGTGAATACCAAAAGTAGTAAGTTTAGGATTTTGTCTTAAGTTAGTTCTGTGAATCGGGCCCTGAGAGCTTGGCTTCTGCAATACAGAACAACAATAGCAAAACCTAATTTTCTGTAAACAATTTATGACTATCTCTGCTATACATTAGAATTGTATATCCTTAACACAATCCTTGTGGAAAAAACAGTTAGGAAACTCAAGACACTCAAACATTTAGAGATTTAAATTAAAGTTTATATTTTTAGTAAATGTCATCAATGCAATCAACAATTATTAGGAAATAAGTTGATGAATTCATATACATCAATTACAGGTGTAGTATAACAATACACGTTAATACAAAAACTAAAGGCAATGTTCTCAAAGTCCCTAGTTATGGATAGCTCAAGCAAGAGTCTCTAAATAAGCAAGTCTAAAAGGGAATCTGGAAAAAAGGGCATTTTAAGATATGGTTTGGCCAGGTGTCCAAAGGAAGTCCGCAAGGCAGAGGAATCCTGCCTTTTCAGGGGCGGAAAGAGTACATCAGTTCTCATCGGTCTTGAGCCAGTAACTCAGCAATACAACTAGCTCAAAATCAGCAAAGGGCAAAGCTGGACCAGAGAATCAGAGAGCCAGCCAGTCGAGCAGAAAAGAGGCAATGGCACAAAGCAAATTGCAGAGAGGCAGAGGCAAAAGGATGCTCTTAAGAATGCCAGCCTACTCCTTGGTGCATTTAAATAATATAGTTCATCAATTCTTTGGGAATTTGTTGGGGTGGTCTGACACAGGAAACGTTTAATTTGAGGGTCAGCAGAATTAGATCTAGATTAGGAGTTAGAGACTCCCTTATCCCTGCAGTGTGTGATTTCCTGCATGGGAGTGTAAAGGTTTTTCACTTGTTAAGTTATCTGTTGCTGTGCACGCTCATTTTGGGGGGGATTTTGGTAAACAATGCCTGAGCTGTTATTAACAATCACACAGTTTTGTGAAAGGCACTGGTGCCTCATGCAATCTCAACGCTTTTGTTGGTAC
The DNA here is from genome assembly GCF_964204655.1 of Triturus cristatus. Lineage (NCBI taxonomy): Eukaryota > Metazoa > Chordata > Amphibia > Caudata > Salamandridae > Triturus > Triturus cristatus. The sequence continues at coordinate 595,405,341 of NC_140588.1, forward strand.
TGACAGTGAAGTGACTGTTATTACCTGCATGTATTTTAGGTATATCCACATAGTATTGGGATTGCCTTAATATTCATGTAGATTTTTACCTGATATCTGGAGTGCTGTTTGTAAAAGGTCTCCGTTCTGAGGGGGATATTCACAAGAACGTGTGATAACTACCGCAAGAGTAGCGTAACGCAACTTCCAATATCACAGCCCATCGCAGGAAAATAGCCCTGTGTCAACGTGGAATTCACAACAAGGTGGTACCATGCGATAGTCCGATGACACCGCGGACAATGTCCGCGATACAGCCACCACGACGGAGATAAAAACACAAACCAAAACACCAAAAAATACGCGATGGGCCAAAACGCGATGAGGAAATCAGCCATAAGCAGTGCCAGGCCTACAACACACACCTGGCAGGCTGAAAAAATCACCATAAAAGTAAAAAAACACCCACACCCAAACTGACCTACACCCAAGCATCATGGAGGCAGCCAGAGCAGGTGCAGAGGACGAGCGCAACCCCACAAGCACCCCGGACGACCAGCCCGGGACATCGGGGACAGGGAAGGGCAAGGACAAGAAGACGAGGAAGACGATGTTTAGTCTGCAGGTGAACAGGATCATGGTCACGGAGGTGATGGAACACCATCAACAACTCTTCATCACCTCCGTGTCATAGGGCACCAAAACTGGAATATGGCGGGACATCGTCGACAAGGTGAATGCTGTCGGAGAGCACAAGCGGCCAATGGACAAGGTCAAGAGGCGATGGAATTACATCAAGCGGAAGACCAAGGAGAAACTCTCTGCCAACCAGAAGGCAGCAATGAAGACCTGAGATGGGGGCCCAGTGCCACAGCTGGAGCTGGATGACATGGAGGAGCTGGTGTCGACAGTGTGCACACTGTGGCCGGAGTCGGGGGACCATACACTGCTCAACAGGACACAACACAACCGCAACAGTGTGAGTGACCACCAGGTACTGGGGGACAGGTGGAGATGGCCATGATGGCACACATGCACAATCAAGCAGGGCACAGTACACACCCACAATGACCCTGGCTCCTCGCACAGACTCACAGACTGTCACAATGTACAATGCCATGCTGTCAGAATCTCCACCTGTACCATACGGCTACATACATGTGGACACATTGCAATACACCATCTCCCCTTCACATTGCAGGGGCATCGTCAACACGTCCTGCAGAGCAGTCCCAGCCACTCTTCACTGATTAAGAGGAGGACAACACCAGCATCGACGCACAAGCACTCCTGGACATCATTGACCTCATCTGCGACTCATCTCCAGGATCAGGGCAGCCCAGCGACATCAAGGAGACCGCACCCACCACCCAAACCACAAAGCAAGAGGCACCCACAGCCTCGACATCCTCCCAAGTTCCCCAGGAACAACAAATGGCCTTCCAACGCCGTGTGCTGGAGGGCTAGAGGGAGACGGCTGAGCAGGTGTGGGTGGGGTTCGAACTCATGGCAGCCAAACTGGACGCCATCCTTGAGTGTCTATGTCCACCCCATGGTCTCCAACGAGTCCTGACTGACATCACTCGAGTCATGACGCAGAGAGTAGAACAGCTGTCCACTCAGAGTGGCTCCAGCTATACCAGCCATGAGCTGGCACACATGCAGAGGCTCATGGAGGACATGGTGCATATGGAGGCAGAAAGGATGGCAGCCACCGCTGCACATCATCAGAATGAAGCTGGGATCTATCATGCCCTGCAGACCTCCATCATGGCTTGCTGCCACAAGGTGTGGAGCTGATGAATGCTGCTGTCCCAACACCATCCACATCCCCGCCCCCTGGTGTGTCAGTGCCTCACAGTGTGGCAGAAGTTTCCACCCAGGCCCCTGATGTGTCAGTGGCACACAGTGCTGCAGCCGGGACTGCAACACCCACAGGGGGCAGGGCACACATCCTGGGACGCGGATGTGGGTGGGTGTGTGATCAGGAGGCACTAGCATTCATTTCCGCCACCGGGCCTGTTTCTGCTCGGTGCCGCACATGGCCTCATGACCTTCCACTGACCTCCGATACATTCCGATGCACTCACCTTGGACAGCGACAGGGACTGCCACATCCTGTTCGACGACCAATGACACAGCGGACAGACTGCGGACTGTACCCTTCCTCTTCCGCAGTACATGTCATCCCCGGATGGACTCTGGCTGGCCCTCCACGGGCCCATATTGTGTAGTGTGCTTGGCATTGCCCTGTACTGATCCAGCTGCAGAACTTCACGCGATGTGCAAATAAACATCCAGTGACGCACTGCTGTGTCATGTCTTACATCATTCAGGAATGAATGTGTGGATGAATGTGGGGACAGTGCCTTCCCTTGCGTCAATGATGTTCATTCTGTGGGATGCGAGTCAGAGGGTGCGATATTGCATTTTGTGTACCTGGTCCCGTGAACACTACAACAGGGACACACGCATCAGTCACTTCCTTGTCCGGACATGGACTGGACCACGCCCCGAGCCCATGAGTCAATGTGGCAAGCTCTGCGCTGGTCTGGCGTATGGCAGGCCAGACCACTCCGATGACGCACCGAGGGGGGCCATCATTGCAACCCGTTGCAGGTGTACTCGCTGGTGGTGTGCAGGTCACTGGTCTAGTCGTCAGCATGTCACATGAGGGCAGGTTTGCACACACACCACACACATCCGGCACATACGTCACTGGCCATGTGACTCCGCCAACATAAGGGGCCGAAGACGTCACATTCCCCTCTTCCGGTGGTGACTGGATGACGGCCGCTCCACGCTTCTCATTCATAAAGGGCCCATGAGTTGTTGCGCACAGGGTTGGTGGCATCTGAGGCCTGGAGCACGACGCAGGCCTACCATCACGTGGTGCAGACTGGGGTTGCACAGGGTTTGTGACACTTGGAGCATTGCGGCTGGCACAGGCACCTCGCCACGGGACGGTGACTTTGGGTGCACTGAGTCAGTGGCACCTTAAGTTGCTGAGCGGGTGTGCAGCCTGTGTTGATGCCCCGTCCCGGCAGTCCAGACAGCTCAGGTTTAGTGTGCCCTGCTGGACCGCAGTGTAGGCCAGAGCCAGCGGGCAGCGCAGGCCTATCGCCACGTGGCGTCGCTTCCGGGATCCCAGAGTTAGTGGCACCCATTGGGCTGAGCGGGTGTGCAGCCTACGATGGTGCCTGGTGCACTGGTATGTCATCTGCCATGGAGTAATCAAGACCCAGCATCAAACATGAGACCTGTTGGCCTGAGGAGCGTGGCTGCATGGTGTGGAGGGTGCCATGTCCGCGGGCAACGGGCTTGTGGCTTGCAGCGGCACGTGGTAGGAACTCTCGTCTACATACCGGTGGCGGAAGGTGAGCAGTGTGGCCTGGGTGTGCATGGGTGGGCATGCTCCGATGGGCGGCGGGAGGGGTTGGGGTGCCTCTGCCTGGGTGTGCATGGGCAGGCAGGCGCTGTTGTCTTGTGCAGGTGTGTGTACTGTGCCAGTCATATATCTGGACTCAGTTTCAGCTGGCGGCTCTGACTCAGATGTGTGACCAGGTGAGCTGTGATACATACCTGCACGTGGTTGGAGACACACCGGTGGCAGCAGGTGAGCAGTGTGGCCTGGGTGCGCAGGGGCAGCACTCTCTCTCTCTCCCCCTCTCTTCTCTCTCTCCTTCTCTTCTTCTTTCTCTCCCCCGCTCTTCTTCTCTCTCTCTCTATCTCTCTCTCCCTCTCTTCCTCTCTCTTCCCTTCGCTCTCTCTCTCTCCTTTGATGTGCGCAGAACATACCTTCTCATCATGATTTTTGTCTTACAGGCAGGGACCTACGATTGTCCTGAGGGGAGCGGCCATGAGTCTTCATTTCATTTCGGTGTTCATTTTAATAAAGTTTAATTTGTTGATTCGAAAGTGAATGTGTGCTCTCTTTTCTGTGTCGACACATGCATATCACCAGTTGTGATTGTGCGACGTCAGGCGGATTATTTTGTGCATGTTTGGGTGTAGCTGATGTGGCATATCTTTGGTCGGGGGGTGCCAGGGAGGAGGGGTCCTGGGGGTGGTGTCGGTGGGTGTTGAGGCCCTCTTGGGTGTCCGGGCTGCATGATGGGTGGCTCCATGGCTTCTGTTGCCCTTCGGGAGTGGCCCTGGGCTGGTCTCCCTTTTATGGTGCAGGCTGCCGTCCGACTTTACACCAGGTCAGAGCAGGTGTAGATTTCCTGGTGCTAATGTGCCTGTTTTGTGTTTTTATCGTAGTTCTGTCTAGTCGTTGAGAATGTTGAGGTGTGATGTTGACGCGGCTTTTGGCACGGGAACGCCCACTCTGCATCTCATTAGCGATAGTTGCGCGGGTCCTCTGTGGCGAGGTTTTTTGCGGCTGCTATCGCGGGTAAACTGGTGCTGTGGGCTAACACCAGCTTGTGGATGGGGCGATGGATTTATCACAACTTTGGCTGCGATAAAGTGCCATTGACTCGGCGATAGTTTCTTGTGAATATGCCCCTGAGTGTGCTGATGTGCTGCAGTATATGTGTGTGCTTGACTGTGTCTTCTACTGTGATCAGAGAGAGAGGTTTTCAGAGTCCCGCTGTGTCACCATTTTAGTCCTGGCCCCTTGATGTACCTCCATAAAAAAATTGTGGTCCACTGATTTTCATTTTTGTATCATTAGAGAAGTAATATAGCTTGGGTAGACATTGCTAAACCAGGCCAAATATTTCTATATTACATTTTTAAAAATTGCAGATGTGCTTCAGTGATGATGTAATATTTTTGGAACTATGAGACCTATATACTTCATTTTGGTTTCAATTTGATAATTTGGTGTCAATTTGGCAATGTATTTTAATATCATTTTGTCCAGGTTTTGCATTGATTCAAATTCGTAAACATGGGCAAAGCAGGTGGTAGCAGAGTATCTTTATCTCCTGATGTTGCTAACTACAAAATCTGAGGACGCCTTCAGCAAAAAAACATGTGTCATATGCCAAACTAATCCAAAAGAAAAACTAGCATCAACCACGGCTCGATAGAATAGAGGTAAAGATGCTGCAGAAATACAGGAAGACAAAGTTCCTAAAAGACTGAAACTGATGGGTGAAGAGGATATTTTATCATTGCAACAACAAATGCTACAAGTCATATAGAATGGGAAAAAACCTGGAAAACATGTTTCAAATGATAGGTGTTTCCACATGCCAAACGTTATGTTGCGGCATGCAGGAAGTTATTTCAGTGGATGTGGCATAGATGGTGCACTTATTGAGGCTGAAATCTTTGGAAGCAAAACTGTCCAGTCAGTACTGAGCGGAACTCATTATGTTCGATCATTACAAGATATGCTCATCATATCTGAGTCTATAGAAACATTGTATTGGAATGTTTTCTGGAACAACAATGACAGCCAGGTAATGTTCAATACACTTAGTTCAAAATCAGAAAACCTGAAAACCAGGTCTGTAGAGTTTGTCAATAATGTTAAGAAAAATCTGAACTTTGCAAAGACTGGGGAAATGTTTTACACATGACAAACTTGGTACATGCTGATGTACATGGTGGTTGGGGGCAGCAAATGAAGACTGTGCATCACTGATTTCTGTGATTGTTAATTCGATTCCATAAACTCTGACATATGGGCCCTGGTATATGGAAAGATTGATTAAGCTAGAGGTGGAAAACCCATACCTCTGCAGAAAATCCATCAGAAGACATTTTGCTGTGAAAGACAGAGAAGGAAGATTCACTGTTGTGGCTTCAGATATGAAACTGGAACAGACGCTCCAGAGATCACAGAAAAGCTCCATGGAAATTCTTGGTCAGAAAATTAAAAGTGAATATGTTGCTTAATGGCAGCTAGTTTACTATGAAGTCCATGAAGTCCTTTCTATCTGCAATGCTTTCAGAGAGATGACAAATTCAGAATTAATGGACCATCATGAAACTGTTCCTCACCATGAACTTGTGGGAAAGAGAGGGGAATGTTTTATAACTTTGTTGACTCCCTTCTTAATTTCAAGCAGCAGCAAGGAAACCGCTTCGAAATGACTGAGCCTGTGCGACTACACAACTTTGTGACCAAACAATATGTGGATAATGATATAAAGACAAATCTGCTAGATGTCCTGAAACATGGATCAAAACCATACGCAGAACTGAAGCAGGAGAGATTTGTATTGAAAGAGAAAAAGCTATTTGACATAATCACGAAAGCTAAGCTTCTACGCTTTAACTGCCATAGGAGGAGTTACATCCAAGCAGCCTCTACAAAACAGATTACAAAAAAACAGCTTTTACAAGCACATAGACATACGGATGTAGCAAAAGAAAGGGATGAATTTATTAAGGACATTCTGTCACATAATCTTCTTCAAACAAACACATTTTTTGATGGAGATGCTGCAACCAAACCAGTGAAGAACAAACTCATACAGGAGCTCAAAAAAATATTTCACCTGAAGAATTTCTATGCGGAAAGATATCCTCTCCTCATTAAAAACTGCTGTTGTTTTGGACTATATGTCACAATTTCGAATGGTCAAATTTCATCCATGCAAAACTTCATAGAGATCGTTCAGACTGTTCTACAGATATCAAAGTCAGTGTGCACCTTGCAAGAACTGCAGATTGTCTTTGACAGTTATCTTGAACTATCTGTCAAAGAATGTGTTGAGAATCAGACATATGTCTTCAAGTGGAACAACTGACCTTGTTAACACAAGGCACAAACGGTATGGGGCATCAGTGACCGCACCTATCCACTAATTGGATTAAGGTAATTCTTGTTCTGGGTGCCAAGGACCTGAGACGCAATACCCCTATGCCCCCTATGGAAAACTCCACAGAATAATTTTACACAAACAAAGAGATCCGGCACTCTACTCAATAATAGAACATATTGTAAATAACAAAATTTCAGATCCAGTCAGCAGGTCTTTGTATATCTTCTCTTTATTTAATATCTTCATTAAAAGGAAACAACAGTAGCCAACGCGTTTATCCCTAAGTACTTCTTCAGGGCTACCAACAAACGTATGTGAAAATAATTTTAGAAAATATGTGCAATATTATTTACAAATATGTATGTACAGATTAAAAATCACCAATTATAATACAGCTTTTTTTTTTTTAAAGATGTGAATTTTGTTTAAGTCACATTCAATACAGACTAGTTTCCTATCCATTCATATGTATTTCCTATGGATATAGACAATAACCAGTTACATTTTGATAAACATCACGAAACTGGGAAAACTTTAAAATTCCCTTAGTACGTACTATTCAAAACATGAGCTGCTGGCAAACACATATCTAAATTACATCCTGTTTGATGAATTATATTGAGGGTCAGATTTCTATTTTACCATTCAGGTATTAGAAGCAATTTCACTTTCAATAACATTGATAGCTAAACACAGAAAATGGGCAAAGCACACTATTTAAAACATCATCACACTCTATCCTGAGGGATATCTGTCATCATGAAATATTTCGAGAATTTCGTCATTTCTGTGATCTTTAATATTGATTTGATACATAGATTATATAAAAAAAAAAATGTACACCAAAAATTCTATCCAAGGTTGTTAGAGTACGCTTACCCAGTATTTTCTCAATGTGTCTGTTTCAATTTTCACAATAAAGAAGAACTTGTAGTATATCAGTCACATCCAGAAACCTCCTATGTGCCACGGCTAACACCCTAAATTCGCTGCTATGGCAAGACATCCAAAGCAGGGACGAATCTCAAGCAAGATCTTACTTGAAGGAAGCCCTGGGGGCCACCAACCAATTTGCGACTTGGGATATGCAACTTGGGCACAACACGTTTAAAAAACTGGTTTGGAAAAACGTAAAATCTCTTTCCTTATGAGAGGACAAGGCCGCATTCACAAAAAGAAACCACGCATGGATGACCTTAAACTCATATAAAACCCTGACACCACAACCATACTTCAGTCAGGGCTATTCCAAGGCCATAAAACTGCGGTTCTTGAAACTCAGATTAGGGGTCTTGCCGAGTAGAGAGCATCTTCCACCATGGCTCAGGAGCAAAGGCCAAGAAGCCTGTCCGCTCTGTAATCATGAAAAGGGCGATATCCTCCACCTGACTTGCCTCTGTGAAGAGCTTCGGCTAGCCCGCCAACACCACCTAAAGGACCAGTTCAAGCAGTTAGGGACTAGCACTAGAAGGCAAGCAGTGCTTGCCTGCATGAACCCTGCAAATACGAAACTGAACTGCAGATATGTTAAGTTCCTTGTGATGACCGAGCACAGACTGTTAAACCCACTAAAACCGGCGATCAACTACACAGACAATAAGTAGGAGGTCATTAGAACGCCAAGGAACACGCTGCCCTGCATCAGGGAAAAAACGCTGTTGGACAATTACTCTGGGGTTTTTTTCTGCACGCTTTTAAAAATGATGATTATATTGAACACATTTTTAGGCTATTTTAAATTTTTGTAAAATGTTTGCACTAGTTTTAATTAACTATGCATAATAAACTTACTTACTTACTTACTTACTTAGGATATAGACAATAACCAGTTACATTTTGATAAACATCACGAAACTGGGAAAACTTTCAAATTCCCTTAGTACGTACTATTCACAACATGAGCTGCTGGCAAACACATATATAAATTACATCTTGTTTGATGAATTATATTGAGGGTCAGATTTCTATTTTACCATTCGGGTATTAGAAGCAATTTCACTTTCAATAACATTGATAGCTAAACACGGAAAATGGGCAAAGCACACTATTTAAAATATCATCACCCTCTATCCTGAGGGATATCTGTCATCATGAAATATTTGCGAGAATTTCGTCATTTCTGTGATCTTTAATATTGATATTATACATAGATCATATAAAAAAAAAATGTACACCAAAAATTCTACCCAAGGTTGTTAGAGTACGCTTACCCAGTATTTTCTCAATGTGTCTGTTTCAATTTTCAGAATAAAGGAGAACTTGTAGTATATCAGTCACTTCCAGAAACCTCCTATGTGGCGAAAGCTAGAAAGATGGAGCTTACGTTAATGTCAAGGTCCTATTTTTAAAATAACTTAAACATAATTTTTTAACTGATCAAACATACCTCTGTTAAATTAGATGTAGTTTTGGGTCCCAAGCGTCAGGACCGTTATTTGTGATTAGTTCGGTTTCAACATTCATTAGTGATGGAAGTGCGGTGTTTAGCCTATCACAACCTATAAAAAAAAGTAACTTTTAGTATTTATTGAGCAAAAGTAGTCTCCCAATATTTACAACCTAAAAGTTCGTAAAACTTTTATGTTTTCCCAGTTTCGTAATGTTTATCAAAATGTAACTTGTTATTGTCTGTATCCTTAGGAAATACATATGAATGGATAGGAAACTAGTCTGTATTGAATGTGAGTTAAAAAAAATTCACATCTTTTCCTTTTTTTTAAAAAAATAAAGCTGTATTATAATTGGTGACTTTTAATATGTGCATACATATTTGTAAATAAGATTGCACATATTTTCTAAAATTATTTTCACATATGTTTGTTAGTAGCCCTGAAGATGTCCTTAGGGACGAAACGCGTTGGCTACTGTCATTTCCTTTTAAAGAAGATTTTGAATAAAGAGAAGATATACAAAGACCTGCTGACTGGATCTGAAATGTTGTTATTTACAATATGTTCTATTACTGAGTGGAACAACTGACCTTACCTGCATCAAAAAGTCGATACCTGTGCAACTTGATAAATTCTGGTCATCAACATCAAACAAGACGAAGTTTGAGATGTTAACTCGCTCAAGCATTGCTGATGCTTCAGTGAACCAGAATTTCCAATTATTGCAAGTGGAATGATTGTCAATAAGGAGTTGGTGCCAACAGAGATATATTCGAAAGGTACAGGCCATATTGTTGAAGAACTTAACAACAAATTGGAGGAAGCTGACGTTCATGTTGTGCCACAAGTTGAGTGGGCTGTTTAAAATGGTTCCAATTGAGTCACTGTACAGTTAAATGACAACAAGGTTATTATTGTACTACTTAAATTTGTTGCAGTGTTCATAAGTCAAGGATTGTCAATGTTATGAATACGTTATGGAACAGTTGAGAAAAGACACCTAATCTTGCTTCATATTCTGTGCAAGAAACTTGACCAGTGTTCTTATCGAGGCGCATATTTTTACGGGTGATGACGGTATGAGCAAAATGGACACAAAGCTTGAAGCTTTAAATTCTGAACCTGTGAAGTTTCAAAAAGGATTTGCTGAGACAAAGAAGAATATGGACCACATGCATCAAGCATAGTACCAGTCGTAAACGGGCCGATACGCCGAATCGGCCCCTTTGCAACCGGTATTTTGCCATTTGGGATGCATCAACCCAAAAGCAATTAACAAAATAGGTAATCGCAAATTTTGTGATTACCTATTTTGCAAATGCAGTTAGGTAATTGCAAATTGCAATTCACTAAATGTGATGCATTATGCATTTGCAAATTGTGTTTTTGCAAGTAGGTATCGCAAATTACCATCAAATTCAAATTGATGGTAATTTGCAATTCCTTTGAAAAAAAATTCAAAGTGCATTGTGGTGCATACCCATGCCCTTAAGGCAAGTGTGTTCACCACATGTGCATACTTACCTTTTTTGGGGGTGAATCAGGGTGGCTTTTTGGCCCCCTTGCAACCTTGAAATTGCATGAGCAATTTGCGAGTACCTATTTGGTACTCGCAATTTGCAAATGCAATGCCATTCCTTAATAGCGAATTGCAATTTGTGATTCGCTATTAAGGAATATGTAGGAATCGCAATTTGTTTTGCAAAACCTACATGCATAGGTAATTGCCACTTCTTAATAGCGATTCCTTAAAAATCACTATTAAGGACTTGCAATTCCTTGCTTTGATGCATGTGCCCGTATAACTTTAAAAACATAGAAAATACCTTGTGCATCCGTGGAAAATGAGTTCTGACCATCACACATCAGTACAGTGAGTGCAAGAGCTCAGTCCCCCTATGTGACCTTCCACCGACATCATACCAGACTTCGTAGCCAATTTCCTGTGCAAGGTATTCAATGGAATAGTCTCATCTGGCTGCTACCCAGCTGTCTGGAAGGAAGCTATTGTCCGCCCGCTCCTTAAGAAACCTAATGCTGATCCCTGGGAGTTAAAGAATTTCCGACCTATTTCGATCCTCCCCGCCCCGGTAAAAATACTAGAAAAACTCTTAAATACTGAATTTAAGAAGTTTTTTGACTCACAGGGAATTCTTGATCTCTCACAGAACGGATTCTGCACCGGTCATAGAACCGAATCTGCCCTTATTGCAGCCACTGACTGCATTCGGCTGCAGGTAGACCAAGGAGGTTCGGCGATGCTGATTCTGCTTGAATTATCAGCAGTATTCGACACCGTCTCCCCAGTGCACATGGTCCAATGGCTGCAAGATATGTAAGTCATGGGAAAAGCCCTGCAGCTTCTTCATTCCTTTTTAACAACCAGACTGCATACTGTTAGTTGTGGAGGTTTTAGTACAAAAGCTTTCTCTCTTCCATGCGGGGTCCCTCAGGGCTCTTCACTTAGCCACACCCTTTTTAATTTATATGTGACCCCCCAGGCCAAATTGGTGAGATCCTATTGATTTCAGGTGCTCTCCTATGCGGACGACACCCAGATTATCGTTTCTATAACCAATGACCTACATTCAGTTGCAGAGAGGTTCAACACTTGCATGTCCAACATTGTTCGTTGGATGAAGGGCAATTCCCTTTAGATCAACACTGACAAGACAGAAGTATTCGTTTTTGGACCTCAGAATGCCATTTGGTCGAATGTGTGGTGGCCCACTAAATGCGGACCCCTTCCAACCCCGGTCAAAACAGCTAAAAATCTGGGGGTCATATTCGATGAGGGGCTGACTTTTGACGCTCAAGTCCACCATACAGTTGGTACGTGGGTTTATATTTTAAGAACCCTCAGAAAGGCGCTTCCACTCATTCCTCCTGAACTACATTGGCCAACCATCATTGCTCTGATTACCTCTCGTCTTGATTACTGCAATACCCTCTACCTTAATATCTCCACTACATCACTGAATAAGCTCCAGGTGGTACAGAATGCAGCAGCAAGACTGATTCTTAAGATTCCTAAACATCAGTCTGCTAGAGAGGGGATCCATACACTACATTGGCTCCCCACTAAGGAGCGCATCTCATTTAAGGTCGTAAGCAGAGTATATAAGGCCATGCATAGCAAAGGCCTGCCCCAAGTCAAGTCTTTGTTCCAATGGTATATTCCAGGGAGGACCTTGAGATCATCCTCACAAAACAAACTAGTCTTGCCCAGATTCCGCAGATCTAGATGGGGAAGCAGCTCCCTCTCTGTCGCCACCGCAAAACTGTGGAACTCTCTCTCCTTGGCCATCGTCAATGCTAGCTCTCTCCTGGCTTTTAAGAAACTCCTGAAAACTTGGCTGTTCCCCTCCTTAGCTGCTGTTGCGCTCTTTCCCCCTTTTTTTGTCTGCTTAGCGCCTTGACACCTTCGGGTATAGAGCGCTTTACAAATACTATCCTATCCTATCCTATCCTTTATTCTGTGTGTGGACACATTAAAAGAGCATTCTAGTTGATCAGAAGATGTGAAAATGTATTGTATCATGTATATGTTGAGTAAGCTCCATGTAAATTTGGTTGAGAAGACATTAAAGGGGTGCTAAAACCTGCGAAATTCCTAAAGCCTATGCCCACAGAACTTATACGTACATGTACTTGCAAAACCTGTGCTACAAAAAGATGTCCCTGTAGATATGCTGTTCTCAAACATTCAACATTTTGCAGCCATGAGCAATTGCTGAAACAAATAAAGAAAGTGAACTATGAAAATATGTCAAAAACATGAGTGATAAACATTGTTTTTCATATTCAGAGCATAAACATTGTTTGGTGTATACCTAAATGGATTAAAAAACATTATTATTTTATTTGTTTTTATATATATCCCTTCAGTCTCTATTATAGCTGACATTTTTGAAAATGGTGGAAAGATTGCTCTGAGGACTTATTTGCTGTCTCTTTAAGACTATTTGATCCTCCAAAACCTATGTTTTGACACCAAAATGAAGTATAAAGGTCTTATGGGTCCTGAAATATTACATCATCACTGAAACACATCTGCTATTTCTAAAAATGTCATCTAGAAAATGTTGGCTCGGATCAGCAAACTCTCCCCAAGCTAAATTACTTCTCTAATGATCCAAAAACACAAATCAAAAATGAAAATCTCTGGACAACAATATTTTTATGGAGGTATATCAGGGGGCCTGGATTATTTCTGGGATTAGAGTACTTTTTTTGGATTTTGACAGTATATCTTAAAAAATCTTTCACTGTGTTTATGTACTTGCCACAGTGTGTATATCTATGGTACATCAAAGTTCTCAGGGTCTTCACTGCTTGTCAGTATGTTGTGACACGCAGATACATTTCAATTGAGTTATCTTCTTGTCATGTGTGTATGACAATAGAGGAGGGTGTGTGCACATCTGTGTGTGTATGCTTCCTTTTTTGTGCATGTGTGTGTTTGTATAAGGTGTGTACTTTTCTCTCCTTGCACCATGCCTTGGGCTGGTTGCTTTGGTTTTCCCTATTGCTTTGCAAGCTATCTTTTTTTTATCTGTGTCGGCTCCTGTGCATTGCAATTTCATATGTGAAGTTCATAGTCAGTAGTAGGCCATTTCCAGACAAATTCAGGAAAATTCAATTTTCTTCAGCAAAGTTTCCCAAGTACAGCAACTTTGTCCGAGTGCACCTAAAGATTACTTGGTCCTACTGCACATTGCAGGTCCAAGATTCAAGGACCAGCTATATGCCACTTTGGCAACCTGCCCCTGCAGTCCCCTTACCTTGCAAATATGATGTGTGGAGAAGCTGCAAGTGGGTAAGGTAGGTGGTGGTATGGGTCAATAGTGGATTTGCATCACACAACCCTGCAGCTGGAGTTATGGTGGCAGCAGTAGCAGGGACATGAATGGCAGCAAGGGGCGACTCTGGCCAAGAACAGGAAATGGAGCTCGAATAGTTTTGCCTGCTTGAAAGAGTCGTTGAAACCGTCCCTCTATTTTTTAACAAAATCACAAGCTTCACAAAAGTTACGAAAATAGTTTGCAATTAAATATTCACGAAACTGAAGTCTTTACAATTCATAATCCCTTCATTATTATCCCTGCCCTAAAATCCGGTCGTTGTATTTGTAAAGTCTATGTACAGTAATTAATTCCTTTTTGCTAAAAAGCAGAAAGTGCCATAAAAGAGACCATTTCAGCAAATAATCTCACTGTGCTCGCCCCCACCCTGTTAAGTATCACAGAAAGCTGCACATTCCTTTAAAAGGTAACACAATTTATGTCATCGAGGGTGTTGGCTTCATATTTCACTTCCCAAGAGCAGGCCTTCATGTGGTAGCTGGGATGGTCTCATGAACCAGCAAAGTTTCCTTAATGAAGAATGTGATCTAAAGGTCTGGCTCTCAGTTTCCTTGAGCAGCAGCATAGCCTGCATGCTAGCAAAACTCCTCCCTGAGCAATGGTGCCTGCAGCTTCTTGAGCCCCTTGTCATTGCAGAAAGTCGTAGTGCAGATACAGGGAGTTGTCATTAACGTCTTATTGCCTGTGTATTAGCAATATATTAGGGCCATCATAGTCCATCCATTAAGGTGCCCTTAGGCCCACCTCAAGGCGTGTGGGGCCTCCAACATACTGTCAGAGAGTGACTGATGGCATGGCCACTCTGTGATGTTTCATGGGGTACTTCAGAGAGTGGCTGCACATTCAGGTAGAATGCATTTGTACTCTTTCTTTCTGTAAAGGGAAACTCCCACCCTGCATATTTGTGAAACACTGTCCAAGTTTCCTCTCTTAGATGTCCGGTTAGGCAAGAAAAATGGGCAACAAATCAATATTTCTTACCAAGAGTCACACAATTAGATCAAATGGGAAAGCCACCATTATAACTGAAGTCTCCTGGCTCTGAAGTCTAGTGGCCCCCAGTATCAGGAATGGTGCCCTTCCACTGTGGCAGTACCTTACAGATCCCTCTACTGTGGGTTTGATCATAGTATTGCTGCATGTTTGAGAGTTGTTTCTGATGTAATTGAGATTAGCGTGGAAACCTTTTTTTCTACACCAATTTCCTCAGGTAATTCCTGATTTCCTGGACCTTTTCTGAGGACATATTCAGCCAAGTTATACCTGAACAATAAAATAAAATAGAAACATAAAATGGTAAAAACTACCATTTTATGTTTCTGCCTCTCGCACTGTGAGAAAGCTGGAGTGCCTGGTTGGGGCAGGAGGGTGGGTGGTGAGCTTGAGGGCAGGGGGCAGTGGCTTACTGTCAGACCTGGCACATTGGCGTGGGTCTCCCTTCCTTTTTTCGCTGTTGCCTCATATGTTTTTGCTGGTGTTAGTTGTTCAGGGCACTGTGCCACTGCTGTCCAGTGCCACAGTGCAAGTGCTCCCTATTGTAAATTGATGTATGATTTGTGATTCCATGATTGGTTGGTTTGGTTTACCTGTCTGACCCTAGTACAGTGCACCAGGAGTGCCCAGGGCTTGTAAATCCAGATACTGCTGGTGGGCTTGCAGCACTGGTTGTGCCACCCACAGAAGCAGCCTGTAAAAGTGTGTCTAAGATCTGCCATTGCAGAGCCTGCGTGCAGCCTGGTACTGTCATGCTGACTGGGCAAGTGCACCCACTTGCCAGTCCCTAAACCTTCCCTTTTCTTCATATCAGACACCCCTATGGTAGGCCCAAGGGCAGGGTGCATTGTAAGTATAAGGTAGGACATGCCCTGGTGTGTGTGGCATGTTCTAATAGTGAATTACAGCCATTTCCGTTTTTCACTATTGCAAGGCTAACTGTTCTCCATAGGCCAGAATGGGCAGTTTGGTCATTACATTTTATAATCTTAACTGACTCAGGGAACATGGTAGAAATTCGAATTTAGTATGCCTGAACTCAGGATGATAAAATACATCTTTTAGTGAAGGTGGTTTTAACATTCTGTGTTTGAAAATGCCACTATTAGAAAGTAGGCATTTTCAAAGGTGGAGTAGGTGGAGAAGTGTGGCTCACTGGTTAGAGGAGGCAGATCTGCAAGCAGAGGTCAGCTCAGGACCAGGGTTCAATTCCTGGCTCGGCTGGGTCTTGAGTCCATAAATGTCCATGGACTCGATAATTCTCGCTCCAGTGCATACTCGACTCATGGGTTCACACTCTGCGACTCTGGGCAATAGCTTGCTTAATCTCCACATGGGCCCCTCGCGGTGGGATGCCTGGCTTTCACCTTGTGGATGCCCTGCCGGGTTATCTCACAGGGGAATACCAGGACGGGTTCCCTAAGCAAGCGCTTAGAGACTGCTTGGTGATTTGCGCTATATAAATTCCTGCACATTTACATTCTTGTCTAACCATTCAAACCTGCCTCTGCTAGGCTGTGTATTCCCTGTCTGGAGTTTTGAGTGACAGGGCTGGGGAATTCCAGGAGACAGGGTGAGGTTTCCCAGTAGTGAATAGAGAGATCTACATCTAGATTGGTGGGAGGAGTTGCACCTGGGACCTGAATAGGGCTGTGCCTTCCCTCCACAATGCTGGCTCCCCCTCCTGTGGTGCGTCTGATGTCTCTGCCCTGCACTCTGAAAGGAAAGAAGGAGTCAGGTAAACAAAGTGCTTCAGGACTGACCAGAACCGGTTTGAACAAGGCAAAGGCCCCTCTGCCCTCAGAGGACAAAGGATTTTGGGGTACAAGTATTGCGACCCTGATCCCAAGAATTTAGATCACTTTGGGAAAACAAGAAGAACCTCTGCTGAGGAGAGGAACCAAGAAGAAACTGAGGAGAGACTATCCCTGAAACTGGGGGATTGGCCTGCAGGGGTTGCCTACTGCCAAAGAGAGTAGAAAGGAACTTTGTGTGTACTTTTGCTCAACTTGTGAAGGATCACCAAGGGCTTGGAAGAAAGCTTTGAACCACAGAAAGGACCGTCCCTAGTTGTGTCTAAGAGATGCCCAATTTAGTGGGGGCAAATCACAAAAATTGACGGACTGGCATCACACACCACCAGGTGTCATGCTTCATCATCTGCCAGTCCTCGCCCTCCAAAAACCGCGTTTGATAGAGGGCGGGCATACACCTGAAGACAGGGATGCACTTCTAAACTAAGTGGGGGCCCAAACAGAAAAAGGAGTGAGTGAATTTAAAAACCATCATAGTATACCTGAACAATTTTTATTCTATGGGGTTACTATGTGGGATTAAAATATATAAGTGCGGTGAGTGGGGACCTTATCATCCCGTCACCGCTGTGAATCAGTGATTGTTAATAGGGGGTTAACATGTTTCTGCCTGTATTGTCCACTTGGGTACGTGGCATTCGTCAGGACCTTAAATATTAGGCTCCAATCTTACCACTGGGGGCGTAGGCCTATAGCCAGCTGCCACCTGTTTAGAGAAACCTGTAAGAGAGAGGGGGTGAGACAAACATATAGTACTCAAAATGGTTGTCATTCGGTAGACCTTGATGTGTCACAGTCACGCTCCATACTTACTGCTCTCTCCTAAAGTGAAAAAGGTGAAAAATGTATGAGTGTCAGGCATCTGTGTTCACTCTGACATTCATGTGAATAAAATAGAAGTCTTACCCTATTGGAAAAACCTATTTGCCCCATGGGAGGGGTAGGGGGGAAATCCTTGTGGCCACATTCTGATGGGAGACGATAAAGGATGAAGACAAAAGGGTTAAAAACCAGACTGGTTAGGAAGGTATATCAAAGATACGGAATTATTTAGCAGAAAAAACTGTCAGGGCGTGCTTGGTCTACTATAGTTTCAACCTGTTGGAAGAAGAAATCAGAACAACGACTTACAGTTCAAGGCGTACTCCCCGCTAGAAAACCTAGTGCTGCATGCGTCCAGCCTCCTCCCCGGTGACATTAAGTGTAGTGCGCAGCAAGCTTTTATACTGTTGGGTGGGATCGTGGCATGCGATATGGGTTTCAGGTGAGTGTGGCGCACAGTGATGATGCTGCATTTCCTGTGTCCTGAGCGAAGCATGCAGAAAGGACTGCACGTTGCCTGTTTGTTGCCTGACCCTCGTGGGGGTGTGTCAGCACATGGCGCTGCTCTATGACACGCCGCTTCCTGTGTCCCGTCATTACCTCAGATGATTGCCTGGGGTGGGGCGGGAACAACTGTGGTCCAATGAAAGCGCCTGCCATAGTTTCTGGAGATACAAGGGAGTGATTTAACGTGTGTAGACACGTTATATAGAAATATGGGGAACATGTGCCCTGCTCATGAGTATTATTTCATGACGGGAGCAGTTTCGAGTATTTACACAGAAGAAAGGAAGAGAAAACAAACCCAGATTGTTTACAGTCAGGGTGACGGTGTGGTTAAACCCACAATTAGTGCACAAGTTGATTTTACAGCTACCGCATGATTGCTGATCAAGATGATTCTAGTTTTAGGGAGTAAGGGAAACTACGTATAGCTCTATTCACATGTATTACTGTGTCTATTGTTTGTGTTTTTGTCTTTATAATGGGTACTGTTAAAGTGTATGTTTTAGTGAGCGCTAAGGGAAGTTACTTCATTTGTAGCCATGGGATATCATCGTTCAATCCGTTTTTTCATGTCCCAAGGCGAAACACCCAGCGCTGTTCTCTAACATGTAAGACATGTGAGAGGCAGCCATTGCGCTTCTGTACCACTTCCAGTACCGTCCATCTTAGATCTTTATCAGAGTGTTCTTTCTCAAGGAAGTGTTTTGTTAATTTGGTGCTATCTTTCTTCCTTCTGATAGTGCTCCGGTGCTTACTAATTCTGGTCTTTACATGCCTAGTAGTCATGCCAACATACATGAGTTGGCAAGGGCATTTGAGTAGGTACACTACATTTTCTGTGTTGCAGTTAGAGAAGTTCTTCTGAGTCCATGGTCGCTCAGTACCTATGTCCACTTCTTTTGTGGTGGCCGTGGATTGGCATGATACGCAATCGCCACAGGGGTAATGTCCAGTTGGTCGTTGGTGGCCCCATAGTGTCAGTTGGTTGTCATCTGTAGCGGCAGGTGGTTTTGTATGGACTAGTTCATCCTTGATGTTCCTACTGCGTTTGTACGCAAATAGGGGTTGGGTCCAGACTTTGTCGCTGGTGTTTAATATGCGCCATTTCTTTCGAATAATGTTCTGAATTTTGTTGGACGCTGGGGTAAAGGTGGTGACACACACCATCTGGTTGGCCGGCTCCTTTGGCGTATTTTCTAAAAGAGCTGCCCGGTTGTTGTTTCGAGCTCTTTTTTTGGCATTCTTGACCAATTTTTTGGGGTAATTTCTTGCTCTGAGTTTCATTTCCAGGGTGTCTGCTTGTTCATGGAAGAGAGCTTGCCTCCTGCTGAAGTCTCAGGAACAACAGATTTCACCCCCCAGCTCCCCAGAGTTCTTTGAAGTGCCTGCTGCTGTTGTTGGGCCTTCTGAGGGACTGCGTGTCGCAAGGAGCTGGAAGCGCGACTCAAGAAGGAGAAGCGTGCCGCCGTCGGAGCTGTTGTCGTCGCATTTCGTAAAGTGTGTCGCTGCTGCAGCATCGCATTGAGCGGAAGCGTCTCGCATTATCCAGGAAGTGTCTCGCAATGCCGAATAAGCGTGTCGCCATCACAGCCATCGTAGCTGACGCATTGTACTGCATCAAGAGAAGAGTCTCGCATCGAGGAAGAAGCGTGTCGCCATCGCAGCCATCGTAGTTGTCGCATTGCACCGCATCAAGAAAAAGCGCCTTGCATCCACGGAGAAGCGTGCCACCGTCGGAGCTGTTGTTGTTGCATCGCGTAAAGGGGTGTCGCCGCTGCAACATCGCATCGAGCGGAAGCGTCTCGCAACGTCGGAGAAGAGTGCCGCTGCCAAGGCCGCTGTCGTCGCATCACGTAAAGTGTGTTGCCGCTGCAGCTGAAGCATCGACTCGAGTCTTCTCGCAACATCGGAGAAGCGTACCGCATCTGGAAGATCTTCATGTCTTTATTTCTTTGCAGCAAAATCTTCAATGCATCAACATCGTTTCAACACTTTTGTTGCCCTGCGTGTCGCATCTAAAAGGTACATTGACTTAAAGTGTCGTATTTAAGAACTAAAGAGAACAAGCAAAATTCTACCATCTAAAGTAACAGTATTGTGTATTTTTGTCATTTAATCGTCTTGTGGTAAATCTATATAAAGAATACTTATTTTTTATATAAAACCTGTGTGGTGTCCCTCTGTAGTGTTGTCACTTGATTACTGTATGTGTTCATAAATGCTTTACACACTGCCTCTGAGATAAGCCTGTCTGCTCGTGCCAAGCTACCAAGGGGGGTGAGTAGGGGTTATTTTAGGAGTGTACCCCCTTACCCTGACTAGAGGCGAGGGTCCCTATTTGTCATAAGTGCATAACTGTGCCAACTAGAGACCCCCAAGTCTAACACTTACCCACTGTTGTGGGTACTGACAGTTTGGTCGGCCCCTGGAGCTGACCAAACAGTCAGTACCCACAAAAGTGGGTAAGCCACTCCCCCCCTGCATTCAAGCGCAACCGCCCAATCTCCCTTTTTCTCTATGTAGGAGAAAATGGCGCGGCTGGGGCGCTCTCCCCTGTGCCTCACCAATCACAACACTGCCATTGCAGCGTTGTGATTGGCGGAGGCAGAGGGGAGGGAGGGAGGCTGCCTTTTAGGTCAAGAGGAAAGTTGCAGGAATTGGCGCAGGATGGCGGTGGCGGGAGTCTGACCCATCCATAAGCTAGCTGAGTAAGTACTTTTATTTGATATTTTTATTTAATTAAACCCCTCCCGCCTCCCCTCATCCCCCCTGGATGACCCCATTTCCACCCCCTGCCCCCCCACCCACCTGTAATGCCGGCCGCGACTGATCCTTTGTCAGCACCAGAGGGCCCACAGTTGAAGTGAACTTTGCCACCATTATTTGCTGCCATTGTTCGGTAAATGAAAGGCTTAATGAAACATGAAACGCATTGTGCTTGAGGTTGTCAGCTGTGTGAAAGCATCACTGCCCGTCCGCATGGGTGGTCCGCTGAGCACGGGCGGCGTTTCCAGCAGAAGTCTGCACAAAAGGAGATGAGCAACGTGCGCCACGGCGAGAACATTCCAGACGGTTACATTTCATTTTCATGCCATGACGGTATGAATGATTAATCCCCACGGTTCTGCATTATCATGATTGCCTGTCTAGTACTTGCATAGACGATGCAAAGGCGACTGCCGGAACCCACACCTGCGGGTGATCTTCAGGTCTACCCAGTTCTCATGCTTAGGAAATGAGTTGTCCGTGCACTGCAAGAAATTTTATTTCACTAGAAGAAATGTTATTGTCCCCCAAAGTATGACCATGCACTCTTAAGTGTATTTTATGTGTAGCTAGCTGATGTCAGCATCGCTTGTGCCGGTAGGAGAGCTCCTCCGGGAGTGACTGTTGTATCCTAGCAACATGTGCACTGTATCCTAGTGATGCTGAACATTCCAATGGTATTGGAAAGTAAGCAGAACTGGAACTGCTGTTGCCTGAAGAGGAGTCTTCAGGGGTTGTTCTCCTGTACTTAATAAATCTTCTTCAATTTAAATCCTGCGTGTACCTCTACTTAAAAATGGCGACGAGGATGGGATGAGAGGCCTGTGAAGAAGGAGAGGAGTAAAGAAGAAACCTGGGAAGAATACATCTACTGGAACCGTTTTTTGTCCCTACTCCAAGTCAACCCCTGGGCTCAAATCGCCTGCGTTGGATTGGTCTACGTCGCAGTGCTGCCTGTTTACTTGCTGTACCTGTTGGCCTGGCTGTTTCTGTGACAAAGAAACATTAAGATACTGTGTAGTGTAACTTGATGCCACAAATTGGTTTGATTGGATGCGCATTGACTGTTTGGCTAGCATTCTGACTTATTGAAGTGCTCTGCGTCAAACAACATTTAGTGTCCAGGAGATGTAAGCAGCAGTTTGGGGCCGTGTTGTGTTTGAATTGTTGCACTCTGCTGTGTTGGGCAGCAATTGAATTAGGTGCTCAGCAGTGAATGGCACCAGCGTGGATGTACCCAGCAGCGTTTGAATTAAAGTGGATGTACTCGGCAGTGTTTGAATTAATGTGCTCAGCAGTGAAGGGCAACGGCATAGAGCAACATTAATCTGCAATGTTGGGAATTGTTTAAAACACACCCTTCCTTACCAAGAAGTGCAATGGACAAGGACAGAAATTGAAGGAGGCGGTTTAATTCCACAAGCATTGAGTTTATTCCACAAGCACTAATGTAAAGTGGGTATCACAAGCAATATCAGAACTTGTTACAGCTGTTCATGCCACAAGCATTAACAAGACTTACTACTGTTTTTTTAAAAGTAATTCAAGGTCATTACTTCAAGAATGGACAACGCTTAGTCCATGTCACCTTGGACAATGTTAATTCATCTTGTGCTTTTAGGAACGAATACCATTTTTTTGCAAGTGGCACATTTGTGTTTAAAGCAGCTCCACAGCAAGGAGATATCACCTTTATCCTCAAGTGTCAACGGTGACTACTTCATTTATATTATTTTATTATTTTAGTGTACTTTATCTATTTTTAACCTTCTGTTGTGTGATCTGTTCAGTATTATTTATTGCATTTCTATTCTGTAAGGGTTAACTGGTCTTGGTATATCACTAGTCATACCATAACATGGATATGTCAACCATCATAGCTCCACCTAGGGTTCTTGCAAAATTCTGGGGAACCTACATTACCTTGGGAAGATTGGCTGGAGTCCTTTGAAACTTACCTTGAGGCAATAGTTGGAGAAGATTTTGTAGCTTCTCGCAAGGTCGCTTTATTGAAGCATAATTTAGGGATTGAAGGTAGGAAAGTACTTAAAACCTTACCTATACCGTCTACCATTTCCACCAACACTGGGAGTGGAGAAAGAGATGCTGTTGATGACACTTATGTAGTCAATGTAGATGAATACATAGTAATTATTAAGACGTTAGAAGAGAACGTTGGAAAAAAAGTCAGCATAGTTGTCGAAAGACACAACTTTTTTTCCAGAGGTCAACAACCAAGTGAATCTGTTGAGCAATATATTTCTGTACTTAGGACCCTTGCATCTACTTTAAGGTTTAAGGATTTACACGAAGAAATAATTAGAGACCAGTTTATCAACAGAACTAATAATGTTAAAATGCAAGAAAGATTGAATTAAAGGACCCTTCTTTACGCAGAACGATCGAAATTGCCAGACGCATAGAAAACACATCAAGGTACGTCAAAGAGTTGAAATCAGACCAGAATTCAGATAAGAGTAGTAAAGATGATTCTACCAAGGTTTGTGCTGGAGAGAAAAGTAGTGCTAAAAAAAGTGATCACAAAAGTGATAAAAGTGTGAAAAACTATTCCAAACATAGTCGCATGTGTTTCAGATGTGGCAGTACCAGACATTTTGCTGATTATGACAAATGTTTTGCGCGTGAAGAAAAATTTCACTAATGCAAGAGAATAGGTCATTATGCACGCATGTGTAAAGCCAGTACTTCCAACAGTTGGAAATCATCTGTTCATGCTGTAACTGAACACTATGATGACAGCTCATCTGATGAAGTAGAAATTCTAGTGATAGGTGTTGACTCTATCAATGAGATTCAGGAAGGTCATAATCCTCCTAAATGTACATTAGGGTTAAATGGTGCTAAGGTTGCTGTTTGATTCGTGCTCACCCTATACTATAATCAGCAAGAATATCTGGGAAAAGATTGGAAAATTTGAATTGAGTACCCCTGATGTACATCCTGTAGGTTATTGTGGCGTTAACTTACCACTGTTAGGTTATTTCATGTGTAAATTGTCACATAAGACCAAAGAAGTCACATGCAAGGTCTATGTTGTAGAAAATGGCAGATAATTACTGGGCTGGTGTGAGCAGAAAACGTTGGGAATAGTGTTAGACCCTAACCACCCTCAATAGGTTTTAGTAACTGAAAATGATGAAAAAGTCAAGTGGAGTGTCAAGTTTGCTCAACTTTTCAGACAAGAGCTTGGTTGTTTGAATAAATTTGAACATTGTATCGTATTAAAGAACAATTATGTAGTGTGAGTACATAAAGCTAAAAACTACCTTTTGCTCTTAAGGAACAATTAAAAAAAGAGCTGCAAAGAATTTGTTAAGCACAGGTAATTGAACCAATCGAATCTTCAGAATGGCTAAATCCCATTGTTTTGGTGCACAAATCAGATGGGGATTTGCGCATGTGCATAGACTAGAGAGACCTTAACTGAAACATTTTAGTTGACCGTTTTCCACTTCCTCATATCAATGAAATGGTTCCCTCAGTGATTGATGCAAAATGTTTCTCCTTAATTGATTTATCCAGTGCTTACCATCATGATCTCAACATCATCACCTACGCTGATGACACCCAGTTGATCCTCTCCCTCACCAAGGACCCGCACACCGCCAAAACCAACCTCCATGAGGGAATGAAGGCCGTCGCCGAATGGATGTGGAGCAGCCGACTGAAGCTGAACTCAGACAAGATGGAGGTCCTCATCCTCGGATCCACCCTCACAGCCTGGGACGACTCCTGGTGGCCAACCACGCTAGGAACAGCACCGACACCCACCAACCACGCACGCAACCTGGGAATCATCCTCGACTCCTCCCTCTCCATGTCAAAGCAGGTCAACTTCGTCTCCTCCTCCTGCTACAACACCCTCCGCATGCTGTGCAGGATCTACAAGTGGATCCCCACCGAAACAAGAAGAACTGTGACCCAGGCCCTCGTCAGCAGCAGGCTGGATTACGGCAACGCACTCTACGCAGGTATCCTGGCCAAACACCTGCGACGACTGCAACGCATCCAAAACGCCTCAGTTCGACTGATCCTCAACGTCCCTTGATGCAGCCACATCATTCCCCACCTGAGAGACCTACACTGGCTCCCCGTCGAACAGAGGATCACCTTCAAGCTACTCACCCATGCACACAAAGTCCTCCACAACACCGGACCAGCCTACCTCAACGTCCGACTCAGCTTCTACACCCCCACCCGCAAGCTCCGGTCCGCCAGCCTCGCCCTCGCTTCTGTCCCCCGGATCCAACGAATGACCACCGGCGGCAGATCCTTCTCCTTCCTCGCCACCAAGACCTGGAACACCCTCCCCACCCACCTACGGCAGACCCAAGATCTGCTCACCTTCAGAAGACTCCTCAAGATCTGGCTCTTCGAGCAGTAGCAGCACCCCCTCCCCTCAGCACCTTGAGACCCTCACGGGTAAGTAGTGCGCTTTATAAATACAATGATTGATTGATTGATTGATTGATTACCATCAAATTCGTTTACACCCTTCATCAAATCATCTTACCTCTTTTATCACTCCAGAAGGTGCCTTTCGCTTTGTGTGAATGCCGTTTGGACTGGCATCCGCTCCTGCAGCATTCCAGAAAGTAATGTGCAAATTTCTCAAGGATTTATCCAAAGTCAAGGTTTTTCAAGATGATGTTCTATTGTGGAGTTCAAACCGTGAGGACAATAATAGGTTCCTAGATGTTACTTTGAGCAAGCTGGAACAAGCTGGTCTGATGGTAGGTATCCACAAATGCAAGTTTGGCGTGGAACAAATAGATTATCTAGGGCACACTCTATCTAAAGACGGTGTTAAACCAAAAACAACATTTTGAATGCCATTTTGATGCACCTGCTCCCAAAGACAAAGAGCAACTACGGTCTTTCCTGGCATTAGCAGAATTTTATTCCAAATTTGTTCAACATTTTGCAGATAAAGTGCATTGTTTAAGGCTATTAATGAAGAAAGGCAATAAGTTTGTGTGGTGTGGAGAATGTCAAAATGCATTTGATGACATTAAGAAACAGATTGCAAAGGCTGTTGCCCTCAAACCATTTAATCCAAGTGATCAAACCATAATAACAGTTGATGCCAGTACCTATTGTCTAGGTGCTGTTCTTATGCAGAAACATTTAGGGCATGAACGAGTTGTTGCTTTTGCCTCACGTACTTTGAAGGGGGCTGAACATACGTATTCTGTAATAGAGGAGTAGGCTTTAGCCTGCTGGTGGGGAGTTGACCATTTCAAAACATATTTATAGGGCACACATTTTGAAGTCAGGTCACACCACAGATCCTTAATAGATCTATTCACCACCAAGGGTGCAGGCAAAGCAACCCTTACAATTGCGAAGTGGTTGTTCAGACTTCAAGGTTATGATTTTACACTAAATTATGTCCCTGGCATCCACAATATCAATGCAGATTATCTATCTAGGTTACCTTTACAATGTATGGATGATGAGGATGAAGTGTACGACAAATATGTAGTGGCAGAGTGTACGACAAATATGTAGTGGCAGATATTTCTGTAGCGTGCAGTGGTGCCATATCTGCTGAAGAGTGGAAATCTGCTGTGGTGGAGGACAAGTTTCTTATGGAGGTTTTGAGTGAACTATCGTCCCCATCATTGTCGAATGCTATGTTAAAGAGGAAATTTGGTGAATTTTGGATGGTTTAGTCTGAGCTCTCAGCATATGATGGGGTGTTATGGAGTGGTGATCGCTTAGTGGTATCCAATGAGTTACAGACCAGATTGTTGAAATTATTACTTGAAGGGCATAATGTCAGCAATGAAAAGAAGGGCCAGAATGACCTTTTGGTGGCCTGGTATGGACAAGCAAGTTGAGGAAAGCATCTGTGGATGCATTGACTGTATGTGTAGCGACAAGTCCCATCGGGTTGAAGAATCCACCATTGCTCCCACTGAATTTCTTAACAGACCGGGGGAGAGAACAGCTATGGATATTTGTGGTCCTTTTTCTGCCAAGTGTATTTCCAACAAATTTGCCATTGTCATGATCGATTATTATTCTAAATGGCCTGAAGTAGTGTTTTCCAAGGAAGTCAAAGCTGCTAATGTGATTGAATTCTGTGACAAGGTGTTCCGTAGAGAGGGTTGCCCAAGTTCCTTGGTGACCGACAATGGTCCCCAATTTGTGGCTGCAGAGTTTAAAGATTATTTATCTAAAATGGGAGTGGCACATCACACCACTGCTGTTTATAATCCCAGAGAGAATGGCCTCGTTGAGAGATTTAACAGAGTTCTAAAGAATTGTGTGCAGTTAAATGAGAGCAGTGGTTGTGATTATAAGGAAGCTGTCAAAGAAATGCTGTGGAGTTACCGCACTACTCTGCATTCTGTTACATTGGAAACTCCATTCATGCTTTTGAAAGACAGACAACGAAGTACCAAGGTATCTCCTGCTTCGATGCTCAAGGGACACAATCGTGTATCGGACAAAGCAAAGTTACAGGAAAGAGTCCACGAGCAACAAACTAAGTATGCAAGCAGGCATAGTGATAAAATAAGGAAGGGTAAAATAACCTTCAGAGCGGGTGATTGGGTCAGAACTAACAGTCTGGGACTCAGAATACATCTAAATGATTTATACCCAAAAGAATCACTAAAGTGGTTTACAATAATGTGTGGTTGTCTGATGGAAAGAAATGGAATGTGCAGCAGAGTTACTTTATGTAATGATCTGGAGCGAGAACTGTGGGAAAAGAAAATTTTCAGTGATCCCAGGAAGGCTAAAGTTGATGATGAGTCAACTATCAAGCAAAGTGATTTACCAATCAACAAGTCTGAGGTTGTGTCAACTAACAATTCCAATCCCAATGGTAGGTTTGGGGTTGAACCTCGCTTGAGGAGGAGGCCTATCTGGGACAATGATTATTTATGCAAATGATCCATTGTTATTCTTTGCATCTATAGAATCTGTTCATTATTCAACTATCTTATAAAGTTAATTATCTTGTGTTATGTTCTTATGGGCAATTTCCAGTCATATTTTATTGTTTGCTTACTGTTGTTATTGTATTAGTAATGGAGATGTGTTGAATCCTAGCAACATGTGCATTGTATCCTAGTGATGCTGAACATTCCAATGCTATTGGAAAGAAAGCAGAACTGGAACTACTGTCGCCTGAAGAGGAGTCTTCTAGGGTTGTTCTCCTGTACTTAATACATCCTCTTCAATTTAAATCCTGCGTGTACCTCTACTTAAAAGTGAGAAAGGCATTTCTTTTTGGGGAAAAGGGGCAGAAAGTGGTGGTGTGAAATTGTCAAAAAGGTGCAGTGATTGAGTGCGTAACACTAATTTAAGGCTGGAAGCTTAATAACCCGTTTCATGGCCCACGCTGCAAAGGTGTAAAGATCAAAAAAATCAATAGCGCTTTGTTAATGTACTTGGCAACATGTTTTTACGAGTCACTTTTTATTCAAAATATTTTGTACTTAATTTTGTCTGAGAAGCATACACACTTGAATGCTAGCACTGGGTCTAGCTTCAAAAACATAACAATAGAAATGTTTCTGCCGCTAGGCCCTGCTGGCACACAGCATGTATATTGCTCAGAGGTGCATGGCACTGGCAGGGTCTAGCTTCAGAAACATTTCTATCTACATGTTGTTATATGACATCCCTTTAATAATGCAATAACTGCACTTTCACAATTGGTTTAATAATCTTCTTGCTTCTCAAATTTGCTTGAAAATGCACCATTTACCCACTCTTTTTTCAAAATGAACCCCCTTAAGATGTTCGAGCTCGCTCACTGCGCTCGCTCGCCGTGGTGCACTCCGACAGAAAATTTACGCCTCACCACTTTCAAATGTCACCAGCCACCACTGGTGCAGTCATACTTAGGGCCGTAAACAGAAAAGAACATGTTTATTTCAAAGGTAAGACCACAAAATTCCCAATACACATCAGCCATTAAAATCACACCACATAACCCTAATCCTATATAAAAGAGGGCATCGAAACGCACATTGTCAAAGGAGGTTGGGCGATTTAAAGAAGAGCGACAGAGAAAATAAGAAAGTGGATCTTAAAAGCAACAGAGAGAGAATGTGGCCTAATGACCCGAGCTGCGGACATTGAAGCTAGGCAACCAGGTTTCTGTCTCAGTGTTGGTTCAACATCATGTGATTCTGGGTGAATCACATAGGGGCAAATTTATGAAAAAGTAGCACAGCAGGTCTCCTAGATGTGTTGTACTGTGTAATTAAGTCCTACAGTGCATTCCTGACTTTTCTCCCTGCACTGGCAAACATTGGGCTGCATAGCGCCAAGGCATGCACCTTTGCACCTTAGTGCAAGGGTGCCTGCATTGCATGCTGGATGTTTTTGTGCAGGAAGGGATACCTTCCTGCACAAAAACAATCCTGAGAGGCGTATTCCCCTATCTCTGTGTACTGCAGAGAAAGAGTAAGTAACAAGGAGAAATAATGGAAATAATGACATATCTCCTCATTACGTCTTTCCTGGGGGGAGCCGTATCTTTTTGGCACATTCCTAGGTTTACAATGTCTTGTGAATCGGGAACGTGTCAAAAACCATGGGAGTTGCATGTGAACAGCCACGCAGCACTCATGAGACGCCTTCTCAGGGTAGAGTAACGCAATGAAGCGATTTGAGCTGCATTGTGTTACGCCAGATTTTTGGAGTCGCACAAAGTGGATTTGCGTGGCATCAAAACTCTGACTTAGACGCTTGCATCATGCATGTACCACATTGCGTGGTGCAAATGTGACACAGCCCTCTCATAAATATGTCCCTTAATCTCCCTGTGCCTACAAAAAATGAATGTGCCCTTGTGTAGTGTAACTGGTGCTCATGTAGAGCGTTCCAATATTTCAGAATCGAGTTCGTGCTATATGAAATACTGCAAAAAAACAAAACATATTTACAGAAATTGCTGTCATATATTTTGTGACTCATAACCATCAGAAGTTGAAACATAAAACATTATCACTCATCAATTAAGCATGTTTCTTAATCATGTTTTTAATGACAATGAAAGAAACTGTCAGCCTTCCGATCGATGTTAATGATCAGAGATCCGGCGTTCTAAGTGCGTCAGCGCTCAGGCATGAACTCACTCAGAGTTCTCCACACTTGGGTCCACTTCATTCGTGTGCACTTAACCCATATTCTGGGCTCCCTTGACAAGCTGCACAAAGAGGCAAAGACCCACTTGGAAGTCTAGATTAACTGCTAATTATGGTATTCAAACTAACATTTTTTATTTCTAATGTGAAGAATAGTATTTGAATAAACAGTGTGTGAATTTGTGAAAAATATTAGAGTATTTGTTTAAATTAATTTAAGTCTTTACCTAAGTGAAGACTGCATTTCTGGTTTTTCTAATGAAAAGTATGGAAATGAAAGATGAGTGACGCAGGCCACAACTATGCTTTCAAACGCGCTGAAAGTGCAGATGGTTACATCACTTAATCAACAGGAGTGGTTTCAAAATAGAGGCGCATGTAGAATACTTAATTACAGCAAAGGATTTATAGCTCATGTTGGAGGGCAGAGGCACAAAGCAAATGCCCTTGGGACGGTAAGGAACGACACTGTTAGTTATTTGCCATCTCTTGAAGGGGGTAAATAATGTATTCCTACAGAAAAGATCACACACACCCTCTTCTAATACCATATGTGCACTAGCTTGTGTATCAGTGTTCACTTAAGTGTTGGCGTTCTGTCATTTGGATGGGGTCATACTGAGATGGCAATGAAGGAGAGTGCTGACTGTGTCCATACTCACATTATCTGTGCTTGCTTCTGAGCAAAGAATCCTTGAGGGGCTTACAAACTGTCTGCCACCTGGAGAGATGGTGAATATTGGTCAAGGGCGTTGACTATTAAGTACAGTCTGGGATGGAATTTGTAACACCAAGTACTGGATCTAGGTTTCTCAATTGGTCATCAATCCATTGAATTTGAGAGTTCATTCTAATGCTAGAGGGGGGTATAATCATGCATCTACATATTATTGAAAGAAATGATATGTCCGAGAAGATGGCTAAGGAATCCTCAGAACCCTTTTGGGGTGCATTGAATCACGCTTCAATAAGAGAGGTGAGCTACTTATACTCAGAATCGCTAGTGCTCTTCATGGGCAGAGGGAACTCCGAATAATTTGTTGTTAAGGAATGTGCAAAGCAACAAAGTGACGTTCCCATACTTTCCCATGTGGAGAACATAACTGAGCTGAGCGGTCAGTTTATTGTTTGCTTCAGTCTGCAACAGAAGCAGATCGACCTGCGCCTGAGGAGGTTACCAAGGCAATGTGGTGAGCTGACCATCCACATACCCTCCCACCATAAAATAATTTCCTCAGCTGAATCTCCTGTTTCACATGGGAAAAACTGAGGAAGAACCACACCTACCTGAGGATTTATCCATGGCAACCACACTCCATACAATGGAACCTCGACTAAGGTAATTAGACACTGACTGCTAAAATGATGTGGTGAATTATGCTTGTATCAAAAAAGATTATATTTTTAAGCTAATTGGATCGTATTCTCAGAACTTTAACTAAAGACACCAATCTAAAAATAGTAAAGGCTCCTCTTATTTAAACATTGGAAAAGGTGGCAAATACTCAGGATTGGTAATCTACAGAAATCGTCTAGGGAGTGCATGCTCCTGGCAGTGTAATAAGGACATTATTATTATATTGTTCTTCTTAAACATTCTCATCACATTCCCATCTCACCCACAGGGTCAACTGGAACATTCAAGTAATATATAACCCAATACCAGTGTGCTTAATGCCAAAGTATACCCATACCCAACTATGTTGAGACTAATATTCCTAAATTCCACTGATATGCTCTTGTTTTAAACACATTAGTCATTTGGCTGGATCTCAATGTGGGTCCTTGTTCTGATGCAGACCTCACTGATCAGTAATGTTCATTAGAGTTTGAAATGAGGAGATTTGCCATTTAAATGACAACTTAAAGAAAACAGGATATCATTTTAATCCTGGTTTGCCTTACTCTTGTAGAAAAGCTGCTTGATTTGGTCAAGGAACTGTGATCTTCTTCCATCAGAGGAGAGAGGAGATAGATTGTTGGAAATGGCTCTTTTTGCAGGGTTAGCCCCAAAGTTTTGCTTCTTCCTCCTACTTTTTCCTGACCTGTGGTTGTTGGCTTTAGGACTCTGGGCACTTTACCACTGCAGATCAGTGCTAAAGTGCATATGCTCTCTGTGTAACGTGTTATTGTAATTGGTTATCCAAGATTGGCATTGATGAATACCAAATGTACACCTTTTTCTTATGTATGATGCTAAAGTGGGTAAAATTTAATAAACTATGTTTAATTTTTTTTTCCATGATTGGCATCTTTGTTTTACCAGTAGGTCCCTAATAAAGTGCCCTGAGTGTGCCAGGGCTGGTAACTCCAATGCTACTAGTCAGCTTGCAGCACTCGTTGTACCACCCACATGAGTAGCCCTGAAAAGAGGTCTCAGGCCTGCCACTGCAGTGCCTGTGCACAGTTTGTTAACTGCCATGTTGACCCGGCAAGTGCACCCACTTGCCAGGTCCTACCCTTTCCTTTCCTTGCATATAGGACACTCTTATAGTAGGCCCAAGGTACCCCCTTGGGCAGGGTGCAGTGTATGTGAAAGTTAGGACATGTACTGGTGTGTGTAACATGTCCTGATAGTGAAATACTGCCAATTTTATTTTTCACTATTGAAAGGCTATCTTGCCCATAGGACAGAATGGGGAATGCTCTGTAACATTTTACAAGCATACTTTCCCTAGGAATAAGATGGAAAATTGGAGTCTGGTATCCCTGAACTCAGAATGTACAAACACATCTTTTAGTAAGGATGTTTTTTTAAATTCTGTGTTTGAAAA
The DNA here is from genome assembly GCF_964204655.1 of Triturus cristatus. Classification (NCBI taxonomy): domain Eukaryota; kingdom Metazoa; phylum Chordata; class Amphibia; order Caudata; family Salamandridae; genus Triturus; species Triturus cristatus. The sequence continues at coordinate 595,438,110 of NC_140588.1, forward strand.
TAGCATTTTTAGAAAGTGGCTATTTTCCTGGTCAACCTTTCTGTGTGCCTCCGCCTGTTTTTGAATTGACTGTCTGGTTTCAGTGTGGCAGAGACAGTGGATGTGCATTCCCTGTAGACAGCCTCTGGGGGGGTGAGGTGTGCCTGGCCCTTCTAGGACGACCCAGCCCTGAGCTGAATAGGCCTGATCTGCATTTGGAGTGGTGGGAGGAATAGCACCTGTACCTGAATAGGGCTGTGCCTGCGTTCCACAATGCTAGCTCCACATCCCTGTGGTGCGTCTGAAACCAAGGCTCACACTGACAAAGGATTTTGTTGTGCACTGGCAGAGTGCTCCCAGAACTGGTTTGAACTGGGCTCAGAGCCCCTTGCAAAAAGGGAGCAAAGACGTTGTGGGATAAAAGTATTAGACCTAAAACCCCTGAACTTTAGACTATTGCTGGAATCAAGAGGAACATTTGCTGTGGAGGCGAGCTGAAGAAACTGAGGAGAAGTACTGCCCTTGCTGTGTGTCTGGGGTTGGCCTGCAGTTGCTGTTTCTGCCAAAGGAAGGAGAAGGACTTTGCTGTGTGCTGTGTCCCCTGCTTGAAGAAAGTCTCCAAGGGCTTGAAGCAGAGCTTGCCTCCTGTTTTGAAGTCCCAGGAACAAAAGGACTTCTCCCGCCAGCTCCCCTGAGCTTCCATGCTGCGAGTTCTGACCTGCCAGGAGGTGCCTGTAAGTGTGTTGGGCCTCTGGATGTTGTTTCAGCTGTTGGGAGCTGGAAGAAACCCAAGAGAAGTAAGAAATCCTATTTCGGACGCCGTTGACGCCTCCGCTGTGACATCGCAACCTGCACCGAGGCCCGGGGAGCCGCTTGTGAAGTGAACGATGCAGCGCCCAGCCTGCTCCCCAGCTCTGACGCCCTAAGATGCCCACCAACGCCGGCAGTGATTGGCCGTGCCTGATGCCAGAGCTTGCATCGACTCCGTCTTCAGCAGAGCCTGCATCTTGTTATCGCGCCACCGATAACCGCCGAGAGTCACTCGAGAATTGTGCTGACGTCCCATCATCACAGGAGCCGACATCAGCCATCTTTGACGCCGTGCATCGTCACCGACATCGTTTTCAAGGTACTGTTTGTTTGGGGGTCTGTGTGACTCCACTCCCGACCCCGCTATCCTCGCGGGTGGCGCCTTACTTCGGATTTTGTACTGTCCTGACTTCGTGATAGCCCCAGTTGGTGCTATTTGATTTCTATTAGCTTAGTTTTGCAACATCTTTTTTAAAGACGTTTTACTGAAAATCTGTATGTTGGATTTTTGTCATTTTGGTCTTGTTTAGCTCAGATAAAGATACTTTATTTTTCTAATCTGGTGTGGTGTCCATTTGTGGTATTTTCACTGTGTTACCGTGAGTGTTGGAACAAATACTTTACACATTGCCTTTGGGATAAGCCTGTCTGCTCGTGCCAAGCTACCAAGGGGGTGAGCAGGAGTAATCTAAAGTGTGTATCCCCCTGACGCTGACTAGAAGCAAGGGCACACTATACTTAAAAGCGCAATATGCCCACTTACCCCACTTACCCCACTGGTATTAGGGAACACCCAATTACGAGTCCAGTTAAACGAAAATAATGACAGAAACTGGGTTAAATATGATCCCCACAAAGAAAACTCCAAGCAGGACTGGAGTTGACTGGTGTACACACTATCTCAAAGACCAAGATGCACTCCTAACACTAACCTTTAAAATCAGAATGAAAATAGATAACATACATTTCTTGGAATGTGCAAGGGCTTTAAGCAAACTATCCAGCTAAATGACTCCCTAGATGGATACCACAAAGTGAATTACTCAGCAGAAAAATAGGTATAGAAGTCCATCAGGTGGGCTTGCGAGTTATGCAGTCACAACCATAAATGTAAGAGTAACAGTGGCGAAACAAAATTCAATATATCAAGCAATAGCTTTTTAAGTACCATAATCTTGGCATAGCAAATAATGTAATACTTATTAAAAACACATATTTGAACCCGTTCAAAAAACCTTATGAGGAAACCTTGGGGAGATTTTGCTAATCACTTGAAGAACTGCTCTGCTCTAACTCCAATGATAATGCAGGTTATTACAAATTGTAGAACAACTGATAAGGAATCATGCAGTGGTACATACACATAGGCTTGCGTAACGTTTGCACTATGCAACATGGACACACACATGAGGCAAACGTCTAAGTCAGATTTTTTAAGCTACACAAAGCCACTTTGCGTGGCTATGACAGGCTTTAAAATATGGAGTTGGTCACACTAGCGCAAATATCTGTGATGCGTTACTCTGCCCTGGGAAAGTGCTGCATGGGCATTGGTGAGTGTTCCCATGCAACTCCTACAAATTTTGATTTATCCCCAGATTTTCACAAACTTGTAAACCTGGGAATGTGCCAAAATCTTACATCTTCCCAGGGAGCCGTAGCAAGAAGAAATATCTCTATTTCTTCTTGTTTCTTCGTTTCATTCTGCAGCACACATAGAAAGAGGAACATGTCTCTAGGATCGTGTTTGTGCAGGAAGGTGCCCCTTCCTGCACAAAAACAATTCTGCATGCAACACAGACACCCTTGTGCCAGCATTGGCGCAAGGCTACCAAAAGTGTGGCAACACAAGGGAAAGGACAGGAATGTGTCGTATTGCCTTAAATACGGTGCATTACTGCTCCTTACCTGTCACACAGCGCAACGCAGCAAGAGGACTTGCTGCGCTGCACTGAGAGACTGCTTCATAAATGAGCCACATAATCTTTATACAGCTTTTTACTGTCTTACAAACCTCCTTCGTCCGCAGTACAATCTGAAGGAAGCATTCCACCAGGGTTGCAAGACGAATATAATGCTCACTAGATTTCTACTATTACAAATTGATGAATTGTGACCAAATTAGAACAAAAGAGCCAGCGTCAACACTAACTGCAGATTTTGCACACACAATAAGGAGTCTTTTGCACATCTTCTATAATGCAGACCGAAATATGGTTCTGCCCACCTCACTCTTTTAAAACCTATGTTTTTACTGCATGGAACACGCATCTGTATGAAGGCATTATCATTCTGTTTTAATTTATCAGACATAATGTTTCTGGCTCTCTTTGGAATTTGTTTTATATAATGTTGACAACTTTTAAAGCTTGGAATCAATCAATGCAGTCTTTAATATGCAAAGCCTTGCTAAGATTGTTTTAAGATTAACATAATATCAACTAGGGATTGGAGTGATAATTCTTGAATCAAGCATATGTGTTCTTTTGATTTTAATTTAGGAGGTTTCTTTATTGTAAATTATCAAATTTATTCATTCAACTATTGACACATAATACTATGAAGCTTATCAACTTTATGATGACCCATCGGATGTGAACCACAAGGACCTTCGCAAGCACCTTCATATCCGCACTGAGAAGCGAGATGTGTTGGTAGCTCGCACAACAAGACTAATGTGCACTTGGTGCACTCTGAGACCAAGACTGCGGGGTTCTCCAAATCCTTGAATAGTTTATAGAGCAGGGATACTACCATGTCAATAATGAGTTTATGAAGCCATCAACCCCGGGAGCCTTGTTATTGGACATGGTCCCAGTGGCCTCCCTGATCTCGACCGCTGTAATCTCATCCTCAAGAAGCTGACGCCTGGCCTATGACAAGATGGGCAAATGGAGGGTCCTGAAAAATTCTTGCTCCATGTCACAGCCATCCAGAGAATCAGAGTGACAAACTGCACTGAGGAAACAGGCAAACGCTTCCATGACATCCACAGGTTGCATTAGGAAGATTACATATCTCCCCACAGGTGGCTAGAATGGAGCTTCCCTCTTACAAAGTTGCATTGTCAGGAGCCTACCCGACTTTTCCCCATGTTCATAGTGACACCACTTCTGGAGAAGCAGGGCGTATTATGCCTGGGAGGTAGAATGAGCATTCGGTTCATATTAAGTGCATTCCAAGTAACCCAAGAGATCCAGGGTAGGATGTCTTGCGTAACTTACCAAAAGGGTCCAGAGTTCACCCTTCAACCTAGTCTGCATGTCTGTGGTCACTCAATTGTGAACTGCTGAATCTCTCGGAGCACCCCTCAGAGTGGCCTTTCCCACTGCCCAAAGAACCTGTGCAGAGATCACAAATGATCCATTGTCACTCAGATTGTTGCAGAGGTGCTCCATCAACTGATGTATTGTCTCCAGCATCCGATAATGGGAGAGATTTAACCTCCAGCTTTTGGAGGCAAAGGAGACATGTCCAAGATCGAGCTCCTGTAGCACCGGATCATGGTCCGAGATCACTCCAGCTGTTATAACATAGGCACTCATAAAGGGCAGGGGAGAGTGGGATAGGAGAAAAAAGTAAGTCTGGGAACAAGTTCCATGTGCATATGATAAAAATGTGTATTCTATGCTCCGGGGTATGTCAAACACCAGGGATCATGTTACCCATGGTCTTCTATTATATCATGCAGTACCTCCCTATCCTTAGCATTGGCCATATCCAAAGGGCCAGAACAGTCAGGGTGGGGGTCAGCACAAACCTTTTGTGGTACGAAACTCTGTCAGGAGTCTTGACATGGAGGAGAATAAGTGTGACCAATTCTTGTTGGGTGTGTACATTGAGTCTAAAATCAAGGTCCGGCCTAAGTCCTAAACTTCACAAAAATATATCTTCCCAGGGGGTCTGTCCAGGTTTTCAGAAAAGTAAAAGAAGAGGACTTGCGGAAGAGGATGGTGTCCCCACACTTCTTCGGGGAAGATGCAGGTCTGCCAAGAGCTGTCACCCCAGTTGTATTGGGTAGCATGCTACTACTTCCAATCCTTTCCACTCATTCCCTCCTCAGCTTGTCAGACTCCAGAGGTGACCAATGAGTCTCCTGCAGGAGTGCAATGTCAGGGGACCGTGACACAGTATATGTGAGTGTTTCCTTTCTCTTCATGAAGTGAGTAAGGCCATTTACTTTGAGGGACACAATGCGGAGGCATTTAGGCCTCGTTGGCGTGGCTGTGGGGTGTGGTTGTGACAGGGCAGACATGCGCAGGAGAACAGGGAACAACAACCAAAACACATAGAAACAAGGGTCAGATTGCTTTCAGACTATAGGGTTCCCAGCTGTGAGTCACCTGCAGCAAGCGAGAGGATAGCAATCCTGAAGTCGGGAAAAAAGACGAAACAGGTGGTGCAGAGCCACAAGGAAGGTAACAACCCAAAGAGTCCTCAGAAAGATATGTATAGCTCTGCAAAATAAGCACAAAGGCAATAACAAAACTACCAAAAACTTGGTGAGTGTACCTCCCGGCCCCATGCCTAACCAACACTCCAAGCCAAAAACAGAAGCAACAAACAATATGAGACCCATACAGGCAAACAGATCCCTCGGGCACCTCGCACTACATACGGATATCCGGTACAGCTGATGCATCACAGGAGAGCTCAATAAGATAAAAAATAACACATCAAACAGTTGTGCAATCCACTCGGTCTTACTGAAGTGCAGGGACCCCATAGAGGTTCAAAGTGTAAACACCCACTGCCCCTCAGAAGTGTCTCAAGAAAGGCTAACATGAAAAATGTCTCATCCTCAGAAACATCAAGTGAACCTAGCCAAGGATGCATATAGCAAGAGCTCAGGAGGTCGCAGGAGAGCCTGCAAGGTCACAGCCTAATAGGGGAGGACAATATGTCATGGCCCCTGTCAGCCTCATTTGCACCTGCCCTGGGTGCCCTGCCCTCCCATCCTTTAAGTACAGAGTCCAGTCATTTTTTTTTTTTAACATACTATATTGAGTTTTCCCAGTAGAAGGAGCAATGAATTACATATTGCATTAATCACATTAAGTACATATATGGCAGCGGATACATCTCAAGCATCTTGCGCCAACCTGGAAGTAGAATAGCACAGTTGTCCATACATTCTTAACATGTAACAGGTCAGCCTGAAAGGCCACCAACCACTCACATTACTATGCATTAAGTAACCCTCCTACAAGACACTGTACCCACGGGGAGCGGTGCCCACTCAATATCCACCCAATTCCTCCTCCCACCCAGAACCCACCCACCATAACCAACCCATGCCACATAAATTCAGTCTGAGGGCCGCAGGGCATTCCCTGGGGGAGGGGAAAAGGGAGGGGAAGGAGACTACACCCTAAGCGTGCGGTAGGGGAAGGGAGGAGGCAGAACAGTGCATCAAGAGGGGAGAACTAGATGAATGAGAATAAGTGGAATAAGGAGGGGAGGAGTAAACAACCACCCACCGGGCAGTGGCTGCAATCATTTGGGATACTTCATCACACATTGCCAGGGGATAGGTTCCAACAGACACACAATCTTATACGCTGATAGGTACCACGGCACGTACAGGGGAACTCTGGGGATGGGTCCCTGCAGCCTCCTCCCCCATTTCACTTTTAAACAGCTCAGTCAAGTGTGCCCATTCAAGAGAGATAGGACGCTTGCGTAGCCCCCTACTCTCCTCACGGTGCAGGGCCTCACGCTCCGCCACTGACCAGCGCAATACCTCCTCTTACCAGGCCTTTACATGCGGTGGGGCACGAGACTTCCAACGCTGTGTTATCAGGCGCTTTGCTAGCATTAAAGTCAGATTGGCAAAACAACGCAACAGTTTCGCTTTAAGGGGGAGCGGTAAAAGGCCCAATAATCAAGCCTCTGCTGTGTCCCTACCCCAGTATCCCCGCAGCGCTGGACAGAGCCACAGCATATGCATCAGGTCGGCATCTGGTGCCGGGCACCGAGGACAGGCCGATACCGCTGTGTTGTACATCTTACTTAGTGTATGGGGTGTAAGATAAGCCCTGTGGAGGGCAAACAATTGAATAGTCTTCAACCTACAATTGCGGGACACTTTCTTAGGGTAGTTCAGTATATAGGTCCACTCTCTATCACTAAATGCCCGAGACAAATCTGCTTCCCACCGCAACTTGAGAGGAGCCAAGGAAATCTGTGTGTTTTCTCGGAGGCCATGGTAAAGCCAACGAACCAGGAAACGTCCATGGCCCATTATGTGGAGGGAGCGCAGGAGGTGGAATGTTGAGGGTTCTACAGGTGTCGTCTGCCACTGTGCCCGAATGTCCCGGGAGATCACCGCATGGAGCAGAAACTGGGTATCGGGTACCACGTTCACCCGCACAAAGTCCACGTGGGGCATCAAACTACCTTCCTGAAAAAGGGCTCCTATTGTCTCCATCCCCTATTGCGCCCAATTCCGTAATCGACCGGCATTCAGAATTCCCTGCCTTGTGGGGAGGCCACACAGCGGAATATTGGGAGAATATGGATGGAGGATTTTAGCATACTTACACACCCTTGTCCAATAGTGAAGCGCTATCTTCAGTAGGGCCGGGTGGTCCGATTGCTTAGGGGCACCGGGGCACAACAACGACTGCAAGGTACCACGCGCTAGTTGGGTCGGGGTGTAGCCTATTTCACACAGGTTCTTCCCGGCCAACCAGTAGGCCATCCACTGCAGCTGACCAGCAATGCAATATGCCAAGAAGTCGGGCGCTCCCATACTGCCGGTGCCACTCGGGAGCCGCAGCTTAGCTAACGCTACCCTATGCCTCCCTGGACCCCAGACCAGCGAGGTCAGCAGGGTATCCAACTCTCGAAAGATCCAAGCGGGGTATAGCACCGGGATGTTGACGAAATGGTAAAGCAGGCGAGGTAGCATCACCATCTTAGATATCGCCAACCGTCCCGCGATGGTAAGAGGCAGTGTATTCCAAAATGTAATTTGGGAACGTATGGAAGAGATTGTGGGTACCAGGTTGCCTTCTATGACATCCGGCACGGATCGATAGATATTAATCCCCAAGTACTTAAAAGTGACTGGTGCCACCCTGAAGGACAAAGGCCCAAAACGCAGCTCCGAAGCCGTGAGCGTGCCACTGAAGGAATAGGCTATAGACTTGGAAGCATTGAGGTGCAACCCGGAAACCTCCCCAAAGTGAAGAAAAAGATCCGCTACTTCCCTCATGTCGGCCTGGAGATCACGAAAGTACAGCAGCATGTCGTCCGCATAAAGTGAGACTGAATGCAGGACACCCTCCATCTGAATCCCATGGGGGACCATGGCCCGCCTAAGGTTCTGGGCCAGGGGCTCAAGCGCTAAAACAAACAATATAGGCGATAATGGGCAACCCTGGCGTGTACCCCGAAAAATAGGGTAGGCCGAGGAGATAATCGAACCTGTCTTCGCCCTGGCCGTGGGGGCGGTGTAGAGCAGCTGAATCCAGGCACATAGTTCTGGGGGAACGCCCATTTTAGCCATCACTTCCAGCATATAAAACCAACTTAGAGGGTCGAAGGCCTGCGATATGTCCAAGGTTAGACACCCTACCCTCGGTGGCCGGAGCCCGGAGGCATGCAAGAGGGCGTGGAAGCGTCGAAGATTCAGCGATGTACTCCGCCGTGGGACAAAGCCGCATTGGTCTGTATGAATCAACCACGAAAGGAGTGGGAGAAGGCGGTTCGCAAGTAGTTTACTAAGAATTTTATATTCTGTATTAAGGATCGACAGAGTTCGATAGGATGACATGTCTAGGGGATCTTTAACTGGCTTTAAAAGGAATGTGATGATCACCTCCTGAGTGGTAGGGGGTAACCTCACCTCTGCAAGTGATGTCGTCTAGAGTTGAAGTAGTTTGGGGATTAAGAGGGGTGAGAAAGTGGAGTAAAATTCAATGGGTAGCCCGTCGGAGCCAGGGGTCTTCCCACGGGCTAGGGATTTAATAGCTACTCTGATCTCTGCCGGGGTAATCGGCGCCTTTAAGTCATGAATCTCTGCTGCAGACAGCACTGGTAAGTTCGCCTGCACCAGAAACTCAGTCACATCCTCCGCACCCGGTGCGGGGCACGCCCCATAGAGTGTCTCGTAATGGGTTCGAAATGCTAAGTTTATCCCCAATTGAGTCTGGACCTGTCCATGTTGTGCGGTATTAATAACCAGGATGGGAGTGGGACAAGTCGGGGGGCAATAAGCCGTGCTAATAACGCGCCCGCTCTGTCCGCCTCCGAGTGCGTGCGCTGGGTGTACGCCCTATAATCTAATAAGCGAAGACACTCTAGGGTTTCCGCATACTTAATTCTAGCTGTCTGCAAGGTTTCCCCGGCCTGCTCGTCCAGTTGGGCCGCAACTTCATGTTCCTGCAGCGCTGCCTCCAGGCCCCCACCAAGGAGCTCAGGGACACCCCCGTATAGAGAGCTTGAAAGCTTCCCATTCTAGGGAACGTGTCGAGGCAGTGCCTTTGCTAACAGCAAAGTATGTGTTGATCTCCGTTTGTAATGTATCACTGAAGATCTGGTCTTCTAATTGAAGGGGTTGCATCCTCCAAGTCGGTATCGGCGCCGGAGACCGGCCCCACTGAAGGCACAATTCGATAGGATTGTGGTCGGATAGGGTTTTGCCCAAATAAGTGCAGCTGGAGACAGCAAAGGACAACGACGGCGAACCCAAGAAGTAATCCAGGCATGTATGCAAGTGATGGGGGTAAGAATAAAAGGAGTACTCCCTAGCAGTCGGATGTTGCGATCTCCAAAGACCCAGCAAGTTCCAACCCCGTGCCCATTGACCCAAGGCCGCGGCACGGGTCCGCGCAGCCGTACCAGCCAATGGGGGGTGAGAATGATCGAGCTCAACATCAAAGACAGCATTCAAATCTCCACCAAGCAACCATGGACAATCACTCCAATCAGACAAGGCTAAGGAGACCCGGGAGAGGAACTGCGCATGACTACGGGCGAGCCATCTAATAGGCCCCGCAACAAGACATATCTACCCAGATCATCAATCCGCCTCTCTAACAAAGAAAAGGCGACTCCTGCCCGGAGCCATATTGCAGCCCCTCTAGAAAAGGCGGAGTATGTAGTGGCATAGAATTGACCTCTCCAACGTTTTTGCAATTTCAGGGTCTCAGAATGGACCAGGTGAGTTTCTTGAAAACATACTATTTGAGCCTTAAGGCGATGCAACTGGGCCACTACACGGTGGCGTTTCTGAATGGAACCCATGCCCCTCACATTCCAGGAAATGAGGACATATGACCTTGGGACAGTCATCGTATCATGAGAAAATCACCCCTTCCCACAGCCCTCCCCATCCCCCAACCCCCACCCCATCCCCCCTCTTCTCAGACCGTGCGGCAAACCTGTAAACAAAAACTTTTGTTACCCAATACAGGGTCCAACGCCCCAACCACGTCTGACCAAACTGTAAACGAATCATAACTACAGAACCAGAACTAGTGCTATCGCCTAGTGGGGGAAAAGGTTAACTTCACACTCAGTTATCAGTAGTGTGTATTAATCGTGGAAGTGCCCAAGACAAGGCAGGCCGGGGAACTACACATACATAACCTGATTGTGCAATATGGACCAATGGCACATTGAGGAAGCTAAATACATAGGATATGCCACAGACAAGCAGCGAGGGGGTGGTCACTTCCCAAGTTCACCTCCGGGGAGCAAACCCCACAAGAAAGAGAGGGAGTCAGAATATCAGTCCGGGAGGCCCTCTAGGGGATCTTTGCTTAGGTGAGTGGAATCCGACGGGAATAGTGCCACGCTCCCATCCGTGTCAGAAGCAGATGAATTTCCTTAGGACGGACTCGTGCTGATCGGTGGCCGGGTGGAGCGAAGGGATGAGGCCGAGCACAGTACCTCACGTTGACCCTCTCGGATCTGTTGCTGCGGCGGAACGCTGGAGGTCGTGCTCTGTGTTAGCATAGACTTTTTCCGCCGTCATGGGGGTCTCTGCGATTGCGGCAGTGATGAATCCAGCCGCCTATCCGGGCGGACCTCCGGGAAGTTTCTGTCCAGCCAGTCCCATGCACTGTCCGGCGTGTCGAAGAAGATAGACCGCTGTTGATGGACCACCTTCAGTCTGGCCGGGAAGAGTAGTGCAAAAGGGAGGCCCACTGCTCGGATCTGTGCCTTCACCTCCATGAAGGAGAAGCGCTTTCGCTGGACTGCCTGTGTATAGTCCGGGAAGATAAGGACGGTGGTGTTGTCCACGAGTAGTGGACCACTGACTCGGGCAGCCTGTAGCAGGTGATCGCGATCCCTATAATTGAGGATACGTGCTAAAATAGGGCGGGGTTGGCTCCCGGTGGCGGTCGTCTCGCGATGTGCCCTTTGCACAGTAAAGTGGGGGGAGAGACCTGTAGGGGCCACCACCGTTCGCAGACAGTGTTTGATGTGAGTCGTGGGGTTCGGGCTCTCCACACACTCCGGGTACCCCACTATCCAGAGGTTGTTGCGGCATGCTCGCCCTTCCGCATCGTAAGCCCTTGCCTGCAGGGCATCGATCTGCTGGCACATGAGGGTAAGCTGTTCGGTATGAGTCGCCACATGGGATATCAACGGCTTCACCGTCTGGTTCGTGTGCCGCACCTTGTCTGCCAGCTTCCTGTGGTCGTCTTTTAGGAGATTCAGGTCAACAGAGATCACTCCCAGCTGGCCCTCCAACGCCGAGCGAGTGTCTCTGATCTCTTTGAGGATCACATCCAGTTTGTCAGGGGACGGAGTAGGTGACCCCTCCCGCACTGATGGGTCCAGGCGTCCGCCAGCGTGGTCCGGGGAATGTGACACAGAGTTCTCCCCAGTCGGCCGCACAGTCACCCTGGGCCGGACCCTTCCCATTGCGTCGCCAATGTGAAGAGGGAAGCACACAATCTGGAAAGGCCGGGCATACTCTGGAGGATTCCTGCCCCAGGAACTATGCTGAGCGACAGGCAGAGGGAAGAGCAACACTCTGGGTTCCGATGTGGCTCTCTGTAACCGCCCCCGGATCAGGCACAAGACCCCGCAAGGCGAGCAGGATAACAAGTAGGTACAGTTTTCAGGCCCTTAAGGAAATGTAAGGAAAGAGCCGCTCAGAATAAAGCTAGTCCATCGAGGGTCATCAAAGTCTTACAGGTATTAGGGCTCCACTATGGCACCACAGTCAGTGCCCTCACGCAGGCAGGGTTCCAGGCGCTAGCCACAGACATCCGCCCCAGCAAATAGTCCACCAACACAGGGCCGCTGGTCCACCACCGGCGCGTGGTGAGAAGAAAGTCAGCAGACCGAGGCCCACCGCCGCCGGTACCGTCTCCACACGTATCCTCCCTCAGCAGCACCACACAGACCAGCGTACTCCTCCAAGTGGGTGTCCATCCATGAGACTCAGGGCCACCACAGTAGCCCCCATCGCAGTCAGTCACCACCCGGCCAGAAGTCGTCGCCCCGGACCCCTCCGCCACCATCCGGGGGGGCCCTCCCCTGCCAACAGGCACCCAGCAGCCACACCCGCCCGCGGCGAGCAGCGTAGTCCGGGGGGCCCTCTAGCGGGTCGTCCAAACACAGCAGTCCTCTGGAGGCAGCCCCTAGCCACCACTGGCCCCCACAGGGCCTCCGGCCTATCGCCACCAAGCCGTGGCGCGAAGAGGCCCCCAGGACCAGCACACCACCAGGGCCACCACTGGATCCCGGGTCAGCACATTTTCAGGGCGCTCGGGGGCATATCGACCCAGGCCGCCAGGACAGGTTCGACAGTGCGCTCCGGCAAGCTGAGGCCTCCAGGCAGCTGCGGGCACACCGGACACTCCAGCCGGCACCCAGGAAACCACACCGGAGGAGTGGTGGGGAATCAGCAGGCAGGCGCATAGGAGGCACACCACAAAGGACCGAGGCTGTCTGGGTCCAATCGCCGGCCGTCACTCACCAGGCCGCAGTCCGGGAACTCAAGTGCGGGCCACCGCCGCACGTCGCCTCACGTCAGGGGGCCTCCGTCGTACTTCAGCCCCGTGGACGCAGATCAGCAACCTCACAGCCAGGCCCGGAGCAGCGCGCAGCTGGAAACAGAGCCACAGCCGCCGCCGGCGATCCACACAGCAGGCGCGGGAATACCGGGCCACCCCACCGGCCTGCAGAGGCAGCGTACAGGATTTAGAAGCTGCCCCTGCCTCTAGAAGATCAGCAAATTTCAGGATAATGGTGCCCCCGGCCTGGAGCTCGTCTACTAGACGTCCACCATCTTCGGCGGCTAGCCACGCCCCCCAAGTACAGAGTCCCGTCATAGTCGTTCAGGGGAGGCACTTGTCAAACCCATTGCAGAACATTGGACAAAGGCTCTCAGGGGAGTAATCCAGCCCAGATATCGTGGCGTTCATGACCATTTCCGAGATGGTGGATCAATATTGTTGCAGTTCATCTGGGTCATCGAACTCTTGGTTTTTCTTTTTGACGGTGAGAAGCATTGTGACTGGTATCAACAGGCTGGATCAGATGTTCGATTTGCGCAGTAATGGCCAGAACACCGGGAATTTCTTTTGGCACACAACCGTGACATGTAAAAAATTTGCTGCGACATAGATCTTGGCATCATTATGGAGGAAGGGACCATTCTGCTGCGTGGCTGCGGTGATTATCTGCCATGCCTGCTGGTGGCATAGAAAACATGCAACAAGTGACCTGGGAGCATTGTAGGGCATGTCACCCCTGAGGTAGATTAGATGGGCCCTCTGGAATTCCAGTAGAGGGGTGAAGGTGTAAGTTTTGAGAGGGAACATGGATAGAAACTGTGGCATGTATGTTGCCTCCAGCCCCTCAGGCACACCATGAAAGCAGACATTGTTGTGGCAGCTGCAGTTTTCCATGTAGGTCAACTTTCTTTGCAGTTTCCACACTTCACTACAGACATCAGGATTGGTCTCAACACTGTGATATGGTCATACAAGGCCTCTATCCTATGCCCTGTGGTGTCCAGCTGCGTGTTGAAGGTGCACAGATTGATCCAGAAGAATTTGAGATCAGCGGCCTTCAAAGCTTTAGCAGCGTGCATAGAGTCCATGGTAACCTTAATGCTGGTGAACTCCATCTTGATGGTCTCCAAGGTGATGTCCACCATGGCCATCAGAGGGCGTCTCAATTTTCCCGCCACCACATCCGTGAACAAGAGCTAGCATAAGGTTTAGCCCTTGGGCATCAGGACGTGTCAGCCCGGAGAGTTCACAGACAGCAGAGGCCCAGCAGGTGGAGAGCTGTTAGAGCTGGGGCCACAGCACAGGGTTCCAGGGTCCTTGTGCCGTCTTACAGCAATCAGCCTCACAAAAAACCCTGCAGTGCCCAGAGAGACATCAGAGTCACCAGTCCTCAATATTATGGGGCGTTATGCCCCATAATAGAAGCGCCTGAGGGCACACACAAGCCAAGAAAGATAAGTCTCTGGCCCCAGACAAGTAGGCAAGCAGGAATAGGCACAGGCCTCTGACCTCCGGCGAACACTGCCTTCCACAGACCCCAAGTAGCTGATGCTGGGGTAAGGGACCGGTAAAAGCAGTGCATCAGCACTTTGTTATTGACCCCCAGTGACACAATTATTAAATTGCAGCAGGGGGCCTATGGGGTCTAGGCTTCAGCCTCTAGAGAAGGACCCTAAGGCCAAGATGCGGAGAAAGAATGGTCCGGGTAATGTGAGTCTGGAACATTGCTTTTGTGTCTGGCAGAGATACCACTTGTTCCCCTGGCACAGCAAGTCCATGGAAGGAAGGCCCAGACTCCTCGCTGTCGGCAGAGCTGGTGGGGCTGACATGCAGCTGGTGACAGCTTTTTTCCTTGCTATATTTAAGTTCTTCTCTCTGGCGCAGTGTCAGCCCCAAACCCTGTTTTGTTCCTCTTTCTCGGTTCTCTCATCTTTCAAGCTGCCTTCTCCCCAACAAAGGTGAAGCCTCCTCTTTAGGAGACCAAGTGGATCCCTGAAGTGTCAAAAAGGGGTAGTCAAGGAAGGAAGGATGGGTTGCAGGGTGGGATCAGGGAAAATGCAGCAATGTTCTCAGCATGGCACTACTCTACCACGCAGCCTTTTGCATTGCCTCTCTCTCCTCTGATGAGGCATGTGGCACACACGAGGTCCGCAGCCCCTAGGCTGCACCCAGCTGGTGACAGAGGGCTGTGCAGGGAAGATCGTGCACCACCTTCGAGCAGCAATTATGGTCCCAGCAGGAGCCCTTGCGACCTCAGTAACATCCAAGCAAATGCGACAAGCTTGAAGTGCATGGGATCAGCTGACATGGTGAAGAGTGTTGGCGGCCCCGGAGCTCTAGCTGGACATTTTGGGCAATGTTTAGGCTCCGCCCCCAATGCACCAAAAGTTGATAGATATAGTGCATTTCTGCCCTGGTCCTTTCACACCTCGCAGCAAGGAGTCTTGCTGCGCTGTATCGAAAAATTATAAATCTGGACACAGGTGTACAGGTTTCCACCACCATAAATCTGTGTTGTGGGTGGGAAAATAGTTGTTGCCATGTAATGCCATGAGAGTTATCTCTATGGCCCTGGTCATTGCAGCGAATCTGGTGGCTCTTATTCATGCATGCTCACTCTGAATTCATATCCAGCTCTGAGTACTCTCATAATCGGTAAGCACCTCCAATTTAGTCATCCTCAAGAGGTTCCAACTTCATTGATTCCCAGTATCTGGCTCTGAGTACTCCCACAATCGGCCAGCATCTCCAATATAATCTACCCTACTGGGGCCTACCACTAACTCTCCCAAGGGTTGCAGGTCCCTCTAACCTTGGAGTGGTCGTGCTCCACATCTGCTTAGCCTTATCTGGTCCTATTGTGTCTACGATTGTGCTGTCTTCTGGATTTCAGTACCCCATTCCCCTAGCACAGTAATTTTCTTCTTCACTCCTTTAAATCAATCTATGGATATGAGCCTGTCCTAATTTGCCTGGAGTTGGCACTGGGTTACATATTTCATAACCCCATTCTTATCTCAGGCATAACTTTGAATATACTGATGATGATCCTAATATTTCACTAAGGATCAAAACGTCATAGACTACGGTATCTTAACTTAATTGTTATAATTGTTCATTGCTGCATACATTAGCAGAGGTACTGAAAGACTGTGACTAAACCATTGTGTTCTATTTGGTCACACTTATATGCCTAAGTTTGGAAGTATTGAGTGGCTTTCTTTTGTTCGTTTTTCCACATCATTTTTTTTTATTTGCCTTTAATAAATATATATGTTTGTTCCATTTGGATCACATAAACCAGCCTCATTGTATTTCTATGTATATTTGATTGTTTGATATCCTTTCCATAGAGGACCCCTGTTCCTGTAATAATATATACACCCCTGGTCCCTTCTTACCCATGGATTACCTTGTTTGACAGAAACATGAGAGTTATCATGGCCATTGTGTTGAAATGGGAAGAGGGAATTTAAATTTGCCCAATGTTGGGGCATATTTGCTAGGAAACTGTCCCTTCCTGCACATAAACAATCTTTAATGGCGATAACTGACTACTTTGCACGTTCAAGGCAGGTCACATTTTATGAGAGTTTTTTCCACATAAGCAACTCTTATGTGGGTTTTTGAGATTTCAACAACGTTTTAGCAATACTGAAGTAATCAAGTCACAGAGCTAGGAAAATAGTGGGAGGCAAATGGAAGCGCATATATGAAAGTTATTATTTCCCACTTTAGCCAATAACAAAAATCGGTAAAATCAATGCACTTTGCGGACTTTCCCTTACCAAAAACTTGGGATTTTTTGTGAACCAATTCTTGAATATATTAAAGGATTATTCAATTATCCACCACAAAAGCAAAACTTTAAGGGTGGCATAAACATATCACAGTCATTCTTTTTTGTGCAGTTTCCATTTAGAAACTGTGGACCAAAAGAGATAAGAAAATGAGGATTTTTTCTCTTGGAATAAAAGTAACAAAATCAGGAAAGTGCTGATCCTGGTACAACTAGTGGCTCCATATGGTGAATCAATACCAAATGATCCACTCTGATAAGGGCGAGGATCGATACAAAAGAATAGGCATGGCTGAGCGCCGCTAGGCCAACTTTATATGGGTTCATCAGTGGATGAAACCAGTATTGGTTCTTTTTCAATCTTAGTCCTGAAATTTGAAGACTTAAAGATGGGCTGATAACCATTGTGCTAGATATTATCACCAATCGTACCACTGGAAGGCAACAGGATGGTCTAGCTATTGTTGCTTTGGTTACTAGGGTCCAGGCTGGGTTATCCATGCTTCCAACTATGAAGAAATTTGAAACACTCCTACAAAGCTTCTGAGAAGACAGAGCAGAGCCCAAGGCACATTCTGGGATTCTTAAGTACCTCACCAACCCGATTAGGGCGCAGGGGCAGTTATTTGCCTGTGGTATTTAGTTCACAAAAGGCATTGACTAGTGTGTCTTAATCTGTTTTTATTGACATATTGAGTTTCTTCTTGATAGTTGATAAGCCATTTCCTTTCCATCCTCCTCACTTTCAGTCTCTAGGCTTTCAGGAAAAGCAAACCATTGCTTACCCAAGCAAACCGCCCACGTTTTCTGCTTAGGCAGTGGTTTATCAGCTTTCAAGGCAGAAACTAGGGAATGATTGAAAGCAAGCTCTGTATTTACATGATCAGATGATGTAGAACCTGCAGAACACTGTAGAAATAGTTTTCTGGCTACTGTCATCTGCCTTTTCTTCCAAGAGAAAGCATGTCCAACCTTAAATGTAGAGTCTTTAGTCGTAGTATTAACAGGACACAAACTATCCCGTTGGATTAAGCCATGGTTTGTCTATTTCCATTGCTGGGCAAACAATGACTTTTTCCAAACTACCAGGAAAACAAATAAGGTCAATACTGTGTCTGGCTTCATTAGGGATTTCTTTCCCTCGTCACTGAAGTCAGAATTCGCTTAGAACTCAAAGAGGGTACCTTTAGGGCTTGTAAGAGTGGGATTAAATAACAAACTACAATCACCCAGCACCAAGCATCTAAATAAACTGGTGACCAAGTTGATTAATAGTTTTAAAAAATCAAAAAAGTCACCAGTAGGGGAGAAATAAATCAAGAGAATTTACAAATTACTAGTTGTAAAACTAATGCTCCTTCTTGAAGGCTCACTTGCACTGCCATATAGATAACACCAATCATGGCTGTAATGATGAGTGTGACTTGCACACTAATTAGGCACTTCCTCTCAAGGTGAAAGACCTTTAACCTTCAGAAATAGCACCTAAAAATGTAAGCGCTAGACACTTTTGTTAGAAAAAATACTCATGTTTGCCATTTTGCAACAAAAGTTGAATTTTCTCCTGATGCCTGGAAAGTGAACTGACATTTACGAGAACAGCTCTAAAATGAGCCATTGGGGTCCCTTAATATTATGACAGCTTGTATGCGCTTAAACACCAGCGCCCATATTTAAGAAGCCTTTGTGTTGTCCTTGCATCACACAAGGTGATGCGAGGATGACGCAAAGGTTTCAGTATTATTCACAAAGCCACACAAGGCAGTTGTTTTGGCTGTGTTACGTTACATTTCAACTTGGGAGGCATTCCATGAGTAGTGCATGGGCGTTCCATGCATCTGCCGATGGATTTTAGTGCATTCCCAAATTTACAAAGGCTTGTAAACCTAGGAATGCATCAAAATGCAAGCCTTTGCAAGTGAGGTGTAACTAGGGGAAATATATTTATTTGTGTGCTACATTCTTCAAAGAGGAAAATGCCTCTAAGGATTGTTTTTGTGCAGGAAGGCTTCTCTTCCTGCACAAAAGCAATCCTACCTGTAACTCAGAAACCTGTCATGAGGGAAACTGTAATTTATTATCCAGATATAACACTCCTTCAATTCAGAATTATATGAGAATGAATCTGAAACAATCATTCCCATTGGACTCCAATACTTTGTATAACAATTTGGCCGGTCTATAATCCCAACGATAATTTTGAGTAATTGATTTTAAACCTCAAGACTACTGCAGAGGGCTGAAACTTTCATATCAAATCTGGAACTGACTGAGGTCTCAGGATGCGAAACAAAATAAAAAATATCATCCATAAAGAGGGCATTCTCATACTCCTCCTACCCTAATGGAATCCCTTAATTGTTACTGATGTATGTTTTATCTTCTGGACTAGGGACCCCCTTGACAAAATGAATGCTAATGAGCAAATGGGACACCCCTGTCTGGTACCTCTGGTCAATATTTGTATTTTTTAATTGAACTTGCCAGTGATGTTTAATTGAGTTGTGGGACAGAAAAAACTGGCCGTAATATATATGATTAAATGTGGGCCTGTATTTGTTTTGGTAAGGGTTTCTGTGTAAGCTTCAAATCTATTCTATCAAAGGCCTTCTACGCATCTAGCGAGAGAAGGGCCGTTCATGTGCCTTGCAGCTTCCCAGCATCTTTATATCACAGGTCATTCTTGTATTATCACTTGTGTGTCTATTCCTTTTAAAACTTGATTGTTCAGATGAGACATGGAAAGCACATGCATCTTGTATGAGTCAGACCACTATGATGGTACAAATCCAAATTTAGCAAAGCTATTGTTCAATAATTAGTTACTTCCTTGCCAGGTTTTAAAATCAAAGCCATGATGGAAACGAATCTGTCAGGGACTGCTCCAGTAAATTTGCATCAGCCTTATATAATGATGCAGACAGGCCATTTGGGTGAGGTGCCTTATTATGCCAATTTTTTGATTGACAACCTAACTTTATCAATAGTGCTAGGTCCATCAATAGGAGAGGAATCCAATTTGGCTCCCTCTGGTGATGTCAAGACATCTAAATAGCATTCCAGAATTTATTGATCAAGATTATTGGACTGATAAATAGAAGAACAATAAGAGTGAAAGACACCAATGATGGACACTGTTGGACCTGTTATTTTTTGCAGGGTCTGCCCCAGATTTTTGCATTTTGTTGCTGTACCCTTTTTTGTTGGCTTTAGTATTCTGTGCACCTTACCACTGCTAACAAGTGCTAAAGTGATTTTGCTCTCCTTATAATATGGTTAAATTGGCTTATACCTAATTGGTACATGTAATTTACTTGTAAGTCCCTAGTAAATGGTACTACCTGTACCCAGGGCCTGTAAATCTGTAAATTAAATGCTACAAGTGAGCCTGCAAAAGAAACAGTTGATGACCAGAATGCTGGACAATGCAAACATGCACCCCCAGTCACAAGGATCTGGGTTAAATCCATCATTCTTTTGTTCACCATACCACCCCAGTTTGGACCCAGCCATATGCAAATCAGTCTTGACCCTGTTCCTTGTGGGAACAGTCCAGCCTGAACTGCCAAGCCAATTCCTCCCTGGACCGGAAACAAGCATCCTGTGACCGGTTACATGGCATCACCCTTCATCAGCCAGGCTAGATTGAATCCAGTGGTGTAGTGAGCCGGGACCCACCTCTGGGCATACCCTTCCCACTTAGGGCGACATATGCAAACGAAACTAGTGAGCCTGCAGCACTCATCGTGTTACACACTGAAGTAACCTTTCAAAACATATCTCAGGCCTGCTACTGCAGCCTGTAGTGCAGTTTTAAGCTTCAATTTCACCCTGGCAATATAAATGTTTTTCCAGGCCTAAACACTTCTACATACACATATGCATATTAGTCACCTGCAAGGTAGGCCCTTAAGTTTCATATGGCAGGGTGCCTTGTATTTAAAAAGTAGGACATGTGCCTTTAAGTATTATATTTCCTGGTATTGAAAAACTCCTAAAGTCGTTTTCACTACTGTAAGGTCTATATCTCCCATTGACTGATATGGGTTTACTTTATGATAGTTATTTCCTGGTATTGAAAAACTCCTAAAGTCGTTTTCACTACTGTAAGGTCTATATCTCCCATTGACTGATATGGGTTTACTTTATGATAGTTATTAAGTGATACCTTTTGATTAGGAGCAGATGGAGAAATTGTGTTTACACTCAAATGAATTGTAATTTAAAATCATTTTTAATGGTAAAGATAATGTAAGTCACAGTCCTGAAAATGGCAGTTTTAAAAAGTTGGTATTTTCTTGTCTGAATCATTTTTGTATTTTTCCAATATCCTAGGCCACATGACTGTGAATGGATCTGATGTTGCGGTTGGTTGGGGGCTGAGCTGTACCCAGCCCCACTTACACTTCAAAGGGCTTTGCCTTTTGCCAGGTCCGGACTGGCCGTACCAGGCATCGGGAATTTCCTGGGAGGCTGGAAGAGTGTGGGCCAGTTTTGCATCAGTGGGGGCCAGTTTTGTTACTGTGGGCGGGTTTTGCAGGGATGCTGAAATATCGGCCACCAGCAATAAAAGTAGCAAGCAAGTGTTTCAAGCCTCCCAGTGCCAGACAGTGCTTCCCCAGGAGCTAGCCTGAGAAACATGCCAGGGCTGCTTTGGGTTCCCAGTCCGGCATATCCTTCCGCACGCACTAAGGAACCTCATAATAGTCTTTTCTCATCCCAGACTTCTTGAAGCCTTGACAGGGGAAAACAAATACTTTCCAGAATCAGATGTGGGGGGAATACCGGAAATCTTCTAATTTCAAAGGCTAGCACCCGATGTGAATATTGGGCCCCCAGAGCCACTCTTCAGTACACTTCTGGACTTGTTGACATTACAAGAGGATAGACTGCCTTGATCCCTAGATGACTGCCCTGCTGCTTGAGGCCTGCCCTGTACCCCAGAGGACCGCCCTGCTATGTGAGGACTACCATGTTCTCCAGAGGACTGCCCCTCTGCTTGAGGCCTACCTTGTTCCCCAGAGGACTCCCATGCTGCTTGAGGCCTGCCTTGATCTCTGACAACGAAGACTGCACCTGCTCCCTTCATCCCAGGCTACCTGAGTGGCACAACAATCTTCAGAGGCCTCCCTGCAACTGCCCAGCTGACCTGCTGCACTGGACCTTCCTGGACCTTCCTGGATATGCCTGAGCCCTGGTGACCTCTGCTAGAGTGAATCCCTGATCCGCAAGATTGCACTCCTTTGCCAATAAAAGTGAAATCCTAACATATGGGCCCTTAATGACTGTGAATGTGCCCATTGGCGTTGAGACTCTGCTGCCCACCATGACCACTAATGTTAAGCTCCGGTGAACCCTCCTCTTCAAGCTAAGCGACCGCCAGCAATGACCAGTAATGTAAGATCTGCACTTCACACTACAGCAGTGACAGACTGGTGATCTCTAATTCGAAGTTCAAATAAGGACTGTCTGCAATGTCCGACTTGCTCTTCGCACCACGCCGATGACCATCCACAAATCTCTCCCTATTTCTAATGGCCTCCTCCACCGTGAATGCAACTCTCCGTTCCAGACCTTGAAAAGGTAATGTTTTCAGCTGGACTTATGTTGTCCCTGTATCTGGCCCTCGCTCCATCATGGGTATTCAGAACTTGTTACTTTCCCAAGGTCTAGCACGACCAGATGTGCTATTTTCACCTAAAAACTTGAAATTGCATTTCTCCTGTTCAACTGATTGGGTTTATGTTGTTCTGGTTTCATTTTACTCCTTAAAATGTACTCTATTTTTCTAAACTGTTTGGCATTTTTTGTCTATTATCTTTTCAATTTATTGTTTGGGATTTTTCATCTATTGTGTTTTCAATTTATTACTGTGTGTGTGTGCTGACTAAATATTTTGGGGCACTTTATCAAAAAATCAGGCAGTGCAGCACAACAAGCCACCTTGCTCTGACCCATGATAGGGAAAGGACAGGAATGCCCTATGTTTAACATTACACTGCACATTCCTGTCTCTTCCTGGTGTTGGCACACAATGTACTGCTTAGCGCCAATGTAGTCACTCTTGCACCATGGTTCAAGGGTATCTGCATTGTAAGCAGGATTGTTTTTGTGCAGGAAGAGGCATCTTCCTGCACAAAAGCAATCCTCTGAGGTATTTTCCTCTGTCTATGTGTGTTATTTCTCCTCATTACGCCTCACTTGGGGAGCTGTAACATTTTGACACATTCCTGTGGCAGAGTAACGCAATGCAGCAATTTGATCTGTGTTGCATTACTCCAGGTGGCCCTGCGTGACTTGATAAACCTTATTTAGTAGTTTCGTCGCCCTTGCTCCCATCGTAAGGGTGATGCAACTGCTTAATAAATCTGCACATAAAAATGTTTCATCTCATTTAAGCCTGACTAGTCTTTGTCAACCCAGAAGGTTAAGCATAGATTAATTTAGTGACTTCTGTGGTTCACTCTAAAAAGGATTGAGGTTGTTGCCTGAGTGGGGCTTCCAACCCCTCAACCAATAACCCAATTTTTCATGGATGCCATGTCTAAATGTTTTTATCATCTCTTATGATGGTGATTACATTTCGTAAGCCCTTACCAAACGTTTCATTATATAATTCATTCTTATATAACATATGTTTGGCAGAGTCTTTTATTAAATTTGGTCGAATATCCTCAAAGCGTTTCTAAGGTCTCAATGAGCCCTAAGTGAGCCCCCTTGTTTATGTTTTGATTCGAGTTGTTGAATATGTCTTTTTGATTCAACTGTTCTGTCTTTCACCATTTGCATAAATTTAGTTCTGTGAGATATTACATCCCCACTAATTACAGCCTTTGCAGCATCCCAAATTCTTTGCCACCTCACCCACCCATTTTTGTTTTCTTTAAGATCATTTTACAAAGTTTTACCAACTGCTGTTGTCAGGATGTGATCTCTAATAGCTATTTCTTTAATAATCATGGTCTGAAAGAAGGTCTGCGATGTAGTGTCAAATCTATGTACCATGTAACCAAGAATGATCCAGCAGCCCCCTGTAGCCCTGCAGCCAATTTGAAAGTTTAGTATTTGGGTCTCCGCAAGCTATCAATTAAAACATAATCAATGCTGATGAATACTGTATGTTGGTTCAAGAAAAATGTAGTCACTTTCAGTTTTGTTCCCTCCATAAATCTCTAAATGCTGAATCCTGTATTCCTTGCATAAGTGAGAGTTCGATTTGAGGTCCTGAGTCCCCACTGTAGCCCCAGACCTTTCTTGTAGCGGGTTCAAGGTAGTGTTAAAGTTACATCCCTTTATTGTCCACCCACTATGGAAATCAGCTATTTTCATGAATAGATATTCATCAAATTGTTTCATATTATTGTTTGAGCTATATATTGAGAAAAGTCAAAACTGTACCTCCTATTGAGCACGTAGAGTCCAATATTGTAGCCGCTCTATTTTCCATTTTCTGAATTAAAGTAAAGGGGACACCCAATAACGCCACTCTCTTATTATTATTAAGCTTGTAAAGTTCCTGTTTACTCCAATGGAGTGTCCCTTTGCTAGGACATCGCAGACCACGGCAACAGGCCCTACCCCGCCCAAGGCCCACAGGCCCTAAGATGAAAGAAAGCCGACCACCAGCACTAACACCAATCCCCAGGGGGAGATTGAAAGAGCCAAGTTTTCAGTTTTTTACAGAACATTGTCTCCGGTGGATATGTCCTCAGTTCCATAGGTAAGTTATGCCAGGCCTCAGCCACGAGAAAACCAAAGGACCTAACTCCTGACTGTACCTTACGAACCTTAGGGACGAGTAGCTTAGCAGTGCCCAAAGACCTCAGATTCCTGGTAGGTCTATAAGCAGTGAGTAGTGGGCGCAGATACCTCGGCCCTTTCTCATTGAGGATCCTATGGCAGAAACACAATGCCTGAAAGGTGACTCTAGCCTGTATAAGGAGCCAGGGTAGTTCCCTCAAGGCTGCCCCCACCGATGCCCGCCTAGGGATTTTCACTATCAATCGGGACACAGCATTCTGGACCTTCTGCAAAATGTTCAGATTTCTTTGGTCACCCCCAGATAGAGGACATTGCAGTAATCCAGACGGGACATGACAAGAGCCTGCACAATGGTCCTTTTGGCATCTAGTGGCAGTATATCCAGGATTTTACACAGCATTCTTAAAATGCCAAAGCAAGTTCTGGCCACAGCTGATATCTGTTCTGTAAAATAATAGGGTATTGTAGAACCAGACTCACAAATTCTTAGCCTTAGCTTTGGGAGTCAGAATTGGTCCCAGTTCCTCCGACCACCACAAATGTGACCACAGGGAGGGGTGCTTGCCCACTACCATCACCTCCCTCTTTCTTGCATTCAGTTGCAAGCAGCTGACCTTCACCCAGTTTGCAAGATCACTAAAGCAGGCCTTGAAATTAGATGCCGCTCCAACCTCCTTTTGCTCCAATGTAACAATCAACTGAGTGTCATCGGCATATGACACCAGTTTCCCCCCTATGTTTCAGGCACAATGTCTGCCAGGGGGGTGCATGTAGACATTAAATAGAGTAGGGCTTTTTTGCCCTCTTTCTGCCAACTCTCTTGCTGGCGATGCTCTTATAACAGTTGCCAGTGCCTAGAGAAGAGCCATTACACACAAGGAAACAGCTGTTTCCAATTCCAACCTCTTCATGCGTAACCCCGAAACAGAGGGAACCAGGACCAACAGCAATTTTGGCTTAATCATCAGACCTACTTGATCGCTGACTCCACTCCACCAGCAACCTCCATACTTTCTCCTGGCTTCTAGGATCACAGGTTATATCCAGCTGACTTGTAGAGATTACATTTTTCAGATGGTCATAAAAGCAAGGTGGACTTCCAGACTGCCATAACCTGCAGATTTCCCGCCCTGGCAAAAGTATTGCATAAAAAATAAACTTGGAAGTCACTGTCTTTGTTTGTGGTGACCCATCATGATAAAGCCCAAAAAATATAAGTTTAGGGCTTACCTTAATCTGTCACCCTGTTACCTCCGCAAGGAACTTACATATCTTAGTCCTATAACAAAGGATCTTCGGACACACCATGAACATGTGGATATCATCAGCCGATGGACATAAGTATCTTGGGCAAACATACGGGTTTCCGGTAACTCTTGACAACTTAGATGGAGACCAGTAAACTTTATAGGTGGTAAAGAGATGGTTATGCTTAAGCGAGGCAGGTTTCACCACTGTCCGAGTCATAACAAAAGAGTCTTGCCAAACTTCGTTTAAATCTTCACCCTCACATTCGTCTGCCCAAAGCTTAGAAATGTCTAAAACAAGGTTATCTTTGGCCTCCACCAAAACCCAGTACCACCGAGTAACTTCCTTTTTAGCAGACCTACTCTCATTGCCTGATCCAGCCATGCATCATCAACCGCATGTGCCCAATCCTGTGTATCCCACCAGGAACTGAGTTGGTAGTATTTAAACCTAGTTTGTTGGCCCCTGGTGCAGTTAGGACTTCCCAGCTCACTAGGCCCGATGCCATTTTAAGGCCTCCCCAATGGAGTAACCCCACAAATTTCAGTGGCAAACTGAGTTGATCTCTCTAACATTTAGGAGTTCACGGTGAATCCCAAATCGGGGCCCGGGATGAGTGGTAAGAAACTCCGAGCTTTTTCCCAAAGTACACACAGGTTCTTAAGACTCCCTGCAGGGTCTTCAATCTGACTTTCTTGAAGAACTTCGGGTCTCCATATTTAAAAAGGAAGTGGCTCTGCCCTTGCCCCACCAAACTTAGCATTGCCTCAAAAAGTAAACACAGGGGGGACCTATCCACCCTGCTCGCCAGCATACGAACATTCCTAAATTGAAATGCATAGCAATATGCAACCAAATCCGGAAGGGCCAACCCTCCCTGTTCCAACTTCCGTCTCAGCTTCTTCCATGATATCCTAGCCCCCTTGGAGGACCAAATAAAACTACCAATCTTCCCCTGAAGCTTTCCTACATCTTCTTTATGGAAGGCAAAGGGTATTGTAATAAAGAAAAAAGTATTTTTTGGAAGGACAATCATTTTAATAAGATTAACCCATCCATAAATATTTAAACGTTGATTTGCCGACCTAACCAACAGACTTGCAATCTCTTGACTGACATGTTTTCAATTAGTCTTACAGATATCTTCCAGCTTCTGTGTTATTGTAATGCCCATGAAACACATTTGGGCCTTAGCCCCTACACTTTGCTTTGCCTGATTCCATTCCATGATTTCGATTTTGCCAATGTTCACCTTGTAGCCCGAAATCAAGCCGAAATTTGGCACCAAAGCCATTAGGTTAGGGATTGCCACCTCTGGATTAATGGTGTAAAGGATAAGATCATCTGTGTACAATACCACCTTCGCTTCCAACCCAGCAGATTTGAAGGGGTGGATGGTGGGACCCATTCGAATCAGGGATGCAAGCTGCTCTATATAAAGATTGAACAAGAGCGGGGAGAGGGGACCCCCCTGTCTTGTACCTCTTGTAATGTCAAACCAGTCGGACAACTCACCATTCACCACACCCTGGCTCTGGTGAAATAATAAAGATTTTGCATCACCTTCACGATATTCTGTGGAAACCCCAAAATCTTGAGAGCCTCCCATAGGTAAGGCCAATGTACTTGAACGCCTTTGCGACGTCTACCGCTACTACCGACACAGGAAGGTTCTGGACTCCCACCAGATCCATAACCCCAAGCATAAAAAAGGTGAGCTCATTGAGCTGTCTCCCAGGGATAAAACCTCATTGGTCCTGATGCATAACTCCCTTAATAACCTGGGCGATCCTAGAGGCTACTATCACTGAGAAGATCTTAAAATCAGAATTTAAAAGTGATATTGGCCTATAAGAGTCCACTGCCAAAGGGTCTTTATTTGGTTTCAGAATTAGGGTTATGGTGGCTTCGGCCCAGGATCGCAGGATGATTTTGCCTTCCAAGTATATTACATTAAATAGGACTTTCAACACTGGAGCAATAATATCAAGAAGTTGAGAGTAAACCTCATCTGGGAGGCTATCTGGGCCAGCAGCCTTCCCCCTTGCCATCTTCCTAATTTGGGTCCTGACCTCATCCTCCGTAATCTCTGCCTCTAAAAGTCTCCTTTGCTCGTTGGTTAATCGTGGGAGCTCAATCTTATCTAGCCAGGCCTCTATGCTCTCTTTCCTAGGAGAAATATCCTCTCTGTACAACCTACTCATATATCTCCGAGCCTCACAAAATAGAACTGAATTGGTGCTCAGTAAAGCATCCATCTCGATGTCCCTCGAATTTCGGATTATGTTTCTGGCCTTGTCTGTTTTTACTTTCCAGGCCAGAAGGGAACTGCACCTCTCCCCATATAAAAATGTTTGCAGCTTACTTACTTTCCACCTATCTAATAATCTGATATCCAGCTGCCTCTGATATTCTGCCTGTAGATGTTCTATTTCTTTACTAAGCACAGAGACTCTATCCGAGCCCTCCAGTGATGCCTTTTGGAGGTCCCCTTCCCTAGCCTTAATCTCTTTGATTCGATCCTCATCTTCCTGCTTCAGGGCACGCCTCTTACCCACCATTATGGAACTGAGAATTCCCCTTAAGTAGGCTTTGAATGTATCCCAAACAATTTGCGTAGCCGCTGAACCACTATTGGTATGAAAAAAGAACACTGTCTTATCCGCTATAATTGCTACTACCCTCTGAACCAACAAAATAGTCCTGTCCAAGGTCCACCTTTTCATACCGAATTTTTGATGGTATCTGAGAGATAAAAAAACTGCTGAATGGTTTGAGAGGATGGCAGGTACATGTTTACCTACTTCTACCACTTCTGATAACTCCTGATCTACCAGGAAATAATCAATACGTGAATGATGGCCTTATTTTTTGCTATAGAAGGTGAAGTCCCTTACCTCCCCCCTCTTACTTCATCAGATATCAACCAGATTGAGCTCAGACATCATATTTTTCAGGATAGCAGTTGTTCTAGGGGGAATCACATATGTAACTTTAGAAATTCTATCTAGGACCATATTTTGAACTATATTAATATCCCCCCAAGAATCACTGGGGCAGTGGCCTCCAAAAGGCGCAGTGCCAACTTAGACAAAGCTTCTGGTGAATCATTATTAGGGCCATAATAGATGGCACACACTATTTGCATCCCCTGAATCATCATATTAGCCACCAATCATCTACCAGAGGGGTCTGATTCGTAACTAAACAGCTTAATGCCAGAGTTAGTCCAATAATTAATGCCACTCCTCTCGTACATCCCCTCTGGTCCGAGCAAACTACTTCCTGGACCCAGTGCAGCTTATTAAAGAATGGCCTACACTCCTCCTGCTCCAAGTGAGTCTCCTGAAGCAAAATAATCTTTGCCTCGCTATTCTTAATAAATTCAATAACACTGGCCAGCTTCTTCCTGGACCTCAGGCCGTTAACATTCGATGATAAAAAATGAACCAAATAGGAGTTACTCATCTTCAAAATTCAACCTATCACTCTCCCAAAATACCTTACGCATCACCTCATATTGAAGACACCAACCTGACACTACCCGGAAGCCACTGTAGTTATTGCCAATCACCTTTAATGCAGAAGTAGGACATATTTTTTCCCCGTGCTCCCACCACCCAGTGCACCCCCCCCACCCACCTCAGAGAACCCCCTCTCCTATCCCTGGGTGAAAACTCCGCCCGTTCGCAACCCCCCAAGTGAAGAGATGAAATCCAAAATAATAGTAAAAAAAAAAAAAATTAAAAGCAAAAGAGAGAAAAATAAGACAATTACTACATATTCATATTGTGTTACTGAATCAATAAGCATCCATCTTAATACAGCGCAGATAGAGCTCGCGGGCAACTAAGCTGCTAAACTGGTCTGTCCATATGGGCCAAGAAATCATCAACCTCTTCTGGGTTTCTGATACTGTGCATTTTGTTGCGCCACATTATATTCAGCATCGCAGGGAACTTCATCTGGACCTGGGCCCCCTTACTCCGTAGATCATTCATTTTGGAGCCCAACTCGCATTGCCTCTGCGCAGTTCTCTTGCCTATATCAGATCTCATTTGGTAGTTAAAATCTTCAAATTTCAAGAGGTGTTCCTTCAGGGCACATCCCAGAGTTAACTATTTACTGCAAACATGAGGAAATTTACCAAGATTTTCCTGGGAGTCTTCCTGGCAGGATTTAGCTTGAAAGGGTGCCTGTGTACCATTTGGATCTCACTCTCCAAGTCAATATCTGGCCTGTCCTGGAGTAATCCATCCTTCAACAATCTACATATGAAACCTTTAATATCGCTCTTTTCTAAACATTCTGGGATGTTAAGCGCCTGGATTGTATTTCCAGCCTCTCCATATCCTCCTGTAACTGCTTATTTGTGCTTTAAGATCTGCGATATACCTTGAATTCCCGGACAGGACGGCTGACATGGACTTCACCTCGCCTTCCAAAACTAAGGTACGCTGAGCAAGCCCATCTAGTTTTTTCTCCAATATCCTGCACTTGTCCTGAATACCCTTTTAGTTACCCTACGAGATTTCAAACTTTACAAGAATATTCTGCCTTAGGTTAAATAGTAGATTTTCAACCAAATTCTCCGAAGATGGTTCCACTTGGTTCAAATTCCCAGTCCCAAACTCACCAACAACGTCCTGGAGTGTGCCTATATTCTGCACAATTTGACTACCCTGAGCTCCCTGAATATCACCAAGATTATCACCCAAAACAGAAAAGCGGTTTTCTAGCTAAAAGGGCTCCTTCTGGGAGAGAGAGTGGGTTTCCTTACTCCCCTCCCCCGTGCAGCAACGTGCTCCATAATTTTAAAATATGACTTGAGAGAGGGGAGAGGTTTCGGGGGTAAGCGTCCTTCCTTAGGTCCGCACCTCTTAGTTTTTGCAGCCCTTTTGAGTGCTTTTCTAACAGGGGATACTGCCTGCGGCTCTTGCACAATTAATTCCCTTACATTCCCAGTTAAACCTTTTTTTCTAGAACTGAGCGCAAAAGGTATCTATTTCTTCTGCGTGGGACTAGAGGCTCTGCACCAGAAGAGGCATTCCTGATTTTCCTTGGTTGCCCGCGATAAAATACCTCCAGCAGCCTGCACAGAGCTTCCTCCAACAACAACTGACTCCGGCGCTTCAATCATGTGATTCATAAATTTAAGAGGTACCTGTTTGGGGGGAACGTTTTCCATCGACCCCTGCTGGACCATAATCTTCCTCAAAAATTGTCCTTCACCCCCCGTTGTTATGGCATCAGGTGCGCTCAACTCTGAGCAAAAGCCTCTTCTCTGAAGTGCTTGATCCATTCCCATGTGCTGCCTCCAACTCCGGCCTCCCACAGACGTTCCAACAGAAGGCCGTGGGAGACCGTATCAAACCCAGCACTCAAATCCAGTACAATCAATGCTGTTGTCCTTCCCTCATCAGCTGCAATTTTTAAGACCTCAGAAGCCAAATGTAAGGCCGATTCAGTGCTGTGAAGCAGCTTGAAACCAGACTGGATTTCATGGTGAATCCGTTTTATTTCCAAGAATGTAGTCAGTGGACTATTCAGATGTTTCTCCGCAAATTTAGAAAAATAAGGAAGTAAAGATATAGGTCTCAAATTCTCCGGGAGCGCTGGATCTAGAGATGGTTTCTTTAGCAGTGGCACCACCATAGCATGTTTCCAATTGCTAGGAACCTGCCCTGAACTAAAGAACATCTTCAGTAGTTTTGTAACAACTGGTGCGATGGCTTCTTTCCCTCGCAGTAATAATCTCAGGAGTGATCAAATCCAGGGGAGACATGGATTTAACTACTTCCATATGTTTTAGAACGTCACTTTCTTCAGGAGGATGGAAAATAAACCTATCCTCGACCCGAGAATTGTTTATAGCTGGAGCAAAGATATAATTCCTGCTACTATCAGGGAAGGCAGCATATATTTTTCTATCTTTCCCAAGAAAAAAACAGCTACTTTATTAAAGTAGTCTGTGGAAGCAGGCAATATTGCTGTGACACGTTCTAAGAAAGTCAGTTGTTTGACAACACTAACAATATTCTTGAATCGTTTTTTACTGATTCGATTTGTAGAACTCCTTTGGGTTTTACCGTTAGCTGTAGCATGATATTCAAGGGGATACCAATGATATGCTAACCTAGTGATATCTCTATCTAAGAGATGGGTTTCCTGGAGGAAAAGAATGTCTATTTCTTTGTGATGAACCCTTCTAAGCAGTGATTTCCACTTTATAGGAGAGTTGAGGACTTGCACATTAACTGCCTCATTTATGATGTTTTGATGTAGGGCAGTGCCGCTAGGAATCTTGCTGTGCTGCTCTACGTCAATTCATAAGGGCAGGCATCCGCCATATCTATGAGATTCCTGTCCTTTTCCCCTGTGCTGAGGCACAATGGGCTGTCATGCACCAATACATGCAAAAGAAACAATTGATGGACGGAATGCTGGACAATGCAAACATTCCCCCTCAGTCACAAGGATCTGGGTTAAATCCATCATTTTTTTGCTCACCTTCCCAGTTTGGACCAATACAGGCATCCTTGCACCATGGATTGACCACTTATTGACTTTGCACACGGAGGGACTTCATCCTGCAAAAAATCAATCAATTCAGGCAATTTCCTCTTATTATGTGTGCTGCATTCTAATGGTTGCACCTTCCTAACGTCATCCCAGGGGTGGCGTTAGATTCTGATGCATTCCCAGGTTTACGATTTCTCATAAATCTAGGAATACATCAGATTCCATGGATGTTGTGTGGGAACACCCACAGCAACACCCATGGAACGCCACTTTCACGCAGTATACTGTGTGAAAGGGGAACGTATTTACAAGGCAATGAAAAGCCATGTAAAGTGGCTTTATTTGGCCTTGTAAATATGCCGGGGCAGATTGCGCCACCAGAACGTCAAAAAAGTGACTCATAAATGAGGCCCTGAGTGTGTCATATCAAGAAAAGAGGGCCCCGATTTTTCCCTAAGAAGAATGGAAGATCATGAGTGAGGTTGTTTATTAAAGGTATCCCTAGCTCTATGGGGTTGAAAGAACATCCAGATGAGTAGTAGAGTGAAAATCAAAATATGGCAGGAAATCAGAACCTGCAGCATTGCAGTGTTTCTTTTTTCACACCCTCAAAGCCAAGAACTGCTGGAATCAATGGGAAGACCTCTAGAACTGGACATTGGTGATGGCATAGCATGTAACGGGGTACTATCCCCCCAGCTACATAAGTGGTACTACGGGTTCCATCCACTCTACGGGTAGCCCCTGGAAGCAGCCTGGTTGATCCCCCATGGTCAGTAAAGACATATCAGAAGCATCAAGGCAGAAAGCATGATCATCAGAATACAAACAGCCCAATTATGATGAGGCTCGGAAAGCCCCAGACCAATGGTGAGACGCTTTCCGAGCCTCATGGTGGTTTCATTTTCGACCACCCCATTGCAATGAAACAGATGATTTAACAAGGGTGTAGATTTTTCAAGACGTCAATTTATAATGAAAATCTTTTCAGAGGGTACAAAAAACGAATACATATATCAGTATCAATAAACACATGGTGACTGAGGTTTACAAATGATTTGCTGTTACAAGTATCTCACTGTCACTCATGTGGACACCTATTTCAAACAATATATACAGCAGGAAATTGTAACTGACCGGATCAAACAGATGACAAATCCTCAAGTGAATAATTCACAAAGAAAATAGGTTTGTTTGTCGACGTTTTAGTTTATTTAGTGAAGACATCTGTTAGATAATCTTCAGGACTTTAGATGTGAATGTTGAATGACCCTTAGAGAACTACATGAGCAATTTCAGAATGTAGTTAAGTTCATTAAAATTATTTGTTCGACATCAAAGCGAAAGCTAATAAATAGCTACTGTAGTTTCAAGGAGGTCCCACAATGATTCAACACAGTTATAACCAGCACTCCTGAAACAGTCCTCGTGGACCGATCTGTTCCAATTTCAGCGTTTATCTGAAGAGAAGACGGGCACTGCTCCGTACGACGTTCCGCTGTCACTGCATGGTCGGGCGGTTCCCATACCGATACGGTGCAGACGGACGCAAGTCAGCCCATCAGAATAAGGCCCTTAATCGCAAAAATGGTTTGAATGTGTTCTCCTGGTCTGTCTTATTCTCTATGTCATGTTATAAATGGTATAATAATATGTAGGCGCACAGGAACTTCATAAAGAATAAACATCTGTGTGTACAAGAAATTTATGTCACCGTTGTCATATGACCTTACCTGATAGATAAATGATTTCAAATTAATTAAAGTACATAACCTTTATGATGTAGGAATTTTACATCCTGACAGATTTGGTTCTTAATCTCAAACACATCTCAGACATGCTGAAAAAGTTACACACACACACAAACAACTTTCAAAGTAGGACACTGCATGTACATTTACGTGTATCCATCATAATAGGTCCGGAAAATAGCCATGCATGCTATACTCATCAGTAATCATCTCTTCACCTTTGACTCAATGCTAATATTCCTGTTTGCCATCATAAGTGCTCATGTGATTCACATTATCCTATGTGCTAATGTATTTTTGCCATGCAGAACATAGACAATGGTTAATGTTTGAGGGTGAAGTAAAAAGTGTTTGAGCTGCATATTGGTTAACCAAAGAAAAGCACTGTTTTGGACTATTGAAGAAGTGGTGGCAGACTACAGGGAAAACCAAAAGCTACATGTTGAGTATCATGACCTTTGTTGCCTCCTGACCTCCTGGACACCAGCCACATCTTCTCATCTCATGACTCACCCCTCTCTACCTGCTGATATTGTGTCTCTTAATAAGTCTGTCCCCACTGTTTCCCGACCTACCCCTTGTGTGTCCAGTCACTCAGGACATGTACAGCCCTGCCCTGAAAGCCCAGGTCTCTACATCAGAGGAGGAGTTGATGGTGGTCATAAAACCTGAGAAAGAGTATGGCTGGGAAGTTTTGTCTCCAAAGCATTTAAGCCTCTCTAACACACCTTTTGGATTGGGAAACTGACTTTGCCTTGTTAGTTTCAATTCTGCAGTAACTATTCATTGGAACATTTGGACTACTTTTGGGACATTTAGTAATGTTTTTGTATGTTTCCCATTGGTGCTGTGTAAATGGACATGGCCCCAGATGTTCCTGATGTGTTTTTATCTGTTGGCCTGCGACCTGAAATTAAAAAATCCTGCCCTGACTCAGACATATTTTTGTTTCTTTCGCCCCAGCCCAAAAACAGAACTCCTTTAAAAACTGATTGTTAAGTTTAAATATTTCTTGATTGTATTATGTAAAAAAAATAACTTCACATCTAACTTGGACATTTTGCTATACTTTTTTAAGATTGTGGGCATGCCTGTTGATGTATGTATGTGAGTTGCAGTATAGCTGTGTCATTCGAAATTGAGTCTGTGGGCATGCCTGTTGATGTATGTATGTGAGTTCTAGTATGGCAGTGTCAGTCGAAATGGAGTTTGTAGCACTGCATGGTAAAATTGTACCCACAGAACCATCTGCTATGACTATGTAGAAAATAAAAAATACACAGGTGGATGGTGCATAAACTGAGATCTTTCTGTACATCTTGAAGTTTGAGAAGGGTAGATAAAAACATGTTACTTTGTGTGAATTTGAGTCCGGGTGAGGTTGTGTGAAATGTTTATGGGGTTGATGGTTTATGTCCAAGCCCACATGGACAATGGTTGTATACAGCTGTGCAATACAGGGCTAACAGGAGAATGAAGATGTGGTTGTGGAATTGGAGCATGCATGCATCTGGTGGATGCAGGATGGTTGGTTTTTTTTGCCCCAGTTGACTGCATTATATACCTTGGAGATGCAGATTGACACATGCACCTAAGTGATATGGCATAGATTATCTTCATAGTAAAGGCATGTTTTAATCTCTTCGGAGTCATAGATCTGTTTGTCCATCAACCTTGGTATCTGTTGCTGGTGAGATTCAATGTTGCAAAGGGTCTCCTAATTTGACAAATAACCCCTGCACAGATGATTGTTGCCCATGCCAAGCAACCTCCCCTTGTGTATGCATCAATGGCCATCTTACAATTCAAGGAGGTTGCTGATTACTTTGAGTGTCAATAAAAAATTATAGGTCTCCATTAACAGAGTTGTTCTCCCGCAGTAGATGAAGAGAAGACCAGAGTTGCACCAGCTTTCGCGGGTAGAGCAGTGGAGTCAAATGGGGTACCTTAATGCTGAAATGTGGGTGGCTGATGAAAGTTCAAGAGAGCCAGCACATGCATCCATTGATTAGTAGCTGTTACCTGAAGAATTTCAATTTGAAGGATTTGTTTAGGAAGGAGGCTGCTGGCTTTCCTGTACATGTTTTTCTGGGGAGGACCATTAATGTTCACCTCTTTGCCATCCTCATCAGCAATGGCAGCAACAGACAGGATGCTCAGAGGAGGAAAGTTTTTCCTCCTGTGATTGGATGTCATCCTCCTGGTGAGGCATCATCATCTGTTTTTTTGTCCACAGGGGCTAAAAGTAAATAGCTTTATAAATATTAACTTACACATTAGAGAGTGTAAACAGCTCTAAAACTGGTAGATTATACATTTTGGGTGATAGAGGACACTCTGTCACATATAAAGAATACATTTCAATCTTAGATTTTTTAGGTAATAATTAGTATATGGTACTAAAAAATAATGAAAATAAAATCTTACCTGCTCGTGCAGCAAATGTTTCCTTTGTGGACTGACCCTTAGTTTTCATCTGTACGATGTAGGTCCTTGATGTCAGTGGTACTGAAACAGCTGTCAAATGAAATGTTTAAAGGAACATTTTTATTAGCATGTTTGAGATCAATAGTAATTTTTCTACACTTAAGGAAGTAATATATTATATAGAAATGTATCCATGGATAAACATTTGGCATAAATACTCATTACAAATGATAAAGCGAATGTTGAATAGAATGCTTCAAGGTGAGGTATCAACTGCGGTATCACTGGTGAGTTATTGTTCCTCGGATGCGCCAAACCTGTTTTCAGATCTCTGAATGTTGGTGTGAGGTTTAGGGTATACTGAAAGAAATATCTAGATTTGCTGCTTCTCTTGCTTTGTATTGTATTTTGTTAGATCATTTAAGATGGCAGTGCTGTATCAATGACACAATCCCCAAAACGACTGAATGTGTTCATGGCAATTCAAGCAATCACATCAAATTGGAATTTGAACAACAAGGTCTGCTTCTCTTCTTGATGGAGTCTTGTTTGCCAAATGGAACACCAAGAATCAGTCCTTGTATATCATTAACATTTTTCACTTAGGAAAGTAAACAGGGACCTTTAATAATCTAGTTAGGGTGCCACATCTATCACCACTCTCTAGGAGATTTAGAGACCTTTGAAGGCACACATTTTGCAAGCCAGTTTAAGTCCATATAGCAACAAATTTACAGTCAGCAATCTAATGCCTCGCTGGAACTGACACATATTTAAACCCTGCTCTTTATGTTGCTTTAACTGGGCATTCATTTAATACTCAGTGTCTGATTAAAAAAGGTTTACTATCTTTTTCCTATTCACAAACTCTGTTTTTTTAGTAAGTTTGTTACTGCGGAGACTTCGTATTCGGGACAGAGAACTCTGCACATAAAACGATAAGACAAGTCTATCTTCTTATGTGGTTTGGCTCATTCTATCAAATATTATAATGAACACAAGCAACTCGTTTTCACCTATTTTGACCACTTTAGTCTGGTGTATCTTGGTTCCTGTGATATAGAGAGTACATGACCCATATCTGAGTATATCCTTTGCCACTTAGGGTGTCACATCAAACACACAAAAGATGAATGGAGGAATGCTTGTAATTAGTTTAACCACTGGCAATCACTCAGGGTAGCATACCAACACATTGTTCTTGTGCTCACAATGGGTTAGGATAATATTTGCAAGCTTTCCTCTCATAAGCTGTTGTGTGTTTCACTAATAGTGTAAACCTGTAGAGCTTCATTAAAGTGTGTTGCATTTAACCATCTGGTACATTATTAAAGTACAATTTCACAATAAATACTTCAGGCAAAAAATATCAAATGTTAAAATAAGCATATTGAGAGTATTTATTTAATCACAAAAAAGCAGGTAAATGATATTTATATACATTTGTATGTAATACATTTTCAAATGTTATTTGTTATTGTTAACAATTTTTTTAAACATTTATTAACTCTTTTACATATATATTTTCAACATAATTTCCACATGTTTTGTTAGTTCATATAAATAATTGTATATAATATATACTATTACTTAAATTATACTTCACAATATTTTATAATTTTCATAATATTGTTTGACATGTTTTATATGTTTAATAATTGATTACATTTTAAACATTTTGATTTCTATAATTTCAACATTATTTTCACGGTTTATTAGTATAAATTAACTAATTGTATATAATTTATACTATTATTTAATGTATACTTTGCAATATTTTTATTTTATTTTTCCTTTTTTAATATGTTTTATATGTGTAGCAATTTGTAACAATTATTTAAACATTTATGCAACTTTTTTACAATATATCCTATTCATTTTTATGGGAAGATATTCTTTTTTTAAAAGTTGCATTCAGTAGCCATTTGTTTTAGCACTACATTCCATTTTGTAGTCTGTGTTATTTTTAGTCTATTTTCCCAGAACCAGGACGAGGCAGTGTGCTGCTGCTGTTCATCTGAACAGGTATGTCCTCTTTTAGGGATTTTTAAGGGTTTTGAGATGTAGAGGGAATTTAGAAGGGAAGTTTAAAAGTTAGTTGAAGTTTTGCTTGTTGTTTTTTTATGGTACATTTAGATCTATTGTTGTTACTATTTTACAATTTTACACAGTTTGGTGCCGATTAGGATCCTGGAAAAAATTTCCCCAACCGAATTGAATCTGGACTTTTTTCCGTACAAATGGTAAAAGCGCCGTACAAACTGCCAAGTACGATTCGTATGAGAAAAGGTCCATACAAATCGCATTGGGAAAGTTCCCCCACACGTCCTCGGGTCGGGAAAAGTCTCCGCCACGTCCCCGGACATTTTTACGTACAAATGGGAAAACTGAAGTCCCAATGCGCAATTACGATCCGTCCCATCCGTCCGATTGTACAACTGTATGGAAAAAAGACCGTCCGGAGCGAACTCCCATAGCAACCATGGAGATGTCCAAACAAGTGCCTGGTACGCGCCGTACCCTCCCCCCCCCCGCCCCCCGTATGTTCGCGCCGTACCCCCAGCCCCCCCGCAGATGGGCGCGCCATACCCCCAGCCCCCCCGCGGATGGGCGCGCCGTACCCCCAGCCCCCCCGTATGTACGGAGCGTACCCCCCAGCCCCCCGTATGTATGGAGCGTACCCCCGTACGCCCCAGCCCCCCATATGTACGGAGCGTACCCCCCAGCCCCCCGTATGTACAGAGCATACCCCCATACCTCCAGCCCCCCGTATGTACGGAGCGTACCCCCGTACCCCCCAGCCCCCCGTATGTACGGAGCGTACCACCCAGCCCCCCGTATGTACGGAGCATACCCCCCAGCCCCCCGTATGTACAGAGCGTACCCCCACCCCCGTATGTACGGAGCGTACCCCCATACCCCCCAGCCCCCCGTATGTACAGAGCGTACCCCCCAACCCCCCGTATGTACGGAGCGTACCCCCGTACCCCCCAGCCCCCAGTATGTACAGAGCGTACCCCCACCCCCGTATGTACGGAGCGTACCCCCATACTCCCCAGCCCCCCGTATGTACGGAGCGTACCCCCCAGCCCCCCGTATGTACGGAGCGTACCCCCGTACCCCCCAGCCCCCCGTATGTACGGAGCGTACCCCCACCCCGTATGTACGGTGCGGACTGGGGGCTGGGGGGGTACGGGGGTACGCTCCGTACATACGGGGGGTTGGGGGGTACGCTACGTACATACGGGGGGCTGGGGGGTATGCTCCGTACATACGGGGGGCTGGGGGGTACGCTCCATACATACGGGGGGCTGGGGGGTATGGGGGTACGCTCCGTACATACGGGGGGCTGGGGGGTTCGCTCCGTACATACGGGGGGCTGGAGGTATCGGGGTATGCTCTGTACATACGGGGGCTGGGGGGTACGCTCCGTACATACGGGGGGCTGGGGGGTACGCTCTGTACATACGGGGGGCTGGGGAGTACGGGGGTACGCTCCGTACATACGGGGGGTGGGGGTATGGCACGTACCGGGCCCCCTAATCAGCTCGCATCGCTGCGTACTTAGCTTTTCCGGCACTTTTTAGGTGCCGTAAAAAATTTTCCATCCGGACTGCAGTCGGTGCGAATCGTAATTGCTGGTACGTAAAAACATGCCTAACTCCGTCCGGACGTCACGTCCGCGGTGTCCCGGATCACATTTGTATGTATTTTTCTGTTGGTTGGTCTTTTTTCCGAATCGTACGGGAATGGTGTTTCCGTACGAATCGTAATTGCATGTTTGTAAAGTTTTACAACCCGGTACGAGTCGGACGGAGAAAAAGCTCCGACCCACGGTTTGTACCGGGTTTTTCCAGGATCGTAATCGGCCCCTAAGTCGTCTGCATTTTTTATGCTGTTATAATTATGTATTAGTATGTTATGTTAAGTTGTGTAGTGTTTGTTATATTTTGTTGATTACCTGTAATGTATATGCATTTTTGGGAATGAAATGTGTTTTGTGGGCAGGTTGTGTCAATTTCT
Source organism: Triturus cristatus (assembly GCF_964204655.1). Taxonomy (NCBI): domain Eukaryota; kingdom Metazoa; phylum Chordata; class Amphibia; order Caudata; family Salamandridae; genus Triturus; species Triturus cristatus. The sequence goes on from NC_140588.1 coordinate 595,478,414, forward strand.
TTTACACGTTTTTGTCAATGAACAATGCCTTCTACGGGCATTTGCAGTTGTTGTTTTTGTTTTTTGTTTTTTAAAGGAAATCTGTTTGGTTTATTCTAAGCCAATAGTCTTTATTTTGATTTACATTTCCTTTTTTCAAGTTTCCTGAAGTGGTTCTGTTTTTAAAAACAGGTTGTCTGTTTTTTTTATGGGAATACGGTGCTGTGGATTGCTTTGAGGGATTTTGACTGGAATCATTACATTTTTGCATTTTTGGGGGGATTTTTGAATTCAACTTATTTTTGGTGGATAACTAAACTTTGTTACCTGGAGTCAGAGAAAGATCTGCAGCTACAGAACAGTACGTTTTAATTATTTTAATTTATTTTGGGTGGGAAATGTTATATAACATTGTGTATATTAAATATATATGATTGTTATTTTGGAATGTTTGGATTATGTGTTGTGTCTATTCTATGTGATGGATAGAATTTTATTTTATCTATGTTGGTTGATAGGTTGGGAGAAGGTCCTTGTGATAGGTCCCCCTGTAACAGAATATCCTGTCCAGCTTGCCCACGGTTTGCTACCCTCTGCTGCCCGTCTATCTGCTGCCCTCTGTTTGTGCCTCCTCTGCTATTTTCTTGCTCTGTTTTGCCTATTCTGCTCATTTTTCTGACTGCTGTTTTGCCTTTTTTCTGTTTGTTTTTCTGCCTGCTGTTTTACCTTTCCTACCAGTTTTTCTGCCCTCCGTTTTGCCTTTTTCTGCTCATTTATCTGCCCTCTGTTTTCCTTCTTCTGCTCTGTTTTACCTTTTCCGCTCATTTGTCTGCCCTCTGTTTTGCCTTTTCTGCTCATTTTTCTGCCCAGTGCCACACCCTCCCCCAGGACCTACTTAATAGAGGCTGCAACACAACCCAATTGAGCAGGTCCTCGTGCCAGCTCCCCCTGCAGAAGTTCTCCTGTACAGCTTGCCCACAGTCCGCTACCCTCTGCAGCATGTCTACCTGCTTCCCTCTGTTTTTGCATCCTATGCTCATTTCTTCCTCTGTTTTGCCCTTTCCTGCCCTTTGTTTTGCCTTTTTGTGCTTGTTTTTCTGCCTTCTGTTTTGTCTTTTCTGTTTGTTTTTCTGCCTTCTGATTTGCCCCTCTCTGCTCTGTTGTGCCTTTTCTGCTTGTTTTTCTGTTTTGCCTTTTCTGTGCATTTTTCTGCCCTCTGTTTTGCCCTCTTTTGTTGGTTTTTCTGCCCTCTGTCTTGTCTTTTCTGCTTTTTTCTTCCCCCTTCCCGTCGTTGCCCTCCTCGCACCTCCCACCATATAGACTCCCGCCCTCACCCAGGACCTACGTAATGGAGGCCGCATTGCAACCTCATTAGCCATTAAAGATAAATCAATGTATTGATCGCATTGGCGGCTCCTTAATAATCAATTCCACCGGCTGGTGAATATGGAAGTTATGTTTTAAACAGACCACAATCCCCGGATGTGAGTCGGAGGTGTTGGCTGACACCTCCCTCAAAATTGCTGCAAGTTGAATGCCCATATACTAGGACCTAAAGTTATTGGCTGTCATTGTTCTCCCCCCTGTCCTGATGAAGACCAGCCTCTGATGCCATTGCACAATTTTCAAGGGTCAAAACATCGACGTTACTGTCTCAATTAGTCCACGCAACTTTCCTGACTTGAACAAAAAATCATAACTACTGCTGAGATTTATGCACTTTATTTTGGACCTGCAAACTAAAACATCTATTTTCGTTATCTATGTTATTTATGTCACTTTTGTACAGCACTTTGTCACATATCACCACCACTCACTAAATGTACACTATAACCAGTGGTTCTTTCACCGTATGTGTTTTATTTCACAGACAGCCATTTTATTGATTTTGCATCTATACTAATATAAAGTAAAGAAAACATTTGTTGAGCATAAAAAAGTTGTTTTTATCTTTTTTTGTTGCTTGAATATATGAATGAGACATATTTTCCTTTAAACATATAAAATACCTAGTGCAAATCAGTGCATCTACCTGACAGAACCATTGTTTTCTTTAATGCAACCTCATTAAGCAAGTCCTCATGCCAGCTCCCCTTGAGGCATTTCTCTTGTCCAGCTTGCCCACAGTCCACTACCATCTGCTGCCTGTCTACCTGCTGCCCTCTGTTTGTGCATCCTCTACTAATTTCTAGCTCTGTTTTGCTTTCACTGCTCGTTTGTCTGCTCTCAATTTTGCCTTTTTCTCTTGATTTTTCTGTCTGTTTTGCCATTCCTTCTTGTTTTTCTGCCCTCTGTTTTGCATTTTCTGCTTGTCTTCCTGCCCTCTGTTTTGCCTTTTTTGCTCATTTCTTCCCTCTTACTGCCATGTTATCACGACCTGGCATAGGTATATATATATTTTAAATAGTTTACATACAATTTTATTTTATCAGTCTTTATTAATATTATTTTAAATAGTTGTTTGACTGATCTCATAAAAGATTATGTTTATTTTTTTGAGAAACAAATTGGTATGTTGGTTTAAAGTTTTTGATGTACTTATTGGTAGGTCAAGATTTATCTTAAAGTATGCTTTTGGCTGTCATTCTAAGTAAGGTAGTCCTTTGCTATTTAGGAAGAGTTTAGCTTTAAATTGTAACATGTAGGACATTCTTTTGATTTGCTAGCAAAGTTCTGGGCCAATTTGATTAACAGATAGCTCCATTCTTAGATCTTGGCAGCTTTGCTCTTTTTGCTTCTACAAATTTGCATAGTGTAGTTTATGTTTTGCCTAGTGTGGATTGGAAGGCATTGTGCCATCCTTCCACCATATTATTTGTCTTGGCTTCTTGTGTCAAGGTGCTGTCATAGACATTACAACTTGGTATTTGGAATTTGGGTTGGCATCTATATTCCAGAGCAATGCAGTCCAAATAGTCCATTAGAGCACTATGTTTGTCTTCATGTTGTTGGTAGAAAGAGCTTTCTATTAGTAGATTGTAGAGGTTGACTACCTCTGTGACAGGGGCATAGGCTAGTGCTAAGATGTTTTTGATTTAAAAGCAAATTGGCTGTTTGTGGAATATTCTAGTCTTAGGGGCCATATTTAGATGTCGGTCGGAAAGCTGACCTCTTCAGTTTCAATTCTGCCTGACTTATTACGGATACGGCGCTCGGAATCAAAACCAGTTGGTCATTCCCGCTTACTTCTGATGGGCTCCTTGAGCAAGTAGGAACCGGAACGTAGTCACTTAAGGATGGCGTTTCTGCCTTCAGGATTACGATGTTGGTTTCCCACAGGCTTTTCATGTTGAGCTTTATGACATGAAAAGCCTTACAGAAAGTGACTTTTGGGGGCCCTGTCAGGGGGGCACATATGGTGCAGTTAAAGTGTAGGTATATTTATGTATTAGAATGTAAAACACTCTGAAATTCGCATGATATGGTTAGGATCAGAATACACAGCTCACACAATATCCTTGAAAACCATAACTCACATGCCAAATGCAAGGCTCGTGACCTGTCCCTCAATGAAACAGATGCAATTATAAGTGTTGTTTAGTCGCACTTCACTATTAGGTGATGTTAGTTATTGGTATAAATATTGGGAGGTCATAGGAACTGCACTTAATATGTGAGTTATGGATTCTGATCCTAACCATATTTTGCAAATGCCAGTGTTTTGGGGGTTTAATTGATAATCATAACAGCACTTTAACTGTGGTTTTTAGGTGAATTTCTGAGGATTGCTTTTAAGATACTTTAAGGTTTTATAACAAAGAAAACCATAAATTCACTTTAGTTTTAGTTTTTTAGTGAATATGTAAACGTAAATAAAAATATATAAAATTACAGTACACAGTCAGTGATAACACCTGTGTAGTTATGGTTAGGTCAGATATTCCAATGAAAAGGCATTTTTACTTTGCTATTACCTTTGTCGACATTTGACAAACCTGTGCAATCCTTTCAAATAAGAAAGTTTATTTACATTGAGTTCTTCATGGTAAGTTGCAAGCATGTTTGTCAAGAGGGGTCCAAAAAATAGAGGTGTTCGAGAAAGTGACATTTCCAGTTTAATCTTGCGTAGGATTCTCCGCTCCTTAATACAGAAAAATTGGCTGAACAGATTTTCATGAAACTTGACTTGAAAGTAGAGCCACACTCAAGGAAGTGCCTGTGCTATGTTTTGTTTTAATCCATTAAGCAGTTTTTGAAAAACCCGCCTTTAAATAATGTTTCATCTGTGCACTAAGAGGTTATATCTTAAAGATAAGTGGGCTGTTTATTCACAGATCCTCTGAAGATGTGCAATTTCAGGGAGATTTGGAATTATATTAAAAAAAATAGATACTGAAGCTTCTTCTCCCATTGGCCATTGAAAACTAGAAGCAAATGGTCAGATTTAATAAGGGTCCGTGCCAGGACAAAGCCACACAAAGTGATGTAAAGCTGTGCAAACACAAGGAAAAAGGTATTTTTAAAAGGTGCCTTTTTCTTGGCACAATTTGTGCGTTATGCTGCTCTGCACCACTTTGCACCAAGGGAGCATTTCTACCATGTAACTTTGGTGAATCAGCACAAACATTCAACGTTTGTGACAAAAAGCCTGATCTACTAAAGTAGCCAGAGAGGGTATTGCATAAAAATGATCATTAATGCAGGTGCTAATCAGGAGAACTGTTTTATTTCTCCAAACAATCCACAAATTGCATGAGTGCTGCACTGTACAGCATACACACAATGTGTGGAGGGTTTCATAATTTGACGAGGCATAGGATTTTGTACTGGAAGGTTATGCTTCCAGTACAAATTCTACGCTAGACAGCAAATGGGTAGATGACATTGCGGAACTGTCTTTGGCTACATCGCTTTACCTCGCCAGAGAAGTTTGACTTCCATTTCATAGGAATTTTCAACGCAGGTGTGAAAAAGACCATCTGACGACAAAGCTCCCTCCTCGGACAATCCCTGCAGCCTTACCCCACTGAACTTTACCTTCTCAGAAAATTTAATTCAAGAATTTTTCAAAGTCCATAGGTAAGAGCTGACCGGGCCCAATCCATTTTTTTTATCCGAACTGCGCTCCATCACGGTTGGCCTTAACTTTTGACTTTGCGTGACTAGATGGCCACAGTTGGCACTTTGATCGTTTAGCTGCTATTTTTCACTAAAACCTTTACTCATTCAAAACATTCAGTTATACTAAGTAGATTTTTGACATTTTGTGGTCAAATAATTTATTAAAATGAACCTATTTTTATAAATTGGTTCTGGATTTTTCTTGTTTTGTGTATTCACTTTGTTACTGTTTGTGTGCTGCGTAAGTACACATTGCCTCTAAGTTATGCCTGACTTCTTTTTGTGCCAAGCTACCCACGGTTCAGCACACGTTAATTTAGTGACTTTTTGTGGTTCACCCTGCAAGGGGTTGTGGCTTTTCCTTGACCAGGGCTCACACCTCAGTCAACCAACAACCCAATATCTCACAAAGTGTTTTAGTCTAAAAGAACATGCGTATTTTATAAGTGTTGGAAATGTGCCTTTCCCAAAGAGCCACCCCACATCTTTGCCTCTTATGCTGAACTGTTTTTTGTTGGCCATGGGTGTTGGACTTGGCCCTTTGTGGCTAAAGTACCTTAAACTTTTTGCCTTCCTCCTAGACCTTTTTCTAACATATTGTTGCCGACTTAGATGCTTTGTGAACTTTGCCACTGCTGATCAGTGTCAAAGTGCAAGTGCTCCCTCTATAAAGTGTTATGGTAATTGGTTGTTCATAATTGGTATGTTTGCCTTACTAATAAAGTATCTAGTAAAATGCACTATGTGTGCCAGGGCTGGTAATGCAAATGCTACTAGTGGGCCTGCAGCACTAGTTGTGCCACCCACACAAGTAGCCCTAAAGAGAGATCTCAGGCCTGCCACTGCAGTGCCTGCGGGCAGTTTGTTAACTGCCTTGTTGTCCTGAAAAGTGCACCCACTTGCCAGGCCTTACCTTCCCCTTTTCTCGCACCACATCAGACACCCCTATAGTAGGCCCAATGTACCCACCTGGGCAGGGTGCAGTGTATGTGAAAAGTAGGACATGTACTGAGGTGTGTACCATGTCCTGACAGTGAAAGGCTGCCAAATTCATTTTTCACTGTTGCAAGGCCATCTTGCCCATAGGACAGAATGGAGAAAGCTGTGTCCCATGGTTCCAGCATATCTTCCCATATGCATAAGATGGAGGGATGGAGTTTAGTGTGCCTGAACTCAGAATTTAATAACACATCTTTTTGTGAAGATGTTCTTTTAATTGTTTGCTTAGAAACCACGCTTTTAAAAGTGGCTGGTTTCTTGTCTCAAACCATCTTGTGTGCCTCTGCCTGGTTGTATATTGACTGCCTGGGTTTAGATGTGACAAGGTCTGAGAAGTGTCCTGACCCCATGGAGGAGAAGGTGAGACAGCAACAGCCTGGGCCTGCAGTTGATGTAGGGGGGAGGAGTAGCCCTCTGGAAGTGAAGAGACCTGTGTTGCTGCCACAAAATGATGGCTCCATCTCCTGCTGAGCGTCTGGGTCCCAGACCCCCACTATCAAAGGAAGAAGGTGTGCCCTGGCAAGAAGGCACCCAGAACTGGTTTGGACTGGGCTCAGGGCCCCCTGAACACAAAGACTTCAAAGGCATTTTGGGGCATAAATGTAAGAGCTGAAACCCCTAAACTCAAAACTGCAATCCATACTGAAAAAGGATTAAACCTACTTTGTGATCAAGGGAAACCTCTGCCAAGGAAGAAAAGCTGAAGAGACTAAAGAGAAGGACTGTCCTTGCTGTGTGTTCTGTGGCTGGCCTTCAGTTTGCTGGTTTGACTAAGGAGAGGACAAGGGACTTTGCTGTGTGCTGTGTCCCCCTGCTTGTGAGGACTTTGCTGTGTGCTGTGTCCTGAAGTAGCGTGTCTCCAAGGGCCCGAGGAGAGCTGGTCCCCTGTTGTGGAAACTCATGAACACAAAAGTTTCCAACCGTGTCTCAGCGACGCTGTGTGCGTGGTGCTCTTGCACGCCTGAGACTGCCGTGTGGTCTGTTCACTAGGTGCCAGTGATCGCATTGCCCCCACATCGTGAAACATCGTCCACGCTGCTGTATTGTTGTTTGTGGCCCGAGGCGTCATTGTAAGTGAGGCTGCGAGTAAAGATCATCGCCACCGGCCTGACCCGCAATGTGCTATATGGGTACTTGGAACTCAGGACTGTGTCTCAACGATGCTGTGTGCGTGGTGCTCTTTCACACCTGAGACTGCCGTGTGGTCCGTGGTACTGTTTACGAGGTGCCCCGGGATCACATTGCCCCCGCAGCATCAAACATCGTCCACGCTGCTGTATTGCTGTTTGTGGCCTGAGCCGTCATCGTAACTGAGGCTGTGAGGATCACCACCGCCGGCCTGAGCCGCAACGTGCTAAACGATTGCTTGAAGCAAAGGGAGCTACAAGGTGAAAGGGATCGTGATCGTTGTTCGTCAAAAGGAATCTGCCTAAGATCATCAGCGCATCTCCCCTCCTGAGGCGGAAAGCCGGGAGGTTCTTTTTCGCATTCTTTCCCTATCAATAAGTTGTTTGCTGTTTAATTGAGAAGCTTTTTACCCTTGCTTGTTTTAAATTCTTGCTTCTATTCGCAATTGGGCGTCGTGTCTCAAATCTCCCTCAGACACTGTAATTAGTATTTTTTACCTGCCAAGGCGCTTCCCCGACCTGTCGCTGCCCGGACCGCTCTCAGCTGAGTATTGACGTTGAGAGTTCGGTCCCGGGGAGGCGAACCTGGTTTTGGCGGCCATATTGGGGGTATTCCAGTGCGCGGACGCGCTCTAGTCATCTATAAAAGGGGTCCTTGACCCGGGAATAGTGTTACTCAGTCGCATCTCCCCTCCTGAGGCGGAAAGCCGGGAGGTTCTTTTTCGCATTCTTGCCCTATCAATAAGTTGTTTGCTGTTTAATTGAGAAGCTTTTTACCCTTGCTTGTTTTAAATTCTTGCTTCTATTCGCAATTGGGCGTCGTGTCTTAAAACTCCCTCAGACACTGTAATTAGTATTTTTTACCTGCCAAGGCGCTTCCCCGACCTGTCGCTGCCGGACCGCTCTCAGCTGAGTATTGACGTTGAGAGTTCGATCCCGGGGAGGCGAACCTGGTTTTGGCGGCCATATTAGGGGTATTCCAGCGCGCGGACGCGCTCTAGTCATCTATAAAAGGGGATGGTGTCTTCTCCGCGCAGCGGACGCGCTTTGCGGACGGGCCGGAACCAGGCCGGAGTCATGCCAGAGTCCTGCCCGTCTGCGCTCATCAGCGCTAAGGAGGCGCAGGGGGCCAGGCATGCTGTGTGGTGTCTTAGCTCCCCTCCTATTAATCGGCCGTACTCACTCAGTACCCTTAAATCCCTCAGACCACCCCTGGTAACATGTCACTATAAACTTTCACCGGGGCAATTATGCCGCAGTTGGACTTGCAGATGTCTGAAGGAGTCTGGGACTGACCTTCCAGCATCTGTCACTAACTCCTTCAGGAAAACTGGGAGACAGGAGCCCCCACCTCCCTTGAAAGAACTTGGTTTTCTCATCAATGCCCGCTCTCTGGTCAAAAATAATTTAGCTTTCAGAGATTTTGTGTCCCAAAGGAAACCCTCGTGGGTTTTTGTTACTGAAACGTGGGGCTCAGACTCTGCAGGTCCTGATCTGGTTAACGCTCTCCCTGACGGCTATGCTATGGTAAGACAGGATAGAGAGGGCCGTAAAGGGGGTGGAATAGGCATAGTCTATAAGAACACCTTTACCTGTCGCATGGAGCATCTTCCTTCTCCCCATAATTCTTTTCAGGCTATGTTCTTTTCCCTTAGCTCTTCTCCCACTGAAACCTTTTCTGGTATCCTTATCTACAGACCCCCAGGCTCTAGATCCTCGTTTGGCTTCGACCTTCTGGAAATTATAGAGCCTTTTTTAAACAGGCCCTCCCTTACTATTCTTGGGGACTTTAATTTCCATTTGGAAAACAGTAACTCTTGTGATACGCTATCCCTTGTGGATCTGCTGGCCTCCTTTAATCTTCTTCAAAAAGTACTATCTTCTACCCATACTGCCGGCCATACGCTAGATGGAGTCTTCACGAATGACCCCAGGTTGGAGCTAGGCCCTTCTCATCCGCTATCCTGGTCTGATCATAATGCAGTCTCCATGGAATTGACTCCTTCTGCTTCTCTCGCCCTTAGAAAAGATAACAACTGTTGGGTACAGAAGAGGAGTTTCCGGGGGCTGACAGATCATTCCTTGGGTCCCCTCATTGCCAACTTCAAACCTCTTTCCTCTCAGGATATTGACTCCCTGGCACTGGAGCTTGAGAGCACTATCACAAAGGCTCTGGATACTCTTGACCCCCTCAAGTGTCTATATAGTGCCAGGAAACGCCCTTCAGCGCCTTGGTACTCCGACTCTCTTAGAGCTCAGAGGCAGGCGTGTAGGAGGCAAGAAAGGCTCTGGAGAGCCCAGTCCGATATAGAAAGTCGTACTAAGCACAGAACTCTCCTTAAAAGCTATAAAGCGGCGGTGCTGGCTGAAAAGCAAGCCTACTTCTCCAACCTTACTTCCTCTCTCACCTCCCCTGGAGATCTGTTCAAAATTGTAGACTCCCTATCCCTTGTCCACAATCCAGATCCTATAGTTCCCTCACAAGAACTCTGTGACCAAATCTCCTCCTTTTTTCACTCTAAAATCTTAGACATCTACACAGCCCTCCAGACTGATAATCTCACTTGGGCCCCTTCTCCTGACCCAGGGAATACCACTCTCCCTATCAAAACCTATCCCAGTTTCCCCCTTCTTACGGCCAAGGACCTCGATAAACTTCTGGATTCTCTCAGGTCAGGCTCTCCCCTTGATCCCTGTCCACTCAAAGTTTTAAAAAACTGTAGAGCAACTCTAATCCCCCCCTTGTTGACAGTTATGAACAGGGCTATCTCCAGTGGGGTTTTTCCAGCTTCCTGGAAAACAGCTATTGTAAAGCCCCTCTTAAAAAAGGCCCCTTTGGACCCTAGGATTCTAAAGAACTTTCATCCCATCTTCTTTCTTCCTGCCCCGGCCAAGATGTTGGAGGCCCATTTGAACTTCCATCTTAGCGCCTTTCTTGATGAGACCTGCCTGCTGGACCCCTCTCAGCATGGCTTCAGAAAGGCGCACAGTACTGAGTCAGCCCTTACAGTGGTGGTCAATAATATCCGCGCTAAGGTCGACAGAGGTCAGACTACGCTTCTGATCCTGCTCGACCTTACAGCCGCGTTTGACACCCTGTCCCCTACCATCTTGGCCACTCGTCTCAGGGAGCTGGGGGTGGAGGGCTCGGCTCTTAGTCTCCTTTCCTCCTTCCTTAACAACAGGGAGCAAAGGCTTAAATTGGGTGACTTCCTCTCCACCGCCTAGCCGTTGCAGTGCGGGGTCCCTCAGGGCTCTTCTTTGAGCCCCACACTTTTCAACGTTTATGTGGCCCTGCTTGCTAGGCTTGTCAGGTCTTTTGGACTGGAAGTTCTCTCGTACGCCGACGACACCCAAATTATGGTCTCCCTGTCACAATTCGCTGGCTAAACTTCAGAAACTGCATGGTGGCCGTAGCAGGTTGGATGACGTCAAACTTTCTAAAGCTGAACGGGGACAAAACTGAGATCCTTGTGTTCGAAGGGAAACAAGGAGGTTTGGTCAGCCGATTGGTGGCCTTCATCTCTGGGATTATGCCCCCAGCCATCCCCTGTTGCTCGAAATCTGGGAGTCCTATTTGACACCTCACTTGCCTTTGACAAGCAAGTGAATAGGACTGTTTCCACCTGCTGTGGGGTCCTAAGGGTGTTGAGAAAGCTCACCCATTACCTCACCCCTGACGCCCGGAAACAAGTATCGGTTGCCCTCTTATCCTCGCACCTGGACTGCTGCAATGCCCTATATCTTGGGATGAGTAACAAACTGGTTCATAGGCTGCAAGTGGTCCAGAACGCAGCAGCAAGGTTTGTCGTCAATGCCCCCAGACGCTCCTCAGGAACTGCGATCAGGAAGCACCTTCATTGGCTTCCGGTACATGCCAGGATAAAATTCAAAACCCTGACTATCATTCACCGGGCTCTTCATGATGCCGGGGCTGAGGGCATCAGGGCCCTAGTGTCGTTCTACACCCCAGGCAGAGCTTTGCGATCTGCCAGTCAGAAGTTGCTAAATGTCCCACGTGTTGCGAAAGCAAGGTGGGGAGGCAAGGCCTTCTTCGCTCTTGCCCCCAAGCTCTGGAATGAGCTTCCCCTTGTCCTCAGGAGTCAGGAATCTCTTATCCTTTTCCGTAGAGGTCTTAAAACGTTGCTTTTCTCTGAAGCTTATCCCTAATACTTCCTTTTTTTTTCTGTGTCTTTGATCCGGCTGATTGTTTTTCCATCAGTTGCGCCTTGACGCCTTCGGGCAAAGTAGCGCATTATAAATTCTTCTTCATTCATTCATTCATTCATTCATTCAACGCCGTAACCTGTCCGGCTACAGCGCTACCTAGCAACAGAGCTGCAACGTGATCAGGACCGCCCAGAGGACGTCCGACGAGCGTGGAGAGAGAGAGAGAGGCAGCGCACTCCCCCAGGTAAGGCTTGGGCTCCAGTCGGGAGCCGCAAGTGTGTGTGGCCTGGGGAGGCGTGCAGGAGGAGTACAGGCGTGCTCCAAGCTCTCTCCCGCTGCACCACGTCAGACGCGCTGAGTCCCCCGAGCGGCCCGGACCTGCCCAGCAGGACCGGGGCTGCCCCAGTATGACTATGACTGTTGTCTCTGCTGGATGGGCCTAGTGGGGGCCCAAGTTGACCGCAAAGATTGCATCACGAACCACATTATTATAGCATTAAGAACTGCCTGAACTTTGCATTACAAATCGCATTATTATTGCATTACGAACTGCCTGATTCTTGCTTCGCGAATCGCATTATTATTGCATTACGAACTGCCTGATTCTTGCATCACGAACCGCATTATTATTACATTACGAACTGCCTGATTCTTGCATTACGAAACACATTATTATTGCATTACGAACTGCCTGATTCTTGCATTAAGGACTGTCCTATTATTACATTACAAACTGCATAGCATTGCATTAGGACTGCATTAGAGATCGTAAATTGCTCATTAAAACCGCAAGAACCTACAAGTGATTGCTGGCCTAGTAACCGGCCAAGTGAATTATTACGAATACGCATACGTTGGTTTTCTATCTTTTGGTCTCATCGTATTCCTTTTTATAAAGATACTGTTATTTTTATGAAACCCGTGAGGTGTTCATTTGTGTGGTTGCAAATACTTCACACATTGCCTTGGAGATAAGCCTGGCTGCTCGTGCCAAGCTACCACGGTGTGAGCTGGTGTTATCTAAAGGTGTGTCCCTCCTTACCCTAACTATAACCAAGGGTCCCTATTTGGACTAAGGTACCTACCTCAGCCAACTAGAGACCCCCAGTTCTAACAATAGGCTTCTACACACTTTATTCCTCCTAACCAGTGGTAGGGTGCTTGTGTTTTACCTTTTAAATATGGTACGGTTGGCATATATCTAATTCCTCTATTTAATTTACATATCAGTACAAACTATATGGTACTAGATGGACCTAGGGCCTGTAAATAAAATGCTAATAGTCGGCCTACAGCACCCATTGTGCCACCAACTAATGTAGCACTGTAAAACATCTTTCCAAGCCCGGCCTTGCAATCTGTGTGCGCAGTTTTAAACTGCCATTTCAACCTGGCAAAATAAACCTTTTTCCACGCCTAAACCTTCCTTTAAATTATTAATGCCACCCCAAAGGTAGGCCCTAACTGTCCTTAGGGCAGAGGGCATTGTAGTTAAAAAGGAGAACATATATAGTTAAGGTTTTCACTGTAGCAAGTCTGACTCTCCCATAGAGAAACACTGGGATACATTATACCAACTTATAACGCTCAGGGGCTCATTACGATGTCGGGCGGGAAGCCTCCGCCTGACAGTCAGAATCTTCGCGACTGCGTCGGAGTCCTTGCAATCGACTCGGTCGGTTTACAGTCCAACTGCCCGATCCCGTTGTTCACGGTTGGAACCTAAATCGCCTGGTCATTTCAACTCAGTTCTGTCCGACTACTGGAGTATTCGTGTTGTTGGGAACCGCACCATAACCCCCTATGGACAGCATTTCCACTATCAGGATTACAATGTCAGTTTCTAACAGTCTTTCCGCTTCAGTCTGTCTGACAAAGAAAGGCTGTCAGAGAGTGACTTCAGGGGCACCTGGCAGGACACCCTGGCCCCTGCGACCAACGGTTGGTGGCCATGGGGGTACCTGAGGTACCTCTCCGTAAATCCCTGCAATGCGTGGCAGGCACCATGGGTTGCCTGCAACAGGGTGCAGTGTTTTCAACAAACACCCTATTTTCCCATAGCAGCCTGTGTTTTGGCCAGTTCTTGGGCGTAACACAAGCTCGCATAGGAAACATCAAACAATGAGAATCCGACCATTCGTAATCTGGTGGTCAGAACCGCCGACCGCGATTCAGTTGGTCCCGAATCTGAGACAGTGTCGGGCAGAGGCTTTCCGCCGACATCGTAATAAGCCCCTAAATGTCGGTAAGGGACTCAATTTAAAAGTAAATTTAAATCCATCTTAATGGTAAAGTTGGATTTTATATAACTATTTTGAAAATTACACTTTTAGAAAGTGGTCGTTTTCCTGCCTAAGCCAAATGTGCCTTTTGGCCTGTGTCCAGTGTCACCTGACTAGTGAAGGGCTCGCCTGTGATGAGATGTGGAATTCTAGAAGCAACAAAGATTGCCAACTCCACACAATTGGCTAGGTATACCTCCACAAATTTTACTGTGGGTAACTCCACTAATTTATTTGGAAAACATAGATTCAAAAGTCAGACATTCTCAAAATTCATTTATTATAATGATGAACCTGTTTTTTACATGTAACTTTTGCAATTTTACAAAGATGAACATACAAAAAATGTTTTCATATCGCAAATGCCAAGCATCTCTCAATTCAATATAAAAAAGGGAGATGTGACAAAAAATGTCATGACAAGATCCCCATCACTCCATTTAGGGTACAATATCACACCCATACTGACATCTGTCAAACTGCAAATACTCACACTCATTCACATCAAAAAACACCTTAAAAACAAAGCATACTCTCCTGCTGGATCATGGCTTAAGATGCACAACAGTGTACCCAATTGTTCACTTAGGATAATCCCAACTATATACAAAGATTCCTTGACTGTATCACTTTAAGCACACTTTTTCATAGAGCATAGGGAATACCAATCAACTGAAATATCCTCTATATTGAGCCCTTTTTTTCAATCCAGGTTGCAATTTGCGCCGACGCACAATACAGCGAAGCACAAATTGAAGCCACCTTCTTCAGGGCTCTAGACGAAGGGCAGAGAGAAAGGTGGCCCGCATTCATATAGGTAAAGAGGGAATTAGGGCCTGTCCAAAAGGATGGAGAATGTCTAAAAACTGAAAACAGACTCAATGGAACCCAGAAAATAGGGATCTAAAAAAGGGGGGGCATAACATATTACGTATTCCGACAACTAATGCTGATTGTGCAAGCATAGAAAGTGTGCCCAAGTGGCAGGAAGTGAAGACACCGATTGGCCATGTTCCCAACATTTACAGCTTCACTCATACAATATACAGACCCCATGATTGCATATACCGTGAGATACCTATGCAGAACTTTTGCGTAACAAAGAAAAAGTATCTTTATCCCAGTGAAAATGTTGGGAACCAATCTACCACATAGGTCCAAAGTCCTCTGCGCTAGATTAGCCATTAGCTAGAACGATGTAGGTTCCAGCCGGAGAACACACAGCAGTTCAAATGTGCAGACTGATCATCTCTTGTATAGAATAAAAAGAACAAATTGAGAAGTCCATATGCAATAGGGGGCCATGTTATAGGTACAAATGCCCACATTCGAAGTCTTACTTACCCAGAGCCAAAAAGGAGAGAGCAAGATAAAGAAAACTCCAGACAAGGGAAAATTCTTTGAGGAGACACCACGGGATCTCAGGGTTATCCAAATGGTTTGTATAAGGTGAATGTCCCATGTACCTTTACCTGCTGCATAGGCAGGTGCTGCCAAAATAACAATAAATATACATTTAGCTAGGCAGACTGTGGCCCCTGCCATAATGTCCGACAAGCTGAGCCGGGGGAGGGGGGCAAAAAAAGCCAAAGAAAGATGCCAAGTTGCTAATAACAGAGCCAGGAGCTGGTACAACAACTAGTAACCCAGGGTACAGACTGCTTGCCTAAGAAATAAGGTTGGCCTGCAGGCAGGTGGATCATAAAAGAGGGAAGAAAGAGAGAGAAGAAGAAATCCACAGAGCATAGGAAACCATCTACTCCGAACTCCAAAACCAAGTGCAACAATCATAGGCCAAAATACACGAGTCTCAGGAAAAAAACAAAGATGTGCATAATACCGGGAGAGCACTACCCTGACCCATAGCAAAGCGAGAGTGCAGTTGCAACGTGGAAGAGTACATACGGGGGTAGATTTACAAGCACCTTGCGCCACTTTTGCGTCACTTTTAACATGGGAAAAGTGACGCAAAAGTGTCGCTAGGGGCTGGTATATCTTCCCCACTGTGTCTCAGCACGGTGCAGTGGTGCAGGCATGGAAATGGAAACCTATCAGAAGGACATGTGTCATAATCATAGGGTGAGGGGGAAGCCCACCAATCCAATGACAGATAATGAGCAGGGTCTCACATAACATAAAAGGAGAGCAGAAAGGTATCTGGCCGGGGGGCAGAGGAATAAGACAAAGTAGGAACTAAACAATCTGAGGGGCCCATAAGGGCCTAAACAAGTCCAAATCATCCGAAGGCAAAATAAGTGTGGCAGCGCAACAGATCAAGGAGGCACACCTCTAGGAACAGGACACACGCAGTAAAACAAAGTGGCTGGGAGACCTAAATAGGGGAGCTCCTGAAAGGTTCCACAGGGAAAGATGAAGTTTAAACCGCTAACTAATTAGGAGCCATATTGGAACAGTGGAGTCCAAACTTATTGAGACTCCCGAAAGGTGCCATATTGGAATGGAGTGGAAGCCCTAATAAACAAAAGATGACACGTCCGATTGAGTGCCAATATGTCAGTTTGAAAAAGAAAATAAGTAAAAATGGGGGAGAACACAGAGAGTGAATAAAATCCCCTCAAAAAGGTGAAAATTAGTCTAAAGAGATCCACATGACAAGGTGGCATCTATACCGCTAACTGTGTGGGAGCCACATAGGAGAAAAGGGTCCCTTGCAGAAGAATCTCTAACTCAGGACACCCGATGAGTGCCCTCTTAGATCGAGATGGAGCAACTAACAGTCAATAGGCTGTCTACCCAGAAATTGATCCGGCTAGGAATCAATAGGTCAGACAGGGGTAAACAAAAATCAATAGAAGGGCGAAAAATAATTAGGAGAGACATTGCCTCAGTAAAGTAGGAAAGGCCCTCGCAGTGCAAATGGAAACAAGATAATAATACATTGTTGGCACCAGGGGTCAGAGTCAAATGGGGCAAAGAAGGCGGCCAAAAGATACAAAGCCTTGTTTACGAAAAAGTGACTCAGCGCGGTGCCGCAAACCATTTTGCTGCACCGCATTGAGTCACTTTCAAAGCACAGGGATGCATCATATCTGCAAGGATATGATGGATCCCTGCGCTCTCCCCAGTGCTGGTGCACAATTGGCTCCAATGCGCTGATGGAGGCACTCTTGCACTATGATGAAAGGGTGCCTGTGTTGCGAGGAGATTGTTTTTGTGCAGGAAGGAAGGTGTTTTCCTCTTTCTATGTGTGCTGCATAAATGCAGCACCCATAGAAAGAGGAAAAATTTGTAGAAATTAAAACATTTTTCCTCATTGCACCTCACTATGCCTCCCCTTGGGAGGCGTAGCATTCTGATGCATTCCCAGGTTCACGATTTCTCATAGATGTGGAATGTGTCTGGTTCCATGGGTGTTGTGTGAGAACACAGACAGCAACACCTATGGAACGGCCCTTTCACGCAAAGTGCTGGATGAAAAGGGGCTATATTAACAAGGACACGAAAAGCCACACAGGGTAGTTTTCTGTATCCTTGTAAATACAGGGGAGCAAAGTCCGCTGCTGGTGCGTCACAACAAGTGACTGACCAGTGACGCAAAGAGCTTGTAAATATGCCCCACAGTCTACATGAGTTTGCATGAGTTGCTAGTAGGTCAAAGATGAGAATCACCGGGACCCTCTGAAGTGGCCCCATCCAATCACAGGGCAGATCATCCAGAGGAAGGGGTGGAGAAGAGACTGAGGGCCCTAAAAGAGAAGCAAAAACTCATGAGAAAGGATCATAACCACAAATGGCTCAATATATGGCATTTTCCCAAGGTATTTTTTCATTCAGTCCGTGTTCTTGTGTTCCCAGTGTAAATATGCAAAATACCTCTCTTTTTTTGCACTGTTGATCTACATCTATTCCCTTCCTGATCTTACCTTTTTCCAGAATGATCCAAGAAAGGTCCCTTTCTGTGGTTTTTTTAGGGTCCCGTATTCAACTAGCCAAGCACCTGTTCTATTATTTTTGATGGCCGATTTGTGCTCACTGATTCCTATTGTGAATTCCCGGCTGATTTTGCCAACAAAACATAGTTGGCAGGGACACTGGGTGAGGTAGTTGATATTAGGTGTCCTACTCTTAGTCATGTCTGACAGCAAGAATTTTTTTTTGCGTCCCCAAGATTGGAGATCAGTCACTATAGCTCTTTCACAGGCATGGCAGGAACTACACTTCTGATTGTCAGTTATAGCCTTCCTCCAGTTGTAGATTTTTGGACAAAATCTTTATTTTTATCAACCTGAGCTTTCACCTCTATGTTCCTCAAATTCCAGTTACATTTGAAAGCAAATGTATGTTTAAGTAGTTTCCCAGTGAAGCAGTTGGTATTCAAAATATGCCATTAAGAGCTTATAATTTGTCTGATTTTATGATTCAAATTGGAGTGCCTCACTACACATACCAATTTATCTTCATTGGTTTTAGTTCTCTTTTGGAACTGCAGTGGAGACGGAGTTCCATGTACACACATTGCTATGTTAGCATACGTGTCTTAGATGTAAAACGCCATTCTGCCACTTTTTCTTCTTTTGCACACGACACTGCAGGTAGCTGTTATTATAAGAAAAACGGCTTGCTTGCTTTTTCTTCACATGAGAACGGTCTGTTGTTCACATCCCTAGACGTGCACCGCGACCTTAGTCTGAACACTGTGTGCAGAAGCCGTCAAGGTCAAATAACAATGTATGCTTTTGAATTCATGTTGATCGTCCCAGGTTCTAGCCATAACACGCACACAGCTGCAAATATCTGAAACTCGGTTGCCTTTAATATTGCATTTGCATGCATGATTCAGACACTTTTGGAGAAGACCTTTTCCAGACACAGAGCAGAGCTGATCCTATGATGTGATTCACCTAAGCTGATACTTACGGTATGGGGTTCCCCATTCAAGCCTAGAGACCTTCAATTAGTTTCATAAAACTAGCTTACTAGCGAAGGGAGGGTGGCTATATTCCACTGTCATTTGTAATATGATTTCTCCCTTCATTTTTATATGGTATTGTAACAATGCTGATGGTTTTGTTTTTAATCATGTGCCTGCTTATGTTAGCCAAAGTAGTGCTCCTTAGGGAACGTAGTTAAAAATAAACATTTTAAACTTTACTGTGTCTCTGATTACTCTTGTTGTAGACTGATATGAGAATAATAATGAAAAGATGTTTCTGATTCCCACCATTCCTGAGAGTACTCTAAGTCGCTTGTTCTGGGTTGCCTAATCATTGGTAGCTTCGAGATGATACGGAGAACGAATGAGACACTGATGCTAGGGGTTCTGGGTACTGAGGTGAGTTTTTGGTACACCGCAATTCACTGAGATCCTGGTTTCCTGTGCATAGTTCTGTGCATGAGCAGAATCCCTGCAACATGGCGCACCTAACGTTTGGTCTTATTATTTAGACGCCTTAGTAGTACATATATTCGTCCACAACTACCCTCACTCTTGTTTCAGGATAGCGGGAGTGACGGTTTTAACCTACCTAAATAGTTAATATATAGGTTCTCTCAAGCTTGACAATTAAAAAGGTTTCCTTTTATACCCTTTTTGTTCTACTGTTCATATAGATTGTTTTTCTTCTCTGTGTCCTTATGGCTGAAGTCGCTATTGCAGCGCACAGTCGCGCACCTCTCCGGCGTCATTTGACGCAGTTCGGGGTGCCTGACGATGGGATGTCTATTATCTTTGTAGTGTGTACCGATGCATCACATACCTTTGAGCTGTTTTACTCTTGGGTTACTTTGCCTGCGGTGAATGCGGACGATGGTACGTTTCACTCATACACTCCTACGGCAGTCCCGGCAAATTACACGCCATATAGGATGCAGGAAATTCCAATTTCCGCTTGGCAGCATCGTATTTGGTTCAATGGCGCCCTCTGGTTACACCGGTTCGTTTGGGTCCCTTGTCCATTCCAGGGGCCGCTTGGCCAGTATTGGCCGGATTTACACCACATCCACGTTATTTGCAGGCCACGGTGGATGAGTTACGTCAACTCCATACTGCCCTGATTACGGTTCATCGGGCTTTAGTGCAATACGTTTCACGCAATGTCCAGGTAGGGGCACCTGTAGTTGCTGTCCAACCAGCTGGCCCGGCCGGGATTACTATTAGTCCCGTCATGGTTAACTCGGTAATGGGCAAGCGCCCCAAAATAAGGACGATGTGCCTTATTGGCTTGCTGAGAAATTTGACCAGCTGGAAGCAGTTTTTCCGAATTCTATTCCTGTGGAAAAACACAGGATACTCACCAATAGTTTGCATTATTTGCAGCAGTCTACTCGAAGTGCTTCGGCACACAGTCTATGGCTGTACTGCCCTCCATGATCAAACGTGTTCAGGATCAACACGGTCCGGAGGCAGCGGTCGAGTTATGAATGAGGCTTGTCGACGTGTTCGACGTAGTTGCCACGCTCATCCTTGGTAACGTCAAGGGAGATGCGGTTAACTTTCAAGTGTCAAATGCACTGCGGCTCGTCGACGACGTCGATAAACCCCGGGAGTTACCAAAGATTATTGCGGAGACGTATAGAACCATTGCCTGCAATAGTTTAGGGGCTAAGCCTTCTGTTCAGACAACAACTACACAACCGCAAACTAAGTCAGGGACGTCTTCTAAAGATGACCGCCCAGCATTTCCGAAACAAAATTGGAAAACTAAGAAACAGGGAAAGCAGCAACAGAAACAGGGGTCTCGTCCCGCATCGCCAGTCCAGGCGACTACTGAGTGCACATATGATTAGCGCGATTGCACTAGGATTAGGTCTCCTGATAGATTTCAGGTTTCTGAACAACGTTTTCCTCATTCTTCACAGGAAACATCGGTCTCACAGTCCGGTGGAGGAGACCGTGGCAAAGGTCGGGGTGCCCAACAAGACCGTGAGCAGCCCCGCCAGATTGACGGTAAAGGCAAGCAGGACGACTTTGCGCACCAACGACCCCCGTTTCAAAAGAAGAAAGTTGCTGCACTAACAGCGAGGTATGCCACAGATAGTGAGAACGCAGCTTAGGAAGCTAACATGGGCACTAACGCTGCTCGACAGCGCAGCGGAGAATACAGTAGAGCAGTAAGCACTGCGTCCATTTCTGAAGGCAACAGCAACTGACACATTTATACTGTAGAATCTGCTGATACTAGAGTGGCTCCCCCTGACATCCTATATGACATAGTCCTTTTAATAGAAGGTGACATACAACGTACCATAAAAGGGATTTTTGGGGAAAACCTGACCTCTACATATGACATTCTATTAGCAGGGGCACACTGGCCCCCAGCTTTCGTTTTGGTCGCTCCTAGAGGGGAGGAGGTCATCCTCCCATCTTTCGCGCACACTGTGCCCAAGATTCAGGCTCAGAACTTTGCAGAAGAGTGGGCTCAGGTACTTGCTCCGGCGTTGTACCGTACTCAGGTTGGGTGGGATAAGTTGTCACCTAGCCATGAGATTCCATTATGGTCCATGCCCAGCCGCAGCCCCAATATCCCATGTGCAGCGAAGCTAGATCTCATGTCGCAGACATCCTTGAACAACTGGAATATCAAGGTGTTATTGAAACATGTGTGTCACCGATGAATAATCCTCTATTCACAGTAACTAAACCTGATGTATCGTACCGCCTAGTTTTTGATTACCGGCATTTGAACTCTCATTGCCAGACCTGTGCTGTACAGAACACCCACAGTTCTGCCCTAGTTGATAGTCTTGTGAGGAAAAGGATTAAGACCACACTTGACATCTGCAATGGCTTTTATAGCCATAATCTGTCCTCAATTAGTGGCCAGTGGACAGCTTTCAGTTCTGGCGGCAAACAAAAACAGTTTAAAAGATTGGCCATGGGCTATAAAAACAGTCCATGCGTCTTTGCCGCATGTGTAGTCTCTCTGTTAGAGAGCATTGACCTGATACGTACTCGTATGTTGATGATATTTATCTCACAGACGACAAATTATGGCCGCATCTGTGTCACATTGACCGCATCATTGTCGTGTTTGCGGACTTTGGTTACAAATTCAACTTTGTAAAGTCACACATTGCAGAGTATACAGTGTTGTTTTTGGGCAATGAACTCAAAAACGAAGGCAGAGGATTAGCCCCTCACTTCCTGGAAAAGTGCGCATTTTTGCGTGCTCCGACAACACTGAAGATGATGCAATCTTTGCTAGGTTTTTTTAATTTTGGGCTTACTTACATTCCCGATTATGCCCAGCGTATCAAGCCGCTATATGCCTTGGTACAACCTACTTTTTCCAAATCGAGCTGGCTGCCAGAACATTCAGCTATCTTGCAATCTTTGCAGGCTGATCTTCTTGCTTCGAAATACTTACTGACGTGTGATAACCATACTAACTTGGTAATAAGAATTGTGCCTGGAGCAGTGGGTTTCACATACTTAACGTTCAATGAGGGTGACACAGTCCCCATTGCTTACAAATCACACTTGTACACATCGACTGAAATGCGCTTTTCCACTGTCGAGAAAGTTTTGACTGCCGTACAGATGGCGATTCTGAAAGAGAGAGCGCTATCGCAAGGGAAACGCATGTTGGTTGTCACACCGTATCCTGCCCTAGAGGCAGTAACGAAAGCCAGTGTACCTAGTTCTAAAGCTTTGCATCCACGTTGGATACAATGGGCCACTTCCTTAACATTGCCGGATGTCACCTACATCTTTGATGCCTCATTGCAGACTCAGGAGTACTTGCAGTATGAATTTGTTCATCTGGCTCCTATGTCCATGCACCCGCTTGAGGATTACCATTGTGTCATTTACACTGACGGTTCGGCGCAACTGGCGACGGTATCTAAGAATGCTTATTCAGCGGCCTGCGCAACTGTTGCTGGAACTTTCATGAATGGTGAATTCAAGTCTGATGTAGTGCACACCCAGTCATTGGGTGATTGTACCACCCAGCTGGCAGAGCTACGTGCTCTGGTGCTTGCACTGGAGTTTGCTGATCCTCGAGTTACTACTCTTATAGTGAATGACTCTTTTTACTGTGTTCAGTCTTTTAACGAAAATTTATTCTTTTGGTCTCAAAATGAATATCGTGATTCCAAGGGTAGCACAATCAAGCATAAAATGCTTTGGGTTTGAGTTGAAGAACTTAAACAGACTCTGCCTCTCGTGAATTTAATTCATACTCTTGGGCACCAGCAATTTGGTGTCCATGCTGTCGGAAACAGCTTAGCTGACGAAGCAGCAAAAACAGCAGTGGCAACATATCTAGTAGTAGCAGTTACAAGGTCCAGGAGTAAGATTAATGATGAAATCTTGACAGCTATCTTATCTTATGCTATATTTATAGAGCGCACTGACACCAAAGGTTTCCTGGCGCTATGATTGAGATTGGAGGTGGGAGTCATAGTTTACATGAGTTTTGAGAAGAGCCATGTTTTTAGGCTCTTTCGGAAGCTTAGTAGGGTACCAGAAGTTTTAATGTGAAGAGGGAGGGAGTTCCATAATTTGGGTGCCAAGTAGCTGAATCTACAGCCGCCCAGTTTTTTTAGTTTGGCCGTCGGCGTGGTGAGAAGATGAAGATGGGCAGAGCGGAGGTTACGAACCGGACAATGAGGGTTCAGAAGGGATTCTAAAAAGGCAGGGCCCTTGGACTGCCGGGCCTTGTATACCAGGCAGCCAATTTTAAAAGCAGCTCGCTGTTCGATAGGCAACCAGTGCAGCTTGGCCAGGAGAGGCCTGGCGGATTGCCATTTGGGAGTTTTGCAGATAAGTCTAGCTGCCTGGTTCTGCACCAGCTGGAGACGATGGAGGAGGGACTTGGGTAGCCCCCAGTAGATTGAATTAGAAAAATCCAGGCGGGAGAGGACGAGGGAGATGACAATTTGCACCAGGGATTCGTGGGAGAATAAGTGGGAAATCTTGCGAATTTTGCGTAGCTGAAACATGCTGGCAGAAATGGTGGTACCAACATGAGTTTTAAGAGAGAGATCAGTGTCGATGGTAACGCCCAAGCTTTTTACCGAATTCAAAGGTTTAGGTGGAATGCCAAGCTCCTTAGGCCAGAAGTGAGGGCCCCAGTATAGAGGGCTGGTACCAGGCAGGAGGAGTTCCGTCTTCTCAGGGTTTAATTTGAGCTGGTTGGAGATCATCCATTGTTGGATATGCAGCATTGCTCCCTGAAAGTTAGATGCAGCATCCTGGGAATCTAATGGAAAAATGATTTGCATGTCGTCAGCATAATTGAGGACAGTGCAATTCCAAGAGCTCAGTGAATGGATAAGTGGGCGCAGATATAAATTAAACAATAATGGAGACAGAGAGGAGCCCTGGGGGACTCCACAGGTGGTGGGGACCTGGGTGGCGGTAAAGGGGCCTAGATGGACTGTTTGAGCTCGGCCCGAGAGGAAGGACTTGATCCATTCCCAGGCGGGTCCCTTGATGCCTGCCTGTCCGACACGGTGGAGAAGGATGTCATGATCCACCGTGTCGAAGGCGGCCGAGAGGTCCAAAAGGACCAACGCCTGAGGGAACCCTCTATCGGCATTCTCCCGAAGGGTGTCCAAAACTTTTAGAATGACTGCTTCGGTTGAATGCGCCGGTCTGAAGCCTGCCTGGTTAGGTAGCAAGAACCCGGAGCTCTCGACGAATGCCGAGAGGCAGGTGGTGACGTAGGCCTCGAGAACTTTAGAGATATAAGGCAGAAGAGAAATGGGCCTATAGTTGGCAGGATTGGCGGGGTCGGCTCCTGTCTTCTTTAAGAGGGGGACCAATATGGCTT
Organism: Triturus cristatus; assembly: GCF_964204655.1. Classification (NCBI taxonomy): domain Eukaryota; kingdom Metazoa; phylum Chordata; class Amphibia; order Caudata; family Salamandridae; genus Triturus; species Triturus cristatus. Next base: position 595,502,771 of record NC_140588.1, read on the forward strand.
CCTTAAAAGCCCTGGGGACCGAGCCGGAGCTGAGGGAGGTATTCAGAAGGGGGAGAATACAATCAGGCAGAGCAGAGAAGGTTGCCCTAAGAACTTGGGGGGGGCAGCAGTCCCTAGGAGATCCAGATTTAACACGAGTGGTAAGCTCAGCGAGAGTGCTGGCGGTGATTGGTGGGAACTGGATGAAAGAGCAAGGGTTAAAAGGGGGGGAGTCAGGAAGGCTAAGAGGGGTAGAGGGAGGAATAGCATTCTTGATGTTTATAATTTTTTGGATGAAATAAGAATTGAGCGAGTTACAGGTTTCCTGGGTGGGGGCCTGGGTTGGAAGTACTCTGTGGTCAGATGAGAAATCGTTGAAGATTTTAAAGATTTCTTTAGATTTATCACTAGCTGTATCGATTCTTTCCGTGATGTGTAAGGCCTTTGCTTTAGTAATAGCGTTCTTATATTCATTCCGGGCCCTCACAAACTCGGTGCGGTCCTCCTTGGAGTAGCCCCGTCTCCAGTTTCGTTCCAGGTGACGCAGTTTAAGTTTCTGTACTTTCAGTTCCTCTGAGAACCAGCGATGAGAGTTACCATGTCTAGTATGAGCAAATTTGGTGAGAGGGGCGAATATGTCGCTGGCTGATGACAGCCAGGTGGTGATCTCATCCGACATAGAATCAATATCTGATTCGGGGAGGGTAGTGGGGTAGGTGTTGGTCAGGTGATCAATAAATCCCTGGGAATCATAAGAATTCCATTTGCGACTCAGTCCCCCGGGGAGGGGAGGAGCCTTAAGTTTCCCTTTAATTGAAATAGTGACGTCAATCAGGTGATGGTCAGACCAGAGGCAGGGGGAGATGACTGGGCAAGACAGGACGAGGTTGTGAGTCCAGATGTGGTCCAAAATGTGACCCTTGATATGAGTTGGGGAAGAGATGTGTTGGGACAGATTTAGGTTTGTCAAGATTTCAAACAGTTCGATGGCGTGGGGTCCGGCTTGGTCATCGTCAAACCAGTAATTGAAGTCACCAAATACGGCGAGTCGGGAATGGTGGGTGAGCAGGTCGGCTACTTGCTCACTGAAGGACAGTGGAAATGATGGCATTGGCTGGGGGGGGCGATAGAGGAGTACAATCGCCAAGGCACCCCCAGAGGTTTCCACGCTGATAACTATGTTATCTGCCCCTGGTAGGGTAAGTGAGGCGGAGGTGAGGAATCTGAGATTCTTGTGTATGATGGCCGCTACTCCCCCTCCCGGGCGACTAAGAGGGCGGTTTACATTGAGGATGTAATAGTCCGGGGGGAGGGTCGCCAGGATATCCGGGTGGGAATCCGGCGTGAGCCAGGTCTCCGTTAGGAGCAAGATGTCGGGTTTATCCATGTTGAGCAGCAAGAATAAATCAAGCTGATGCTTCACCATGGAACGAGTGTTAAGGTAGAGCACACGGAGATGGGTGTCATTGTTAGATGCCAAAGGGGGGGCCATAGGACAAGAATGGACAAGACCATGGTCAGAGTGAGTGCCAGGGTCAGGCAGCTTACTAGTGATCTCCAGGAGGGCAGTGCGCTCCCACACACCAGGCGGCAAAGGGCAGTTGGAAAGCTGCAGGTCCCTGAGTGTTTTCGCAGGGTATGTGATGAGGGGGCCAGGGGTTGTGGCCCCTGGGCCCGTGCGGGCGCGGACGGGTGAAGACGGGCTCGCCTTTGGCGCACCTTCGGCGCGCCGCCGGCGCGCCCGCTGCGCCCGTCCGCTGCGCCGACAGAATGGGGGTTCCATTTTGTAGTGGTCGAGGGCGGGAGGGCGGGAGGGGCGAAGCACAGGAATGCTGACCCTGGTCCGGCTCCTCACCTAAGATGGCGGCCCCCCGAGCAGCGTCCAATCGGCTGCGAGGGGTGAGATCAAGCGCGATCAGCAGCCAAGAGATCCCCTATTTTTAAGAGCGAATCTGTGTTCAGGGAGTAATTAAAAGCGCCAAGATACAACAAAGTGAGCAGGTAAATAAAGTGCTGATGACAGATTTTTCGTGGTACTTTTTAAAAATGCGACGAATTTAAAATTAGCAATTCTACAAAGGGTGCATACAGAGTCCCGGCTTCCGCCTCAGGACGAGGTATCACTGACACACACACACACAGTCGAATCAATCGTGGTGTGGGTTAAGAGGGCTTTTGTAGTGATCGAGGGCGGGAGGGCGGGAGGGGCGAAGCACAGGAATGCTGACCCTGGTCCGGCTCCTCACCTAAGATGGCGGCCCCCCGAGCAGCGTCCAATCGGCTGCGAGGGGTGAGATCAAGCGCGATCAGCAGCCAAGAGATCCCCTATTTTTAAGAGCGAATCTGTGTTCAGGGAGTAATTAAAAGCGCCAAGATACAACAAAGTGAGCAGGTAAATAAAGTGCTGATGACAGATTTTTCGTGGTACTTTTTAAAAATGCGACGAATTTAAAATTAGCAATTCTACAAAGAGTGCATACAGAGTCCCGGCTTCCGCCTCAGGACGAGGTATCACTGACACACACACACACAATCAAATCAATCCTATGCTATTACTGCAACAGAGACGGGAAGTAATTACCCTAGAGGGTTCCCTTCTAAATACTCACATCATTTAAGTCCTGATAAAGTTCCCTATGTGAGAATTAACGACATTGGTGAAAGATTGATTCCCTCCCAACGTGGACTGCAGAATTTCCTTGATAACAGCTTCTCATGAAGGTATGGCTTCTGCGCATGCCGGCGATTCAGTGACTGTTACTCTCTTACAACAACGTTACTGGTGGCGCGGGTTGTATAAACAGACTCGAGCTTATGTTCTTAATTGTGACATCTGCCAGCAGATTAAGCCTTCGACTGCTACGCGCCCACCACAAACACAGTTGTACATATCTAATAAACCACTTGGGTGTTTTTATTTAGATCACTGTGGTCCTTTCTCCTCTGATACTGCATATAAGTACATCTTAGTTGCAGTGGATTCGTGCACACGTTTTCTTTGGGTATGGGCACAACGGAGTGCTGATGCTAGAACTGTCATCAGGGATTTGCGTGTCTTTGTGGGAATTTTCTCATGTGGTACCCTTCATTCTGACCAAGGTCCTGGGTTCGCCTCTAAGGCGTACAAAGAAGCCATGAGATCTTTGGGGGTCCAAGTCAAATTTTTGTCTCCATACCGGCCTGAGGGCAATAGTGTTGTAGAGCGAATGAACCGTGACTTAAAGCAATCCCTGTCAGCTAGGGTTTTAGGTACTGTCAGAAACTGGTTGGCCCATCTGTATAGCATTCAACGTGCACTTAATAATCTCCCTAGAAGGTCTCTGGGTGGGCGGACCCCATACGAAATGCTCTTTGGCATAAAGATGTTTGTCCCGGACCTTGATGGTCTAGACATGGTAGCGTCAGCCGCACCCTTTGACGTAGATGACCACTGTGCTGTATTACAGAATCTACAAGAGACCAGAGACAGTCTTGCAAAGGAACATTTGTCCTCCACAACTGATGCTGCGCTTCAGATTCCGGTAGTCGGCTGGCTACCTCGAGTTGGTGACCTGGTCCGTGAGAAGGTGGTGAACAAGAAGGAGTTCGGCCCCTCTTATCGTGCTCCAGTACCAGTGCTTGGCATGCAGGGTACAAGAACAGTAATTTTACCTCCACTTCCTGGTCGCAAATATAACAGGTACATCTCCATTGACAATGCCAAACTACAGCGAGTGGCCGATTCTTCTTAGTATGACTCCAGCGGACTCTTGTTCAGTTATGCTAAGAAGTTCTGTTTTGGCTCCGGCGACTACCAACAGGCCTGACATTGCCATTGAGATGCATACAGTTACTAATCCTTTATTGCCTCCACCGGCTGGTGGTCCACCTGAAGATACTGAGTATACTTATCCCACAGATGTGTCGTTGTCTGGTTTACAATCAACTGCAGTTGACCAGTCACATTTTTCATTTGACACTAACTCTATGACTTCCGATGCCCCATCGAAAATTTCTATTTTTGCTGCTTGGTTTACAAGACATTTTTTGATTACCCCTTGGACTTATATTTGGCTGGTACTCATGACTATTTTTTTGTTTATGTCCATTGGGTTTGTGGTCGTATTTTTTCACCTAGTCAATGGACACTATTTCACCGAGAGATCAACAATTAGATTACTTGATGGATCTTTGGCACCCCACTCCTCGTCCCCCATCATGAAGAGGGGCCAGACTTTTGTGAATATTACTGCCTAGCCTGTGTTGGAGTGGATTGTATGGGATTCTGTAAAATTTCTAATTCATGGTCCCACTTAAGTGATTAATGTCCCCAATGTACTTTGTGTTTCTATGGGGGATGTTGTTAAACAGAACATCCGTTCTGACGATTGGGATGTCCAAGTTGTAGAGGCTCTTTTTTCAGATTTGAAATATTATGCTGCTTTTGATGCTGAAGATTTGTATTTAGACACAGCTAATTATGGGGAGTTGTTTTGCTACCAACACTATGGCAATCATTTCCTGCATAAAGCGAATACATTTAGGAATTTTGTCAATTACACGCAATGGGAACATTGCCCAACACCCATTGAAAGCAGCTCCAAAACTCTAGTGAACAAATGTACTTATTTTACTGGTTCCAGTGTATCTGAAACTGAGGCCTTTTATTTTAAAATGACTGCTGAGTCAGCTTCCAAAGTTAGGCTGACCCACACTAAATTATTGTATTCCAAGTCCTTCATGGATGAATTGGCTATAGGGGGCTATGAGCTGTGGAAAGTTACCATTGATCTTAAATCTGTTTGGGGTTCTAAGGTGTGGCAGGTACAAGGTACAGAAGCTCTGCATCGTACTTGCCTTATCCCAAACCACATTTTGTTTTTGAATTCTACCATTTTTCAAACCACCTGCTTGGGATTGGCTACTTCTAAAAAGATTAACTCGCCCTCTATTCCTGATCTGGGCGCTTATCCAAAATGGGATAATCAATCAGATCTGTCCCTCTGTCCCTTGATGTGTTGCAGTCACATATCACTAATACATCCTTCAACATTTCCAACATAGATCCTGAAGGATGGTTGATATGGCAGAAGAGCTCAGATTCCTGTCAACATCGTTTTCTGGGTCTCTACCCTGGCTACACACAGGTTAGAATGGACCCACCATTTGAATCTTCACATTCTGTTACTACCTATTCTGTCGGAAAGGTATGTCAGAACTGGCTGCAACATTCCACCTTGGCAGCTGTTAAGCTCCATTTATCAAAATTAAATGACAAAGTAGATTTGAATGATTTTGTTAAGGGTCCAGTGGGTGGCAGATCCAAAAGATGGGTGTATGCTATTTATAACGAAGTTTGGAAATTAGCTCAACTTGAAGCTGCCTCCAGGTTAAGAGCTATTGATCAAGCAAATTTGGAAAAAGTGCTAGCTGTCATCGATAATAGCATTAACGGCCTTTCTTCCAGAATTTATACATTAGATAATATTGTTTCATCTGTTGTGGATATGGTACAGGATGATATGTCTCTTTTATACCATGGTCAAAATCAATTGCGTTCTATTATGCAGTTTGCATGGACTTTGCAAACATTGAAAGCTGGGAAAGTTCCCTGGGACTACCTGAATACATCATCTTTATTTCTACCTTTTAATCTGACTGCGAAACAACGATTCATGTCCATGAAAGATGCAACATATTCATTACTGCATATTGAGAAGTTAGAACCTTTACCTTTCTCTGTTGCTGAATCGAACTCAGCTGTGTGACTTATCCACGGTCTAATCACCTTGCCGTTTCCATTGTTTAAGTTCAGTTCATGTATGAAACATTATGCCCTAGGCATATATGAACCATTGAGTACTGCTTTCCAGCATGAAGTTTGGTCCCTCCCATTTACATACAGGTGCATGAGAGAGGGTAACGAGGTTTATTTGAAAGGAGAAGAATGCACTTCCACACCTGATCACTCAGTAGTTCATAGGCACATACAATTGCATGGCGCCTGCAACGTTCAGGCACCAAATTTAGCTTGCATTCTGAAGGGAAATCCTGTGCCTGCAATTACACCCACTTTTACATTGTTAGCTAACAGTAGCTATTTGCTTTTAAATAATAAGGCATGCTGCGGGATGCTAGTGGGGATTCTGTACATGGTAACTGTCTCACAACGCGTAGTATGCTGTAAAAATGTCCTTTTACCACCCCCCGCATGGGCGACTAGATGTATCCATCTGGCCTTCTATACCAACCTTGAAAGCAGAGTTCAACAATATGAGCAGAATAAGGGCTCTATTGTCTCAAAAAGAAGTCGCACTGAATTCCTCCCGTGAAACATTCGTCCTTCACGTGGCAAACACCCGCACCGAGGTGCATGCACTTTTAAATACTGATCTCCCCCTTCATTTCGGTGCTCTGATGCATACTATATTCATTGCCTCATCAACAACTGGCTTAGCGCATTTTTTCAAAGTTGTGGGCTCCGGCCTTGTGACCTCCTTTCAAATAATCTTTGGTGTGATACCGGCATTTTTTCATTCTATTTTTTCCAGCGTCTTTGGCGGGCTTCCATTGCTTCTCGTCCTCACGGCTGGTGTGCTCCTGTTGGTCTGCTTGCTGCGCAATGGCTGCACGATATGTATCACACAACAGCCTGCCCCGGCTGTTTCAACTGCGTAACCGGATGCTTAAATACTATGGAACATTACCACTGGCCACTTTAAGCGTAGCCTATGGATTATCCTTCCGGTTCTCCTACTTTACTTGCGTACAACCTGTTTTTCATTGCCTAGATTGTCCATTCGAATGGGCTCTGGATTTGTGCCTGTTGAACTCGGCGTCTCCTGCCCTGGATTATGATCGACTAATGAGTCCCTTAGTGGCTCATGAGTTGGGCTGTTCTGTCATCGGGATTATGGCCTGTGGAGCGTCACATGGAGTCCTAGGGAATTGGGATATATATACAGCAGCATATGACTTCTTGTCGAGAAGTTATCTTGAAGAACACGCAAGTTGTCCTCTGATTGTACTAGAGGCTCCAGTTATCGAAGAACATGTATGTTCATTTGCTTTGCTAGACTGGATGGCGGAATCCTTTACAGAACATTATAATGACTTCCTCTTGGAGGCTGTTGCTACTTATTGTGCTTACACGTTGATGAATTGACTTGGGAGTTGTCCATCTTCCAATAGTCCTACCCCAATTTTTTAATTTTTTTTCCATTTTTTACTCCACATTAGGCTCTGTCGCGCCTTTGCGAGATGTTATATTTGTTTTTCCTTTTTCTAACGGGTTTTTTGAACTGTCACTACCAATCATATGTATGGGCAATACATGAACTTGGTCTGTCTCTGTCGAACTTGAACTCTGCGTTCCTGCTTTGCTTCCCTATTTGTTCGTGGTTCGATCAAGGGAGGGTGTAGTGGAGACGGAGTTCCATGTACACACATTGCTATGTTAGCATAAGCGTCTTAGATGTAAAATGCCATCTTGCCACTTTTGCTGCTTTTGCACACGACACTGCAGGTAGCTGTTATTATAAGAAAAACTGCTTGCTTGCTTTTTATTCACATTGGAACGTTCTGTTATTCACATCCCTAGACGTGCACTGCGACCTTAGTCTGAACACTGTGTGCAGAAGCCGTCAAGGTCAAATAACAATGTATGCTTTTGAATTCATCTTGATCGGCCCACACTCTAGCCATAACACGCACACAGCTGCAAATATCTGAAACTCGGTTGCCTTTAATATTGCATTTGCATGCATGATTCAGACACTTTTGGAGAAGACCTTTTCCAGACACAGAGCAAAGCTGATCCTGTGATGTGATTCACCTAAGCTAATATTTACGGTATAGGGTTCCCCATTCAAGCCTAGAGACGTTCTATTAGTTTCATAAAACTAGCTTACTAGCGAAGGGAGGGTGGCTATATTCCACTGTCATTTGTAATATGATTTCTCCCTTCATTTTCTATGGTATTGTAACACTGCTGATGGTTTTGTTTTTAATCATTTGCCTGCTTATGTTAGCCAAAGTACTGCTCCTTAGGGCACGTAATTAAAAATAAACATGTTAAACTTTACTGTGTCTCAGATTACTCTTGTTGTGGACTGATATGAGAATAATAACGAAAAGGTGTTTCTGATTCCCACCATTCCTGAGAGTACTCTAAGTCGCTTGTTCTGGGTTGTCTAATCATTGGTAGCTTCGAGATGATACGGAGAACAAATGAGACACTTATGCTAGTTGGATAGGGGTTCTGGGTACTGAGGTGAGTTTTTGGTACACTGCAATTCACTGAGGTCCTGGTTTCCTGCGCATATTTCTGTGCATGAACAGAATCCCTGCAACAGAACATGGATTCCCTATAGTAATACTTTGCTCTCTTGACAGAGTCCCTCACAAGGCATTTAGGGTAGCCTCTGAACAGTTGTTTGTATATCTGTAGTTGAGAATTTGAAATGTAGTCCTGCATTTGGTGAAGCTCCAGCGAAGTCACAGGAACTGACTAAATGGAATGCCTTGCTTTTGGCACCCTGGGTGGTAACTTTCAAAATGTAATAAGGTGTTTCTAGCAGTAGCTTTAGTAAAAATAGAGCCTTGAATTCACTGTTTTTATTGTGAATCCAAACATCAAGTAACTCAACCTTCTCTCAGTTTGTTTTCGGTGTGAATTTCATAGGCGGATCCATGGCAGGAATTCCTCCAATTGTTCCTCCTCCCCTCTCCCGACAAAAAATACATCATTGATATATCTGAACCATTGTTGTACATTCTCATAAAAAGGGCTACTTCGTTGAATATGAAGTTCTCCTCAAAGACACCCACATAGAGGATCACCACACTGGGTGCACAGGCTGCTCACATGCTAACCCCTTTGGTTTGTTAGTAAAGGGTCTCTTTGAATTCAAAGACATTTTCCCCAAGGACAATGTCATGGCATTTTAGCCTAAAATCATGATGTTCGTTTTCACCTTGTCTGTCAAGAGTGGCCCTTACTCCTTCCAGTGCCTGTTGCTGTGGTATGTTCATATATAGTGCCTCGATATCCATGTTGACTAGTATATCAGTATGAGGGTCAAATAGAATCCCTTCCAATTTCGAGATCATATGACCCGTGTCCTTGATATATGCTGGAACGGCACACACTAATGGCTCGAGAAATGTATTTCAATAGAGGCTCCGTTGCTGACCCTATAGTGGATACAATGGGGCGCAGTGGGGGGTCCAGAATATCGTTTATGTTTCTTTGGGATACCATAGATGAGGGTTAGAGGAGTATGCACCCGATTAAGAAATTCAAACCTCAGGTCAGAGCTGTGTCAGCCAGCTTCTTCCCCTCACTCAAATCTATTAGACAGATGATCCACTTAATTCCTGAGGAAAATGGTAATTGTCACTCATACTTTGGTAGCCTCCTAGCTAGATTAGGCAAATAGCCTTTACCTAGGACTGCCATCTTATCTGCTATACCACCTGCAGATTATTTAGACCACTGTAGTGCAGCTGATTCTGAGATTCTGGCTTGCCCTTCTGTCATGGCATCCTTGTGTATCCTTCATTGGCTGCCCATTGTTAGCCGAATCAAATTTAAAGCTCTTACATTAACTTTCAGAGCTTATGAGCAGAAAGGCCCTCTTTATTTGAGAAGAAGACTACTTCCCTACCAACAGTGAAGAATACTGCGCTCCAATGAACATAAACTTTTGTGTGTTCCCATGGTTCATAAGACAAGAAGAGGTGGTCGGTCATTCTTATTCCTGACCGCCAAACTTTCGAACTCTCTGCCTTCAACTCTTCGCTTCGCACCAACTGAATCAATTTTTTGCAGTTGTCTGAAAACGAATCTCTATGATGTATAGGCCATCTGTTCTTGGCTTGATAAACTCCCTGTCCCTCCTTTAAGCCGCAAGTGCCTTGACACCTCCTCGGATGCAGCCACATACTTTACAAGTGTTATTGTATTGTATTATATTGTATTGTACAAGAGGGTTAAGCACAGGTTTATTTAGTGAACTTTTGAGGTTCACCATGACAATGATTTTGATTATTATTTGAGGTGGGTTCTCACCCTCCTCAACTAACTTCAATTTCAATTATCATAAGTTCAACTCTTAACGTCTCTTGCTGCTGAATAACAGATGAGTATTGTCACCCAACTCAATAGTGCCCATTTTATCGACCTGGAAAAGATGAAAAGCTGAGTGGTCCCACTGGGATTCACATTTGTATACAAGAGGTCCTACAGGGGTTTCTGGATTTGATGCATTGCTTTTCTGACACACCAGACCTAACCTGATGCATATCTATCGGCCTGACCTATGTTGGGCCTCACTAACGTTACCACTGTGGCCTATATTGGTCTAAGGTGTAGTCCATTTATTTAGAATTCCATATGAACTGTGAGAAAAAGACAAGTCTCAGTCCTCATTGGTTGGAAAAATAAGGTGCAGAAAATGATCATGGGTTGAGCCTCCACAGTAAGTGGATGGGGTCGGCACAAATCATCAAACATCATATACTGTAATAACTGATGAAACTTTAGGCATCTGTTAATGAAACATATTCTCGAGCTTAAAGCTGCACCCTGTCAATCAAGACAAGGATCTAAATATTGATGTTTTATGCTTGCTGTAGCATCTTGCCCAGCCCTGGAGCACGCAATATTGCTTACGGCACTCACGGGAGCTGCAGTTGAGCATATTTTTATTCTCCAACATTCATTTAAACTCTGCCCATTACGGCGTACGTTTTCGATCACACCCTAGCACCTCCTCCATATCTTACGTAGTTCTTGTTCAGAGTCTGCCTAGAACCACGAGAGTCCTAGTGGCGTTGCATCAATATGCTACGCCTCCCACTCTGAGTGGAACCTCTATTTCACTTTGCGTACCCGGGGGCTTCTTTATAAGCCCCTTGTGCTGCCGGTACATCACTTTTTCCCATATTAAAAGTGACACAACGGTAGCTCTAGGGGTTGGTGAATAAGCCCCCCTCTCTTTTGATTTCGGCGCATTTCAGGTAATTCATGATATTTTGAATTGTGACTCTCTATTCAAATATAATAATAACTATAGTAACAATAATATCAATCATGATAACTGCGCTTATGTAGAGCGCTCTGCCGTTTGTCTGGGTGAATAGGCGTTGACAAGAGACACAGCGGCTACTTGCTGCTTCGTCAGAGATAGTTTTGAACATGGAGTGTGAAAACTTGGAAAGCCCTCAAAGAAAAGATTTACTTTAAACGACATATTTAAGGGAGAGAATTGTTGCCGCGAATAGAACATCCTTCATAAAGCAGGTAGCTGATTTTAGTCCAAAATACACATGTCCCTGGAAAAATAACCCTCCCCTTCTACATTGTTCCCGCGCTTTAATTTTCCAGCTGTTGACAGGTTCAGCTTTGCAGTTATCACTGTAAGTGCCCAGACCATAACAGCTTCTTGGAAACCATTTCCCAAGATGTTAGGAGGAGATGATTTCTGTTTTCCGCGCGCCGCCGTTTCCATTTGTACTGTGCTCTCATAAGATACAGAGTCGGGCGCCTCTTGCTGTAATGGCCTTTATATTGATCTATATGACTGTGTTGGCCCGGCTCAGACGCTGATAGGAAAGGTGCATCATCTGCGGATAGCGCTTTCACCCTTCGAGGTCATTTATAAGGAGCTTGAACAGCAGAGGGAATGAGGTGCTCGGTTGGAGGGGTGTAACTCTTCAAGAAGGAGGATGTTCATCGTGTACTGACTTGTTAAGTGAGAATCTCGGTCTCTTCCTCGGCCCTCTGTCTAATAAAAATGTCCGCTCCACACTGTAACCTCACTGCATTCATTTTACATTATCCATTGTATTTATCGCGCCATGTCAGTACACCGGGTGCATGCATTATTTCTGGACTCAGTTATGAAGACTCTCTGAGTGTGTTTCATGACTTTATAGGGTTACTTTGTGGTTTGCACTCATGAGCACATACAACAGAGCATTTTAAAAAAAGCCGCCAAACCCATAAGTGAATAATTTACAACTCATTGTATGAGACTAGTACCCTGATAAAGTCGAATTTTACATTATGGTCGACAATATTGGATTATATTTCTAATTATAAACACAAATCAAATTAGCAGCAGCGAAATCTGTTAGAAATTCACACTTAAGTGTATAGGAAAAGGGTAAGTGCAGTATGATATAATTATTATTACAAGAGTATGTGTCACATTGGTTTATCAAGAGTGCTGGCATGTATATGCCACACTCCTCCCGATGTTTGCCTGGCAACACTGATCTTTCTCAGACGGATGTGAGTTATCTCACACACCCTTTTCTCTCCTTCATCCCTTTCCTACAGCAGTCAACATTGGTTCAAATTTGTGAAAAATGCGATGGCACTTTCTATGTCAAGAGTGCACATTCCCATTCCAAGACGGAGTGACGACCACTTATCAGCTCACATATAATGCACGAATAACCATTTCTCTGCACTGGGGCTCGTGGTTTCGCCCCACGGGTGAACTCTTCAGAAATAAATGTTGCAACGTTACCTGGCTTCGCCTGTCCTGCCGTCTCTCCCTCGCCTCCCAGACCAAGGCTCTAGGTCACATAAGTGCGACAAGTCAAATGGCCGCGTCCAGTCTTTGAAACGTGACATCACAAAATCCCTTCTAGCCACATGTTCCTACCGCTTATTCTCACCGCTTAACAATTGTCATCGAGGAATAGCCGCGCCGCCATATTGGATGGTAAAGGCTGTTTGGGATGGGCAAGCGATGTGCGGGCCTCGCTCAATGGGCAGTATCTTTGCCTCAAGCGTTGCCCATCTGTGTCCCTTCTGCTCAGCCCACACCTTCGAATTTAGCAAGTTGTGCAAACCGCCGCCCACAGCCCACCCTGGGGTCCAGCAGCCCACCCAGAGCCTGTAGTGAGAGATTGGGCTCAGCATTGGCACTGCTGCCAAGGCCAATCACAGCGAGGTCTACGGCTTACTTGTCACTGCCGCCGGGTGGGGGTGGATTACAGAAGATAAGGAACGGCTGTGCAGATGGCATGGCTCTTCTGAATATGTGCAGACTTTAGTCACTGGAATTGTTTTTCCAAACTTTGATTTCTATTCTAATTGCATCAGGATGCAACTTCGATGTCTGATTGGCGCGTGAATATCTCTGATCATATCATTGCGCCAGGGGCTGACATAGAGGAGATAGAACATGAGAATTAAATATGTGACATCATATATGTGCTTATCAGTTACATTGATATCACTTTCGACAATTATAAAATAGTTCATGAATCTCATCATTATGTATCTATGCTTTGCAGTACAATTATTGACATGAAGGGCTTCGGTATAATCTGTAATTATGTTCTGGCAAATTAAAATTTTGAAAATCTGAAACCGTACTAAGAAAAGTGATTTCCTCCTCGACAGACTATGTCATGCTGCATGTTTTGCATGCAAACGTCGTATCTGTTTGTGTATTGGATAGCTTTACGCCATACTCTTTTTTTGGGTTGGAAAAACTATTCCAGGATCTTGGTGACAGATTTAATGGATCACGTTTCTCTTTTTGCGTCCTCTTGGTTAGCTTTCATCAATGGGCTTTTTCTGCATGTCCTCAAATGTAGGCGTGGCCACTACCTCTTAAGGGATGTCCGCTTTTGATGTGCATTATCTTGTGTTGTGACTTCCCAAAGTGATATTGGAGCGCTCTTATGATTCGCATCAAGGTTCACATCTGTGCATAAATATAAACTTGGCAGTTTGTAAGTGTTCAAATAGTTGGACACGCCCCCTAACCTGGAATGACTGCAAATAGTCCCCGTGACACAATTTGTTCAGCCAAGAAATTCTGCTACAATGGCAAATACTTCAGTCTAAATAAATCTAATTTCCAAGTACATATTCTGCAAGTAGTTCAAGTTAATTTGCATCATATATACCGCTCCAATATTTTATGGGCGCCAGTAACTACAGAGGTGTGGAATCTGGCTTAACTAGTTGCACTGGCGTGGGTGCATTCCAGAATGGCCAGGGAGAATGAGCAGTAGGGGGGCAGCTGGATTTAGGATTTCAGCTGAGTGGATGTACTGCTGCATGCTCTCACAATGTGGATGGCTTTGCAAAAACAAATTGACTGATAATATTAGGAAGTTTTGAGAGCTTAAGGATGAAGTGTCTGTAACTGATGAAGGTTTCATTCTGAGAAGTGACAGAATTCTGCCGCCTGAAGGACTTAAGGTAAGGATATTGAGCATTATACATGAAGGACATTTAGGTATAGTCAAATCTAAAAGAAGGGTGAATTCTTTGCATTGGTGGACTGGAATAGATCCTGACATGAAGAGGTATGTGAAGTCCTGATCTTTTGAGTGGTATGTGAGGTCTCGGGCTTTCGACCTCTGTTGGGTTGCAGGAAAAGCACAGAAAGTCTCTGGTAAGACTTAGGTATTGATGTTCTTGGCCCCATTTTACATTCAAGGGGTGTATCTAAGTACATTAGTATTCTTTTGGACTAGTATTCCAAATGGGCAGAAATTGATTTTGCAGTACAGTGGATTAGACGGTGGTTGTTTCCTTCCTTGAAAGTATTTTCTTGAGGAAAGGTATTCCTAAATCCCTGCTGAGTGAAATTATTCCACCATTTACTGCAGAGAAGTTAAAAAGATTCTTATCTAGGAATGGTATAAAAGTCAGGCATACCCCTGTTTATCACCATGTGGGTAATGGTGCAGTGAAACGTTTTAGTTGTGCTAACACTGCAAGAGTGCAGGCTGCAATCAATGCGGGACTGGATTGGGAAAAGGAATTGGAAAGCATGCTTTGGGCATTTAGGATCACACCTAGCTAAACATGATACAGCCCATTCGGGATCTCAAGGGGTAGAGAGACATTTACTAAAGACAACATTGCATAGAAGACTAGGAAATGACAAAGTAAATGGTCTTCTTAGGTGGTCAATATGAACCTGTTGAAAGAGCAAAGAATGTACAAAGACTACTATGATAAAAACATGGCTTAAAGGAAGTGAATCTGGATCACTGTAATTGGGTGAGAGTCAAGTTGTGTACCAAGTGTTAGAAAGTCATCCTTTTGCCCTGTTCATCCCCATTTTTTGCTGGATGATACTGGTGGTAACTGACTCAGACTACCCTGGGCTCTGCTAACCAGGCCCAGGGCTAGTGCTATGTTTAAAAAGGTACTTGTAATAGGGTACACTTACAATTGGCAATAACAGATGCTATAAGTCCCTAGTACATACTAGGGCGAGGGGGTGCAATCTACCTACCTATAAGTAGGTTTGGGTGAAGCTAGCAGAGTTTCACTCAGAGGAATTCTGTGGAGTTTCCAAAAACTCTGCCTCATTCCGTGGTGTTCCACAAGAAGTGGAGCAACTGCTCGACCACTGCTACTGACGCTTACCAGCACACAGTGAACGGCATGCATGGGTCAAGCACAGCTGCTTATCCTTCACTCTGAGCACATCAAGTACCTCCGCACCATCAATAGCAGCAGCACAAAAATGCTCATTAGCATCCCTTTTCCAGCACATTAATCACCTACAAAAATCTACTCCTTCCAAACACCCTCATACACAGCCTTTTTTCAAAACTTCCTTAATGTAAACTCCATCCCCACGCACACCCAACAACAACAGAGGGCATGCACAGCAGCAACAAATGAAAGCAGCAAAACATGAGGAAAAGTTGCAAAGTGCAAGTTGAACTGAGCAGGCGGCTGCACTCACCCACGATAAGGCAGATTATGTCCCCGCAGATGAAAATCACCTTCTTGCTCCTCTTTTTGCTGTTGCTGTTCAGTGCTGGGGTGCCCCTATTCCTGCTGTCAGGGACTACCATTCTATCGTACTTGTAGTTTTGCATTTTGAGTTGAGCTGTCAGTATGTCGATGCCTCTTCCCAACAGAGTGCCCCACGCACGGAGTAATCCGGTTCTCAGGCGGCTCTGCCGACCTTGACTTCGGAGCGGGCAGTTTAACTATAGGTATCAAAGCTTCCAGGCACAAAGTCTCTCTCTCTGGTCAAGCCTGCAAGACACAGATCCAACTTTAAATTTTAAAAGTCTCAGGCACTGGAGAAAACAGCCCAAAAATCTCTAAAGCCAGGGATGTCCTGGGTGTGTGGGTCTGTACTGCAGCTACCTTCCCGGGTGATTGGTGGATGAATGGAGGTAGGGTGGACTGAGCTGCAGCTCCTCTCTCCTGCACAAAACCTGCCCATCGCCACTCACTGGGTCAACAAACTCTACAAGCGGGACTCTGCACTTTTTATTTCGTCAACTCCTTTGCACCCCCATTAGGTTAGTGTCCTCTGCTCTGATGGCCTTTTACATATTATAATTAAGGCCACATTTCTTTCCTCTTTCCAACAACTGGGAAATGCTCACTCTTGGAGTTAGGCATAGAAGGGCTGTGATCAGGGAGGAGGGATGGTGTGTAGTCTGCACAATGGGGGATGGGTCGCAAAACCCACACACGTGTTTACACTCCGCCACATAAGAAGGCAGCAAATGAGCAGCAATACGCAATCCCTATGAGCAGTGATACACACTAATGTGCATTTTCTGACAGGTGAAATTGGGTGAGATTTGCTGAACTTTTATGTTGTCCATTTGGCTGAAAACCTACTCCCCCCCCTTGAGATCATAAGGAACAACAAATATCCTGCATTGAGTGAGGACATGCGCTCATGTTGCCTAGGAGATCCCGTCGGCCACCGGCCAACTTCAATTTGTTGTCTAGTAGACGCAGGATTCTTCTCAGCCACCATACATGCAGTAACTGTGTGAAGGGCCTGTGCATAACTCACAGAAGGGTAGGCGCACCAGTAAACTGCGCTCCACCTGCGGTTGCTGAGATTCTGCCGAACACCACTGTCCTAGCAGAGCCTGGAGTGGCAAAACTCTGTCAACTCCGCCAGCCGAGCAGAGTTGACTGCACAACTATACCTATAAGTCCCTAGTATATAATAGAGCAAGGAGGTTTAGAGAACCAGCTGATTTCATGCACCTGCATGTGTGCACTGCTGTGGGCCTGCTGTCCTTTTAAAGGCAGTCCTAACTTGCAGCCTGTCTTTAAAAGTAAATTAAGTACACACAAAAAGAAGCTACCCTGAATGAATGTCGGATTGTAAGGTGCACTACAACTCCTTCTGTGGGGTGCTGGGCATATAAAAAAATATGAAGGACTGTCCTCACACACCACCAGGTGTCATGCTTCATCATCGGCAGTCCTTGCTCTCTAAAAAACGTATTTGATAGAAAGCTGGCCCTCGCCTGGAGACAGGGAGACACTTCTAAAAGTTAAGTCGGGGGGCCTGAGAGAGAAGTGAGTGATTTAAAAATTAATGCAAACGCTAAACGTAATTTATTTGTAAGGTGTTTGCTTAATATTAAAACTAAAGCGTGTGGATCAGGGGGTTTAGTACCCCATCCCCATCATTGGGTGAAAGTGGACACAGGCTGTGTTCATTAAGGATCGTTCAGTATCTGGTGTCTGAAATGTTGCCTGGACGATGCGCGGCACTTAATTATGTCGTTTGGTAAACCCTGGATTTTAAACAATTTCACAAATTGCAGATACTAAAATGTCATTTACCATATCAAATGCCCCTGTAACCGATTTTACGTGGGAATGACAACGAGGATGATCAAAATGAGAATCAATGAGCACCGGAGCACCATCAGATGCAAAAGGAACAATACCAAATTGGTATGCCACCACCTAGAAAAAGGCCACAGAGATGAGGACCTGGAATGGCTCGTCTTAGAGAAGATGAACCAGAGCCTCCCTAATATACAAAAGAAACTTCACACACGTGAACATGGCTGGGTCTATCATCTCAAATCATGGAAAACAGGACTCGGCGATGATATCCGATGGCTGCAAATCGGATAAATCTATTGAATCTCCAAGCTGCACCACATACCCATCTCTTAAACTCTGTACACACAGATGATATGTGTGCAGCATCTCCCCACACAATAGAAGGCTCTGTTCAGTCAGAGCACTAATGAGACCTACCATACTTGCAGATATATATATGCATGTCCTTCTAGAATATGTTACATCTTTAATTCACCCCCAATATCTGGTTTCTTTGGTCATACTAACTCCCCATGACCTTCTGAGGACAATGGGGGAAATCCACCCCCTTTTTGTGGTTTCCCAACAACTGCTTTATATGCTATTCAGCTTCTAACATCTGAGCTTTTAAGCTACGTATCTCCCCGTATCGATCCACACCAGATTTATTCCATCCAGCAATAAGGCACTTAGGGGGATATTCTCAAGAACGTGTGATAACCATCGCAAAATTAGCTTACCGCAACTCTTCACATCGCAGTCATTCGCAGGAAAGTAACTCATTGTTAACATGGTATTCTCAAGCCAGCGGCACCATGCGATAGTCCCACGACAACACGTAAAATGACCGCGCTAAAATCAACGCGACTCCACAAAAATACGAAACCCAAAGCAAAAATAGTAGCGATGAGGCCAATCGCGATACAAAAATCAGCGATAACCGGTGATAGGCCTGCAATTCCCACGTCATGCGGAAAAATGCACCATAAAAGCAGAGTACAAAAATGGTGAGATAACAATGTACGAGCACAACCCCACATCCGTGACGTAGAACAAATTACCATTGTCCCGCATCACATAGGCATCTCCTCACAGTCACAATGTACATTGACATGCAGTCTGCATGTAAACTGCGCCAATGCAGACACATGCATGGAACACACAGTGAAACCGCAACTCCCCTTCACATTGCAGAGGGACAAGCAACCCCACCTTCACACAGACGTGTCATGCCCATGATCAATCAATTATGACAGTGTGGACGAATGTAGGGGCAGTGTCTCCCGCTTACATAGATGTTGCCCATGTTGTGCGACTTGAGTCACAGGGGGCATCCCTGCATCATGGTGGTACATAACTGACCCCAAAAGGAGCCCTGTTGTCACCTGTAGGTCACAAATGGCATCCAAAATGGAATGATCTTGGACACATGTGAAACGCCGAAGAGTGGAAATCCCTACTAACTGTGACACACAGAACTGGCAGTTTGAATACGTTACACCCCAAACAGCCTCTCTGCACAGAGGTGACACACCCACCATCCATGAACACATCATAAAATCGTTATCAACACATGTCGCACTCACACTTGTCTGAGTGATGTGCCTGTACAGATGAGTGACATGCATTTAGGGAATGTCATTTCGGAATGCATTTATGTGCACATGCTGTGCCTGTGGTCATCCTGTACTGTTTCATGATTGCCAAGGACTGTCACAATGTGATGTGCTCATCTGAAGAAATTTGCAATAATAGTTTCCCTTCTGGCTATTCCTGCTGCAGCTGCAGTGGGGTGTGGTCCACGTGCCTCATCTTCATCATCATCGTCCGGTGCCTCTGGAACTGGTATCCATGGTGCCTTGCTGCGTGCACATATGTTGTGCAACACACAACATGCAACGATCATCTTGCACACGATGTCTGGGATGTACAGGAGCCTTCCACCTGTGACGTGTAGGCACCTGAAACATGACTTCAACATGTCAAATGTGCGTTCCACGATGCCCCTGGTGCGTTTGTGGGCAGCATTGTACTGCCTCTGGGGCTGTGTGTTTGGGGCTCGGAGGGATGTCATCACCCAAGCACAGCGTGCATATCCTTGGTCACCTGTGGCAGTGCAGAGAGACAGGAGTCAATAGTTGGTTCTGTATGATGTGCTGGCAGGCTCACTGGTTCATTGGTGTGTGATATGTGTGACTTTGTGATTCCTGTATGACATGTACTGCTTGTTGCAAATGAGCAGCATCAATGTGTATTATGTAGCCTCACTGCTGCTCCTCCCTCCAGCCGAGCCTATTCACTAGTGTGCGCAGCGCCGTTGCATCACTTGCACCCCTACGGCACACCATTGTCATGCCTGTCTGCGCATGTTCACAAGCCTGACAACGACACAGTGATGTTGTGTGCAGCCACGTGTGTGTAGGCCTATGGTAAGGACAGGGCGGTCACAGATGTAGAGTTCATGCCTGGCTGAACTCGCCCTGTGGTTGAGGGTAGACCTTTGGCTTATGCTGCGGAAATAGCGACACGCACAACAGTTGGCATGTATGATCCCGGACCCCGGGAGAGCTTGCTCACCCTCATGTACCCCTCGGCTGAGGCCGCACTCCATGGGCATACCACATAGCAACATTGCACATTGCGTGACGGGCGGCACAGACACTACACCAGAAACTCACGCATCAGTTACCTCTTTGTCAAGGCCTAAACACAACCACGCCCAGAGCCATGAGTCGAATAACCACACCACTACACCGTACTGCCGTACGCCGGTCCACTCACTTACGCTCTCAGAACGTAGAACTCATGTTCAAAGTTTTTTATGTGGGTTTGTGTGAGCAACAATGCATGGCCCCCAATGCATACAACTTTGCTTTTTTACTAAAAAATGTCTTCCTAACTCTGGTTCCAGAATGTGACTACAGGGGTCCCTCATTCCCTTCTTCCCATGTGACATCCCAACCACTAACCTGGGGTAAGATTGTGAGCTGGACTCACAGTATTTGTTTTCATGTGCACCACGTTTGCAGTGACATGTGTGTTCACATCCACATGCATAACAATGTTGATTTGCATAGTGCCAGTCTGACTCTTCTCTTTCACTGGAGTTATAACCTTCTTGACACTTTGTTAACCTTTATTTTGCAGGTTTCAAGTTATCTCAGTAGGGTTTGACAAAGGTCAACCTACCTGGTGGATATATCTCAGTGCTAAGAGACTAGATAGGAGCCCTTACATCTTGTCCTGATGAATGCCACGGACCCACCTGGCCATTTTGGCAGAAACATGATGACGGCATTGATGGGGATGGCATACTAAACCCTCTGGTCCCCACACTTTAGTTTTAATACTAAGCAAACACCTTACAAATAAATTACATTTAGCCTTTGCATTAATTTTTAAATCACTCACTTCTTTCACATGCCCCCCACTTGTTTTTTTAGAGAGCGAGGATTGCCGATGATGAATCATGACACCTGGTGGTGTGTGAGGACAGTCCTTCATATTTTTTGATATGCCCAGCACCCCAGAGGAGGCGTAGTTCGCCTTTTTCCACCTTAGAATCAGACATTCATTCAGGGTAGTTTCTTTTTGTGTGTACTTGTCTTACTTGGAGTCCAGCTTACCCTGAATACCCTGTACCCCGTGTTCCCTTCCCCAGCAATTACTAGTGTTTAGTGTGTGAATATGTTTAAAAGTAAACTGTCACAATTGATATTGACAAACCTTGTAAGTCCCTAGTATATAATAGGGCTAGGGCGTTCAAACTACCTATCAGTCCCTAGTATACAAGAGGGCACGGAAGCTTAGAGGCCCAGCAGATTTCATGCACTTACATGTGTGAACTGCTGAGTGCCTGCTGTCATTTTAAAGGCAGCCTGGCTTTGTGGGCTATCGTTAAAAGTAGATTGTATGGTGGCCTGCAGCCGATCTCAATGGCCGCACTCTAGAGGAGCTCCGGGGAGAGACGTAGAATCTCCAAAGAATCCGGTAATTAATCCGCCAATTTATCGTACCTCAGAGACACCAGCAGCAAGCGACATACGAGGAGGATCGATCGCGCCGCTCCATGTCCTGCGGGGGCTCGGTGTGTGATGAAGGAAGGGCCCGGCAGAATGCAGCCTCGTGGATCGTTGGCAGCTGGGGAGTAGCGTGAGCCCAGGGCGGCCGGCAGTACCCGCAATCCAGAAGGCAGCGGAAGGTGCAGTAGGCGCCCGAGCTGATGGTGAGCGCTGAATGCGGACCGCACTCCGTGCCGGTGCACATACCCAGTGCGTGGTCCTTCCTCCCCCCAGGAGCCTGCGGTCGGCGGCCTGCACGAGGTACTAGCGGTGCTGGTGCGCGCCTCGGGCCTTGAGGCAGCGCGCCTGGAAAGCGGCGGTGGAGGTGGACTGATTGCAGGGTCCCAGCCGGCACTGACGAGGCACAACTGGATGGCGAGGGGCAGGAGAGCTCCATTCTGATCACTTCAGACGCTGATGTGAGTACTGGAGCAGAGGAAGGCCTGCGGGGTCGGGGGAGGGGCTGGAACACTGCTCTCCCTCGCCTTGCCCCGTGTAAGGTGCTCTGGATGCCTGGGGCCTACGGGGCTCACTGCCACAAATATTAGCAAAACTGTGGACTGCAGCGGTGCCCTGGATCTTTGGAGAGGGGGCAAGTACAGGCATCAGGATCAGCCTGGCTGGGCTGGAGAGTCCTTGCCTCAGAGGAGTAAACAGAGGTCAATTATGCCCTGCAGCCCGGACTGATAGGGAGTAAGGCACGGGTAGGGGCGCTACTTCATCCGATTGCGGAGTCAACGGCTGGCGCAGCGGCCGCCGTTGGACGCAGTCCTTGAGGGCACCGAACGGCTGTCAGAGGGAGCGTAAAGCAAAGCGGCGGTGTGCCCCGGATGCCGCAGTGTCTCATTCTTGGTCACGTTTGAGCGACACAAAGCCCCACTTTCACCAAGTCAGCGGCGCGGCAGGAAAACCGACAGGCCATGCGTGGAGTGTGCTTCCGCGGCAGGCAGCGGCGACTACCGGCCAGAGCCGCATCCCTAGGGCAGAGATGGGGGGCAGGGGCCCGCGCACGAACTCACAGACCAAGCTGGACAAATACGCCAATAATAAAACACTCCTGCGCTACCTGAACGCAAAGACATCCCTCATAAAGACTCTGAGCAGGTGGGGACGACGAAAGTGACGCTGGAAGGTATCATGTCGGCCCTCACCAGTGTACAATCGACGGTGGACTCCATCTCCACTGATGTCTCCTTCCTGAGGGCAGACTTCCAGAAAATGACCACCAGGGTCACCGAGGTGGAGCAACTGACGAAATCGCTGTTGCGAGACACCGCCGCTCTTCTCAATAGGGTCACCCATCTAGAAGCAGAAAATCAGCTTATGGCTGAGGAGTTGGATGACCAGGAAGGGCGCTCTTGACGGAACAACATACGAATCACGGGCATTCCCGAGAGCGACGGGCATCCGGCCATGGATCTCTATGTTGAGGAGCTCGTAAAAACCAAACTTCAACCCAGAGGGCTTTCGCATTTCTTCTCTGTGGAAAGAGTGCATAGGGTGCCAGGGGGCAAGCCCAAGCCAGGAGCTCCCCCCAGACCGGTCTTGGCCTGTATTTTCAATTATCACGACAGAGATGTAATACTCCAAACGGCGAGGGTGGCCCCCCCACTGCGAGTCCAGAACTCGGAAGTATCCTTCTTTCCGGACTATACGGCGGCGGTGTCGAAGCGTCGCAGGAGCTTCCTTGAAGTGAGGAAAGAACTCAGGCGCAGAGAACTTCCATACTCCATGTTGTTTCTGGCAAAACTGCGCATGGTGGCGGATCGAAAAACTTGTTTTTTTGAATCACCAGAGGAAGACCATGACTGGCTCGAGGGATGGCGGCGAATGGAGGGATCCCGGCAGACAGAGAAACGACAGCGACAGCGTGGGGACACCAACGGCTCCGTGGAACATAGCCCAGGGCATGAAGAGGACAGTGCACACCGGACTGGAAAAGAGGACTAAGGGGTGGCGACATCTTACGATCAAGAGACGCTACGCTAGAGCGATGCCGACATGGCCTGGCCACAAGTGAGAGGGGAATTGCGTTAGTAGCCGCGATGCACATGATGTGCTCCCCCCGCTCGGAGGTGATGAGCTCTGAACCGGAGGGGCAGGCCTGGCCACTGGAACGCGGCATACTCCGGCTACCAGACTGTCTCTGAGGAGGGGATAGACTGCGGTATCCCACGGACTTCTCTTCCCCCCCACATGCAAGTACTATTGATGGGGTTGAAGCACTCTGCTATGTTGGGGTGGCGGATAGTTGGGGATCCGTCTGGCAGGGAGGCAGGGAGGGGGGTGGTTGAGAGGGGCAGTTTTACGTTCTTGGTTTTGTATGGTTTCTATTTTATTTTGATGGTTACCCTAGCTGTGTTGACTGCACAGACACAGGTACATGGGATAGAGAATTGTCTTGGCCCTCTACTGGGGGTAATGAGTGAGCGGCACGTAACTCCAGTGGACTTTGCATACCTTGGGGGACACCGAAAACTACACTATGATGACTGCACAATTGCAACTCACTCTTTAATATGGAAGGGTTTGGGGTTAGGGAGGAGGGAGGAAGGGAGGAGCGGGAAAAGTCGGTATTCTCCGTTTGGGAGGGGGGTATGGTGTGGGAAGGTGGGGGTGAATTTGTTATGTTGGTTTTGTTTAAGTTCTGTATTAGTCCTTAAGGAGGTTCTTAGGCAGAAGGCATTCTTCCACAGTACCCAGCAGAGGCAGTGCATGGGTGACTCTTCAATCTCTCGTACACCTAGCATCAGATATGGCAGCACAAAATCAGACTACCCCTGATCCCGAAATGTACCCTATGACCCAAGTGACACCCCTGTCCATGCTTACCTGGAACGTCCACGGTCTCAGCGACAAAATAAAGAGGGGTTTGGTTCTACAGTATTTAAAGCGGTGCTCTCCAGCGGTGGCCCTGCTGCAGGAAACACACCTTACGTGCGCCGCATGCAGGGCAATGGATAGATGGGGGTTTAAAATGGTAGTGCATTCTGAATTCTCCTCCGGCTTTAGGGGCGTGGGTATCTTAGTTAAAAAACAATCGCCACTGATAGTGCACCATACTAAAACGGATGATCACGGCCGTTTCGCGGCCATAATAGGTCAATGGGAGGGGTGGTCTATAAATATAATATCCGTTTACATTCCCCCTGCACTACATACAGTGGCAATCCCAGCTCTTAGTGAGTTCCTGCTTGGTCTCCCGGAAGGGGAGCTATTGCTTGGAGGGGACTTCAATGCAACTATAGATGGCACCCTAGACCGCCATCCGGCGAAGGCGCCCGTCCCGGGTACATCCCGCCTTGGGGGTTTTCTGGAGGCACTTGGACTTACTGATGTGTGGAGGTGGCACCACCCCACGACATGGCAATTTACCTTCCACTCTGGGGTACACCACAGCTTATCCAGAATAGACTACTTCCTAGCTTCAGCGGATTGCTTGAAACACGTTGATAATATAGAGATAAGACCTAGAGGGATCTCTGACCACTCCCCGGTGCAGCTGACGTATACATACCATCATAGAACTAGGCGACATACTTACCCCATTTACCCTGGCTACTTACAGGTTCCAAAGATCAAGAAGGCCGTGATTAAGGCGACAAAACACTACTTTCAGGAGAATGTTCTGTCAGTAGACTCTCCAACTACCCAGTGGGAGGCGTACAAGACTGTCCTCAGGGGACAGGCCATAGTTTCTATCGCAGGGCATAAACGGGAGAAGCAGCAGGAATTACATGATATAGAGCTAGAGTTACATGATGCTGAGACCCAACACACCAACGCCCCAACGCCGGAAACAGCCCAGAAATTACATCTTAAGCAGCAACAGCACAGGGGATATCTTGAAGGCAAGACCAGGTCGCGTCTGACGGCCACGCAACACAAGATATATGAAACTGGGGACAAAGCCGGAAAACTTCTAGCATGGCTAGACAAACGGGAGCAGGGTAATAAATGCATAGCAAGGATCAGGACAAGGGAGGGACGAATCACAATGGATCCACACACAATAGTACACACACTGGCGCACCATTTTCAGCAGGTGTATGCGTCGTCTTCTGAGATGACATTGGAGGTAGCGCTGTCTCATATAAAGGATATTGCCATGCCTAAGCTCACTCCGGAGGCGGCCCTCACGCTGGAGGCGGACCTCACGGTAGAGGAGCTGCAAGTGGCGATTGGGTCATTGCAATCCGGCAAAGCAATGGGACCAAACGGCATACCTGTTGAACTCTATAAAAAGGTGGTAGGGACTATTGCCCCGCACCTGCTGCACATGTACACCGACTGCTTAAAGATAGGCGAGTTACCGCCAGATCAACGAACGGCCACTATAGTGGCAATACCCAAACCGGGTAAACCTACTGAGGACTGCACCTCATATCGGCCGATATCGTTGATTAATGCAGAGGCTAAAATCTTGGCAAAGCTATTGGCACTTAGACTAACGCCGCATCTGGTAAACCTGATACACCCGGATCAGTCCGGATTTATGCCAGGCAGAAATACGGCACTAAACTTGAGGCGCCTGCACGGAGTGATGGCCCATATCCCATATCTCCAGGAACCGGCAGTTATACTCTCCCTGGACGCCAGAATGGCGTTTGATATGTTTGAATGGCCATTTTTATTCGTGGTCCTTCGTCCCCTGGGCTTCGGCCCTAAATTTAGTGCATGGGTTTGTCTTTTATACACCAAACCAGTGGCGCATGTTACGGCTAATTGGCACATCTCTAATGACTTTCCTCTAGCGTGGGGCACACGCCAGGGCTGCCCCCTGTCCCTGCTGCTTTTTGCCCTGGTGCTGGAGCCGTTGGCGGCATGGATCAGATGGGAGCCAATTATAAGAGGACTCAGATGGGCAGAAGGGTGAGAGGACCGCATCTCTCTGTACGCGGACGACATTTTATTACATATGGCCTCTCCCAGACGTTCCATACTGGTCCCCCTCAATATACGCGAGCTCTTCGGACGGGCATCCAGGTACACTATTAACTGGTCCAAATCTACCCTATATGTACTACACGGCCCCCCACCACAACTTCCTAAAGATTTCCCGCTCCAGATCACGGTCGACACGTTTAAATATTTAGGTATCTATGTCACGGCCAACTTGGATGACTTCTTCAAAAGAAACCTGTTGCCTCCGCTGGAGCGTCTAAAAAGGGATACAGCGCATTGGGGGTTGTTACCGTTGACTCTTCTAGGCAAGACAGCGCTTTTTAAAATGTTGGCGCTTCCTCGCTTTTTATATGTGCTAGAAAATGCCCCGTTCCCGGTACATCCAGGCTATTTTAAAGCAATTGCAGCCCAGGTTTCCAACCTAATGTGGGGAAACAAGCCAACACGCATAGCGCAGGCCAAGTTGGTTTGGAGTGGTACGATGGGGGGATAGTGCTCCCAAATATACAATTATATTACTGGGCGGCGCAATTGAAGGTGATTAATCAGTGGGTACACGTATCGCACACAGACCCTGCATTTAAGGCTGACAGATTTATATTAGGAAAAGGAAGTATGCTGTCTGCCCTCTACAATAAGAAGCAAACTCGCACATTAATAGGGCCCACGAAACATACAGTTACCATATGGCACGCAGCACAGGTAAAACTGGGCTGGCACGTGATCATAACCCAACTCACTCCTCTATGGGACACGGGGCAGCTGGGACGACTCAGGTACAGTAAGGGCTTTGATCAATGGGATGCCATTGGCATATCCACGGTGGGGGACATGTGGCATAAGGGGGGAGTAATCACCTTTGAGCGCCTCCAGCAACAGTATGAGTTATTGCCCTCTGAAATCTATCGGTACACGCAGATAAAACATGCACTGACAGCGGCCCTGCTGCCTGATACTGAGGTCCCGGAAGCCTCTCCTCTGGAGGACAGGTTACTGACAGACTGCATGCATAAGCGGGCTACGTCATTCACTTATCGAAAGTTAGTTAACAACCTACCAGACCTCACGATGCCACTTAGGGACCAATGGACTTGCGACGTAGGTGACCTGGATGATACAGCGTGGCAGGAGGAATTGGCCTCACCGAGGAAGGTGGGTATACCCACGAGACTTAAATTGGTACAGCTCAAAATTTTGCATCGAACCTATTACGCCAGACATACCATGTTAAAGATAGGTAGAACCTCGCACCCATATTGTCTTAGGCGCTGTGGTGAGGAGGGTACCTTTTATAATACCATGTGGCAATGCCCGAAGATTTGGGTCTACTGGGCGAAAGTGATGAGGACGATTTCGCAAACAGAGGGGGTGTCCCTATTACCAGAGCCCAAGAGATGTCTGTTAAATGTATGGGAACCAAATGACCTTACACATTTGGTGCAAGACTGGGCTACACTGGGGATACTGGTGGCAAAACGCAATATAGCGCAAAAATGGGGGGGCGGCGGAAGTACCAACACTCACCGCATGGTTTAAGGATATGGACACGGCAGAGAGAACAGTGTTCACTAATCGCGGCTGCCCCCCGAAATGGAGTAGGATCTGGGGGGCGTGGAATAAATTCAGGGGAAATATCTGTATACCACCACGAGAACAGGTGGATGAGAGCCTTGATGGGGAACAGTAGGGAGGGAGGAGGATATGCAAGAGGAATGCTGGGTATGATTATGTCATATTGCATCTCAACGTAATGATGTACTGGGAATGTGTTCTGCTGCTTTTCACTCTGTACACATATCATATGGAAGAGTTCTGCCTTGATGATGTTAAGTTTAATAAAAAGATTATTTAAAAAAAAGTAGATTGTATGCAAACTGGACTTTGGTGGTATGGGCACTTTAAAGTGATAAGCTACCTTATTTGAATATATTAGGCACCTCCAAGGTCTTCCCTACATATCTCAGGGGTGGGGGGTCATGTAACCATAATCAGGGACCTTATTAAATATGTTTTATATTTCCTGGTGAGGGAAAATCTGTCCTTTAAATGTTTTCCTCATTGTAGATACGTAGCTCCATTGGCTAACATTTCAATATTCAATTGAGGTACAACTACTGCTAGGAAAGGAGTACGTATCATTTAAAGACTTAAAAGATTGGTAGTGATTAATTCAACAACTTGCCACTGTTGACTTCATCATAACTAGTGCAGAAAAGAAGTTCTAGAGCTTTATTTTCTGTCAGCCAAAATCCAGCCTTCTAGTAATCTCTGCTGATTGGTCAGTCTTAACAGGCTTAGCCAGGCTGCTTTGATTAGGTGATAAGTGAATTTACCAGAGCAGAGGTTATCTGATGGAGAGAGTTCTGAGGCTGCGGAGGATGTGTCATACAGAGGGGGCTGGGTAAATCAAACTGTGCTCAAAGAGAGAGCGGATCAGTAAGGCAAGCCAGGCTTACCTACCCTCACATCCTGTGTCCCAGCCAAATGGGAGGCTTAGGACAGGAAGGAATTTGCAGAGGTCAGGGGGAGGAGAGATAATGGAAATGTGTCACACTGTGGGTTGGTTTAGTTAGCTCTTACTCCACTGGAGAGAATTCATCCATGTTGGATTTTGGAAGTGCAGTGCTTTGTGGGTCTAGAAGATTCCACACTTTGGAGAAAGTTGTCATGCTTTTGGGTGGTCCGGCATCTCATTGGACTGAGGTGCCCTCCTGTTGTCACCCCAGAACACTGAATACATATGTGAGATCTACATAGTCTCTCATATCTGCTGCCTGAAATTACAAGGAGAGGCAGAAGGGCCCTGATGGAATCTGGATCTGCACCCAAATAATTTCACTCTGAATGACCATGCCTGCTATACAATCTGGATCCACAGCCCCGGGACCTGTGTCTTGCTTCAAGAAGGATTAAGGAGTGGACTCCCTGGAAGCTATAATTTAACAGTGCCCACCAACATCAGCTCCTACAAGTGTCCTCATCCTAGTGAGTGTTTTAAGGATTTGATCAGGTACATTGTGGGGATGATAATCCAGACATCCCAGAGACCATAAAAGAAATTCCAGACCTGGGTATTGGTGGTTAAGACACGTTGAACCTACAAGGATACCTTAAAGAAGCACTTCCTGAAATTCCAGATAACTTTGAAGAACTCGTGAAAAATCTCCATGAGGTGACTGACTCGATGTCGAGAGTCAAGCCTACTACCTTCAACCGTGATTCGGCCAGGATTTCAGGTTTGTCCCGCCACAAGCTCCGAAGCTCCTGACTTCCAGGATTTGACCAAGGCCTTGCAGAAAGTTAAGCCAGCGAACCCTCACTTAATCGAGCCTGCTGTGGAGGGTCAAGTGATGTCAGAAGAAAAAGCTCCCAAAAAGTTTATAAAGTGTGAAGATAAAATTTCGACCAGGGCCTCCCTCTCAGTGTATCTGACCAGGGCTCCATTGCGGTCGGCCTCAATCTTTGACTTTGTCCCTTTCAAGTGCAACCAGATGTCCTTGAATGGCACTATATGGGGCATATTAGCAAGGGCGGTATCGCTGCTTTAGCGGCACTTTTTGCCGCAAAAGCGGCGATATTTCTATCGCCCTATTAGCAAGCTGCCGCTAAATGCT
This sequence comes from Triturus cristatus, assembly GCF_964204655.1. Classification (NCBI taxonomy): domain Eukaryota; kingdom Metazoa; phylum Chordata; class Amphibia; order Caudata; family Salamandridae; genus Triturus; species Triturus cristatus. The sequence goes on from NC_140588.1 coordinate 595,532,905, forward strand.
GTTAGCGATAGCTTTATGGCGAAAGCGACCATTTTAGTGCCGCTTTGCATGTCAGCGATATTTATCGCTAATGACATGCAAAGTGGGCGTTCCTCCACACAACACAACTCCTTTGCACACACTCGCTAACACAGCTTTGGGATATTAGCAAGGCTGCACAAGACCCACAATGCGAGCTTGACAGCCGTGCTAAGCCCCCTTTATCGCAAGTTTTTAAATCCTGCAAAAAATTCAACTTAGCCATTTTTAACATGGGAGGTGGATTGCATGACTGAGTCCATGCCTGCCTATCAGCAAGGTTTGCAGTATCGCAGGGAAATCATCGCTTGTTTTACCGCAATACAGCATGTTATCACGGCTATCGCTGGATTTAATATTGCCTTCTAGATAAGCGTTGCTAATAACGCGCTATCTCGGCGATAAAATCCAGGGATATCCGGCGATTAGAAAATCAGTGTTAAGCACGCCTTGCGATATTTATCGCAAAGCGTTGCTAATATGCCCCTATGTTTTTAAGCACTATAAAGTGGTTTATCTTTAAAAATTCATATTTCTGGTTCCCTACATTGGTTCTTTGTCATTGTGGTGTCTATTTGTTCATAAAAATATTTCCTATTGTTATAAATTGGTGTGGGATTTTTATTGTTGGTTTTGTCTTACTTATTTGTTGTATTGATGTTTTTAAATGCTTTACACTCCTGTCTCCTAAGTTAGGCCTGACTGCTCATTGTCAGCTACCAAGAGTTGGGCAAGGGGCTAATTTACTGAGACCTTTACTGGACTCTTATTTTTGGTGACCTTATTACTAGTGGTAGGTGCATACTTACCTCTACCAACAACCCACTTTTCAACACCAAGACTAGGAAGGAATGTAGTGAATGTATCGAACTTCTGCAAGTTAAAGAAATGTATTAGAAACTGGTGTTGCTGAGTGATGGTAATGTGTGGCCTTTTGAGAGAATGTCCAGCTGCAATAAATAAACAGAGAAATTGGATAGGAACATTAACAGGGATGCAGAGAAATCTAGTGCGTGGTTGTGGGAGGGGAATAATAGTGGGTGTTCTGATGATGTTGGGAACAACAATAATGCAGCTATTGATAACATGGTTCATTATGATATATGTTGTTGGTGAGGATGACAGTAGTTAGGACAATGCTAATAACAATGACATTGTAAAAAAATGATAATGGGCCAACTGTGTGTGGCCAGTCTGGAGTCTCCGCGCTGTCCTATAAATCATCTGTTCCTCCTGTGAAACCTAGATCCACACAGTTTGTTGTTTTCCCTAAAAAGTATAAGAATTTTGATTCAGGTTGATGTAGAGTTACCTTGTAAAGCTTTTACTTTATGAGCTGGAAATGTTATATTTCAAATGTTAGTAATGTTGTGTTATTTCTGTTTTAAACATTTATAGTAGGGTTGTTGTGTTATCAAGTGGGAAGATGTGTGGTATGTGGCTTGGCTAGTTGAAATAGTGCGATAGAATTCCAGATTGGTCAAGGAAATGTGAAGTATGGTGGGCAGCCGGAGATAGCATGTCAGCTGAATGGATGGACTGCTCCTTGCTCTTGCAATTAGCCAAGTTACAACCTCACTAGCCTCAGCATATTCAAGAGGGTCTTCAAGGTTGTTGTGTTCCCATCAATGTTCATTTAACTGTAGCCACTCGCATTTATTGCTGTATTCATATTGAGAGAAGTGAGGTCAATAAATGTTGCAATGCACACGACTGCTAAGACCAGCAGAAACTGACACTGCACAATATAGGGGAAGAACTGCTAATATGGCGATTGTGTCAACAAGCTCAAACTTAGGGGCAGATTTATGTTAGACTTGCGCCACTTTTACGCCGCCGTTGCGTCACTTTTCTGACACAGCGGCGGTGTAAACCCTGCACCTTGTTGCACCCTATTTACATCGTGACGCATCTATGGAGATGCGTCACGGTGTAAAGCCCTGCGCCACATTAAACCTGCGTCAGGTTTAATGTATGCAGGGTGGGCGTTCCAGCGGGTAAAACCTCGGAAAAGTGACGCAGTGAAATCTACAAGATTTCACTCAGTCACTTTTCCGACGCTGCTGCGTCAAAACCTTGCGCCTGCTTGAAGCAGGCGTAAGGCATGACACAGCATGTAAGGTATGGGCAGCCCCTAAACATTGCTGGAGTTGCGTCGTGCTTGCGACACGACTCCAGCAATGCGCCACCCTTACGCCATCAGATGCGTCACGCATCTGTTTATCCTTGCGCCACGATGCGCTGCATTGTAAATGCGGCGCATCTGTGGTGGCGCAAGGGTAAGCTTGCGTGACGCATCTTTCCTGGCGCATCCCTGCTGATTTGCAGGGATGCGCCAGGAAACATAAATCTGCCCCTAGGTCTATAACCTGCATGCAAGGTTCAAGCACAGCTCTAGAAAGGCTTGCTGTAGCTTTAACAGGAAGCAGAATGTACTCATGCAGTTATAGTGCCCTCCTTATCACCATGCAGGACATGTGCCGCCCTAAGAAGATGTCAGATCACACTCGCTAAAATGCTGCTGATCACCTGCATCATGCTTGACTTCGCTGTGCAGATGCCGTTGAGAGATTACACATTTAATTTATGTTAAAATTAGAAAAACCCTCAGAACCTGTATATATTAGTAGAAAATACAGGAGATGATACTAGTTCAAGCCACCTACGCCAAAAAGTAAAAAAATACAAGATCCAATACAGCTACATAAAGCAATACAACGATCTTTCACTGTTTCTGGTGTGGGATCTCCAGAAATAATGCAATTTTCCATCCAGTATTGGAACAACATAAACATAAAAAAGATACGCAGCCTAACCTGATAAGAGCAAAAAAAATATTATCCGTCTTGGATGTGTCTGACTTCTTTTACAGTAAACAAAAAACGATTTCACAACGAGTCCCAGCCTACTACGCCTTATAACAGTGACTAGGTTACGATTACATTCCAAACCAAAAATAACAAACATTACTTACGTTTTAACCAACATTTATCTATCATTTGTTTATTTATTTATTTACTTGTGATTTTGTATAGTGTGAACACGGCCCGAGGGTATTAGAGCACTTTAAAAGGAAACAGGAATTCTATTATCGATACCAATCAACAAATAAAAACGAATAAGTATCAGATAGGACTGAGATGATTAGTTCACAGTCCAAGCCAAGGTATCTTTGAAATAGAAGATTTTTAACATATTTTCTGTTTTTTAAGGGAGGGAGGCAGCAGGCAGTGCGTAGACATGGTAAAAGTGAATTCATATTTTTGTAGCACTGCCTGAAAAGGCCTGTTTCATACAATGTTCGTTTGAATGTGGGAGGCTGAAAGAGACGACATTGTGCATTTCCCAAGCCCCAGTTAGCATCAGCAATTTTCAGTTTATTAACCAGATATGAAAGTTTGCAGTAGGAAAGGGCTTTGAGAGTGATGCATGCAGTCTAATAATGTGCTCTTGCTTCAATGGAGAGTCAGTGAAGAGTTAGAAGAAGAATAGTGATCAAACTTCTTGTTGTCCAAAATAAAGCAGTCAGTCATATGCAGCACATCTCTGAAGGGTGTTAGATTAATTTTTAGGAGTCCAGTGAAGAGTAAATATCCATAGTACAGTCAGGAGAGAAATAGCGCCTTGACTACAGACTTTAAGCTCTTATCAAGAATGAACGACTTTATACTCCAAAGCAGCCTGAGTTGGTAGCAAGATCTCTTGGCTATATCTGAGATTTTCCTAAGCTGGTTGTCGAGGATACACCCTAGGGATGTGGCTTTGTCCACAATTGACCAGTTTAAAATCCTGGGGTAAAAAGATTCTATCCACATTTGTCCTGGATGGTTGAATTTGTTTTGATGAAATTAACAGAAATTCTAGCTTTTGTCGGGTTGATTTTATTGTGGTGATTTGGATTCGAGCCAAGAAGTTGAAGTATAGCAGGATGTTGTTTGGGAATGAAATTTTGGGATAGATCTGCATATCATACACATATTGGTGACAAAGAATCCTTTAAATAAAGAATTCTTTAAATAAGTGTGCCAAAAAAACATGAATCCTTCACAAACCATAAAAGTTAAAAAAATAAATATCAACCAATAGAATACCAGAAAATAAAAGAACGCTTTAAACATAATATTGGGTGAAATTTAGAATCAGAATATATCGTTCTTCAATTTTCATTAAAATCATAAATTAGACACTATGTTACACAAATAAAGCTGCTTTAACGTCTATATTCATAGCAGCACAAGAACAGGTTATCAAAATAGAGTGCATACAATCATAATAAGCAGCAAATAAAATAGCAAAGTCAAAACTCCTGGACATAAGGTGCATATTACATGTTTTAGACCATTGCAGCAGTTGATTCTAATGTATGAAATCCTGAGGATTCACGCTACACAGAAGTCAAAAACCTCCCACTGTCCGCTATAATTCTATAAGTTAGAAGCCAAAGACATCCTAAAGCTTATGTGTGTACACTGCATCTCAGAAAATGGCCCTGCCCTCCTTAACAGTCCTTTTAGATTATCAAGAAAAGAATACATAGGATAGCATAGACAATTTTATTACAAGACCAGAGGCTCATATTATGCTGTCCTTTCTTACTATTTATTAAATAGCAGCCAAGAAAAGAAATACAATACCCAGAAAACCTGGATAAAGAACTACCAACAATGACATCATAAAAGAAGGACCAATAGCACGACGAGTTACCTTAATAATTATCTTTTGACTGAAAGCAGCAATTCCTCTTTTATTGCTGCTCGCAGTCAGGATAAAAATTATTTTCACGTTGTGCACAGTGTAATTTATAATCTTTGTTGAATTTTCTTGCTTACTTGTGGTTTTTCACCCCTTTTATTATTATATTAAGGTGGCTTTTTTTTGATAATCAATTTTATTGTTTTTTTGAATGAAAAAGTACCAACAATAATCAAGTGCAGTATATTACAGAAGTTATGAGACATCTCTACCATACATATACAAGGCGGGATGAGATTGCAATACACGATCCCACAGAGTCCCACACAGTGCACACAGTTTCTAGAATGAGATATATTTATTCCATCTGCCCCAGCCATTTGCCTCAAATCTTACGGTGTTTAGCCGGACATCCTCTGGCCTCGAACATCGGCTTCTCTTGTGTTGCCCACCAGTCTGCACCTCTGCGCCATTTCGCTATGCCAGGAGGTATTGGATTTATCCAACTAGCAGCAATGTCTCGCTTGGCCACCCTTATAGCAGCAGTAAGGAATTGTTTGTCAGCTCGGGAGCCATCTAATCCATCCGTAATTCCCAGGAGTAGATTTAGGGGGATGTGTGGGACTTCCTAGCCCAGGACCTCCATGAGCTCTTTTCTATGAAGTCCTAATATTGTGCAATGACAGGGCAGGCCCATACCATGTGGAAGAAGTCTGCCTGGTCATGGTCGCAGCGTGCAGATGATGCAGTTGGTTTCATACCTGGGCTAAAGAGGTGCTTGGGTGTTAGGTAGGCAGCGTGTAAATAGTATAGTTGGACCAGACGGAGCCTGGCTGAGGTGTTTTGGGTGCCATCAATGCGTCTCTCCAATCTTCCTCTTCAAGAGTTCCTATGCATTGCTCCCACTGGCCACCCAGATTCCCAGAGACTTGAATGACTGCCAATCAAAGCAGTCCCTTGATAAATGGAGAGGGACCAAGATGAATTTGCTGGGGTTTAGTTTCAGACCAGATATTTGTCTAAAGAGGTGCAGTGCCCAGAGGCAGTGGGGGCCGGACTGGGCCGGTATGGCCAAGAAAAGCAAGTCATCATCAGCGTATAAAGCGATGTTGTCTTCTTCAGAGTTTGGCCATCTCCAACCCTGAATACAATCGTCCGATAATACAAGGCATGCCAAGGGCTCCATTGCCAGGGCAAACAGAAACGGTAGGAGGGGGCAACCTCGCCTCGTACCCCTTTCAATGGGAAATAATTCTGCGAGTGACCCATTGACTAACACTGGTGCTTGTGGTCGAGAGTATAACACTTTAACCAAGTTACGGAAGTGTTGGCCCATGCCCATCTCGATCAGGACATCTTTTAGATACCACCAGTCTACTGAATCAAACAGCTTTTCGAAATCAATGAGAAGAACTGCTAAATAAGTGGTTAGTGATTGGCGATTTGCTGAGGCTAAGTGGAGGCGTCTGAGTAAGTGTCTGGTCCCATGAGACGGCATGAATCCACATTGGTCAGGGTGGACCAGTTTGGAAAGATACGGCTTCAGCCACTGGGCTAGGATCGAGGCGAATATTTTAACTTCTGTTTTTATGAGGGAGATTGGGCGATATTAGGCGCAATTTGGTGAGGGAGGTTGCGTTTTGGGGACTACCACAATATTGGTGGTGTCTTTTTCAGGTAGGAATGAGCCGTTCTCGGTCGCTTCAGCATATACACCCAACAGGTGTGGGACAAGTATCTCTCAGTAGGCAGCATAGTACTCCTGTGGGAGACCATCAGTCCTGGAGTTTTACCTGATGCGGAGCATGAGATGGTGTCATTGATTTCTTCCTGGGTAATTGGAAGATCAAGGTATTTTGCTTCAACCTGGCTTAGGCAAGGGAGATGGAGCTGTTCTTGGGGGAGTAGGCTTGAGAGAGAGAGTTCGGGCGTTGCTTTGAGTAGAGTGTGGAGTAATAAGCGACGAAGTTCCAGGCTATCGCTGAAGGTATGCGATGAATGGTACCTTCTGGGTATTTGATCCCCGGGATGATACAGTTGGCCATTAGGTATGTGGCCAAGCAGTGTAGGAGTTTCCCATTCTTGTCCCCCCACCCATACACCCTGGCTACAGAGGATCTCCACAGTAGCTTGGCGGCCTTCATGGAGACTTGCTTGATTTCATCCTGCAGGTGCACGAGTTGCCTGTTCGGTTTTCAAGGAGAGTCACTTGGGCCTCTAGGAGAGTGATTTGAGTTGACACTTGGCGAAGCCATAAATAGTGGCGTTGCCTGCTTCCCATAAGGTACCCGGGGAGGGGACCAAATCGTGATTAGTAGGAAAGTATTGGTGAAGCTCTGCTTCTACAGCTTTCTTGAGGTCTTTGTCCTGGAGGAACCATGCGTTCATCCTCCATATCAGACGAAGTGTGTTAGGGGTGTCTCCTACCCTCAGGAATAGGGGTGAATGATCAGATATGCCTCTGGGAAGGATGGTAATATGTCTGATTTTCTGACAGTCAAGTGCAGGCTTAAGGATATGGTCGATTTGTGTGTGCGTGTGGTGCGCTGCAGATGTGTGGGTATATTGTTTAGTCTGGGGGTGCCAGATTCTCCAGGCATCACATACAGCAAGGGTGCTTGCCCAGTTATTGAGGAGTCGTGCGTGAGTGGATCTCATGCCGGATAGTGAGCTTGTGGTGTTGAAGCCTGTGTGCATGACTGCCTTAAAGTCTCCACCAATTACCGTCAACCATGGGGGTAATGAGGCGATAAGATCTGTGGTGCGTTTTAAGGTCGAAGTGAGTAATAATGGAGGGGAGTGTATGGAGAGCAGATTGAGGGTGTTTCCTCCCGTGGACCCTCTAAGGGCTATGAAGTATCCCTGGGGGTCTTTAGTGGCCATTGCAAGTGTAAAGGGAAGGTTGCGTCGCATGAGGATTGCCACACCCCAAGAACCCTGGGTAAACCCTGAGTGCTTAGCTCTGTCATAGCTGTAGCGTGCTAGGAAGGGGCAGTTATTGCTCATGAGATGTGTTTCTTGAAGTAATAATATGTTGACGGCCTGGCGTTAGACATATAGCAGGACTGCTGTTCATTTAACCTTGTATAGGAATCTGTTAACATTCCATGATAGTATGTGGAGTGAATCTCCACCATTCCATATGTTCATCAAGGTGGATAAGGGTGTAGATGGAGGCCTTTAAGACATGAGCTGGGTGTAGACTTTTCTGTGCTGTGTGCAGATTGTGGAGTCGTGGCTACCCTCTTCGGTTGTGAGCAATGCATGAGATTGTCTTACTGCTGGGTGGAGATGCTGGTGTGGGGAACATAATGCAATAACCGAAACTTGGGACAATGGTCCATCCCCCAATCCATATCCCCTCTCCCCGCCCTATACTTCGAGAACATAGGCATCTGTTGACCCAAATGAACAAAAGAGAAAACCAAACTATAACGCTTGGGTATGGGCTTGCGTGGAGGACCCCTCCTTACATAAGGATATTTATCGCGGCAGTGTGAAAGAACTATACGTTACGGTGAAAATCATCTATCTGAAGATATCCCCATGCGGAGCATCTCTGAGTGGTCTGTAGGCAGCCAAAGTGTTCATCCTAGAAGTGCCGGGCTTCTAGAAAGGTCTGAATCAGCTGAGTCCAGATGGGGAGCTTTGAGTGAGGTGTCACCAGGTTCTGTGCATGCAAAGTCCTCTGGAGAATCAAAGAAAAAGGATTTGTTTTGGAACACCACTGGGAGGCTGGCCAGAAAGAGCAGCCGATATTGAAGGCCCAGAGCATGCATTTTCTGTTTCACCTCAACAAACGATCGTCTTTGAGTTTGGACTTCCCATGTATAGTCTGGGAAGATCATTATTGGCTGCCTTTGATACGATAAAGATTTTTGGTTGCATGCTTCATTTAGGGTGAGGTCCCTATCTTGGAAGTTAAGGATCCTGGCGATGATGGGCCTGTGTGGTGCTCCAGGTGGGGATCTCGGGGCAAGAGAACGGTGGGCTCGCTCGATCACAAACCAAGTGGAGAGGGAGTCCTCAGGCATCCAGGATTTTATCCATTGTTCGATAAAGTTACTCATTGTGTCTTGTTCTGATCCCTCCGGGCATCCCAAAAGGCGGAGGGTATTACGTCTTGATCGATTTTCAACATCCTCTGCTCTTTTGTGCAGTTCCTTGGTGTGAGTTTGCAGGCATGCGACCTACTCCTTCAGTTGGTTGACGCCGTCCGCGACTGTGGAAATGCAAGATTCAGTCTCTTTAATCTGAGCCGTCGTGTTGCGGAGGTCTTGTCAATGGAGAGCCATATCAACCCGGACTTCACCAATTTTGTTTTCCACCGAGATTTGTGAGGCGCTGATTGCTTGTAGAATGGTATTGGGTTTGGCTGCAGCGGGAGGTGGTTTCTCCGTGATCCCGCTCGCCACCCCGGTATCGTTAGTCGGAAATTGGTCCATCTCAGTCTGCGTCGGGGGGGGGCTTTCCCCATGCTGGTGACAGGGTGTGCACCTTACTTGCGTTTAGTGCCTCAGATTGCCATCCAGGTGCGCACAGAGGAGAGAAGGGAAGTGTTCTGCTTTAGGTAAGGCAGTCCAATTCTGTCCCTCCTCCCATAGGGTTCAGATTAGCTCTGTATCTAAATGCATGGTTTTCTCTCACCACAGATCCCTGGGTAATTCAAACTATTCAAGGTTATCAAATAGAATTCTATCAACCTAATCTACAGTAAAAAAATCCTTCTCCTCTTCTTTTTTCACGTACGGTCCCAATTAATTCAGCAAGATATACTTTCTCTCCTAGACAAACAGGCCATCAAGCACACTGAATTCAATCCCCCAGGTTTTCTCAACATCATTTCTCTGGTAAGAAAAACAAGATGTTCTGCCTTGTGTTAAACCTAAAGTTTTCCAACAATTTCGAAGTCTCCCATCTTTATAAAATTGAAACGATCCTCCATCTCAGAAACATTTTACTTCAGAAAGATTGGTTAGTCAGGTTGGATCTTCAAGATGCTTACCTGTCAGTTCCGATACATCCTTCTCACAGAAAATTTTGCAGTTTCAATAGGATTTTTTTTTCTTCCCATTCAAAGTTCTTCCTTTTGTCCTTTCCTTAGCTTCTTGGTGCTTCACCAAGATCCTCAAACCTGTTATAGATTTTCTCAAAGCTCAAGGTGTCAGACTGATCATCTATATAAACGATTTTCTTATAATGGCTCAAGACAAGGATGTGCTTTCGTTTCATTTACAAGTTTGCCAAGAATTTCTTCTTTGCTTGGGTTTTCTGATCTATGTTCAGATGTTTGCCCTGATTTCTTACCGTCAGATACAATTTTCAGGTTTTCTGAAAGATAGATATTGGTCAATCAATCAATCAAAGGCTTTATTTCGATAAAAAATTATCATAAAAGCATCACAATAAAAAGTTTCAATTCATTTTAGCTTAAAAACCATTTGTTACAATAAAAATAGAAAAATGTCATGAATAAAATTTAAAAAACGGATTAAACAATTACTTTAAGCCTATTAATTCTGATACGCCATGCCCAAGATAAAAATTTAGAGAGGGCACAAGCATACAATGGGCGGGAGTCAGACCTTAAGATGCGTAACGCCTCAACGTGCTGTCTGGTGCCTAATGAACGGCACAGATGTTTGAGCCATCTTCTCCTCGGGAGTACATACACTTGGCATTCGAATAGGAAGTGTGCCACAGTCTCGCGCCTAGATGTGCAAAAAGGGCAAAGATCTGTCGTCTGTGCAGGGGGTTTCCACCCAGATGTGAAAACATGGAGTGGAAGAGTCCCAGTCCTAAATTTGAAGTAAAGGGTCCTATCAAATGGTCTCTCTATAATATCCAGATATAGTTCCCGGAAGGGCAGGTCCTTGAAGCTCAGAAAGTCCTCCGTAAGTCTGCCCAATGTGCAGTTAGAGTTCTGTTGGGATGCAATCCAGTTCCAGTATAAGATTTTAAGTGTAGCTTTTGGTGGGGAGGACCTGCTTTCCCATGCTGAACTTAATCCCAGATTGCAAAGGAGGGTTTTCATATCTCTCAACCATTTAATCTTATACCACCCGGGTAGTGACATTACTTCAGAGAGGCCTTTAGCATATTTAGCTAATTCTTGGACTCTCCACAACCGAGCCCATAGCAGTATGGGGCGAAATTTTGCCAACTCATCAATAGGCCGGCAACCTAGATCGAGCATCAATGGGGTCGTGGGGGTACCCTGAGGGAGTGACATGATAGCCCTGCAGAACTTTCTCTCTGATCTTGACAACTCACTAGAGTTGCATGAGCCCCACAGCTCGGCCCCATAAAGAGCGGAGCTGACTCCCCTTGCTGTATAAATTTCCATAACAGGGGCTATAGGTCTAAGTGCGCAAGAGCGCTGCTCCCTCAGGAGAGCCCCTGTAACCCTTTTATGGGCTAACAGCATTTTGCATAGATGTGGGGCCCAAAGCATATTATGTGATAAACGAATCCCAAGATAATCAAACACATCCACCCTCTCCAAGGGTACGGCATTCAACCTCGGGGGACGCACAGGTTTCTTAGGTGGGTTCATCACAAGGTATTTCGTTTTATCAACATTAATTACTAAGCCCCGTTCCACGCAGAAAGACTGGAAGTTGTTTAACAATTTTTGGAGGCCCATTGGGGATTTGGAGAGTAAAAGTGTATCATCCGCGAAGAGGAGGGTGGGGGTACGTTCCCCCGCCAGGGATGGTTCGTCTGAGGGATCTTTCAATAGATGCTCAACCACACCGTTAACTTAGAGAGAAAAGAGAGTGGGAGCCAACACACAGCCCTGGCGGACCCCTCTCTCTACCGGGATTCTACCAGTTGTTTCTCCCTCCCTGCCCCATCTAATCTGGGCAAAGGTATTTTCATGCATCCTTATGATTAGCGATAGTATATAATGGGGTACCCCCATATCAGTGAGAACTCTCCAAAGGGTCGCTCTGGGTACTAGGTCAAAGGCAGTCTTTAGGTCGATAAATGCGAGATAAAGACTGCCCTTGGCCAGGACCACCACCTTCCAGTAAACTAGCAACAACCTAAAGGCTTGCTCAATTGTGCCAGTACCTACTCTAAAGCCTGCCTGGAGGTCGGAAAGGATGTTGTTTTCGCCGATCCATTGGAGCAGTCTAACCAGCAACACCTTTCCAACCACCTTTTGGGATATGTCAAGCAAGCTTATGGGTCTATAATTGGATGGGTCGTCCCTAGCCCCCTTCTTAAAGACGGGCACAACCTCCGCCCCTTTCTAAGATGCGGGAATAGGTGCACCCCTACTAATAGCGTTAAGCAAGGCATGGATTAGTTTACCCCATTTCGAGATATCTGAGCGCAACAAATCCCCGGGAATGCCGTCAGGACCAGCGGCTTTTTGGGGCCTAATGGTGCTAATTGCATATTCAACTTCTTTGATAGAAAAGGCGGGATCTGCCAACTCTAGCTCCCGAACAATAAGGGGCGTGGTAAGACGTGAGATGCCAGCGGCATTGACGGGTCTCGTGGGTGGAACAACAAGAGTAGTACAATCCAACACCCCGGCGTGTTCTTCGTTAAAGGGAGCTATGGCAATATCACTAGCTTGGTTAGAATATAATTTGGAAAAGTGAGTAACCCACGCCTGACTAGTGATATTGCATGTTATGATATCACTATCCGGTCTACTTCTGGTTCTGATTGTATCCCAGAAGCGCCTGGGATCCTTCCCAGAGCTTGCCTCTTTTAAGGTACACCAATACTCTAAGTCCCACTCCTTTCTAGCATGTGCCTGGGTTTCCTTGTAATTTTTCCTAGCTCCCTGGATCTTTACTTGGATTTTACTTTTAATGGCCCTAATCAGAATAGTTTTAGCATATCTGCAAGCAGATGTGAACCACTCCTGCTTGCCCCTAGGGTTCCGAGCTACCATATTTTTACCCACACACTTCTTTTTCAAGAAAACATTCCCAATGGTCTCAAGGGTTCCCTCAAAAATGGGTGTGATCCTTCCTATAAGAGGAAGGGCCGAGTCAATACTGTCCAGCTCTATTTGGGAAGCAAGAAGAATTGTATTCATGGTATTGAGCTTGGTTTCGTCCCCCGCAACCAATTTCCACTTCAACCGTCTCCCACAAGAGGAGACAGAGATAGCGTCGGTTGACCTAGAGCAGTGGTTCCCAAACTTTTTCGACCCCTGGCTCCCTTGACCTATTGGCCGTGGGCCGCGGCTCCCCGTTATGTTTTAGTTTTTTTGTAGGTGGGGGAATGGACACCTGGCCTCGGGAGTACTTCCATTTTTTCCCTGTAAATAATTGGGATGAAGCCGATGAAGGTATTATAATCATAGGGCCTACCTATTGCCTGCAGCCCCCACAGTGGCAGCAGTGTGCGCATTCACAGATGCAGGTTTGAGGCCCTTCCCCCCAGCCTTTGCTGAACACTGTGTGCCAGTGGTGTTCCTACAGCATCTCAGACAAGGTATTTACCTTTGGCCTCCTCTCAGTATGTGCACAGGCCGCACACTGTGCGCACGTAGAGCAGTCGCCTTGCTGGGCCTGCTCTTGCTTCCCCAGTAAGGCTATCGCAGTATGCCAGCAGCCCTCATTCTACATCCCGGTGTGGAAGTATTCCCCTTGTGCATGTTGCTCCTTCTTACCTCAAGCCCCATCAATTTGTCCAGGAAAGGAGGTCCTCACCTTGGAAGTGCTGCCTTGTGTTCAGTCTTTCCCCCTCACAGTGCCAGTCGCACTCTCTCAATGCTGCAGCACGAGAGGCTTACCTTGGGTCCTTTGTCCCTTTCCCCTCTGCTACTATTCCATAAAACTAGCAAACCATCAGCTCCAACTTTCTTCTAACAGCTGTTATGATTCTAGCTTATTTTATGTTGATAAAATGAAAACTGTATTATCAGTGTAAAATTAAAACTATGTATATATATTACATGGATGAAGCAATATGCCTGTTACGTACTCAAAATTCCATACAAATGCAGACATACAAAAAGAAATCCCAAACCACTTCACCTTTTACATAAAATGCATTAAAAACACAGGTCAGACCTATTTACTTAGAATATGTTCGTTATTAATAGCAGGTTCAATGCATGCTCTTCAGTCTGAGCAGGGCAATGTGATTGTGTGCTATAAAAAAAACTATAAGCAACAGCATACAAAGATACGTCGTGTCACTGACTGGGAGCAAGTCCAACATCCTGGAGCGCAGTCTCGCTCTGGGATAATCTGTACGACCCCAACTGCGTGTGCACTAAAATCCCGCCAGACAACTGATAACCACTGCCATAAAAATGTATTTTAATTACGAGAATCGAAAATTTAGATTGCTTCAGGTGGTTGATTTCAAGGGGTGGCTACAATTACCAGCCAGTTTACAAACGGGTTATATGCTGAGTTGAAGCACTCCACTGATGCAAGAAGCTGTTAATGCCAGCACTTGGAACAATGTGTTTTCTAACTCTCTGGAATTTCGCTCCTAGGATTTCCTCTCTTTAGGACTGCAGGGCAAGTGCACAACTCTTCAGAAAGCACTAAATATCTAGTTCAATTAAATTATTAATAACAGGGGATGAGATGAAAACGCTTGTATGCAAGGTAACCACTCGGGTCCTTTCCGCTGGATTAAAGAAACAGCGAGGCATCTTTCACCACACGCATGGGGCCGTGCTATCCATGCTGGCCACGGCCACTAAGCGGATCTTTGTTCACTGCCTCTGAATGATGCTGGCAGTGGCTTTCCTGCAGGCGCAAGTGCTACACTGCAGCGTCAGCACTGCCTACTTTCCTTGCGCCTTGCACTGTCTCTGATGTCATCTGTAGCGCAAGACCAAGAGCGGGTGGGAGTGGCAGCTCTTTGCCCAGATGTGCTGCTGTAACCTACCAATGAGGTGAGCACACCGGAAGGAAAAGTTCAGCAGGAACGGAACTGTCCACATCAGCAAGAGCTTAAATTTACGATGCAAACTAACAGCAACACTGAAGGAACAGAGTATGTCAGTGGTTACCAGACTGGTGCGCATCCATTTGCGGCGCCCCTGGCTAGTTTTAACGGCGCACCTGGGTGCCGCGGCGCACAGATTGGGAACCACTGACCTAGAGGATGGTCTAATCGTTTCACTCGGCCAAGGATTCTTGAGGGACAAGGAAAGCGAGTTATGATCGCTTTCGATGGTGGGTAAGACTATCATATCCTGAACCAAACCCCAAAGAAAAAAGTCAAGTATAATATAATCGATCCTTGAGGTAGGGTTATCTCTATTAAATGTAGCCGCACCCATAGGGTCTGAACTTGTGCGGCCATTGGCAGCTCTTAAGCCAAACTCTAATGTTAGAGCATTCAGCTGAATCACTATTCGTGACCATTTTTTAATCGGGGGGATGGTTAGAATTGGGATACCCCATCTAGCATCCTCCTCGGCCGGGTCAAGAGTATCATCAGTTGTGAGAGGCTCATAAGTGCAATTAAAGTCTCCCGCAACCAAGACTTGGGCTACAGCTGAATTATTCCTAAGTTCTGATTCAAGGATAGACACTATCGGGGACATTGAGCCATGTTTAGTGCCTCTAGCATAAACATTGTACAAGTCAAGGGTAGGGCCCGTATGGGGACCTCTTAAAGAAATTCCTAGGATGTCGGGAGAATAATTTTTTTTTTGATCTATTCGGCAATTCAGAGCAATATTTACCCAAGTAAGCAAGCCTCCCAAGGGTCGACCCTTGCCATTTCTGGGAAGTCCTGCTGGGACAAAATACGTAATACATCCAACCCGATGGAGCGGTTCTAAAGACCAAGTCTCCTGGAATAGGCAGATCATGTGAGCCTCCACTAGAGCATTCCACTCGGGTGAGCACAATTTCCTTTGAATGCCTGCTAGATTCCAGCTTAAGATCTTAACAGTGTCCAAAGAAATAAGGCCATCAGTTTTAGGGGAACTAGTGCATTCGATAAGAGGTATGGATACAACTGATGTAGAAATGGGACATAGGCATGGATTTAAGGCCTGCGGGACTCCATAAGCAGCTGACTTCTGGGTAAGAGGAATAGGGTTAATGTCTCTACCAATTTTAGGCAAAGAACTATCCGGGGATTGAGGCGAGTTGGAGATAATATAATCGGCGCCCTCCAGGACATGCCCTGTGCATAATAATGGTCAGTCCACTGCATCTAGACAACTAAATCTATTGGCCAGAGTTATGTCACTCCAACCTGCAGTGAAAGCTGTAACTCTACTCTCGTGACCCTGCCAGCCACCCCGTGCCCTTCTTCCATCCCAATTGCCACCTTGTAGCCCACTCCTTCCTGGGGTGGGACAGCAATTTTGCGAGGGGTAGAAGAAGGAACGCCTTCTCGTCTCTATACCATCATGCTTAGCCCATGTACCACAGCGGCAGATATAATCCGCCGTATGTGGGTTGTCAAAGTTAACTAAGACACAGTCCCCCCGAATCCGTTTCTTTTCACTACCTAACCAGGACACCCTACGTACCATTAGTATCTTACTGGCACAAGAGGGTGGGAGGGGTCTATTAGTAGTGAGCCAATGCTGCACCTTATTTTTTAGGGACCACAAAGGCTCCTCTGAATTAGGCCTTAAGCCTGGAACACCTGTGATGATCACAACGTATGGGTCAGCTTCAGCTGGTAAATGTATATGCTGGCCGTTCATAACCCCATTATTATCGTTGTTATTCACTAACCCAGGGGATTTAGGTGATGTGCAATTCGAGTTTACAACAGGGGGTTGGGATTTAGCAGGCTCCACAGCCTTCTTGCGATCATCTGAGGGTGGCTTAAGTTTTTTATTCCAATCTGTGGATAGTATTTGCTCCGTCCTCATTGCTATATTAGTTGTTGTTTTCGGCTTCCCAGATGTTATCAGCCCCGCACCCATCCTTGCCTCGGGAGAAGCATTCGAGGGGGATATATTCCTAGATGCTAACAGCTTTTCAATATTTAGAAGCGATAATTCAATAGGTTGAATATAGGCTTTAATAAGTTCACCTATTCTACACAATAGTTGTTTGTTAGCCTCGCAAGTCTTGCATCCCTCCCCCGAATTAGCAGAGTCCCTAGGAAAAATTGGGTTCGAGGAAGGGGCAGAAGTATCCATAACCACACTCTGTGTGAGTGTACTTTTGCTTTGTGGCCGACTAATGGGGGATTTTTTGTTGAGTTTACGTTTGCGTTTTTTCGCCTCCCAAGCCTTCTTAGTTTTGGGAATGGCACCCTCCCTCTTCCCCCTTGTTTCGTCGATAATGGGGGACTCCAGCCTTGGGCTCCTAAAAAGAACAGGGGTCCTCTCGAGGATCTCGCTAGATTGCATATCCAAGGAGGCCAAAGATGCCGAGAGATCAACAATATTTGGCACTCCATGCGTCTCGGCCTGGACTGTAATTAAGGGCCTAGACTCCCTTGGGTTTAAGGGCGACTTAGATAGTGCTAGAATGCCTATAGAAGAACGCTTTGCCAGGGCCAGATCTTGAGAGACCCTACGTTCCAAAAGTGATATGCCTTGATTAATTGCCTCGTTCGCCCTGGTAATGTATTGGTCAATTGGGCCCGATATATGTGTTGGGCCATGTGCTGATTTGCTTCTGCTGCCCCTCGTCATCATTGTGCTACTTCACTAATGTGGGTAAACATAAATACAACCAAAACAGAGTTAAAAATTCACCAATTTGGGAAAAATAGACTAAGAGGCAACAATTGCAGAATGGGTACTTCCGGGGGAATATTTGGGGAAAGGGCCCAATCCAGTCTTACCCGGTCTTTAACAGATTTAAGAAGGCCCGCTGTTGGATGCTTTATGCACCTACAGGCCACGTCGTAGCGGCTACCGTTGAGGTGTCTGGGAAATGAAGACCCTTGGTGTCCTGTCCTGCTTCTGGTCTCAGTGTCCGTGACCGCAAGCACGGCGTTGCGCAGGTCTACCTTGTGTACTGGGGCGCATGCACCAAATATTTGGGGGGTGGCCCAGCCCAGTCTGGTCCGGTCAGTGACCGCGCGCGTCCCGCGCTGCGGGAGGCGCACCGGCCTTAAGAAGGCTTTCCCGTCTCAGCTGGCGATGTGCGCGTGACAAGCGCAGGGGCCTCTGGGGATTGGGGTCCGTGTCACAGTGACGCCGTTCCCCTCACGGCTTGCAGGTGATATCAGAGAAGTGTATCAGGCAAGAACTCGGCCGTTCCCCTCACGGCAGGAATAATCAACTCCAAGCGCGTCCCGCGCTGCGGGAGGAGCACCGGCCTTAAGAAGGCTTTCCCGTCTCAGCTGGCGATGTGCGCGTGACAAGTGCAGGGGCCTCTGGGGATTGTGGTCCGTGTCACAGTGACGCCGTTCCCCTCACGGTTTGCAGGCGATATCAGAGAAGTGTATCAGGCAAGAACTCGGCCGTTCCCCTCACGGCAGGAATAATCAACTCCAAGCGCGTCCCGTGCTGCGGGAGGCGCACCGGCCTTAAGAAGGCTTTCCCGTCTCAGCTGGCGATGTGCGCGTGACAAGCGCAGGGGCCTCTGGGGATTGTGGTCCGTGTCACAGTGACACCGTTCCCCTCACGGCTTGCAGGTGATATCAGAGAAGTGTATCAGGCAAGAACTCGGCCGTTCCCCTCACGGCAGGAATAATCAACTCCAAGCGCGTCCTTCAGCTCCCTCAGCACAAAGTAGCGCTTATAAAAAAGGAAATTTGCAATGTCTTATGTCTCACACAATTTTCTCTTTGATTGCTAGCTCAGCTAGTCGGCTTGTTAACCTCTTTGATTCTGGCAATTTGTCTGTGTCCTCTGCATTATTGGGCACTTCAAAGATTAAAAATCCAACATCTCTGCAGAGGTCTCTCCTTTCTCGAACTTGTTTCTTTCAATTCAGAGTCCAAAGAAGAACTCCTATGTTGGCTGACTCATTTGCACGCCTGGAACAGGAGAACATTTTTCTCTGCCACCTCATATCTTGTCTAAGAATCCGATGCAAGTCGGACAGGCTGGGTCACAAGATGAGGACAATTCTCGACTGGAGGTACATAGTCACCTCAGGAGTCTTTCATTCATATCAACAGCTAAGAGATGCTTGAAGGTTCCTTTGCCATCCAATGCTTTACAAAAGACAAGGCAAAATGCACCATTACTTTACAAATGGACAAGCTAATGGTGGTCTGTTACATAAACTATCTTGGGGGCACAAGATCCAAAGTTCGAGCAGACCTCACCAAGAGACTTTGGGAAATATGTCTCCGGTGTAAAATCTGGGAATTTGACAATGCTTCTGATGGTTTTCAGATGTTAAGGTCTTGGATGTGTCCTCTTTCCTTTATTCTCCCCTTGGTGTTTCTTTTTAGGTTTACAGATGTAGTAAGACTAATTAATCTACGATTAGTTAACCCTTTTTCTCTTCTCAACTTAAGTTATGTCTAAAACTTACGTTTCACAAACTGCAGATTTGAGATTTCCCTTTAATTCTCAGGTGCTGATTTCCTTCCAGAAAACACATAAACCTGTTTGTTCCACTTCGTTGGTCCATTGAGTTAAATGAATCATGCCCCTAGCTGGTAATGATGTTGATTCTTTTGCCGCCCATTCAGCTAGAGGGGCTATGGCCTCTAAGGCTTTTTGGACAGGTGCTAGCTTGCATGACATTCTCAAATCTGCAGATTGGTCAAACATAAATACTTTCAGAACATTTTATCGTGAACCTATTACACAAATATCTGATACTGTGATGTGAATACTTTGAACAAGCATGATATGAGCGTCCGGTCTTGTAATAAAATTTAGATTTTCCTAGCCTTGGTGTAAGAAAGGCTAGATTTTATTAAAGACACAGAGGCAAGTATTACTCCACCACTTTCTTTAACCCACACTGTTTTGTTTTCTGTAGTTCCAACGCCATCCTCTGGAGCTTCCACCTCTACCAAATTTTTCTGGATTTTATTCTACATTGGATTGCCATGTCCCTGCTATAAGACAGAAGAGAAGTCACTATTCCCATCATGTTTAATCTAGAGTCAAGTACAACACAAACTTGTCGATGCTAATAAGATTTAATCTCTAGTAGAGCTTTTATTAGATTCCTTGTGCAGTCTCTGGATTGGCGACAAAAGGCATCTGAAAATGCGAGAATAAAGCATTCTGGTCTAAAGTGATGTCTCCGGAGTGATTCTATAAACAAACGAAGAATATGGTTAAAAGTGAGATTTATAAATTGGTGTAATTTGGATTACCTGGTTTACTTTGGACAATACGGTTCACAATGGAGCATTTCTTCCTTCTAGCAGTGCAACAGCAGGGATCACTAATTGCGGCACCTTTTTGAGCATCTTTTGATAAGCTGTGTTAGGACGACGCAGAGCTGTTTTGCACGCATTCTTTTGGCAGTTTCAGCAAAAACCTAAAAAAGTAAAGGGAAGGTGTGCATTTGCTATTACTCACATACTTTTAGAAAGTTGACATTTTCGGTACTAACCATTTTGTGCATCTGCCAGTGTCCTTGGTCACCTGTCTGTGAATGGCTTTGCTGTTGGAGTTTGTGTATTCCTTCCAGACAGTAAGACAAAAGGGGAAAAAGTATGGGCAGGGTGAGCCATCCTGCTATGATGGCTGGGGCAGAGCTGTGCCTTGCCCCACTTACACTTCAAAGGGCTTACCACGAGCTCACACAAAGGAACTTGTCTTTAGTCTTTTGTCACACCAGACTTCTTGGAGCCTCAACAGTGGAAGGGTAGAAACTAAAGAACGAGATATGGGGGTAGTATAAGGAATGCCTCACTTCAAAGGTTGACACTTGGAATAAATATTGGACCTCCTGAGACACTTATCAGTACACTCCTGGAATTGTGGACATTACAGAAGAAGGAAAGCCTTTCTCCCCAAAGAACTGCTCTGCTTTTTAAGGCCTACCTTGCTCCCCGGGACTGCCTTGCTACTGTCAGAGGACTGCTCTGCTGCTTGATGTCTGCCTTGACCCCCAGAGGTGCCTCCCCAGGTCCTTGACACTTGGCTGGCAGTATTCTCCACCGTGTACTGAACTCTTCATGCCTGACTTTGAGAAGGTAACTTTTTTAGTAGGACTAACCTGGTCCCTGTTCCGGGCTCGTGCTGCATCGTGGTCAACCTGAACTTGTGACTTTACAATGGCCATGCTCGACCACATAACTGGGAGTGGTGCTTTGTGCAGTTGGGCATTATATCTAACTAAAAGTTTGAAATTGCAAATCTCCGGTTCTACTGATTGGATGTAGTTATCCTAGTACAATTTTATTCATTAAGATCTACTCTATTTTTCTAAATTGGTTTGGGAATTTTTTCTGTTGTGTTTTTCTATAATAATGTTTGTGTGCTGCATAAAGACTTTACACTTTGCATCTAAGTTAACCCTGATTGTTTTGTGCCAGAAAGTTAAGCATAGGTTGATTTAGTGACTTTTTATGGTTCATCCAGACAAGGAGTGTGGCTGTTGCCTGAGTGGGGCTTCCGTCCTCACAACAACTAATGTGATTTCATACAATCCACATTGGCAGAAAGAGGTTTTCCATGTCTCCCTCTAGTTTAGGATCCTACACTTGTGAAATAGACATATTGAGAAGTATATGTTATTACTGTTTTTGCAATTTCTTTTATAGAAAGGTGCAAATTATTATTTTGTTTACAGTATATGTTTCCTTTTTCTTGTACGGAAATCTCAGCACCAGAGTGTGAATGATCGACACACATTTACTTATGCAGAAATTGAATAAGTACATGCAGAGTACTATAAATTGATATGAAGTATCTGTGGTTCAGTGTCTGTGCAAGGGAATCCACATCCTTTTAAAGTACAAAAACAATGATTTTCACATTCTAAAAAACTTTTTTTGACATATTGTTGAATTTGAAAACAAATGACTGTGTACAGTATGAGATTGGAGTGTAAGCACCATTTAAAATCTGTTTTTTTATCTTAGGCCACTGGCGTATTTAAGGCCTCGATTTGGATGCAGATGACATATTACAGGAACCGTCTCAAGGTAGTAGAGTGTGTGCTTCACAATATATTCAGGTGTCACTTCTAGATTGATTAGTAACTTGGTGAAGCACATGCAGAAATGTTCTGAGAGAGTAAAGTTCAGTGGGACAAGACTCCATGCAGTATCCGAAGAGAGAACATCATCGCTGGATAACCCTGGGCCGAAGCTACAGTGAAGATGTCCACATTAAGACTTTGGGCCTCATGTAGGTAGCGAAATACCGGTCGGTAACGGCCGATTTTCGGTAAATATGCCGTTACCGACCGGTATTCAGACAAGTGAGATGTAGGAGTCCAAAAACCACTTTTCGGTAAATATGAGGCGGTAAATACCGATTCATAGTTACCGAATTCCAAAATACCGATTCATGTTTACCGAATACATAATTAACGAATCGGTAAATATGAAGTGGTAAATATGAAGTGGTAAAAATTTAAAATGACATGTAGGAGCAGGCGGTAATTAAGAAATCCAGGAAAATCGGTAAATAAGAGTCGGTAATTAACACGGATTGAAAGCAGGTGGTAACCATCAACAATGCACATAAGCAATCCCAAAATGCAACAGCGTGGACAACATGGCCGCCATGTACGTCATTGCAAGGCGCCTACGTCTACAGGCAGCAGGACTGAGGGTGTGGCGACGGGAGGAACAAATCTACAGACAGCGCATCACACTATTACAGCTGACTGATGCAGAGATACATGAGAGGTACAGGCTACACCCCGAAACCATCATGGACCTGATAAGGGACCTGCACCCACTCCTGGACCAGCCAACAAGAAGGGCGCACGCCATACCACCACATGTGCAGGTGCTCTGCAGCCTACATCTACTGGCATCCGGCAGTTATCAGGTGGTGATAGCTGCGGTGGGTGGTGTATCCCAGAGTTGCCTGTCCCGTTTCTTCAGGAAGTTCCTGGATGCCATGATGCAGAGAATGCACCACTACATAAGCTTCCCAAACACACAGGCTGCACTGCAGAAAACAAAAACAGACTTTTATCACATGGCACAGTTCCCCCATGTCATCGGCTGTATTGATGGTACACACATCCCAATCTGTCCACCAGCTGATACAGAGCACATCTACAGGAACAGGAAGTCCACCCACTCCATCAATGTGCAGGTGATCTGTGATGCAGGGAACATCATCACAGATATTGTTGCAAAGTTTCCTGGGAGCACCCACGACTCTTACATCTTCCAGAATAGTGGGATCTACACACGACTGAGTGCCGGCGAATTCGGAGAGGGATACCTGCTGGGTAAGTAACAGTGACGCCCCTTGAAACCTGCAAATCAGAGTGTATAGAGGCATGTAACTGATGGTTCCCTCTTACTCATCCAGGCGACAGTGCATATGCATGCCGTTCATTCATCCTCACTCCCTACCTACACCCAGCAACCCAGAGTGAGAGACGATACAACGTGGCCCACAAAACAACACGCAATGTGGTGGAGCGCACGTTTGGACTACTGAAGAGCAGGTTCCGCTGCCTCCACAAGAGCGGAGGCGCACGCCAGTACAAACCCATCACCTGCTGCAAGATTATCGCCACTTGTGCAATGCTGCACAACCTTGCCACGAAAAAAGGTACAGATGTGGAACTAACATATGTTGAGGACAACGAGGATGAGTCAGGCCAGCCAGAGGGCAGCGCAGCTAGAGTGCCAACTGCAATCGATGGGAGAGAGAGACGGGCAGAGATCACATGCAACTATTTCTGAGTAAGTGAGGGGACACAGCGAGTTGTGAGAAGTCATGACGTAGTTTAATGTGGCACCACGCCATGAACACATGAACAGGCCAATCTGGCAATATACCATCTATACAAGGAGTATGTCCAGGGTTACGTCACCCAATGGGAAGTGGCTAAGCAGGGCCACATCAATGTTTGCGCATACGCGCTGCAGTGGTGGATTGCACGGCCTGTGCATCCTCACTAGAGCCAACCCCAAGCCGCCTGCTGCTCCTGCGTGCTTCTGGGACGGGGGGTGTGATGCTGCTGCTGGTGTCGATGCGCTCCGCAGCATCCCCTGCAGCAGTTGTCGACGCCTGACTAGTCAATAGCACCCCTAGTGCACTTGTCACCTGCACCATCCCCCGAGACAGGTCGCTACAGCACTGTGTTAGGCCCTCCTGCATCGTCACAGAGCGCCGGCAAAGTAGGGAAGTCGCAGTTGCCAGACAATTGAGTGCCCTGCTGGTAGTGTCCCTTCTCTGGCGTTCCCGGCGCCGTGCTTCGATGTCAGCATCTAATTTGCTGCACAACTGCTGGATTGACTGGGACATGTCCCGAATGCCCGCAGCCATGCCGCCAATGTTTGTGTCCATGTTGACTAAGCTTGTCTTCATCACCCGCATGTGCCTCTGGACTGACATAACTGCCTTTGATTGCAGGCGCTGTTGCTTCAACATTTGGCCCTCGAGCCCCAAGAAGACACCATGGCCGTCAGTGGGTGCTGGTGGACTCTGGACACGCGATCTGCGGCGCCCTCTTGCTCCCGTCTGTGCTGCCTGTGAGGTGTGGGGCACAGTGGGATGGCTCCCTTCCTGGTGCCCGGTGCGGTCTTCTGGGCCCATGCTGTCGTCTGACGAGGTGTCGAAGGCTCGTAGCCTGGCTGCTGGACGCCTCCTCATTCTCACACCTGCAAGCGGAGATGTGGCCGGTGATTCGAACATGAGTGGCGATGCTGGCTGTGGTTGTGGTGATGCTGGCTCTCGGTGAGGTGATGCTGGCTCTGTGTGCGGCGAGGCTGGCTGTGTTGGTGGTGCGGCTGCCAGTGGGCCTGCTCCCTGGTCTGAACTCGTGCTGGCTAGAGGTGATTTTTGTGGCAGGTGTGCCGTCTCCCCTGCAGCATGCCCTGTACTGCATGATGTCACATCTGTGGACAGAAAAACAACATTGGCTCAGTGTCCCCGAAGGGCTGCATTGCAAGCGTCACAATAAATCATTTCACATTCCAATCTGTCCTCTGTCTCCTTGTGCCTCGAGTGCGTGACATGCCCTGTTGCCCTGTGACATTTACGTCATGGTTAGTGTTGCCCTGACTACATCTCCCGGAATGCATTGCCTGTCTGCACTGACACGTGTGGACTGCAGTGTGATTCTCGTTTCACAATGGGGGATGTGGGATAGGGGTAGGGGGGGCTACATTGCTGTGCTTTCGTCTTACCTTGGTGTGTTGCGGCTCTGGCAGAGCTGTCGGCGTCCCCAAGACCCACGACGCTCTCTTGCTCGATTGTGGCCGCCACCAGCTCCTCCAGTTCGGTGAGGGCAGGTGCCCTGTTGGTTCCACCTCCGGTCTGGCTGGCCTCCTTCTGGATGTCGCCCATCTTCCTCTTGGTCACAATCCTCAGGTCATACCAGCGCTTTTTGAGGACCTCAATGTCCCTGTTGGTCACTCCCACAGCATTGACCTGCGCCTGGATGGCCAGCCATATGTTGCGCTTTTCGGCCTCAGGCACTTGCAGGGATTGCCTCCCAAACAGCTTCTGGTGCTGCTTCACCACCTCCTCCACCAGCACCTGGAGTTCCTTGGGGCTGAATTTGAGCTTCCTCCTCCTTTCCCCTCCGTCTTTCTGTGTTCTCTGGCTGGACATGCTGTTCGTTTCCCGCTCGCACATGCAACTGCTCCCTGCCTCTCCTCTGCACTCCAAGCCTCTCCAGGGTCGGCTAATTATGTACACCTGCCTGGGTGTGGCCACGTCGGCTAATTGTGTACACCTGCCTGGGTGTGGGCAGTTCCTGGTTGGGTGGGCTGTCGTTGCACAGGATTAGCTGTTTCGTCAAGTCATGTGATGTTATTTACCGAATCCGTACATACCGATTCGGTATTTTCCGATTCGGTGGATACCACCTCGGTATTTTCCGAATCGGTAGATACCACCTCGGTATTTTCCGATTCGGTAATTATCACCTCGGTATTTACCGATTCGGTGAATTCCGATTCGTATTTACCGAATGTTACCGAATCGGTAACTGTTACCGAATTTTTACCTACATATAACTTACCGATTCTAATTTACCGATTCGGTACGGCTCGGTATTTAAGAACCGGTAAAATTTATTTACCTACATGAGGCCCTTAGTCTCTGAAATAGAAGTCGAAAATCATCCTGTGTGATGAGACAGAGGGCTGTATCTGAAGACAGCTCCACAAGGGCGGATACCACATTCATGAAGGACCGCTAAAAAGAACGTAGTGGCAGAAACCAAGTCAATCCAACCGGCGATGCACCTTGGGTAGATAGGCAAGCAGGTTGGTCTCATTCTCCTCCTGATTCAAGAGTACAGCAGTTTTTAGCCAAAAAATGTAAACGTTCCGAGTTTTGTATTTTGACTTTCTTGTCACCTTTAGCACCACTTACAAGGGTTCAGGACTGGCGGGGCACCACTTGGAGGGTCAGTACTTACTCAGGCTAGGTCCGGGTGAGGGTTCAAGATGGAGGAAGCCTTTTGTGTCCCCATGGCTCTGAACGGGAGGCCCGCAAACAAGCCCTTGTGAGTAACTCTGGAGGTCCTGAGACAGTTAAGAACCAGTCCTTGTTCTCGGGTAGAAGGTAGCAGAGCAGTAGAACAAACAGGGCAGCAATCCAGGCAAATCTGCAGTCTTGTAGAGTAGCAGTGCAGCAGGGTGGCAGTCCTTCCAGCAGCACAGCAGTCCTTCTTCCTGGCAGAGTATCCACAGGTCCAGAAGTGTACGGAAGAGTTGGTGTCTGAGGTCCTACATTTATACCTTGATGCCCTGGTTCTGATAGGTGGAAGAAGCTTCTAAACAGTGGATTTGAAGTGCATGGAATTTCCTGCCTCCCCTGCCTTTACTCCAAGCTGGCTGAAGTGACAATGCTTAGTCGTTAGGTGCCTTGTGTGAAGGTAGTGCACCGGTCTTTCAGCTGTAATAGGGGCTGTGCTCAGCTTCGTCCCCAATCCTGTCAGCACACCTAATCACTCCATTGCGTGACTGTCTTTGAGGAATTCACAAAGCATATCTGTCAGTTACGCCAAGTCGTGAGACCCAGACCAGGCTAAAGTCACAAAAGTGCTAAGAGCAGAAAAATGCCAATTTTCAAAAAGTGAAATTTGTATTATTGTAATAAAAACCTCACTTTACCATTTAGTAGGGCTCTTCACAATTCTTAAAACTCCAAACATGAAATAGATACCAGCTCCCAATAGGAAATTGCAGCTTATTGAACGTAATAAGGAATCCCCAGTGTTATCCTATGGGGGGGAGGCCTCACAGTGGTAAAAAATGAATGTAGACGTTTTTCGCTACCAGGACATGCAAAACTTAAAAGTACATGTCCAACTACTTAATTATACAGCACCCTGACCGATGGGTGCCTAGGGCCTACCTGAGCGGTGACTTATATTTAATAAAAAGGGAGTTTAGGGCTTGGCAAGGGGATTTGAATGCCAAGTCCACATGGCAGTTTAAAACTGCATTTAGGCTCCAGTGGCAGACCTGGGGCATGTTTGAAAGTGCTACTTATGTGGATCACACAATAAGAGCTGCAGGCCCACTAGTAGTATTTAATTGACAGGCCTTGGATATATGGTATAGCACTCTACAAGGGACTTTCAAGTAAATGTAATTGATATGCCAATTGGGTATAAGCCAATGAAACCATGTTTCAGGGAAGGAGCACAAGCATTTTAGTACTCATTATGCCAACAACGATAAGCTGGGGGATGACCACTCTAAGGCTGACAGGTCTTAAAACATTGATCCTCACAAGGTGTGTGGACAACATAGCACCGTTCATAGTTTACATTTTTTATTTTGGTTTGAGACATCTGGGTGAACGTGTGACTTATTTTACTCTACATGGTCATATACTATTGGTTTGCCCTAAAAAACCCTGGAGAATGTATATTTTGCGGGAAGCAGGGATCTTTTGCTTGCACAATACAAGTGTGCATTAAAGAGCACCACAAAATGTAAACTTACAGAAAAAATTCTGTCTACATTCTGCAGGATATAAATACAATACAAAAATTGCAAGGTTTCTTAATGGTCTCAGCGGGTAATGTTTGTTTTAGGTGGGTCTTCTAATATCAGAAAAACATTCACCTGGGGAAGGAAAAATAGGAGCATTTGTAAAGAAAACAAAGGTCTAATATAGTAAACTTCACTAAACTTTCTGGGTGAAATAAACACACCTGAAGAAAAGACCTTTATCCACAAAGGAATCTTTAAAATACCAAGGCTTTGTAAGTTGCACAGAGTGTTTGATGCCGCTTACTGCTTCACTAAATGTGTCATAACCTACCTTAGTCCTGAAGGTATGCTTTTTGTCAGACTCAGCCACACAAATGAAGATCCTTCAAGAGCATCCATAATATATGCATCTTACTTAATGCCACATTCAATTTTTGTCTCATTTCATTTTGCTTCAATCTTCCTAGGTTTTATCTCAGTCGCCCAGTATCTGTACTTCAGGCTCCATACCATCGTAAGTTGACAATGCAGCTAGTTTTTAAAAACTGTAATAAATATATACATAAAATGAGTATTATATTTAGTAGATGGTGCTATTAAATTGTAAAACGTGGGCCTGATTTAAGAACATTTTGTTACGACATGTTTTCTATAAACTGTTTTTATGCTGCAAAGAAATTGCAATATATACAGAGGTTTAAATTTGTTAAGAAGTTAATTTGAAATGTAAGTTCAAAATATATAAAGAGAGTCCCATGCTAAATGCACGTTAAGTTGTGCTTGAATGAGAAAACAGCACAATTTACGAGTGCAAATTCTATTTTGAAATACACTCAGTAATATATTTATGAAAATAGTGGTGCAGGGCAGGGAAATAAGTCACCTTTCTGTGCTGACCTGCATCACTGGGAAA
This sequence comes from Triturus cristatus, assembly GCF_964204655.1. NCBI lineage: Eukaryota > Metazoa > Chordata > Amphibia > Caudata > Salamandridae > Triturus > Triturus cristatus. Next base: position 595,561,469 of record NC_140588.1, read on the forward strand.
GGGCAAAAATGCACCGAATTTAGGCAATTCCGCACATTCCTGTCCTTCCCCCTGTGCGGGTGCCGTTTCAGCAACCTAGCGCTAATGCAGGCACCCTTGCACCGTGGTGCAAGAGTTTCCTGTGTTGTAAGCAGCATTGCACATTCCTGCACAAAAACAATCTATAGAAGTGTTTTTTCTCTTTCTTTGTGTGCTGTAGAATGAAACACACATAGAAAGAAGAAAAATAAGGAGAGGAACAAATATTTCTCCTCGCTGCGCCTAACCTGGAGAGAAGTATCTTTTTGGGAGATTCCCAGGATTACCAGGTTTTGTAAATCTGGGAATGCATCAAAAACCATGGGATTTGCAAGTGAACACCCACACTCCAACCATGGAACATCAACCTTTTGCAGAATAATGCAACACAGTGATTTGTGCTGAGCTTCCTTTCTCCAGATTTATGAAGCCATTCAAAGCAGTGCAATGTTGCTTTGTGTGGCTTCATAAATCTAACCGAGAGGCTTGCGTCACGCATGTACCACGTGGCGTGGTGCAAACGTGAGGCAAGCCTCTCATAAATATAGCCTTAAATGTGAATTGGCACTCTTAAACACAGTACTGTGTAAATCATCATCCACAGGTTTGAAAAGTATCTGGGGGTAGTTCTAGGGCAATGATGCCCTGGCACGTTTGGAAACACCCAACACTCAAATTCCTGGGTATTCACCAATTTCTTCACAAACCATTCCCACCCGAAGAAAGTCAGTGATGTACATCTGTCAAAGCCAGTAGCAAAGCTGTTTCCAGGGTTGGAATGGAAAGGTAACACCCGAAAATTGGTGGGAGTTTGAGAAAAGAGAGTTCTCTGTGGAAAAAGGTTTTCCCTACAAATAAATAAAAGTGCATTTCCAGTGAGTAAAATTACTCATAAAGGGTGCTTCAACAGCAATATATGGCCCGATTGACACAAAACAGTAAATTCGCTCCCGTGGAAAAACTCCTATGAGTGGACTAAGATTTACTAGATTTTGCAAACATTATCAGCACACCTGGAAATCTCTGGCAGGTGCAGGTTTCAAGGCATTCTACTGAAAATGCCATGCGACATGTGCCCGGTGCAGAATGAGCCCAGTGTACAGCTTTGCTCTGGAGAAATGCTGTCCGATACTTAAGTGCATATCTTTTGCTTTTCTTATTAACTCCTTCCCCTAAAACTCCTTGCAAGTCTGGAGGTGATCCATTCTCCGCCCGACCTTGGAAGGGGAGTTCCTCTAGCCCTTTGCTGGAGTAAAACTCGCTCCATTTCGAGGGTGGAAAAGGGTCGGACAACAATTTGCGAACGCCACCAACTCACAAGTTTGGGAGCATTCACTAACCATGCCTTGATCCGGCGATTCCCTCCCTTTGAATGTCATTTACTACAGCGGGTTTCTGCACACTCAAGGGTGAGAAATCCGCAGGTGTAATAACATTTACTATTGGAGGAATCGCCTGACAGGCAGAAATGAGCCATTTTCTGCTAGAAATGTACATTTGCCGCCGAAAGTAATTTTGTGAATCCGGCTCATAATTCAGAATCCATAGATCTGTTCCAGGAGTACTCAAGGAAACCCGCCACTGTCACAGCATTCTAGAATTCTTTGAATAGTTTGTAAATATGGTACATTCATTAATCTGCGGCTACAGGATGGTGCAATCTTGGTGTTCTACGTTTAAAACCTCGTTTATAAATTGGGCACAGAATATGCAAGAGCAAACGACCCGCCTTATGCTGAAAAATCATAAATATAAACCTGTAGTATCGAAATATTCCAGATTTTGGTTACAAACAGCATCACCTGCTCACATTTTGCTCACATTCTCCTTTAGAAACGGCGCGTGACAATTTCCAAAAGTGAACAGAATTCTCAGAGCAGTTTGGGTGAAACTCTGATTCAGAGAGACTGCATGTCGCAGCATCGCTTCACTGCTGATTCACGCTGCTTTCCTTTCAGAAAGGATTTCTCCCCGCCTGCAGTTTTGCCGGACGCCACCAGGGGTTGTCCACGGTTTCTGATTCTGGCAGCTCCGCTTGCATTTTTCACACGGCAATGAACACAGGAAGATGATGATCGCACCGAGAAGCGCAGCGGCGCATCTCTGAAGAGCAGTTACACCTCCTTTTCATTTTGCTTGGCCATCATTACCTTGCTCTTGTTGCAGGAATGCAGGATGAGCTAAGGGTGAGCCTGGGGGGGCTGGACTATTGCTCGAATATGCAATCATTAAAACACAGAAGGGATCAACTACGTTCATTAATCGTCATGTGCAGAGTTCCATACATTCACTCCCCGTCGATTCAGCTTGCATTTTACGAAGCCTGAAAAGTGTATGCTTCCGATCTGCCAGTGCGTACCTAATGGACCAGTGACCTAATTTGTAAAGCTGTGGCACCCAGTGGAAGGGATGTGCATTAATATCTGATTAATGCAGCCATGTGTGGGTTATTTGAGCACCGAGACTCTGTTTTAAGCCATTCATGGATAATATTTGTCAAAAAAGTAAAGATCCAACATTTTATAAAATTACTTTACTTACATTTTCAGGCCAAGCTACCCCACAAAGGACAAGTGAATGAGTTAAATGCATTTAGGGTGTTATTTGCAATCTTAATGAACAAAAGATTCTGGTCATCTGCCACGGTCTTTCATTAAAAAAATCTAACAGCAGATGGTTACTGTAGGTTGAGTCACGTGATTTCAATGTTGAAAATGTGCAAGAGCTAACAATATGGTTGATTGACAGCTACAATGCTGCCATAACTGACCTGTAATACTTCTCTTACTGAGCCAGATTCCTCCTTTTTACAGTCCTTGCATTACGAGGATTAGTTCTGTATAAGGAACAGAAACCTATGTTAGCTATTTACAAATAGGAAACATGTTTAGTTACTCCTTCTTAAAAGAGGGCATAAATGCCTTAGTTTTCACATTGATCTCCTGAGTGTAACATACTTACTATTTTGGCAACCAAACAGAAATAGTGTTTATTAGGCTTAATAACCATAAACAGCAAATAACGATGATGTCACCGAAATGATACCACATGACGTTAGGTCTGGAAATGACCGCACAAATTCCCATATGATGTGACAATGGACCCAGACAAGATGAAATTATAGTGTGTTTTTTTATAGCTATGTATTTCTTGAGTTTCATAGTATGCAAAGCATCAACATAAGCAAGGATTTTTTTTTAAACTACTAGAAAATTGTTGGAAATGCGGCGTCCTTCCTGTAGGGTGACGCAGACTTTTTTTTGCCTTTTTATTGAACCATAATTTTGTGGGATGTAGACCTTTGTGCACTTTACCCCTGCTAAATACTTGTAAAGTGCTTGTGCCCTTGTTTTTTAACATGTTAAAATTGGTAGACACCTGATTGGCACGCTTAATTTGCTTGAACGTTCCTAGCATGTGTGGCACCCATACACAGGGCCTGCAAATAAAATGCCACCAGCGTGCTGCAGCACTCATTGTGCCACCCTCTAAAGAAGCACAGTAAAACATGACTCAAGGCTTGCCCCTGTGCCTTGATGTGCAGTTTTAAAGTGCCATTTTGACCCAACAAAAGAAACCTTCAGTTTTAACACTTAAATGTCTACCTTAGGATGGCCCTAAAAGTCCATAGGGCAAGGTGAAATGTGTTTAAAAAAGCAGCACATGTATATTTAATGTTTTACATGTCCTAGCAGTGAAATACCTCCAAAGTCGATTTTCACTGGGTCAAGGCTGGCTCACAAATAGCATTAATAAGAGCTAAATTCAGTTTAGCATTAGCTAGAAAAATGGTTCAATGACTCATTATAATGGCAATTTTAAATCCAACTTCATGGTCAAGTCAGATTTTGTATTACTATTTTGGGAATGGCACACTGAGAAAGTTGGAATGTTCCTGCCTAAACCCAAAATGATTTCCTGCCAGTGTCCAGCTGTCACCTGACCCCTGATGCCTCCCCTGTAGTGAGATGGGTATTACTCCCAGACAGTGGGCCAAGGATTCTGGGTGTGGGGAGGCTGATTAATCCCATGATAGGAGAGCATGGGTGGCTGTGCCCAGCCCTTTCCTGAGCTTCAATGGATGCCTACTTTGTCACTGGCAGACAAAAAGCTCAAACCTAGGCCTTACACTCATCTGTCTCTCTAGTAAGGCTGGGACCAAACCCAGTGGGAGTAGACAAACTGGCCAGAACTTGTATGGAGGGTGGACAAAATCTTGCCTTCAACCCACATGCTGACAATAGGCATACTTGTGGACCCCACAGACCTCTCATCAGAACACTCTTGGACCTGTAAGGAATCAGAAGGACTGTCTTGCACTCTGAATAACATGAAAGAAGACTGTACCTGCTTAGCTTGAACTCAGGACCCCAGAAGTAACTCTAAGGGTCTGGTGGCTGACCTCATGTTTGAGCTAAAGGGACACAAAAAGTTTCCAGAGGTATCTCTCCCTGCAACTGTCCCGTTGACAAGTTTCAACTTGACCTGCCCTGGACCCTGCTGCTGCCCAATGCTGGAGTCAGTCCTAATGCCCAAGTGGTGCCCTCATGTCCTTGATCCTTGGCTGATGTTAGAGTGTTTTCCTCCAGTCCCCCACACTGCGAGAAGTGGGCCAGAGAAACATTTTGCCAGTATTCTGCCTGGAGAACAGTTGGAGACCCGGATCACCATTGAAGCTGCAGCCATCAGCATTCAATCGTCGGTCAGCCTCAACTTGCTGGTTTGCACCGCTGAAGGAGATCCTACTTATAGAAAGCTTTCTAATTCCGAATGTAGAGGGCTTCATCGAGACAGTTGCCAAGCAGCATCCAATCGACTTTGAGGCATTCCCGGGTATGGGTTTCAGACTTTGTTCACTCTGCGCTTTCCCACCTTAGTCAATGGCCTCACTGGGACTCCACTCGTCAGCAATCCACTGTTCTTGAGTCCCGCTTCAGATCCAGCTTGAAGCTTACCTGTCGATGACACATTGATGACCACTTTTACTCCATAAAAGCTGCTAAGTCAGAAGGTAAACTTTCCACTGGGACGACCTGTTGTTTGTATTCCACCCATGCTTCATCGCGGTTGGCCTTCATTTTTTACTTTGATCTGGGCTAGCGTGACCAGAAAACCACAATAAACCTTTTGTGCTTTTTAGTGCTATTTTTAATTCCAACTTTAAAAATTCATATCTCTTGTTGTACTTATTATGTTTTTGATGTAATTTTAGTCATTAAAATATTCTCTATTTTTCCAAATCGGTTTGTGTTGTGTTTTCACTTTGTTTTTGTTTCAGTACTGTATAAATACTTTGCAAATTTACCTCTAATGACTTACATAAATACTTTGTTCTGCATATGCAGGGTTGCCTTACCTCTGTGCATCAGTTTTAGGTGGAGATACACTACTCCAAATTACACAACATTACGTAGCACGCACCCCTTCAGATGCAGAAGAGACTTACACAGTGCATAGAGTGTAAGCACCACTTGGTCAGAGGCCTCATGTCCTAGATTGATGTGCGACGCTAAACACTGACTGAAAATGACAAGGACTATATCTCCCATGGAGTCACAGAACTCTCTCAAGACTTGCAAGTGGCAACCCTCTTGACTGCTTAAATTATAAGTTCTTCGTGGTCCATAGAGTCCTTGCAAGTAGCTGTGATACATATTTGCTGCAGCATGAACTTGCTGTTTAGAAGTTTGACACTGTCGTAACCTGACAGACTTGGAAGTAGACAAAAGATAGATTTGGAGTCAGAAAAGGTATTGTAGCACCACAGTGATATGAGGAAATATACTTGCACTTGAATATTAATGTTGGACTTGCTTTATTGAGGACTGTGGTTTTCAGTAGGTTGTTCGTTGCTATCTAAAAAGGATTAGTAGCAAACAATTACATCCTAATCACTTTGCCCCTTCCCCTCATTTCAAGGGCTACATTTAAATTATATACCAAGCTGTGGCAAGTCTTTGATTAATTCCTCTTAGATCAAGTAATACACAAATTATGGAACCCTCACCAATTGCCTACCAATTCAATATTCATTACTACTATTTTTGAAAGCCCATATTTTAGATTAATGAAAAGCACCAGGGCATATTCCTAGTTACTATGCAAGCATTAACCTCTTCACTGCTAGGCCTCCCCTCCCACCCCTTGTGCTAAGCCTTTATTTGGCTATTTGGGGTAGTTTGTGCTTAGGCCCCTGCCATTTTATGTCCACTTAAGGTATCAACACCAAATTTGCATTCTTTTCTTCCAACATCTTGAGGATTCTATAGGGGTCCAGGGTTTGTGATTTCCCCTGGAGGGGACCAAGAAATTGGTCTAAATGCAGCTATTTTTTGCTTTTTCGGGTGGGGGGGGGAAGTGCTGCAGAAGAAAGCCTCTATTTTTTCCCTGCAAAAGGTATCAACAAAGAGTTTGTGGTGCTCAAAGCACCATCTTCCCAGCTTTCAGAAACAGCCAGAAGTTTGTCAGAAAACCAACATTTTCTACACGGTTTTGGCATTTTACAGGAACATCGCCTATTTTTCCTATTTTTTGTGCTTTCAACCTCATTCCAGTTAGTGGTAGAAATGGGTATGAAAACAATAATGGACCCTGTACAACTGTACATTTCGGAAACATAGACAAAATTCTGAAATCAGCAATTGGTCATTTGTGTAGATCTTTTAAGGTTTTTCTCTAGAAACTAACAATTGAAATAAAACAATATTGAAATTGAGCTGAAAAAACCCCCAGCCATTTGTGCCGTTTTCACCTGTAACTTCTTCTAAGTATGGCAGATGTTTAAAAGCAATATACTGTTACATCTGCTGGACTTTTCTGGTTGTGAGGATGTATAGGACTTGTAGGTTCACCATGAACCTGAGGTACCCAGACCTAATAACTGAGCTGCGTCTTGCAATGGTTTTTCATTGTGTACGGGGTATATAGCAATTCATTTGGCAAAATATGAAGAGTGAAAAATAGGTACCAAAGAAACCTATATATTACAAAAATAAGAACAAAATATAGAGTTTAGAAGCAGTGGCTGTTTGCACATCTCCGAAATTGTGGGTACCCATACAAGCATGTGAAATAGATGACACGTTTTTGAAAAGAACTTATTTTTTACACATTATCTTACATTTGGAAGGCAGAAATGCAAAGAAAGTCAATTGGTAATAATACTTGTTCTATTAATCAGTGCTCTCCTAAGTCTCCCGATAAAAAGGCACCTTGCTTATGTGGGTAAGCCTATTACCCACAACAGGAAACGGCCAAAAACTCAACATGGACACATCACATTTTTCCAGTGAAAACTGACCATTTTTTCGCAATGTGCCTAGCTGTGGATTTTTGACCACAGCTCTGCTGACACCTCAGGAAACCTAGCAAACCTCTACATTTTCAAAAAATGAGACATCAAGGGAAATACAGGATTGGGTGACTTGTGTGGCTTTGACCAGGTTCTGTGACCCAGAATCCCTTGGAAACCTCAAACTTTGTGAACAAAAAAAACATTTCCCTCACATTTCTGTGATGGAAGCTTCTGGAATCTGTGGGGAGGAAAACAAACTTCCACCCACCCAGCATTTCCCAAAGTCACCTAATAAGAATAGTACCTCACTTGTGTGGGTAGGCCTAATACCCGCAAAAGGAAACAATCCAAAACGCAATGTGGACACATCACTTTTTTTCCAGTGAAAACTGACCCTTTTTTCGAAATGTGCTTAGCTGTGGATTTTGGACCCTAGCTCTTCAGGCACCTAAGGAAACCTAGAAAACCTATACATTAAAAAAAGTTAGACATCCAGGGAAATCAAGGATGGGGTGACGTGTGTGGCTCTTACCAGGTTCGGTTACCCAGAATCCTTTGCAAACCTCAGACGTTATTGAAAAAAACAAATTTTCCTCATATATCTGTAATGGAAAGTTCTGGAATCTGCATAGATGCACACACTTCTACCCACCCAGCATTTCCCCAAGTCTCCGTCAATAAAAATGGTGCCTCACTTATGTGGGTGGTCCTAGTGCCCGCGGCAGGAAACGGCCCAAAAGGAAACGTGGACTCATCACATTTTTCCACAGAAAATTGACCCTTTTTTTGCAATGTATCTAGCTGTGGATTAGGAACTCTAACTCAGCCAGCACCTAGGGAAACCTAGCAAAACTGTACATTTTTTAAAACTAGACATGCAAGGAATCCATGATGGGGTGACTTGTGTGGCTCTCACCAGGTTCTGTTACCCAGAATCCCTTCAAATCCCAAACTTTGTAAAAAAAAAAACACACACATTTTCCTCACATTTCAGTGATGGAAAGTTCTGGAATCTGCATGGAGCCAAAAGCTTCCACCCACCCAACATTCCCCCAAGTCTCGTGATGAAAATGGCACCTCACTTGTGAGGGTAGGCCTATTGCCCATGACAGGAAACAACCCAAAACATAACGGGGACACCACATTATTCCACAGAAAACTGACCCTTTTTGTGCAATCTGCCTAGCTGTGGATTAGGAACGCTAGCACAGCCAGCACCTAGGAAAACCTAGCAAACCTGTACATTTTTTAAAACTAGATACGCAGGAGAATCCATGATGGGGTGACTTGTATGGGTCTCACCAGGTTCTGTTACCCAGAATCCATTGCACATTCCAAACTTTGTAAATAAAAAACACATATTCCTCACATTTCTGTGATGGAAAGTTCTGAAATCTGCGTGAATCCACAAACTTCTACACACCCAGAATTCCCTCAAGTCTCTCAATAAAAATGGTACCTCACTTGTGTGGGTAGGCCTAGTGTCCGCAGCAGGGAATGGCCCAAAATGCACTGTGGAGACTTCAAAGTTATCGACTCCAAAAATACCTTGTTTTGCGAGGTAGTCGCCTACAATTTTGGTCCTGGGCTCTGCGGCCATATAGGGAAACATACCAATCCCAGATGTTTCTGAAAACTAGACACCCAGGGGGGTTCAGGGAGGTGTGACTTGCGTGGATTCATCAACGTTTTCCTACCCAGAATCACATGCAAACCTCAAATACAGCAAAAAAACACATTTTTGTGTGAGGAAGTTGTGGGGTCACCGGGCTGACACAAATTTCCTACCACCCAGCACTCCCCTAGGTCTGGTACCTCACTTGTGTGAGTGGGCCAAGTACCCGTGACAGGCAAGGATTTCAAAATGTATTGTGGAGCCATCAAATGTATCTATCACAAAACTACCTGCTTTTGCAAGGGGGGTACCTGCGTTTTATGTCCCGGGCTCAGCAGCCATCCAGGGTCAACTACCAAACCCATACATTGCTGAAAACTTAACACCCGGGAGTCAAGGGAGGTGTGGCTTGCATGGATCCCCCAATGTTTTCCTACTCAAAATCCAGTGCAAATATCAAAGTTAGCTAAAATAAATCAAAACGTCCTTACATTTCTGTGTGGGATCGCCGCACCAGCACACATGTCCTACAACCCAGCATTCCCTTTGGTCTCCTGATAAAAATGATACCTGGAAATGGAAGTTTGTGGCTCCCCACAGATTCCAGAACTTTTCATCACAGAAATTTGATGGAAATGTGTTTTTTTTATACAAAGTTTGAGGTTTGCCATGGATTCTGGCTAACAGAACCTGTTGAGAGCCACGCAAGTCACCCCATCCTGGAACCCCCGGGTGTCTAGGTTTAAAAAACTTACAGGTTTGCAAGGCTTCCCTGGGTGCCATCTGCGGTAGGGCCCAAAATCCTCAGCAAGGCACATTGCAAATAAAGTGTCAGTGCCTGGTGGATTTTCTCCCACCCCTGGAGGTGCAGATCAGGGGCTATTTCCCCGATATGCCCCTAAGGGGGGCAGAAAGACTGTAGCAATTTTGTTATGGGGTGAGGGCATTAGCATGGCCATTCTGGGCAGCCCCCAACACTATATATAAAAAGAAACATAATCCCTGGTGTCTAGATCAGGGTTTTTTGCTCCCGTCTGCCTCCTGGTGGTGCAGAAATAATGTGGCTTTTTGGGGGGGTTAGGGGCATTGGCATGCCCATTCTAGGCAGCCTCCACCCCTGAAATTTGAAAAGAAAAAAAAATCTCTGGATTGCCAATGGGCTTTTTGTACCCCAGAGAGGGCAGACCGGGAGCTTCTGCCACCATTTCCCCCCGGGGGACAGAAAGACTATGCCCATTTTACAATGGAGGGAGCAAAGGCCCTTGTCCACGAGGCCACTCCCCCTCCTGGGGCGATTAACAAAGGGGGATCCACTAGGGTGGGGTATCATTGGAAAGGGGAGATACTCTCCTTTCAAACAATTTTTCTCCCGTGCGATGCAGTACTCGGGAGGCTGAGATAGCCCCCCGTGCACTGAAGCACTGAAACAATACGATTGGCTCATTTCTTTTTCAGTTTCAATGCAATGACATCAGGGCACCATGCAGGCGATCATCATTGCATTCAAACAAAAAAAAATGCCTCCTGAGGGAAAATAAAAAAAGGGAATCCCTCTGCTGTTTATGTGTTTATGAATGTGCCATTGACGGAATGGTTCCATCATGAGCACCCAAGGTAGTTAAAGTTGTAGAAGGACCAGATCAATGGCTATACAGACCCTAAGGTACACTAGCAGTGCACTGTTGTCAGTTCTCCAGTCGGTCAGCGATAGAGGCATATCATCAATGTGCACATGTATAGGGACCTTGTGTAATTTAGCCAAATACCCACATATCTTACTGACAGAAACCAAGTTACAGTGAGTAATACAAAAAGCCCATTAGACCTAAAAGGATGGATTGACACTGGCACATCCTAAGCAATATATGCTACAGAATATTCATAAAACATTAAAGGGTGTCAGGATACAAACTTCCAGAACTCATGACCCGAGCAGAGTGAAAAAGATCAGACCTACAATCCAAGCAGGAACACTTCTTCAGTACAACAACCAGGAGGAAGGCACTACTGAAAACATAATTTCTACATGTTGTTTTTATGTACAATCTTCAGATAATTGCAAATTCACTCTACATTCAAAAGATCAATCATAGGAGTATATTGAAGGCAAATTGTCATTGTCAGGTGTGCACCAAAACAATGAACATGAATGGCATAACAGCCAGGAGACAAGGCAGGCAACAAGCACAACAAGTATACTGGAGCAACAAAAGAATCAAAATCTTAGTACAGAAAACTAGTTACCAAAAGAAAACTACAGCATTAGAGTAGACAAAGCCAAGCAATATAATAAAGGAAGAACAATTTCATATATGTGAACCCCCACAAAAAAATAGAAGCACTGACAAAACAGAATGCGAGAATAAATATTCACTGGTCATCTGCCGACACCAGAGCTCAAATGCAGGTGAAGAATCACAGAAAATCATGTCAGCAACCAAGCCTAGGTATTCACCAGTGTGTTTGGACAAAATATGTAGTTGTAAATGTCAGGAGACAGAAATATCTGAAAAATATTGTGATACAAAAATATTGTGGTGCAGAAATATTCAAGATTATCATTTTTTTCAGGTAAGCAATATTATTGTTAAGAATATTGTTGTTAATATCGTTTTCATGAATATAGTTGTAATAAATACAATTTTTTATTATTTGAATGTATTTTGCTTCATATTTTTTGGTATTGTTTGTATCAATGTTAATATTTTTAAATATAGTTTGTAATTTTAAGTGATATATCATTTTTAAATTAAATGCTAATAGTAGTCTATAGTGTTACAGTGGGTTGCCAGGTTTGTAGGGGTACAGGGTGTGAAGTTAATTAAGTAATACTTATTTAACACTCAACTATTACATTAATAATAATTTAAATAATTATTATTATGTAAATTAGGTAATAACTATATTTATTGCTATATTTTAGGTTCGGGCTGTTGGGTTTGTAGGGCTATCAGTTAAGAAGTTAATTAAGTAATAGTTAATTCATTTTTGATTTATAATTAAGCATTCAATTGATTATTAATTATGTAAATTGTGTAAGAACTATATTGTGTTGTGATATTTTAGGTGTGGGCGACTGGGTTTGTAGGGGTATAGGGTGAGAAGATTAGTAATAATAATTAACAATAATTTTAATATGGATTTAAAATATTTATTTGATAATTAAGTAACAAAATTGTGTAATAACTTTATATTTAAGGTGTGAGCTGTTAGACTCGTAGGTATATAGTGCAGGAAGTTAAAATAAGTAATAATTAATCAATTACTTATTTATGATCAATTGTATAATTGAAAATTTACTATGTACATTATGTAATACTAATTTACTTTTGTTATATTTTAATTGCAGGTTGCTAGGTTTGTAGGGGTATAGGGTGGGAGGTTAATTAAGTAATAACCAATTAACAAATAATAATTATTAATTAATCAATTAGTTAATTGATTTTCAATTATGTAAATTGTGTTATAATTTTAAGTGTGGCATACTAGATTTGTCGGGGTAAATTGTGGCAAGTTAATTAAGTAATAAATAAATAAAACAAATTCAATTGATAATTATTAAGTTGTTTAATAAACATTTAAATTGTTGAATTATTTTTAATTTTGTTATACAGAATTCATTTTTGGGTTAATTAATAATACTCACATTAGGGGTTTTATATTTGTTCTAAATTAATAGGGTTACTCAAAAATGTATTGTGTTTGAAATATGTACTTTCCCAACTGTTGTTTAGACTGGAGTGCGAATACTACATTTAACCCCTCTGAAGTCCAATGCTTCAATGCTTTCACTACTGTTGCACAGACTGGAGTGAGAATAGTTAATGTAACCCCTTTGAAAACCTAGGCTTTCATTAACACATAAGCTGCACCGGGAGTAGTATATCTATTATACCCAAACTCCAATTCCTTTCCTAATATTGTTAAATATATATGTCAATATTATGTGTTTATTTTTTAAAATGTTTATAATATTTGTTTATATATACATATACACACACACACACACACATATATATATATATATATATATATATATATATATATATATATATATATATATATACACACACACACACACACACAGGTATATATGAACAAGAAAGCTTTGATGGTAGAAACACGTTACCAGCTATTGAAATAAACAGCTGAATATAACCCTCCTGTTTGGCGGAGGAGGAACGGGATGTTGACTGATATATATATATATATATATATATATATATATATATATATATATATATATATATATATCCCAGACTCCGCAGCTGAGCAGCAGCAAATTCTCCTCGCCACCTCCACAGCAGACACGAACCAGCTGATAAGTGCAAAATTCTTTATTTGTTGCTGAATGTTGCCATAACGTTTTGGCTCGTCCGAGCCTTGTTCACATGACAATGTGATATTGGCAGACCACGACTTTTAAAGTGACAGTGAATAATTCAAATTGAACCATGTGACACTAATCGCAATGAAAATGGTAGAAATACTGCGGCAGTACATACTGAATCAAGATGTTTAGAAATCTCTTCTCAAAACGTTATTGAATATTTCATAGTTTAACTATATACAGTGCAAATTCTGCTGATAATGTGCAAAACGGCATTTATGCAAAGAATATTTTTTCACATTTCGATTTTTAATAATCAAACATAAGTGGCTGACTTCGCCCCTTTCAAGAGCCTACAATTAACTCAGACATGCTATGCTTGACTTTAAGATAGTCATGGGTTAAATCCCCAATTTAAATGTGCAAACAAAGTTTATAGGATGTATGTCAATCCTACCTGTGCAAAACGTGCTGTTTAAAACCACAATTCATTTACGTAGTGCAAATTTGTGCATCACTGGATCAAAAAATGGTAAACGCGCCAAATCCATAAAAGTATTGTGCAAATTGGCTAATGATGTGGAAAGAGGCATTAGTGCAAAATAAATTGTTATCCTTACAATCGCTGGTATTGATATAAACTTCAAAACTTGAATCAGCCCTTACTACGAGCCAATATTTGATTCAACAGTATGATGTTCCATATCAGTAAGTATCATGGGTTAAATCCCAAAATGTGCAAATATTTCTTATAGGATATAACCCCTCGTGCAAATTTGCTTTTGTTGATGCCTGGTACACCTCATTGTTAAAAGCATATCCCCCTATTATGGAACAAGTACGAAACTCAAAATAACGAGATAAATCCTCGATTCATATGATTTTGATCGATGTTATGCCGTCAGTAGACTACCATTTTCTTATCCCAACTAACTATGTGCAAATAGTGATATAAAAAGTGTGTGGTGTCAATTAAAAACAGTTAAACATCCGTTTAGCTTTTCATAGTATTGGCAGACCCCTTTGTTTAGTACCGCCCATGCTTACTACAAATATCTATATCTTTATTTCTCTTTTTCTTCCGTTTTTTTCTTTTTCAGATTCAACTTCCTATTCTCTTTTTTGAACTTTTCCTGTTGCATGTTCTAAGTATTAGCTCACCAAGAAACTCTGGTGTTTCTTACAAAGGAAATAAAGCATACTGAAATATAAATGAACAATCTAGAGATTGCTTAGAGACTCCATAATGTGTGTACACTGAAGGTATAACCATATATGTACACCAATGTAACACGAGTAATCAAATCCAACAATGTGTGTAACTAGTGACCTTCCTGCTCTCAAAAGAATCCTGGTTGGCTAAAATACAGAAAGAGTAAAAAGGTGTAAAAGATCCATATAGCTCTATAAAAAGAGTTAAACATGTAAATAATTACTAAAAAGGTTGAAAAAGCACTATGCTTTCCACCTTTTAATGTAAACATCTCTCAACCAGAATTTAGGACAGACATGTATGCAAATCCTCAGTGATATTGAGTTCGCCAGGAATTTTGGAGTCCAGCTGAAGAATATACCTAGTTTCTAGCTTGCGAAGCTTGGACTCTCTATCACCCCCTCTCCTACTTTCTGTCGACTGCATCAATTACAAAGTACTTTAAGCCCTGATTGTCACTGCGATGCATCTCCTTAAAATGCCTGGCCACAGGATAGGTATTGTCTTGATTGGCTATTGCTCGAAGATGCTGAAAAATACGTTTGTGCACCACATGCTTGGTACTTTCCACATATTTAAGTCCACATGGGCACAAAAGTACGTATACGGCAAATTCGGTTTTGCAGGTAAGTACTTTGCTAATTTGATTTTCTCTATTGCTTAAAGCATCTTTATAAGTTTTCATATTGATGCTATGTGTGCAAGAATTACACGTTTTACATTTGTAAAAGCCGCTGTTTGTTTGGAGCCATGTTGTTTTCTCAATGATTTTGACCAGACAGTCTTTCATAGAAGGCGCCTTGCTAAAAGTGATCGAGACTTTTCGGGGTAGAGTTGGGCCTATAACTAGGTCACTTAAGACCGTGGGCCAATTACGATTGATAATTTTATACAGATCAGAATTCTGTCTACTATAGCCTGTGATGATTCTAAATGGGCCCGGTTGGGTAATTGCCTGGTCTGCATCTGTTGGGCCGGTTTGTTTCTCTGTAAACTCAACCGGCCTGTACGTGTTAAGGAGCTCCTGTCTGCTAAATCTACTGGATTTGACTATGGCACTCTCAATAGTATGTTCTGTATACCCACTTTCAAGGAACCTGAGTTTCACTGGCCTGTTGTGCCTGTTTCAAATCTTGCTCATTACTGCATACCCTCCTCAGGTGGAGCATCTACCCATACGGAATACTAGTTATTAAATGTGCTGGGTGAGCGCTATCTGCGTGTAGGATTGTATTGCCAGAGGTACTTTTTCTGCATAGTCTGGTCTCCATCTTGTTGTTATTAATATACACCTCCGTGTCCAAGAATGAAACTGCAGACTGACTCATGGTTACTGTGAATTGGAGATTTAGCTCATTGACATTTATGTCGGTAACAAACGCCTCAGCCTGTTCCCTAGAGCCCCTCCATACTACAAACAGGGAAAGGGGAGCTGCATGTCTGCTGCTCCCCTTACCCAAAAGCACTGCTGGCTTCTGCAGGAGGCGGGGAGCCGGCAGGGACCGTGGGGGCATTGGAGCTCCCCCCATGGTCCCCAATGCTTAGGTCAGGCCTCGGGGGATGGTGTCCCTGGGGCCAGAGGGGGCCCAGGGAAAGGGGGCCATGCAGCACACCTCCTTAATTAAAAAATAAATTAGGAGGGGGGCCAAACAGCCCCCTCCTTAAAAATAGTAAAGCTTAAATATATGGCCATGCCCTGGGGGATGGAGTCCCCGGGGCCAAAATCGGCCATGGGAGGGGGGCCGCTCAGGCCCCGGCTGATGGGGTTCACAGGGCCCAAAAAGAATAAAGGAAAGGGGGTCCACACAGCTGCCCTTCCAACAACCAAATTAAAAAAAGCTGGCATATCGCCGGAGGCCCGCCCCCTCCCTGCACATCTCTGCAAACACGCCCTGGCGCATTCTAAGTTGGGGGATTAAGTCCCCTTCATTTCTGAGGGTCCCTTGTGGCCAACAGAGTGGTGGGCAAAGGGAGCATGGCCCGTTATGAGAATTTAGCAATCCTGCTGTGTGGTACTTACTGGAGGCAATAGGAGGAGTAGTTGGCCCCATAGGATGTCCTAGGGGGCCAACTACCCCTCTTGTTACCAACAGTAAGTTCCACACAGTAGGATTGCTAAGACGTCTTTGGAGGCCACGCCCCTTTTCTCCACCACTCTGCAAACGCGCCTCCTGCCAGACTACGGGATGGGAGATGAAGTCCACTTTACTCCTGAGGGACTTTGGGGGACAAGAAGCCCTCCTGGTACCTCCTGTAAGTCCTACACAGCGGAATTCCTGAGTGCTGGTCAGAGGCCTAGCATCCTTTCTCTACCACTCTACAAACGCGACTACTAGTTAAAGAAGCATTTGCAATGTGATACGTTTTGCATTTGCGAGAGTTAGGGCTATTGGCGTTGTAAATGTAAAAGTTTTTTACTAATGTTTTTTGTTGTAGAGTCGATGTACATTGTGTGTAGTGGAATTATGTGGTATGTTGTGCAGTGAAATTATGTGAATAGAAAGTATGTGGTATTTAGTGTATAGGAATTATGTGGAGTGGGATTATATGTTTGGGAGAGTAATTATGAGGTATTGTAGTCTGTGTTGTGGAGTAGTAACCTCAGGTTTAGTCTTCCTCGTTTCCATAGAAGCTAAACCATAAACTCAATGAGAGACAAAAAAAGAAGGAACCACTGAGGAACCCTTCTGGACCTAGCCGGGGGTATGAGCAGGGCCACTGGAATTATGTGACTGTTCGGCGGCACCAATTTTCACATAAATACATTTTTTTCGCATTTGACAAATATTCCATCATCTGCTGCCTAATCTGCAGATTTGAACAAAAAAAGCCTTGTTTCTAGCTCAAACTGCTCAAATCTTCTCAAAAATGCTGCTTCACATGTTACAGCATGGTGGTGTTACTTGCTTCTTTCTGCACCTCACTTTCCTCTTTTTGCACTCCTCTTGCTTCTTTCCACACCTCTGTTGCTTCTTTCAGCAATTCTCTTGCATCTTTCTGCACTTCTCTTGCTTGATTCTGCACCTCACTTGCTTCTTTCTGACCCCTCTTGCCTATTTTTGCACCCCTTTTTTTCCTTTTCTGCGCCTCTCTTGCATCTTTCTGCACCCCTGTTCCTTCTTTCTGCACCTTTCCTGCCTGTTTCTGCACCTCTATTGCGTCTTTCTGTACCTCTGTTGCTTCTTTTTGCACTTCTCTTGCTCTTTCTGCACCCTTTGCACCTCTTTCAGCACCTGTTGCTTCTCTTTGCACTTCTCTTTCTTCTTTCTGCACCTCTCCTGCCTCTTTCTGTACTTGTCTTGCCTCTTTCTACACCTTATTTGCTTCTTTCTGTAGCCCCTTGCCTCTTTCTGCACCCCTCTTCCTGCACCCCTCTTGCCTCTTTTTGCACCCTTGTTCCCTCCTTTGCACCTTTCCTGCCTGTTTCTGTACCTCACTTGCTTCTTTCTGCACTTATCTTGCCTCTTTCTGTACCCGTTGTGCGCTTTTCAGCACCTCTGTTGCTTCTTTCTGTACTTCCCTTCCTTCTTTCTGCCCTCCTACCTCTTTTTGTACCTCTCTTGACAATTTGTGCATCTCTCCTACCTCTTTCTGCACCCCTCTTGCCTCTTTTTGCACCTCTGTTAAATTTTCTGCACTGTTCTTGCTTCTTCCTGTACCTCTTTTGCAAATTACTGCATCCCTCATGCCTCTTTCTGCACCCCTCTTTCCTATTTCTCCACCTCTCTTGCTTCTTTCTGTACATCTTTTGCTTCTTTCTGCACTGCTCTTGCTTCTTTCTGCACCTCTCCTGCAAATTTATGTGTCCCTCTTACCTCTTTCTGCACCCCTGTTCCCTCTTTCTGTACCTTTCTTGTCTGTTTCTGCACCTCTCTTGCCTCTTTCGGCACCTCTGTTGCTTCTTTCTACACTTCTCTTGCCTCTTTCCGCACCCCTCTTGCCTCTTTAAGCATCTCTATTGCTTCTTTCTGCACTTCTCTCGCTTCTTACTGCACCTCTGACTTAGAGGTAGTTTTAATTCCCCTGCCCTATTACAGGGGAGATAATGCCAATCACAGGGGTATCCCCCACCCATAGTGTACCCTAGTGTATGTAGGTGTTGTCACTGTATTCTAAGTGTCTTTTAGCATAGCACTTGCTCGTGGCCTGGCTAGTCAGAGTCAGTTACCAACAGTACCCATCAGTGAAACATTGGGGGCACAGGATGACTTTGCAACAAAGCCTCTTTCTGCACCTCTGTTGGTTCTTTCTGCATATCTCTTGCTTCTTCCTGCACCTTTCTTTGTCTTTCTGGACTTCTGTTGCCTCTTTCTGCATTTCTCTTGCTTCTTTCTGCACCTTTCTTTCTCTTTCTGCATATGTCCTACCTATCTAGGCATAGTTAGAAATTAGCATTTAAAAATCCTTAGAAATTCACTGAAAAAACCATAGGTTTCAGGGATATTATAGTTAGAAATCAGGATTTAAAAAACCTTTGAAATTCACTGAAAAAACTATAGGTTTCAGGGATATTATAGTTAGAAATCAGCATTTAAAAAACCTTTGAAATTCACTGAAAAAACTATAGGTTTCAGGGACGTTATTGTTAGAAATTAGCATTTACAAAACCTTTGAAATTCACTGAAAAAGCCATAGGTGTCAGGGATGTTATAGTTAGTTGGACATTTCACTTGTACAAAATCAGAGAAATTCAGCCGTTATTGTTAGTTGAGGTAACTATAACTCACGCCCCCACAATGCACCGCTGATGAGGTCACATTTTACATCACTCCTGACATGGTCAGTGACATCACTGATAGCACCACTGATGACATCTCAAATGACAGAGTGGGGTGGCATGGAGGCAGTGTCGAGCCCAGCACCGCTGTCCATATTCCAACTTGCCTTTTGTAAGCCTTTTCATGGTGAAACTGCCATTAAAAAAAGGTGGCCCCCAGGCATCGTTGCCTATTTTGTTATGTGACTGGAGGCACATGTTATGTGCCCCCTAAGTCTGCACTGTTGTGTGTGCACTGTGTGGCATGCATGCATGGGGCATGCCAGCAGTATGCACACAACAGTGCATGAGCTGCTGAATTGGCTTCAGGCTCAGCCCGTAAGCCAAATCATGGAGACAGCCTACACTGCGGCCACCACACCTCCAGACCGGAAGTCCAGTTGTAATGCCGCAGTCTCAAGACCGGCATTGTGGTCTTGAGGTGGATGCAGCTTTGGCGGTGTGGCAGTCATGCCGCCGAAGACGTAATGAGGCACTTATAAATTCACAAAAAAACCACAAAGATTACAGAGATGTCATGAGTGATGTCACTGACCATGAGTGATGCAATATGTGAGGTACTAAGCAGTGTACTGCCGGGAACAAGTTATAGTTAGCTTGCTGACTAACCTGCTGAATTTCTCTGGTTTTGTATGAATGAAATCTGTGCCTAACTATAACATCCCTGTAACCTTTGGTTCTTTTTCAGTCAATTTCTAAGGATTTTTTAAATTCTATTTCCTAACTATAACGTCCCTGTAACCTTTGGTATTTTCAGTGAAATTCTAATGAGTTTCAATTCTATTTCCTAACAGTAATCTTTGTTTTTTGTTGGACCACGATTTCATGAAAAGTACCGCAACTTGGTGGGAGAGGGAAAGAAGGATGTTTTTACAGACAGCAGTGCAGCCATATCACTTCATGAGCTTGCATTTTTCAGTGTGCTGTGACAGCACAATCAGGAGACCAGTGTCCCTGGCTACTTTAACTGCTCATCTCTGGTCGAAACTTAGAATATACCACAAAAAGGAGCTTGAGTGCATTGCCCACCTGTAGGTAACTTTTTTTTTTTTTCTTTAGACACCATACATCATACATAAATACCAACTCATACAAAACCGAGTATTATTGATGTCTAGATTTACATTTACTTTACACCCTGACCCCCCCCAACCTCTCCCCCCACCTGCTGGATCTAAAAGACACCAAGTTAAATATAATAAGCTACATATATACTTTGCATGATCTTTAGATATACATTCAATATTTTGCATTTATATTTATATTGCCACAAGGCTAAATTCCTAATTTATCTGATCAGAATTCATTAGATCCACGTTAATCCATCTCGTGATAGGTTCCCAGATTCCAAGACCTCTTGTCCTAGCTCTGTTACCTCTTCCTTTGTATACCGCAGTTTCCCACCTGTATATTGATAGTAGTTTCCCAAACCAAACATGGTTTGAAGTAGGGACAGGATTGAGACATGCACTAGACAGGCATAACCTAAACACCGTCACCCCTATAAATACCAGGATCCGATTTGATCCACCCATTTCTTGATTACTAACCCCCAGTAGTAAACCCTGAGGGGTTAGTTCGACTGAATGTCCCAGCAGATTATTAAGGCATTGTCCAATTTCAGTTATCAGTTGGGCCAGCCTTGAACATGTAGCAAACATATGAACGCTATCAGCGGCCAACATTCCACACTGAGAACAGTGTATCGCTGAAGTCCCCCCCATCTGTAGGTCCGTGCTGGAGTAATATATAAATGATATCAAGTTTTAAAACATTACACTTGAACATTAGCCGAGATAAATGCTGTCTGACTCAACTGCAGAGAATCTTCACAATCTCCCGGTCCTGCTTGTACCAAATCTTGCCACCTGTTTGTCTGTTTGACAAAATCATTCCCTATGTCCTTATTAATTATTTTATATATTGTAAACATAGATGGACGTGTCCCCCATACCAGATGTAGTAAAGGATTTGATTGCAGCAAGTTATCTTTTTGGAGAGAAAGTCCCTCACCTAGAGATATTTAAAAAAATGATTATTCCCCATCCCGTATTTTTCCTTAATTAAATCAAATGAGAGAATTTCCTTATCAACGATTAAATCCCCCAAGTGCAGCACCCCTTTATCAATCCAGATTTTCATATAACCATTGTGGAATATGTCTGGGAGTAATCTATTATTAGTTACAGGAGAATATCTGTGGATTCTGCCGATCTGCAATTTTTTTCCGGACTGTCGTCCAGACTTTATACGCACCCACCAAAACCTTAAATTTGAATCTTTTGAAATAAGCAAAATCAATATGACGCAACAGACACCCTTTGGCTTCAGCCCCATGGATTAGCTCATAGATTGAAATTTCTCTAGAATCCCCGAAATCCCTTCCCAGCAGCTCAGCCATTTGTTTCAAAGCTGCAGCCCAATAGTAAACTTGAAAGTTAGGAACAGACCACCCCCCTCTGTCTCTAGATAAAGTCATATATTTTAATGCTCTACAAGGTCTCTGACCTGCCCATAGAATCCCCGAGATCAGTTGATTCAACTTTAAAAAACAAGATTTACTTATTTCCAATGGGATAGCTCTAAAAAAATATAGGACCTTTGGGAGAAATAACATTTTAATTACATTGCATCTACCGACCAATGTGAGATGTAAATTATTCATCCTGTTAGAATCCGCCTTCAACTTCTGCATTAGTGGATCAAAATTAGTGTCAACAATCTCTTCCACATTTGCACTGATCTCAACCCCTAAATATTTAGCACTCCGGACTATTCGGGGATCATCTAGATTCGTTTTATTATTCATGACAATTCTGGGTTTGCTTTCGTTGAGGTGATACCATGAGAGCTTGCCGAATTGACTCGTCAGCTTATTTATTTCCAGAAGGGCACCCTGAGGAATGGGCGTAATTATCGCTAGGTCATCTGCGTAGGCAAGGATTTTATTCCCCCCCCCCGACGCACACAGCTGGAATTCTATGGCTCTCCTCAATTTTCCTGACTAAGGGGTCGACCTACATGGCGAACAGGAGAGGGGAACAAGGACACCCTTGTTTCGTGCCCCTGTGATCTTAATTATATCAGAGGAGACCCCCATCAGGACTATCCTAGCGATCGGTACTCGATACATACTTTTAATTGCCTTTATAAATCCCTTTCCTAGGCCGCTTTTTGACACAGTTGCCCACAAAAAGGGCCAGGAGACATTATCAAATGCCTTTTCGGCATCTAAGAGTATTAAAGCCATGGGGTCTCCCATTACCTTAGAGCAGTCAAATAGGGCAATAGTCCGGCGAATATGGTCGATGGGCTCCTGTCCGGGGACGAATCCATGTTGGTGAGGAGAGACTCATTTTTTGATTACTGATGCCAATCTATTGGCCAGGATTTTTGCATAGATTTTCGTATCGCTGTTAATCAGCATAATAGGTCTATATGACCCAGGTTCATTTGTTGGTTTGTTTAGGTTACATCGAAAGGGTCAGGACACCCACAATTGAGCAGCACAAAAGTACAGTCACTGATAAACTTACAAAGCTGGCAGATGAGGAGGGGCTAATGCATACTCCTGCCAACTCTTATGTGCTAAGTGCTACACTGATAATTGTGTTCAGAAAAGCCCAAATTCAACTCAACCACTGACATTCGCTTGAGGCTATATTCCAGACCATCTTTATTGCCCACTGTGCTACATCTGACAGACCTGCCATATGCAAAAACGTCTTAGTCCTGTACCAGTAGGAAAAGTCCAGCCCAAATCCAGGCCTACTCCCCTTCTTATGGGAGCACATATAATGACAGACCGGTTTCAACCTACTGAGATCTCACCAGAGAGATTCAGCTTTAGTCCTGTATACAGTGAGCAAAGGACCCATGTCAAGGCATACTTGTTTCATATAGGGCATTCACTGCAAAAACAACAAAGTGAAGGAAGGAATGCTTGAATTCATCTATGTCAATGGTACTCACTCAGGGCTGCATTACAGGCTAGTGCTTTGTGCTTACTATGCCTCTCTAGATAGGGACTTGCCAAATGAAAATCATTCTTGGGCCTGCTCTAGGCCTGCTCTAATAGCAAATGTCCAGGTCCCTTTTAGACAGCAACAGAGGCAACCCCGAGCATTGCAAATCAATGGGGTCATCATCAAGACAGAGGAAAAAGAAAAGCAGCAGTAGCAGCTGTGGAATGTAGGTTGTGTACAATTGGATATTTTAAAAGTAAATTGATTGCTCAGAGGAGCACCACACAACATTTTTGATAAGAAGAATGGCTGCCTGAAGCTCTCCAACTAGCAGTGTTGGATTGGTTGTACAGTTGTATGAGGAGTATGCAGTACTAGGCGAAAAGCATGAGCATGTAGAAGGACAACATGTTATACAATGCTTGCTGAGAAGAGCAAAGCTACAGGGGGAAGCATAACCAGCACTGCCCAGCAGAGACATCATGTTTAATGCAGCTATGGCCCTTGAACTACTGCAAAAATAGAGTTCCCCCAAAAACCAATAGATAGCCATTATACAACAGCCCTTCCCCAAGTGCCTCTTCATCACAAACCGTACCCACCATTGAATTCCAGTAGGAAAGTCCAGATATACTGTCCAACATCATGCAGGGAAAGATAACTCAGGGAGGCTGGTGGCAAGTGGCGCCACAGACGGGAGATATGTGGAATTACATGGGCTTAGGCACAGGGTGAGATCCAAGAAGAGTGAATGAGAGAGAGGCTGTATAAGTCAAGCAGAAATCAAGTCCAGCAAGTGTAGCACTGGTAACAAAACAATAGGTTGACAGTGTGTATTGGACTACTGTGTGAGCATATCCAAAACATGATGCTAAGTATTGCCTAATATTTAGTTTCTATAATATTATCTTGTACCTGATTTAAGAGTTGTACTGTATTCAACAAGACTGCTTTTGCAAAAATGTTAGTACAAACATCGAACAAATAAAAGAAAAGAGGATGTACAGTAAATGGAGCA
This sequence comes from Triturus cristatus, assembly GCF_964204655.1. Taxonomy (NCBI): domain Eukaryota; kingdom Metazoa; phylum Chordata; class Amphibia; order Caudata; family Salamandridae; genus Triturus; species Triturus cristatus. The sequence goes on from NC_140588.1 coordinate 595,585,699, forward strand.
GTTGGTGTACACCCCCTGTCCCATAGCCATAGGTCACAAGCTCATCAACACACAGTTTAACTTGCTTATTATCTGTATACAGCATGGGGGGAAATTGGAACAAGAGAGCTTAGACATGAAGTAGTTGGGATTCAAAATTCAGCTTCTTCCAACTCCAATTGACTTAAGTCACATTATTCAATTTTTGCTAAGTAATGCCTGCCAGTCTCATGACACAGCAAATGAGAATAGAAATCACAAGGAGAATTAACACAGTGGTGGTAAAAATAATTATAAAAAGAAGGTCTCTTGGCATCAGACATCAAATCTAGTGCTGTAACTAAGATTTCCAAACAACTAAAGGCTATCATAGTCAGATAGGCCAAGGAGGCCCACATTTTATGAGGATGCAGACTGCTAACAGGTAGAAGCTAAAGCAGTCTGCTCTGCACTCTGATCCCTGCCTGATGATGCTCCCACAACCTAATACACTGCTCTCCATCTATATTACAGCTTCAGCACTGCCTGGTGAGAAGTCTGCCTCTGGCCACCGTATGGTTTTCCTTGAAGTCAAGGGTGCAGCTCAAACCTTCATTCAAACATGCACGTCTGGTAAACCTTTGACTTGGATGAATGAAAAAATAATATTTATTAGATGCATATTGTAGCTTCCTTCCCTGCCAGGGTACAGAGATTACTTTTACAGATCTTTATTTGTCCGCGTGTAACTGCGAACACAACTTTCTAAACCAGCCGTCAATGCATTCTGCCCTAACACTTAAGTCACAGTTCTATGGAGTCCCTCAGTAGCCAAAAAGGTTCCATCATTTCTAACTCGTAAGACACCACATCTCCCCCTCTGTTATATATATATATTTTAAATTTTTAACAAATACAATTAAATCTCTTCAATCAATCTTTTTGGGGCTTTAGTTGTTCGACCTGATCTTGTTCTTAGAAATTGGGAACTATCACCATCAATATCTAGGACCTGCGTCAGTGGCGTAGAGGTAACAGCAGTCACTGATGGTTCTGACCCAGTCTCTCCTTGAACAGTCAGATCTGATGAGCCAATAGTTAAAGGCCTAAAGTGTGAAGAGTATCTCGTATTAGACTTTCCATAGTGCTGAGCAGTCACCATGTGCCCTTTGGTAGACCCCACATGAAAAGGTTCTGCATCAAATGGAGCATCATATGTTCTTCTCTGCATTTGTCATGTGAGCAGTTGATTTCCTTTCCTAAAGATAATGTTCTTCACACGTCATCTTTGATCAGCATCTGTTTTCAGCTTTTGTGTGTTCACCAACTCTTTATACTTGAGTTAGTTTCTAATCTCTCTTTTTCTGGTTGGTCCATTGAGGCAACTTAGTGTTCATTGCTCTCCTGATCATAAATGTCACAAGACTTTCACCTGTGGTCGAGTGGGGTGTTGAACAATTAGCGCTCAAGGCAAAATTCAACACAATTTTCAAATCGAGCTTCTCAAGATTAGCATGCTGCACTACTCTCTTTAGTGTACTCATAAACCACTCAACAAGTCCCTTGACCTGTGGCCAGACAGGTATTCTTTTCTGATGCTTTATGTTCAAATGCTCCAAGAAATCTTAAAACTCCTGACAATTGAAAGGCGGGCCATTGTCAGACTTCACTACAGCTGGACCACATCCATGTCGCAAAGATGCCAACTAGTCTTTCAATGACTCATTCTTGTGTAGTAGATGAAAGATATTCAATTAATGGAAATCGTGAATACTCATCCATAATCATCAGCACGTGATGTCCATTGTCAGGTGGACCGAAAAAGTAAATGGTTATTTTCTCCCAGGTATGCTTTGGGAGTTCTGGCATGCTCAAAGTGTGGTGAGTAGTTTTTGTAGAAAGGCAGTTGCATGTATGGCTGCCTTTTAATTCCTGTTCAACCTTGTCATCAAGATAACGAAACCAGATACGGCCTCTGAGAGGTTGTTTTATGGCAACAATTCCACAATTTCCTTCATGGGCCACTTAAATTATTTTCTGTCTCAGACTCTTCGGAATAAGAATTTACAACCCTCATAGTATAACTCCTTCCTGAACTATAGACAGTTCATCCTTTACATTTATTTATTTTTGATATTAAATGGTGACCTGTTGAGGGTGTTGTTTCCATGACTGATCTGTAATTATATCTTTCAGCTTTAACATGTCACTATCATGGCTCGAGGCAGTGATAATCTGGGCTAATGAAATAGCAGTTGGTGTGTTTGATTTAACTATGAAATTGATATAGATCTCAGCCGTTTTAGAGGGAGTACCGTGACCTTGTACAGGTACTCTGGAAAAGTAGTCAGCAGGGTTCAGATCTTTCCCTGAATGATGCACAATGATGAAAATTGTAATCTTGTAACCATAGTCCCCATCGTTCAATGTGGGGAGGCATTTTGGCCTTTGGCTTGCCAAATGTAGTTAGTAAAGCTTGATGATCCGTTACTAGCGTGAATGGCTTTCCGTACAGGAAGACATGAAATGTTCCCAGGCCCATACCAAAGTTAAGCTCTCTTTTTCAGGTTGTGAGTAGGCCTGAGTGGGGCTAGTGTAATTCTGCTATTCGGAATTCCATGGTGCGGGCCATAAACTGAGCGAGCTTCCCAGAATTCAGATGATGGTCGGAGCTGATCAAAGGGCCCGTATGCGCTACATTTCTGACGTTCAGTAGTGCGATGCATGTTCTCGTGCTGGAAACTGTGCATGAATAGTACCACACAGTTCACATGGGCACGGACATTTTATTTTCTATTCTTTGCTGCTTAATCCAGCCATAATCTTTTCAACCCTCCCCCTATGGGACTCATCCACCCCTCATTTTACTTTATTGTATCACTGTGTTTTTGTGTTTGTGTATTATACTTTTTTCTCAATTTATTGTGTTTGCTGGGACTTTTTGTGCTTTTTTGGTTTTCACTTTACTTCCTTAGTTCTTCCCTTCTACCTCCCTTTTCCTATTTCTTCTTTTTTTATCCCCACCCAGCGACATGGCAGAGCAGGGAGCCAGCAGGAGCAGTGGTGGAACCAGTGCATCTGATAACTGCACATCTTGTAGTCACTGCAGTAACCTCCAAAGGGTGCAGCCGCGGCCATTTTCTCATAGGTGGAGGTGGTTGTACTTGTTTTTTATGTGTGACGCCACCTCCCCCCCATGCTGGTGGTATGCCTGGCAGCAGATACTGCCAGCGGGAGTGTCGGCTGCTGTGGGGAAGGGTGCGCCAGTGTGTGTGTGGGAGATCTGGGGTCCAGAGTACTCAACGGCAGTTGACGCACCAATGGGCCGATACCATGGACAAGGGGCAGGACCTGCTCGACCTGCTGGTTGTCAAGGTTGCGCGGCTCAGTAAGTAATTATTTATTTTTTGTGTTCTTTCTATGCTAATATGTTTTTTTCCAAATAGAATGCTGCTCACACTCTTAGGTAAGTTAAGTTTACGTTTCAAATATTATGTGATCCAGCCAGGTGCTTGACGCCACCTAATCATGTTCGTTGGTGCTTCCTTGGGCTAAATATTTAAGAATTAATTCCGACTCTGCTGTTCTGTCACTAAGATATTGGTAGCAGCAATATCAGTGAGTTAGCATTCTCTGTGCTTTTCTTGATGTAGCTCGCACTGTCCCAAGCAATCTCCCAGTGATGTGCAGTATGCATCTATGTTATTCATTAAAAAAAGGGAGACTGAGTTGACCCATGAAAGTAGGTTGAGATTGAGAATGAGATGAGAAGCAAGGATCATTTGTTGCAATGCATTAGTAGTTCCAAAATGTAGTTTAGGTTTGGGAAACGTAGATAGAGCTTAGATTTAGGAAATTAAGAATAGGTTAACTCAATACTAGCACAATGTTACTCCGTTTGCCTCTGCCTGTCAAAATATTTTTCGAGAGATTATTAACTGTACCACAAATCTTTTTTATTATACCTTCTTTATTTCTTACATCACCATCCAAGTGAAAGAAGAGGGCTAGCAGCACGGAGGTGGGTCACTGAGTCAGGGTTGCCAGCCACCACTAGTACTGCGGTGAGTGGAAGTTCCACTGCCACCACCACCACCAGCCCCATAGCTGACTTATCTGCTGGCCCCAGTAAGTCCTCCTAATAATATTATTATTCTTTCCCTAACTTTTACCACTCCACATTTAGAATAATGTCTCCTTTTTATTTCTATTTTACTGTGCCTGTATCCTAATATTTTCCAAATCAGCTTTGTTCTATTGAACGTTTGTTATATTTTTGTTATGCCTGCATTATCCTAGTTATTTCCATATTTCAAGTTTCTGTAGTCAACTTCCTCCTGTCTTTACAAGGCTATCTGTAGCTTCCTTTCTTCTGCTTTATCAGTAAGCTTTCGCTCTCCCCTTATATATCTTGTGGAATGGTACTGTAAGACTTAGAGAACAGATTTTGGGACAGGTACTCTAATGTGAAGATTGCATGCCCAAAAAAGTAGTTTGTTGAGAAGCTTTTCTTTTTCTTGCTAATGTTCAAACAGTAAAACCAGAGAGTGGCCATGATCATGGGTGGACTCTCCAATGCTGTGTATGTATTATAATTTATATATACAGTAGTATAACTAGTGTTAGCACAGGTCCAATATCATTTGTCAACCAAGACCATAAGTCCTTCATTGACCAATTATTCCACCCCTTCATTGTGCTTCAATGATTAGGAGTCATCATAGCTCTGCCCCTCCATTAAGAAATGTTTTTGGTTGGCTTGACTACCTGGCTTTTCAAACATTGCCAACCTACAAAATGCACAATGTGATATTTTTTTATAAAATATACTGTAACTGAACTGTAGTGATGTATTAGGGTATTATTTTGTAAAAATAATAATAATAAGGGGAGGTGTATCTGTCATCTAAAATGTATAATGTTTTTTCTAGCCAAACAGACCACCAGTGCCGGGGCCAACGGCAGTGCCAGTGGAGCAGACATTGTGGTGGTTGAAAGTGGAGTCCCCGCAGCGGCAGGGACGAGCGGTGTGCTTGCTTAGTGACAATCACAAGTATACTCACTGCAAGGGCATTGTGAACCCCCCTCTTTAGCAGCTACAGCAGGGGTTGAGTTCTTAAAGGCCTCTTCTACATGCAACGCACAGACAAAAGCTCATAATGAATGCTAAAAAGCATGGGTTGATGGAAAAGGGAAAAAAGGATGGAAGGGGAAAGGATGGGTGAAATGGTATTTGAGTGAAAGGATGTGTGGGTAGGTGAAAGGATGCATAGGTGAGTTTTAGGATGCCTCGGTGGGTGAAGGATAGATGAAAGAGTATATGGGTGAAAGGATGTCTGCCTGGGTGAGTGAAAGGGTTGATGTGTGAAAGGAATGCTTGGGTGAGTTAAAGCAGGCTAGGTGAATGGGTGAAATGATGCGTGGATGGGTAAATGAATGGATTGGTGAAAGGATGGTTGAGATCCGTGGATAGTTGAATGAATGGATGGATGGATATATATTGATCGATGGATGGATTTGAATGGTGAAAGAATATAAAGCTTAAATGGTGGGTATCAAAGTGTCAAGAATACAAGAACAATGAAAGAATGAATAGATAATTGTTTGGATGACGAAACTAGGGAGCTCTTCTGGAGAGCAGTGTACTCATCTAATCCACTTGCTTGAATTGGTTTCATCACAGCTTTGGTCCAAAGTGGGGGGGCATTTGTGTCCACTCCCTTGACTTGTATTTAGTACACAAGGCAAATATGTATCCCACCCATCATCAACCATTACCTACCTTCCCATGTCATTTTGCCAGTGCCACCCATGACCTAAGTGTTGAGTGGTTCAATTCGGCATTGCAGTGCTGGCTGTGCAATGTGTGTCTGCTTCAGTTAATGCTGCATTTACAAAGTTTTCAATGTTTGGCAAGGCGAAAACAAGGCATGTTTCCCTTACCTCCCAGTGCCTACTCTGTCACCTCCTAGTACTTCACTCCTTTATTCTTTCCTAAGGTTTGTCTCAGCCTACCTAAAAAATAGAAAAATCAATTTTTGGCATTTGCCATATTTTTGTGGCCAAGTGATTTATATATTTCATGACTTCTATAACGGATTTACGCATGTTCAAATTTTTCCCTTTCAATATTCGTCAACTACAGTGACTGATTAAGCACACGAGGATGATCAGTGAGATCCCACTATTCTGTAATAAAACCTCTTTTTACCCGCCCTAATCCCTCTAACTTACCCAGCAGTAAAATATTTATGTTTCCTTTCCTACCACCAAGCAAATTTGGTTGTTGCAAATAATTATAAATTGTGGTGGAGGGCAAGGCCAGGGAGAAAAGTGGGACATACAGGCACATGCATCAAGGTAGAATTTTGCAAGTCCTTAATTGCGATAATTAAGGAATCGCAATTAAGGACTCGCAAAAGATTGCGAGTCGCAAATAAGGAATGGCTTCCCATTCATTCCTAAGGGCCTTAAGGCCCATCGGAATGAATGGGAAATTGCATGCGCAATTTGCGAGTACCAATAGGTCCTCGCAAATTGCGCATGCAATTTCAGGGTGCAAGGCTGTCAAAAGGACACCCTGTTGCACCCCTGAAATTGATCTGTGCACATATGTTGCGCACACACATGCCCTAGGGGCATGTGTGTGCGTAACATAAAACTTTGAAAAATCCACAAAAGTGCATTTTTCAAAGTGTTTGCAAATTACCATGAAGCTCAACTTCATGGTAATTTGCACCCCCTATTAGCAAAATCGCTATTCTCAAGTGGTTCTTGCATTGCATTTAAGTAATCGCAAATTGCGATTCCTTAAATTCAATCGCAATTTGAAAACTCGCAAATAATTGCGATTTTTTAAAGTGCGAGTGGCAAGTTGTTTCATGCATCTCAAAAGGTAATTTTGCAATCTCAAATGGTGGATTTGTGCGATTTACACCGTTTGTCATCGTCAATAGCTTTGATGCATGTGTCTGTTAGTGTCTTGTGACGAACGTGCCAAATACAATCTATATATCCTATTCCTTTGCCTGTACCGCAGTGCATTGTTTTTCTCACCATCTAATTACGGCAGACAGGATATGTGCATGTTATAAGTGACATGCATGACGATCTATCATTATTATTGATCTGCCTCTTTGGAGTCAGGGTAAAATTGAAAGGAATTTTGGAGAGGAGCAGGGCTTCGGAATTAAAGTAAGATAATTGTCCATTATAGCTGCCCCAGATGCAGACTGCAGAGAGTAGTAAAGGGCCGACTACCCATGCGCTAGCTAGCATGCATCCATTAATTTAGCACAAGAAGAATACTTGTACTCCATAGTGAATAATGCCTTACTCTTTAGTGAGAGGTAATTTATTTTAATTTTTCACACAACGTGTCTGTTTAGTTTGTTTCTAGGAAATCCGTTAAAAGAAAAAAAGATTAAAGTTATTTTACCTTAATTCCTTTCAACCAGTCAATGCATTTGCCTTTTATATGAGGCATGTGTGGGTAAAAAGTGGCTGGGACTCTAATCACATCAAATTGGAACGGCCCTATGGGAACAACAAGGTACTGCTACTGTTCCATTATATAATTTCATGCTTTGTAAATAGCATTGTTTACAATGTGTCTTTTTATGATATACCTACTTCTGCTGGTTGACAACCTACGTGGCAGGCGACAGCAGCCAAGCTGCGGCAGCAGAGGCAGAGGCCATGTGCCGAATTTCAGCAGCTGGTGGTCCTGCAGGAGGACGAAGACATGTCAGCTGCTGCTGCCCAGGGTCCCAGCCAGATGCCACCACCTCCAGTCTCCCACCAAAAGCAATGCCGGCACTGCCGGCAGTTAGCAGCCGCCCATCACAGTCACACCACTAGTGCTTTCCCCCTCCCACTCAGACAGCGTTTTGCAGCGCTGCATCCGTCAGAGGCTGGAGCAGCTAGAAAGTTGTATGGCACGCATTGAGGAACATCTCGATGAACGTCTGACCCGCGTGTAGTACCCTCTTCTTTGGCCTCCTTTTTATTATTTGTTTTGGTGGGAGGGACTTGTTGTGGGAGGAGAGGATGGAAATTGGGGTGGCAGCTGGGACCGGGACTGTGTTTTGGACTTTTTGTTGGATATTTATGATTTGGACATTGGATGGGGATAGGGAGATTTGTTTGGGGAGAGGGGTGGGCCTATTGTGGGTGGAGAGGGTGGGTTTACTTTTTTATTGTTGAAAGGTTAAATAAAAAAACATTCTTCTACTTTTTGCCTGAAATTGTTTTTTGTGTTTTAGTTTTACTTTGTACTGCTGCCTTTCCATACAGCCTGTTTGTATTCTGATTTTTAAAGTGTATGTGTATAGTATATCAGCTAGTTATAGTTAGTTATCCCCATGTCCTACTACCCTCTCTATCTTATCAATTGAACATTAGGAGGGTTGGGTATGCTGCCATTGCTTATGTTGCTACAACAACCTACATAAACAAGCAAAGTCAAAGTAGTACTATCTGCAGTAGAAGTTATTTACTCACTAACTAAACTAGTTCACTTCACTCCAGAGTTGTCTTACCTAAATAGTTTCCCAAGGTGCCTTCTTAATTGTGGTGGTAGGAGTAGCAGGCTAGTGCACTAACAGGAAAGGGATCAAAGCAAGCAAGGCCCCACTCCCACCTAGGTGAGCTTCAACTGTAGGTTGGATCATTATCCATGATAGACAACTAAATTGAAAGACAAACACAGAGTTAGTGGGTTATATATTATCATTGACAAAACTAACACAACCTTGACACAGTAAAGGAAAGAATACCTGATACTATAACAAAAACTAGAAATAATAAATTCTTCTGTGCAATGGGGAGCTAGTATTTGATTCAAAACTAATAGTTGCAAAGTACTAAAGTGAGGAGTAGAGGTGAAGTGAGTCAGGAGTGCACTCAACAAGGTGAAATGTTTACACAACTCAAGGCCGATGATGACAAATGATGTTCTCTATAGCTAATCTAATCCCTTTTACGCGTGGGTGTGGTCTATTGCTTGGGGAATAGAAGATCCCCCAGTGAATTGGTGTCACTTTTACCACATCTGTCCCAGCAAGTGTGTGATCCATTTATGGTTTAAATTAAGCCACTTCTCAATAAATCACATAGCCCAGGGGAAGAGGGTTAGGGGTTTCAGGAATGGATGAAAAATGGGATTTGGGGAAAGGTGTGACATAGACAAACTCTACACAAAAACACAATATTCATCAGGGTGACGAGCAGCACATCATCACAATCTGTTGCTGAAGCAAATTAAGAAAAATAGTGAGACAGTTCAATAAAATATTTGCAAACAGTCCTTCAGCCCTAGAGACCCGAGTTATTAGTATATCTAAATGTTCTGTCATCTATGTTTTAAAAACAAACATTATGGAGCAGGGGAAACTTAAGAAGTGTAGTCTGAGTGTGCTGAGGGACTGCACGGAATGATAAGTGCCTGGATAGTGTGTATCTGGGCAAAGTGCATCCAACCAACCACTTGAGACTGAACAGTGACAGAAGCATCTGGGTTACTGGGAGAAAGTAAATGCAGGGCAAATAGGAAGGGTGTTGGTTTGGTCACTCAAAGCCTTAAAAATGAGTTGGTGCACTACCAAAGTTGGGGTACCAGGAGGGAACATTTGAGGGGCAATGAGATGCGGGTACTGCTGAGAGGTCAAAAAAGGTGTCAGAGACACAGAGGTATCCTGGTCCCAGAGTGAAGGCGTTCAGCGTCCCTACTAATGTGTACTGTGCAACCCTGACCAGATTTTCTGCAGTCTGGCTCCCTCTTTAATTAGTGAGCCCACACAGTTGGTAAAAGAAAATGTTCCTGTTTTGCCAAATTGGGTGGTGTGTCTGCATTCTTCTTGGAATGTCCTTCTTGGGTGCCTGGCTGACCAGTCTGGTAAGGTAAGGAGGACTGTTTTGGAGCTTTCACTATCATGCAGGGATAGAAGAGTCCTGTGGGAGCTTCATGAGGAGCGTACCACCTACCAAGACTCAGAGGCAGAGAAGGAGCACAGACTGCTGCAATCATTCATTCTATCACTCATGGCAGATCAATTAACTGAGAAGTGAGAGCAATTTACAAACAATCACAGACAAGTAGTTGCATGTACCAGGCTGATCAATTTCACAACTGTCCTCATAACAATTAGCCTAGTGTGTGCATCATGTGATGATGATAATATGGCATCACAATACAAGTCTGCCTCACAAGCAGCCATCCCCCGACCACAACCACATAATAGGAGTTTCACATTGAGCCAATAACACACACTCAGTAGTATTTTCCAAATCAAGGCACTTTTCCCCAGTCCACAAAGCCGAGCAGGCCTCAGCGTCATCATCACATTGGTTTGCCTTTAAAGTCGTTAGACTAGATCAATACCTTCTTTCTTCTGGCAGTTGAGGTAGTCCAACCCTGAATTCTCCAATCCTCCTCCTTCTGACTCCGAATATTGAATAAGTCCAACTCCGACCCAACCTGAGTGAGATCGACCTGTAGTGCGCTGAAGAAAAAGAAGAGAAATATAATTTTTTCTTTTTTTAATTTTCAAAAACCTTTACTGACAGAGTAGCATAGACAGATTACATTCTTGCATTAAATCAAAGCACCATGCACATGAGCACAATTGAAAATCGCAAAAGTGACCAATAGTTCAAAACATTAGAAAACGACAGCATAGCAGATGTTATACATGCACGTTTAGACAGTCATTGGAGTGAGGCGCACAAATCTCGGGTGGAGAGGCAGGCCCTGCTGAGAAGGAGAGAGAACAGGGGGGAGGCCAATTACTATCCTACACCGGCAGCCACCGCGGGTGGAGCGCCGGCGGGGAGCACGGGAGAGGAAGCCAGGCGCTCGGGGAACGAGCAAGGAGGTAGGACACAATGAGCCCCTATATGTCGCGTGAGCGAGATCTAGCTGGCATAAGGTCCCAGAATTCAGAGAGAGAAACAGAACATGATTATTTTTTGTGTGAATTTCTGTTTGTTAACTAAAGTGACTGGTCTGGTGCCCAAAGAACCAGAAAAAAAGAGCGGCCCTGCAAGTAAATTTCGCTAAGTGTGAAAGGGCCAATCAACTCCAGGAAAATTGATCACCCATCAGGCCACAAACATTGCAATCATTAAAATCAAGTTTACAAATTTGTAGAACACCTTCCCTTACTGTCTGCCACCACATGATTCATCAATCATCCCTCACAATCACTCAATATTATCTCAATATTATATCACTCATTAGTGCAATAGATAGTTACCTGATCTAATCCATGCACGATGGTAGGTAAGTCATGTAGGTACACATTTGTAACTGCTCTTTGATGCAAGGAACACATTGGAATTTGGCAGTCTCGTAAATCAAAAGATCTTTACAGTTTGCAGCATTTTCTTTTTAAGACTTCTTTTACACTATCACCAGCAAGATTTTTAAGATACTGGATATTCTTTTTATTATCAGTCACCTCAAGTGCATCAATGAAATCATCAAATGTCTCTATTCAAGCAGTCCATCTATCGCCATTCTTTTGCTTTCTAGTGGTATCAAACGAAGGTGATGGTTTCAGGAAAGCAGCAGCATTATACCCATTCACATGATTGGCTGACACTACAGCTCCATAAATACAACCCAAGACACTTCTTCTGTGACTACTACACTCAACACTGTAGCATGGCTCTCATTATTCAGCTCTGGTAAGCACATGACTGTTTCTTGTATCTGGCTTGCTCTGTTTTTAGGCATCTCTTTGTATTTTTGGACACCTGGTTGAGCTCTGCCTCACAGCACTTCTGATCGCAAGGTTGTCTTACAATTTGCTGCCCTAATTGCTGCTCTTTCAAAAAACGGGTTGCATCCACCTTTAGCGTTATCACTCCATATTATGTATGACTGTATACTGTGTAGCAGCCCGGTACCTTTATGTACATTTTGACCAGCATGTTCTCGATCACTGATATGTAGATTTCTTTGCAATGCTCTCATTGTTTTCAACTTCTTTACAGTGGTTGGAGTTGTGTTTTGGACTCGAATTGCATTGAACGTCAATTCCATACTTCAACCTCAACACATGTGCCAAGCAAAATCTGGTATCTTGGACCATGGCAAAATATCTGGGAGTGCACTGTCGATCTTCTGGTTACTTATCCCCAAACTTGTCACCAGTTGCAGTATCTTATCCAGCAAGGGCACCCGCCAATGAAAACACCACACACGAACCTTTATTATACACATTCTGTTTATTCATCTGTGTGTAACTGTGAACTCAACATTCTAAGCCAGCCTTCAATGCATTCCACTCTAACACTTACACCTCAGTTTTATGGAGTCCCTAAGGAGCCAAAGGGTGTCATCATTTCTAGTTCACAAGACACTACAGATATCTTATAAAATATGTCTAAGTGCCTGTCTTACTCAGGAGTAGAAAATAAATAGATTTTCAAACTGGCTTGAAGCAGATGAATGAGGGTAAACCTCCAAGATGAAGAGGGAGTCAGTTCAATAAAAATAGGCAGGCTTCCATATGTTTCTATTGCCACTGGATTTAAACTTGAACCTAGGAATAGTTCAAAAGGTCTTCATGATGAGTACATAAGGTGCATGCTGGGGCCATATTATAGAATGTGTCCCAGAAGCTCAATGGGTTTGTGGATACATTGTTTTGTACATTCAGGGCATTTTTGTATTACAGAAGGTGCTACTGACAGGTTGCGCTGGTGCTAAAAGTGCACTGGCATGATCCCATAGGGTGTGGCCTAATTTGAATGAAACAAGCATTTCATTTTTTTTTCCCCAAATTTCCCAAATGCAATGCATCCACTTTATCTCTTGTGGACATTCTGCACCCATGGGAAACCCATATGTACGGTATCTCATGTTTAAAAATAATGCAGATAGGGGTTAAGCTTTGGCAGGTCTATTTTCTTGCAGAGCAAGACTGGAGGTAAGTTCTATGATTTGGAAAAAATTGCAAAACAATATAACAAATGGCATCTTTGTGCTGTGCTCCTCTCTAGCCAATCAAACCAAGGAGGTCTTATAGCCACCTATAGTAATATCAGGATGTGCGGACGTTGAAAACATTTAGGGGTCGATCCGATCTCGATCAGAAGGGCTTTGAATCAGATTCATAATTGCCTAAACTGATCCGGAGCCCTTGCTTTCGACCAAGTCGTTCACAGTTCCAAACTACCAAGTACGATGCTTGGAAAGCCTTAGTGCTGACTGAATAAGTTCCAGATGGCATTCGGAGAGATAGTGCCCTCCGGAGCCGATTTGTACAGCTCTATAGACTAGGTTTTGCAAGCGAGCAAGTACGATGAATGATTTGGACAGCCTTTCCGATTCGGTTTGCCCAGATAAATAAGGCTTCCGGGATCGGTCTCTGGGGCCCTTAGCTGGCCCCCTTCACATGGGGCCCTCCAAATCAGGCCCGTGGGGGTCCCTTTTACCCAACCATGTACAGTGTGGCAGGCACCAAGGGGTGCCTGCCACAGGGTGCACGATTATCCCCAACTACCCTTTCTTCAATGCGAGCCTGTGTGCATTCGGAACACAGGTTCCTATTGCGAGCCTGACCGAATCATATCTGGATGCATTCAAATGCATCGTACTCATTCGGTCGGACTCTCCCTATCCGAGTCGTCTGGAAAGCATTCTGGGCCCGAGTCATTCGGTATGCTTTCCGAACGAAATCGGAATCGGGCCCTTAGTTGCTGTATGTGTCAAAGAGGCTCAGCGTTGATACCTGTGACCAAAGACATTTACCCTCATCTGGCATTTCACACTTTTTTTGCTTTCCAAACTGCATTCACTTTATTGTATGTGGGCACCAACAAGCAGCCCAGGAACTACTGGTAGCATTCCATCTACTAGGGAGTAGCTGGTGGAAGTCCAAGCAAGCCCAGTAGGTCCAACAGATGGTCCAGGTACATTGAAGGATGGGAAACTACTCATCTCTAGACCCTTGGAGTTACAGCCATCTCAACAAATGGTAGGACAACATGTCAATACGTAAACACACATTGTAAATTGGGGATGGGGAGCCTGAAAATATTCCCATCTATCTATGCTCTAAATCTGGGAAAGTTGTACAAACATTGCCCATGGTCAAAGCCTTGCTCCATCAGACACACAGTGTGAATAAACACTGGACCAGGAAGTAAGAATGACAGCAGAGTACGGAGCTGTTGGTGGTGCCCCCTTAGGGCCCGGTTACGAGTCAGACTCACTGGGGTGCTGAGGTGGCGGTCTCTCCACCACCTTATTATGAGATGGCCAGTGGGACCGCCACAGCCTGGCCACAGCCTCTCGGGAACCGCAGTTCCCTGGCAGTGTTGCGACGGTAAGGAGGCATCCATGCGCTTGGCAGGACTGCCGTTGTCCCACCAAGCATATTATGAGTTTCCTCTCTGCTAGGGTTTAAATGGCAGTTCCTCCTCCATGTAAACCAAGGCAGAGAGGAAACAAAGGGGACCCTGTGCCTCTGGCCCTGTGGATGCACACAGGGGGGCACAAATTTTGCCCCCCTGTGTTCATGCACACCAGTTCCTGCACGGCATGGACTTTTCATTCCATGCCGTGCAGGAACTGTTTTTGGCGTTCCCATTGCGGTGTTTGTTTTACAAGGCACTGCCGTGGAAATGCCCCAATAAAGCTCGCCAGACACCAGTTACACTCGTAATTTGGCAGGAAGCCTCACCACGGGTTTGGCAGTGTAGCAGCAGGGCAGTCCTGACGTCTCACCGCCAAACTCATATTTGGCCCACAAGAGAAATCCTAAAGGGTGGTAACAATTATAATCTTACTGGACCCGGTCTCTATTGTAACAGTGATGATATAGATGAATAGCTTAGGATGATTGTATTGCTATGAAGTAGCACTCAGCCGAGGCAATGTTAGAAACCCATGGCTCATTATATTGTTCACATTTAGAAAATGTTTAGAGTTTATAGTTTCAGCATAGCTCTGATTCTGATATCTGTTATCAAATTAACAGTGCATCATAAACGAACATTTTGTCATGATTAAACATCTATGCTACAATTATTAACTGATTGTCCATCTACATTCTACATGAAATCCCAGACATATTGGTATTGCCAGGCTCCAGAAATTTAGGGCCACTTTTCCTTCATTAGAATTCCGAGATTGCTGTTCGTCCATCTGAGAAATGCAACAAAATACTGAGTGAATTTGTTGTAAATTATATAATTGTTTATATCTGCAGGCTTCAAGGAGATACTGATGCGGGGTTGCCACCAATACTTAGGCCTGAATGTGCTAAAAAAATAAAACGTATAGTTTCTCTGGGTGTGCTACTTGCAAATTATTATTATTATTATTTTATCCTCCTGCCTAGAAGGAAGAGGGCAAACACCTAGACAGCGCAAGGGTTTCAGGCAAAGAGGAGAAGAATAGAAGTAGGCAACTTATTGGAGTGATGCACAATGGAAGGGAATGCTGTCAAATGAGGTCAGAAGGAAATTGACTATGAAGGTGATTTGCATAATGTGTGAACCCTTCGAAATCACTTGCGCTGCTGAGCAATAAGCTTTACAGGAACCGAACGGAAGGTTATAGCACCTGCTAGTTTTAAAATGGCTGATTGTTATAATTAAGAAATCCAGAGGTTTTTTACAAGCTTTCTGTGGGGTCTCAGATGTGCATTAAGCAGTGTGAAGGTGTAAATGGGGAAGGTATCACCTCCCAGTCACAGCCTTGGTGCAATGCGCACCCACTGCTGAAATTAGAAATAAAGAGCCTAATTACTATCACAGTGTGAGATGTTAGAGGTTAAATATATAACACAACCTGCTGGTCACAGCAAGGGGGTTGGTTTCATCATCTCGCATATGAGCAAATGCCCCACAAACTGTTCCACATAAGTTGCTAGCGCCTGCCTTTGACGAGGTAAAGCAACTCATCACTTCTCTCCTGGGAATGAATTCTGTTTTAATTTGACGTCCCACAGAAAGAATATAGGCTTCATATTACCATGGAGATGTATCGCTAATGCTTTTTTTACATAGCACGTTGGTGTTATTTGTATTTATTCTATGAAGATGCAATACATATTTTAAGGAATAGAGCAGTGGCCCGCACACTGTTCCCTGACACAAAAAAGGTCAATAAAGTAAGACCTCACCAACCCGTGACACAACCAGATTTCAAAATATCACAGCACAAGCCTTCTCAACCAAAAAACACCCATAATATGCAACAGCATTCCTCCAGAGATCAACCTTGGTCCGCATATACCAACTACAGAGGAGTGTGGCACAGGTTGCCCCCAACAGGCGCACTGGCCAATGGCTGTGGGTGGCAGGTTTATTATGTGAGTTACTTATAACTAGTGAATGTTAGTGGGTTTACTGCAGTTTTTATATTATTAGAAGACCTGTGTATAACTCCACCTTACCATTTACCTTTGTTAATGAATATATATATATATATATTCACTGAAAAAACCATAGGTTTCACACATGTTATAGTTAGCTGGACATTTTACTGATAAAAAACCAATGAAATTCC
The DNA here is from genome assembly GCF_964204655.1 of Triturus cristatus. Lineage (NCBI taxonomy): Eukaryota > Metazoa > Chordata > Amphibia > Caudata > Salamandridae > Triturus > Triturus cristatus. Next base: position 595,602,182 of record NC_140588.1, read on the forward strand.
CCCGTTATAGTTACTGTAGGCAACTATAACTCACGCGACCGCAATCCTCTGCTGATGCTAATACTGTATTTAGACACTTATTTGCCCATATCTTCTTCCATTAAATTTTAGCTATACATATATTACAAATATTTTTTTTTCATAAAGACACATATGTCATCAGCAGAGGATTACGGTCGCGTGAGTTATAGTTGCCTACAGTAACTATAACGGGGGAATTTCATTGGTTTTTTATCAGTAAAATGTCCAGCTAACTATAACATGTGTGAAACCTATGGTTTTTTCAGTGAATTAGCAAGGTTTTTTAAATGCTATTTCCTAACTATAACGTGTGTGAAACCTATGGTTTTTTCAGTGAATTTGTACGGTTTTTTAAATGCTAAGTTACTTTACGCCATTTGTGGCGTGCGCGCCCACTTAACGCAGTTCGTTCCGTGCACGGTTTTTATCAACTTTAATAAGCCCTGTACATTTGGTGGCCTTCGGCCACCAAAAGCACAGGGGGTGAGGTCAATGTGGATAGTGTTTTTTTTATTTCGATTTTATAATTTCATGTTGCCAAAATTACGTTTTTTTTCTCTATTAATAAGCCCTGCACATTTGGTGGCCTGCGGCCACCAAAAGCACAGGGGGTGGGGTAAGTGTGGATAGTGTTTTTTTTATTTTTATTTTTTTACCGTAAGCGTACGGTAAGCTTACGGTAAGCGTACGGTAAGCGTACGGTAAGCGTACCCCGCGAAATTGCCGAAAAAAAAATAAAACCGTTTTTGCTCTTGGGGGATGTTTGGGGACTCCCTCAACATGACTATGTGGGAGGGAGTTGTCAAAACAGCCCCGTAACATGTTTTTGGCCATCATGTTTGATAAACAACACTCAGTGCGAGAGACAAAATGGCGGACGCCGCTTCCTGGTTTCGGCCGATTCGAATGTTTACTAAGATCTAAGAGCCAATCAGAATCGCGCTCGCGCACGCCACCGTAAGCTTACGGTAAGCGTACGGTAAGCGTACGGTAAGCGTACCGTAAGCGGGCTCAGATATATATATTGATTTAAAGGCTATTTTCTCAGAATCTACTGAACAGATTTACACCAAACCTACAAAAGGCACTTCCTTGACCTAGGGACTACCTCTCTGCCAAATTTCTAGTAATTCTGTTCAGCCGTTCGGGCTGTAGCTCGTTCTAAAGGTCCTATGGAAAAATGCATGGGAAAAACGCGTTTTGGGACCCCCCTTTTATCTCAGCCCCCGCTTGACGAATCCCCCCGAGACTTTCAGGGTAGGAGCGGAGCGTAGCGCCCCACCTATTTTGAGAAATTCGCGAGGATTCGTCGACCGGCGCCAAAGTTATTCAAAATAGAATGTTGAGGTTTTCCTATGGAAACGTGGTCCTAACTATAACTACCTACTGGCGACCGCCAGTAGGTAATATATATATATATATATATATATATATATATTCACTGAAAAAACCATAGGTTTCAGGGGTGTTATAGTTAGCTGGACTTTTCACTTGTACAAAACCATTGAAATTCCCCCGTTATAGTTAGTTCAGCTAACTATAACTCGCGCGCCCGCAATGCACTGCTGATGACGTCACATATTACATCACTCATGACATGGTCAGTGACATCACTCATGACATCACTGATGACATCTCAAATGACATCACTGATGACATCACTGATGACATCATCCAGAGAATGTGCGTTTTTCTGAAAATTAAATATGTTTTATGTATGTATATCTCAAGGTCGATGGAAGAATAAATGGGTATATAAGTGTCTAAATGGATGATTTGTTTTTGAAAAATTGATTGTGTAACTGACTGATTAAGTGTATCATAGTGAATACATGGCTTAGTGAGTAATGTTCAAATATGTACATATCTGTATCAGTCTCTCACTTTGGGTATAAGTGGCTGCATGGGTTGGTGAGTAGCTACATGGTTGTCTATATAGGTTATTAGTTGGTTTTTTGAGTATCAGTCTGAGTGTCTGCATGGTTCGGTGGGGGGTATTACATAGTGCATAGGTGCATGAATGAGTGACTCACTGTTTGTATGTGTTGAAGACAGCATGTGTGCAGGACTGTATGGGTGTATGAGTGTGTGTATGGGTGTGTTAGTGAGTGAATGACTGTCTCAATAGTGTCTTTATGAGTAACTACATATGTTTTAAACTAGTATATGTGACTATTGGTGTATATAAGTGAGTATATGTGAGAGTGAGAGATTGAAAGAGTTCCTGTATGAATAAGTATGTGTTTCTATAAGTGATTGTTTAAAAGTAAGTGTTGTGGTGTGTTTATAACTGTATATGCAAGTAAATGTATGTTTGATTCTTTATTAGCATGAGTGACTATGTGTGCGAGTAACTCTATGGATGAGTGGCATTGTGTAACAGGATGTATAGGTGTATGAGTACATATGATGAGTGAGTACATGTATGAGTGACTGTATAGGACTGTTGGTGAATGAGTGGATGTGTATGTGGATCTTAGAATTACTGAAGAGGTTGTTGTAACTGGTATTGGTATGTCCATTGTTTTGAAAATTTTAGTCTCTATTTTTGAATGTGTGTATCAAAGGTTATATTAGGGTGAGAGGAGGTCTGCCACTCTATCACAAGGATGATGTCATCAGTGATGTCATCAGTGATGTCATTTGAGATGTCATCAGTGATGTCATGAGTGATGTCACTGACCATGTCATGAGTGATGTAATATGTGACGTCATCAACAGTGCATTGCGGGCGCACGAGTTATAGTTAGCTGAACTAACTATAACGGGGGAATTTCAATGGTTTTGTACAAGTGAAAAGTCCAGCTAACTATAACACCGCTGAAACCTATGGTTTTTTCAGTGAATTTCTGAGGTTTTTTAAATGCTAATTCCTAACTATAACGTGCCTGAAACCTATGTTTTTTCTGTGAATTTCAAAGGTTTTTTAAATGCTAATTTCTAACTATGCCTACAGAGATAGGACATGTGAAGAAAGAAGAAAAAAGGCACAGAAAGAAACAAAAGAAGTGCAGAAAGAAGCAACAGAAGTCCTCAAAGACGAAGAAAAGTGCAGGAAGAAGGATAACGTGCAGAAAGAACAAAAAGAAGAGCAGAAAGAAGCCTTGTTGCAAAATCATCCTGTACCCTCAACTTTTTCAGACGGATACTGGTGGTAACTGAGTCTGACTAACCAGTCTTAGTGCCAGTGATATGTTAAAAGACACTTAGAATACAGTGAAAACACCAACATACACTAGGGAACATTATGCGTTGGGGTCCCCCTGTGATTAGCATGACCTCCTCTTTAAGCCCCTAGTATATAATAGGGCAGGGGGATTAAAACTACCTCTTAAAACAGGCAACTGGGCGTTTTTGCACACGTTAACTCAGGCCCCATCCCCTCCCTTCACCACTGTGTAAACACGCCCTGTGTCCTTTTTTAGTTGGGAGATTAAGTTCATTTGAATCCTGAGGGTCCCTAGGGTCCAACTAGCCCACTAGGTACCTCCAGTAAGTGCCACAGAACTGCGTTGCAGAGAGGTGTAAAAAGTGGCACGGCCTGGACCACCTCTCTGCAATGCAGCCCAGTGGCGCTTACTGGAAGCACTTGGTGGGCTAGTTAGCCCCCAGGGGCCCTCAGTATTGAAGGGAAATTATATCCCAATTTAAAACGTGCCATAGTGCGTGTTTGCACACGTCACCTCAGGCCCCGTCCCCTCCCTTCACCACTGTGTAAACGCGCCCTGTGGCTGTTCTAAGTTGAGAGATTAAGTCCCCTTGAATCCTAAGGGTCCCTAGGGTCAAACTAGACCACTAGGTACCTCCAGTAAGCGCCACAGAGCTGCATTGCAGAGAGGTGTAAAAAGGGGCTTGGCCTCAGAACACCTGTCTGCAGCGCAGCTCCCTGGCGCATACTGGAGATGCCTGTTGGGCTAGTTGGCCCTCAGGGACCCTCAGTATTGAAGAGGAATTAATTCCCCAACTTACAACTCACCAGGGGGCGCGTTTGCAGAGTGCTGCAAGGAGGGGGCGTGGCCTCCGGCACGATGCCAGTCTTTTATTTATTTTAATTTTTTAAGAAGGGGGGCTGTGTGGTTCCCCTTCTTATTCTAATGTATTGGCCCTGATGACCCCATCCCCCAGGGCCTGTCTCCTAATTATATTTTTTTGACCCCAATCCCCAGGGCCGGCGAATGTTTTTTATTATTTTTAAAAAAAATATATATTTATAGACATATCTAGGACATGCTGGACAAACCGTACGTACCTATCACCATGACGATTTGCGTGATATTCATTAAAAGGCGACTATGCATACAATGAATCCACGTGGAATGTATTTACACCACTAGTGAAGCTCTGACATGTCTGATGCCCTACCGTGCCTAATCCCGGTAGACACCCTTGTTGTTTATTTATACAAACATGGGTAGCTATTGACGGGCACATTTAATACACATGCACACCAAGCCATTCAAAGGGGATTCGACAAAAATTCGACCAAAACTATGCAAGAAACCCCCCTCACAGTTAATAAAACACACATCCACTGCCGGATGTGTAATACTTTTTATTTTACTCTCTGCAAAGGGGACGAACATCACTTGAGAGTCACAGCGCGCTCCTGGCAGAGCCAAATGCTGTGTTACACCCACCATTGCCTGCTGAGTGCCACACACCTGTGTTGTATTCCACTAGCTAGTGCATATGCTATGACACTCTCTAGCCCATGTGCACTGTAACACCACCCCGTGAATATGTCATGCCACACTTGTCTTCGCACGGGTTATATTGCCCCATCTAACGTGCCTTCCTCGATGCCTATGTTATAACGCACAGTGCTATGCCATACATATTACAATCTGGGATCCATATCTTTGTCTCAGTGCATATGCAACGTTACACTCCCCAGCACATATTTTATATTACAACTTTAGAGACTAGTTAGGTTACACAACACTGCCCTGTGCATATTACACTCCAAGGCGCATGTCGCATAGCACGGGCTAGTGCCTGTGCTATCTCGCGCTCTCCAATGAATCTGTCATTGCGCACAATGTATTGCATATTATATTTCACGCCCGGTTCATCTTATATCACACTTTTTGGTGCATAGTTTATACCATACACTATATCTAGTTTTCATTTTCAATCGTGCTCTCAGGACTATGTTCTATATAACACTGTGTTCACCTACCCTTTTCACAGGCATTACATTTTGCGATAAGGGGTGGAGGGTCAGGGGGTGTTTCTGCCAAGTGAGCCCGGAGTCACAGTCGCAAACGCCCTCTTCTTCCTGAATAAAAGTGAGATTATGCTGTATACTTGTTCATATTTTAAGTAGTTCGCACAGACACACGTTTTAAAAACAATAAAGTTCCTAATACCCGCCTTCTCTGAACAGTTAGCTTGCTGCCCCATCCCCCTCCTCCCTATCCTCTGTTGTGTGAATCCATGGACTAGCCTCCTCCCTCCTGCCATGCATGGTCTGATGTGCTGCCACTGCCCTCAATTTAGTATGATGTACCAGTCCACTCCTCCTGCCCTCCATTGCCCAATTCTATGCCCCATCATTGACCTCCTGCTTAAACTCTGTGCTTAGCTTGCTGCCCCTATTCTCCTTCCCCCTGCCCTCCGATGTCTTTGTGCATGCCCCTGCTCCATCCTTTTTGCCCACCATGTTCCATGGACCTGCCACTCCTATCTACTCTGAGTGTTCTGTTGAGCTGCCACTCCCCTCCCACCTGCCTAGCATTGTCAGATGACTGTAACCTGTCCCTGCCACCTCCACCCTGCCTGTCCACATGCCATGCCCCTATCCTCTTCCTCCTGTCCTACATGGCCCATTGTACTGCCACACCCTTCTGCCCTCCCATTCTGCTCCTCCTGCCTGCCCCGTGCGGTCTGTTGTGAGGCCCCTTCCCCTGAACTTTCTTGTCTGTGCACAGGTTCTGACCCTCCCTTCTATCCTCCATGGTCCTTTGTGCATGCCCCTGCACCCTCCTTCTTGCCCATCATAGCCATTGTGCTGCCACTAACCCTCCCACTTACCATGCATGGTCTTCTGTGCTGCCATGGCCCCTCCCACCTTCCCTGTGTGGTCAGTTAGCTGCCCCTGACCCCCTCCCACCTTCCCTCCATGGTCTGTGTGTATGCCATCACAGTCTCACTGTTGCTCTTCATGGTGTGTCTTGCTTCCAGTGCCCATCCTGCCTGACCTCCATGGCTATCTTGCTGCTCCTGCCCTGCCCCCTTGCCCCCAGCCCTCTGTTTACATGTGCATACCCCTACTCCCTCCCTCCTGGCTTGTCTGTTCCATTGTAATGCCCCTGATCCGTCCCCCCTGCCCTTTATGGTCTGTTATGCTGCAGCTTTCTCTCCTGGCTCTCCATTATGGTCAGCTATCTACCATTGCCTCTTGCCCCTCTGTTCTCTGTTGTCCATGTGCATGGTCCTGTCCCCTCCCTCTTGCTTTCTATGGATTGTTGTGCTGCACTCCTGTCCCGCATGCCCTGTGTGGTGTATTGTGCTGCTGCAAACCCTGATGCCTGCCCTGCAGGGTCAGTTTGGTGCACCTCTCCATGTCCCTCCTGTCCTCTGTTATCCAAGTCCATGTCCCTACCCCATTTCCTTCCATGATCCAATGTACCATACTTACGAACATTTTGAACTTGGTAAGAGGGAGATTTTGAAAAAAAACTGGGGTATTGATTTTCCCCTTTGAGTTACATTGAAAAAGAGGAGATTGTAGACAGGAGACAGATCAAATAAAGCCCATTTGAGCTTAAAAACATTGGACGTTTCCTGGCTGGATCGGTTCTGTTGGCATGTATGGTTGTACTAAACCAGATTGGTCGCACACTGCTACACCTACCAGGCGTGTTCCCCCAATGAAAATGGTCCCTGAAGGTCAGCGTCGGCGGATACACCTATGCTCGAGTGTGAATGCAAGTATGCGTGGCGTGTGCCATCCCTGGACACGTGTTTCGAGGTAGTTGCCTCTCGTCAGCAGGGAGTAGGAAAATGTGTGGGGTTGCTGTGTAAGCTGCTAAAATCGTATCAGGTCTAGTACCTCTCGTAGCGCGCAGGTGCGTAACCATGAGTCCGTCGACTCCACCGGCTCAAGGGAGCCTAAATATAAAGCTAAACCAGATTGGTCGCACACTGCTACACCTACCAGGCGTGTTCCCCCAATGAAAATGGTCCCTGAAGGTCAGCGTCGGCGGATACACCTATGCTCGAGTGTGAATGCAAGTATGCGTGGCGTGTGCCATCCCTGGACACGTGTTTCGAGGTAGTTGCCTCTCGTCAGCAGGGAGTAGGAAAATGTGTGGGGTTGCTGTGTAAGCTGCTAATATCGTATCAGGTCTAGTACCTCTCGTAGCGCGCAGGTGCGTAACCATGAGTCCGTCGACTCCACCGGCTCAAGGGAGCCTGAATATAAAGCTAAACCAGATTGGTCGCACACTGCTACACCTACCAGGCGTGTTCCCCCAATGAAAATGGTCCCTGAAGGTCAGCGTCGGCGGATACACCTATGCTCGAGTGTGAATGCAAGTATGCGTGGCGTGTGCCATCCCTGGACACGTGTTTCGAGGTAGTTGCCTCTCGTCAGCAGGGAGTAGGAAAATGTGTGGGGTTGCTGTGTAAGCTGCTAAAATCGTATCAGGTCTAGTACCTCTCGTAGCGCGCAGGTGCGTAACCATGAGTCCGTCGACTCCACCGGCTCAAGGGAGCCTGAATATAAAGCTAAACCAGATTGGTCGCACACTGCTACACCTACCAGGCGTGTTCCCCCAATGAAAATGGTCCCTGAAGGTCAGCGTTGGCGGATACACCTATGCTCGAGTGTGAATGCAAGTATGCGTGGCGTGTGCCATCCCTGGACACGTGTTTCGAGGTAGTTGCCTCTCGTCAGCAGGGAGTAGGAAAATGTGTGGGGTTGCTGTGTAAGCTGCTAAAATCGTATCAGGTCTAGTACCTCTCGTAGCGCGCAGGTGCGTAACCATGAGTCCGTCGACTCCACCGGCTCAAGGGAGCCTGAATATAAAGCTAAACCAGATTGGTCGCACACTGCTACACCTACCAGGCGTGTTCCCCCAATGAAAATGGTCCCTGAAGGTCAGCGTCGGCGGATACACCTATGCTCGAGTGTGAATGCAAGTATGCGTGGCGTGTGCCATCCCTGGACACGTGTTTCGAGGTAGTTGCCTCTCGTCAGCAGGGAGTAGGAAAATGTGTGGGGTTGCTGTGTAAGCTGCTAAAATCGTATCAGGTCTAGTACCTATCGTAGCGCGCAGGTGCGTAACCATGAGTCCGTCGACTCCACCGGCTCAAGGGAGCCTGAATATAAAGCTAAACCAGATTGGTCGCACACTGCTACACCTACCAGGCGTGTTCCCCCAATGAAAATGGTCCCTGAAGGTCAGCGTCGGCGGATACACCTATGCTCGAGTGTGAATGCAAGTATGCGTGGCGTGTGCCATCCCTGGACACGTGTTTCGAGGTAGTTGCCTCTCGTCAGCAGGGAGTAGGAAAATGTGTGGGGTTGCTGTGTAAGCTGCTAAAATCGTATCAGGTCTAGTACCTATCGTAGCGCGCAGGTGCGTAACCATGAGTCCGTCGACTCCACCGGCTCAAGGGAGCCTGAATATAAAGCTAAACCAGATTGGTCGCACACTGCTACACCTACCAGGCGTGTTCCCCCAATGAAAATGGTCCCTGAAGGTCAGCGTCGGCGGATACACCTATGCTCGAGTGTGAATGCAAGTATGCGTGGCGTGTGCCATCCCTGGACACGTGTTTCGAGGTAGTTGCCTCTCGTCAGCAGGGAGTAGGAAAATGTGTGGGGTTGCTGTGTAAGCTGCTAAAATCGTATCAGGTCTAGTACCTCTCGTAGCGCGCAGGTGCGTAACCATGAGTCCGTCGACTCCACCGGCTCAAGGGAGCCTGAATATAAAGCTAAACCAGATTGGTCGCACACTGCTACACCTACCAGGCGTGTTCCCCCAATGAAAATGGTCCCTGAAGGTCAGCGTCGGCGGATACACCTATGCTCGAGTGTGAATGCAAGTATGCGTGGCGTGTGCCATCCCTGGACACGTGTTTCGAGGTAGTTGCCTCTCGTCAGCAGGGAGTAGGAAAATGTGTGGGGTTGCTGTGTAAGCTGCTAAAATCGTATCAGGTCTAGTACCTCTCGTAGCGCGCAGGTGCGTAACCATGAGTCCGTCGACTCCACCGGCTCAAGGGAGCCTGAATATAAAGCTAAACCAGATTGGTCGCACACTGCTACACCTACCAGGCGTGTTCCCCCAATGAAAATGGTCCCTGAAGGTCAGCGTCGGCGGATACACCTATGCTCGAGTGTGAATGCAAGTATGCGTGGCGTGTGCCATCCCTGGACACGTGTTTCGAGGTAGTTGCCTCTCGTCAGCAGGGAGTAGGAAAATGTGTGGGGTTGCTGTGTAAGCTGCTAAAATCGTATCAGGTCTAGTACCTCTCGTAGCGCGCAGGTGCGTAACCATGAGTCCGTCGACTCCACCGGCTCAAGGGAGCCTGAATATAAAGCTAAACCAGATTGGTCGCACACTGCTACACCTACCAGGCGTGTTCCCCCAATGAAAATGGTCCCTGAAGGTCAGCGTCGGCGGATACACCTATGCTCGAGTGTGAATGCAAGTATGCGTGGCGTGTGCCATCCCTGGACACGTGTTTCGAGGTAGTTGCCTCTCGTCAGCAGGGAGTAGGAAAATGTGTGGGGTTGCTGTGTAAGCTGCTAAAATCGTATCAGGTCTAGTACCTCTCGTAGCGCGCAGGTGCGTAACCATGAGTCCGTCGACTCCACCGGCTCAAGGGAGCCTGAATATAAAGCTAAACCAGATTGGTCGCACACTGCTACACCTACCAGGCGTGTTCCCCCAATGAAAATGGTCCCTGAAGGTCAGCGTCGGCGGATACACCTATGCTCGAGTGTGAATGCAAGTATGCGTGGCGTGTGCCATCCCTGGACACGTGTTTCGAGGTAGTTGCCTCTCGTCAGCAGGGAGTAGGAAAATGTGTGGGGTTGCTGTGTAAGCTGCTAAAATCGTATCGGGTCTAGTACCTCTCGTAGCGCGCAGGTGCGTAACCATGAGTCCGTCGACTCCACCGGCTCAAGGGAGCCTGAATATAAAGCTAAACCAGATTGGTCGCACACTGCTACACCTACCAGGCGTGTTCCCCCAATGAAAATGGTCCCTGAAGGTCAGCGTCGGCGGATACACCTATGCTCGAGTGTGAATGCAAGTATGCGTGGCGTGTGCCATCCCTGGACACGTGTTTCGAGGTAGTTGCCTCTCGTCAGCAGGGAGTAGGAAAATGTGTGGGGTTGCTGTGTAAGCTGCTAAAATCGTATCAGGTCTAGTACCTCTCGTAGCGCGCAGGTGCGTAACCATGAGTCCGTCGACTCCACCGGCTCAAGGGAGCCTGAATATAAAGCTAAACCAGATTGGTCGCACACTGCTACACCTACCAGGCGTGTTCCCCCAATGAAAATGGTCCCTGAAGGTCAGCGTCGGCGGATACACCTATGCTCGAGTGTGAATGCAAGTATGCGTGGCGTGTGCCATCCCTGGTCTATTACATTGCCACAGCCTCTCTTGCAAGTCCTGTATTGTTGGTTTGTTGCCCCTGCCCCCCTTTCCACTGCCCTCCATAGTCTGTTGTGCTGCCACGGCCCTTCCTGCCTGCTCAGTGTGGTTAAATTGTTGCCTTTGCACCTTCCTACCTGCCTTCAATTTTCAGAGTCCGTGCCCCTGGCCTCTGCTTCTCAACAGTATCCTAATGAACAACTAGATTGCTAATATTCTATATTTATTACAAAAGTGTGGAACGCCTGACGTCATCTTGATGTAATCAAAACTGTAATACCTAGAGCATTTCCTTTAGAAATTACATATATGAGAGGGTCTTATTGGCATCAAAATTATGGTTAGTGCTCTAAAAGACTAAAATAAGGACATATTTTCTGAGTTTTCAAATAGCAACAAAGCACTTTTAAATTATTTGTTATCTTTATGTTTTTTTATCCAGTTGACCACTTGATTAAATGTTGCACTTAGGGGAGAGGATGTGGTGTTACTTCCAGAACTGCAGACTTTGCAACTGGGGAACCAGGTTGGAGTTTCTGCTTCAGCTCGACATTCTGTGATTCTGGTCAAATCACTTAGTCTCCCCATGTCTACAACCAAAATGAATTTGTTCTTGTGTGATGTAACCAATGCTCATGTAAAGCACTCCAATACCTGACAAGTCTGCACTATATAACACTGCAAAAACACAAAATAATAAGTGTTTTGCACACTTCTGTCATTGGGCTATACTTGGGCTACATCTGGGTGATATTTGGGCTACATTTGGGCTCTTTTTGTCTATGGTGGCCATCTTGGGAGACTTATTTGTTATGAAGTTTCCTAATTTCCTCATTTACTGCAGTCTCCTCAGTAGGAAATACTTTCAGTTTTTTACTTTGATTCCATCAAGAAGGCATTCAGATGTGTCACACATTTGCCATAAATTCAGAATGTTAGCACTCTAGTTGCTCATTAGATCACTGTAGTAAAGCTACTGCTCACCAGGGAAGTCTACTGCTGGTATTCAAAGTGCATGTTTCAGTCTGCATGTCAGAATTTTTTAATGAAATAGAAGAGGATTTGAGAAGTCACTCAAAATGTGCACTAATTTTTCTTTCTGCAGCACTAATCATACTTTCTATGGCAAAATGAACCCCCTCATTTTGTTCCTTTTTAAATTAAATGTTTTAAGAATTACCACTATATACCAACCAGGATGGATTCAGGTGTGCCATACGTTTATCATAAGTAGGACTGTTAGCGCTCTAGTTGTTCTTTGGAACACTCTGGGAAGCTGCAGTAGAACACAAAGGAATCAACTGACAGTCTCTGCCCTTATTGGATGTACATGTTTTACTGAGAATGTCAGACTTAATTCTCACATGACTGAGAAAGATAATGTGAATTTACAGAAAATATGCTCTCAGTTTAACTTATAGATCACCTTCCAAACCTCTGTGCGAAAAGCATGAGAAAATAGTTTTCTCTCAATCATGATATCCCAGCAGAAGGCTTTTTCACATGGTGAAATCACCTTAGAACATACCACAAAAATAAAATGAGTATTGTACCATCAACAAATGATTTATAATGTAACTAAAGTCTTAAAACCTTCTATTAACTGCAATGAGGTGCTATCATGTATATTGGTCCCAAGATGGCTGCCAACACTTCTTGGATGAAGTGCTGACAGCCAATCAGATCTCAGGATGAGATGTGTGGTTAGGCTCCGCCCATATATATTTATGATTTTACTTTTGATTTTCTCAGGAACTACTGAACAGATTGACACCAGACCTGCAAAAGGCACTTACCTGACCTGAGGACTACCTCTCTGCCAAATTTCAAGTAATTCTGTTCAGCCGTTCGGGCTGTACCTTGGACTAAAGGTCTCTATGGAAAATTGCATGGGGAAAACGCGTTTTGGGACCCCCCTTTTTTCCCGGCCCCCTCTTGACGAATCCCCCCGAGACTTTCAGGGTAGGAGCGGAGTGGAGCGCCCCACCTATTTTGAAAATTTCGCGAGGATTCGTCAACCGGCGCCAAAGTTATTCCAAATAGAATGTTGCGGATTTCCTATGGAAACACGGTCCTAACTATAACTATCTACTGGCGACCGCCAGTAGATAATATATATATATATATATATAACTGGCGGTCGGTCGCCAGTAGGTAGTTATAATTACAATGTTGTCCAGGTCAGCTGCTATCCTGAAAGTTTGGGGGTGATTCATCAGGAGGGGGCTGAGAAAAAAGGGGGGTCCCAAAACGCGTTTTCCCCATGTTAATTTCCATAGGAAATTTTGTGACAAGCTACAGTCCGAACTACTGAACGGAATTACCCCAAATTTGGCAGAAAGGTAGAGCTTGGTTCAGAAAGCGACCTCTTTTTTTTAAATGGTGTAAATCCGTTCAGTAGTTTTTGAGAAATTCAAGGAATAACAGTCAAAAAATCAATTTCCCATAGGAAACTTTGTGCACGGCTAGTGCCGAAACCACTGAACGGAATTACCCAAAATTTAGCAAAAAATGGATCAGAAAGCGACCTTTTTTAAAATGGTGTAAATCTGTTCAGTAGTTGCTGAGAAATTAGAAAAATAAAAGTTTCGATATCTGGGCAGAGCCTAAGTCCCAAAAACGAGCTTCACTGTGATTGGCTGTCAACACTCCAAACCAGGAAGTGCTGGCAGCCATCTTGTGACTTGGTAGAAGCGAGTCACCAGAAAACAAAGAAACAAAGGTATAAAACAAGAGAAGGGGGCAGGGTAGAAACACCCTGACCCCCTAGGCCTGCTCAGGGGGTCCCAGAAGGACCCTCAGGGCCAAAGAAAGCATTTAAAAAATCTATATATATATCGGCGCAATTCACACTGGGGTCGCGGGTTCCCACGTTTTATTTTAGTGAGACCCCTGGGTGGGCTAGGTCCTGGGGGCATTTCTTAAAAAATTATAGCAGGGGCTCGCTGGGGCCGCAGACCCGGGGCTTCACTCATGTTGGAAGGGGGGTTGCGCGGCCCCCCTCCTGGAGCCCTCCATGTGCTTATAACTTTGGTGTCGTTTGACGAATCTTTACTACATTTTCCAGAAAGTTAATCTTTTTTTATCAGCTCGTATCTTGAAAGTTTAGAGGTGTATTGAGGACGTACAAGTGTTGGGAGGGGGGTTGCGCGGCCCCCCTCCTGGAGCGCCCAATGTGCTTAAAACTTTGACTTCGTTTGACGAATCTTTACCAAATTTTCCAGAAAGTTTCTCTTTTTTGATCAGCTCGTATCCTGAAAGTTTAGGGCTGTATTGAGGACGTACAAGGTTGGTTGTTGATTGAAAGCAAGTTTATTTCAAGATATTTGCACCCACGATCGAAGCCATCCAGCTGCGAAGACATATTACAGGGTTATTGGTCAAGAGGGGGCTGAGAAAAAAGGGGGGTCCGAAAAAGAGTTTCCTCAATGTATTTTCCATAGGAAACTTAAGACAAGGCTACAGGTCAAACTGCTGAACGGAATTATGCCAAATGTGGCAGGGAGAAAGGTCTTGGTCCAGAAAACACGCTTTTGTTGAAATGGTGTAAACCCGTTCGGTAGTTTTTGAGATATTAAAGAAAAAAAAGATATATATATATCTGGACGGTGCCTAACTCCCGAGCACGAGCTTGCCTCTGATTGGCTGCTAACACTTTAAACCAGGAAGTGTTAGCAGCCATCTTGTGCCTCGCATCGAGTGAAAATATAAAAGAAAGGTCCGGGGGCAATTTAATATAGCAGAGCTCTGGAAATATAACGCAGGTCTCTCTCTGCGAGATACCCTGTTCACGCTTCCTCTCCCCACATCACTGTTCCTCAGCTATCCCTTTGGAAGCCGACGGCCCGCACCTTTCCCTATACCAGTCGGCCCTGAGGTGTTTCTCTGTGAGCTGGCCCGCAGCCCTCCCTCTGCGAACTGACGGGCCGCGGTTCTCCCTCTATGAGCCTGCCAGTCGGCTCGCAGCTCTTCATCTACGAGCCAGTCTGCCTGCTCGTAAGTCTCTGAGAACAGATGCAATGGAGGCAACGATCATGCAGGTCGACACCCGATACTACTCCGACATCCCCCGGCATGCGCGCCTTGTCTGCCAACCCCCTCACCCCTACCCCCCACAAACAAATGTGACAGTCACGTTAGGTTAGACAAATAAGAATCTTAGTCATGTATGGATCTACACATAAAAAATGTTATTAAAAAAAACAACAACAAATAAAACTATCTATAGCCATGTCGTTTCATCACTGGACCATTTGTGAATCAGAGCCTGCAAGACAAAAAGAAAGGTAGGATGGTGCGTCATGCTCCAGCGAAGGAGAAAGAGAAAGAGTGAGGGAGAGAGAGAGAAACAAAGAAAGAGTGAGAGAGAGAGGAAGACAAAGAAAGAGAGAAAGAGTGAGAGAGAGAGAAAGAGTGAGATACAAGGAAGAGAGAAACAGTGTGAACGAGAGGAAGAGAGAGAAAGAGTGAGAGAGAGGAAAGAGAGAGAAAAACAGTGAGAGAGAGGAAGAGAGACAGAAAGAGTGAGAGAGAGGAGCGAAATAGTGAGAGAGAGGAAGACAGAGAAAGAGAGAAAGAGTGAGAGAGAGAAAGAGTGAGAGAGAGGAAGAGCGAGAGAAAGAATGAGAGAGTAAGAAATAGAGAAAGAGAGAAAGTGTGAGAGAGATAAAGGAAGAGATGGAGAGGGAGAGTTGATACTGGAGAAAATCTTCGCAGCTCACCTTTGTGCCACCAGTGAGTCTCCAACCACGTGCCGGGACATAGTGCACCCTCAAGTTTAGTCATCTGAAAGATAGTATAGAATTAGTAATTGCAGAGTACATATAACTGCTTACGCCTAATTCCCTATTTGGCAATGCGCGCTCAGGCTGCTGCAGCCCATCCACTCCCACTGCTCGGAGGTGTCTGCCCGCTGCTGTGGAAAGAAACCTCTCTGCTCACCTTCCGCCACCGGCATGTTTGTAAGAGGGTGCACCACATGTCAAAACAACTTTCTGAGGCTTTGTCAGGATGGCCACACATCATCGCAGGTTGTACACTCGTTCAGCTGTGGTGGTGTTGGGGGGGACATCCATTCGTGAATCACAGCCTGTTAGATAAAAAGCAAGATATGATTGTGCATCCAAGCATCCATCAAAGGAGAGAGAAAGAGGGAGAGAAAGAAATAGTGAGAGGAAGACAGAGAGAAAAAGAAAGAGTGAGATAAGACACAGAGAAAGAGAGAAACAGTGAGAGGAAGAGAGAAAAAAAAGAAATAAAGAGTGAGAGGAAGACAGAGAGAAACAGTGAGAGAGAGGAAGAGAGAGAGAGAAAGAGTGCGAGAGAGGAAGAGAGGAGAGAAAGAGCGAGAGAAAGGAAGAGAGAGAGAGAAAGAGTGAGAGTGAGGAAGAGAGAGAAAGAGTGAGATATAAGGAAGAGAGTAAGAGAAAAACAGTGTAATAGAGGAAGAGATAGAGAAACAGTGTGAGAGAGAGGAAGAGAGAGAGAAAGAGTGAGAGAGAGGAAGAGAGAGAAAGAAAGAATGAGAGTGAGAGGAAGAGACAGAGAAAGAGAGAAAGAGTGTGAGAGAGAGAGAAAGGAAGAGATAGAGAGTGTGAGAGAGAGAAAGAGTGTGAGTGACAGAAAGGAAGAGATGGAGAGGGAGAATGAGTGTTGACACTGTGGAGAAAATCCTCACAGCTCACCTTTCTGCCACCGATGTGTCT
The DNA here is from genome assembly GCF_964204655.1 of Triturus cristatus. Classification (NCBI taxonomy): domain Eukaryota; kingdom Metazoa; phylum Chordata; class Amphibia; order Caudata; family Salamandridae; genus Triturus; species Triturus cristatus. Next base: position 595,618,518 of record NC_140588.1, read on the forward strand.
CCAACCACGTGCCGGGATATAGGGCAGCCCTCAAGCTTAGTCATCTGAAACATAGTATGGAATCAGTAATGGATGAGTACATACAAGTGCACAATTTGTGAATCACCTCCTGCAAGACAAAAAGATAACATGGTGCGTCATGCGACCAGCAAAGGAGAGAGAGAGAGAGAAAGAGTGAGAGAGAGGAAGAGAGAGAGAAAGAGAAAAAGAGTGAAAGAGAGAAAGTGTGAGATACAAGGAAGAAAGAAAGAGAGAAACAGTGTGAGAGAGAGGAAGAGAGAGGGAGAACGAATGAGAGAGAGAGGTAGAGACCGAGACAGAGAATGAGAGAGAGAAAGGAAGAGATAGATAGTGAGAGAGGGAGAAAGAGTGTGAGTGACAGAAAGGAAGAGATGGCGAGGGAGAGTGAGTGTTGACACTGTGGAGAACATTCTCACAGCTCACCTTTCTGCCACTGATGTGTCTCCAACCACGTGCCGGGATATAGGGCAGCCCTCAAGCTTAGTTATCTGAAACATAGTATGGAATCAGTAATGGATGAGTACATAAAACTGTGCATGCCTAAATCGCTGTCCTGACTTTGTGTATCCAGGCTAGTGTACCCCATCCACTTCCACTGCCCAGAGGTGTCTACTCGCTGATGAACACCCAGGCTGCTGCACCCCATCCACTCCCACTGCCCAGAGGTGTATGACATCCGCTGCGCACCCAGGCTGCTACGCCCCATCGACTCCCACTGTCTGGAGGTGACTGCCCGCCACTGCGCAAACAAACCTATCTGCTTACCTTACACCACCAGCGTGTGTCGAAGAGGGTCCCCCAAGTGCCGAAGAAACCTCCTCACCCATTGTGTACATGCAGAAAACTGAGCTCACAATTCAGATTGAGTGTTGATTGCAGGATGGCCACACATCATTGCAGGCCTGCTAGACAAAAAGCAAGATAAGATTGTGCGTCATGTGTCCATCAAAGGAGAGTGAAAGAGAGATAGAGAGAGAAAGAAAGAGTGAGAGGAAGACAGAGAGAAAAAGAAAGAAAGAGTGAGAGGAAGACAAAGAGAATGAGAGAAAGTGAGAGAGATGAAGAGAGAGAGAAACAGTGAGAGATAGGAAGAGAGAGAAAGAGTGTGAGAAACAGGAAGAGAGAGAGAAAGAGAGAAACAGTCTTTGAAGAAGAGAGAGAGTAAGAGTGTGAAGGAGAGAAAGGAAGAGATGAAGAGGGACAGTGAGTGCCCATAATGTTGAAAAAAACCTCAGGCTTCACCTTTATACCACCGCTGTGTCTCCAACCAAGTGTCAGGACCTAGTGGAGCCCTCAAGCTCCCACATCTGACACATAGTATAGAATTAGTAATGGGAGAGTATATATGACTGTGTACGCCTAAATCGTTGTGCCGCCATTGTGTATCCACTCCGACTGGCCAGAAGTATTTGCCCACCGCTGCGCACCCAGACGTCACTGCTCACCTTTTCACAGACAGGGTACCCTCCACATCATGCAGTCCCTGCTCCGCAGGCCAACAGGTCTCACATTTGGGGCTGCGTCTTGATTTTGCCATGGCAGAAGACATACTAGTGCATCTATCATCATCACAGGTTGCACACCCACTCAATCCTTGCGGTGCCACTAACTCAGTGACCAGTGAGGCCACGCACGTGGTGATAGGCCTTCCTGTTTGGTGGCTCAGGCCTACATGAGGTGTCCGGACCACCGGGACGGGCCATGACAGTGCATGTGGTGGGAGCAACTCTAAAATGGCATAGAGCATGTGTGCCCGGTCTTTTTTATTGGTAGGGTCAGGTGTCCTGTGACGCCTGTGCTGGATGGGTGTGGTGTGGGTGTATACCAGCAGTGAGGGAGTGGTTGTGGCATACTGACAACTAGACCTGTGACCAGCAGATCACTACAATGAAAATCTGGGCCATGTAGTGTTGTTGTCCTTCCCTGTAAGCGTAAGCAGAGTGGGCTGGCCTGGTGTATGCCAGTCCTGCATGAGGCTGTGGAAGAATGACTCCGGAGCTATGGGCGTGGCTCTATTGTGAGCTGTATGAGGAATCAACTGATGCGGCACTGTTGCCATATTGGGCTAGATCACGCACAATTGGGCTATTTTTTTCCCGGTTGTGCTGTAAAATTTTGGTTTTTGCTAGTTGCCAGGTTATAAATATATATACAGCGCTCCAGCAAACTAGTATGTTAAAGCGCATTATTAGACAAATATTTACCTGGCAGCCTGCTGCAACATAAATTCCAATGCATTCACCGTCTGCTTGACGATGTCCCTGCCCCTCCTTCCTTAAAGTAGCAATATTGAGCTACTTTGGGCTACTTTATGGTTGGCTTTGGGCTAGAGAATGCTTAAGAAATGTGGCAACACTGGCATGCGGGTGTTCTTGTTGTAGTGCTGCCGTCACCCAGGTCGCAAGTGTCAATGTGTCACTCTGTGAGCCAAGTCCCACAACATGGCTAACATGGAAGGTACGGGGAATCACCGACCCTACATTCATCCATAGTTCCACACAAGAAAGATGGTGGCACATCTGTGTGGATGTGAATGTTTATTGCACATTCAGTGGAGTATTGCAGCTGTAGCACTACTGGGCCATGCAAAGTCCAAAATTCAGTTTTTGGGACATGGAGGGCAGCGAATTAGAGACAAGCTCATTGTTGGAGTTAGGCTGTGCCAACATATGTACTTTGTTAGACCCGGCCCTCGTAACATAGACCCCTGCACCTCACACCAGCCCCGAGCCCCTGGCCTGGCCGATCCTTCCCACCAGAACACACACACCCGACCCGGATTTCCCCCGTCCGTAGGCCTTCCTCCTTCGGCCACCCCGGGCCCGCGTGCCCACTTCATGCACCAAGATGGCCGCCCGGCCCCAGCGCGACCCTAGCCTACAGGCGCCACTCCGGCTGGAGGACATCGCGCTCCCCTTGGGATGAGAAAGGGAGGAGCAGTTTCCATCACACCTCTGCGCTTCCCTGGGAAGGTGGGTTTCAATCGACCCGCCGGCCTCCCCGAGGGCTGGCTCCATGCCTGCTGGGTGTCTGGGGCTCCTCCCGACCCGGCCCTGAAAGGATCAAAGGACAATGGCAGGAAACCCCCAACAAGTGACCCCCAGGTGACAAGACCCCTGCCTGCACAGACTCTGGACATCAAAGAGGAGTCGCCCTATAACAAGGGGTGCCCTGGGACTGTCCGGCAGATTCGCCTTGGAAACACCTGAGCCCTGCTGAGTGACTCGCGGCTCCCTGAAGATCGTAAGACCTCCGAACTTGTGCTTGAGCCCTGCTGAGTGACTCGCGGCTCCCTGAAGATCGTAAGACCTCCGAACTGTGCTTGAGCCCTGCTGAGTGACTCGCGGCTCCCTGAAGATCGTAAGACCTCCAAACTTGTGCTTGAGCCCTGCTGAGTGACTCGCGGCTCCCAGAAGATCGTAAGACCTCCGAACTTGTACTCGAGCCTGCTGAGTATCTCGCAGCGCCCCCAGACTCCCTTGGTCCCGCCGGACCCCACGACGACAAGCGTATCCCCCAGCTCGAGGATTGTGAGCTGTGCGCCGGATACGCTCATGCATTTGATCCATTCCCCCAAAGACTGTCCCGCTACCTCCTAACCCCCCTCCAAGACTTTGTGAGCCTGCGCTCTACTTGTATATATATTGCCTTGCTGATCATAAAGATCTTACCACTCCGATCTGATAAAGATTTGTGGTAAGGACTCCCTTAATACGTACATACATTGTTAAGTTAGCATAACCACGTTAGATGTTAGAAAGCCATCTTGCTGCTTTTGCGCACGACACTGCGTTCACATGTTATTGCTTAAACAAACTACTGACTCGAGCTTTGCCTCACACGAGAGCAATCTGTTGTTACCATCCCGAGCTCTGCGCAGTGACCTTGGTCTGTACATGATGTGACAAACAGTCTGGGTTGTTAGACAATGCATGTTTTCCACTCTAGGTTGATCGACCCACTATTTAGCCATAACACACAGGCAGCTGTGAATACCTGAAAGTTGGTGCTTTTAATATTACAGACATCATGTTTAATATTCAGACCGAAGACGAGCCTTCCTGCGAGAAGACTCCTGATGCTCCTGTGATGTGATTTCACTAAGCTGATCTTTGAGGTATGAGGTCCCCTATTCAAGCCTAAGAGACCTTCTATTAGCATAATAATAATATTAGCTTCTTAGTAAAGGGAAGGTGGTAGTATCCACTGTCATTATAACATGATCACCCCTTTTATATTCTATGGTATTGTAACGATGCTGATGGTTTTGATTTTAATCATTTGTCTGCTTGTATTAGCCAAAGTACTGCATCTTAGGACACGTGGTCTATAAAAATAAACTCTTTTTATTTTCACCATGTCTCTGTTGATTCTTGTTGTGGACTGATGTGAGTTTCATATACGAACAGGTATTTCCGATTCCCACCATTCCTGAGAGTATACTGAGTCGCTTGTTCTGGGTTGTCTTTTCATTGGGATCGCCGAGCTAAATCTCGGATAACGAATGGGACACTTATGCTAGCCGGATACTGGGTTCTGGGTTCTGAGGTGAGTTTCTGGTACACCACAATTCACTGAGGTCCTGGGGTTCTACGCATAGTTCTGTATATAAGCAGAATCCCTGCAACATGGCGCACCTAACGTTTGGTCTATGAGTTGAAACGCCTTAGTAGTGCTTATATTTGTCCACAACACCCTCATTCTTGTTTCCGGATAACAAGTCTGACGGATTTAAACCTACCTCTTTCTGTTGATATAGGTTTATTCAAGCTTGATCATTAAAAAGGTTATTGAACCCTTGTGCTACTGAATACTTCGAGTGTAGCTTGTCCTTATGGCGGTAGATATTGCGGTGCATAGCCGTGCAGCTCTGAAACGTCATTTGACGCAGTATGGGGTGCCGGACACTGGTATGAACGTCATCTTTGTGGTGGGAGCCGATGCGGCTCATCCTTATGAGTTGTTCTACTCTTGGGTGACGATTCCGGCGGTGAGTGGGGATGATGATACTTTTCATTCTTACACTGCCACTGCCGTGCCAGCGAACTATACACCGTATAGGACACAGGAAATACCAATATCTGCTTGGCAGCATCATATTTGGTTTAATGGCGCCCTTCCCCATGTGGTTATACCTCCGAGAATGGGCCCTTTATCAATTGCAGGGGCCACTTGGCCGGTACTAGCCGGATTTACGCCTCATCCCCGTTACCTCACGGTGACGGTGGCTGAGTTGCGTGTACTACACACTGCCCTTATCACAGTATATAGGGCGTTAGTGCAGTACGTGTCGCGCAATATGCAGGTGGGGGCACCTGCTGTTGCGGGACAACCTACTGATCACCACGCGGTGGTCATTAGTCCTGTTATGGTTAATTCTGTTATGGGCAAGCACCCTCAAACTAGGGATGATTTCCCCTTTTGGCTTGCTGAAAAATTTGACCAGATAGAAGCGGTATACCCGAATACTTCTCCTGTGGAGAAACACAGGATCCTTACCATTAGTTTGCCTAAAGACTTGGTCCCCAACGTAGATGATTGTGTTAACTGGGGTAAGGTCTTTGCAGCGACGTACGCGCAGTGCTTTGGCACTCCGTCTATGTTGCAGCTGCCCTCCGTTATTAAACGTGTTCAAGAGAACCACGGTGCGGAGTCTGCGATAGAATTAGGGATGCAGCTCCTCGGACAGTTTGACCTGGTGGCTACCATGATAATGGGTAACCTTAAGGGTGATGCTTTGCAGTTCCAGGTTCGTAAGGAACTGAAGAAAGTTGCTGATGAGGATAAGCCGCGAAGATAATCTCGTGTGCGTACAGAGATTTGGGTCGTAGCTCTTTAGGAGTTAAGCCTGTGATCAAAACTCCCGATATTAAGCAGCAGGGTAAGGCGGAAGCCTCTGGTAAGGATGACCGGCCAAGCTTTCCAAAACAAAATTGGCGGTCTAAACAACAGGGAAAGCAGCAGCAGAAACAGGGCTCTCGGCCTGCCTCTCCCTTTCAGTCAAGTAGTGAACGCACTTATGATCTGCGAGATCGTGCTACTATTAAGTCTCCTGATAGATTTCAGGTTTCTGAACAACGTTCTCCTCGTTCTTCACAGGAAACATCGGCTTCACAGTCCGGTGGCGGAGGCGGTGGCAAAGGTCGGGGTGCTCCACAAACACGTGACCAGCCCCGACAGACTGAGGGTAAAGGCAAGCAGGACGAATTTGCACGACAAAGACCCCCATTTCAGAAGAAGAAAGTGGCGGCTCTGACGGCAAGGTATGCCTCAGATAGTGCGGACACAGCTTCGGAACCGGACATGGGCGCTGACGCTACTGGACAGCGCAGCGGAAATTACCATAGTCCGTCAAGCTCTGCGTCCATTTCTGGCGGTGACAGCAACTGATATATTGGTTACTGTTGAAACAGCTGACACCAGAGTGGCTCCCCCTGACAGACTTTATGAAATAGTCTTATTAATTGAGGGTGACATACAACGTACAATAAAAGGGATTTTTTGGGATAATCTGACTACCACCTATGATATCCTCCTAGCGGAGGCAGATTGGCCCCCAGCTTTCATTTTAGAAGCTCCTAGAGGGGAGGAGGTGATCCTCCCGTCCTTTGCGCACACAGTGCCTAAGGAACAGGCTGAAGTGTACGCTGAGGAGTGGGCGCTGGCGCTTGCGCCGGCGGTGTATCGTACTCAGGTGGGATGGGACTGGTTGTCCCCCTGCCATGAGATTCCATTGTGGTCTATGCCCCAGCCTCAACCCCAATATCCCATGCGTCGTGAAGCTAGGCCACACATCGCGGCTATTCTTGAACAATTGGAATATCAGGGTGTTATTGAAACTTGTGTGTCCCCTATGAATAACCCTTTATTCACTGTAACGAAGCCTGACGGCTCGTACCGTTTAGTTTTGGATTACCGGCACCTAAATTCCCATTGCCGGACCTGCGCGGTACAAAATACACACAGCTCGGCTCTGGTCGACAGTCTCGTGCGTAAAAGATTTAAAACGACACTTGACATTTCCAATGGCTTTTTTAGCCACAAGCTGTCCACACTGAGTAGCCAGTGGACGGCGTTTACTTCGGGCGGCAAACAGAAACAGTTTACGAGATTAGCCATGGGCTACAAAAACAGCCCTGGCGTCTTTTCCGCTCGCGTGGTCTCTCTCTTAGAGAGAATAGACCCCGATGCATACTCCTATGTTGACGATATCTACCTCACGGATGATGAGCTGATGCCACATCTGTCTCGAGTCGACAATATTATAGTGAGTTTTGCTGACTATGGCTACAAATTCAATTTTGCGAAGTCTCACATCGCGGAATATACAGTGTTGTTTTTGGGCTACGAGCTCAACAATGAGGGTAAGGGATTAGCTCCTCACTTTCTGGAGAAGTGCGCATGCTTGCGCGCTCCTACAACGCTGAAAAAATTACAATCTCTCCTGGGCTTTCTGAATTTCAGACGTACGTATATTCCTGATTATGCCCAGCGTATCAAACCGCTTTATGCCTTGGTACAACCTTCCTTTTCGAAGTCTAGCTGGCAGCTGGAACACTCAGCTATTCTACAGGCTTTACAGGCTGATCTTCTTGCTTCTCAATACTTGCTGACGCGTGATAACCGCACTAACCTGGTAATAAGAATAGTACCAGGCGCCGTGGGTTTCACGTATTTAACGTTTAATGAGGGCGATACAGTCCCCATTGCGTATAAATCACACTTGTACACCTCTGCTGAATTACGTTTTTCCACGGTCGAGAAAGTTCTGACTGCTGTACAGATGGCGATCCTTAAAGAACGCGCACTGTCGCATGGGAAACAGATTCTGGTTGTAACACCGTATCCTGCCCTAGAGGCAGTGACTAAAGCAAGTGTACCGAATTCTAAAGCTTTGCATCCACGGTGGATACAATGGGCCACAACTCTGACGTCACCAGATGTCACTTATATCTTTGACGCCTCATTACAGACTCAAGAGTACTTGCAGTATGAATTCGTTCATCCGGCTCCTCTGTCTTTGTGCCCGCTCGAAGAATACCATTGTGTCATATACACTGACGGCTCGGCGCAGCCCGCGATCGGATCAAAGCACGCTTATTCTGCGGCTTGCGCAATTGTCGTAGGTACATTCGTAAATGGTGAATTCCAATCTGATGCAGTGCATACGCAGTCATTGGGTGATTGTACCGCGCAATTGGCGGAGCTTCGGGCTCTGGTGCTTGCACTGGAGTTTGCTGATCCCCGTGTCACGACTTTAATAGTTAGTGACTCTTTTTATTGTGTCCAGTCATACAATGACAACTTACACTTCTGGTCTCAAAATGATTATCGAGACACCAAAGGTAGCACAATTAAGCATAAACTGCTTTGGGTTCGAGTGGCAGACTTTAAAGACCGTCTCCCTCTCGTGAATGTTATTCACACTCTTGGTCACCAACGATTTGGTGTCCATGCTGTCGGTAACAGCTTGGCTGACGAGGCAGCAAAAACCGCAGTGGCTACATACTTAGTGGCAGCAGTTACAAGATCCAAAAGTAAGATTGATGATGACATCTTGGCAGCTATTGCTGCTACAGAGAAGGGAAGTGATTACCCGAAGGATTTTCCTTCTCGTTATTTTTATCATTTAAGTCCTGATAACGTCCCGTTAGTGAGGATTAACGACGTTGGTGACAGAATTATTCCCAACGCGGACTGCAGACCAGCACTGATTCTAGCTGCACACGAGGGGTTGGCGTCAGCCCACGCCGGCGTGTCCGCTACTATATCTCTGTTACAACAACGTTACTGGTGGTTTGGTTTATATAAACAAGCGCGCGCTTATGTTCTTGATTGTGACATTTGCCAACAGATTAAACCTTCTACTGTTGCGCGCCCGCCACAAACACAGTTGTATATATCTAATAAGCCATTTGGTTGTGTTTATTTAGATCACTGCGGTCCTTTTTCTTCTGATACTGCGTACAAGTATATCTTGGTTGCAGTGGATTCGTGCACACGTTTTCTCTGGGTATGGCCACAAAGGAGTGCTGACTCGCGGACTGTCATCAGGGATTTGCGTGTCTTTGTGGGAACTTTTGCGTGTGGTACCTTCCATTCTGATCAGGGCCCTGCGTTCGCCTCTAAGGCTTACAAGGAGGCTATGAGAAATTTGGGGGTCCTAGTCAAATTTTCGTCCCCCTACCGACCTGAGGGTAATAGTGCGGTGGAGCGAATGAACCGTGACTTAAAGCAATCATTGACAGCACGTGTTTTAGGCACAGGCCGGAACTGGCTAGCCCATTTGTATAACGTCCAACGTGCACTTAATAATCTCCCTAGAAGGTCTCTGGGTGGGCGGACCCCATACATGATGCTCTTCGGAATAAGAATGTTTGTTCCAGACCTTGATGGTCTAGACATGGCGGCGTCGACCGCGCCCTTTGACGTAGATGATCACTGTGCTGTTTTGCAGACTCTACAAGAAGCCAGAGACACTCTTTCGAAGGAACACTTACCCTCCACGTCTGAAGCTGAGGTTCAGATTCCGGTAGTCGGCTGGCTACCCCGAGTTGGAGACCTGGTCCGTGAGAAGGTGGAGAACAAGAAGGAGTTCGGCCCCTCTTATCGTGCACCAGTTCCAGTGCTTGGAGTGCAGGGTACAAGAACAGTGATTTTACCTCCACTTCCTGGTCGAAAGGACAACAGGTACATCTCTATTGACAATGTCAAACTTCAGCGAGTGGCCGATACTTCTTAGCCTGGCTCCAGCAGTTTCATGCCAGACGATGCAAAGAAATTCAATGTTGGTTCCTGCTTCTACCACCTTGTCTGATGTTGCCATCGAGATGCAGTCAGTTACTGATCCCCTGTTAATACCACCGGCTGGTGGTCTGCCCGACGAGACTGAGTATGCTTATCCTACAAATGGTCACTCGCCTGTTTTACAATCTACGGCGCTTGACCAGTCCCGTTTCTCCTTTGACACTAACTCATTGCCCTCCACTCCCCCTTCGAACATTGCTGTTTTTGCTAGTTGGTTTAAAAGACATTTTTTGGTTACCCCTTGGACATACATCTGGCTATTGCTTTTCAGTATTTTTTTGTTTATGTCCATTGGATTTGTAATAGTGTTTTTCCGTCTGGTGGATGGCCACTATCTCAAGGAGAGATCAACAATTAGACTTATCAATGGAACTTTGGCCCCCCACTCCTCGTCCCACATCATGAAAAGAGACCAGACTTTTGTGAATATTACTGCCTGGCCAGTTTTGGATGGAATCGCGTGGGATGCTGTTAAATTCCAAATTCATGGACCCACAGAGGTCATCAATGTACCTAATGTGTTTCGTGTTTCTATGGGTGATGTAGTTAAACAGAACATACGTTCTGATGATTGGGATGTACACGCCATTGAAGCACTGTTTTCAGATTTGAAATATTATGCCGCTTTTGATGCTGAAGATTTGTATGAAAATGCGGCTAATTATGCAGAACAGTATTGTTTTCAGCATTATGGCAATCACTTCCTGCATAAGGCGAATACATTTAGAAATTTTGTAAATTTTACCCAATGGGAACACTGTCCCACCCCCTCTTTTGGCAGTTCACCTACATTAGTTGATAATTATACTTATTTTACTGATTTCAGTGTTTCCGACCCGGCATCCTTTTATTTTAAGGTTATGCCTGAGTCTGCCTCGAAGGTTAGACTGACACACACCAAGTTACTTTATTCTAAATCCTTTATGGATGAGTTGTCAATCAAAGGTTATGATCTATGGAAGGCTACTATTGATCTTAAGTCGGTTTGGGGTTCCAAACCGTGGCAGGTTCAGGGAACTGAAGCTTTACACCGTGCCTGTCTCGTACCAAATCATATGTTGTTTTTAAATTCAACCATCTTCCAAACCACCTGTTTCGGATTGGCCACTTCTAAAAAACTAAATTCACCTTCTGTGCCGGATCTGGGCGCTTACCCCAATTGGGATAACCACACAGATCTGTCCCTTCCTGCTTTGCAGTCATTGGTTTCTAATACATCTTTCAATATTTCGAAATTTAGTAGTGAGGGATGGTTAATTTGGCAAAGCAGTTCTGATACCTGTCAACGCCGTTTTCTAGGGCTGAAACCGGGGTATACTCAGGAACGCGTAGACCCTCGGTTTGAGTCGTCACATACAGTAACTACATACTCTGTAGGGAAATTATGTCAGTCCTGGCTGCGACATTCCACCTTGGCGTCTGTCAAAGTTCATTTATCAAAATTACATGACAAAATAGATTTGAAGGATTTTGTTAAAGGTCCTGTGGGTGGCAGATCCAAAAGGTGGGCGTATGCTATTTACAACGAAGTATGGAAATTGTCGCAAATTGAGGCAGCTTCGCGATTGAGAGCTATTGATCAGGCTAATATGGAAAAAGTATTAGCAGTTATTGATAACAGCATTAGCACTCTTTCTTCTCGAATTTATACATTAGATAATATTGTTTCTTCAATTGTTGATATTGTACATGATGATATGTCGGTATTGTATCATGGTCAAAACCAGTTGCGTTCTGTTATGCAGTTTGCATGGACATTACAAACGTTAAAGGCAGGGAAGGTCCCCTGGGACTATCTGAATACAACATCATTATTTCTTCCCTTTAACCTTACTGACAAACAGCAGTTCATGTCCATGAAAGATGCTTCATATCCCTTGTTACATATTGAAAAGTTGGAGCCGTTACCTTTCTCTGTGGCGGAATTGGATTCAGCAGTGTGGTTATTACATGGGTTGATAACTCTCCCGTTCGCCCTTTTTAAGTTTACATCTTGTATGAAACACTATGCTCTGGGTAGATATGAACAGCTGGGTACCGCTTTCATACATGAGGTCTGGTCCCTCCCTTTTACGTATAGATGTACAAGAGACGGTACTGAGGTTTATCTGAAGGGTGAGGAATGTATAACGACACCTGATCATTCTGTAGTATGTAGGCACATTCAGTTGCACGGTGCTTGTAATGTACACGCCCCGAATTTGGCCTGCGTCCTCAAAGGTATCCCGGTGCCAGTGATTACACCATCTTTCACGCTGCTTGCAAACGGTAGTTATTTGATTTTAAATAATGAAGCTTGCTGCGGGATGTTAGTGGGAATCCCATATATAGTAACGGTATCGCAGAGAGTGGTCTGCTGCAATAATGTTCTATTTCCACCCCCGCATGGGCGGCTGGATGTTTCCATCTGGCCTTCGATTCCAACCTTGAAAGCAGAGTTCAACAAGATGTGCAGAATAAGGGCTCTATTGTCCCAAAAGGAGGTGCCGTTGACTTCCTCCCGAGAAACATTTGTCCTTCACGTAGCAAATACGCGCACTGAGGTACAGGCGCTTTTGAATACTGACCTCCCCCTGCATTTTGGAGCTTTGATCCAAACAATTTTCAATGCCTCGTCCACGACCGGCCTGGCTCATTTTTTTAAACTTGTGGGCTCAGGCCTCGTGACCTCTTTCCAAACTATTTTTGGTGTGATTCCGGCATTTTTTCATTCTATTTTCTCGAGCATCTTTGGAGGTGTCCCGTTGATTCTGGCGCTGGTGGCAGGTGTGCTACTTTTACTTTTCATACTACGGAATGGCTGCTCTTTCTGTGCCACACGACAGCCTGTCCCGCCTGCGGCTTCTTCGTGACAGGATGCTTGAATACTATGGCGTCTTTGACTTTGAGCCTGGCATATGGATTATCCTTCCGGTATTCCTACTTCACCTGCGTGCAACCTGTCTTTCACTGCCTAGATTGTCCCTTTGAATGGCCTCTGGATTTGTGCTTAACCAACACGGTGTCTCCGGACCCGGATTATGATCGACTGATGAGGCCCTTAGTGTCTCACGAGTTCGCCTGTTCTGGTGTTCGGATTATGGCCTGTGGTGCGGCGCATGGAATCCTGGGTAATTGGGACATCGCAAGGGCGGCATATGACTTCTTGGATATGAGTTATTTGGAAGTACACGCTGGTTGCCCTCTGATGGTTCTAGAGGCTCCGCTAATGGAAGAACATGTATGTTCCTTTTCTTTGATTAACTGGATGGCTGAAACCTTCAGTGGCCGTGCCAACGATTTTCTGCTGGAAGCAGTGGCCACGTATGCTGCATATACGTTCATGGATTGAGTGAACTGTCGTCCACTGTGTTTTCCTCACGTGTCTTGAACAGTACCTGTGCCTCTGCACTTCTGCCCGGTGAGGCGTTTTTTTTTTCATTTTTTTTCACCCCCCGCTGCACGTTTGAGGTTTTTTGTTTTTTTTTTCTCTCCACTTTTGGTTTTTTCATTCTCGGACTTTGCCTGAACTGAAACTTGTTTTTTAAATTGGATACGCCTTGTTCTGCTCTGTCGCACTTGAACTCTGCGTTCTCTCTTTTCTTGCATACTAAGTAGTGCTTCGATCAAGGGGGCATGTAGTAAGGACTCCCTTAATACGTACATACATTGTTAAGTTAGCATAACCACGTTAGATGTTAGAAAGCCATCTTGCTGCTTTTGCGCACGACACTGCGTTCACATGTTATTGCTTAAACAAACTGCTGACTCGAGCTTTGCCTCACACGAGAGCAATCTGTTGTTACCATCCCGAGCTCTGCGCAGCGACCTTTGTCTGTACATGATGTGACAAACAGTCTGGGTTGTTAGACAATGCATGTTTTCCGCTCTAGGTTGATTGACCCACTATTTAGCCATAACACACAGGCAGCTGTGAATACCTGAAAGTTGGTGCTTTTAATATTACAGACATCATGTTTAATATTCAGACCGAAGACGAGCCTTCCTGCGAGAAGACTCCTGATGCTCCTGTGAGGTGATTTCACTAAGCTGATCTTTGAGGTATGGGGTCCCCTATTCAAGCCTAAGAGACCTTCTATTAGCATAATAATAATATTAGCTTCTTAGTAAAGGGAAGGTGGTAGTATCCACTGTCATTATAACATGATCACCCCTTTTATATTCTATGGTATTGTAACAATGCTGATGGTTTTGATTTTAATCATTTGTCTGCTTGTATTAACCAAAGTACTGCATCTTAGGACACGAGGTCTATAAAAATAAACTCTTTTTATTTTCACCGTGTCTCTGTTGATTCTTGTTGTGGACTGATGTGAGTTTCATATACGAACAGGTATTTCCGATTCCCACCATTCCTGAGAGTATACTGAGTCGCTTGTTCTGGGTTGTCTTTTCATTGGGATCGCTGAGCTAAATCTCGGATAACGAATGGGACACTTATGCTAGCCGGATACTGGGTTCTGGGTTCTGAGGTGAGTTTCTGGTACACCACAATTCACTGAGGTCCTGGGGTTCTACGCATAGTTCTGTATATAAGCAGAATCCCTGCAACAGATTTGCTCTTAAGAACTCTCGGTGTGGTGTCTCTTTGTCGTGTGGTGCCGAGTGTACGATCCTAGATACGAGATTCTTTCCCTGAGGAGTCTCCCGCCAGTGCCCGGATACGATACCTCGAGGGTTGGTCTCAGGACAGTCAGGGCCCCCTCCGGGCCCCTCTGAGGTCGCCTTCTAACATACTTATACAATCACTCCGCCAATCCCCACACACTTATATATTCACTATACACTCTCCTTGCAGTACTTTAATCATCCAGTCTCTATGTACGTACTTGTAAAATAACCGAGACAAAGTTACATAACCAAAGTTTTCTCCGACTGTCAAAGGTAAGTTGGTTGCATACGCTGTCCAGAGCAAAATGTTATGTAGTAGGGCCCAGGGGCAGCATGTTGCATACATAATGAACACATGGACACAGATAGAAAGTGGAACTGGGTATGGGCATGTGCACTCGACTCCTTTTTATTACCAGGGTCAAATGTCCAGTAATGTCTGTGCTGGATGCGTGTGGGGTGAGTGTGAGCCAGCCATCTGGGAATGGTTGGTGCTAGCAACAAGTAGAACAGTAATCATTGGATCAGACACAGAGATTTAATCATAAAGGATCAATGATTTGTACTGCACTAAGGTAGGGGCACCAGATGTGAAATAATACACAAAAGATACTATTATAAATGGTCAATGACTTGGGGTACACTGAGGTAGGGGCACCAGATGTGAAATTATACACAAAATATTGTGTCCTAAAGGGTCCATGAGTTGTGCTGCACTGCGATAGGGGAATTAGAAGCATTCAACGTGTACGCAGCCAGCGATGATGCGTGGTCCAGGTGGGACGCACTGGGATCAATGTCTCTTGCCTACTGGACTGCGTCATCTGCAATTGCGACTCGATGTGAATTGTGAGCCCTGCTATCCGCAATGTAGATGGAAGGCAGTAGTCAGCACAGACATCAAGGAATGCTTTTTATCACTTCCTCTTGACAAAATCCGAGGACATAGAGTACAATTCTGTCTGCAATTAATAAATCATGTCTCAATGTAAATTGTGAGCTCTGCTGACCGCAGTGTAAGTAACAAAAGATGAAATATGTATGGAATACATTGTCGAAATGTGTAGGTTTCGGGGACTTTATAGTTAGCTGCCTAATGGACTCTGAAATTCATGAATCAAGACTGAATTCGAACTGTGAGCTCTGCTGGCCGCAATGTAGACTGCCATTCAGTGTTCCTATGGACTTGCAAGATGAATTTCGTTATTGTAGTAAAGCTATAATTGATATCAAAAAAGTTCTTGAAGCAAAGATACTAAAAAGATATTATTTAGGTTTCGAAGACATTGTAGTTAGTTGCCTACTGGACTCTGCAATTAATGAATAAACACTAAATTTTAATTCTGAGCCGTGCTGAACGCAGTGTGAAGTACTCCAATTTTTGAGACTCCAGAGGTGCTAGGGGTAGCACCCTATGACTTCGAGTACTTCCTGATGTGGTATTATAAAATTCTGCATATCTTGATAATATCACAAAGAACTTGGCAACAGAAGCTGAAATATGAAAAGACATCTTTATTAAACTCAAATGAGTGAGACTACGTCGCACAGAAGCCTTAGCAACTGAATGAGGCAGTCTCCAGAACAGAAACCAGTTTCCTTTTTTATACAGAATCTGGGCAACACCGCCCTTCTCTTGCAGTTGGTCTTTCACATATTTTACTTCAAAGAACAAGCAGAGTCATGATTGCAATCTCACATTTCAGTTCAGCCAGCCCGCAATTATTTACCCAGCAAGGCTCAGATCCCACATCTGACCCCAATAAACATGAGCATCTCCTGTTTTGAGAAACAGGCCATAAAGCAGGAACAAGCAGGTGCGAAAGTGATTAGCCGGAGGCTTGTGTGCGATGAAAGGACTTTATGGTGTGTCAAGCCCTGATGCTAATCACAGGTGGCCGGAGGAAGGGGAGCTCGTGAGACCGGACTGACCTGGGGCAGCGGAGACCAGCTGCCCAGGTCATGGAGAAGTCAAGCAGAAAGTACATGTATTCTAAAGGCCCGTACTTGCTTATAATGTGTTTGTCTATGTGAGGGCAATGACAAGATGGCCACCGCTCCAAGATGGAACCCACGGAGTCAATGTATAATAACGTATACATAGTGCATTTGGCAATGGGACGTTATGCAAAGCGCTTGTAAATACCGCATTGACCAATCGCGGTTTGCTAAGACATGAATAAACAGGGGTAGGGCCCTGTCTTCTACGTGGTCCCAAATACCAAAGTACGACAGACCCTCCTTTTGCCCTTACATAGGCAATCACTATACTCATACTGATCTTAGTCCAGGTCTACAGACATGAAGTCATGGAGATGTTGCTGTAGCATCATCCTATTACTTAGCGACTCTCACGGGACACATGTAGTAGAACAAAGGCCACATATGGCAGGACAAAATAAGGAATACCTCTATCTAGGTAACATAAGATCACACCCCCAACAATTAGTGATGTTTACTACTAACTAGTGTCGATGCAGAAGCTGTATAGAAGAATTGCTTACGAATTCTGATCTTTTAACCTGCTCATGTTCAGGAAAAGGGTGAAAAAGAGTGCAAAGAAACAGTAGTGGGAAAAGACATAGGTTGAGAAGCGGGTGCAGAAGTCAATTGGGTAGAGAAAAACAATCCCACCCATAAATGACAACGTCATGTTTAAAAAACACTAGAAAACATAGAGACAACGGGAGAAAGTAGTAACCACTATTACAAATGAAACAATACTTTTTATGTTCAGGTGAAACAGTGGTGACCCTCATCAATGCTCTGAGGTGAAAAGGGGGCACCTTTCCACAGAAAATGGATTTTATTCTGCTTATACTAGACAATGCCAGCAAAACAAACAGTCTTCTAACACCTAGTCTATACAATCACACGGAAACCTCTCGTGAAACCACCTATGCCCAGAGTCCGTTCAAAAAGCCTCTCTGGCAGGATTCTATTGTCCATCAAATCTTCTTCTGTTGTTTTCTTTTGCATGGGCCTCTTCATTCAAGCCTTTAATGAGAAAAGGAAGTACTGCTCAGTTGGAGTGCCCTCCTGGCAAACACTCACAGCTCACGGTCTCAATGTTTCAAGGCAGTGCACCTGTGTCTTTCCTCTGCTGCAGACACTACAAATAATATGCTCTTCATTGGTCATGGGCACAGATCATCTTGTGCAGACCCGGGACCATTCTCAGGATCCAACACTCATCATTCGGTGTCAGAGGACGCTCAGGCTGCTCTTTCATGGGCACTGGAATGTAGTGCCTTCTGTCAATCTTGGATCCGCCGGTGCACTGCACTTCCATTGAAGCAAAGGAAAAGAGGGGGTATGTGTGGCCAAAAACTCAGGCCAAGGGGCTCAAAGGACTGCACACTGTCAGAGGTTACCAGCACATGACAGGCGCTCTTGTGTACTGAAATTCTGGTTCTTGGCAAAACCAGCTCCTTCTTCCTTTCTGATGTTGAACGCCTTCTGATGAAGCAAGTGCGATGCTTTAAACAGTTGGTTGTATAACAAGGGGACTGTAAACATGTGGCCTGTGATTTTCAAATGAGTGGCCACATGCCATGGGACAATTTTGGTCCAGAATACACTGTCTTTCTTAGGAAGCAATACAAATAAAAAAAAGGCAGTAGGCAAAACAGTGCCTCTAAGTTTTTCAATTGGGTTTCCGTGTGAGAGCCTTCATCATCTAAGGGTAGATAACTACACGAGAATTCTATCTAAAATGGATGTCTTCACATATGGTGGCATTGTCTAATAGGGCAAACACACATTTTTTTCCTGAATGATTACATATAAGTGTTTCTAAATTCCTTATCTAGGACATTTCAATAGAGAAATCACATGGTACAGATTATCATAGGCATGTAGAAACCTTTCATATCAGGTGCACTAGGCAATACACAGGCTAATAGTCAGATATGAAAACAAAAGACAAGAACTAGAGGGTCCTGATATTTGCATGATTAGAACACATCTGATCCCACCAAAAATTAAAGCAGCAGGAACAAGAAGGGTAAAAACCACATTAAAAATAGACATTGAAAATTTGTCGTGTTCAAAAGGGTAAACGCAAGATATCCCCTATTGGTATGGAAAACTTGTCTTACTATAATATTGAGTCAGTTAGCCAGTCTATCGCTATCCTGACAGTCAGGCTGGAAAACATTGCAGCAGGCCTAAGGAAAATTCTTGGAAACCAGTCTGGTCATGCAAAAGGGAATTGTACATAATATGGGGGTTCCTGGTGCATCACTGCAGTCTGGAAGTATGTACCTGAACAATACACCTACAATAATAAATGGGCTGACTGGTGAAAGGAATACGGAAAAGGGAATTGGAACTAGGACACAACTAAAATCCCCAATCACTAAGCATAATGCGACATTGGGCAGGGAAGAAACAAAAGCAATAAAAAATAAAAATCTATAGGAAGGACAAGAATTTAGTAGTCAGGCATGTGACATCACCAAGAGTACGGGTGATACACAAAAGGCCAAAGTCACATACGTTTTAACTCTACCGCTGGCGACTACACCATATACGGTAATCTTAGGTAATGTTCCAGTTCCTTCTGCAGGGAAAAATGAAAACCTAGTTTCCTTTTAAGAAGCAAAGGCCATATGCTACTTAGGAGACAGGACACCATTACCTCATGTAATATAGAAATTAGGCCACCTTGAGTCACAGATCTATAATTTCATCCTTAGGTCCAATCAAGGATACATAAATGTAGGGCTGCCTGTTCCTTTAAGGGAAGGGCAGTATAACGTGACAGGTGACACACTTTGATCCTGTAGATCTCTTTTAGTTTTCTGTAATACCATTATAGCCAATTTAGACATGCACTGGTGAAGTGTTGCCTCTCATGTTCACAGCATGAAATATCATTAGCTGTGGAATTTAGTAACCAGAACAAGTTCAACCAACTGTTGCGTAGCGATGGGCATCGTCATGACCATCCCCATGCAATATAGGTAAACTTGTAATAGTATAAAAAGCAGCAACAAAAACAACGAAAACATGCAAAAAATAATAAAAACGCACAAAACATCAAGCCATCAGATATACTTGCTGTATATCAAGCACAAAAAGCATAGACAAAACAATAGCATATGTAATAAAACGGTGACACACAACACCATGTCATGTATTTTATGCACTGTAAAACTGCAGCCCAAAACCCAATATTTGGGCCCGTTTAATTTGTCAGGTTTAAAATACTTACCCTCCTTTTTGACAGTAGATCACCAGGGAATGAGGGAATGGAAATCTGCTGTCAAATATAACTTTTCTGTTTCTCATCTAACATACAGGACCAGCAAGAACAATTCATGATGGAACCAAATACACAAAAATAAATTGCATTACTTAACTGTTACCCTCTTGTCAGTCCTTTCAACATCCAGCCACTTAAGTTTTACATTTCTAGAAATAAAAAATCGTTACACTGACACTCCATAGTAATTTGGCACCTACAATTTCCACTGTGAAAAAGAAGTCTTAATTGGCAATGCAGTCTCACGTAGGCATGTAGCCTTAAAGAAATTTTAGAAAAAGGCTGCATCTTGTTTTCTGTCTAAGACTTAATGCAACACTTCGTTTTCTGTTAAATAAGAGCAACTATAGCAGGCATCATTCTATTTTCTTTTTTAGAGCACCAATGTATCAGCAAAGCATTTAACATGATGTTTGGACTTTCAAAGAAAACCTCTTGGCGATATTTTCCCTTTGGAATTAAGTTCTTTAGTTTTAGTGATGCTATGGAGAAACCAGAAACCCCACCTTTAGAGGCCCGTGTAGCAAGGTCATTCTGCATTCCACAGAGGCAAGGCCCTAATTTAAAAGGTCATAAAAGTCAACGTGGCAGCCCACTCATTGTTTACACTAAAGATAGCATCTCAGCAGCCTGACCGAGCCAGCCTCTGCAGCTCCCAACCCCCAGCTTCTGACACTCTGAATTCGTCAAAGCCAGAAGGCCTTCCTAATTCCTCCTAATTTGCAATAATTCGCTCTATGTTGAAAAATAATTTCTCCTTTTTAGGTGCTAAAAAATTATCCCTATTCCCAGATTGTTAAACTACATGTACTGTGAATAATTCACAAAACTTAATGACACGCATACCAGTTTTTAGAATAAATGCTTGTTGCAATCCTATGCAATGGTACACATTTCATCAACCTTAAATGAATAACCTTCTCAGTAGGCCCAGCTAAAGTTAGACTGAACTCCAGCAATTGGAACCGCTTTCTGCCCCAGTCCACTGGCACTGTGAATTGCATTTGCAATGAGTTTTGATATTTTCTTCATCATTTAGTCATTTGCCTTTATTCAAGCTCTGTTTGTCGCTTTCATATTAGCATATGAAACTCAGTGCCTCCCGCCAGGTAATTACAATATTTTCACCCCTACTGCTAGAACCTGCAATCTCATCTTTCCCCTCCTACTTACTCAAACCGGTACCATATTCCTCTTTATTCCCTTCGTCAATACAACCTTCCTCATGCTACTCTTCATGTCTTTATTACTCCCCTTCATCATCTCTCTTCCCTCCACGGCATTGTATTTTCCCAATTGTTCTTCTCCTTCCTACGTATTACCCAGTTCCTATAACCGTAGTTCTACATTTCTCCACCCCTCTATCATTACTCACTTCATCACGTACCTGCTCACAAACATCCTCTTTTTCCTTCATCAAAAAACAATTCTCCATTTCTCTTTCTCTATGTGGGTGCTAACTCCATTAAGGCCGTTTTTTATTAACATCAAATAGTTGCGGGTTGCGACACCATATTTTATTTAATTTCCCCAAGTTTTTTAAAAAGGTCTTGTTTTTCATAGCGTGTTCAGTAATATCGTGACAGACACAGCTAAAGTTAGAACCTTCAACCCTGATATTAAAACAAGCCTTTGTACTGGCACATTGACTCATTGAATCATAAGAAGGCACAACCTGTAAATATATATCAAAACCTAGACGTATGCATTTACTGAAGCCTGGAACACTTTAAACAGTACTCTGAATGAAAGAAAATGCAATTGAAACAGTCCTTTTTAC
Source organism: Triturus cristatus (assembly GCF_964204655.1). NCBI lineage: Eukaryota > Metazoa > Chordata > Amphibia > Caudata > Salamandridae > Triturus > Triturus cristatus. The sequence goes on from NC_140588.1 coordinate 595,640,006, forward strand.
CCAAATTCGACTTTGATATTTTAAGCATTAAAAAATGAATATCCTACAATTTTCTTGCATAATATGCATTACCAGAATGTCTATTACATAACCCATGAGTCAGGCATTGGAAATAATAACTTATACTGTATAAAAATGAGCTTGTTTGCGCCTGCGCCAAGGGAAAATTGTACGCGCGAATGCTTGTCATTTTAGTGATGCAACACAACTTAAATAAAATTTTAATGCTAGGAGGTCATAGTATGAGTATTAAGCTTTATAAATATCAAAAAACGATTTTGAAAAGCACTTATTTTTTAAAATAATTTTTCCCATGATTAATAATTTTCTTTTAAAAAATCCCAATTATTCGTTTTTGTGATAATTCCATGTATAAAAAACAAGCTGCATCCCTTGCCTATCATTTTGGACACATTTAACTCACAAGCCTAAGCGCATAAGCCCAATTTGAAACGCGTCACATTTTTGCGCCACTTTCATTTAAAAAGACGGTTCTGCCAAATTTCACCCGTGTTCAACTGGGAAGGTGCTGGCTGAATGAACATTTCTATCAAATATACTGCAGCTGAAAAGTTTGCCTGTGAACATCTAATATAATGCATCTAAGGAAAATGCTGTAAATTTATTTACTTTTGCAAAAATAGATAATTTCGTTTTTGGGGCCTGATTTATATCTATCGAATGTGTTTCTAATTTTATCCTTTAAGCATTTAACGGCAGTTTTGTATATGTGCACAATTGCTCATTCTATAAATTAAAGAGCAACACATAGCTATTGTAGCACATCACATTGTTTATTTCTGGATTTTTGTTTTAAGTTTCTACTTGATATTAATTAACCAGCAAACTACTTAACAGACTGGAAACATCAGAAGACCCACAAACACATATTGAGCTCATTTCAGACATAAACAGAAAGGGGGTAAACAGACAACACAGCGCGCTTTAGCCATGTTTCATAAATAGCGCCGTCGCAATTTACTTACAGAAGTTGCACTAATGATAAAAAAACCACAGACATTTAAACACACAGTTGACTTACAAATCAATACGCATGACAGAAAGAAAGAACAGCTCACAGACTATACTTGAAACAAACCATTTGCAAATACTGGTTGTAGGTCATATTTACAAGCAACGCTTTTCAATAGTGTTCCAAAAGGCTGCATGAACAGCCCCACAGACAGATGCATGTCCAAGAAGTAGTGAATGCGCTCAATTCACTAGCTCTGCCTAGCAGAACACCACACAAAATCGTTGTGCATATCTTCATTCGTGAAACTGCGCAGAACGAAGGATCCTTGTTTTGTATTATGTCATATTTTAATTCCCTGGGGATACAAAATCACCAAGGAAGAAATATGTTTTTAAATCTAACCTATTTAGATATTTCCCACACTATGGTACCTTTCAAAACAAAAAGCAACACATTTTTCCATGTGAGCTTACAAACAGGCATGCCAAAAATACTGCGGAAAACGCAAGTATTATAATCCAAACCAAATGGAGAAATATCTCCTCATTACCTGCCTACACAAATTGCAATTCGCATATCCAAACCTATACAAACCAAAAGCTACATTTCCAAATTTGCTAAGATCAGGCATCTTATAGCTCACTAATCTAGCTTCAAACTTCAAGGGTTTATCTCTACCAATAAACTCGCAAATATGCGAGACCCTCGGTTTTGGTAATTGCAATGACCAAATCAGAAACCAAGAAACCAACCCCTCGGCTTTGGTAATTGCGATAACCAAATTAAAGACCCAAAGAACCAAAGGACTGGGAGCGACCCACTTATACTTAATTCTTATTCTTAATAATCAAAAGGTTATCCAAATTCTAATTGTCAAGTTCTACATAACCAAACGTCTTTTATAATACTCACCCCAAAAAGGGTTCTAATCGGGAGTGACATCTTTTGGAGAGTCAAAGTCAGAAAGATCAGAGATATACTGGGCTGCAGAGACAAAGAATCCCCCAGAACCTCGGTGCTCAGAGTAGTACCTGCTTAGTGGATTTCTGTCCTGTTCTTCCCAGTAGATTTCTGTCCTCTGACAAGATCGCTCCTCCAGATAGTCACTTGTATTGATGCCGCGCTGTCGGGCGCCAAACTGAAGTACTCCAATTTTTGAGACTCCAGAGGTGCTAGGGGTAGCACCCTATGACTTCGAGTACTTCCTGATGTGGTATTATAAAATTCTGCATATCTTGATAATATCACAAAGAACTTGGCAACAGAAGCTGAAATATGAAAAGACATCTTTATTAAACTCAAATGAGTGAGACTACGTCGCACAGAAGCCTTAGCAACTGAATGAGGCAGTCTCCAGAACAGAAACCAGTTTCCTTTTTTATACAGAATCTGGGCAACACCGTCCTTCTCTTGCAGTTGGTCTTTCACATATTTTACTTCAAAGAACAAGCAGAGTCATGATTGCAATCTCACATTTCAGTTCAGCGAGCCCGCAATTATTTACCCAGCAAGGCTCAGATCCCACATCTGACCCCAATAAACATGAGCATCTCCTGTTTTGAGAAACAGGCCATAAAGCAGGAACAAGCAGGTGCGAAAGTGATTAGCCGGAGGCTTGTGTGCGATGAAAGGACTTTATGGTGTGTCAAGCCCTGATGCTAATCACAGGTGGCCGGAGGAAGGGGAGCTCGTGAGACCGGACTGACCTGGGGCAGCGGAGACCAGCTGCCCAGGTCATGGAGAAGTCAAGCAGAAAGTACATGTATTCTAAAGGCCCGTACTTGCTTATAATGTGTTTGTCTATGTGAGGGCAATGACAAGATGGCCACCGCTCCAAGATGGAACCCACGGAGTCAATGTATAATAACGTATACATAGTGCATTTGGCAATGGGACGTTATGCAAAGCGCTTGTAAATACCGCATTGACCAATCGCGGTTTGCTAAGACATGAATAAACAGGGGTAGGGCCCTGTCTTCTACGTGGTCCCAAATACCAAAGTACGACAAGTGTAGGCCAGAGGCAGTGGTCAGCAAGGGCCCACAGCCACGTGGCGTTCAGTAGAGCTGCACAGTTATTGGCAATTCAGTATGTGTGCAGCCAGCAATGATTAGAGGTGCACTGAGTTAGTGGCACCTGAAGCAACCAGCGTGTACGCACCCTGCAATGATGCGTCGTCCGAGCGGGATGCACTGGGAGAAATGTCTTTTGCATACTGAATTCGGCCTTAATAAGTCCACTTGGCTATGACTTTTGGTGCAGTGAGTTAGTGGCACCTGAAGCACTCAACGTGTGCGCACCCTGTGATGATGCTTGGTGCGGGCGGGCCGCACTGGTAGTAATGTCTTTTGTCTAATGAATTCTGCCTTAATAAGGCCATGTGGCATTGACTTGTGGTGCACTGAGTTAGTGGTACCTCTGGCGCTCAGCGTGTGCGCAGTCTGCGATGATGCCTGGTCTGGGCGGGCCGCACTGTTAGCAATGTCTGTTGCCTACTGGACCACGTCATCTGCAATTGCAACTCAAACTGAATTGTAAGCCTTGCAGTCTGCAATGTAGATGGAAGGCAGTAGTCAGCAAAGACATCGAGGAATGCTTTTTGTCACTTCCTCTTGACAAAATCCGAGGACATAGAGTACAATTCTGTCTGCAATTAATAAATCATGTCTCAATGTAAATTGTGAGCTCTGCTGACCGCAGTGTAGGTTACAAAAGATTAAATATGTATGGAAAGCATTGCCGAAATGTGTAGGTTTCGGGGACGTTATAATTAGTTGCGTACTGGACTCTGAAATTAATGAATCAAGACTGAATTAGAATTGTGAGCCCTTCTGACCACAGTGTAGGCCGGAGGCAGTGATCAGCAAAGGCCCACAGCCACGTGGCGTTGACTTTAGCTGCACAGATTGGGAGCATTTGGTTTTCTTAACTGATTATAGTCTCTTAATGTTAGAATCCGGGGTCTCTGGTTGGCGCAGGTATGCACTTGAGACAAGCAGGGACCCTTTCCTCTAAGTCAGGGCGAAGTATTACTCTTAGAAAATAACCCCTGCTCACCCTCTAGGTAACGTGGCGCGAGCAGTCAGGCTAGATTCCAGAGGGCATTAGGTTAAGAATTCAAGATGTTCCACACAACAACCACCAACCCACCACACAGAGACACAAGACTGTATTTTTGTAAATATAAACTCTTTAAATAAAAAGGTTTCTTCAAGCAGGCTTTAAAAATACAGTTCTTCACTTAAAAGTAGGTTCCAGTTACTTGTAATACTTTTCAGCAGTCCACAGTTCTTTAAATGGCAATGTTTGGCTCAAAAGATACTTATTTGAGGTCTGTGCGCTTCGTAGTGCCTTGCGTATGCTCCGTACGAGTTTTTAGACGCCTCTTGCCAATCCTCACGCTTCCCGCGTGAGCAACGTCTATATATTTCCAACGGTACGGACCGTACCTTCGCTGGGACGCTTCGATCAGCTGGTGCGACCCGTACAAAAGCTCACGCTTCACGCGGGAACAGCGTAGCGCGACGCCAATGTTGGTACGGACCGTACAAAGGCAAGTACGGTTCGTACGGGGCGCTTTCAATGCACAGTACCTGGGATCTTGGTAGGAAGTTCGTGGCGGCCTCAGCAGTCCCGTAAAGGGCGTCCCGCGTCGCGTTGCAGTCCCGGCTCTGTTGTGGACGGCGATGCTTCGTTGGGCGCTCGGGGATGTCTCGACACACCACGGAGGTCGGAAGCAGGAGGGGCAGCTTGGGGGCGATTCTCAGCGCGTCGCGCTGTCGGCAGACACCAGGATCGGCGAACAGTGCACCTGGGGTCCTCACAGTGGTCTCGGCGGCTCAGGGTCACAGAGGCTCTGCGCGTTGTCGCAGGTCGTCTCCCTTCACGTTGCGAGCTACGGCTTGAGGGGGCAGTTGCTTGCTTTGGTCAGACCAGGCGGGCTGGTCGTCGCGGTGCTCACAGCAGCCCGGGCAGCCAGAAGTCGCGGTGCTCAGCGAGATGGGGCACACAGGTTCTCTGGGGTCAGCGTTGCAGGGTCACCCACAGCAGCTTCCTCTTCTTCCAGGGAAAGGTAGCGCCCACTGTTCCTGGAGCGCAGTTCAGGGGGCAAGTTCACACACAAGCCCTTGGAGATTGTTTGTAAAGCACAAGGTGAATTCAAAGTCTTTCAGTCTTTTCCTCCTCCCCTTCAGCAGCAAGGCACCCACCACAGGCCAGTCTCTCAGGCTTAGAGACAGTACTCCTCCATGCAGCTTTCCCAGGTCCTTCTCTTCGGACAGAGGTTCTTCTTGGCGCAACCAGGATCTGATTTCTTAGGAGCAGGGCTCCTTCTTTTATACAGCAATTCTTTTGTTCTTTGTCGCCAGGGGGCCTGGGCCTGGCTCAGTCCGGTTTTGGAGCACTTAGTTGTGGTGACTCTGCTCTTTCCTTTCTGCATCAGGGAACAGACATCAGCCGCACAACAGGGGGCGGAGCCGGCATTGTGGTGGCAGAGCACAGGTCTATTCAGAGTCATGGTGTACTTCTCCCACCCATCCTGGTGTAATCTCTCTACCCACCACCTGGCAGCCAGCCTGTCTCCTGGAATTCCCCAGCCCTGCTCCCCACTGAAACTAGGCAGCACACACACACACACACAGCAGAGGCGGACTGAAATGTCCAGGTCAGTAAATACTAACATTCTAAAAGTAGTATTTACAAACACAGGATATTAAAATAAACTTTACTAAAAGAAGTATTTTATTATTCTGAGTTCAGGCATACTAAACTTGACTTTCTACCATGCTCTATGAGTCCACTGGGATTACAGCGTGTAGTAATTCCAGCAGCCCATTCTGGCCTATGGAGAGCAGGTAGCATTCAATAGTGAAAAATGAAAATGGCTGTAATTCACTATTAAGACATGCCACACATCAGGGCATGTCCTACCTTATGCCTACAATGCACCCTGCCCTTCGGCCTACCAGAGGGGTGACTAATATGTAGTTAAGGGAAGGTTTAGGGACTGGCAAGTGGGTGCACTTGCGCAGTAAGCGCAACAGTACCAGACTGCACGCAGGTTCTGCAGTGGCAGACCTTAGACACATTTTACTAGGCCGCTTCTGTGGGTGGCACAACCAGTGCTGCAAGCCCACCAGCAGCATTTGTATTTACAAGCCCTGGCACTCCTGGTGCACTTTACTAGGGGCTGATAGTAAACCAAATAAGCAAAACATGGACACCAATCAATGTATACATTTTTCCATAGGGAGAGCATATGCACCTTAGCACTGATCAGCAGTGGTAAGGTGCCCAGAGTCATAAAAAAGCCAACAACAGGTCAGAGAAAATACAGGAGGAAGGCAAACATTTAGGGATGACCCTGCAAAAAGGGCCAAGCCCAACACTTACACAATTTGCATCGTTACTAATCTTGTATTGTGAGCCCTGCTGACCGCAGTGTAGATCAGAGGCAGTGGTCAGGAAGGACCCACAGCCACATGGCGTTGACTTGAGCTGTATAGAGTTAGTGGTAGGTGTGGCGCTCAGCGTGTGCGCAGCCAGCGATGATGCGTAGTGTGGGCGGGCCGCACTGGGAGGAATGTTTTTGTCTAATGAATTCTGCCTTAATAAGTCCATGTGGCATTGAGTTGTGGTGCACTGAGTTAGTGGTGCCTCTGGCGCTCAGCGTGTATACAGCCAGCGATGATGCATGGTGTGGGTGGGCCGTGCTGGGAGGAATGTCTCTTGTCTACTGGACTGCGTCATCTACAATCGCCACTCCATCTGAATTGTGAGACCTGCTGTCCGCAGTGTAGTTTAAAGGCAGTAGTCTGTACAGACATAAGTCTGTAGTGCTGTGCGGCTGTGTTCGCAGGGGGCCTGTGTCGAGGAGGCCAGCCGATATGGCGGCAGCTATGTGGCAGGGTGAGGGCCGCTGCTCTGGCAGACGCGTTGGCTTTCACACAAGTGAACAACGCCCAGAGTCCCGGCCTCTTTATTCACACTTCTATTCTGGAGTGGCGTATGTTGGACCAGCCCATTGAGCTTCTGCTTACAGGGGAGGACAACAAAGGTACATGACCGAGATCATCCCCACTGCCTGAGGTAACATGGTTGCGTCCACTGTCCACAACACTAAAAGCACCAGCAGTATATCTACACATGGAGAGGTTTGTGCTCTGCATAGTGAGGTCTGTCCAGCACATCACCGCTACACTTGGTATTGTGGGCATTATTATTGGTGGGTGACTTGCGTCCTTCCCACATGTTTGGTTGCCACATCTCGCAACATTCAGCTATTGTGTGGCTGAGGGGCCATGCCGTTTTTGGAAGGACCACTGTCCTGTTGTGCGCTGCCTCGGTGGTAGTAGGAGGGGTGGTCCGGGGGGAGGTCCTGAGGGTGGTGGCAGTGGGTTTTGTGGCCTTCTTGGGTATCGGAGGTGCATGATCAGTAGCTCTATGACATGTGTTGATCTTCAGATGTGATTCTGGGATGCACTCCCTTTCACACTGTAGGTAGTCGTCCTACTTTACACCAGTAAAAGGCAGATGGTATATTCCTACTGCTAACGCAGCTTATCGCCTGTTTTTATATCGCACCGCAGATTTGGCTGCTTGTTGAAAATATCGGGAAGTGGTGTTTTCATGTTATTTTTGTACAGGAACGCCTACTCTGCATATTATTTGCGTTAGTTGTTGCTCTCATTTGTGGCAATTATTTTTTGCGGAAGCAATTGATGAAAAACTGGAAATATCGCCTCTTCTCACCAGGTTTAAAATGGAGTGATAATATAAAATCACTGAAAAAGCCATAAGTTTAATGAACATTATAATTAGAAATTTGCATTTAAAAAACCTTTGAAATTCACAAAAAATACCAACGGTTTCAGGGACGTTATAGTTACAAATTATCATTTTAAAAATCTTTGAAATTCACTGAAAAAACCATAGGTTTCAGGGACGTTGTTAGACGGACCGGGAGGGTCGGCCGAGGACAAGGGGAGAGGTCTCCGGGGAGAGCCGTCTCCAGCGATCGTACAGATGAGTAACTTCCCCCCCACAGATACACACCACACAAGGATAGGATTTAACGTTCTTTATAGGCGATTTCTTGAGGTACGATGAAATGGTACAAGGAGGTCTGGACTCAGGGGTCCCCTCGATTCTAGTCTCTTGGTTTGGGAAAAGGGGGTAGCGGGACAGTCTGGTTACCAATCTGGTAGCTGAGATGGTATGGTGGGTAGCTCACAATCCTCGAGCTCGGTGTTCTAGCTTGGACGGGCCGCGGCAGCGCCAGCAGGTCCCGGTGAAGGTGGTTGTTACACGGTCCGCGGCAGCGCCAGCAGGTCCCGATGAAGGTGGTCGTTACACGGTCCGCGGCAGCGCCAGCAGGTCCCGGTGAAGGTGGTCGTTACACGGTCCGCGGCAGCGCCAGCAGGTCCCGATGAAGGTGGTCGTTACAACGGTCCGCGGCAGCGCCAGCAGGTCCCGACGAGGATGGAGGATGCAGAGGACGATAATTCACAAGGCAGGGCTACGGCAGCGCCAGTAGTCCGTCAAGGCTGAGTTCTTCTCGGTGTCTCTCGACTCCAGGATACAACTGCCTTCCTGCTCTGGAGCTGCCCTAGTTATAGGTCTGGCGCCCTTTGATGTCCGGACCCTCGCACTTGGAGGTCGGGGGGGTCCGGGATGAGGGAGTCCAGACATCCAGCAGGGGGTGGAGCCAGCGCCCGGGGGAGCTGGAGGGCGATCGGCACCTGGCGGGGGAGAGCCATCGACACTTCTTTCTCCCATTGACCTGCCAAGTGGTCCGTTCACCTCCTGGGTGGATGGTGGTGCCAGGCTGTCGGGGCCGGGCCAGGCCCAGGGTTAGGGTCGAGCTGAGGCCACGCGGCCTCGTGGCGCAGTGTCCAAGATGGCGGCTGATCCGGCCGGGGGAGCCGGTAGGGGTTCGGCCCCATGATACATGGATGTCCGGGGGCAGGAGTTCCGTCGGGAGACGGGGTGCGGGTTGCTCTTGTGGGTAACACCTAGGAGTCCGGGGCTTGGGCCGTGTCATGCGGGGAGGGAGCGAGCCCTTCATGTGGCCTGTCCAACATGCGTCCCCCCCAGCTGAAGGCGGGGAGAGTCACCCATCCTCTTGGGGACTCTCCTCGTCGAGGCGGAAAAAGCGTGACAGGCCATCTGCGTTGGCGTGGTCTTGGCCCGGTCGATGTTCCACAGTGAAGTCCATCCCCTGCAGGGAGATGGACCAGCGCAATAGTTTTGGGTTTCCCCCCGCATCTGCATTAGCCACTGCAGGGGTCGATGATCGGTTTGCACCCGGAAGTGGGTACCGAAGAGATAGGGCCGGAGCTTTTTGAGGGCCCACACCACTGCGAAGGCCTCCCTCTCGATTGTGCTCCAGCGCTGTTCTCGGGCCAGGAGGCGTCTGCTGATCAAGGCCACCGGCTGGTCAAGACCCTCGGGGTTCAGCTGGGAGAGAACCGCCCCGATGCCGTGGTCGGAGGCGTCCGTTTGCACAATGAATTCCCGACTGTAATCGGGGGCCTGGAGCACAGGGGCGGTGCACAGGGCGGCTTTCAGCTTCTCGAAGGCCGCTTGACAGTCGGGGGTCCAGTTAATCTTCTTCGGTTGGTTTTTGGACGTGAGACCCGTGAGGGGCCCCACAATGCTGCCATAGTCCCTCACGAACCGCCGGTAGTAGCCGGTGAGTCCCAAGAAGGCTCGGACCTCGGTCTGCGTGACTGGGGGTTGCCAGGACTGGATGGCAGCGATTTTGAGTTGCAGAGGGGCCACCAGACCGCTTACCACCTGGTGTCCGAGGTAGGTCACGGACCCCTGACCAATTTGGCACTTGCCGGCCTTGATTGTGAGGCCGACCCGCTGGAGGGCTTGCAGGACCTCTCGGAGGTGGTGGAGGTGGTCGGACCAGTGGTGGCTGTACACAGCGATATCGTCCAGGTAGGCGGCGCTGAACTCTTCGAGCCCCGCCAAGACCTGGTTCACTAGTCGCTGAAAAGTAGCTGGGGCATTCTTCATGCCGAAGGGCATGACCTTGAAGTGGTAGTGGCCATCGGGGGTAGAAAAGGCGGACCGTTCTTGGGCTCGGGGTGTGAGACCAATCTGCCAGTAGCCCGCTGTCAGGTCGAAGATGCTGAGGTAGCGGGCAGCCCCCATGCGGTCGATCAATTCATCCGCTCGGGGGATGGGATGAGCGTCGGTCCTGGTGACAGCATTCAAGCCCCGATAGTCGACGCAGAATCGGAGCTCAGGAGTGGTGCCGGGGGCAGCGGCTTTGGGGACCAGCACGACCGGGCTGGCCCAGGGGCTGTCCGAGGGCTCGATGACCCCGAGCGTGAGCATCTTGAACACTTCCTCTTGGATGCAGGCCCGCACCCGATCTGGTACGCGGTATGCCCGGTGTCTGATAGGGGGACTGTCCCCCATGTCCACGTCGTGCAAGCACCAGGGGGTGACCCCTGGGGTGAGGGAAAACAGAGTAGCAAACTGCAGCAGGAGGTCCCGGCAGCCTTGGCGTTGCTCTGGGGTGAGGGCATCGGAGAGCCGGACCCCGTCCACGGAACCGTCTTTCTCCTGAGTCTTCAGGAGATCAGGGAGAGGCTCGGAGTCTTCTTCCGCCCCACTGTCTGTAGCCATAAGGAGGCTGAGTTCCGAGCGCACAAAGTGGGGTTTGAGTCTGTTGGTGTGGAGGACCCGGAGGGGGTTCCGGGGAGACTCCATATCGATGAGATAGGTGACGGGGCTCTTGCGTTCGACCACTTTGAAGGGCCCCGTCCACTTGTCCTGCAAGGCACATGGTTCGGTGGGGGACATCACCCACACTTGTTGACCAGGTTTGAATTCGACGGAGGAGGCATTTTGATCGTACCATTTTTTCATGTCCTCCTGACTGGCCTCAAGATTCGCTTTTGCCATTTCCCTGAATCGCCGGGTCTGATTGCGTAGTGCCAGGAGGTACTTGAAGACGTCTGGAGGGGTCTTTAGGGGGGCCATCTCCCAACCTTCTTTGACTAGGCTGAGGGGCCCTCGCACAGGGTGCCCGTACAACAGTTCGAAGGGGCTAAAACCGAGGGACTTCTGGGGAACTTCTCGATAGGCGAAGAGGAGGCACGGAAGTAGTACATCCCACTGGCGACGGAGGGGCTCTTCCAATCCCCCAATCATTCCCTTGAGCGTGCGGTTGAATCGCTCAACTAGTCCGTTTCCTTGAGGATGATAGGGGGTCGTGAATCGGTAGGTGACCCCGCACTGTTGCCAGAGGGACTTCATATATTTCGAGATAAAGTTTGTGCCTCGGTCGCTGACGACTTCTCGGGGGAAGCCCACCCGGGAGAAGATCCCCATTAAGGCCCGGCCGACCACCGGAGCTGTTACAGTTCGCAGGGGCACAGCCTCGGGGTAGCGGGTGGCGTGGTCCACCAGTACCAGGATGAACCGATGTCCTTGTGCTGTGCGGGGGTCCAGGGGCCCCACAATGTCTATTCCCACCCTCTCGAACGGGGTGGTGACAACTGGGAAGGGTTGCAGAGGTGCTTTGAGCTTGCGGCCGCTCTTCCCGCTGGCCTGGCACGTGGGGCAGGACCGGCAGTGGTTGAGGACGTCGTTTCGCATCCTCGGCCAGAAAAAGTGGGTCACCAGGCGACTGTAGGTTTTGTCCTGGCCCAGGTGTCCCGCCAGAGGGACATTGTGGGCCAAATTTAGCAGGAAGTCTCTGAAACGGAGGGGCACCACCAGCACTCGACTGGCCCCTAACTCCGCGATTCTCTGTTCACTGTATAACAGGTCGTTATCCCAATAGACCCAATGGGCTCCGGTGGAGTCCCCTGCGCTCTGGGCGATGGCTTGCTGGCGGAGTCCCTCGAGGGAGGGACAGGTCTTCTGCTCCTGGCGGAACTGTTCCTGGGTGGGCCCCCCTTCTTGACGCCACTGAGCCAGGCCGGGAAGGTCCTGGGGCTGGGCCACCCCTTCGGGGGTTGGCTCTGGGGGGTCGGTATAGTCGGTGTCCTCTCCTGGAGCGATCGGGGGAGGAGGTGCAGGCCATTGTGGTTCTTCTGGTCGGGGGATGGCACGGGCGGCCATGGACCGGGTGGTTACGCACGCCCAGTCCGGGAGGCCCAGCATCCCCAGGTGCTCTCTTCTTTCGACGGCGGCCCACGGGGAACTCTCAAGATCATTCCCCAGGAGACAGTCCACGGGGGCATCATCCCGGACCGTCACCTTCAACATGCCGGAGACCCCTCCCCATTCGAAGGGGACGCAGGCCATCCGACATAGACTCTCGGAATTGTCGGCTGAGCGGACGGGGCAGAGAATGTTCGGCAGGATCTGCTCTGGTTTTACCAGGTGACAGCGGACGGCCGTCACACTGGCCCCTGTGTCACGTAGGGCTTCGGCCCGGCGCCCATTAATGTTCACCCACTGGCTATATTTTCTGGTGTTGGTGGGTAGGGGAGCCCGCGGGACCATGTCTTTTCCCCCTAGGCACGCTAGAACCATGGCGGCCGGTTCCCACTCTTGTTGTGCCTGCTCATATTCTTCTTGTTCCTCGGAGATTTGTTCTCCCCCCTGGGCGGCGGCAGCTACCTGGCGGGGTTTTGGCGTTTGGTTCTGCGGGCAGTTCGGGTCATTGGCGTAGTGGCCAACTCGCTGGCATCGGTGACACGTGACGTTGGCTCGGAACCCCGGGCGCATCGGGGGGTTGCCCCGGCCGGCCGGGGGCGGGGTGCTGGCAGCGGGAGTGGCCGGGACGGTGTCTCTCCCTCGCCCCTGGCCTCCTCCTCCTCCTCGGGGACGGTGCTGACCTTGGTTGTTCCGGTTATGCTCGTGTGGCCCTCTCCGGCCCACTCGGGTGCTTTCCCACCGGTCAGCTTCGGCGGCGAGTTGCCGTGGGTCAGTCAATTTACTGTCGAGGAGGTGCTGCCTGAGCTCGACGAAGCAGTTGTTAGACAGGTGCTCCCACACCATGAGGTTAAAAAGTTGCTCGTAGGTCGTTACGTGGCTTCCCTTGATCCAACCCTCGAAGGCTCGGCTGAAATAGTTGACATATTCCACCCACGTTGTACCCGGGATCCGGGTGCAGTCCCGAAACCTCTGGCGGTACATTTCGGGTGTGAGCCCATATCGGGTGAGGAGGGCAGCCTTCATGTGGTCATAGGGTGACATCTGATGGTCTGGGAGCTGCAGTAGGGCATCGCGGCCTTCGTTGACGAACCTCCCCCATAGGCCGGCTCCCCAGTCACTCCGATCGATCCGGTGGGAGGTCATGGCGATCTCGTAGGCCTTGAACCACTGTTGTATGTCGTCCTCTCGGACATACTCTCGAACAACATCCTTGGGGATGTGGACTTTCTTTTCTGTCACTCCCGGGGTGCGCGGTCGCTCGGGCACCTCCGGTTCTTTGTTCTGCTTCCATAGTTCTATTTCTGCCAGTTTGCGCTCGTGTTCGAATGTTAGTCTTTTTTCTTCGAGCTCTCTCTGCCTCTGTTTTTCTTCCCGTTCTTCTCGGAGCCGCAGATGTTCTAGGTTCAGTTTTTGCTCGGCTAATTTTAGTTCACCGTCCATTTTGAGTCGTGCCATTTCCAACTCATGTAATCTGTTTTTTTCTCTTTCTTGGATCTCTTCCTGCGAGAGGCCCGTTCCTCGCTCCTCGGGAGCCGTGGCGTTCCTCTCCGATGCTGCACCGTTTTGGTCTGGGGATCCGGCGACCCCGGTTTCTGCCTACGACTCAATGGCGTGCTTAAAATCGTCTTTGGTACTCAGGCCGGTGGTAGCAATGCCTAGTTCCATGCAGAATTGTTTCAGTTCACGATGGCTATACTCTTCCAATTTATTCATCTGGAATTTCTCGGTGGATCCGCTCTCTTTGGTTGACATCGTGGTTTTGTCGTGGGGTGAGCTACTCTCTGTACGATTACGCGTTGATTCGGATCGCGCCGCTGGCCACCAATGTTAGACGGACCGGGAGGGTCGGCCGAGGACAAGGGGAGAGGTCTCCGGGGAGAGCCATCTCCAGCGATCGTACAGATGAGTAACTTCCCCCCCACAGATACACACCACACAAGGATAGGATTTAACGTTCTTTATAGGCGATTTCTTGAGGTACGATGAAATGGTACAAGGAGGTCTGGACTTAGGGGTCCCCTCGATTCTAGTCTCTTGGTTTGGGAAAAGGGGGTAGCGGGACAGTCTGGTTACCAATCTGGTAGCTGAGATGGTATGGTGGGTAGCTCACAATCCTCGAGCTCGGTGTTCTAGCTTGGACGGGCCGCGGCAGCGCCAGCAGGTCCCGGTGAAGGTGGTTGTTACACGGTCCGCGGCAGCGCCAGCAGGTCCTGATGAAGGTGGTCGTTACACGGTCCGCGGCAGCGCCAGCAGGTCCCGGTGAAGGTGGTCGTTACACGGTCCGCGGCAGCGCCAGCAGGTCCCGATGAAGGTGGTCGTTACAACGGTCCGCGGCAGCGCCAGCAGGTCCCGACGAGGATGGAGGATGCAGAAGGCCGCGGCAGCGCCAGCAGGCAGGACGATAATTCACAAGGCAGGGCTACGGCAGCGCCAGTAGTCCGTCAAGGCTGAGTTCTTCTCGGTGTCTCTCGACTCCAGGATACAACTGCCTTCCTGCTCTGGAGCTGCCCTAGTTATAGGTCTGGCGCCCTTTGATGTCCGGACCCTCGCACTTGGAGGTCGGGGGGTCCGGGATGAGGGAGTCCAGACACCCAGCAGGGGGTGGAGCCAGCGCCCGGGGGAGCTGGAGGGCGATCGGCACCTGGCGGGGGAGAGCCATCGACACTTCTTTCTCCCATTGACCTGCCAAGTGGTCCGTTCACCTCCTGGGTGGATGGTGGTGCCGGGCTGTCGTGGCCGGGCCAGGCCCAGGGTTAGGGTCGAGCTGAGGCCACGCGGCCTCGTGGCGCAGTGTCCAAGATGGCGGCTGATCCGGCCGGGGGAGCCGGTAGGGGTTCGGCCCCATGATACATGGATGTCTGGGGGCAGGAGTTCCGTCGGGAGACGGGGTGCGGGTTGCTCTTGTGGGTAACACCTAGGAGTCCGGGGCTTGGGCCGTGTCATGCGGGGAGGGAGCGAGCCCTTCATGTGGCCTGTCCAACAGACGTTATAGTTACAAATTAGCATTTAAAAAACCTTTGAAAATCACTGAAAAAAATATAGGTTTCAAGGATATTTAGTTGCACATTTCACTCGTACAAATCCATAGAAAATGGGACGTTATAGTTAGTAGAGCTAACTATAAGTCGCGCCCCCGCAATGCACTGCTGATGATGTCACATATTACATCACTCATTACATAGTCAGTGACATCACTGATGACATCTCTCCCCCTGCAACACTCTGCAAACGTGCCCCCTGGTGCGTTGTAAGATGGGGAAGTAATTCCCCTTGAATACTGGGGTCCCTGGGGGCCAACTAGCCCACCAGAATCCTCCAGTATGTTATTTTATGTTAAGGGTACTTCTAGAGCGCGCGACTCACCCGGGGGCATCTCGGCGCTATACTTAGTTAATCACTGAGAGGGAAGGAGGGTGGGAAAGACCCAAGACAAATACTAGGGGGTGAGAAATAGAAATGTTTTTAATTTTTTCCTGAAGATTGTGAGAGAGGGACAATTTCGAATGGCAATAGGAAGCGAATTCCAATAGCGCGGCGCGAGACACGAGAAAGTCCTAGCCCCTTCACGGGAGCAGCAGATTCTGGGAATTTTCAAAAATTCCATGGCATTAGATCTAAGATTAAGGATGGAGGGCTTTTTTTTAGTTTGTTTGCCAGGTATTTGGGACCTGGTCCGTTCAAGGCTTTGTACGTGAGGCAACAGGTCTTAAAGTGGGATCGTTTCACGATAGGGAGCCAGTGGAGCTCTAATAAGAGAGGGGCTGAAGGCGTACCTGCCGGACGGTCAAAGATCATTCGGGCAGCGGTATTCTGGATGACCTGTAGTTTCCTTAACATGGATGGGCCAAGTTCAGCGAGCATGGCGTTGCCATAATCAAGGCGGCAGATCACCATTGCCTGCACTAGCGTTCTTCGATAGTTGATGGGGAGATAAGGGAGAATCTTCTGTAAAAGTCGCAGACTGAAATAACATGAGCTGGTGATTGTAGCTACATGGTCTTTCATCGAGAGGGCCTGATCCAGTGTAAACCCCAAGTTTTGCACAACTTTTTTTGGAACTGGAGCTATCCCAAGCTCTTGTGGCCACCATTCCTTGGACCAGGAAAGAGAAGCTTTCCCAACTAATAAGATCTCGGTCTTACTCGGATTTAGCTGGAGCAGATTCTCGGTCATCCAGTTGGAGATAGTGGTCATTCCTGCTGCAAAGCGTAGATGTTCTGACGTTGCATTAGGATTGATTTTAAAGATGAGCTGGGTATGCGCCAGGGAGCTGCGTTGCAGAGAGGTGGTCCAGGCCACACCCCTTTTTACACCTCTCAGAAACGCAGCTCTGTGGCACTTGCTGGAGGCACCTGGTGGGCTAGTTGGACTCCAGTGACCCTCAGGATTCAAGGGGACTTAATCCCCCAACTTAAAACACGCCACGGGGTGCGTTTGCAGAGTGTTGCAGGGCCTGGTTAGTCAGAGTCAGTTACCACCAGTACACGTCTGAAAATGTTGTTAGCACAGGATGATTTTGCAACAAGGCCTCTTTCTGCTCCTCTGTTGGTTCTTTCCTCACATGTCTTGCTTCTTCCTCCACTGTTCTTCATCTTTGTGGACTTCTGTTGCTTCTTTCTGCATTTCTTTTGCTTCTTTCTGTGTGTGTTTTCTTCTTTCTTCGCATGTCCTACCTCTATAGGCATAGTTAGAAACTAGCATTTGAAAAACCTTTGAAATTCACTGAAAGAACCCTAGGTTTCAGGCACGTTATAGTTAGAAATTAGCATTTAAAAAACCCTTGAATTTCACTGAAAAAACCATATGTTTCAGGCATGTTATAGTTAGAAATTAGCATTTAAAAAAACCTCAGAAATTCACTGAAATAACCATAGGTTTCAGGGGCGTTTTAGTTAGTTGGACATTTCACTCATACAAAACCCGTGAAATTCCCCTGTTATAGTTAGTTCAGCTAACTATAACTCGCGTCCCCGCAATGCACTGCTGATGACGTCACGTATTACATCACTCATGACATGGTCAGTGACATCACTGATGGCATCTCAAATGACATCACTGATGACATCACTTGTGACATCATCCATGTGATAATTTCATGCATCTTCTCACACCCTAATATAACTTTTGATACACCTACTATAAATTACAGACTGCCATTTTCAAAACCATAGCCACTTCAACATCAATAACTACATACACACTCACTGATTCTTAGGTCTACACACATATCCACTCACTCACCCATACAGTCACTCATACTTACGGTCACTCAGTACAGGGCTATCATATACAGTCATACACCTATATAGACACTCACATACCACCACTCATCCATAGAGGTACTCACACACCTAGACAATCATGCAAATAATTAATCAAACTCCCATTTACTCACCTATACATTTATACACACACCAGCTCACTTACTCATACAAATACTAGCACATTCTTACACTCTTATACAATCACTGATACAAGCACACACTCATCCATACAGCTACTCTCATAATCACACACTCTCACTTTTATGTACTCTAACACACATATATACTGCCTTTCACATATGTAGTTACTCACACATGTACTACTGAGATATACATTCACTCACTAACACACTCATACACACACTCACCCACCCATACAGTCCATCACAGATGCACTCTTGAAACCATGCACCCAGTGAATCACCTACTCACCCATCTATGCACAGAGTCACATGCACCCCACCCACACAAACACTCAGGCACCCATACAGATACTCAGACATCCAATCAATAACTCATATAGACATTCATGTAGGTATTAAAAAACTCATGCATCCGCTTAGACACCAACAAACAGATGAATACAGAGATTAACACAGTTTAGTCACTAACCCATGCATTCAGTAAGATATGTTTAATCACTCACTTATAGAGTCAGTCACGCACCTAGTAAATCATCCATTCAGACACTTATACACCCACTCATTCTTCAATACTCCTTTCCCTATATATATTAAACATATTTAAACTTTAGAGAAACACAGTCACTGGATGATGTCATCAGTGATGTCATTTGAGATGTCATCAGTGATGTCATCAGTGATGTCACTGACCATGTCATGAGTGATGTAATATGTGATGTCATCAGCAGCACATTGCGGGGGCGCGAGTTATAGTTAGCTGAACTAACTATAACGGGGGAATTTCACAGGTCTTGTACGATTGAAATGTCCAACTAACTATAACGCCCCTGAAACCTATGGTTTATTCAGTGAATTTCTAAGGTTATTTAAATGCTAATTTCTAACTATAACGTGCCTGAAACCTATGGTTTTTTCAGTGAATTTATATATATATATATATATATATATATATATATATACACATTTGTTACACAGAGTGGCTGTAGCTACTCTGTATTTACAGTTCGGCTTATATCTTTGCACCTGTTTGACTAATCTCCACAAAACTTTTCAAACCTATATCATTTTGTAGAATAGCAGAGGATAGCAAGTTTCAGGGGGATTGGTCAAGGGGGAGAAAAGATAAAAGGGGAGTCCCAAAATATGTTTTCCCCCAATGCATTTTCCATAGATGCTTGTATTTGACGTAACGTGATGGCTAAGGGAGTTACAGTAAATTTGGAAGGATTATACATTATGGTATGCAAATGATGCTTTTTGGGGTTAAGTATTTTTTAAGTTATAAGGGCGTGAAACTTAGTGATATCTATTGTCTCAATAGTTTTGTAGGAATTTTGTGAAAATAACTCAGTACATGCCAATGACAAAGCATTAAGGGCCCGATTCACAAGGGTAAACTTGCACTTTTGTGCAAGTTTACTACTTGTTGGTATTCACAAAGGTAAACTTAGACCAAAAGTCCAACTTTACTAGTAGTAGCTTATCTTTGTGAATAGCAAAAAGTAGTAAAGTTACTATTTTACGGTATTCACACAATAAGTTTCTATTAGTAAAGTTAGACTTTTGGTCCAAGTTTACCTTTGCGAATTCCGAAAATTAGTAAAGTTAGACTTTTGGTCTAAATTTACCTTTGTGAATTGGTCCCTATATGATATGTCAATGACTGCCATTACAAAAATGAAAGCATACCATGCTATTTCTTCAAGCAATTCACTGTGTTTTAGTATTTTTCCTGTCCCATTGTCACTGAATTAATGTGGTAATAAGTAAGGAAGAATAAGTATAATATTATATAATTTAAAAAAAAGTTATGGGTTATGGAAGTACAGCATTACAAAAAAAATTGTTTTAAAAGTTATACGTTAAAACACTTAGATACACTATGGGGTCGATTCTGATCCTGTAAAAAGGCCCTACGAATAGTCGTACGGAGCGTTTTCTCCGTACGACTCATACCAGGTAAACTCATTTCACAACCTAGGAAGTACGATTCGTACAGAAAGCCTTTTTCTGTACGAATTGTAAAAAAGACCGTACAGCAAAAAAATACCCACGATTCCGATCCGGAAATGCTTGTACACGACGTCCGTACGTATTTCACCAGCGTTTTCCAGCCCAGCAAGTACGATTCGTACCGACGTCACTCCGCACGGCTCTTTGTTTACGGGAGCCAAACACAGCTGGAAAAACAGAGTCCAACGCAAACGGCAACGCCACCGAGCCCCGGTACGTGCCGTACAGCCATGAACCTCATCGTACGTGTCATCCCGGTCCTCTTGGCCTACGACCTGGTGCACCGCACCCGACGCACATGCCGCAGAAGGTGAGAAAAACATGCGTGTGTACGGTGCGTACCACACGTACCCCTACGGCCCCATGACTACCCAGGTACGGACCATACCCACGCATGAATGCGTGGGTACGGTGCGTACCATACGTACCCCTACGGCACCATGCCAACAGTGGTACGGACCGTACCCATGCATGAATACGTGGGTACGGTGCGTACGCCTACGGCCCAATGAGTACTCAGGTATGGACCGTATCCATGCATGAATGCGTGGGAACGGTGCGTACCACACGTACCCCTACGGCGCCATGCCAACAGTGGCACGGACCGTACCCACGCATCAAAACGTGGGTACGGTGCATACCCCTACGGCCCCATGACTACCCAGGTATGGACCGTACCCACGCATGAATGCGTGGGTACGGTGCATACCATACGTACCCCTACGGCACCATGCCAACAGCGGTATGGACCGTAGCCACGCATGAATACGTGGGTACGGTGCGTACCCCTACGGCCCCATGAGTACTCAGATACGGACCGTACCCACGCATGAATGCTTGGGAATGGTGCGTACCCCTACGGACCCATGATTATTCAGGTACGGACCGTACCCACGCATCAATGCGTGGGTACGGTGCGTACTCTACGGCCCCATGATTAATCAGTCACGGACCGTACCCACGCATACATGCGTGGGTAAGGTCCATACCACACGTACCCCGTCATGGCAGTAGGAACATTTGGATACGAGGCGTACACACGCCAGGAATGTGGACATAGAGGACTGGCCCAGCATGTTACCTACAAATTGTTGTGTGTGTAGGTCCTGGCCAGCAGTGTACAGCTCCAAGGGGGAGCGTGGGTGGGTGCAGAGGCCTCCCAGCAGGGCCCAGACATATGAGGGGTGGGTGCATATCACTACCAGCAGTGCCCAGACATATGAGGGGTGGGTGCAGAGGACTCCCAGCAGTGCCCAGACATATGAGGGGGTGAGTGCAAAGGACTCCCAGCGGTGCCCAGACACATGAGGGGTGGGTGCATATCACTCCCAGCAGTTGCCAGACATATGAGGGGTGGGTGCATATCACTCCCAGTAGTGCCCAGACATATGAGGGGTGGGTGCATATCACTCCCAGCAGTGCCCAGACATATGAGGGGTGGGTGCAGAGGACTCCCAGCAGTGCCCAGACATATGAGGGGTGGGTGCATATCACTACCAGCAGTGCCCAGACATATGAGGGGTGGGTACAGAGGACTCCGAGCAGTGCCCAGACATATGAGGGGTGGGTGAAGAGGACTCCCAGCAGTGCCCAGACATATGAGGGTTGGGTGCATATCACTCCCAGCAG
Organism: Triturus cristatus; assembly: GCF_964204655.1. Taxonomy (NCBI): domain Eukaryota; kingdom Metazoa; phylum Chordata; class Amphibia; order Caudata; family Salamandridae; genus Triturus; species Triturus cristatus. The sequence goes on from NC_140588.1 coordinate 595,661,158, forward strand.
TGCCCAGACATATGAGGGGTGGGTGCATATAACTACAAGCACTACCCAGACATATGAGGGGTGGGTGCAGAGGACTCCCAGCAGTGCCCAGACATATGAGGGGTGGGTGCAGAGGACGCCCAGCAGTGCCCAGACACATGAGGGTGGGTGCAGAGGACTCCCAGCAGTGCCCAGACACATGAGGGATGGGTGCATATCACTCCCAGCAGTGCCCAGACATATGAAGGGTGGGTGCATATCACTCCCAGCAGTGCCCAGACATATGAGGGGTGGGTGCATATCACTCCCAGCAGTGCCCAGACATATGAGGGGTGGGTGCAGAGGACTCCCTGCAGTGTTCAGACATATGAGGGGTGGGTGCAGAGGACTCCCTGCAGTGCCCAGACATATGAGGGGTAGGTGCAGAGTACTCCCAGCAGTGCCCAGACATATGAGGGGTGGGTGCAGAGGACTCCCAGCAGTGCCCAAACATATGAGGGGTGGGTGCAGAGGACTCCCAGCAGTGCCCAGACACATAAGGGGTGGGTGCATATCACTCCAAGCAGTGCCCAGACATATGAGGGGTGGGTGCAGAGGACTCCCATCAGTGCCCAGACATATGAGGGGTGGGTGCAGAGGACTCCCAGCAGTGCCCAGACATAAGAGGGGTGGGTGCATATCACTCCCAGCAGTGCCCAGACATACGAGGGGTGGGTGCAGAGGACTCCCAGCAGTGCCCAGACATATGAGGGGTGGGTGCATATCACTACCAGCAGTCCCCAGACATATGAGGGGTGGGTGCAGAGGACTCCCAGCAGTGCCCAGATATATGAGGGGTGGGTGCATATCACTCCCAGCAGTGCCTAGACATATGAGGGGTAGGTGCAGAGGACTCCCAGCAGTGCCCAGACATATGAGGGATGGGTGCATATCACTCCCAGCAGTGCCCACACATATGAGGGGTGGGTGCATATCAGTACCAGCAGTGCCCAGACACATGAGGGGTGGGTGCAGAGGACTACCAGCAGTGCCCAGACATATGAGGGGTGGGTGCAGAGGACTCCCAGCAGTGCCCAGACATATGAGGGGTGGGTGCAGAGGACTCCCAGCAGTGCCCAGACACATGAGGGGTGGGTGCATATCACTCCCAGCAGTGCCCAGACATATGAGGGGTGGGTGCATATCACTCCCAGCAGTGCCCAGACATATGAGGGGTGGGTGCAGATGACTCCTAGTAGTGCCCATACATATGAGGGGTGGGTGCAGAGGACTCCCAACAGTGCCCAGACATATGAGGGGTGGGTGCAGAGGACACCCAGCAGTGCCCAGACACATGAGGGGTGGGTGTATATCACTCCCAGCAGTGCCCAGACATATGAGGGGTGGGTGCATATCACTCCCAATATTGCCCAGACATATGAGGGGTGGGTGCATATCACTCCCAGCAGTGCCCAGACATATGAGGGGTGGGTGCAGAGGACTCCCAGCAGTGCCCAGACATATGAGGGGTGGGTGCAGAGGACTCCCAGCAGTGCCCAGACATATGAGGGGTGGGTGCATATCACTCCCAGCAGTGCCCAGACATATGAGGGGTGGGTGCATGTCACTCCCAGCAGTGGCCAGACATATGAGGGGTGGGTGCAGAGGACTCCCAGCAGTGCCCAGACATATGAGGGGTCTTTGCATATAACTTCCAGCAGTGCCCAGACATATGAAAGGTGGGTGCATATCACTCCCAGCAGTGCCCAGACATATGAGGAGAGTGTGCAGGGGACTCCCAGCAGTGCCCAGACATATGCGGGGTGGGTGCAGAGGACTCCCAGCAGTGCCCAGACATATGAGGGGTGGGTGCAGAGGACTCCCAGCAGTGCCCAGACACATGAGGGGTGGGTGCATATAACTCCCAGCAGTGCCCAGACATAAGAGGGGTGGGTGCATATCACTCCCAGAAGTGCCCAGACATATGAGGGGTGGGTGCATATCACTCCCAGCAGTGCCCAGACATATGAGGAGTGGGTGCAGAGGACTCCCAGCAGTGCCTGGACATTTGAGGGGTGGGTGCAGAGGACTCCCAGCAGTGCCCAGACATATGAGGGGTGGGTGCAGAGGACTCCCAGCAGTGCCCAGACATATGAGGGGTGGGTGCAGAGGACTCCCAGCAGTGCCCAGACACATGAGGGGTGGGTGCATATCACTCCCAGCAGTGCCCAGACATATGAGGGTTGGGTGCATATCACTCCCAGCAGTGCCCAGACATATGAGGGGTGGGTGCATATCACTCCCAGCAGTGCCCAGACATATGAGGAGTGGGTGCAGAGGACTCCCTGCAGTGCCCAGACATATGAGGGGTGGGTGCAGAGGACTCCCAGCAGTGCCCAGACATATGAGGGGTGGGTGCAGAGGACTCCCAGCAGTGCCCAGACACATGAGGGGTGGGTGCATATCACTCCCAGCAGTGCACAGACATATGAGGGGTGGGTGCATATCACTCCCTGCAATGCCCAGACATATGAGGGGTGGGTGCAGAGGACTCCCAGCAGTGCCCAGACATATGAGGGGTGGGTGCAGATGACTCCCAGCAGTGCCCATACATATGAGGGGTGGGTGCAGAGGACTCCCAACAGTGCCCAGACATATGAGGGGTGGGTGCAGAGGACTCCCAGCAGTGCCCAGACACATGAGGGGTGGGTGCATATAACTCCCAGCCGTGCCCAGACATAAGAGGGTGGGTGCATATCACTCCCAGAAGTGCCCAGACATATGAGGGGTGGGTGCATATCTGTTAGACGGCGATCTCAGGAGAGCCCGGAAGGGGTCCTGACTACCCTGAGACCCACCCTCAAAGTATCGTAGCCGGGCACTGGCGGGAGACTCCCCAAGGGGAGGAATCTCGTAGCTAGGATCGTACTTCTGGCACCACGCGACACAGAGTAACCACACCGGTTATTCTCAGAAACAATCTTTATCAAGTAGGTTATCACGGCAAATATGTACAAGATGTGCACAGGTTCAAGAGTCTCGGAAAGGTAGGGGGGTAGCGGGACAGTCTTTGGCAATAGTTCAAGCAGGGACGTATCCGGCGCGCAGCTCACAATCCTCGAGCCGGGGGATACGGGGTCGTAGTCGGGGTCCGGCGGGACCGTGAGAGTCTGGGGGAGCCGCGAGTCACTCAGCAGGCTTAGGCACAAGTTCGGAGATGTTACGATCTTCCAGGAGCCGCGAGTCACTCAGCAGGCTTAGGCACAAGTTCGGAGATGTTACGTTCTTCCAGGAGCCGCGAGTCACTCAGCAGGCTTAGACACAGGTTCAGAGGTGTTACGATCTTCCAGGAGCCGCGAGTCACTCAGCAGGCTTAGGCACAGGTTCAGAGGTGTTACGATCTTCCAGGAGCCGCGAGTCACTCAGCAGGCTTAGGCACAGGTTCAGAGGTGTTACGATCTTCCAGGAGCCGCGAGTCACTCAGCAGGCTTAGACACAGGTTCAGAGGTGTTACGATCTTCCAGGAGCCGCGAGTCACTCAGCAGGCTTACGTTGTTCCAGCGTCGAATCTCCGGACCGACCCAGAGCACCCCTTGTTATAGGTCGCCCCCTCTTTGATGTCCGGGGTCGGTGGAGGCAGGGGTCTTGTCACCTGGGGGCCGCTTGTCGGGGTTTCCTGCTATTGTCTTTTGATCTCGTTCAGGGCCGGGGCGGGAGGAGTCCCAGACACCCAGCAGGCGTGGAGCCAGCTCTCAGGGAGGCCGGAGGGCCGATCGAAACCCATCGTCCCAGGGGAGTCCAGAGGTGCGATAGAAACTGCTCCTCCCTCTCTCATCCCCCTGGAAGTGTGATGTCCTCCAGCCGGAGTGGCGCCGCTAGGCCAGGGTCGCGCTGGGGCCGGGCGGCCATCTTGACGCATGAAGTGGGCATGCGGGCCCGGGGTGGCCGAAAGGAGGGAGGCCATGGACGAGGATGTCCGGGCCGGGTGCGGGTGTTCTGGTAGGAAGGCCCGGCTGGGCCGGGTGGTTGGGGCTGCAGGTACCAGGTTTCGGTGGTGCGGGTGCACGGAGGGCCGTTCTGCGAGGCCGGGTCCAACACGCGTCCCCCCCAGCTGAAAGCCGGAGAGAACTGCCCATCATCTTGGGGGGTTCTCTTCGCTGAGGCGGAAGAACCGGGAGAGGCCGTCAGCGTTGGCGTGGTCCGTACCAGGGCGGTGTTCTACGGTGAAATCCATCCCCTGGAGGGAGATTGACCACCGCAGTAGCTTGGGGTTTTCCCCTCGCATCTGCATGAGCCACCGCAATGGCCGATGGTCAGTTTGGACTCTGAAATGCGTGCCGAACAGGTAGGGTCGTAGCTTTTTGAGTGCCCAGACCACGGCAAAGGCTTCGCGCTCTATGGTGCTCCACCTCTGCTCTCGGGGCAGCAGCCGCCGACTGAGGAAGGCGACGGGCTGGTCTAGGCCTTGGTCATTCACTTGGGACAGGACGGCCCCAATGCCATGTTCGGAGGCATCGGTCTGGACTAGGAACTCCTTGGCATAGTCGGGGGCCTGGAGGACGGGAGCAGTGCACATGGCCTTTTTTAGAGCATCGAAAGCCTCCTGGCAGGCAGCCGTCCACTGCACCTTTTTTGGCTGTTTTTTAGATGTGAGTTCGGTGAGAGGGCCGACCAGGCTGCCATATCCCCGGATGAAGCGTCGGTAGTATCCTGTGAGTCCCAGGAAGGCTCGGACCTCCGTCTGGGTGATGGGTGGTTCCCAGGCCAGGATGGCATCGATCTTTGGCTGTAGAGGGGCTACCTGGCCGCTTCCGACCCGGTGCCCCAGGTAGACTACGGAGCCTTGCCCGATCTGGCACTTGCTAGCTTTTACTGTGAGGCCTGCCTGGCGCAGGGCGGTTAGCACCCTCCGGAGGTGCTGGAGGTGCTCACTCCACTCTGAACTGAAGACGGCGATATCGTCTAGATATGCCGCGCTGAACGGTTCCAACCCGGCCAGGACCTTATTCACCAGTCGCTGGAAAGTGGCCGGGGCATTTTTCATCCCGAAGGGCATCACGCGGAAGCGGTAGTGCCCGTCGGGGGTGGAGAAAGCAGACCGCTCCTTGGCCCCTTCGGTGAGCGCAATCTGCCAGTATCCGCAGGTGAGGTCGAGTGTGCTGAGGAACCGGGCTGCCCCTAGTCGGTCAATGAGTTCGTCGGCTCGTGGAATGGGGTGGGCATCGGCTCGGGTAACGTCATTGAGCCCCCGGTAATCCACGCAGAATCGGAGCTCGGGGGCGACACCGGGGGCCGCTGCTTTCGGGACCAGGACCACGGGGCTGGCCCAGGGACTGTCAGAGGGCTCAATCACCCCCAGGGTCAGCATCTTCGAAACTTCATCTTGAATGCAGGACCGGACCCGGTCAGGAACCCGGTAGGCTCGGTGTCTCACCGGCGGGCTGTCCCCGGTGTCCACGTCATGAACACACCAGTTGGTGACCCGGGGGGTCAGAGAGAAGAGGTCGGCAAATTGTCTTAGGAGCTGGCGGCAGTCCGCTTGTTGCTGGGCAGTGAGGGCTGGGGAAAGGTTCACTCCCTCTACGGAGCCATCCCGCTCCTTGACACACAGGAGGTCCGGGAGGGGATCCGACTCATCTTCGGCCCCGTCATCGGTGGCCAGCAGGAGGCTCAGTTCTGTCCGCACGAAGTGAGGCTTGAGTCGGTTCACATGCAGGACCCGGAGGGGGTCCCGGGGCGACTGGACGTCCACCAAGTACGTAACTGGACTCTTCCGCTCAACCACCTTGTAAGGCCCAGTCCATCGGTCCTGGAGGGCGCCAGGCTTCACGGGGGCCATGACCCACACCCGCTGGCCCGGCTGGAACTCAACCAGAGTGGCATTCTGGTCGTACCAGCGTTTCATCTCTTCTTGACTCGCCTCCAGGTTGGCCTCGGCCAGTTCTCGGAACTTCCTGGTCTGGTTCCGGAGGGCCAAGACATATTGGAACACATCTCGGGGGGTGGTCTGGGGTGCCGCCTCCCACTCTTCCTTTACCAAACTGAGGGGACCTCGGACGGGGTGCCCATAGAGTAACTCAAACGGGCTGAATCCTAGGGACTTCTGGGGGACCTCTCTATACGCGAACAATAGGCAAGGGAGCAGGACGTCCCACTTCCGCCGGAGGGGCTCTTCTAGGCCAGCGATCATTCCTTTCAAAGTCCTATTAAACCTTTCTACTAGGCCGTTTCCTTGGGGATGGTACGGGGTGGTGAACTTATAGGACACCCCACATTGTTGCCACAGGGACGTCATATACCTTGAGATAAAATTAGTGCCGCGATCGCTCACGACCTCGCGGGGAAACCCCACCCTGGAAAAGATCCCCATCAGGGCCCGGCCCACCACAGGGGCCGTAATGGTGCGCAGGGGGATAGCCTCCGGATAGCGGGTGGCGTGGTCCACTAGGACCAAGATAAAACGGTGGCCTTGGGAGGTGGGGGGGTCCAGTGGTCCCACGATGTCGATCCCGACCCGTTCGAAGGGGGTACTGACGGCCGGGAAGGGTTGGAGGGGAGCCTTGAGTTTCCCTCCACTCTTTCCACTAGCCTGGCACGTGGGGCAGGACTTGCAATGGGCCTCTACCGCTGCTCTCATCTTAGGCCAGTAAAAATGGGTCACAAGACGGTTGTAAGTCTTGTCCTGTCCCAGGTGACCGGCGAGGGGGACGTCGTGGGCTAAACCCAGGAGGAACTCTCGGAAGCGGAGGGGTACCACCAGTACTCGCCCAGATCCCAGCTCCACCGACCTCTGCTCACTGTACAGGATGCTATTCTCCCAATAGATTCGGTGCGTCCCGGTCTGGTCACCTGCGGCTTGGCCCTCGGCTTGGCGCCGCAGCCCGACCAGGGAAGGACAAGTGGCTTGCTCCCTGCAAAACTCCTCCCGAGTGGGTCCGCCCTCGTGGCGCCATTGGGCCAACCCGGGTAGATCGCCTAACTCAGGGACCGGGTCAGGGTCGGATGGGGTGGGTTCCTCGCTAGCGACGGACCCTTCTGATGGGGGGACGGAAGGACCCTCGGCGGGGACTGTTCCGATCTCTTCGATCGGGGTGCTCTCGACTTCTCTCTGGGGAGTGAGTCGGGCGGACATAGATCGGGTGGTGGCGCACACCCACTCGGGGAGCCCCATCATTCCCAGGTGGGCCTTACGCTCTACGTGCTTCCATGGGGAACTCTCTAGGTCGTTCCCTAAAAGGCAGTCGACCGGCTGGGAGGTTCTCACGGCCACCTTGAGTTTGCCTATCACCCCTCCCCACTCGAATGGCACCAGGGCTACCTGGCACATGCTCTCTCTATTGTCTGCGGATATTACAGGGCAAAAGACGTTGGGGAGGATCTGCTCTTCGGGGACTAGGTGCCTGAGGACACCGGTGATACTGGCCCCGGTGTCTCGCAGGGCCTCTACCTGGTGGCCATTGATTTTGACAAGCTGCCCATACTTCTGGGTGTTGGAGGGGAGGAGGCTACCAGGGATCATCTCCCTATCTCCCAGGGATACTAGGGCCATTGCTGCGGGTTCCCACTCTTCAGCTTCCTCCACCCCCTCCCCCAGGGCTACGTTGGCTATCTGTCTCGTCGGGGGGACTTGGGTGGCCATGGGGCACTCTGGGTCATTGGCGTAGTGCCCGGGTTTCTGGCAGCGAAAACAGGTGACGGTCACCCGGTGTCCCCGTTTCCCAGGGGGCCCGGTTACTGGTGGAGGGGGCGCCGGGAAAGGTGGAGGTGGTGTCTTCGGGGGGCTAGGCTGGGACTCTCTCGGCCCTCCCTGGTTCCCTCCTCCTCTCTGGCGGGGTGGTCCCTGACTGGTTCGGGGGTACTCTCCTACCATGCCCCGGGAGACCCGGGTGTTGGTCCAGCGGTCGGCCTCCACAGCCAGCTTCCGGGGATCTGTGAGCTTACTGTCCAGCAGATGCTGACGTAGTTCTACGAAGCAGTTCGCAGCTAGATGTTCCCACAACATGAGGTCAGTGAGTTCGGCCAGGGTGGTGACCTTGCTGCCCTTGGTCCACCCATCGAAGGCCCGACTGAAAAAGTTTACATATTCCACCCAGGTGGTGCCCGGGATCTTCCTGCAGTCCCGGAACCGTTGACGGTACATTTCTGGGGTGAGGCCGTATCTTGTGAGTAGAGCCTCTTTCATGTGGCTGTAGGAGGTCTGCAGGGAGAGGGGTAGGTCGAGCAGGGTGTCCCTTCCTTCGCTCAGAAACCGCCCCCACAGCCCCGCCCCCCAGTCCTTCTGCGGGATCCGATGGGAGGTCATGGCGACCTCGTAGGCCCGAAACCATTACTGAATGTCATCGTTTTTATAATATTCCTTGACCACATCCTTCGGGATGTGGACCTTCTGTTCCGCTGGGGGGGCCGTCTCTTGGTTACTTGGGGGCCTCCCTTCCTCGTTTCGGGCCTTGAGCTCGAGTTCCTTTAAGCTGCGTTCGTGCTCCAGCTGGAGCTTTCTTCCTTCGTGCTCCCGTTGGAGCTTTTTCTCCTCCAGTTCACCCTGTACACGCATTTGTTCTACCGCTAGCTTTTTTTCCGCTAACTTCAATTCGCCCTCAATTTTGAGTTTGGCCAGCTCTAGTTCATGATTGCGGCTTCTCTCTCGGTCCGCGAGTTCTTCTGGGGAGAAGCCCCCGTCTGGTACGCCTCCTCGCACCTGATTGCTGCTGCTTTCACTTTGGGGGGGTTCGGTTTCGTCGGGGCGCTCCCCCGTGCCTTCCGGGCGGGAGGCCCCGGTCTCCACCCAAGTTTTCAGTGCTTTCTGCAAATCTTCCTTCGTGTTGAGACCAGTGGTAGCGATTTTAAGTTCTTTGCAAAATTGCTTCAGCTCCTTGTGTGTATATTCTTCTAGATGCTCCACCTGGAACACCCTGTTGGCGTTGGTTTCTGCGGGGCTCATGGTGCTTCCTTCTGCCATCCCTGTCGGTAGTGCGTCTGTTGTTCACGGTACGATCTCTAGGTGATGGGCCCGAATCCCGTCGCTTGCCACCAATGTTAGACGGCGATCTCAGGAGAGCCCGGAAGGGGTCCTGACTACCCTGAGACCCACCCTCAAAGTATCGTAGCCGGGCACTGGCGGGAGACTCCCCAAGGGGAGGAATCTCGTAGCTAGGATCGTACTTCTGGCACCACGCGACACAGAGTAACCACACCGGTTATTCTCAGAAACAATCTTTATCAAGTAGGTTATCACGGCAAATATGTACAAGATGTGCACAGGTTCAAGAGTCTCGGAAAGGTAGGGGGGTAGCGGGACAGTCTTTGGCAATAGTTCAAGCAGGGACGTATCCGGCGCGCAGCTCACAATCCTCGAGCCGGGGGATACGGGGTCGTAGTCGGGGTCCGGCGGGACCGTGAGAGTCTGGGGGAGCCGCGAGTCACTCAGCAGGCTTAGGCACAAGTTCGGAGATGTTACGATCTTCCAGGAGCCGCGAGTCACTCAGCAGGCTTAGGCACAAGTTCGGAGATGTTACGTTCTTCCAGGAGCCGCGAGTCACTCAGCAGGCTTAGACACAGGTTCAGAGGTGTTACGATCTTCCAGGAGCCGCGAGTCACTCAGCAGGCTTAGGCACAGGTTCAGAGGTGTTACGATCTTCCAGGAGCCGCGAGTCACTCAGCAGGCTTAGGCACAGGTTCAGAGGTGTTACGATCTTCCAGGAGCCGCGAGTCACTCAGCAGGCTTAGACACAGGTTCAGAGGTGTTACGATCTTCCAGGAGCCGCGAGTCACTCAGCAGGCTTACGTTGTTCCAGCGTCGAATCTCCGGACCGACCCAGAGCACCCCTTGTTATAGGTCGCCCCCTCTTTGATGTCCGGGGTCGGTGGAGGCAGGGGTCTTGTCACCTGGGGGCCGCTTGTCGGGGTTTCCTGCTATTGTCTTTTGATCTCGTTCAGGGCCGGGGCGGGAGGAGTCCCAGACACCCAGCAGGCGTGGAGCCAGCTCTCAGGGAGGCCGGAGGGCCGATCGAAACCCATCGTCCCAGGGGAGTCCAGAGGTGCGATAGAAACTGCTCCTCCCTCTCTCATCCCCCTGGAAGTGTGATGTCCTCCAGCCGGAGTGGCGCCGCTAGGCCAGGGTCGCGCTGGGGCCGGGCGGCCATCTTGACGCATGAAGTGGGCATGCGGGCCCGGGGTGGCCGAAAGGAGGGAGGCCATGGACGAGGATGTCCGGGCCGGGTGCGGGTGTTCTGGTAGGAAGGCCCGGCTGGGCCGGGTGGTTGGGGCTGCAGGTACCAGGTTTCGGTGGTGCGGGTGCACGGAGGGCCGTTTTGCGAGGCCGGGTCCAACAATATCACTCCCAGCAGTGCCCAGACATATGAGGAGTGGGTGCAGAGGACTCCCAGCAGTGCCTGGACATTTGAGGGGTGGGTGCAGAGGACTCCCAGCAGTGCCCAGACATATGAGGGGTGGGTGAAGAGGACTCCCAGCAGTGCCCAGACATATGAGGGGTGGGTGCAGAGGACTCCCAGCAGTGCCCAGATGTTAGAAGGGCGACCTCTGGGGAGTCAGAGGGTGTCGGACTGACCACTCCGAGAGGCACCGTTCCGTAAGGACGCAGCCGAGCGCCGCTGAGAAGCCTCCTGGGCGAGGTCCTTCTCCTAGGATCGTACAGCCAAGTAATCCCCTCCCACCACAAAGGGACACAACCAGGGTATCAATGCTCACAAGTCGTTTATCAGAATTAAGGGTAGGTCTTCGTGGCAATATTTACAGGTGGATCGAGGGATCCAAAAGAGTCTCAGGGTTTGGTTAGGAACGGGGGTAGCGGGACAGTCTCAGTATCAGGCCGGGACGTAGTCCGCAGGGTTCGAGGGATCGCTTTGGTGAGGTCGAGCCGCGACGAGGTCAGCAGGGCTCCGGTGGTTGCTTCAGCGAGGTCGAGCCGCGACGAGGTCAGCAGGGCTCCGATGTTCCGTGAGGGTCTTCTTTCTCAGCAAGGGGGAGCCGCGTTGCAGTCAGCAGGGCTCGAGTTCTCAGTTCCAGGCAATGAGTCTTTCTCCGTAGGGTCAGCCGCGATCTGATCAGCAGGGCTCTGGACTCCAGGATACAACTGCCGTCCTGGTTGTGGGCTGCCCCAGATATATGGCTGGAGCCCTTTGATGTCCGGACCCTCGCGCCTGGGGGGCCGGAGGGGCCGGGATGAGAGAGTCCAGACACCCAGCAGGGGGGTGGAGCCATCGCCCAGGGAGGCCGGAGGGCGTTCGGGCCCAGGTGTCGGGGGCAGGCGGGAGGCCCCATCGAAACTCCTCTCCTCCGGGATCTGTGGAGTGGCCACTCGACCCCCTTGGGTCGGGTGTTGGCGCCTTGATGTTGGGGCTTCACAGGGACCGAGGCCCGGGCGGGCCGCGTCGCGAAGGCTGGTGCAGGTAGCGGGGTAAAAGCTCGGGGGGCCCGAAGTGTTGGGGTTGCCCCCGTTTGGTCTGGTAGGAGGGTTCAGGACCACGCCACGAGGCCGGGTCCAACACCAGACATATGAGGGGTGGGTGCATATCACTCCCAGCAGTGCCCAGACATATGAGGGGTGGGTGCAGAGGACGCCCAGCAGTGCCCAGACATATGAGGGGTGGGTGCATATCACTCCCAGCAGTGTCCAGACATATGAGGGGTGGGTGCAGAGGACTCCCAGCAGTGCCCAGACATATGAGGGGTGGGTGCAGAGGACTCCCAGCAGTGCCCAGACATATGAGGGGTGGGTGCGTATCACTCCCAGCAGTGCCCAGACATATGAGGGGTGGGTCCCAGCAGTGCCCAGACATATGAGGGGTGGGTGCAGAGGACTCCCAGCAGTGCCCAGACATATGAGCGGTGGGTGCAGAGGACTCCCAGCAGTGCCCAGACATATGAGGGGTGGGTGCAGAGGACTCCCAGCAGTGCCCAGACACATGAGGGGTGGGTGCATATTAGGGGTGGGCGGAATTTGCGGAATTAACCTTCGCAAATTATCGTGAGAATGTTTAAAATGATCGCAAACAAGCAGAAATATCGCGAAGATGCGGAAGTTTTTTTCCGGCATGTTCGCGAGATTTTCTGCATGGTTGCGGGTCGCCAACTTACCCATGTGGTTGCTTGCGGGCGCGGCCATCTTGATTTGAGTTGTTCTCGCGGTGCATGACCGCGAGAAGAAAGACGTGATCGCGCGACGCATGACGTCACTGCGGGCGCGAACTGTCGCGAGACAGCGCAAATGGCTAAAAACAATACAACATCTCATGGAGAACGCGACCGGATCAAGAAAACTTGTCGTCGAACGCAGGGATTCAGGTAAGGCGATCGCGCGCGCGCGAGAATGTATTATTTTACAGCGCGAGCAAGAAACAAATTATCGCCAAGCTGCGGAAACCGGAATTTTTGACATTTTCGCGCTCTCCGCGGAACGCAAAAATGTCAAATTATCGCAATTTCCGCGAACGGAACGAAATTTTTGCCCAGGCCTAGTGCATATCACTCTCAGCAGTGCCACGACATATGAGGGGTGGGTGCACATCACTCCCAGCAGTGCCAAGACATATGAGGGGTGGGTGCATATCACTCCCAGCAGTGCCCAGACATATGAGGGGTGGGTGCAGAGGACTCCCTGCAGTGCCCAGACATATGGGAGAGGTGGAGAGGTGTGGCTCACTGGTTAGAGGCGGCAGACCCGTAAGCAGAGAATCGGCCAGGGACCAGGGTTCAATTCCCGACGCGGCAGGGTCGTGGACCAGGGTCAAAACGGACTCGATAATTCTCGCCTCGGTACCTACTCTAACCAGGAACACACTCGGCAACTCTGGGCATTAAGTTTGCCTCATCTCTACATCGGCCCCCCACAGACGCCGGGGATGCCTGGTTTCACCTTGGAGATACCCAGAAAGGGACCATCTCACAGGGATAGCCAGGACGGGTTCCCCAGCGGTCTACAGCGCCGGTACGCCCCGTTGCTGGGGCAGCTGTGCGCTTTACAAGTCTACAACATTTACAACAACATTTACATATGAGGTGTGGGTGCAGAGGACTCTCAGCAGTGCCCAGACATATGAGGGGTGGGTGCAGAGGACTCCCATCAGTGCCCAGACATATGAGGGGTGGGTGCAGAGGACTCCCAACAGTGCCCAGACATATGAGGGGTGGGTGCAGAGGACTCCCATCAGTGCCCAGACACATGAGGGCTGGGTGCATATCACTCCCAGCAGTGCCCAGACATATGAGGAGTGGGTGCAGAGGACTCCCAGCAGTGCCCAGACACATGAGGGGTGGGTTCATATCACTCCCAGCAGTGCCCAGACATATGAGGGGTGGGTGCATATCACTCCCAGCAGTGCCCAGACATATGAGGGGTGGGTGCAGAGGACTCCCAGCAGTACCCAGACATATGAGGGGTGGGTGCATATCACTCCCAGCAGTGCCCAGACATATGAGGGGTGGGTGCATATCACTCCCAGCAGTGCCCAGACATATGAGGGGTGGGTGCAGAGGACTCCCAGCAGTGCCCAGACATATGAGGGGTGGGTGCAGAGGACTCCCAGCAGTGCCCAGACATATGAGGGGTGGGTGCAGAGGACTACCTGCAGTGCCCAGACATATGAGTGGTGGGTGCAGAGGAGTCCCAGCAGTGCCCAGAAGTATGAGGGTTGGGTGCAGAGGACTCCCAGCAGTGCCCTGACATATGAGGGGTGGGTGCAGAGGACTCCCAGCAGTGCCGAGACATATGTGGGTGGGTGCAGAGGACTCCCAGCAGTGCCCAGACATATGTGGGGTGGGTGCATATCACTCCCAGCAGTGCCCAGACATATGATGGGTGGGTGCAGAGGACTCCCAGCAGTGCCCAGACATATGAGGGGTGGGTGCAGAGGACTCCCAGCAGTGCCCAGGCATATGAGGGGTGGTTGCAGAGGACTCCCAGCAGTGCCCAACATATGATGGGTGGGTGCATCTCACTCCCAGCAGTGCCCAGACAGATGAGGGGTGGGTGCAGAGGACTCCCAACAGTGCCAAGACATATGAAGGGTGGGTGCAAAGGACTCCCAGCAGTGCCCAGACATATGAGGTGTGGGTGCATATCACTCCCAGCAGTGCCCAGACATATGAGGGGTGGGTGCATATCACTACCAGCAGTGCCCAGACACATGAGGGGTGGGTGCAGAGGACTCCCAGCAGTGCCCAGACATATGAGGGGTGGGTGCATATCATACCCAGCAGTGCCCAGACATATGAGGGGTGGGTGCAGAGGACTCCCATCAGTGCCCAGACATATGAGGGGTGGGTGCATATCATACCCAGCAGTGCCCAGACATATGAGGGGTGGGTGCAGAGGACTCCCAGCAGTGCCCAGACATATGAGGGGTGGGTGCATATCACTCCCAGCATTGCCCAGACATATGAGGGGTGGGTACATATCACTCCCAGCAGTGCCCAGACATATGAGGGGTGGGTGCATATCACTCCCAGCATTGCCCAGACATATGAGGGGTGGGTACATATCACTCCCAGCAGTGCCCAGACATATGAGGGGTGGGTGCTGAGGACTCCCAGCAGTGCCCAGACATATGAGGGGTGGGTGCATATCACTCCCAGCAGTGCCCAGACACATGAGGGGTGGGTGCAGAGGACTCCCAGCAGTGCCCAGACATATGAGGGGTGGGTGCACAGGACTCCCAGCAGTGCCCAGACATATGAGGGGTGGGTGCAGAGGACTCCCAGCAGTGCCCAGACATATGAGGGGTGGGTGCATATCATACCCAGCAGTGCCCAGACATATGAGGGGTGGGTGCAGAGGACTCCCATCAGTGCCCAGACATATGAGGGGTGGGTGCATATCACTCCCAGCTGTGCCCAGACATATGAGGGGTGGGTGCATATCACTCCCAGCAGTGCCCAGACATATGAGGGGTGGGTGCAGAGGACTCCCAGCAGTGCCCAGACATATGAGGGGTGGGTGCAGAGGACTCCCAGCAGTGCCCAGACATATGAGGGGTGGGTGCAGAGGACTCCCAGCAGTGCCCAGACATATGAGGGGTGGGTGCATATCACTCCCAGCATTGCCCAGACATATGAGGGGTGGGTACATATCACTCCCAGCAGTGCCCAGACATATGAGGGGTGGGTGCTGAGGACTCCCAGCAGTGCCCAGACATATGAGGGGTGGGTGCATATCACTCCCAGCAGTGCCCAGATATATGAGGGGTGGGTGCATATCACTCCCAGCAGTGCCCAGACATATGAGGGGTGGGTGCAGAGGACTCCCAGCAGTGCCCAGACATATGAGGGGTGGGTGCATATCACTACCAGCAGTGCCCAGACATATGAGGGGTGGGTGCGGAGGACTCCCAGCAGTGCCCAGACATATGAGGGGTGGGTGGAGAGGACTCCCAGCAGTGCCCAGACATATGAGGGGTGGGTGCATATCACTGCCATCAGTGCCCAGACATATGAGGGGTGGGTGCAGAGGACTCCCAGCAGTGCCCAGACATATGAGGGGTGGGTGCAGAGGACTCCCATCAGTGCCCAAACACATGAGGGGTGGGTGCATATCACTCCCAGCAGTGCCCAGACATATGAGGGGTGGGTGCATATCACTCCCAGCAGTGCCCAGACTTATGAGGGGTGGGTGGATATCACTCCCAGCAGTGCCCAGACATATGAGGGGTGGGTGCAGAGGACTCCCAGCAGTGCCCAGACATATGAGGGGTGGGTGCATATCACTGCCATCAGTGCCCAGACATATGAGGGGTGGGTGCAGAGGACTCCCAGCAGTGCCCAGACATATGAGGGGTGGGTGCAGAGGACTCCCAGCAGTGCCCAGACATGTGAGGGGTGGGTGCAGAGGACTCCCAGCAGTGCCCAGACACATGAGGGGTGGGTGCATATCACTCCCAGCAGTGCCCAGACATATGAGGGGTGGGTGGATATCACTCCCAGCAGTGCCCAGACATATGAGGGGTGGGTGCAGAGGACTCCCAGCAGTGCCCAGACATATGAGGGGTGGGTGCAGAGGATTCCAAGCAGTGCCCAAACACATGAGGGGTGGGTGCATATCACTCCCAGCAGTGCCCAGACATATGAGGGGTGGGTGCATATCACTCCCAGCAGTGCCCACACATATGAGGGGTGGGTGCCTATCACTCCCAGCAGTGCCCAGATATATGAGGGGTGGGTGCAGAGGACTCCCAGCAGTGCCCAGACATGTGTGGGGTGGGTGCAGAGGACTCCCAGCAGTGCCCAGACATATGAGGGTAGGAGCATATCACTCCCAGCAGTGCCCAGACATATGAGGGGTGGGTGCAGAGGACTCCCAGCAGTGCCCAGACATATGAGGGGTGGGTGCAGAGGACTCCCAGCAGTGCCCAGACATATGAGGGGTGGGTGCATATCACTCCCAGCAGTGTCCAGGCATATGAGGGGTGGGTGCATATCACTCCCAGCAGTGCCCACACATATGAGGGGTGGGTGCCTATCACTCCCAGCAGTGCCCAGATATATGAGGGGTGGGTGCAGAGGACTCCCAGCAGTGCCCAGACATATGAGGGGTGGGTGCAGAGGACTCCCAGCAGTGCCCAGACATATGAGGGTAGGAGCATATCACTCCCAGCAGTGCCCAGACATATGAGGGGTGGGTGCAGAGGACTCCCAGCAGTGCCCAGACATATGAGGGGTGGGTGCAGAGGACTCCCAGCAGTGCCCAGACATATGAGGGGTGGGTGCATATCACTCCCAGCAGTGCCCAGACATATGAGGGGTGGGTGCATATCACTACCAGCAGTGCCCAGACACATGAGGGGTGGGTGCAGAGGACTACCAGCAGTGCCCAGAAATATGAGGGGTGGGTGCAGAGGACTCCCAGCAGTGCCCAGACACATGAGGGGTGGGTGCATATCACTCCCAGCAGTGCCCAGACAAATGAGGGGTGTGTGCATATCACTCCCAGCATTGCCCAGCCATATGAGGGGTGGGTGCATATCACTACCAGCAGTGCCCAGACATATGAGGGGTGGGTGCAGAGGACTCCCAGCAGTGCCCAGACACATGAGGGTTGGTGCATATCACTCCCAGCAGTGCCCAGACATATGTGGGGTGGGTGCATATCACTCCCAGCAGTGCCCAGACATATTAGGGGTGGGTGCATATCACTCCCCCAACAGTGCCCAGAAATATGAGTGGTGGGTGCAGAGGACTCCCTGCGGTGCCCAGACATATGAGGGGTGGGTGCAGAGGACTCCCAGCAGTGCCCAGACATATGAGGGGTGGGTGCAGAGGACTCCCAGCAGTGCCCAGACATATGAGGGGTGGGTGCAGAGGACTCCCAGCAGTGCCCAGACACATGAGGGGTGGGTGCATATCACTCCCAGCAGTGCCCAGACATATGAGGGGTGGGTGCATATCACTCCCAGCAGTGCCCACACATATGAGGGGTGGGTGCATATCACTCCCAGCAGTGCCCAGACATATGAGGGGTGGGTGCAGAGGACTCCCAGCAGTGCCTAGACATATGAGGGGTGGGTGCATATTACTCCCAGCAGTGTCCAGACATATGAGGGGTGGGTGCATATCACTCCAAGCAGTGCCCAGACATATGAGGGGATGGTGCAGAGGACTCCCAGCAGTGCCCAGACATTTGAGGGGTGGGTGCAGAGGACTCCCAGCAGTGCCCAGACATATGAGGGGTGGGGGCAGAGGACTCCCAGCAGTGCCCAGACATATGAGGGGTAGGTGCATATCACTCCCAGCAGTGCCCAGACATATGAGGGGTGTGTGCCGAGGACTCCCAGCAGTGCCCAGACATATGAGGGGTGGGTGCAGAGGACTCCCAGCAGTGCCCAGACATATGAGGGGTGGGTGCATATCACTCCCAGCAGTGCCCAGACATATTAGGGGTGGGTGCATATCACTACCAGCAGTGCCCAGACACATGAGGGGTGGGTGCAGAGGACTACCAGCCGTGCCCAGACATATGAGGGGTGGGTGCAGAGGACTCCCAGCAGTGCCCCACTCCCAGGAGGATTGATGTCATTCACACACTACATGACACACCACATGTGGGTGTGAGGACATACAACACATGTATACCCACCCATGGCGAATGCCCCACAATACACACCCGGATTTAATGCCAACAGACTGTATAGTCATGGAAATGCATACTAAAATAGGTTAGCCTATTTAGATCATGCACATCACAGGAGTTGTAGGAATGTCCAGGTGCTGGTCCAGCCACCCAGATGATGTCTCTCATGTAAGGAATAGGGTTCACTGCGACTAGATACAATGCCCACAATTGTGAGTCAGGTGCCCAAATACCCTGCATTACACGTGCCATTTGTGTGTTAGGCCGTGATTACTAGGGGTGGGCGGAATTTGCTAAATTAACTTTCGCAAATTATCGCGAAAATGATAAAAATCCCCGCAAACATGTCGGAAATATCGCGAAGACGCAGAAGTTTTTTTCCCGCGTGTTCGCGGTATTTTTTGCGTGATCGCGGGTCGCCAACTTACCCATGCGGTTGCTCACGGGCGCGGCCATCTTGCTTTCACTTGTACCGCCCTCTCGTGATGCTTACTTCCTGTTCCGGGTCGCGCAATGCATGTTCGCGCCCGTTTGCAGTAGATATTTCCTGTTCGCGACCGCTTTTACTTGATCGCGTTGCTTTTTGCTTGCTCGGGGAGAAAATATCGCGTGAACTTGTGCACGTGGTCACAATGGGCGCGGCCATCTTGTTTTTCACTCTGTTACATGGTTCTGGGGCCTGATTTTCAATCCTCTCCAAATCTTTTCATTCCTTTGTTTCAACCCACTTTTTTTTTTATCTTTCCTATTTATTATTTCTCTCACTATTTTCCAGCTTCTATATTTTTGTTTTTTGTCTCCCTTTTTTTGTTTTTTAGGTACTTTTTCTCTTTCTATTGCCTGCTACTATTAATTTCCTTTACTTCTTTAATTTTATTACCTTTTCTTACCCCAGAACCATGTCTAAGGGTAGGGCTGGTCGCCGTCGCAACCAGAGCCGCAACAGCCTTCCTTGCAGAAGACGGCGCCCACAAGGGGTGCAGGCACGGGCCTTTTTTGGGGAGGTGGAGTTGGCTGCACTAATTTTCTTTGTGCAGCGCCACCTCCCCTCAACCCTGGCAGCAGGTGGCAGGCCTGGGTCCGGGTACGGCCTCCGGGAGCGTCGGCAGCGGTGGGGGAAGGTGCGACGGGCAGTGTCGCGCTTCTCTGGGTTCCGGCGCACCCAGGCGCAGCTGATGCACCAGTGGTCCGACCTCCTGGACCGTGAGCAGGACCTGCTCGACCTGCTAGGAGTGGAGGTCCCGGGGCTTGGTGAGTACCTATTTAATTATTACTACTTTCTGTCTGTTCTTCTGCTCTGTGTTATATATTGCGAATATCTTTTATTTCTTCCAACCAGCTAGAATGTTGCTTCTTACATTCCAGGTTAATTACATTTAAAAGTCTGTGATTTTTTATGACATAGGTGCTCTTCTGCGCTACTACTAATCTTACTTCTTTGCAACTTTGCGTTTGCGCTCGCTTAGCGTGATTCTGTACGAGTTTATTTTAGAGAAATTAAGTTACGTAATGCTACAGTGACTCTAGTCCACTCCTTACTTTGTCCTGTCACTAATAGATAGGGGCGGATTGATACTTAGGTTTAGGTACTTTGTAAGTATGAGTTTCTAATTTGTTAGTGGTATGCGTGATGCCCCCTCAGTTACGTGACGTGCTGCTAGTACGGCAGTCTTTATTAGAACCTTTTCTAGTTTGTTCAATGAGTGATGGTAATTGGCTTAGCACTAGCAGAACATCAGCATCAATCAATCAACCCAAAATTTGGTGTATACAAAAAATGTAGTCATGTGTCCTTCATTTGACCATATGCATTGTTGAGGAATAAAAGAAGTGGACATGCATACTTAATGTACAATTGGCATGCTTGGAATAGGTGGGCTAGGTTAGGTGGTACGTCGTACTTAGGCTTAGTTGTAATTTAGTATTCTGGAATCAGAATGGAAAACTGGATTACTGTTGATAAATAGTAACTTAAGTAGTCGATCCGCGAATCCCCCAATACTACTTGTTGACCAGATGAGATCGGTCAATTTAGTTATTGCAATTGTTGTTTACATAAGTGTTTTTTGACCGTAGTTGAAAAATATTGTATTTGTTTGACACCATCCATCAATGTTTGTCTCTTTCTTATATCTTTCCTGTTCATCAGCACCCAGGGGCAGACAGACAGAGAGTGGGGGTTCGGCGGGACAACAGTCCGAACAGCACCAGGAGGACACCAATGAGGGCTCCTTTGCTGGCCCCAGTAAGTCTTCTTGTTTTTAATAATATTTCTTATTCCATAACTTTTACTGCACCATATTTTTCACGAACTATTGTTTCAGTTTCCAAAAGCTATTTTTTTACCAACAATTATCCTTCGATCTGTACGGTTTCAAAAATCTTATCCCTGCCTCTGCTATGATGACTCTCAGTACTACTACTACTAATACTATCAGTCTGCCTGTACTGTAGTAGCTCGTCTTGCCCAGTTGGCCAGTGCCACTCTTTATGTGAAAGGTTGTAATATAAAACTCATATTCACCAGTAGCTCTAGCCATTGAGTCCAATCCTTTGGGTCGTCATCTTGTACTACTTCTAGTCTTATTGATCTTGAGTCTTTGTTAATCTTGAGGCTTTGAAAATTCACAGCAACAAAAGCCCAACCAGATTTATTACTATTTTGATATGATAGCCTATAGGACATACTACTACTGTTGTAGGGATCTTGCACATACACAGACCTTTGCACAAGAAAATAGGATGTTGGTGATGGTAGGTTGGACCTTCCTCACACACCAAAATCAGAAATTCAGCACCCACCACAATTCCACTGCTCGACTATAGTACTGTCTTGTCATAATAACTATTAGGTCTCCGAACCCTCCCCCCAAGATACCCAACAAATAGACAACCCAGAACATAACTGTTGGACGGCGGACCCCGAGGAGTCGGCGAGACCACCAAGGGGGGCCCTCCCACTGTACGAAGTAGCTGAGCGCTGCCGAGAAGTCTCCTGAGAGATCCTTCTACTATCACGTACTAGCACAGTAACACCACCACACAGGACTCAAGGAGGTTGTCTCAAGACAAGCAATTCTTTATCAGCAATAAAAAGGTTACGAGGTCAATATTTACACGAAGGGATCGAGGGATCCACCAAAAGTCTCAGTGTCTCTTTGGGAGCGTAGGGGTAGCGGGACAGTCTTTGGCAGGGGTGCGGTACGAGGGTACCTGGGGCCCAGTTCTTATCCTCAAGCTGGGGGACCTCCGGATCTCGGAGGGGTCGAGCCGCGACGGCGTCAGCAGGGCTCTGGCGTACAGTTCGTGGAGAGCCGCGATCCAATCAGCAGGGCTCTCAAGATGGTTTCTGCTCAGCTCGAGCCGCGACGTCGTCAGCAGGGCTCCGAGGGAGGTTTCAGCGAGGTTGGGCCGCGACCGCGTCAGCAGGGCTCCGATGTTCCAGGTGGCTTCAAAGGGTTCACAAGAAGGAGCCGCGACGCAGTCAGCAGGGCTCGTGATGGTTCCGACAAGAGTTCTTCTCCGTAGGGTCAGCCGCGATTCAATCAGCAGGGCTCTCGACTCCGGGATACAACTGCCGATCTGTGGCAGGGTCGCCCCAGATATAGGTCTGGAGCCCTTTGATGTCCGGACCCAGGCGCCCGGTGGGGGTGGAGAGGCCGGGTGGAGGTGGCCAGACGCCCAGCAGGAGAGGCGCCAGGCCCAAGGGAGTTTCAGGGTGATCACACCTCGAGAGGGGAGGACAGTTGGGGGTCCCATCGATACTGTCCTCCGCCGGGGGCGATGAATGGTTCCTGCGGCACCCCCTGGCCAGTTTGTGGTGCCTCGATGTCGGGGCTTCGCTGGGGTCGAGGCCGGGTTGAGCGGGGTCGCGCTGGCTGGTGCACAGAGTCACGTGGGTGCCAACAAGATGGCGGAGCCACGAGGGGTATGCGACCTCGTGCAGCCCAGGATGAAGGGCCTCGGTGCAGTTCAGAAGGGTGGCCCGTGAAGGCCGGGGCGGGGAACGGGCACAATCCACGGGGGTAAGGACCATGCCACGAGGCCGGGTCCAACAGGCGTCCCCCCAGCCGAAGGCATGGAGAGTCACCCATCTCCTTGGGGATTCTCCTCGTCAAGGCGGAAGAAGCGGGACAGGCCGTCGGCGTTGGCATGGTCATTGCCGGGCCGGTGTTCAACGTCAAAGTCCATCCCTTGTAGCGAGATGGACCACCGCAGCAGCTTGGGGTTCTCGCCCCGCATTTGCATTAACCACCGCAGGGGCCGGTGGTCGGTCTGGACCCGGATGTGGGTACCGAAGAGGTAGGGCCGGAGCTTCTTGAGGGCCCACACCACAGCGAAGGCCTCACGCTCGATGGTGCTCCATCGTTGCTCCCGGGGCAGTAGCCGTCGGCTGATGAAGGCCACTGGTCAGTCGAGCCCCTTTTCATCGGCCTGGGACAGGACGGCCCCGATCCCATACTCGGAGGCGTCCGTCTGCACCACGAACTCCTTATTGTAGTCAGGGGCCTGTAGCACCGGGGCAGTACACATTGCGGTCTTTAGGGTGTCAAAGGCTGCTTGGCAGCGGGGTGTCCAGTGCACCTTTTTGGGCTGCTTTTTGGACGTTAGCTCTGTGAGGGGGCCAACAATGCTCCCATAGTCACGGATAAACCGCCGGTAGTATCCGGTGAGACCCAGGAAGGCCCGGACAGCGGTCTGGGTAGTGGGGGGTTCCCAGGCCTGGATGGCATCTATTTTCGGTTGGAGAGGGGCCACCTGCCCGCTCCCCACTTGATGGCCCAGGTAGGTCACGGATCCGTGGCCGATCTGGCATTTGCTGGCCTTGATTGTGAGCCCGGCCCGCTGGAGGGCGGCCAGGACGGCTTTAATGTGAAGGAGGTGCTCTGCCCAGTGTTTGCTGTACACGGCAATGTCATCTAGGTAGGCCGCGCTGAAGGCCTCAAGCCCGGCCAAAACCTTGTTCACCAGTCTTTGAAAGGTGGCCGGGGCGTTCTTCATTCCGAAGGGCATCACCCGAAAGTGGTAATGCCCATCCGGGGTTGAAAAGGCGGATCTCTCTTGGGCGCCGGGGGTGAGCTGGATCTGCCAGTACCCGGCGGTGAGGTCCAGCGTGCTCAAGTAGCGAGCGGCCCCTAAGCGGTCGATGAGTTTGTCGGCCCTGGGTATAGGGTGGGCGTCCGTCTTGGTCACTGCATTCAGGGCTCGGTAGTCCACGCAGAATCGCAACTCCGGGGGGCGGCCGGGAGCTGCGGCCTTTGGCACCAGGACGACAGGGCAGGCCCACGGGCTGTCGGAGGGTTCGATGACCCCCAGGGCCAGCATCTTCGTTACTTCGGCCTGGATGCATGCCCGTACTCGGTCGGGTACCCGGTAGGCTCTGTGTCGCACGGGGGGGCTCTCCCCGGTGTCGACGTCGTGGACGCACCAGTGGGTCACCCCCGGGGTGAGGGAGAAGAGGGCTGCGTAGTCCTGCAGCAGTTGCTGGCAGTCGTTGCGCTGTTCCGGAGTCAGGGAAGAGGCGAGTTGGACACCCTCGATTGTTCCATCATGGACGTTGGACTGCAAGAGGTCGGGCAGGGGCTCGGAGTCGTCCTCGCCCCCCTCGTCGGTCGCCAGTAGCAGGCTCAGTTCGGTCCGGGCAAAGTGGGGTTTTAGCCTGTTAGCATGTAGGACCCGGAGGGGGTTCCGGGGGGACTCCAGGTCGACCAGGTAGGTGACGGGACTTTTCTTCTCCACTACCTTGAAGGGCCCGGTCCATTTGTCCTGGAGGGCGCCGGGTTCAACCAGGGCCATGACCCATACCTTCTGACCTGGCTCGAATTCTATTGTGGAGGATTTCCGATCGTACCACCGCTTCATGTCCTCCAGGCTGGCCTCGAGGTTGGCTTCGGCCATGGCTCGGAACTTGCGGGTCTGGTTTCGGAGGGTCAGGAGGTATCGGTAGACGTCAGGAGGGGCGCCTTGGGGCTTCGTCTCCCAGCTCTCTTTGACCAGGCTGAGCGGTCCGCGGACCGGGTGTCCGTACAATAGTTCAAACGGGCTGAACCCCAGGGACTTCTGCGGGACCTCCCGATAGGCAAACAGGAGGCACGGCAGCAGGACATCCCATCTCCGCCTGAGGGGCTCTTCTAGGCCCTGGATCATTCCCTTTAATGTTCTGTTGAACCGCTCAACCAGTCCGTTCCCCTGAGGGTGATAGGGGGTCGTGAACTTGTATGTGACCCCGCACTGCTGCCACAGGGACCGCATGTATCTGGAAATAAAGTTTGTGCCTCTGTCGCTCACCACTTCGCGGGGAAATCCCACTCGGGAGAAGATCCCCATTAAGGCCCGGCCTACCACTGGGGCCGTTATAGTTCTTAGCGGGACCGCCTCCGGGTACCTGGTGGCGTGGTCCACGAGGACCAGGATGAAGTGGTGGCCCAGGGCGGTCTGGGGGTCCAGGGGCCCCACGATATCTATTCCGACCCGTTCGAACGGGGTGCTGACGGCTGGAAAGGGTTGGAGGGGGGCCTTGACCCGACCCCCCGTCTTCCCGCTGGCTTGGCAGGTCTGGCAGGACCGGCAGTGGTTGTCCACGTCTCTCCGCATCCGGGGCCAGTAGAAGTGGGTCACCAGACGGCTGTACGTTTTGTCTTGCCCCAAGTGTCCGGCGAGGGGCACATCATGTGCCAGGTTGAGCAGGAACTCCCGGAAGCGGAGGGGGACCACCAACACTCGGCTGGCCCCGAGTTCTGCCACTTTCTGCTCACTGTATAGCAGGCCCTCGGCCCAGTAGACCCAGTGGGTGCCGGTCTGGTCCCCGTTGGTTTGGGCGGACGCTTGTTGGCGGACCCCTTCGAGAGTGGGGCAGGACTGCTGCTCTTGTTGGAACTGCTCCCGGGTGGGGCCCCCTTCGTGTCGCCATTGTGTCAGCTCTGGTAGGGCGCACGGGGAAGCCATCTCTTCGGGGGAGGATTCACTAGGTCCAGGGTCGGCGTCCGCCTCCCCCTCGCTGCTGGCGGGAGGTGGTGCGAGCCCCTTGGGCTGGGCGGCCCCGGAGGCCGAGGATGAGCGGGGGGCCCGGGCGGTCATGGACCGGGTGATGGCACAGGCCCAGTCAGATAGTCCCAGCATTCGGAGGTGCTCTCGTCGCTCTACTTGGGCCCAGGGGGAACTCTCCAAGTCGTTCCCCAGGAGGCAGTCGACGGGGGCGTCGTCGCGTACCGTCACCTTCAGCAGGCCCGTCACCCCTCCCCACTCGAAGGGGACCAGGGCCATCTGGCACAGGCTTTCGCTGTTGTCGGCCGTCCGGACGGGACACAGCACATTCGGTAGGATCTGTTCGGGGGTCACCAGGTGGCAGCGGACAGCGGTGACACTGGCGCCGGTGTCACGAAGGGCTTCAGCCCGTTGTCCATTGACCGTGACCTGCTGCCGGTACTTCTGGGTGTTGCTTGGGATGGGGGTGCAGGGTACCATTTCTCGGCTACCCAGGCAGACCAGGGACATGGCTGCCGGCTCCCATTCGGTGGTCCCTCGGTCGAGGGTCTCCTCTTCCTCTTCTCCTTCTCCCAGGGCGGCGGCCGCCAGCTGTCGGGGCGGGGGCCCGCCGGCCCCGTTTCTTCGGTTCAGGGGGCAGACCGGATCGCTGGCATAGTGTCCGGTTTGTTGGCAGCCATAGCACGTTACTGGTGGTCGTGGTCCGGGCCTGGCCGGGGGCGCCCTCCTTCGGGCTAGGCTCGGGGAGAGTTGTTGCTGCGGTGGCCCTCGAGGGGGGCTCCTGGGGGCCCCGGCGGGAGGGTCTCGGTTCCTGTTCGGCCCTCCCCCTCCACCGCGTTGGCGGGGGGGTCCGGTGGGGTTCCTCTGGTACTCCCCCATTGAGTTCCGGGGGACCCGGGAGTTGACCCATCGATCGGCCTCGACGGCGAGTTTTCGCGGGTCGGTCATTTTGCTGTCGAGGAGGTGCTGTCCCAGTTCCACGAAGCAATTGTTGGAGAGATGTTCCCACACGATGAGGTCGACCAGCTGCCCGTAGGTGGTTACTTTGCTACCTCTGATCCACCCTTCTAGGGCCCGACTGAAAAAGTCCACATATTCCACCCAGGTGGTGCCCGGGATTTTCTTGCAGTCTCTGAACCGCTGGCGGTACATTTCTGCGGTTAGCCCGTAGCGGGTGAGCAGAGCCTCCTTCATGTGATCGTAGGAGGTCATCACCTCCTCCGGCAGCTGGAGCAGTGTGTCTCGACCCTCACTCAGGAACCGCCCCCACAGGCCCGCGCCACAGTCTTTTCGGGGCACCCGATGAGAGTTCATGGCCACCTCGTAGGCCTTGAACCATTGTTGGATGTCGTCATTCTTGTAGTACTCCTTGACGACCTCTTTCGGGATATGTACCTTGGTCTCGGCAGGCGGTAGAGTGTCTCTAGTACTGGGGGCGTTGGTCCCTCCGTTCTTGGCCTTGATTTCGAGCTCCTTGAGACTGCGCTCGTGCTCAAGGGTCAGTTTCTTTTCCTCCAACTCCCGGTGTCGCCTCTTCTCCTCTATCTCCTCTTGAAGCCGTAGCTGCTCTAGGGCCAGTTTCTTTTCCGCCAGCTGGAGTTCGCCGTCCAGCCGCAGTCGTGCGAGCTCTAGCTCGTGGTTCCGGACCTTCTCCCGCTCTCGTATTTCTTCTTCGGAGAGGCCGGTTTCTAGGCTCTTTCTTCCTCCGGTTGCCGGAGTCAGTGCGATCGATGTGGTCTCAATCAGGGGCAAGGGACCTTCTTCCTGGGAGGGGCCTGCCCCGGCCTCCAGCCATGTCCTCAGAGCTTTCTGCATGTCCTCTTTGGTACCTAGGCCGGTGGTTGCAATGCCTTTGTCTTTGCAGAACTGTTTTAACTCTTTGTGCGTATATTCTTCCAGCCGTTCGGGCTGGAACTCCATTGTCGCGTTGTTTTCCTGGCTGCTCATGATTACTGTACGTTTGGATGGAAAGCTAGTGGGTACTGGCTGGTACGTACTGCGTTCGGCTCGGATCCCGTCGCTGGCCACCAAATGTTGGACGGCGGACCCCGAGGAGTCGGCGAGACCACCAAGGGGGGCCCTTCCACTGTACGAAGTAGCCAAGCGCTGCCGAGAAGTCTCCTGAGAGATCCTTCTCCTAACACGTACTAGCACAGTAACACCACCACACAGGACTCAAGGAGGTTGTCTCAAGACAAGCAATTCTTTATCAGCAATAAAAAGGTTACGAGGTCAATATTTACACGAAGGGATGGAGGGATCCACCAAAAGTCTCAGTGTCTCTTTGGGAGCGTAGGGGTAGCGGGACAGTCTTTGGCAGGGGTGCGGTACGAGGGTACCTGGGGCCCAGTTCTTATCCTCAAGCTGGGGGACCTCCGGATCTCGGAGGGGTCGAGCCACGACGGCGTCAGCAGGGCTCTGGCGTACAGTTCGTGGAGAGCCGCGATCCAATCAGCAGGGCTCTCAAGATGGTTTCTGCTCAGCTCGAGCCGCGACGTCGTCAGCAGGGCTCCGAGGGAGGTTTCAGCGAGGTTGGGCCGCGACCGCGTCAGCAGGGCTCCGATGTTCCAGGTGGCTTCAAAGGGTTCACAAGAAGGAGCCGCGACGCAGTCAGCAGGGCTCGTGATGGTTCCGACAAGAGTTCTTCTCCGTAGGGTCAGCCGCGATTCAATCAGCAGGGCTCTCGACTCCGGGATACAACTGCGATCTGTGGCGGGGTCGCCCCAGATATAGGTCTGGAGCCCTTTGATGTCCGGACCCAGGCGCCCGGTGGGGGCGGAGAGGCCGGGTGGAGGTGGCCAGACGCCCAGCAGGAGAGGCGCCAGGCCCAAGGGAGTTGCAGGGTGATCACACCTCGAGAGGGGAGGACAGTTGGGGGTCCCATCGATACTGTCCTCCGCCGGGGGCGATGAATGGTTCCTGCGGCACCCCCTGGCCAGTTTGTGGTGCCTCGATGTCGTGGCTTCGCTGGGGTCGAGGCCGGGTTGAGCGGGGTCGCGCTGGCTGGTGCACAGAGTCACGTGGGTGCCAACAAGATGGCGGAGCCACGAGGGGTATGCGACCTCGTGCAGCCCAGGATGAAGGGCCTCGGTGCAGTTCAGAAGGGTGGCCCGTGAAGGCCGGGGCGGGGAACGGGCACAATCCACGGGGGTAAGGACCATGCCCCGAGGCCGGGTCCAACAATAACACACCCAACCTCTCAGTCGTGGTAGCAATGCACATGCTCACCCTTACTTTAATTTGCTCACTCGTGTAAGTTAGTCCACACCAAATACCACCAAGTCTATGTAAGTTCAAAATGTTTATTATGAATTGAGAAGCTCTGTTCATTGTTTTATTATAAAATGCAGCACCAACCGGAAAATCAATAACATTAAAACAATAAACATTGTTACACTTATACAGTTGGGAATTAAATCATGATAACTGAACAGTGGTGGAAGGCAGCACCACCATCCCCTAGGAATTTAGTTTATATAAATTTATAAATGAAGATGTGAGTGAAGGGACCCCTCACCTTATGAGAACCTAGTACTGGTAGTTGTTGCATCATTTAGAAGCTCTGCAAAGCTCTGGTTCGTAGAAGGGAATCTTCCATCTGTAATGCGAAAAATGAAATGGTGTGCGTTAGTATATTGCAACTTGCAAGCATTTCTCAGCCGTGCTAAAAAGTATAGCATTTATGGATAAGCAATATGGACTAGTAACTAACAGTACAACAGTACTTCCTAAAAAAGTGGCTTGTTAATGTTTTTGTTGACCGCTTGTACACAGTGTGTAGACTAGACAGTAGCAGTGTGAGGCAGGTCATGTGGCCTTAAAGGTGTCTTATACAAGAAGCTGCAATGTAACGTCACATGTGCAAAAATAAAAGACACAAAGGTAAAATCAAAATGGTAGCATGGCTCGGGCTAATTAAGCAAAGGCTACAATAATGACCATATATAACTATTAGTGTCTACTCTACTACTACCTGATTTGTACTAGTGATGTATGTTAGTATTAACTCATTTTTCAACCTTGCTACTGATCAATAGGGGGGAGGTGTATATGACGCCTAATCAATGTGTAATGTTTTCTAGGCGCACTACCGACCACCATTGCCGGGGTCAGCGAAGGCGACGCGGAGGGCAAGGATGCGGCAGTTGCTGCAGATAGCAATGGAGTGGTAGGGGGAGTGGCAGCACCAGTGGCGGGCGGTGGTAAGTTAGATTCATAATCCTTAACTATTGTTGAACTTGACAGTACACTCACTGCAAGGGTGTACTGTATGTATATGTATATTGTACTGTTGAGAATTAGGGCCCCATTAGGATGGCGGGCGTCTTGCCCCCGCCGGGCCGGCGGTATTCACCGCCGACACCACAGGGGCAAACCTACCGCCATCCCTGTAGAAAAGAGTCAGACCCCCCCCCATATGTCGACCAGGCGGAAAAGGGTTCAATATGGCGGTGGTGTCTCTCTGAACACACCCCCAGCCATATAATCTGCATTTTGGAATGCCTTTGCGTGGCGGCATTGCCGTCCGCCACGGAAAGGCATGCAGACATTGCAGAGTATGCTTGAGGGCGCCCATGGAGGGTACCTACCTATGCTATGGTACCCCCCCTGCCTTTCAAAGCAAAACATGACAGGCTCCATGCGGGGCCCATCATGTTGTGCTTAGAAAAGCAGCACAACATGTATTTTTAGCATTGCATTCGGCACCGCCAACCAGAATGTAAAAAAAACAGGATGCGCCCGCCACTGTGCCGGGTGCATCAT
Organism: Triturus cristatus; assembly: GCF_964204655.1. Classification (NCBI taxonomy): domain Eukaryota; kingdom Metazoa; phylum Chordata; class Amphibia; order Caudata; family Salamandridae; genus Triturus; species Triturus cristatus. The sequence continues at coordinate 595,690,940 of NC_140588.1, forward strand.
CCTAATTAATTGTCCCCACGGGACCCCCACCCTTTTTAGCATGGTGGGCGGACAAAGTCCGGCCGCCATCCGATGTCGTAAGTAAGTATGAGTTGTTGGGGACGTTTGAAGAGTGAACTAGAAGACTACAATCCCTTTAATTTGCATAGGAGCAGGAGTATTGAGTAACCAATGGCCTCATCTATCTGATTTCAACTCCGCTTTGAAAGTTTTATGGAGAAGAGTACCTGGTGCACTGTTCAACTAAAAAGTGAAAGACGGGTGGAAGTAAGAAGGACGGGCGAGATTTAAAATGTTTTGTACTACTGTGCTTTATAGTGCTACTCTACCATGCCACTATGTGTATAAATAATTAACTTGTCTTACTGTTTTTCTAAGAGTATATTTTACAATTGTCTTGTTTTTTTCTTTTTGATACACAACTACTCCTAAACTAAACCGCAAGGAGTTGGCCGCCAAGCCACGGCGCCGGAAGCTGGAGGCAATCCAGTGGGAATACCGGCGGCTGGTGGTCTTAGCCGAGGAGAAGGAGGAGACTGCGGCAGCAATTCAAGCCTCCTCCAGTGCCCCGGGCCGCAGCCACCGCCCTCCAGCGGTACGGCGCCACCATCTGGCGGCTGCCCGCCGCCACCATAGTGCCATCTCCGGTGCCCCCCCACTGTGGCTGCAACTGCCGCGCCCTAAGACGCCGCGTCGCCCGCCTAGAGCACCAAATGCGTGTCCTCCTTGAGTCCCGCCCCACACCTTAGTCCCTGTCATTAAGTTCTGCCCCTTTTTTAATTCTTGTTTGGTTGGGTGGGAACTTGTTTGGGCGTTGGGTTTGGGATTTTTTCTTTACGGACTTTCTCCTATGGACAATTGGACATTGGTTGGGGTTAGGGAGGGGGGTGGGTCAGCTTTTGTGGGTTTAGTTTATTTTTGTTAGGGAAAATTAAATATATTTTTCTATGTTACATGCAATGTTGTTAATGTTTTGTAGGTGGGGTAACTGCTTTACATCACACTGTTTCCTTGCTGGTGCATGGCCGCCCATAGCCTGTGTTTGATTTAAATAATTGGCTGACTGTGTAAGACACAAACAGATAGATGCAACACACCTCACTGATTGACTTGTCCTTCTAGTACTTTCAGTCTGTCCTCTAGTCTATACATTCTTTATCTGGACTGGTGTGTGAAAATGAAATCATTGACAACATGTCCATTATTAATTCTGCCTCCCCCAAACTTCTCTCTTGCCTGTGCTTGATGTTTATGTCCAACTGTGGCACAGCAATGGCTGCATGGTGAAGATGGTTTCCTTTTTCTAACATGCCATGATTGGGGTGGTGGTGGTGGTAGTATAGTAGTAGTAGACACTGGCAGGGCGTCAGCATTTGCAAAAAAAGAAAATGAGACAGTCAATCGCCTTTGAGAGACTGTTAGAGGAGTAGTAGAATGAAGTACAGTACAGAACTTACCGAGCAACAATAATATGCTCAAATATTAGACAACAAAACATAATGGTGGTTGGGATAGCCTACTAGACAGAGTTACAAACTATAGTTGTGTCGAGTCACTTGACTAGGCCTACAGCCTAACAGTTAGTGCTGTATATGAGGAATGACAACAAACAAATCAAATCAATGCCGGCAATTCATGCTGAGGTATATGTTCCTTTGTTAAATAAAATAACCTAAAATATCCTACTCATGGGTGGGCAAGCAGAAGAAGATCATCGCTCTGCCTTGAAATTGAAGTACTGTTGCTTTCACCACATCCGCCCCAGCAAGTGTGTTATTAAGTATTGGTGTACATTTAATTTAGTCACACCTCGACAATAAGTCACACAGCCCGGGGGAAGAGGGTTAGGGTTTGTTGAATGGATGGGAAGGGGGTTTTTGGGAAAGGTTTGACATAGAAAAACAGTATGCATGGACAAACAAACAACAATCATTGAAGACTACCATATCCATATGTTAAGGGAGAAAAAGGAAATGCATGCATGATGATGAGAGACCCAGATTACATACACTTCTATTTCTTGTTCTGTTGTTCCGGCCTTAATACTTTTACAGATAGCAAATAGAAATTTTAAATATTGGTAGGGAAGAATCGTAGACAGAGAGCAAACCTAATGATGATAATAACAACTCCAAGAACACACTGTTGTAAAGATTGTATACAAAATATTAATCAAATTATTTAAAAGAAGATAAAAGTGGATACGTTTACTGTGTTATCCTGTTAAAAAATGTGGACTGGATTTGCATCTCAGCATTCCTCTTGGTCCTCCTCTCGTCCATCAATCTTGGGTGTGTCGCCTCGCCACTCGCCACTGCCCGGCTGGAAACAAAAATGTTGATTTATTGGTAAGGTAAGTGTGCATTGTAATGTTTTCCAAAGTATAGGGCAAGGCCCGGCCTGTAATTGTAGATGGAAAACCAAAGGGGATATTGAGAAACAAAGTTGAAACAAATGCACAAGTTATGGTGTAGTGCAACAAGAACACTTTCCGAGGTGGCATGTATGCATCATCTCTACTCTAGTCTGTTTCCAGAATTGAACTTCAACAATAACAGGAGAGAGCAGGCCCAAAGGGCTTAGCAGTAGCACATCCTACGTTAAGACTTTAGAGTACTTTTACTGACTGACTGTGAAGATCGGCCTGCAGTAAAAGTAAAATTGTTATTACACAACAAGAGTCGAAATCTTATTGACTTGAGTCAGTCTTTAGTGTGTACAGAAAGATAGATTACTAGTACACTTTGACTTCACTTTGTGCACAACAAACAAACAACAAAAACACAAAGACCAATCGCTCAGAGTCAGGTGTCCAATGCATGCCATTAATTGTCATTACCTGTTCCTTCTCATCTTAAGTTAACGGGCCGTCTATTTCGCCATCATCATGATGGGCGGTGCTGTTGTGTCATCATACTCATTGCGCAGATATAGTGAGTCCCCTTCCTGTATTGAATTAAAAGCAATTTCTTATTTGCAAGAAGGGGAAAATTGAATTCACCTTGAGTTAAGTTTAGTGTGTTCTGTAGAAAGTTGATTAGTGGCAGTGCACAATTACATAAATTCATGCACAACAAACACAACAAAATCATTCAGTCTGCGACTCTGCGTCCAATGCATGGCATCAATCATTACCTGTTCCATCTTATTTTCAGTTAATGGTCAGTCTCTCTCGGCTCTTAAAAGGAGGATAGCTATAGTAGTCATCTGATTCATGCTCCACTTCTTTTGGCAGGACTAGGAAAGTTTGATTTTTTTCTTGTAGTATTTATTTACCATCAGCCAATCATCATTCATGAGGGCAATGGATTTGGGTGGGAGATTCAGTATGATGGAGCGGAGGAGCTGGATTCGGAGGACTGTACTGTTAAATTGCAGACACCTGAAAATTGTATATTAAATAAGAAGAGTAGAAGACGGCGGTAATGGATTTGTTGTGATTCACAAGTTTGTAACCGGAACGACAGACACACAAACAACGGTGGGAAAAAAGGGAGGAAGATAGTAAGTGCAAGCCTAATTGTCAGGGAAGTATAGCTCATCCTCAAACTCTGGGGGGTCAGCCAGTAGTAGGTAATCATCATGTGACACACTACTTCCGTCACCTGAGCCGCTGTCCTCATCTTCCTCTATTGCTTCATGTATTGTGTAATTCGGTGGTATGAAGTGCTGATTCATTTTGATCATTGTTAACCTCTCCACGTTTTTGGGCGAGAGACTGGTCCTTCTCAATGTTACAATGGAACCAGCAGCACTGAAAACAAGTTCGGATGAGACACTTGCGACAGGGCAAGCCAGATAGCTTATCACCAGCCTGCTGAGCAGTGGCCATTCAGACCTTTTCCTATACCAATACTGCAATGGGTTTTGATCAATGTACACCTCTGTTGGGTCGTCCAGATAGGCCTGGACCATCTGCTCAATGTTCAGGGTTGCTGCTGGTAAGCTTTTTTGCTGGTTTTTCTGTGCATCAGCACTGTGCTTATTAATGCCTAACTTTACATACCAATTGTGTAATGATTGTACTCGGCCTAATGATCCAGTTATTGTTTCTGTGGTCGATAGTGATGGTGAGTGTTGTGATCCAAACGCACTGCCCTCAGCCGACGAAGCTGCACTTGATCCTGCATGGCCTGCTTCAGTACTTCTTGTGGGTTGATCTTGCGGGCTTTTAATTAGCAGCCGTTCGTTTTCCAACTTACTCGCTGCTTCAGCTATACAACTTTTGTAGCGGGCAACATCAATCTCGGAAAAAGCAAAGAATGTCTTCAGTCCAAGTTTTGCACATGGATCCAGAATTGTGGCACAAATGTAATGTTCTTGTGACAAAATTTTATTTTGTATCCTTACATTTTCAGATAAGCGCCGGGATAAGCTCTCCACCAAGTCATGGGCTTGCCTTTTGTCCTCTACACCTTTGTATGATTCAGACACATTATTCAGCTGATGCTCTAGCATTTGCAATAATGGGATAGCTTGGCCCATTGTATAGTCCTCCTTGCTGACTTCACGTGTGAAGACCTCAAAAGGACACAGCATCTCAGTCAGGCATTTAATTAGGCTCCATTGATCCATCTCAAAGTTCATGTCTTTAACAGTAGCATCCCCGCTTCTGTTCCAGACATATTCATGGAGTGACCTGTACTGCTCATACAGACGATCAAGCATGTAATACGTTGAATTCCAACGTGTTGCCACCTCCTGGATGAGTGCCTTGACTGGCATCCTATGTTCACGTTGGATGATCCTCAAATGCTTCCGAGCTTTAAAAGAATGGCTGAAATGAGTGCATATTCTTCCGCAGGTGGCCAGTAAATTGCTGACTATGGGTTCTTTTTTCAGAAAGTCTTGAACTATAATATTTATGCAGTGCGCCAAACACGGAACCCTGAAATAGGAACCAAGTTCCATGGCCTTAAGTACATTACTGCCATTGTCTGTGGCAACAAAACCAATACCAAGCCCTCTTGGCCGCAGCCATTCCAAAACCTTGCTGCGAAACTCGTGTAAAATGTTTTCAGCCGTATTAGATTTCTCCATGGCGAACATGGCTACAGTTGCATGTTTCCGAGTACCTTAAAAAATCACAGCTGTGTCAACAGCACCTCGTGCAGATAGCTTATCTCTAACCCCCGCAAATGAGATCCAGTGTGCAGTGATGCACATGTAATCTGTGGCTTGGCAACTGGTCCACATGTCTGTTGTCAGGTGGATATTGTGCACAGCACTCTGCTGCAAAGCTTGTCCAACCAATTCCAGCACATCATAATGTAGTGCCGGAACAGCAATTCTTGCAAAATAGGACCGGCTGGGAACCTTCCATTTAGGGCAGATGACAGACACAAATTCAAGGAAACCCACCCCTTCCACAAATGAAAAAGGAAAAAGGTCCAGCGCTAACATTTTAGCCAACTTCGCATTGTACAATCGTGCCGTTGGGTGGTTGTGTTGCAACTGCCCCTTCAACCTAAACATGCTCTCAATGGTAGGCTGGATTACTTTCCTTTGTGGTGCTGTTTTCATTAACCCACTAAGGCTCAACGACACAGATTGTCTCATTGCGGTACTCGATCGCCTTGGTGTCGCAGCCTGACTCTGAGTATGGCTCTTACTGCGGTGCCACTCTGATGTTACTGAGGAGGATGTGGGCGTTGCCACTTCACTACTGGGGACAGGGCTAGAAATGCCTCCCTCTTCTTCACCTGCCACCGCAATAATATTGCTCCCTGATTCATCCTGATCAACTTCAATGGGTTGAGTTTTTCTACTTTCTTTTAACTTAAGTAGGTGATCCTCCCACACGATAGTGTGGTGTATTCTGAGATGACTTGCTTGTCCTCCGGTACCATAGTGTGTACCAAGCTTACCACGCCGAACACCTTGCCGACAAATTGAGCATATAGCAACGTTCTCCTCCTTGGCGCTAACAGAAAAGAAGTCCCAAACTGGGGAGGAGAACTTTCTGGCACTGCTGGATGTGCCACTTTCAATACCAGATGAACTGGAGAGTGCGCTTGAAATGTGACCCTGTGCACCTAGACTGTGACTTTTACTACCACTACCTACTGAGATGGTTGAGCTGGATGTAGGTCATTGCCGGGCCTTGGAAAATATGGCAGCTGGAGGTAGTGGTGGTGTAACCTGTGTTGGTGATATCCGTGCTACATCCCGCTCAGTAGCAGCCTTTCTGGATAGGGTGAGAATGTTGGTCTCCAATCCCTTTGGGGCGGGAGTAATGTGCGTGCTCGTCTTCATCAACATCACCATCACCCCCCTCTTCAACATCTACCTCCATAACTCTAAGTTTTTCTGGGACCTTCCTTTTCAGAAGCATTGTCTTGTGGCGTATATCACTCTCAGACTGAGCTGGTGGGAGCTAAGTGGCATCACGATCATCAGAAGCGGGGCTTGTAGAAGAAGGTGATGGACTAAGCCTCCTTTTCCTTGCTGGTGGTCTGGAAGACAATAGATCTTCTGAAACAGTGGTTTGACTTTGCTCCACTTTGTCTGCAGGAAGCTCGATTTCCTGAAATGCCCCTACGTCAGGAGCAACAACTACTATGGTGGGCTGATGCGGCCGCTGCTGTTCTTGTTGTGGCTGCTGCTGTTCTTGTTGCAGCCGCTGCTGTTCTTGTTGCAGCCGCTGCTGTTCTTGTTGCGGCCGTTGCTGTTCTTGTTGCGGCCGCTGCTGTTCTTGTTGCGGCCACTGCTGTTCTTGTTGCGGCTGCTGCTGTTCTTGTTGCGGCTGCTGCTGTTCTTATTGCGGCTGCTGCTGTTCTTGTTGCGGCTGCACACTGATCTGCTGAGTTTGCGCCTGCGTTGAACTTGATTGTGTACTACTTTGCGGTAATGACATTTCTTCAACATCGCTGCTCGTTAGTAGACTGGCTACCTCTGCGACACTAAAGCCCTTGGGCCTAGGTTGGTGGGGTTGGACCGCTGTGCTGCTCCCAGCTTGGTTCCCGGACAACGCTGCTGCAGGCGTAACTTTTTTGGTGCCAAAAAAACATTGGCCGGCACACCACCAGTCGTGGTTAATGGCACTTCCTTTTTCTGTTCCTTCTTCTCACCGGCAACTTTCTTGGTACTGGACCTGGTACCTTTCTTTGGGGCCATCTTCTTCAGATGGCAGGCAGGATGCAGATGCACAACAAGTTCTGGTCACACGTGGACGTGATGCGCAGCAGGACTTCTGTCTGGCTGTCAGTACAACGGGTAGCCAGGTGATGCTGATGACACCTCCTACTCTGTCTTTTGTGCACCTAAATGCAAATAAGCCAGGAGAAGAGCATCAGTGAAATGTTGCATTTGTTGTTGTGGTTCAGTTACTTAGTACTGTACTATTGCAAACAAAAGATAGTCTAGCCATTTATGACTTTTTTTTTAACTAGGGCTATGTTATACTACTGTGTACAGTAACACACTACACTCTCAGGAAGGATAGGAAAGTTAATAATAACCACCGAAATAAAAATGTAATGGAAGTGGGGTGGACCCTATTTGCCATTAAATTATTTGAGCATCTCAGAATCCATGGAGCTGCTGCTGGCAAAGGGGGTGGATGGATGGAAGCAGTAAGCCAAATAGCCAATAGGAAAACCATGCAGGCCTATGGCAAAAGCAGGACACTAATAACTCCCAGTCCAAACACAAAAAAAGGCCACCACCCACATGGGCACTCACAAATCACAAACAAGCCGGGGGCCTGGGAAACACCAGGAGCTGACAAAAGGCCTATAAAAGCCACGTAAAGGATGCATGCTAAAGCACACTGCTCTGCCTTTTTAATGCAACAAAATGGAAATACGAACATTCACAGGTCCCAAAAAGGTCTGCAGGGTGCATGCATTGCACACCAACACACCAGACACATACAACAAAAGCATGTCTTTAAGACAACCAACATCAGAAAGCCCACTCCAAAAAAACACATTTCCCCAACTCAAACCAATGCCGTCCATGCCCTAAATGATGTCTAAATTCAACAGACCACACAGAAAACACTTGATTATTGAAGCTGTGGCTACCTGCTCTGATCCTAGTGGATGAAAGCAGGCCTGTTGGCAGACAAGGCCAGGCAAGCTTGCAGGCCTAGGCTTCAAAATGGCCACCAGCCACATGGCCAGGTCCAACAACATCAGAAAGCCCACCCCAAAAAAACACACTTCCCCAACTCATTCCAATGCCATCTATGCCCTAAATGATGATGTCTAAATTCAACAGACCACACAGAAAACACTTGATTAATAAAGCTGTGGCTACCTGCTCTGATCCTAGTGGATGAAAGCAGGCCTGTTGGCAGACAAGGCCAGGCAAGCTTGCAGGCCTAGGCTTCAAAATGGCCACCAGCCACATGGCCAGGCCCAACAACATCAGAAAGTCCACCCCAAAAAAACACACATCCCCAACACAATCCAATGCCATCCATGCCCTAAATGATGTCTAAATTCAACAGACCACACAGAAAACACTTGATTAATAAAGCTGTGGCTACCTGCTCTGATCCTAGTGGATGAAAGCAGGCCTGTTGGCAGACAAGGCCAGGCAAGCTTGCAGGCCTAGGCTTCAAAATGGCCACCAGCCACATGGCCAGGCCTAACAACATCAGAAAGCCCACCCCAAAAAAGCACACTTCCCCAACTCAATCCAATGCCATCCATGTCCTAAATGATGATGTCTAAATTCAACAGACCACACAGAAAACACTTGATTAATAAAGCTGTGGCTACCTGCTCTGATCCTAATGGATGAAAGCACGCCTGTTGGCAGACAAGGCCGGGCAAGCTTGCAGGCCTAGGCTTCAAAATGGCCACCAGCCACATGGCCAGGCCCAACAACATCAGAAAGCCCACCCCAAAAGAACACACTTCCCCAACTCAATCCAATGCCATCCATGCCCTAAATGATGTCTAAATTCAACAGACCACACAGAAAACTCTTGATTAATAAAGCTGTGGCTACCTGCTCTGATCCTAGTGGATGAAAGCAGGCCTGTTGGCAGACAAGGCCAGGCAAGCTTGCAGGCCTAGGCTTCAAAATGGCCACCAGCCACATGGCCAGGCCCAACAACATCATAAAGCCCACCCCAAAAAAACACACTTCCTCAACTCAATCCAATGCCATCCATGCCCTAAATGATGCTTGAAAATGAAATACATTAAATAAAACACCAAAGGAACAGTTGCTTCATCATGCACACACCCATGACTAGCTCGGGCCTACTACTACTACCCACAACATTTTAAAAAACGGGAATGATGATAGTTATCAAAAATAAATTGTAGTTAACACTGCAATGCCCACAATCAAACAGACACAACAACCACTTACTTGTTAAATATCCTATTAAAAAAATCCTCAAATCCAATTGCAATGATGCAGCAGACAAAAAGAGTGATCTTTCCAGCTCCAAATCCAAAGGCAGAATGAGCAAGAGATGGACAAAGCACTGGGAGGAGCCTGCTGGACAGGAACAGGAAGTTGGAGATTCTGCGTCACTTCCTCCCTCTCCCCACATTTTTAAAAAAGGACTCCTTGCACAACAAAGGACAGCCAAATGTCAATCTGAGGAGTCGTTTTCATCCAAAATCAGCATTTGCAGAAGGTTTCATGCTGCTAGAGCTGATATTATTCTCCAAATTGAAAATTTTACATGTTCAACTTCTCGAGCTTCACATTACTTCCGCCAGATGTCGATGGCGTGTCGAAAATGACATGATCGCGTTCTCTCGCTCCCTGTCGCGTTGGATATGACGTGTTCGGGGTCTCTTTCTCCGTTTCGCGTTTGATTCGACGTGCCCGCGCCCTCACCCTCTTGCTCGCGGTGTAGAATGACGTGTTCGAGATCTCAATCTTCTCATACTCGCGAGATGCATGATCGCGAAAAGAATGACGTGATCGCGTGACAATGCGAGCGCGAACTGTTGCGAGACAGCGCAAAACGGCTACCAACAATCCAATATCTCGTGGAGAACGCGACCGGGTCGGGAAAACTTGTCAGCGAACGCGGGGATTCAGGTAAGGCGATCGCGCGCACGCATGAATGTATTTTTTTACACCGCGAGCAAGAAACAAATTATCGCTAAGCTGAGGAATGCGGAAATTTTGACATTTTCGCGCTTTCCGCGGAACGTCCCAAGCATCGTCAAGGCCTGCATCTGAGGGTCCCCGGAGGAAGGTGGGTCGTCCACGGAAAAGACCGTGAGAGGCAGCGGACCATCCACATCTCCCAGGTCACATGGCCTGGCACCTGGCCTTCATGTGCGACAGCATCACCTCATTGACTGACATCATCTGCCACATGGACCTGCTGGTCACAGTCTGACTAATGATGCCAAACACTGTGGTCTGGACTCTGATGACTTCAAATGGCAAGGATCCCATCTCCCCTGTGAACTTTGGATTCTATGGTCCCTGCATTGCACCTTTTTCAGTGCACAAATTACTCCCCAGTGCTATAATTAAATAATTAATACGTGAAATTTTATGTTGCAGTCATTTAGCATGAGTTCACAACATACGTGTGGGCATATGTCAAAGTATGCCTGAGTGTGGAACTAACTCCAGCCATCCATACACTTGGATCTGAGTCCGGTTGAGGACACATATGTGTCTCAATGTATCACCAAATACAGACATGGAGCCCAATACTCACCCATGATGGCCTCAAGCTGCTGAGGGGGGCTTGCAATACTGTTCAGACAGACCAATTTGGAAGAGTATCATGAAGGTGTAGAGGTCATGGGCCATGTTGATGTGCCCGGGGAGGGAGTCCCAGGTCTGTTTGGTGAGGTAGGAGAACTATCTCCTGCATGCAGTGTTTATGTGGATGTGATGAATGGTGGCCAGGGCAAGGTGGGCTGCACGGAGTTGGGCCAACGGGGTGTTGGATGACAGACGTCCAAGGTTTGTTTTGGGTCTGGGGTTGTGGACTGCCTCCTGAGTGTGGTTGAGGAGTCTGAAAGTGATCCTGCAGCAGACAGTGAGCCATTCTAGCTATCTTAGGTGGACGGTGATGTGGCTGGGGATGTTGAAGATGAGGTGTGCGGATGCACCCTGGATGTGGACAAGTTCTCCTGCAGTTTTGCTGTTGTTCTACGTAGAGGCCGGTGCTGTAGTTGAGCCGGCTGGTATCGTGGACCTGGGGGATGGTCTGTCTTGCCTTGTAGTGGATCTATCTGTGGATCATTTGCAGCATGCGGAGGGTGTTGCAGCATGAGGTACAGATGGTGGTGAGTTGCATGGTAATTGTCAGCGATGGGTCCATGATGAACACCAGCTTGCGTGCGTGGCCACTGGGTGCTGGTGCGGTGCCCAGACCAGTGGGACACAAGGAGTTGACACAGCCGTAAGGGGACAATCCTCAGATGATGACCTCAGTCCTGTCCAAGTCCAGCCTCAGGTGGCTGATGTTCAGCCATTCGTCAACAGATCTCATGCCTTCTTGAAGTTTGGATCTGGCAATGTCTGGCTCTTTGGTGAGTTTGAGGAGCAGCTGGGTGTGAATGGCATAAGAGATGATGATGAGGTCGTGTGCGCATGTGATGGTGGAGAGGGGGGTCATGGAGACATTGAAGATCGTCACGCTGATAGAAGAGCCCTGGGGCATGTGCCACATGACCCCAGTGTACTACATGCTGCAGGGTGGAGGCAGACTCCCTGGGCCTTGCTGGTGAGCTACTTTCTGATTGAATCCTGGGCCCTCCTCTGGATACCAGTGTTGGAGATGTGTGTGCTGACAGTGTGGTAGCACATGGTGTACAATGCCGTTGAGAGGTCAAGGGGGGTGGGCTCACCATTGTTGAGCAGGGCAAAGTTGTCGTTGGTGGTGGCAATGATGACGGTTGCAGTGGTGTGTTTACTGTGGAATATGGTTTGGTGGCGGTTGCCTGGAGCTGGTTGCGTGGAGGAAATTTGTCAGTTGCTTGTTGAGTGTCTTCTGGATGATATTTACTGGGTAGGGAAGCAGGGTGATGTACCAGGAGATCCTGCGGTACTGCCGTCCGTTGTTTAAGAAGGGCCTGGGTCTCTGCATGCCTCCAGCACCCATGGAATGTGGCTAACTCAAAGGAGACATTCAGGACGTGCTGGACGTGGGCTTCAAGGATGGGGAATGATGTGGTTGAGATGTTGTGTGGGAAGGGGCCTGATGGAGAGCCAGAGTGGATGATGCACATGAGCCAGATGGTGTACTTGCTGCTGACGGGAGTCCAGAACCTGAGGGGGGTTTGTCCTGTGGATATTAGTGCTGTCTGCCTCTGTGTGCCAAGGCTGTTGTGTATGGCCATGAGCTAGCAGTGGTACAAAGTTGCAAAGAATGTGATCTGCCTTGCAAGGGTGGGGTGTCTTGGATGGAGATCTGTTGTCAGTTCACTCACAATGCTGATGAGCTCCTTGATGTTGTGTGTTTTGGTGTCTCAGCACTATCTGAAGGATCTCCACTTGTCCTTGCTGATGGTATGGTGATGGCTGTGTGTGGTCTTTTCCAGGACTGTAAGGTAAATGATGGCTCTTTGTGTTGCAAAGTGTGCACAAGAGTCCGGCTACGTCTGTAGGAGTCCAGTAGGTCTGCCTTGTCCCAGGTGCCTTAACTATTGTTGTGCTTCACAGGAAAGTCTGTTAAGGTGGCAAGATTGTTGCATCAGTTGCTGATCCAGTGCGTGAGGTTTCAGGGTGTTGCGTTGGTGTTGATTTGAGTGTCCCACACAGATTGTCTGTGGTGACTTACATCAAGCATCTTTGGGGGATCGTTAGCAGGGTGTGGGGCAGTGTGTTGCTTGTCGGAGACATCAATGAAAATGTTGATGGACCAATGATGGATGGTGGTGTGGTTCTCCTCCAGCCAGAAGTTACTGGCCCCCAGCCACATGTAGCCTGTGGAGGTGAGGGCGTGCGTGCAGATGTATGTGTTGATGGCTTAGCGCAATTGTGGATGTAGGCCTGGATATCTGTAGATGGGTGTTACTCTGAGGGTTGCCAGGGAGTTGCTGCAAACCCGGATGTGGGACTCTGAGGGTGTACTTGTGAATAAATTGCAATTCATCCTCCGGGATTGTTGGTGCCGTCCCTGCGGGTGATCTTGTATCCGTCTGAGATGGCAATGAAGAAGTCGTGTGCTGAGGATGCTTATGTCCAGGTTACTGTCATGAAGATGATGTGTGGGCCTGTTGTGTTGAGGAGGTAACAGAGTCCAATGGCGTGCTGGTGGACGGAGCGGGTGTGGAGTAGGAGGCACATGACCTGGTTGTTCTGACAGGGTCTGGTAGGCTGGGCAGCGCTATGTAGGCAGTATGAGTTGCACACTCAGCATGCGAAGGTGTCGTGTGTGCGCTTAGGGGTTGCCTGATAGCAGGCGGATGATTGTGTGGAGGACATTGTTTGGAGGTTGGCTGCAGCATGAGCCTGTTGTGTGACGTGGGTCATGCAAAGACCAGAGGCTCGGGCACTGTGCACGTTGCAGGCGCAGACGGTCCTGCCTTTGGCACGGCGTTGGCGCAACAGTGGCACAGACAAGCTGCTGGCTGCATTACGAATGGGTGGAGGGGGGAAGGGAGGAGCATTTTGGAGGCGTGTGGGTTGCAGAATCAGGGCACTCGGCGGGGCGGTGCCGCAGGTGAGGCAGCAGCAGGCAAAAGGGGTGAGAAACTAGGCAAAAAGTAGCACACAAAGACAAGGAGGTCAGAAAGGCACAGTGCAACAGGTGTATGTAAAGGAAGGAGTGTCAGGTAACTCATGGGTCACTACGAGAAAATGTATGACCAATCACCAAAAATGACAGTCACAGGGTCAGGCAACAAAATGCGGAGCTGCGCACAGGAGACACACCATCAGCATGTGTTCACGTCCCGTTGTGGGGAGCAACCTGCCCAAATACATACACAACCAGGGACTTCATGCACAATAGATATTATTAGCCATGAAGAACTGCATGCATATTGCTGAAGTACACATACACATATGCTCAATATTTGACAAGTATGCCATAGATGACGCATGCAAACTGGCAAGAGAGCTGCAGTGACAGAGATGAGGCACATTGGATTGTGCTGATCACCTTTATTCCACATACACACACAAAGGGAAATACATCCATGTGAACAGACTCACAGGTCAGTTGACAGAACATGTGGGACATACGCTGGACCCCCCCCTTCACGACACGGATGATGTCAATCCCAATGAACTGGCACACAGATCAAGGAGATGAGCAAAACACATCCTGCTGCACATGGAGAGGCTGCAATTCCCCATAGAGCCTGTTGTTGTGATGTCCCACACTATGTCCACCCGTAGCATCCGCAATGTTTCAGAGGCAAGGTTTACACACATTGATGCCTTCATCAGACGCCACACTCCACTACAGATGACAGTCAAGAAGGGTGACTATCATGTCATGGGAGTGATGCTACATGTTATATGCTCCATGGTGAGAAGACATGAATGCATGGTACCACAACATGCACAGAATCAGTCCCACACATTCCCAACCTGTACCACCACCAAAAAGCCTTGCTGCTATCCTTACCCAAACTGACATTTCCACATGTCCGTGCATGGAACGCTGATTCAGCACACGTTGCAATCCTCATGAGGAATAACAGGAGGACAAAGATGACACGAGCAGACAACAGGCGCAAAAATCTGGGAATGACAGACACACAAGAAGTCACCTAAAACAATTCTCGCCGCACACATGGACATTTACAAAACATGAACAATGTTGGACACATGTAAATTTCAAAGAAAGTCTCGCCGCAAAACTGTGTGGCATGACATCATCACTCGAGTGACACATCAGAACACACATCAAAGTCACACTCATACCCAGTGACTCACCATTATGAGAAGAAGTTGCGTATAAGCTGACTCCGGATATCATCCTCCTCCTCCTCCTCATCACTAGCCTCGTGAGCAAGCCCTTGATCCTCCACGGGTGGATGTTCCTGCTCATCCAGATCCAGGATGAGTGGCACTGCCTTCTCAACTGCCATGTTGTGCAGCATGCAGAATGCAGCACACAAGGAAGATTCGGCAGACCTTCTCCGGGTCATAAGGGAGGGACCTGCCTGTCTTGTCCAGGCACCGGAATCGGCTCTTCAGGAGGCCAAACGTCCTCTCAATCACTCGCCTGGTCTGCCCGTGTGCATTGTTGTACCTGTGATCTGCAGCTGTTCTTGGGTTGCGGAGAGGTGTCATTAGCCATGGCATGTTGGGATATCCAGAGTCCCCTACATGGAAACATCATGTAAAAAAGTGGGTCAGGAGATGCCGTAAGAGCCAAAGATACCGCAACACACAGGACAAACAGAGTATACTCACCAACAAGACATGCTCGTTCGTTGTGCAGCCACAGCATCATTTCTGGCACCCTGCTACGCCTCATGATGTAGACATCGTGTGCTGATCCTGGAAAACGTGCACAGACATGGGAAATCAGCATGTTAGCAAGACACACCACAAGGGCATTTATCGAGTGGTAATGTTTTCTATTGCAATAGGCTTGTTCCTGTGCCTGTGGTGGTACCAAAGCCACATGTGTACCATCAATGGACCCAATGACATGGGGCATCCCTCCCAGGGCATAGAAATCACCCTTGACATCTGTCAACTCCTCAGGAGTAGGAAATGTGATGAATTCATCAAGGTGCTCCAACATGGCTGCTAAAACATCACGCAGGACACGGCTGAACATTGTCTGTGCATGCCACCAACATCAGCTATGGTGAATTGTAACGTACCTGTGGCAAAAAAATGTAGGGCTGCCATCACCTTCATCTTTGGAGTCAGCGCAGTAGGATACCTGTGTTGCGGTTGGAGGTGTGGTGCCAGCCTGTCGGTCAAGTCCTCAATCAACTGTTGAGAGAATCTGTAACGTCGGATGCAGGCACGTTCCCTCATGGCACCCAAGTCTGGCATTGGTCTTGGGACAGGCGGTGCCCTGTAAGACATTGTTTGTAAGAATGAAGATTGAGAGTCTGCCAATATCAATGTCAATGAACATAGCACATGCTACACTGCTAATACACATCAGGTAACTATGGAGTCGGGTGTGTGCAATACATAGAGGACACATATGCCAGCTTGCTGGCACTCCTACAAAAAGCCAGATACACCTGTTGATTGTCAAGTCTACATGACATGCCCTGAAATGAGTTGGTGGCCAGTCTGAGTGAAGAGCCACAGATATCACCGGAGTGACACACAACCACATAGCTTCATTGGAAGGATATCATCTCATCCACACAGCTGACTGCAAGGCACACACACAGGTCACAAGGAATGTCAAATGTACATATCAAACACATTGCGATGAAGGGGTACACGTGACAAGAGAAAGACACAGCCATTTAGACAACGCAGACATGTATGACTGGGAAAATATGATGTCCGATGCACACAGACCCTACAGCGGTGGGAATCCACATGTGGCATGGTGTGCGTAGATGTGTATCCAAAAAGAATTCGGATCGTGCACAGACCTGGCAAGTGATGAAAATGAGAAGTTTGTTGGGTGCCACTGAGGTATCACTCTCAAACCCTGGGAGTGTGTGAAGACAAAGTAATTCTCATGCGCTGGCTGATCACAGGCAACGTCCCTCTGGGCACACCGTTTCAAGCGTGTGCTGTAATGTTTTTTAAAAAAAGTAAACACTACGTTGAGTTAAGGTGCAGTTGATGCTTGGTGTCAGAATTTATTGCGCACATTTTTCAAATGATCCATGCAATTGAATGCTGTAATGATGATATTGTATACACTCCATATCATCTAATAAACATGATCCCAATGCATTTCGGGTCCGTCTGGCCCTTCATCAGGGGAATCTAAACAAAGAAATGCACATATATCACTATACTTTCCAATGAGAGATTATGCCAGAAAACAAAAGTCAAAAAAGGACTCTGCCAGAAGAGTTAAAAATCAATGCCAAGATGCCAAAGTGGCAATGCTGTCATGTGCTATGGTGGATAAACGCTTTAAACAACGAATAAAGGTACTGTGCCAAACAAAAGTGAATTACTCGAATTACAGTGATTTAAAACCGTGAGAGGTGAGTTACGGGGGGGAAAAAACTAACGTTAGTCACAAATAAAATCGTGTTCAGTGACTGTTTCAATGCCGGAAAGACAAAAGTGTTTACAACGTCAAGGCGTCATGTGCAAATTATTCGTGTACAAACTGTGGGCGAGAAAATAAATAAAACGCTGTTAGCCATTCGCAATAACGTGAACTAGAGTGACAGCGACTAGACGGACAAGTGTTCCGGTTACAACATGCATTTACCTCGTGTTGAAACTCCAGCGTTTCGTGCTGTTTAGTACAGCGGTGCCGATCAACGGTCTCGTGTTGAGTGTGTTACTGCTCGAAATAACGCGCGTGTTAAAAAAGGGGAGGACGCTCGTGTGGACCGGAAGTGATGTGAGGATGTTAGACCGTAAAGGTGTCTTGCGATGGCGGTGAATTACCGGCGCCATGTTGCAAAGGGTGGTAGGAAAACTGTGTAAATGGGAAAAGGACTGAACATACTTCGTCGAAATGGTGCCGCCACACTTGATAAATAAAAAAGTGAAAAAAGTGAATAAACAGTGAACTGAAAAAACGAAAGCGATAAACAATAAAGTGAAAATAATAAAGTGAACAAAAGCAAACATGCACATGATAGTATCATGATTCATAGGTAACAAGCGAATTCCAAGTGGTCATTGAGACCCTTGGGTTTCAGGGATTCCAATTTGTAAATCCAATAGTTCTCACACTGTAGCAAAAAGGTGTCATTGTCTCTGCCTTCCATCTTTGTCACAATTTCCAAGACCAGAAATTTCAGTTGTGCAATGTTGTGCTGTTTTTCAAGGAAATGCATTGCCACAGTTGATTTCAAATTACCAATACGTATGTTGCTCTTATGTTCATGTATACGTATCTTGATCTTCCTTATGGTTTTGCCCACGTACACAAGGCCACATGGGCATTTCAATAAATAGATCACATTGTTAGTATCACAGGTGGCATTGACATGTAGTTTGATCGATGTGCCTCTCATGGGATGTGTAACTGTATTGCCCTTGATAATGTTATTGCAGTAAACAGGGGACTGTTCCCCGAAATGACGTGATGGGTGTTTCAGTCTTAGGTCGGATTAACTCTTGAATGTTTTTACTCCTGGTATATGCAAACATCGGAGGATTGCTGAAAATGCCATTAAAATCCGTTTCAAGAGTCAACATTGGCCAATGTTTTCTGATGGATTGTTTAAACTTTTGGCTCATGGTGGAAAAACGGGAAACCATCACCATGCGATGCTGCTCCCTTCGTACAGTTGGTCGCAGCAACCTCTCACGTGGTGTGCTGGCCACTTTAGTAATGGCATTAGAAACTACCTCATAGGGATATCCACGGATAGTGAATCGACGTCCCATGGCCTGTATTTGATCTTGCGATTCTGAATGATCTGACACAATTCTTTTCACCCTGAGTAATTGTGAGAATGGTAAATGGTTCTTCAGTGAAGGTTGGTGGAAACTGGTGTAATGTAAAAGGTTGTTACGATCGGTGGGTTTCCTGAACAAAGTTGTGGTGAGTTGATTGTCTCGTATTGTCAGCTGGACATCCAAATATGTTATGGATGTGTCAGGAAAATTGAAGGTAAATTGAATACGATCGTTGATCTGATTAAGGTTTGCCAAGGCTGTTTTGAGGGAATCTAGTGTGCCAAACCATAGTACAAAAATGTCATCAATGTAACGCAAAAACAAGCGTGCATGTTCCTTCCATGTATCCAGACTTAAGATGAAATTGCTTTCAAATGCGTGCATAAACAAATTTGCATATGTTGGCGCGGCACAATTGCCCATCGATGTACCGGTGAGATGCAGGTAAAAATTGTTATTCCATCTGAAATAACTCTGATATAACGTGAAGGTGAGAAGTTCCATCAAGAACACTTGTAAGTCATGGTTCAAATCTGAATGAAGTAGTACCTCTTCAATGGCTTCAATCCCTAGATCATGAGGAATTGTAGTATAAAGTGATTTGACATCAATGGTGCATAGCCATACTTCTTCATCATTGGGTAATGTGACCTGATTGATCTTGATTAAAAAATCGGTAGTGTCCTTGACATATGTGTTCATTCGTGTTACAAAATCCTGAAGGTGGACATCCAGGAACTTGCCAATAGGTTCGTGTATGCTACCTCTTGTAGACACTATTGGACGTAGTGGGGGATTCATGAGGTCCTTATGAATCTTAGGTAGCATGTAAAGGGTGGGTGTTCTGGGGTGCTTGGAGATCAAAAATCTCTTGGTTTTCTCGTCGATGATCCCGTTTTCCACGGCCTTATTCACAATATTTTGAAGCAGATTTGAAAAGCTGACTGTAGGATCTTGAGATAGGATCATGTATGTGTTGCTGTCATTCACATGTAAGTCTACTTGAGCCTGGTAGAAAGTTGTGTCCATTATAACTAGGGCGCCGCCCTTGTCAGCCTTTTGACAAGTGATGTTCCGATTGCTGGCCAAGTTATCCAAGATTGCTCGCTCCTTGTTGGTGAGATTTTGCAGTTTGGATCGTTTCCTGAAATTGAAGGAATGTATGTCATTTTTTACCAAGTTCTCGAACAGGTCCAGTGTCTTATGAGAGATTGGTGCTTGAAAGGTACTCTTGGGACGAAGGTGTTTTAGTAGATGAGATTCGATCTTGTTTTCGGATTGTGCCACATTTTCAAAAAAATGTCGCAGCCGAAGGTTGCGCATGAACTTAAACAAGCAAATGTCCAATTCCAGTCTGTTCGTATGGTAGGTCGGTACGAACGAGGTTCCTTTTTGTAATGTTCGGGTTTCCATCTCTGACAGCTGGTACTCAGAAATATTAATGACCAATTGCTCAGGATTCAAGGTTTCTTCCCTTTGTTCCGACGACCCAACGTTGGTTGAGACTTTGGGCTGGGTATGGTTGGTGGGGCGTCTCTTGCCCCTCCTGCCCCTCCTGGGTCTAGTTGGTCTTTTTGGCCTACCTCTAAAAAAGGAACATTGGTATCTTGTTGAATCGGAGCGATGCTCACTGACTGTGTGGTTGTCATGGGTTGGCTCGTCGTACGTCTTTCGCTCTCCGAGGATGACGTGTCAGTCTCAGTGTTGGGATTGGAGGGTCTGTTTTGCCGTCGTCTAGCGTAAACCTCTGCCCAGGAGTATACTTCCCCTAGTTTATAATCAAGGGTGTCTCGTTTGTACTTGCGGATTTTCCTCTCGCTGATTTCTTCAGTGTATCTGTTAATTTGTGCGTTCAAATCTTCCAAGGTTTTGTCCCAATCCTCCAATGCAATTACCTCTTGGAGTTCTGTTTTGGTCTGAGCAATGTCCTTGTTGAGTTCTTCCAGGACTCTAGATAATTCTTCGATAATTAATAAGATCAAATCTAAAGAACATTTGTTCAAAATGGCATACCAGCGTTCCACAAATTTCGGACTGTGCGTAGATGTGTCCCATGCCCATCTCCACACAGACCCATGTTGGATGCACCAACAGCAGATGCAGTTGACGGAACACTGACATCAAGCTCATGGGAACACATGACACACACCTGACATATTCACAAAGGAGCACGCAGATCGTGACATGTCAGTTGATAGAGTGTCCCTGTCCCTGGCATCAGGATACAGGTGCGGGTGGTGATGACTGTGCCATCCCCCTGCTGCTGTGCATGACACAGTTGGACTACAGACACACGTGGCAAGTGGCAAGGTGATGTGTGCCACATAGTGCCCCATCACACATGACATGTGTCCACATGTCATCACACATCAATTGTGAAACTAGATGAGATGACCTGTGCAATATCACTGGCTGCCACACCTAGGGCCTGCACATATCAGTATGCAATGACAAGTACTTGATGGACATCCTTGTGCGACTCGTAGCCCTCCATTCCTGGCATGTGTGCACCTGTATTACCATTGTAAGCGTGTGAAATGCGTACTCGTACGTGTCAAACACACTTTACTACTAGTGCGTACTCGTACGTGTGAACTAGTGCATACCCATAGGTGTCTAACGCACTATACTACTAGTGCGTACCTGTACGTGTGAAATAGTGGATACCCGTAGGTGTCTAACGCACTGAACTACTAGCGCGTACCCGTACGTGTGAACTAGTGCGTACCCGTAGGTGTCTAACACACTGTACTACTAGTGCGTACCCGTATGTGTGAACTAGTGCATACCCGTAGGTGTCTAACGCACTGTACTACTAGTGCATACCCATACGTGTGAACTAGTGCGTACCCATAGGTGTCTAACGCACTATACTACTAGTGCGTACCCGTAGGTGTGAACTAGTGCATACCCGTACGTGTCAAATGCACTTTACTACTAGTGCGTACCCGTACGTGTGAACTAGTGTGTACCCGTACGTGTGAAACGCACCGTACACTCGCTATCATCACGTGTGTACGCTTCGTTTCACCATTGTACTTGTGCCGTAGGGGTACGTGTGAAACGCACCGTACACCCGCTATCATCGCGTGTGTACGCTTCGTTTCACCATTGTACTTGTGCCGTAGGGGTACGTGTGAAACGCACCGTACCTGTGTGTGGATTTCAAAATCACATAGGGGACACATAAGAGACAAGTATTAGGCCCTAAATGCATGCTGGTTGTCATGGAGGCAGAGTTTTCAGTTGAAAAGTGGCGATCATGTGTCCTGGAACAGTCAGTTGGCCACAAAATACAATGTTGCAAAGTGGTTGTTGACTTGACATGATGCTCAAAATTTGAACGATGCGAATGCTGTCATTGGTGTATGTTTAAAGTCATTGGTGTATGTTTAAAGGGATTGGAGTAAACGTAGGATGCAAAAGAGTCTGACCAATCACTATGTACTCTTCTAAATGAATGCCCCCCAGCAAGACAGATATAAGGCAGCCAGAACCCATGAGAGGGCACTTGCCTGCACAACTTTCCAGTCGACCACACTGCTGCTGTCTCTGCTTCCTCTGGACCATGTCACGTACTGTGAAGAGGGCCCAGCCATTCACCCAGGAGGAGAATGAAGCCTTGCTGGATGTCCTCCTCCCACAGTACACCAAGCTGTATGGGAGACCAGGGGAGCAGGTGAGTGCTGAGTCCACTAACTTTGCCTATGCACCTTTTGTGTGACTGTCAATATTGTGTCCAGGTGGGACAGACATGCATTGTTGTTTAGAGTGGATCCCAGGGGGGGAAATGCTGATGTCTCTCATGCAGAGCATGATGTAGTTCCTGTGTGCACTCCTCACTTGCATTGTGCTTACTGTGACTTTCACTGCATAGTGCATGACACTTTCAGCCTGGCAAATCCTTGGTGGCTTTTTTTCCAATTGTCCTGAGGTGATTCAGTGGTCCCCCCGGTGTGACAGGTGACTGTACCCACAGATGTGTATGAGTTGAGTGGCCCTGTGGTGAGAGTGTCCAAATGATGTGTACGACCTCATGGACAGTGATGTGTGTGAATGTTGCTTGGGTGTGTCTGTCTAGTATGCTGATGGTGCGTCAGTGGAGTGGGACATGTGACTGCTTGGCACGTGCTGGCCTTCAGCCTGCTGTTGCATGTGCTGCAAAGTGTGTGGCATGATCAGTGAGTGTGTCGCACCCCTCATGCCAACCTGTTGACTTTCAATGCCATGTAGTGCATTGAGGCTTGCACACAGGCCAATTTCTTATTGTGTATGATGTAATTCCTGTCTGCATCCTATGCTCTGTTCAACATTTCAATGATGTTCAAATGTGTGTCTCTGGGACATGGAGCAGTTGTATTGATGTTGTGTCACTTTGTCATCCTGACAGGTAACTGCCTACGAGAAGGGCGTGATCTGGAAAAACATCGTCAGGGCCGTGAGATCTGAGGGGGAGTGTAGTCGGCAGCTGCCACAGGTCCGCAAGAGGTGGCAGGACATCAGGTGCTGGACCCGGCAGATCGCCCGGGTCCAGCTGGGGCTCGACAGTCCTCGCCCCCACAGCAGCCGCCGATGCCTGACCCCCACATAAAACGTGTCCTGACGGTGGTATTCCCTGAGCTCGATAGGCAGTTACAGGAGAGACTGCAGCAAGAAGGGGGTAGGTACATGGCTGTTTGTCGTGTTAAGTGTCGCCAGCTTTTGGAAGTGCTCTGTAGCCTGGATACACTCCCAGAGTTAATATGTGCAGTGCATTTTCGGTTCCCCAATGTCACCTGGTGCTCTTTTTCATCCCTTCCCCTCCTTGACATGTGTCCCCTGGTCTGTGTGTAATCACATTTGCACATGGTCATCTAGGGTGCCAGTAAATCTAAATGCACATTGCTTTCTGCATCATGTGGGAGGGTGGTCTGTGACTTGTGTTGGTACCTTGCCTGTGCCATGAGTTGTTCACTATGTTGGGGGTCCATATTTGTTGGCACTGATGATGATTCTCAACATAGGAGTGTGAGCTTTCAACTAAACACCCTTGCAGCATGCATGACCAATGTTGTGGCCTCAGACATGATGTGCATGAGTGGGAGATATGCATATTGCCATGACGGTTGAACATGGTACAGTCAGCCCATTCCAGGGCCACGGAGCAGTGTGCCCACTACAGTCCCCTGAGACACCCTGGCCTCCTAATCATGTGTGTCATCCAACACTGTGCACATTCTCTGTGTGTTCAGCATAGGTCTGCCTCTATGGCATTGTTCCCTGGCCTAGTCAGTATTTTGCAAATGTGTGCTACTTGTGTCCACTGGACAGGGATACACCATTTTGCTTGTGCATACTCACACTGGGAAGTGCCTGTGTGGCTATTCACAACAATCTGTTGATGGTTGTTTGTCACAAATATGTGTTGCCAGGCCCACGAGGTGATGTTGTGTAAATGAAGCAATTTTTCCAGCACAGTTATTGTAACCCTGAATAAGAGGTGTCACTTCTTGATCTGTATCAATCACATTGACTCAGGCATGGGGTGGGGTGTGCGGGAGAGGCATACATGTGCATCCCTGATTTTTCATTGCCAGGTCTGACTTGTGTGTGAGACTTGGCTGTACAAAGAATCACCGTGCAGTGCCCCTGTGATGCTGGCCAGTGCTTAATGTTCCTGTTTTGCAGCCTGTGTCAGTTTTTTAAAAACATGATTCCTGCTCATACATTTTTAGCACCTGTGTGTGGTTCAGATGCAACGCTGTTTGGACTTTGTGTGCTGACATCTGTGTGTACATTCTGGCTTGCCATGAGGGTGTCCCCACAGTACAGCTAGGCTTTTTTTCTACCCAATTGCAGGCCCATTAGCGTATGCATTGTCCTGGGTGTGGACATGTGTGCCACTCAAGATGACAGGCAGTAGGTCATATGTGTAGCCAACTGTGTAATCAGGTGACGGATGGCCATGTGACAACTGACATAATTCAAGTTGTTACTCTTAAAAAATTGTACCTTGGCACTCACAGCACTTGTCAACAGTTCTTCATGTTTTAAATGTGGAAATTTGATGATTTGTGTTAAGAACACTGATGTGCCTGCATGAAAAAAGTCGCCCAAGGAAATGCACACCAAACGACATTTCCACTTTCATGGAACACACTGGCACATTTTCTAAGAACCCACTGTTAGAATTAAATGGTGTTGCAGATTCTCCATATACATGTTCCCACAGTGCTCTTGATTTTGTGAGACTCCTTTGTTGTTGGAGATACAAACTGACAAGTCTCAAGACATCAAGACCTCTGTGGGCCTATGTATATGTACTTTCTGCAACACCATTAACTTCTAACAGTGGCTTCTTAGAAAAGGTGCTAGCTTCATCAATGACAGTGTAAATGTACTTTTGTGTGCACTGCCTTGTGCGACATATTTCATGCAGGCACATGAGTGTTCTTTTTACTAAATGGCGAATTTGCACATTCAAAACATGTAGATTGTGTAAAGTATTGTGAGTCCCAAGGTAGCAACATTTTTTCGTTTTGTGTTCCAAATTACTTTCAGGTCTCTGAGTGTGGTGACACCTTGAGTATTGAGGTGTGTCAGTTTACGTTGGGTGCACCACTACTGTTTCTTTCAGGGTAAACAAGAGGTGGCATGACTTCATTGTATTGTTGTGCTCACCGGTTCACAGACACTAGCTTCTCAGTGTATTTCTCATTCAATTTGTGGCCTTTTGTGTTCTTTTTTTCCTGGTGTCCAAGTGGCATAGTGGGTCTACCAACTGGGCAGTACAGGGCTTACATATGTGCGGAGTTATCTAGCTGTTACTCATGATGCATTGCCTGATATGCACTGTGACCAATTGTTCCTGTGCTCATGTGTCAGATGTATACAGGTGACTGATGCATTTCGGTTTCTTCTCCTTGCCCACAGCATCATCATCCTCAACCGAGGGAGACACCTGCATGGACCTGGAAGAGGGACCCAGCGACAGTGCCACCAGTGCTGGGGAGTCAGAGGGAGCCAGTGGCACGGAGGGCGAGGGGAGTCAGTCGGAGGACCTGGCTTGAGGCGAGAGCAGCTACGACGCCGACGGGTCCGAGGCTGACCTCCCCGAGGAGGCGGAGGCTGCAACACTAACTGGCAGCATCCCCACATCTGTCCCCGCCTCCTCCATTACCATCTCCGCCCTCCCAATTGCTCCCGTCCCTTCTGTCCGTGCAGAGTCCCACCATGTCTCCTTCGGCCCAGGTACAGCACCCCCTGCCCCTGTCACCCCTGCTGCCCTCAGTGAAGAGTCTGTGGACATACTGTGGCAGTTGCAGGTTGGGCAGGCATCAGTGCTGACTGTCCTCCATGGACACACTAAACTGCTCACACAGATGGTGTCGTTCATGGAGGGCATGTCATCAACGATGTCTGACCAACGCAGGTTTCTGCGGTCCATGGACTCTTCCCTGACAGCAGCAGTTTCTCTCCTGCAGCGCTCCGTCCCCCCTACCCCAGACCCATCCACACTGCCCTCTCCCTTGCCTGCCAAACGCACACCCAGACAGTCACGGGCACGCACCCCACCAGACACATCCAGCACACCCCCAAGTAAGGCACAGCACACACCTCCTGGCACGCACACTCAGGGGGATGTAGGTACACCCACAGGTGCTGGGGGCAGATGACATACACACAGCCACAGTCGCAGTCCGCAGTCCTCACAACCCTGTTCCTCCAAAACCACTCCCCTTAGCTCCCCTGCCAAACTCTCACCCAAGGAGACCTATATGGTTGAGCTGGGCCTCGCCCCCACTGAGCCACCACCCCAAAAGCGGTCCACCCCCTCCCCCAAGAGCGCTGTACCCCATCTTTCGCCCACCACACCCTCCGTTGGCCCTGGGGTATCTTCAGGTGCAGGGGTTAGGATGGAGGCCCTAGCAGCAGTGTGCAGCACCGAGCTCATCTCCACCTTTGGCGCTGCCCCACCCCCTGTGGTGGAGACGTCCACCCCTGCACCCACCACACCTACCCATCCCACTCATGTCCCTGCGGTGCCTGGTCCTGCCACAGATATTGCCCCCCCCGTTCGACAAACCTTGAGGTTCCTTAGTGCAGGCAAGGTAGGGGTGGACGCGGTCCCCTACGTCCACCCTTGGACTTGAGAAATGGACTGGCTACTGGCCTTTGTACATAGTATCTTTTAAATGTATTTATTTTTGGTGCTGAATAAAGCCTTTTCTTTTACTTTCAACACTATTGCATTTCAGGTACTTGATGTTGGTGATGAGGCTCCTGGAGTTGGTGTTCTGGTAATGTGTGAGTGGCTCTGAGAAATGTTTTTGTATGATGGTCATGAGGTGGACCATGGTATCTGTGTGCCATCACAATGTCTCTGCAAAGAATCATTGGTAGTGTGTGTTCATTTAGTTTGGAGACATTGTCCCAAGGAGTGTTCCTTCCTCTGTGACACCTGACATCTTCCCTGCAAACAGTTGCACAATTGTTGTGCTGACCTGTGTCCACATTTCCTTTGTTGGTGACGGATCCCTTCAACAATGGCCATGCCTGCTCACCGATGTCTCCTGCTGAATCGTCTGTGCCATCCTTGCTAGTCACTGTACTTGTGTTTTGGGTATGTAGGAATGCCTTCAGGGACAAATTGGCCCTTTTCAGCACTATGCATGTGTGTATTCACGGCCTACCACACAAATGGTACTTGTTATGCAGGGTATTTGGGCACCTGACTCACAATTGTGGGCATTGTATTTGTTGGAATTGAACCCTATTCCTTCCATGAGAGACAACATCTTAGTGGCTGGACCAGCACCTGTACATTCCTATCATTCCTATCACTCCTGGGATGTGTGTGACAGTGTGTGTTCCCTTTGGCTATCTTAGTTTTGTATGCAGTTACATGACTATACAGTCTGTTGACATGAAATCAGGGTGTGTATTGTGCTGCATCTGCCATGGGTGGGTATGCATGTGTTATATGTCCTCACACCCACATGTGGTGTGTCATGCAGTGTGTAACAGACATCCATCGTCCTGGGAGTGGGACCCTGCTGTCAGTGATGTGTTGTAATAGCACTAAAATCATAGTCCAAAGTTAGGAATGCGTCCATACCACCATGTAGGTGTGGTCATCTGATGATGATGTACACCCCACCATATCTCTGTCCACAGCTGGGAGTCCTCTGCACCCACCCCTCATAGGTCCGGACACTGCTGGGAGTCATATGCACCCACCCCTCATATGTCTGGACACTGCTGGGAGTCATATGCACCCACCCCTCATATTGCAGGCCACTGCTGGTAGTCATATGCACCCACCCCTCATATTTCTGGACACTGCTGGGAGTCATATGCACCCACCCCTCATATGTCTGGACACTGCTGGGAGTCATATGCACCCAGCCCTCATATCTATGACCACAGCTGGGAGTCATATGCACCCACCCCTCATATTGCAGGCCACTGCTGGTAGTCATATGCACCCACCCCTCATATTTCTGGACACTGCTGGGAGTCATATGCACCCACCCCTCATATGTCTAGACACTGCTGGGATTCATATGCACCCACCCCTCATATTGCAGGCCACTGCTGGTAGTCATATGCACTCACCCCTCATATCTCTGTCCACTGCTGGGAGTCATATGCACCCACCCCTCATATCTCTGACCACTGCTGGTAGTCATATGCACCCACCCCTCATATATCTGGACACTGATGGGAGTCATATGCACCCACCCCTCATATTGCAGGCCACTGCCGGTAGTCATATGCACCCACCCCTCATATCTCTGACCACTGCTGGGAGTCATATGCACCCACCCCTCATAACTCTCAGACCACTGCTGGTAGTCATATGCACCCACCCCTCATATGTCTGGACACTGCTGGGAGTCATATGCACCCACCCCTCATATAGCAGGCCACTGCTGGTAGTCATATGCACCCACCCCTCATATCTCTGACCACTGCTGGGAGTCATATGCACCCACCCCTCATATTGCAGGCGACTGCTGGTAGTCATATGCACCCACCCCTCATATCTCTGACCACTGTTGGGAGTCATATGCACCCACCCCTCATATTTCTGGACACTGCTGGGAGTCATATGCACCCACCCCTCATATGTCTGGACACTGCTGGGAGTCATATGCACCCACCCCTCATATTGCAGGCCACTGCTGGTAGTCATATGCACTCACCCCTCATATCTCTGACCACTGCTGGTAGTCATATGCACCCACCCCTCATATGTATGGACACTGCTGGGAGTCATATGCACCCACCCCTCATATCTCTGACCACTGCTGGGAGTCATATGAACCCACCCCTCATATTTCTGGACACTGCTGGGAGTCATATGCACCCACCCCTCATATTGCAGGCCCCTGCTGGTAGTCATATGCACCCACCCCTCATATTTCTGGACACTGCTGGGAGTCATATGCACCCACCCCTCATATGTCTTGACACTGCTGGGAGTCATATGCACCCACCCCTCATATTGCAGGCCACTGCTGGGAGTCATATGCACCCACCCACGCACCCCCTTGGAGCAGTACACTGCTGGCCTGGACCTACACACACACCAATATGAAGGTAACATGCTGGACCAGTCCTCTAAGCCCACATTCTTGGCATGTGTGCGCCTCGTATCCCAAATGTACTAGTGCCGTAACGGGGTACGTGTGACACGCACCGTACCCACGCATTCATTGCGTGTGTACAGTCCGTATCACAGTTCTACTGTGCCGTAGGGGTACGTGTGGTACTCACCATACCCACGCATTCATTGCATGTGTACGGTCCGTATCACAGTTCTACTGTGCCGTAGGGGTACGTGTGGTACGCACTGTACCCACGCATTCATTGTGTGTGTACGGTCTGTATCACTGTTCTAATGGTGCCGTAGGGGTACGTGTGACATGCACCATACCCACGCATTCATTGCGTGTGTACGGTCCGTATCACTGTTCTACTGGTGCCGTAGGGGTACGAGTGATACGCACCGTACCCACGCATTCATTGCGTGTGTACGGTCCGTATCACTGTTCTACTGGTGCCGTAGTGGTACGTGTGCAACGCACCGTACCCACGCATTCATTGCGCGTGTACGGTCCGTATCACTGTTCTAATGGTGCCGTAGGGGTACTTGTGACACGCACCATACCCATGCATTCATTGCGTGTGTACGGTCCATATCACTGTTCTAATTGTGCCGTAGGGGTACATGTGACACGCACCGCACCCACGCATTCATTGTGTGTGTACGGTCCGAATCACAGTTCTACTGTGCCGTAGGGGTACGCACCGTACCCACACATTCATTGCACGTGTACGGTCCGTATCACTGTTCTAATGGTGCCGTAGGGGTACGTGTGACACGCACCGTACCCACGCATTAATTGCGTGTGTACGGTCTGTATCATAGTTCTACTGTGCCGTAGGGGTACGTGTGGTACGCACCGTACCCACGCATTCATTGCGTGTACGGTCCGTATCACTGTTCTACTGGTGCCGTAGGGGTACGTGTGCAACACACCGTACCCACGCATTCATATTGCGTGTGTACGGTCCGTATCACTGTTCTAATGGTGCCGTAGGGGTACGTGTGACACGCACCGTACCTACGCATTCATTGCGTGTGTACGGTCCGTATCACTGTTCTACTGGTGCCGTAGGGGTACGTGTGCAACGTACCATACCCATGCATTCATTGCGTGTGTACGGTCCGTATCACTGTTCTAATGGTGCCGTAGGGGTACGTGTGACATGCACCGTACCCACACATTCATTGCCTGTGTACGGTCCGTATCACTGTTCTAATGGTGCCGTACGGGTACGTGTGACACACACCATACCCACGCATTCATTGCGTGTGTACAGTCCGTATCACAGTTCTACTGTGCCGTAGGGGTACGTGTGGTACGCACCGTACCCACGCATTCATTGCACGTGTACGGTCCGTATCACTGTTCTAATGGTGCCGTAGGGGTACGTGTGACACGCACCATACCCACGCATTCATTGCGTGTGTATGGTCCGTATCACTGTTCTAATGGCACCGTAGGGGTACGTGTGCAACACACCGTACACGTCCACTTCCGTTGTTGCGGTACGCAGGGGTTGCTGGCCACACCCCCCCAAGTGACCAGACCCTGGTGGTAATGTATGGCCTCCGTATTATAGGTTTGGCTTTGAGTATGGGGTTTGTTTCCTGCCCCTCACCCCCACCCTTGCCCCTGGGTGTTGTTCTCACCTTCTGTGGTGTGTGCGTCGGGTGCGGTGCACCAGGTCGTAGGCCAAGAGGACCGGGATGACACATACGACGGGGTTCATGGCGTGTACATCGCGTACCGGGGCTCCGTTTCGTAGCGGTTCGCGTCGGACTTTGCTTTTCCGGCTGTGTTTGACTCACGTAAAAAAAGACCCGTACGGAGTGACGTAGGGACGAATCGTACTTGCTGGACCAGAAACCACTGCCTGAATACGTCCGGACGTCGTGTACAAGCTGTTCCGGGTCAGAATCGTTGGTTTTTTTGACCTGTAAGGGCTTTTTTACGAAAGGTACGGAAATAGGCTTTCTGTACGAATCGTACTTCCTAGGTTGTACGGAAAGTTTACCGGGTATGAGTCGTACGGGGTATACGCTCCGTACAACGATTCGTACAGCCTTTTAACAGGATCGGAATCGGCCCCTATATGTGTTATATATAATTTTACGAGAGCGTAGCAGCCCCACCTCTGTGGGGTGTCTCCCTGGGCACTGGTTTGTAGCTAAATTAGCTTTTCACTTGGTTGTAAATAAAGTGTGTTTTTCACTCGTTGGTTTTATGTTCAAGATTGTTCTTTATTTTCACTATCGTCTTGATAGTAATTCAACAAACTACATTTTCCAAAATGCAATCTCAAAGCGTGATTTCATTCAGTGTTCCAATGCATTTCGGCATGGAGCCTTCATCAGGGAACATCTAAAAATAAAGACAAATTTTTGGTGTATAATACAAGAACGTTTTTGAAAATCCACTCTTCTAATCGCATAGTGATGTGATTATAAAAAACCTCTCTGGGTGTTTTATCGTAATGTTGTTATCTGTTGGAGAATGTGGTGGTTTATCAGTTAATAAGTGTGACTGAGATTGTGATACAATATATCGTTATTCAAAGTGCATAAGTGCTCTACGCGGTCTAATTCTAAGGGGGGAAGTGTGAACGGCGTGTTGGTGATCGCTGATGCGGTGGTAGCATACTAGTGGGTGTTAACGTTAACATGATGTTTAAACGAAGATCCATAGTGCCCCCTTAAAAACGGTTGCTGAAATTTCCGCTATCTTACCGCTGTTGATGACTGACGCGTTTCTCTACGCGGGAATCTGGCTTCTGTGTAATGGTGATTCCAAGTTCCCCATTATGTCTGCAATCACGTGGGTAACGTGGTTGCGTAAGTGAGCTAAACATAGAAATGGGCTCAATGTTTCGATACCCGTTGTGTTGCTAAATAAAGTGATTTTGACACAGTTTAACTAAAACAAGAGGACATTAAGTGTGCAATAGTATGTGTGGTAACCGTATGTTAATGGTACTGGTGTGACATAAATAAATAATATATACATCAATGGATATGATACAACGACTTTTCTGCTGGCAGTCCGATATGCACAATAACTGTGGGTATATATCAAAATGGTCTCTGACTGCATGGTGATTAATATATAATACTATGCATGATTTAAAGGTAACAAGAAAATTCCACCCTATCGTTCATCCCATGAGGCTGTAGTGTACTTAAATGGTATATCCAAAAGTTTTCTCTCTGTAGCAGCTAATTGTGATTGTCTTTGCCTTCTTGCTTTTCCACTACCTCTAGGATGCAAGCTTTTAGTTGGCTGTTGTGATGTTGAGCCTTTATGAAGTGGTGAGCTACCGTTGATTTCATTTGTTTAGTTCTAATATTGCTTTTATGTTCGTTCATCCGCACTTTCAATTTTCTCTCAGTTTGGCCAACATAGGCTTTTCCACACGGGCATTTCAGTAGATAGATTATATTAGATGTATCGCATGTTGCCGTTACTTGGAGTTTGATTTTATGACCTTTCATGGGATGCGTGATGTGGGTGCCCTTGACGATGTTGTTGCAGTTACTGCAGTTCAGGCACGGAATAGTGCCTTTGTGCTTGGTTTGAATATTTTTTGCTGTGGGGTGTTTAATAAATTCACCTATGTTTTTGCCCCGGGTGTAGGCGAATATTGGTTCCTGGATGAAGATGTTCTTGAAATCCTGTTCTAGTTGTAGTAGCGTCCAATGTTTTTTTATGGATCTTTTGAGTTGTTGGCTCATGGTAGAGTATTTACTGACATATGTAATTCTTTCTGTCTGAGTTTTGGACTGTGACGAAAGTAGTTGTAGTCTGGTTGTCTTGTTGGCTCGATCTTTAGCTTGTGTTAGTATGTGTTCTGGGTATCCTCTTGTTCTGAATCTTTGAAGCATTTCTTCTTGTTGTTCTGCGTGCTTGACGGGGTCTGAGATGATTCTTTTGACCCTCAATAGTTGAGAGTATGGTAAGTGTTGTTTAAGCGGTTGAGGATGGAAACTGTTGTACATCAAGGTGTTGTTCCTGTCCGTGGTTTTTCTGTAAAGGTTTGTTTCAAAGCCTTTCAGGGTCTTGGTGATATTTACGTCCAAGTAGTTGATGGTGTGTTCATTAATCTCATGTTGCGCTTCCAGAAAAAAGCGCAACATCGAAACCTTAGCATCAAAGAATTCGCCATTTTAAAGTCAATATCTCACAACACTTCGATTACATGTCAAAAGGCGGACAAAGGGGGAGCCCTTTTGTGATCCTCAACACCACCTACTACCTACAACAGGTAGAATTGCATCTAAAGGATGAGAACACTTACATGGAATTGCCAACAAATCCCACAGAGGAATTCAAAGCGATACTAGAACACATTGTACAAAGAGCAGTAGATGGAGGCATCATCGACGAAAAGGTGAAAAAATACTTACTTCAAAAACATCCCAGGAGTCCCAAGTTTTACATGGTACCAAAAATTCACAAAGACCCTATTTATCCACCTTGTCGACCCATAGTTTCGACACGAGGAAGCATACACGAACCGGTGGGTACATTTTTGGATACCTACCTTCAACCCTGTGTAATGAAAATGAGATCATTTCTCAAGGATACCACCGATTTTCTTAACAAACTCAATCTGATAAACATCACAGAAGAAGAAACCACATTACTTTGTACCATAGATGTAAAAGCTTTATATACATCAATTCCACATCAAGCAGGAATAGAGACGGTCGAAAAAGCCCTATAACACACCGAATATGAAGAAGGCATGAAGGTGTTTCTTATGGAACTCCTAGAATTTACTCTCCTACACTCCTACTTCAAATGGCAAAACACATGGTATTTACAGAAGACCGGCACTTCGATGGGCAATTGTGCCGCGCCCACATATGCAAATATTTTCATGAATACCTTTGAGGAAGAACACATCTTAAACATCCACTCCTGGAGAGATCAAACCATGTTATATTTGAGATTCATTGACGATATTTTTTTAATTTGGAAGGGCACACAGAGACAACTAGAGGACCAAATCAATTCTCTCAATCTCATTGATGATAGATTACAATTTACACATGAGATTAATGAACACACCATCAACTACTTGGACGTAAATATCACCAAGACCCTGAAAGGCTTTGAAACAAACCTTTACAGAAAAACCACGCACAGGAACAACACCTTGATATACAACAGCTTCCATCCTCAACCGCTTAAACAACACTTACCATACTCTCAACTATTGAGGGTCAAAAGAATCGTCTCAAACCCCGTCAAGCACGCAGAACAACAAGAAGAAATGCTTCAAAGATTCAGAACAAGAGGATACCCAGAACACATACTAACACAAGCTAAAGATCGAGCCAACAAGACAACCAGACTACAACTACTTTCGTCACAGTCCAAAACTCAGACAGAAAGAATTACATATGTCAATAAATACTCTACCATGAGCCAACAACTCAAAAGATCCATAAAAAAACATTGGACGCTACTACAACTAGAACAGGATTTCAAGAACATCTTCATCCAGGAACCAATATTCGCCTACACCCGGGGCAAAAACATAGGTGAATTTATTAAACACCCCACAGCAAAAAATATTCAAACCAAGCACAAAGGCACTATTCCGTGCCTGAACTGCTGTAACTGCAACAACATCATCAAGGGCACCCACATCACGCATCCCATGAAAGGTCAT
The DNA here is from genome assembly GCF_964204655.1 of Triturus cristatus. Classification (NCBI taxonomy): domain Eukaryota; kingdom Metazoa; phylum Chordata; class Amphibia; order Caudata; family Salamandridae; genus Triturus; species Triturus cristatus. Next base: position 595,725,635 of record NC_140588.1, read on the forward strand.
AAAATCAAACTCCAAGTAACGGCAACATGCGATACATCTAATATAATCTATCTACTGAAATGCCCATGTGGAAAAGCCTATGTTGGCCAAACTGAGAGAAAATTGAAAGTGCGGATGAACGAACATAAAAGCAATATTAGAACTAAACAAATGAAATCAACGGTAGCTCACCACTTCATAGAGGCTCAACATCACAACAGCCAACTAAAAGCTTGCATCCTAGAGGTAGTGGAAAAGCAAGAAGGCAAAGACAATCACAATTCGCTGCTACAGAGAGAAAACTTTTGGATATACCATTTAAGTACACTACAGCCTCATGGGATGAACGATAGGGTGGAATTTTCTTGTTACCTTTAAATCATGCATAGTATTATATATTAATCACCATGCAGTCAGAGACCATTTTGATATATACCCACAGTTATTGTGCATATCGGACTGCCAGCAGAAAAGTCGTTGTATCATATCCATTGATGTATATATTATTTATTTATGTCACACCAGTACCATTAACATACGGTTACCACACATACTATTGCACACTTAATGTCCTCTTGTTTTAGTTAAACTGTGTCAAAATCACTTTATTTAGCAACCCAACGGGTATCGAAACATTGAGCCCATTTCTATGTTTAGCTCACTTACGCAACCACGTTACCCACGTGATTGCAGACATAATGGGGAACTTGGAATCACCATACACAGAAGCCAGATTCCCGCGTAGAGAAACGCGTCAGTCATCAACAGCGGTAAGATAGCGGAAATTTCAGCAACCGTTTTTAAGGGGGCACTATGGATCTTCGTTTAAACATCACGTTAACGTTAACACCCACTAGTATGCTACCACCGCATCAGCGATCACCAACACGCCGTTCACACTTCCCCCCCTTAGAATTAGACCGCGTAGAGCACTTATGCACTTTGAATAACGATATATTGTATCACAATCTCAGTCACACTTATTAACTGATAAACCACCACATTCTCCAACAGATAACAACATTACGATAAAACACCCAGAGAGGTTTTTTATAATCACATCACTATGCGATTAGAAGAGTGGATTTTCAAAAACGTTCTTGTATTATACACAAAAAATTTGTCTTTATTTTTAGATGTTCCCTGATGAAGGCTCCATGCCGAAATGCATTGGAACACTGAATGAAATCACGCTTTGAGATTGCATTTTGGAAAATGTAGTTTGTTGAATTACTATCAAGACGATAGTGAAAATAAAGAACAATCTTGAACATAAAACCAACGAGTGAAAAACACACTTTATTTACAACCAAGTGAAAAGCTAATTTAGCTACAAACCAGTGCCCAGGGAGACACCCCACAGAGGTGGGGCTGCTACGCTCTCGTGATATTTCAACACTCCAAGCAGGGAGTGATACCCAGGAGCACGGCACAAACTAGGATCCAGCAAACAACCACGCAGTGCACAATTGATCTTCATGTGATTTATATATAATTTTAAACATTTTTTAATAATTTTAACTATGTTTCTTTTAATTATATGTATTATTTACTTTATTTTACATTATTTTTTAAACATTTTTAAAAAAAGATATTTTTAACAACGATATTTTTGTTAACGATATTTTTTTTTCTATATTTTTTTACTTACCTTTATGTAGATAGGACTTTGATATTCTGGACATCGATATTTCGGGTCCGATATTTTTGTCCTCGATATTCTTGTCGTCATTATTCTGTCAGTGATTCGAATCAGACGCTTAGTAAACAACATTTTTTACCTTTGGGTTCGCTTATTTAAGAGTGAATTTTAAGCTAGTTTTCAACTGTGCTGTGTACGCTAATAGTGGGTGCGTGGTACAACAGGCAATTGCCAGGTTTAAAATGGACCTCCAGTCCAAACAAATTTTCGATTTGAGAGAAAAAAAAATCTGCTATTAGACTAACTTAGATGATGAATTATGATTAAAAACACTTTCAACAAGAGGTAACTGCTGAAATCATAGCATCATGGAAAAAACTTCTGTTCTTAGTTAGATAAGCTGGTTATGTGCATATATTTAAAGATAACCAAGTCATGTCAAAAATACATTTTCCATTAAACCTATTATGGAGGAGAGTTTGATTAACTGCATATTGTATTTATAATACCACCTTAAACAGCAAAAAGCGGCAGTTTATGTCAACGATATATGATACATGTTAGCCCGCTAAAATCTAATTGGCTGAGATTGCAGCTATATTGAAAGGGTCAATATATTAACCATCGCCCTGCCCTCCACTGCATCCCAGCGCCCACCTTATTGTAGCTTGAATTGTTTTCAATTAAATGAAAATGAATTGAACTGTAAACAATTTCAGCTCTGTTAATGGAAGCAAAAGCTAAAATGTTGTGGAAGTTAAAGTAGCAATCTGGTTTAGCTGGAAATGGTTTTAGCAAAGCGTAGTTTCAGCAGGAAAGGGGCTGACTATGTCAGAATACAGCAGCACAGGTAACGCAGCCATGTCTCCCTCTGTTATTTATTCAAGCTTCATTTGTTGATGTATTTCCTCCAGCCAAAGCACTGCCTTTTTATATGCACTGAATTCACTTGTCCTCCTATTGTCCGTTCTATTTTGGACACATTAGTGCATATGTTATATTTTCTACCACTATCGCCATAAGATTGAAATAGTGGGGTGCCAAGCAGCCAGACAGGCTATGTGAGAAGGGGAAGCTCATCAAGACATCTGCCTGTGACCAGCATTAGGTGCCAAGGCTTGCTAGTGTCCCTGCTGGTTGAGGGGACATACCCCAGGGAAACCAAAACACCCTCCTCTGGAACCTGGAGCAACATCACCTGTGTGCTTGCCAAGACCAGTGTGCCCACTGAGGAAGAGAAGAGCGTTGGAGTCAGTGAGGCCCGTTGGAGAGTCCTCTAGAGTGGACTCCTGGTGTGACGTGTGAGGAGAGCTGCTACACAGATCAGACCCTTGCCCATGTGCAGACCTGCGGTGATGACCTCTGTATGCTAGGAGAGGGCTGCTGTGAAGATAGAAGTGTAAACATTACAGTGCCGTAAGAGCTGAAGCCTGTGCTGCACCATTGCGGTGACCCCGTGTGAAAGGAGGGTCCGACATGGAAAAGCCTGCCTTGTGAAGAAGTACTGAAACCTGTGCAAGGCTGTAGCAGTGACCCTGTGTACCCGGAGGGGCTTCCCTGGTAATGACTACTGTGTGGTTTAGGCCAAGGCCTTGTGTGACAGTTGCAATGCAACCCTGATGCCAAGAGGAGATGCTGGGAATAATTGTGCTGTGTGGCACAGGTAGCACAAGCCTGTAAATTGTGAGCAGCGGTGACCCATAGGACACTAGCAGCAACAAGGCCTGCATCTGACCAGACCTGTGGATCGAGTGAGGCTGCCATGGAAGTACTGCCGCCTCAATGGGATCACAATTAGGAGCATCAGAATACTATCCCCCCCTTGGCAAATGTGGACACTTCCCCTGCAGGAGGAGTGCGCAAACACCCTGATCGCTGCTGGAGCATGATCGTGTGGGCTCAGAGGAGAGCCTGTGTCTGCCAAGTGATGCTGCAATGCTTGTGTGAAGCTGGCTCACCTCAGCAAGCCCAGAGCTGTTGAGAGTGCCATTGGAGAGGGCACCTTCCAAAAAACTGCACACTTCATCTCTGCCAGAGTGGATATGACTTGTGACAGACCTACAGGACTCGAGGGACTCACTGCTAAGAGCACTGCAGCGCCAAGACACTTTTGACTGTAATTAAAGTCAGAGTGGACTCTTGAGTTCAAGGCCTACTATTGAGCATTCTTTGCACCAGTAAATGGGGGATAACCCCAATCACATTACGTGTAAGAGGAGAGACTGGAACTTGCCAATGAAATGCTAGAGCCCTGACCTCAAGGGAGAAATGTGTTATTGTATGTGAATGTCGTAACTTTTATTTGAATGAGTACTCTCTCAGTTGTTATGTGTTGTGTTAAAATATCTGTATTCACACCTCCCCCGTGGGATCCTTAGACTGCTCGTTCATGTCTACCAATGAGAGTCAAGTGCAGAAGGGGTACGTGGCCGGGTTGCTTAGAGTCCATAGTAGGCCGGGCCCTGGGACTTTAGGAGTAAAAGGCCTCAGCCCCCAGAGTTGAGCCGAGTGGCCCCGTGTTCTGTGAAAGGGGTTTTGACACTTTGTTTGGAGTGAAAGTTTGCAGTCCATGTTCTAAACCTAGATTTGTTGCCTGTGTTGATGTTTTTGAAGGAGTAAAATATCCTTAGCCCTGATGGGGTTGGCAGGACAGGTTTGTGATACTCCACGTGTGAATTTATCATTTTTTGATAAATAGAGGTTCGAGTGATTCTGTAGCATGTAGTGTCTGTTGAATGAAAGATGCTTCTTGAGCTTCCCAAGGAAAGGGAATAAGTTAAAAGTATTATGCTACCTCAGAATCATTGCATCTTCGGGATCAGCGTGACTAAGGAAATTCCTAATTTACTGGTGAATTTTCCTGCTGAGAGGAAAATGTAATGAGCACTCTGGCAGGATTGATAGCGAGCAAAGCTAAAGGAATATATTTAGGAAACATGGTTTAGTAGGTGATCCAGCAATAAAGATGGAATTGATGATTTCAAAGGTTTCTTTTATGGAGAGCACATTGAACATGCAGAGTTTTGGTTGAGTGGCTTTAGGAGTTGGTGTATGCATGAATTTAATTTCATTGTTTTATTGCTTTGCTTTATACTTTCTTTACTGTCTCTGTAGGAAAATTGTTCACAGTTTTCACCAAAGTATCATGTTGTAAATGGGATTTCTGGTTGGCTAGGGCATGCACCTAAGCCAGGCAGAAACCACCACTCTAGTCAGGGCAAGAGAGTTACACACTGAAGATAACCCCTGCTCACCCTCTTGGTAGCTTGGCACGAGCAGTCAGGCTTATCCCAGATGCAATGTGTAAAGCATTTGCGCAACACACACACACAGCAGCAAAACACTAGGCACACCACAAAAGAAACTCCACATAAGGTTATATAAAAAATAGCCTTTGTATTATCATAAACACATTAGAATCATAATCAGACAATATACACTGTGCCAACTGGCACTAGGCAATATTCACAGGAAACTATATACACAGGACAGGGCCAATCGGGCCACTGTCAGGACCTTTAGAAAGCACTAGTAGTAGAAATAAAACACAACCAGTTACTACTGGGACAATATTTACCTCAGCATTATCACCTGCAACATAAACACATTATTTCTGCATCACATTAGGCATAAAAACACCTTATGCATACACCATCAGCATAAACACATTACGCAATGAGCATCACAAGCAAAAACACATTATGCAATAAATCAGCAGTGCACCATAGTACACTGATCAGGTGCATACATCACCTTAGGGCATTGCGCCCTACCAGTACACCCATAAAGTGCACACAGCACCTTAGCGTAACCACAGAACTGACCCCAGGCCAACTGGCCTTTCGCTGGAGCTCAAGTGCCCTATGTACAGAAAGTCAGGGCTTAAAATGAGGCCTCCCAAATGGCCCCATTGCAGCCAATGAAGCGAAACCACAGTGCGAAAATGCGCTGGGGCGTGGGGTGCAACTCACCCCTTCATCAACAACAGAAATGGCCCCATGATGCAACTGCCCGTGCTCTCGCGGCTCAGCTGAGGAAAGATGGGCACTGGCACCAACTGTGCCTGGCAAGCCCCTCTTGGGACTCCAATCAACAAAATTGCCCAACACGTTGCAGCTGCTCGCACTCTCGCGGTGCATCTGGGATCAGCAAAAGAGGGGCTGGCATGCTGTGCCGTGAGAGCCGCACTTCGGGACGCCAGATTGCCTCACGCTGCAGCTGTCCACAACGGCGGTACAGCTGAGGACAACAAATAAGCACTGGCACTATTAGTGCCGCTGGAGCACCAACAATGCTCGATGTGAGCCCCGCTCACCGGACTCTCCTACCTGCAGGGGGGGGAGGCACCGACAATGTGCCCCAGCAGTCCCCCTCCCGCAGGCTCACCCTAGGCACTGACAATGTGCCTCGAGGAATGCCAGCACTGCTTTGCATTCAGCCTCCCTCACCGGGGGCTCATTGGCAGACTCCACATAAAGGCAGGGTAGGCTCCCAGCTCTTCCCTCTTGGAGCGGCATCTCCGTCTCATCTCTTCCTAGCTAGCACTGCGGGGCTCTCCCCAGCTCACGGGAGCCCCGCTCTGGAGTACGCAGGCTTCCCAACTCTGCGGCAGGCTCTGCCCACAGTTAGGCGGATCTTGCCTTCCTGGTTGCCGCTCGACAATGCGGCTTACGCTTCTTCTCGAGTCTCGGCAGATGCGGGGTGGGCTCCCGCCAAATAAGCAGCAATGTGGGGTGGGCTCCCGCCCCTTCCCCAAGACATGCAGAAATGCGGGGTGGGCTCCCGCTCCACTGACAGCAGCACGAAGAATCGCTCACACCAGGATTCCCTTCGGGAAACTTCGCAGCCCAGCACTGCAGAGCCCCCATGGTGCTCTTCCTGAAATCAAGATGTAGGCTCACAAGGCGCTAGAGTTCTCAAGGTTCAAGGGACACAGCTGGACCCAGGCAGGCCAGCTCACATGGCCCTACAGCAGGGAGGCAGTCCCTTGTGGTGGTTCCTACTGGGGCCCAGCAGCAGCAGGTCCCCCAGTAAACACAAGGACAGCACAACCACTTCATGGGGTCAATATTTATACCAACATTTGCTTTGTCTGGCCTGGCACAGGTCTTGGGGGAACTGGTCCTAACTGGTTCTGGGGAGTGTGGAGCACTTTATTACAGAGCTCCTCTCCCCTTTGTCAGGTTGGGGCTATGTCATCAGACACACCACAGGGGGCGGAGCCAGCATTCACATAGGCAGGCACAGACCTATTTAGGATCACAGGACTACTCCACCCACTACTCAAAATGCAGATGCCCTTTTCAGCCTAGTGCAGTACTGGGGATTTTAGGACCCCAGCGGTGCCAGGGGTAGCACCCTATGACTTCGAGTTCTTCCTGTCTTGGACCACAGTGCGGTACTTGAAATTTTCATTCTCAGGGTAATATAACAAAGAACTTGGCAAAGAAGCTGAAATATGAAAAGACATCTTTATTAAACTCAAATGAGTGGGACTACGTCACACAGAAGCCTTAGCAACTGAATGAGGCAGTCTCCAGAACAAAAACCAGTCTTCTCTTTTATACAGAATATTACGCTTTGGGCAACACCGCCCCAGTTTTACAAGTGGTCATTCACATATTTTCGCTTCAAAGAAGGAACAGAGTTATGATGACAATCCCACATTTCAGCTCGTTCAGCCAACTATCATTTAACCCAGCAAGGCTCAGAACCCTCATAAGATATCAGCAGACCCCAATAAAACGGGCACTTCCTGCTCGTAAAACAAGCCATAAAGTAGGAAACAGAGTCAGGTGTGAAATAGCTTAGTCAGAGATCGTGTGGGAACAAGGACTTTATGATGGGTCGAGCCCTGATGCTAATCACATTAGGCCGCGGGAAAAGGAACTGGCCGGACAGGATTGACCTCGGGCAGCGGAGTCAGTTTGCACAGGTCACAGAGAAGTCACAGAAGGTGTACGTGTCCTTTAGGCCTAGGAATGGCCTCAATCCGCAGCCTATGTGAGGGCAACCTTAAAATGGCTACTGTTCGAAAATGGAACCCAAGCATACAATATGTAGTATCATATACACGGTGAATTCATTGTAGAAACATGACGAAAACACTTGTACATACCGCATTTGTCATTTGCGGTTCGTGGATACCAAAATCGGCCTGGTAGGGGTATGCCTCAGACGTGGCTCCAAATTTTCCAGTACCACACTAGCCCTGACTCATCCTGCCCCTCCTGGAGGCACACACATCACACCAGCCCCTGCCACTCCAAATCCAGACATGTAATCCACATCAGGCAGGCAGACACATAGCACACAGAAATGCCAACTTCTAGAAGTGGCCTTTCTAAAATAGTTATAATAAATCTGCGCATACCATGGCGCAGCATTTATTATTACTATTCCAACCATACTAAACTTGACCATGCTGCTCCTCTCATATCAGGAATTACCACTGAAACACTTATCAGGGAATCCTCAATGCATTCCTATGAGAGGGCAGCCTCACAGCAGTGAGAAACCCAAAATAGCGGTTTGTCACTACAAGGACATGGCCCATACTTAAGGTACATGTCCTACTTTTTGTCTACAATACATTCAGCCATAGGGCTAGCTAGGGCCTACCTTAGGGGTGACTGACATGTAGTAAAAGGGAGGGTCACAGACATGGCACACACTTTAGATGCCACGTCACAGCAGCAGTAACTCTGCGCGCACAGGCCCTGCAATGGCAGAGGCCTGAGACAGGTTTGAAAGGCTACTTTGGTGGGTGGCGCAATGAGCGCTGCAAGCCCACCAGTAGCATTTAATTTACCTGCCCCGGGTATCTGAGATACCACTTTACAAGGGACTGACAGGTAAATTAAATATGCCAAACAGGTCTAGACCACTCTTACTATATTTACCTCAGAGAGCACACGCACTTTACACTGAACAGCAGCGCTAAAGTGCCAAGAGTCCTAGAACCACCAGCACAATGTCAGAAAAAAGGCTAGGAGGAAGGCAAAAAGTTTAGGGATGACCCTGCAAAAAGGGCCAAGTCCAACATACCATATGTTTTTTTCACTCTCTTTCAGAAAAACATATTGCATTATCTTTCTAGTTATGTTTTTTTTGTAGCTTTCATTCAGGTATGAGCCAGGCTGCCTTCTGGGGCAGTGTTGGTTTAAGTAGTCTATGAGGCAAACTACTGTAACGTGTTTTTTAAGTATTAATTTATAGAATTAATAATTGGCAACAGTTATTTTGGAAAAGGGCTTAAGAGTTAGAGATGAAGGAAGTGATCTTATGCAGTTCCGTTATTGAATCAGATGACGACGTTTATCAAAATAACTGAGCTTGAGTGTTCCGTGAACGTGTCTGAAATAGAGCCTAGCAGTTTCTCTGGAAAGGTATTGTTGGAAGAGGATGGACAGTGTATAAGCATGAACATGGCAGAAATGAAAACAGGTGAACGATATTTGCATAAGGACTCACATGTAATGTTGTATGAGTATTGAGTCACGTGGTTGGCAATGTGTTTTTATAATCCACCATAATCCCCCAATAATTTTCATCATTTGCCAATTTTGGATTAGAGTTACATAACCTACAGAAATGGACGTCTGTACAGCACCTTTAACTAAGAATGTTTCAGTGATAAAGAGGATGACTGGGTTAGAGTCAGGTAGTTGGTCATATCAGTGTATTGTGTATTGTATGTGCCCCAGCAGTCCCCCTCCCGCAGGCTCACCCTAGGCACTGACAATGGGCCTCGAGGAATGCCAGCACTGCTTTGCATTCAGCCCCCCTCACCGGGGGCTCATTGGCAGACTCCACATGAAGGCAGGGTAGGCTCCCAGCTCTTCCCTCTTGGAGCGGCATCTCCGTCTCATCTCTTCCTGGCTAGCACTGCGGGGCTCTCCCCAGCTCACGGGAGCCCCGCTCTGGAGTACGCAGGCTTCCCGACTCTGCGGCAGGCTCCGCCCACAGTTAGGCGGCTCTTGCCTTCCTGGTTGCCGCTCGACAATGCGGCTTGCGCTTCTTCTCGAGTCTCGGCAGATGCGGGGTGGGCTCCCGCCAAATAAGCAGCAATGCGGGGTGGGCTCCCGCCAAATAAGCAGCAATGTGGGGTGGGCTCCCGCCCCTTCCCCAAGACATGCAGAAATGCAGGGTGGGCTCCTGCTCCACTGACAGCAGCACGAAGAATCGCTCACACCAGGATTCCCTTCGGGAAACTTCGCAGCCCAGCGCTGCAGAGCCTGCATGGTCCTCTTCCTGAAATCAAGATGTAGGCTCACAAGGCGCTAGAGTTCTCAAGGTTCAGGGTACACAGCTGGACCCAGGCAGGCCAGCACACAGGGCCCTCCAACAGGGAGGCAGTCCCTTGTGGTGGTTCCTACTGGGGCCCAGCAGCAGCAGGTCCCCCAGTAAACACAAGGACAGCACAACCACTTCATGGGGTCAATATTTATACCAACATTTGCTTTGTCTGCCCTGGCACAGGGCTTGGGGGAACTGGTCCTAACTGGTTCTGGGGAGTGTGGAGCACTTTATTTACAGGGCTCCTCTCCCCTTTGTCAGGTTGGGGCTATGTCACCAGACACACCACAGGGGGCGGAGCCAGCATTCACATAGGCAGGCACAGACCTATTTAGGATCACAGGACTACTCCACCCACTACTCAAAATGCAGATGCCCTTTTCAGCCTAGCCCTGACTCATCCTGCCCCTCCTGGAGGCACACACATCACACCAGCCCCTGCCACTCCAAATCCAGACATGCAATCCACATCAGGCAGGCAGACACATAGCACACAGAAATGCCAACTTGTAGAAGTGGCCTTTCTAAAATAGTTATAATAAATCTGCGCATACCATGGCGCAGCATTTATTATTACTATTCCAACCATACTAAACTTGACCATGCTGCTCCTCTCATATCAGGAATTACCACTGAAACACTTATCAGGGAATCCTCAATGCATTCCTATGAGAGGGCAGCCTCACAGCAGTGAGAAACCCAAAATAGCGGTTTGTCACTACAAGGACATGGCCCATACTTAAGGTACATGTCCTACTTTTTGTCTACAATACATTCAGCCATAGGGCTAGCTAGGGCCTACCTTAGGGGTGACTGACATGTAGTAAAAGGGAGGGTCACAGACATGGCACACACTTTAGGTGCCACGTCACAGCAGCAGTAACTCTGCGCGCACAGGCCCTGCAATGGCAGAGGCCTGAGGCAGGTTTGAAAGGCTACTTTGGTGGGTGGCGCAATGAGCGCTGCAAGCCCACCAGTAGCATTTAATTTACCTGCCCCGGGTATCTGAGATACCACTTTACAAGGGACTGACAAGTAAATTAAATATGCCAAACAGGTCTAGACCACTCTTACTATATTTACCTCAGAGAGCACACGCACTTTACACTGAACAGCAGCGCTAAAGTGCCAAGAGTCCTAGAAGCACCAACACAATGTCAGAAAAAAGGCTACGAGGAAGGCAAAAAGTTTAGGGATGACCCTGCAAAAAGGGCCAAGTCCAACATAGCATATGTTTTTTTCACTCGCTTTCAGAAAAACATATTGCATTATCTTTCTAGTTATGTTTTTTTTGTAGCTTTCATTCAGGTATGAGCCAGGCTGCCTTCTGGGGGCGGGGTTGGTTTAAGTAGTCTATGAGGCAAACTACTGTGACGTGTTTTTTAAGTATTAATTTATAGAATTAATAATTGGCAACAGTTATTTTGGAAAAGGGCTTAAGAGTTAGAGATGAGGGAAGGGATCTGATGCAGTTCCGTTATTGAATCAGATGATGACGTTTATCAAAATAACTGAGTTTGAGTGTTCCGTGAACGTGTCTGAAATAGAGCCTAGCAGTTTCTCTGGAAAGGTATTGTTGGAAGAGGATGGACAGTGTATAAGCATGAACATGGCAGAAAGGAAAACAGGTGAACAATATTTGCATAAGGACTCACATGTAATGTTGTATGAGTATTGAGTCACGTGGTTGGCAATGTGTTTTTATAATCCACCATAATCCCCCAATAATTTTCATCATTTGCCAATTTTGGATTAGAGTTACATAACCTACAGAAATGGACGTCTGTACAGCACCTTTAACTAAGAATGTTTCAGTGATAAAGAGGATGACTGGGTTAGAGTCAGATAGTTGGTCATATCAGTGTATTCTGTTGTTGCATAATGACTATTCATTTATCTGTCTGCAAAAAAGGTTGTTCAGTGGGGCGCGAAAGCTTAAATATATCCTGGGAGTTTTGGGCTTTTTCTGGCTGGTGAAGCTGCAGGTGTTCAGGTGAATCCGTTGTGTGTTCTGAAATATTACTTTGCCAGGTGGCAGCGAATCTCCCTGAAACTTGCTCTGTTATGTGGCTCTGTCTGGAATGACGGCCTTCGGGGTGATTTTATAGGTGTAGAAGATGGTTCCGGAACTTCCATTGGTGATTGCTAAGCAACATTATAATTGATTAAGTAGGGGGTCATTCCAAATCACCAGTTGCCCTGGTGATTGGAATGACCTGTATGGAAACGATGGTGTGAAGTCAGCCATGATGGAGAAAGAAATGAGAGTTGAGCGGTTGCTAACTGGATGTTTGGGTGCCAACACTCATCACAACTGTGTCTTAGGCCAGTCCAGAGTTCATGAGCAAGGTGATGACCAGATGGCATAGAAAAGCAACTGTTCAGAAAGGCGAGCTTGTGCGCAGGGCTGCCTGTGCAGTTTGTCTGCCATCTTGTCTTCAACCACATAATGTGCATTCGCCGAAACTCACAACTCTGGAACTCAGCACTAGGGGTGGGCGGAATTTATGAAATTCACCTTCGCAAACTATCGCGAAAATGTTAAAAATCTTTACAATACGCGGAAATTTCGCGATGACGCAGAAGTTTTTTTCCCGCCCGTTCGCGGTATTTTCTGCGTGATTGCGGCTCACCAACTTACCCATGCGGTTGCTCACGGGCGCGGCCATCTTGTTTTCACTTGTCTCGCGGTGCATGATCGTGAGAAGAAAGACGTGATGGCGCGACGAATGACGTGATCGTGCGACGAATGACGTTAATGCGAGCGCGAACTGTCACGAGACAGCGCAAATGGCTACCAACAATCCAACATCTCGTGGAGAACGTGACCGGATTGGGAAAACTTGTCGGCGAACGCGGGGATTCAGGTAAGGCGATCGCGCGCACGCGAGAATGTATTTTTTTACAGCGCGAGCAAGAAAAAAATTTCCGGTAAGATGCGGATTGCGGAAATTTTGACATTTTCGCGCTCTCCGCGGAACGCAAAAATGTCAAATTATCGCAATTTCCGAGAGAACGGAATTTTCGCCCAGGCCTGCTCAGCACTCCATTTACAATGTTGATTTTCGACTCAGCCCTCCAATTACAATGTTGATTTTCGACTCAGCACTCCAATTACAATGTTGACTTGCAGCCTGCTTTCCTATATAGCAAAAATGCACACTTTAACATAAAATTAAAACTTTTTTTTTCCTGATGAAAAAAAGTTTTTGCTCAATACTGCAGATCCTCTTTTTGAAACCTGTATGTGCTGATTGGTTGGCATCAGTGCATCTTGCATATACAAATTTGAGGATATTGCCATATTCATTGCCATTTTCGCAGCTTACTACCTTCGCTCACTGCAGTGCCTGCTTATACACTTGTGTTAACTATGGTAGAAAGGTATAAGCCAGTAAGATGACTGTCAGCAGCTATCTCTATCATAATTAGAATTCAGACTTATTTATTGCCCATAATTATGCTGTTGTCACTCTGTTACTGCTGATGTCTGCAATCAGGTTCTGTCAACAGAAAGTTACTGGACGCAGCTTCAGTGATTGCTGGGCGGTGTGTGGTATCCCCAGGTCCTTTCCTTATATTACTACTACAAGTCCGCCAATTACCTTAGATTTCTGCTACTGTGTTTGATGAGGAGAAAAATGTCATCTGCATTGCCTCAGCTGCATTGCCTGATACCACATAACCTCCACAACATTGCGAGACGTTACAATATTTCAGGAAGGCTATGCATGGATATAAGATAATTATTTAAAAAGAATATGAAAGTTTATTCCATTTAAAAAGCGGAGTTCAGGTGACTCTCTTCCCCAACATTTGAAAATATGTAATGCCCTTCATTCTATCGGATGTGGTGTAGTAGTCAGGCTTATAGTTGCAAGCGTGACTGGTTTGAGCAGAAAATATCTCTCGGTGAGGCATTTTTTTGTAAGGCTTTCATACCCAGAATACGTGCTTACTTGAAAAATTAAGCAACGTTTTGTAATGTGAGTTTTTTTTTAATTGATTGAATGTTGCTATACCAAAAATTCCAAACACTTCAAAAATGTCGCTGGTGTCATTAAAAATTTCCCCCAGGCCTAAAAATATTCTAGCGTTTCAGGATTTGTGCGGTGATACAGAAACATGGGGTATATCAGCAACACCCGGCGATAACTATCGCTCAGCGCTCTTAGCGCTCTTAGCGCGAGGACAATTATCGCCGGGTAACGTGGATTTTTATCACTGAAATAGCGTGCTATTAGCAACGCTTAACTCCTCAGCGATAAAAATCCTCACACTAACTGCCTAACGTGAGATTATCGCTGGAAACCCAGCGATAATCTCACGTAGCGTGTGTGGCGTTAGCTTGCTGATAGGGACTCACAAACTTAGCCATGATATCCACCTTCCATAGGATATCATGGCTAAGTCAGTCCTGAAGCAGGCAAAAGGAAAGTAGCGATAACAGGGGTTATCGCTACTTTTCGTGCCGCTATGCTTCATAGCATGGGGCTTGATGATAGGAGAAATGTCGATTAGCGACATTTCTCCTGTCATGTTAGGTCAGGAACGCCCACTTTGCATCTCATTAGAGATGCAAAGCTGGGCGTTAGGAATCCCCACGCTAAAGCAAGGTTTCACGCGTTGTGGCCTTGCTAATTAGGCGATAAAATGATCGCCGCTTTTCGACCGAAAACGGCCGCAAAAGCGGCGATAATTTTTTATCGCCAGTTTGTAAATATGCCCCCATGTTAGTAATACTTTGCAAAGTGAAAACATTCCAGTGCGCTAGTGTGATACCTCAAATGTTGGATGCTGCAACTGCAAATGAAGGGGCTGCCCGCATAGACTGCACAATGGTGATTTGCATACGGAATTCATAACAGCAGAGGCGGCGGGGACTTGTGCAGGCGTGGTGGTGAAATGCTGTCTTCAAATGTGCTCGTTAGTACCCGCTCTTCAGACAGGGAAGCTCATCAAATTCGATATCTGATCTTCGACCTCACCTTAACTGCTCTCAATCTAACATTATGAATTAAGAGTGCCTCTCCCCAGAGGAAGGTGTCAAGGTAAAGTGCATTGCTGCCTGAACCGAGTGTCTGCGGCGCCTTCTATATCCTATTTGCTCATTATCAATCAGCCATTGATCTAAGCCTCCGAGGACCTCGGCCTGCCACAGCTGCGGGTCAATAGGTGATCCCTCCTGCCGCTGCCATGCATACTAGTGCAGAGTAAGCATCGAGACGAGCAGGGAAAATACATTCTGCCTCTAAGAATTCAATATCGCTGGGCGCAGTAATACCCTGATATTTAAAATATTTCTGACGGCAATGACCTGCATCATTTGCATCATTATTGGCTATAGGCCCTGTAAACCGCATGCCAATAATCATTCTGATGACATCCCTGCTGCATTCTAATTGGATGCTCTTCCCGAGATTTATAGCCTGAACGTTCCATCTAAATGAATCACCGAGGCAATGCGAAAAATCAAACTCTATGATTCAGCAGAGCAAGAGAGATGGGCTCGCTTGGTAGTGAGACTGACCAAGAAAGTTGCGTCGTCTTTGTAAGATGTAATGTCCTTCAATATTATCTGCCTTCAAGAAATGTGGAAAGTGAAGAATAATTTTCTTCTGGATGGGTATAAAATCTTTTTCTGTCCTGCTGTGTGCCCTGGTGCTGGTAGAGCGAGTGGGGGACTAATTACCTTTGTTGCAATTGAGTTTTGTGGCTCTGTGAGGGACTGGAAATGGCCTTTCCCTCTGTTCCAGGGTCTGAAATTATTTTCCTCTGTTGATCAATTTTTACTCGCCGGCCCTCAAACTTTCTAGCTTTAAGTGGTGCTATTGACTCTTTAACATGGGAGGGCCTTGCCTAATCGTATCTAACCTTGGTAGGGTATTTTAATTGTCAAAACACACAAAGTACAGAGGTGTGAGAGGAAAAAACCCTCTTCGACCTCTCGCTTATTAACTGAATATCACAAAAAGAAGAGGGTTAAAAACAGAATTACGTGAAGAACCATAAGTGTGTGGGAGATACACCAATTTTGTAAAACTGCCCTCACACACAGCAAGCTGTGTCATGCTTCATCATAGGGCTGCTACTACACCTCCGCGCCAGCCAAACGCTGAAGGTGGAGCAATAGGGGAAGGGGGAAAAGAAGACAATACAACACACAATATAAGTGGAACCAAAGGTGAGCTAAAAGTGCAGAACCAGTGATAATCAGTGATATAAAACCGATACCGGGAAATCCTTATTCTAATTTTAATATTAGGTGCCCGGAACTGATTTAAAAAAAACAAAAAATGTGGGTGGTAGGTTGGAGAGCTTATAATGAGGTTCCAACCCCCCCACTCTGCATAAATGTCGACATGTTTCAGCCAGCACTAAATAATAACCCGGCTTTCCTCAGGACTTCTCACCACACAAGTTCCTATGTGTAGAACCTTCCTCCTCCCAATTTGGAAGATAAAGGAAAAAGCACCTCAAGTGAGGTCTCTCGCCTTTCGAGAGGAACCGAGTTTATTGAATTTGTAAACTGAAAATGGCGGAGGAGTGAGGACAGCCGTCCACACGTACTCTTTTTTTCTAGGACTGCTGCCCGCCACCGTATTTCGTTTCTCCTTCACCGCCGCGTAGGTGTATCTCCCACACACTTTTGGTTCTTCATGTAATTCTATTTTAATTGTCACACATGCCCGAATTCCTTTAATTCACCTAATAGTAAACATGCCTGCATCTTACTCGAGGGCGTAGACCCTGCCATTGCATCTTTATTAATGAATCTCTATGCTCATTCCACCGCATCGGTTAGATATTCCCGGGGAGGGGGGCTTTCAGACAGTTTAATTGCATAAGGGAGTCTACCAAGGATGCATATTAGCTCCTTTTTTATTCATTATTTATATCAATGCCCTAGAAACTGCCCTTTCATCATTACAGTCCGACTGTCCTAGAGTTGGTGGGAAAGCATTACCAGTTCTTCTATATGCAGACACTGGGGTACTTATGGGTCTGCCGGTTTTCATTGACAGGTTTGTTTCTTTTATGGACAGGTTGGACTTAACAGTCAACTTCACAAAATCTTAAGTTCTGGAAGTTGGCCCTAGGACAACTAGGTCCAAAACCTTTAAGGCAGGTAATCATACCCTTGCAAAGGTCCCAGCTTTTTCCTACCTGGGCACTTTATTTGATGCAAATACAAACTGGAAACCACTGTTGGAGGGAAAGATGGGCGATATGAATAAATCAACAGGGGCTATTACCAGTTATGCCCATAGGCTAGGATCAGGGTAGCCAGGTGTGCTTTTAAAGTTATAACACTCCAAATGCATATCTAAGGGTTTTATACGATAGCGAACTATGGGGGTGTACCTCGATGCATAAGTTACAGCAGGCTCCAAACAATTTTTTTAGCCAAATCTTGAAGGTCCCCACGAGCATCCCTTTGTTTTCCATACATGAAGAATTTGGAGTTAATTTTATAGGCGATCTGGTGGCAGTAAAGCCCATGTTGTTTTGAGTAAAGATTTGGTCCAGGGAGAAAACCAAAATAAACCGCTTAATCATTATAGATTGCCTGTCATTAGATCACGCTTTTAAAACCCTGTGGTTACGATACATGAAGGAGTCTCTCACTGCCTTAGGCAGGGCAGGCATGTTCCTCAAAAACGACCCAGTGAGTCCGCAAGAGCTCAACATAGTAAAGGTTCTGTTCTTTAAGCATGCTTTTGCCCATCGTGAAAGTATTAGGCTCTTGAAGTCTTCTGTGAGGGGACACGTTTTGTTGAAATCTGTGCAGGGAATGGAGAAGTACCTTTTTACCCTCACCAGCACAAGTGACAGGTTCCTGGTGACTCAATTTAGGTTAAGCCATCTTTTGGCTGTCCTGTCGGGTTTTATTATTATAAAAGAGAGAGAGCCTTGTGGCTACGACTCTGTGTCTCCACAGGACACCCTACATTTCGTACTTTTATGCAAATATTTTTGCTATCCTAAGAGGCTGTTTCTCCGGCCCCTTTTAAATCTATGAAGTTTAGGCAAGCCCCAGTGGTGCTCATGTACTCACAGCTTTTGCAAAAAGAATATATCCTTTTTGCAGTTACAAACTTCATGCGGGCTTCTTTTAGGTCAAGAAAATCTGACAGGTTGTTGCTGTTATGTGCCTGGCTTTCACAGACTAACTGTCCCAGCCATACTGGTCATTTGGAGGCTCTTTCTGTCCACTTAGGAAAAACACCAATTTTACTGTAGTCCAGTTCTCTTCTGAACTAGCCCTAGTGCCGCCATTATGAGTGGCTCGATGTTTTCTGACCCCTGTGCAAACACTGTTCTGGTAGGGTTTGGAATTTTAAGTTAATCAGATGTTATTTCACCCAGTAATTATTAGGTAGGATGAAGTTTGCACAACCTTCTAAATTTGGTAGGTCAAACCTGCCGGAATTTAACAGGAGAAAATATGCTCAATAATTAATAACCTGCAGATTATGGGGAAAACGTATAACATGTGCTATTTAATGCCCCATAAATGTTAACATTTGCGGTACAGGATTTTAACTTATGCAATAAAAATAGCACCCTCCTCCGAGCCACTTGTTGTGATGGCCTAAGTGTTTCACTTGAATGTGTATTTCAGCTAGCCAGCTTGCCAGAGCTATCTAGAGTCGATACCAGGCCTTTTATTGAAACTATAGTGTAGGAGACTGGCTTAGTATATGGTTCGCACTTATTTAGGTGAAGCACCCTTCACTAATCCAGGCAACACTTATGTTGATTTTAGTGGTCTAAGACAATCATAGAAAGGTCTCTAAGTTGTAGCTGTGGAGAGTAACCTTCAGGCTTAGTCCAGGAGGAGTGTTAAGCAGCTTGTTTTACCAGTACTAATCGTGTAGTGTAGGTTAAATGAAAAAGATCCATACAGTGTAGTTATAAAAATAGTAATATTTATTATACACACTCACTAACACATTGGTATATCTCCAACCCGGAGATATAAACACAATATAGTCAATATTTCAAAAGGAGAACAGGTATGTAGCACAAATAGACAGTGGTCTCCAGGGGGAGACCAAACCATACACTAATAAAGTGGAATGCGAACTGCGACTGAAGTCGAGGCTTGAGCCAGAAGACTTAGAAGAGCTGGAGATCCAAGGAGCCACCCAAGGTAAGTACCCAGGAACACCATGTATGCCATGTGCAGAGTGGACACACAACCGCATACGCAATGCAAGTCAATAGGGAAGTAGCGCTTGCAGTTTTCAAGAAGAAGACCCTTTAGAAACCCTAGGGAAGATCGAAGGTTGGAGAGTCACCTCACCCGTGGATACTACAGGAACCAGGATATCTACATCAGGGAAGCCGGGTGCATAGGTGTGAAGTGAAGTCATAAACTGCGGTAGACCACAATGGAGGACTTCAGTGAATATGGTGAAGAAGGTGAAAGAGTCCAATGGAATCCAAAGATGAATTCTTGAGGAGAAGTACCTGCAAGCTGAGGCGACAGAGTCTATGCCACTCGGGAATGACCAGGAGTCACGGATGACCAATGACCACTGACGACGGCAGATGCAGGGGAGCTGACGGTGACCTTGCTGCTGTAGCTGTGACGAGCAGGCAGCACTGTGAAAGACCAGGAGCCATTCATGAGCTTCCCCACATAAAGAAGTCGAGAACCAGGGGGTTGGTGTATCAGGGGAGCACCAACAAGTCTTGGCAGCAGCAACAGACATGGAAAACAAAGAAGGTGTAGTGTTGGTACCAGCAAGGACCAGGTGACTCACGAAGTTCGGGAGAGTCAAAGCAGGCCCTGAGCAAGCAGGGGAGCCCACTGGAGCCAAAGAAGACTCTCAAGAGGACCCACAGGCCAAAGGCACACAATTCGCAAGAGGACCAGGATGCAGGCCCACGTGTGATGAGGACGAAGATCTTGGTAGCAAGAGAAGCTAACGACTAGACCTTCTTGGAGCCTGAAGATCTCTGGAGCATAGAGTCAAGAAGCCTTGGCAACAGCAAGTTGACATGGTGAACATGGGTGCTGTTCCAGCGGTTCCACAAGGGAAACTGACCTCAAACACTGTGAGAAGACAGTGCAGGACTTGAGGGAATTGCAGAACTACCACTTGTGTTGCTGGGCCTTTCAAAGTCCAGAGGACATCAATTGCAGCAGACTGGTCAGCTTAGCTGCAGTGGCTGCAGATGCAGGGGAGTTACTCCTTCACTCCAAGGGAGATTCCTTAGGGTGTCTTTGATGCCTAAAGGCCTGGAGAAGAACCTGGATGAATCACAGGCACGGACAACGCAGAAGACTGTCAGGACGACGAGACCAGGAGCAGCAGAATTCTTCCCAGATGCAGTCTCAGTGCCCAAAGCAAAGTCCAACGAAGTCCAAAGTGCACCATTGGTAGAAGTAGAAGTGGTTTCAGGTCTTAATCTTGTCCCATGATGAATCTGGGGAGCCACCCACACGTAAGCCCTTAGGTAACCAAATGAAAGGTTGGGAACGATTCAGGGGTCCCCCCCAGATGAGGGACTGGACAGAGGAGTGGAAACTCCAATGTACTTTGTCCAGTATCGCTCCAGAGTGGGTGTTAATAGCTACCTGAACTGGTTTCAACTGGAGTATGCAAGGAGGGCAGCAAATGTGCCCTTCAAAGCAGTCTGGTGATGCTGGCAAGTGCCCCCACCCCAGCCCAATACACTAAGTCCTGTCTGGGAGGTGGTCACACCTCCCTGTGACAGGAATCCTATTGATCTACTTTCCCCTGCTGGGACTTGGCTTGGCAGCAGGAGGGCAGAATTGTGTCTGTGGTTGAATGCAGCACTAGCTTGCTGTTAGACCCCAAAAAGGCTGGTACACCGGAATAGAGGATCCCAACCAGTACATTGTATCCTACATCCAACACTGGATTTAGTATTGGGGTAGGAGTCCAACATGTTTGATACCAAACATGACCAGTTGTGGTGCAGCCAATATATAGTTAGACATCTCATAATTGACTTGATGTCCACTATATGTATAAAATGGCTGACCACACTTACAAAGCCTGGAGAATCGACTCCTAGGTTTGTAGGGGGTGTCCCTGGCCTCCCTTAGGGGTTACTTATAGGTTTTATGTGCAGTGATCTCAGATATTAGGAATCTTATGTCTGTGGTGAGTGATACTATCACCAGCTCACACAGGCTGCAATGGTATTTCTGCAGTCAGAGTTTGAATGGTCTCTCATGGGTGGCATAATACATGCTGCATTCCATGGGACCCTATGCCCTGTGTACCTGTGTACCATATACTAGGGACTTAAAAGTGTGCACCAGTAGCCAATTAGGAAGGTACCAAGGTACTTACCATAGTCCAATTTAGAGAGGAAGCACAGCGACTGGGGTCCTGATTAGCAGGATCCCAGTCAGGCTAGTCCAAAACACATTGACACCGGGCAAAAAGTGGGGGTAACCATGCTAGAAGGATACTACCTTACTACATATAGCAAATGTTTTTCACATATAACCAAACGAGTTGCATTCTTTAGAGTCATTGTTTGGAAGGTTGCAGATGATCCACTGTATGCATTGGCCTTGACAAGCCCTAAGGGTAATCCCAGACCCTCCTCCAACTAGGTGGCATGCTTCATCATTTGGTTGTGCTAGCTTATATACCCTACCTATGATGGCATGTGACAGGAAAAAAACAACATCGTGTGTTCCTTTGAGATATATATATAAATATAAATATATATATATATATATATTCACTGAAAAAACCAAAGGTTTCACACACGTTATAGTTAGGAATTAGCATTTAAAAAACCTTGCAAATTCACTGAAAAAACCATATACTATAACTCGCACGCCCGCAATCCACTGCTCATGACGTCACATATTACATCACTCATGACATGGTCAGTGGCATCACTCATGACATCACTGATGACATCATCCTTGTGATAGAGTGGCGGTCGCGCGAGTTATAGTTATCTAAACTAACTATAACGGGGAAATTTCATTGGTTTTTTACGAGTGAAATGTCAAGCTAACTATAACATGTGTGAAACCTATGGTTTTTTAAGTGAATTTGCAAGGTTTTTTAAATGCTAATTCCTAACTATAACGTGTGTGAAACCTATGGTTAAGTGAATTTGTACGGTTTTTTAAATGCTAAGTTATGTATTAATTAAATTTTTTTTTCAAGGTTTTTCACCGTGCACGCACCCCGCAATTGTTTTCAAAAATATTAAAATGTTTTTTTCACCCTTGGGGGTCCTTCTGTGACCCCCTGACAAAGGCTAGGGGGTCAGGAACTCTCTTCCCTGCCCCCTTTTCACGTTTTCCACCTTTTTCCCACATTTCCTTTTCAGTGCGACAGACAAAATGGCGGCCGACACTTCCTGATTTCGACCGATTCGAATGTTTACTGACATCTATCAACCAATCAGAATTTCGCTCGCGCACGGCACTGTGCACGCACAGTGCGCGCACGGTGCGCGCGTATAGATATTTATATGCTTTTAAATGCTATTTTCTCAGGAAATACTGAACAGATTGACACCAGACTTGCAAAAGGCACTTCCCTGACATGAAGACTACCTCTCTGCCAAATTTCAAGTAATTCTGTTCAGCCGTTCGGGCTGTACCTTCGACTAAAGGTCCTATGGAAAAATGCATGGGGAAACGCGTTTTGGGACCCCCCTTTTTTCTCGGCCCCCCCTTGACGAATCACCCCGAGACTTTCAGGGTAGGAGCTGAGCGGAGCGCCCCATTAGTTTTGAAAATTTCGCCAGGATTCGTCAACCGGCGCCAAAGTTATTCAAAATAGAATTTAGAGATTTCCTATGGAAACACGATCCTAACTATAACTATCTACTGGCGACCGCCAGTAGATAATATATATACATATATATATATATATTCACTGAAAAAACCATAGGTTTTAGGCACGTTATAGTTAGAAATTAGCATTTAAAAAACCTTTGAAATTCACTGAAAAAACCATAGGTTTCAGGGATGTTATAGTTAGTTGGAGATTTCACTCATAGAAAACCATAGAAATTCCCCTGTTAATGTTAGTTGAGCTAACTATAACTCGCGCCCCCGCAATGCACTGCTGATGAAATCACATATTATATCATTCATGACATGGTCAGTGACATCACTAACCGTCTTCAACACAAGCCGATCCCACATGTGGAACTGTGTCCTAAGTCCTGAATGGTAGTGACCCTAACTCTGTGAGACAACCACAGCACCAGACTCCCTTCGATCAGTGAGGCATATTTCCATATGCAACGGCGGCGACACGTGGTGCCAATAACTATGTTCAACACAAGCCAAACAATCCCACATGTGGAACTGTGTCCTGAGTCCTGAATGGCAGTGACCCCAAGTCCATGGCAGCGACCACAGCAGCATACTCCCTCTGATTAGTTAGGCATATTTCCATATGCAACGGTGGCGACACGTGGTGCCAATAACTCTGTTCAACACAAGCCGAACAATCCCACATGTGGAACTGTGTCCTGAGTCCTGAATGGCAGTGACCCCAAGTCCATGGCAGCGACCACAGCAGCATACTCCCTCTGATTAGTTAGGTATATTTCCATATGCAACGGCAGTAAACGTGGTGCCAATAACTCTGTTCAACACAAGCCGATCCCACTTGTGTAACTGTGTCCTCAGTCCTGAATGGCAGTCACCCCAAGTCCATGGCAGAGACCACAGCACCACACTCCCTTTGATCAGTGAGGCATATTTCGATATGCAAGGCCGGCAACATGTAGTCCCACTAACCCTCTTTAACACAAGCCGATCCCACATGTGTAACTGTGTCCTGAGTCCTGAATAGCAGTCACCCCAAGTCTGTGGCAGCGACCACAGCACCACACTCCCTTTGATCAGTGAGGGGTATTTCCATATGCAACTACAGACTCCAGTAGGCAACTAACTATCACAGTCCTACACCCTACATATTATCCTTTTAGTATCCTCGCTTCAAGATTTTTTTTTTTATATGAGTTATAGCTTTACTACAATGACCAAATTAATCTTCAAATGCAAACTAACATGGAATAGCAGTCTACACTTCAGGCAGTACAGCTCGCAATTCCAATTTTAAATGCTAATTTCTAACAAGATTGTACTCAGAAAATACAACACTTCGTCAATGTATTCTATACTTATTTAATCTTTTCATCATACGCCTACACTGCACTCAGTAGGGCTCACAATGAAAATTATTTCTTCATTAATTAACCGCTTCCATGCTCATGACGAGCCCAGCTCGTCATGAGGCACAGTGGAGCTGTGCTCATGACGAGCTGGGCTCGTCATAACAGCTGCGGCCCGGCCACGTGCGATTGATTCCCCACCTGTGCGGGAGAATCAATCAGTGGGCGGAGTCGTGACGAGCTCAGCTCGTCATGAGTACAGCTCCACTGTGCCTCATGACGAGCTGAGCTCGTCACGAGCACCTCGGCCCCACGCGCCCCCCGCGCCATGAGGGAATTACCCCCACGGCGAAGGGGCTAACTACAGAGTCCACTAGGCAAGTAACTATTACAGGCCTCAATTCTACATAATATCCTTTTAGTATCCTTTCTTCTTGAACATTTTTTATATCAGTTATAGCTTTAGTACAATGACCAAATTCATTTTCAAGTACAAATGAACACTCAGCAGTCTACACTGCGGGCAGCAGACCTCACAATTTGAATTTTGGGCACGTGGTGTCAACTAACACTGTCCAACACAAGCTGATCCCACATGTGTAACTGTCCTGAGTCCTGAATGGCAGTGACCCCAAGTCCATTGCAGTGACCACAGCACCAGACTCCCTTCGATCAGTGAGGCATATTTCGATATGCAAGGCCGGCGACACGTAGTCCCACTAACCCAATTTAACACAAGCCGATCCCACTTGTGTAACTGTGTCCTGAGTCCTGAATGGCAGTGAGCCCAAGTCCGTGGCAGCGACCACAGCAGCATACTCTTTGATCAGTTAGACATATTTCCATATGCAAAGCCGGCGACACGTAGTCCCACTAACCCTCTTTAACACAGGCCGATCCCACATGTGTAACTGTGTCCTGAGTCCTGAATGAGAGTCACCCCAGGTCTGTGGCAGTGACCACAGCACCAGACTCCCTCTCATCAGTGAGGCATGCTTCCATATGCAAGGACAACAGCTCGTGGTGCCACTTACCCTGTTCAACACAAACCAATCCCACATGTGTAACTGTGTCCTGAGTTCTGAACGTCCGTGACCCGAACTTCGTAACAGCGACCACAGCACCACACTCCCCTCGATTAGTGAGGGGTATTTGCATATGGAAGGCCGACGACACGTGGTGCCACTGAACCTCCACTACGCAGGCCAGTGGGGCCACCAACGTATGCATGTGGCTGTGGGCCCTTGCTCACCACTACCTCTGGCGTACACTATGGTCAGCATGCCTCACAATTCAGAGAGAGTCCTGATTCTACATGACCCAGTCCAGTAACCAAGACACATTGCTCCCAGTGCGGCCCGTCCACACCAAGCATCATCACAGGCTCATACAGTCTCAATACTTCTGGTGCCACTAACCCTCTTTAACACAAGCCGATCCCACATGTGTAACTGTGTCCTGAGTCCTGAATGGCAGTGACCTCAAGTCCGTGGCACCAACCACCGCACCACACTCCCTTCGATCAGTGACGCATATTTCGATATGCAGGCCAGTGACACGTAGTCCCACTAACCTTCTTTAACACAAGCCGATCCCACATGTGTAACTGTGTCCTGAGTCCTGAATGGCAGTGACCCCAACTTCGTGGCAGCGACCACAGCACCAGACTCCCTTCATTCTTATTTGTTGTTCTTTTCTTTAAATAAATTAGTTTATTTGTAAATCTATACATGACTAAGATTCTTCTTTGTCCAACCGCACAGGGACACTTCCAGGCCCAAGAAGGTTGTTGGGGGTATGATGGTAATGTTGGAAGAGGGTGCGTTACCTGCTGATGTGGGGAGATGCAGCGTCAAAGGGGTATATATCACAGAAAGAACTACAATATGTTTTCACAAATGCCTCGGACAAATGCCAGCTGACGGACTGAATCACAAAATGGTGTTTCAATGCTTATGTAGTGTGAGTTATAAACAGTTCGCACCCAGGCTCGCAGAGGGCCAGGTGCGGCCTGTCCGCTCGACTCACAGACGAATTACTACAAGCCGTCTGCGTTATTGTAGCTATCCCTGCCCTGTTACGTCGTACGCCACGCCACGCCACGCCACACCACTGCGATTACGTTCCAACGTTGGCCCTACATAGCTACCTGTCGCAGGCGTACTCGCTGTTGGTGTGCAGGTCAGTGGTCTAGTTCTCAACATCTCACGGCCACTCCCTCAGGGCAGGTTTGCACACACCACACCCAGCCGGCATATGCGTCACAGGTCATGTGACCACGCAAATATAATAGATCGACAACGTCACATCCTTTATTACCGGTGCTGACTAGATGGCGGATGCTCCACTTGTCTCAACCATAAAGAGTGTTTGAAAAGTTGCACAGAAGGTTAGTCGCACCCTGATCTGTATAGCCATCAGGGGCCTACCACCCCCTTGGCGCAGACTTCAGATGCACAGGGTTAGTACCACCCAAACCTCATATGGCCATCAGGGGCCTACCACCACGTTCCCAAAATTGAGTTCCACTGGCTTAGGAGTCCCAAAAGCTGATGTGGTCTCTGCCATCGATGATTCAGGACTCAGAAACATGTGTGAGATCTGCCGGGCAGCGGAGAAGCTGATGTGGTCTCCGCCATTGATGACTCAGGACTCAGTGACATGTGTGAGAACTGCCGTGACGTGGAGAAGATGATGTAGTCTCCGCCATTCAGGACTCAGCGACATCTGTGAGATCCGCAGAGAAGCTGATGTTGTCTCCGCCATTCATGACTCAGGACTCAGCGACATATATAAATTACGATAACATAACATATCTGGGATGTGTGGAGTTTTGACGGGCACGTGGAGTGCCCACTGCTGCACACTCTGGTGGCAACAGGTAATTATTTGCTCATGGATGCGCAGAGGCGGCAGTGTCTGTCTCTCTCCCTCTCTCTCTCTCTTCCTTCTTTTCCTTCTATCTCTCTAACTCTCTCTCTTCCTTCTCCCTTTTCACTCCCTTTCTTTCTTTTCCTCTCTTTTTCTCTCTGGCTTTTTTTTCCTTCTCTGTGCCTCTCTCCTTTGATATGCCCATTACACACGTCCTTATTTTGTGCTTTATTTTCCAGGCTCTGTCGTCGACATCCATGGTCCCCACAGGAGTGTTCCGCCTTCTTGTTTTCTATTATTTTTGTTACATTTTGTTTATTAGTTTACCATGTATATATATGTTAATAAAAAAATGCATTTTGCAAATAGTTTTTTGTTTATCGTTACATATATATTTATAAAAAAATAAAGTTACAAAAAAATTATTAACGTTTTTGGTTGTTTTCTTAACTGCTTTGTGACTCTTTCTTATTCTTATTACTGTTATTTGATGGAGTCCACCATGGTGATAAATTTTAGGGCACTGATGTAATATGGGGGGTAATTGGCAGTGCATGGAGAAGGCGCAAGTTATAGTTAACTTAGGACATAAGTTTTAGTTTCTTGACTTAAATATAACTATACCTACTTAATTTCTATGGTTTTGTGCATGTAAAATTGGAATCTTACTATAAAGTCACTGTAATCTTTTTTCAGTGAATTTCTATTTTTTTTCTTCACATTAAGTAATATTTAAATACCTTATGTTAATCTAACCCCCACCATGCACGGTACTGTTGGCTGCAAGGCCATGCAACCAAACCCCCGTAGACACCAAACCCCATGTCATGCATGTCCTCCAGCTGTGCACAGCAGGAGTTGGCCTCAGGGCCTGGTTGAAATGCTGGCATCCAATCAGATCTCAGGATGAGATCTGTTAGATCTGCTGAGGATCCTTGCCTATAATAGATATACAATTTTGTTTTTCTTTAATTACTCGTAAACTACAGAATGGAGTTATACCAAATCACAACAAGCATTGACATAGCCAATAGGTCTCACCTTTGGGACCTTATAAGAGTGTGCTGGGGGCCTCAGTCCGTATGGATGGAGTGTAGAGTGTGCTGGGGGCCTCAGTACGTATGGATGGAGTGTAGAGTGTGCTGGGGGCCGCAGTCTATGTGGATGTACTGCAGTGTGTGCCCGGGGACTCAGACCGTATGGATGGACTGTAGAGTGTGCTGGGGCCTCAGTCCGCATGGCTGTAGAGTAGAGTGTGCTGGGGGCCTCAGTCTGTTTGGATGGATATAGAGTGTGCTGGGGACTGCAGTGTGCTGGGGACTCAGTCCGTTTGGATGGACTGTAGTGTGTGCTGGGGGACTCAGTCCGTATGGATGTACTGTAGAGTGTGTGGAGTGGCGCAGTCCATATGGATGGACTGTAGACTGTGAGGGGGCGCGCAGTCTGTATGGATGAACTGCAGAGTGTTCTGTGTGCCTCAGTCCATATGGATAGTGTGTAAAGTGTGCGGGGGTCACAGTATGTGTGGATGGACTGTAGAGTGTGCTGGGGGCTGCAGTCCATAAGGAAGGGCCCCAGAGTATGCTGGGGGCCACAGCCCCCAGCCTCACACTATACAGGGTATTATCACAGCGTGGTTTGCTGTGCTTCTGTTCTTGTTTTTCCATGTATTATTGGACGCTGTGTTTAATGACAGGTCACTGCATACGGCTGTATTTTACTGCTCTGTATTTCATTTACTTGCCGTATCTAGAGGTCTGCAGCAGTGCTTTCTTCAGTACCTTTTATGTATCGTGTTGTACTCTGTGTGTTCTATTCTATCTTCTGTGTGGCCCTCCATGGTACAGCATTCTGTTTCATGTACTGCGTGTGCACTGTCGCACTCTTGAGCATTGCACTTTTCTGCATTGTAATGCTTTGTGCATATCACCATCAGTTGCGCATGTTCAGTTTTCCTACGTGTTTTGGTATGTCAATGTGTCCCACTTTTTGCAGTTGTGCTGATTTTAAATTAGTCTGTTGAACTCTGTGAGCTGTTGCGTCTTCGGATGTTTGTCCAGCATCGAGCTGTTGTGTGTGATGAGGATGCAACAAAACGTCTGGGCATAATGCAGACTCGTTCCCATGTGCGCAGTGTCTTTTGTACAAATCTTTGAATCCAAAACATGACACGGGTATCTCGAGAAGCATTCAGAAGCCCCACCTGTCTCAAGGGTCCCCATATGATGTCATGTTGGTGTAAAGCACCACGGGCCTGTTTCAAGCAGATCACAAGGGCCCTTTAAAAAGATCTGTATTGGTAAGTAGCCATGTACGTGAAGCTACCCGGGGCCTTTGGGCGTGTGTTTGTGTTTCTGTGTGTGTGTGAGTGTGTGTTTGTGTTTCTGTGTGTGTGTGTTTGTGTGTCTGTGGCTGTGCATGTTTCTCTGTTTGTGTGTGTGAATGTGTCTGTGTGTTTGTATCTGTGTGTGTGTTTCTGTGTTTCTGTGTGTGTCTGTGTGCGTGTCTGTGTGCCTGTCTCTGTGTCTGTGTGTGTCTGTGTGTGTATGTGTGTTTCTGTGTGTGTGTCTGGGTCTGTTTGAGTATGTGTGTCTGTGTGTGTGTGTGCCTGTGTGTGTGTCTGTGTGTCTTTCTGAGTGTTTGTGCCTTTTTGTCTGTTTGTGTACCTGTCTGTGTGTTTGTGTCCTTGTTTGTTTGTGTGTCTGTGTGTGTGTGTTTGTCTGTGTGTCTGTGTGTCTGTGTCTGTGTGTCTGTGTGTCTGTGTGTTTGCGTCTTTTTGTCTGTTTGTGTGTCTATTTGTGTGTTTGTGTCTTTTTGTCTGTTTGTGTGTCTGTCTGTGTGTGTCTGTGTGTGGGTTTGTCTGTGTTTGTGTGTGTGTTTGTCTGTGTGTGTCTGTGTGTCTGTGTGTGTGTCTGTGTATGTCTGTTTGTCTGTCTGTCTGTCTGTCTGTCTGTGTGTGTTTGTGTCTGACTGTGTCTTTATGTCTGTCTCTGCCTGTGTCTGTGAGTGTGTCTTTATTTGTGTGTGTCTGTGTGTGTCTGTCTCTGTGTGTTTGTGTGTTTATCCGTGAATCTGTGTGCCTGTGTGTTTGTCTGTGTGCACCTGTGTATCTGTGTGTGTCTGTGTGTGTCTGTGTGTGTCTGCCACTGTATGTCTGTGTGTCTGTGTGTGTGTGTGTCTGTGTGTGTCTGTGTGTCTGCCTTTGTGTCTGTCTGTGTGTCTGTCTGTCTCTGCCTGTCTCTGTCTGCCTGTGTGTGTCTGTGTGTGTCTGTGTATGTGTCTGTCTGTGTCTGTCTGTGTTTGTCTATTTGTGTGTTTGTTTGTTGGTGTCTGTGCGTGTTTCTGTTTGTGTGTGTGGGTCTGTCTATGTGAGTGTCTGTGTCTATGCATCTGTGTGTGTGTGTGTCTGTGTGTCTGTCTGTCTGTATGTCTGTTCTTGTGTCTGTCTGTCTGTGTCTATGTTTCTGTCTGTGCGCATGTGTGTCTGTGTCTGTCTGTGTGTCTGTCTGTGTATGGCTGTATGCCTGTGTCTGTCTGTGTGTGTGTCTCTGTGTGTGTCTGTGTATGTGTGTCTACGTCTGTCTGTCTATGTGTGTCTATCTGTGTCTGTCTGTGTCTGTGTGTGTGTCTGTGTCTGTGTGTGTGTGTGTCTGTGTGTGTGTGTGTCTGTGTGTGTTTGTGTGTGTCTGTGTGTGTGTCTGGCTGTGTGTCTGGCTGTGTGTGAGTCTGTGTCTACATGTGTATGTGTCTGTGTGTTTGTGTGGGTGTTTGTCTGTGCGTGTGTCTGTCAGTGTGTGAGTGTGTGTGTCTGCCTATGTGTGTGTGTGTCTGTCTGTGTGTGTTTGTGTGTGTGAGGTTGTGTCTGAGTGTGTATGTGTGTCTCTGTGTGTCTGTCTGTGTATCTGTCTGTCTGTGTGTGTGTGTCTGTCTGTGTGTGTGTGTCTGTCTGTGTGTGTGCCTGTGTGTGTCTGTCTGTCCATGTGTGTCTGTCTGTGTGTGTGTGCCTATCTGTCTGTGTTTGTCTGTCTGTTTGTGTCTGTGTGTGTGTGTTTGTGTCTTTATGTGTGTCTGTGTGTGTGTCTGTTGTGTGTCTGTGTGTGTTTGTCTGTGTCTGTCTGTGTCTGTCTGTGTGTGTGTGTGTGTGTGTGCCTGTGTCTGTCTGTGTGTCTGTGTGTCTGTCTGTGTGTCTGTGTGTGTGTCTGTGTGTCTGTCTGTGTGTCTGTCTGTGTGTGTGTGTCTGTCTTTGTCATTAAGTCTGTCTGTGTGTCTGTCTGTCTTTGTGTCTGTCTGTGTGTGTGTCTGTCAGTGTGTGTCTGTCTTTGTGTATGTGTGTTTGTCTGTCTGTGTGTGTCTCTGTGTCTGACTGTCTGTGTGTCTGTGTGTGTGTGTGTGTCTGTGTCTGTCTGTGTGTCTGTCTTTGTGTGTGTCTGTGGGCATTTGTCTGTGTGTGTGAGTGCACGCGTGTGTGCGCATGCGTGCGTGTGTGCATGTGTGTGTGTGTGTTTTACCCCCGAGGGCCATGTCTTTCCACCAAGCTCTTCTCGGAGGAGGGGTAAGGGGGCAAACAGCCATGGACACGTTGGAGGAGAGTAGGGTGCATGAGTAGAGAAACACTCACTTTAATGCAGCAAGGGGCACCCATGCCCTCAGAACATATAAGAATTGTGAAGACTCCAGGCCTCCCAAAATCACCTTTAAATTTGACCCCATGATATGCAAAAAAAATCTATTTTTTTACCACGTCTGTTTTTAGAAGAAATGGATTGTGAGCAGTGGTCATCACAGCTAGGCATTTTCTTATATGAAAAAAAATGCCTTTGTATTCACATTTACAGTGAACCTATGCTATTTTACTGCACCAAGTTAGAACTAAGACTTGCAGCAGAGAGGGAAAGGCAGTTTTAAAGTGCATCTTAAAATAGTTGAATAGATTGCGGTTTATCATACCTTCCAAAATCAGCGTGAAAATCAGCCCGACTGGAAAAATAGCGTTTCTAAAAAAACAATAATATTGACAGGCTTGTTAAAAGTGCGTACTCGCCCCCATCGCCGCTATGAAATGTACATAAAATATTGTTATGAATGACGGCCAGCGGGTGTGAAGAAAGATGAAAACGGTGCACAAACAAGCAGAGGCAGGCAAACAACAAGGCACAGCGAGGGACCATTCAATATAAAGAAGCATTTGCAATGCAATCGGTTTTGCCTTTGGGAGCTTATATGTATTTAGCTATGCAGCACATCAGCCTGGGTGCTGAAACATCTACTATATTTTAACATGGAGGGAAGTAAGCATCAAACTGCGTGACACGCCAGGTATGGGAATACGTGGAGAGAAATATTGCCTTTCAGCAGGAAATGGTATAGTCCAAAGCTCTGTTTTTTATAGAAAATCAGGGTGTTCGGTGATCATATCACTGAAAATACAATATTTGAAAAAAATACTATTGTCTACGGGTGCTCGTGGAAGACAATTTCTATGGACTGGAATCTAGACAATGCTAAAGTGGTTCTGGTATTTTACTGACCTCTGCTGGTTGTTTTCTATCAAGAAAGTTGAAAAGAGGCAGTTGCCAGAAAAATTAAAAAAAGAAAGTCCCTCAGCAGAAAGCAATTCTGGTATTTTACTGACCTCTGCTGGTCGTTTTCTATCAAGACAGGTAAATAGAGGCAGTTGAACAGAAAAAAGTCACTGAGCGGAAGCAGACAAGTCCTAGGGCTGATCTCCAGAGCTCACAAAGTACATACACATATAAGTATATAATAAGTATATACAAAAGTATATACAAGAGGCCTCGAATGCTCGACCTAAAAAGGAGTGTGTCAAACTCACGATATGGTAAGCAATGAGTAAGGCGACATGTGACCGGGGCAGTCGCCACCAAAGTCACAACACATCCAAATGTGACCATATGCACCTCAATGGGGGAGCTTTAGGAACGGCAACATGTGTGCTTTACAGGGGGTGTTGTTATACGCTCGCTGCTGCTGAGCGACCCTTGACCTGCTGGTAGGTCACTCCCCCACCACACAGCTCCGCCTGTGTGCCCTGATGCTGCTGAAGGTTGAGGCCTTCCTCCACCCGCAGGCTACCTCCTGCGCCTCATCCCTGGTGGCCAGTGGTAGGCCCTAGGTTTATATCTTGTGCCCGCTTTTGCCTCTGTCTCCCGCTCACTGCCATTGTTTTAGCCACTGTTTTTTCCTTCTGCTCAATTGGTATCTTGTGCCAGCTTTGCCTCCTGTCTCCCCCTCACTGCCATTGTTTTGCCCGTTTTTCTTCTGTTTGATTTTGCATCTTGTGCCCGTTTTTCCCTCTGTCTCCCCCTCACTGCCATTGTTTTGCCCGTTTTTCTTCTGTTGATTTTTGTATCTTATGCCCATCTTCTCCTCTGTCTCCCCCTCACTGCCACTGTTCTGCCCGTTTTTCTTCTGTTGATTTTTGTATCTTGTGCCCATTTTCTCCTCTGTCTCCCCCTCACTGCCACTGTTCTGCCCGGTTTTCTTCTGTTTGATTTTTGTATCTTGTGCCCATTTTTCTCCTCTGTCTCCCCCTCACTGCCATTGTTCTGCCCATTTTTCTTCTGTTTGATTCTTGTATCTTGTGCCCATTTTCTCCTCTGTCTCCCCTCACTGCCACTGTTCTGCCCATTTTTCTTCTGTTTGATTTTTGTATCTTGTGCCCATTTTCCCCTCTGTCTCACACTCACTGCCACTGTTCTGCCCGTTTTTCTTCTGGTTGATTTTTGTATCTTGTGCCCATTTTTTCTCCTCTGTCGCCCTCTCACTGCCATTGTTCTGCCCGTTTTTCTTCTGTTTGATTTTGTATCTTGTGCCCATTTTTCTCTTCTGTCTACCCCTCGCTGCCCCGTTCCCGCCACTGCGTCCCCTGCGGCCCCACACCCCTCTCTGCCATTCGCTGCCCCTGCCTCCCACCTCCCAGCTGCTCCTCCCTCCCACATCCCCATATATGGCGGCCGCTGTGCCCGTCTGCGCCTGGACCGCGCCCGGCGCCAGAACCCCTGGTCCCCGCACCCACCACAACGACCACCACCGCTACGACGCCAGCAGACTCCACGCTCTCAACCCCGGAAGGACCCACACCTGCTTCAATGCCACCCCGAAACGCACACACGGTACCTTCACCTGCCGGAACTGCAGCTACACCAGCATCAGAGCCACTGAACAACCCGCCAAGAAAGACCTCAACCACCTCTGATGCATCCTACTGTACACCCGCTCTGCACGCAAACACGCCGTCGAGCTGTGGGACCTGCTTGACACAACATCCCAGGATGTCGCCTTCCTCACAGAGACCTCGATGAACGACTCCCCCGCACCCGACATAGCCATAGCCATCCCTGCCGGCTACAAGATCACCCGCAGAGACTGCACCAACGGAGTCGGAGGAGGAATCCCCATTGTCCACAAGAACAGCATCGGGGTCTCAACCAGCACCAACGACACTCTCAGCTCCGCCGAACACCTGCATTTCGAGATCCACACAGACCCCAACTCCACCCTCATAGGCACCCTCATCTACAGACCCCCCGGACCCTAACCCCAGTTCAGCGTCTCCATAGCCGACTTCATCAACACGCACGCCCTGACCTCCACCGACAACATCCTCCTCGGAGACCTGACCTTTCACCTGGAGAACAACAACGACAGCAACTCGACAACCCTGATCAATAACCTCGCCAACCTCGGACTGAGACAACTCGTCACAATGCCCACCCACTCCGCAGGACACACGCTTGACCCCATCTTCTCCGCAAGCCCCCACGTCACCTTCAGCCACACCACCGAACTCCTTTGGACTGACCGCCACTGCATCCACTTCTCCTTCCAGAAACCCACCATACACCACCACACACTACAGATCCCCCGCCGTTGCTGGAGAAAAATCACCGAAGACCAACTTCATGCAAACCTCGCTCTCAGCCCACCCACCGAACCCTCCAACACCAACGCTGCCCGCAACCTCAGACGCTGGATCAACGACTGCGCCAACACCCTTGCCCAGCTGAAGAAACACCCCACAGAGATACCAGCAAGAGGGCCAGCTGGTTCACCCCAGAATTCCTAGCCTCCAAGCGAGCCTGCCGAAAGCTAGAGAAGAAATGGCACAGCGAACAGACCCCGGACAGCCACGCAGCCCACAAGTACGCCACCCGCAACCACCACCACCTCAAAAGGACGGCCAAGAGGACCTCCTTTAAGGACCGCCACGACAACAACGCACACCATAGCAAGGAGCTCTTTAACATCATGAAGGAACTCCAGCTCCAACACCAACAACATCCCGCTGTCACAAGCCCTGTGCGACTCCCTCACCACTTTCTTCCACCGCAAGATAGCAGACATCCACTACAGCTTCAACACCCAGACAACCACAACAGACAGCAACACAACAATCTCTCCGCACACCATCGACCACGACCCCCTGCTAGCCTGGACCAGCGTGAGCATCGATGACACCATCAAGACCATGAGCACAATCCACTGTAGAAACGACGTTAAAATTATCGCTGCTTTAGCGGCAGAATACTGCCGCTAAAGCGGCGATAATGGGCTTGATAATATGCCAATAGAAGCCCATGTTCACACCAGAACATGGGCTTCTATGGGAATTCTCAAGGGCATATTATTAAGCCCATTATCGCCGCTCTAGCAGCAGTTTTCTGCCGCTAAAGCGGCGATAATTTTAACACCGTTTCTTGATAATATGCCCCTTCTGTCCTTGAATTAGCGTTCTCTTTGATCTCTAAATAATAATACCCACCTATATTTATATCTATAGTGGCATTGAGGCAGGCTGCCAAAGGCCTCAACACGAGCTACGTTTCCCCCTAGGTAATAACAAACAACGGGGCAGATATACAAGCCCCTTGCGCCACTTTTGCGTCACTTCTCCCATGTTAAAAGTGACGCAAAAGTGACGCAAGGTGCTTGTAAATCTGCCCCGACGTGTATTCTTTGTGAGCACGTGGGGTCCACTCGGACTCCTGTTTTGTTTTCGGAGGTGGCCCCTCTGTGCAGTTTGTGATCACTCACATTACTGAGTTCTAAAAATTCAGCCGAGGTTCGCTGGTGGCCTACGGCCTTCCTCTTCCCTCGGGGTCCTCATCTTCTGGCGGTGATCACTGGGATAATGTGGCCAGGTGAGATTTCCACATCTTCGGGATGTGGTGAAGGATTTGCTTGAACAAGATATTTGCAGAATAATCTCAGGCCCTTTCTTTATTGTGTCACGAACACATTAACCTGAATGAAGTTCAACAGCAAATGACCAGACCTCATGCCGTTGATGAATATTTTTCAAAGGGTACCATTATTACAGCAAAATCAGGACTTTGCATGCTATCATATTCCATCCAAACATGTCCACTAGTAATCTTCATTTGTTACGATGTGTTCACATGGGCTGATCTTATAAACTGGAGATTTAGTCCTGAAGAGCTTATGCCAGTTCCTTAATTGTCTCTATCCTGACTGCCTGCCATTGAAATGATGCGACTATTAAAGATTCCCCTCATTAAAGACAAGTATGGGGGGAAGTAGGGGGGAAGCAGGCTTGTTCTTGGCTTCTTTTTAAAAGCTGCACATTAATGTTACCCTTTAGGTTATGCACACATCCCGTTCGTTTGTCCTAATTCCCTGGGTATTGTAGGTCGCTTCAATATGTGCTACCCTGTCACCCCAGCCCCTCTTTCTGCTATTATCACATGCTCATAGAAGAACACAGACACTTTAATATATATTCAAGCATAAATAGGCAGCGTTTACAGTAGCGCAACACAAAGGAGGTTAAAGTACGTAATTCCCCACGGCCTTTCCTTGTACGACTTAAATTCGGGGTCAATTCTGTTTTCTCATCTGTTTTTTATTGTGCGCCCACCAACCCCTTCTTGCAAGTGTGCCATTCCATGCCGCAGGCTGTGGTTTACAAACACTAAATAAAGAGATCAATGCAAGCTGAATTCCCCTGGGCCAAAGAGTGTCAGAGAGGTTTACTCAACCACTGCAGGGCCGGGTGTTGCGGCAGAGCCAGTCATGTTATATTTAAAATAATATTCTGCAGATTTTTCTGCTACGTGTGACATGTAATGCGCCCAGAGAGGTGGCCTGTTACAGAATACATCATAATTTATGACCCTGTGACCTGGCCCTCCTGGGATCTCATCTTTAAAGAATCTCTTTCCCAAACTTTATATTTTTTCAGTTTTGCAGCAAATCTGTGGGCTCACCATAAAATCACAGTAAAATCGAACAAAAATACTTGTTAGCTATGGCATAGGGGGTCAGGGTAGTCCTAAACTGCCACTTTCTTCTTTTTTTGTACTTTTGCTTTGGGACGCGGCTGAGTCCCAAAATGGCTGCCAACACTTCCTGGTTGGAGTGTTGGCAGACAATCACATTTCAGCATGAGATCTGTTAGATCTGTGAAGGATCCGCTCCTCTAGATATACTCATTTGTTTTTCCTTTAATATTTCCAAAAATTACTGATCAGATTTACACCAAATCACAAAAAGCATGCTTTATTGGACCAGGATATAGCATTCTGTCATATGTGGTGTAATTCAATGCAGTGGTTTGGGCTGCAGTTGAGTCTAAAATCTCCATGGGAATTTACATTGGAAATGCATTCTTTGACCCCCCCTTTTTCTCTGCTCCCACTTGACAGACCACCCAGAAACTTTCCATACACAACTAGATCCAGGAGGTCACTTTTTTTGAATATTTTTTCAAATGACACCAAAGTGATAAGTAAGTAAAAGAACGCTTTTACTTTGTGTGTGTGTGTGTGTGTATATATATATGTGTGTACAGCGCCTGATGCGTTTCAGCCCCCAATGAGCCTTAATCATAGGTAGGCAAACAAAATATGAAGTTGATCCAGCGCGAGACCTAGAGGAAAAGAAAGGGGGAAAATATCTATATACACAACTATCCTTCCTGCGTCGCAGACCCGACGTCACACAAGCTCAATTACTCACGCAGTCATTGGTGGGGCACATAACACCAACACTCACTCACACGTCTCCACTTCACGAGTCTGCACACAGGAGGGATGAATAATTCAAGCGCTGGACATGTGGGGGGTACCTTATAACCTATAGGGAAGAAAAGTTATTTTACAGAATATACATTAGCATTCACCACCTATAGATTCCTAATCCCAAACATCAAGGCACTCTACCCACTTGGTCGACGGACCAATTAGTTGGATAGGTTGATGGTGATTTAGAACCAGCTAAAACACATTTTAAGACTCAGAATCCTTTACTCTCTTCATTGAAAGACCACAAACTCATAATTACTGTTAATCAAATATTTGTTTATCTAAATATGGTTTGCAATTAATATTAGCATTTGTCTCATCAAAAGTTTCGAATTTCTGGTTTAATTAATATAAATCGCAGGACATTATATTTACCTATTCTTGCTATCTGGATTCTCTCTAATTCATTTGGCTCTGCATAACCGAATTAGCCATTAAATTGTCCAAATAAAGCAGGCCAAAGCTCAAAGTCCGAAAGTTCTTTGCTCAGCACGTTACAGTCCCAAAGATCTCCAAAGGACCAGAAATCGTGCAAGCATCTGTCATCGCCTGTGGTGTCAAAGAGGGGGTGCAGTCAATGAAACTGCCGAATGCCAGCATAGATGTCAGGAAAATGGAGAATGAAATGCCCCTCCCTATTCTACTATTCTTTTTATAATAAATTTCAGGATAACATGAAACATTTTTAGGCGGAGAAAGTCTGTGATTGGCTGATCGAAAAACGTCCAATTTTATTCTATGAGGTTCTCGTGGATTTTGCTGGTTCATTTCCGTAGCGCATGTTTGCCCTCATGCAACAATGTTTAAGGTTTGCTTGTATGATCCAATTGTTCATTTAGACCAGTTTTTACTGACTGAAGTTTGGCAGTCCACCAAGATCCTATCCTTGACGGTGGACATGGTGAGGTTAGGTCGTCAGGAAGTTCACGGAGCCATCCGAGTCTGCGCAGTAGGCATCGTGCTCACGAGACGGTGGCAACTTCTGAACTCAATTTCCGACGCCATTTTTAGGTAGGCCCAAATGTCAACTTAAGCAAAAAAAATAATAATAATAATAATAATTAATACAAAGAAATTATGATTCTAATGTTAAACCCTCACTAATCCCTTTATATATTTGGTATTTTCCTAGCATATAGCAACATTTAAAGCGATAATATTCACCTTTAGGATCCAAACAGGAACGCAAACATCACATAAGCAACAAAAAAAATCATGCGATATCTGATTACCACATGTACTACTATTAATATGCGTACATATTTTAGTTATTAGAGTTATTTTGCCATGCAAATAGCAATTCCCCCATGTAATTGGTGTATGCAAAAGGTTGTTTTAGTTACACACTGCACTCCGTTATTAAAATTATAATCAGTAGGTTATGTAGTTGGTATTTTCATGCAAAATAGAGGAGGTATACAAAATTTTGATCTACCTGCTCCATCAAAGTGACCACAGCTGTTGCTAGACCCACTTGGTTCTGTAGTCTCAAGGTCCTTCAATGCCCAGAATGCAGCATGCCAGAATTTTTATGTCCAAACTGTACTGGAGTGTGCGTTATTAATATTCCTCCAATACATCCAGCACTACAGCTATCAATGTAAGTATCGATCAACCATAATGGGTTCTGGCCCGTATTCAGTAAGGAAGGACCAATCTATAAATTATCAACAACATGCATGCCAATACTGAATCTACAATGTATACAATTTACTTACTCAAACCACCCGTGACACTCATTGTGATTGAAGAAAGATAGTTTATTTCTTTTTTTAATGAAAATTTCAAAAAAGGAATCAAGAACTTGATTTTTGTTCTTTGATCGTGATATTTTTATCATTCATATCTATTCAATACTTTCATAGACCACAATACAATGCTACGCAAACATGTTATGAATCACATGTAATATGTACACATAAAGTTATCACAAAATTCAACATAAAATACCAAACCAATTTGTGAGGTAGGGTTCCACAATCAATGAAACAAATAATGTTGACGACAGATACGTGAAAAAAGTAATCAAAACAAAAGCACATAAAAAAAGCACATACAACAGCGGTACCAGAGGGATTGTGAGGTGTGTTTCAATAAATACCTATTGCTTTTTTCTACAACCCATGTCTGGGTGTAGACCAAACAATGTGATATTCAGTTTAACCCAGGTAATTCAGTAAATAAGTTGTCAAATGATTTTCAGACACTACTGTGGAGAGAAGTGGTTAAGCTGATATGAGATACATATTCAATTGTTTAGTCAAAGAATGAGGAATAACTAAGAGATCCATAGTTGGAGTTGAGATCGGTTGATCTCCAATGAGCTTTGTTTCAGTTCCAGGTCCTGAAGAGAACCCCTCCTAAAGGAATTTAGGGGTTTGAAATGCGTAGACCTCATTCTTTGTCCAAACAACTGAATATGTATCTCCTATCAGCTTAACCACTTCTCTCCACAGTAGTGTCTGAAAATCATTTGACAACTTATTTACTGAATTACCTGGGTTAAACTGAATATCACACTGTTTGGTCTTCACCCAGACATGGGATGTAGAAAAAAGCAATAGGTAGAAACACACCTCACAACCCCTCTGGTACCGCTGTTGTATGTGCTTTTTTATGTACTTTTGTTTTGATTACTTTTTTCACGTATATGTTGTCAACATTATTTGTTTAATTGTATGTGGAACCCTAATTCACAAATTGGCTTTGTATTTTATGTTGAATTTTGTGATAACTATATGTGTACATATTACATCTAATTCATAACATGTTTGTGTAGCGTTGTATTGTGGTCTATGAAAGTACTGAATAGATCTGAATGATAAAAATATCACGGTCATAGAACAAAAATCACGTTTTTGATTCCTTTTTTAAAATTTTCATTAAAAAAAACTATCTTTCTTCAATCACAATGAGTGTTACGTGTGGTTTGAGTAAGTAAATTGTATACATTGTAGATTCAGTATTGGCATGCATGTTGTTGATAATCAATGTAAGTATCAGCATTTCATGGTGCTTCTTTTTATGGTATTGCAGATCGCTACCACAATTCCCAATGTCTTTTAGAGCTCGCGCCCCAAGTCGGTAAAAGGAAAAACATCACCTATCACTTCCCTTTCTCGCCACCACAGTGGTTCATTTAACTCAGGATAAGTCCTTTTTTTGTCAGAATGGGGGTTCTATGTGTGTGTGTGTGTGTGTTTATATATATATATCGATTTCTTGCTAAAGTTTGCACTCTCGCTTTTTGTTTTGCATCAATGAAATTTAATTAAAATGTATTTTAGCCAGTCTTGAACGAGACCCCTGCATTTTAGCTACAGCATTCTAAGTTGTTATGTGCTATTTGAAACATGTCTTTTATGTCTATTGGCCCAGTGGTCACCTGATTTGCACTATTGCACTTTAAATTCATTGGCTGCCTGTACCAGCGTCATGTGATCAAGGCCA
The DNA here is from genome assembly GCF_964204655.1 of Triturus cristatus. NCBI lineage: Eukaryota > Metazoa > Chordata > Amphibia > Caudata > Salamandridae > Triturus > Triturus cristatus. Next base: position 595,767,086 of record NC_140588.1, read on the forward strand.
TTCTGAGGCCGAAATGCGTCATGGCGGTGCACGACACACTTTTGGATTAAAATATGTTTGCACTGAATTATTGGTTCCGCTTCGTCCTTTCTGACTAAGTTCCTGCATATTTACACCGATACGCTTCCCCGGTGTTAAGCAGACCCCTCTTTCGTATGGGCCGAACGGCAGGAAGCCAGCCTCTGCTCACCCGGAAGTCTATTTTGGTCCTGTGTGGATCAGCCAAGGTGGCCCCCGGACAGCCAGACCCACTTCGACTGCAAGCTGTGGGTGGAAAACTCTCACAGCCGTGATCGAGTCTAGTCCTGAAAGGCTTGCAGGTAGGAGCTTTGTAAGGATTTGCCGGTGAAGGAGTCTGTGGAGCGCAACGGATAGGACTATTCAGTCTGTTTCTTCGTGAGCGTTCGTTAATAATTTTCCAAGAATCTATAGTGTGCCATGGCCGCCGACACTGTCAGGCTCCGCGAGGAGGCGGCAGTTGAGATGTTCGATGACTCACCAGTCACGGATGAATTGCTTAACGCCAATATGAACTTGATTAAAAATAGAACTGGTGATTCTGAACTTAAAGATATATTTAAACAATTGGAAAAGGCAATGCGGTCAGAACAGTCAAAATGGTGGGAACACAAGTCCCTTTCCCGCTATTTGGAGGTGGGCAGGATTCCACACGGCCTCCGCATTATGCTAGCTCCCAGTTATGAGAACCCAGATCCGAATATGCTATTAGAGTGGGCAGAATGCAATCTGGATTCCTCATGCCATCTATTAAGGATTCTGGTGAAATATGGAGATAGCGATAGGGCCGCTTTACAAATTGAAATTAATGACTTGAATGAGTAAATAGCTAAAGTAGTTAAAATTGGTGAATCTGAAGTGGAGAAAAAGTATCGGGAAGAGATGCATGTCAGATTATCCAAGGAAGAAGACATTATAAAGAAACACAAAGCGTTTAAATTTCAAAGGGACAAACTGGATTACCAGAACGGACAGGTATTTACATTTGCAAGAAAATATGATTCCTTAAAGAACGTCAAAACTACAGCACAAGCACAGTCTATTAGTTCCAATGTGGGAGATACACTGCAAGCATCCACCTCTTTGTCAGACCTGAGTTTAGCACCAGGCAGTGAGTCCGAAAACGATCAGGCCGCGACAAACCCTCGATTGGGGTTTATGAAATTTACGCTGGCCCAGGAGGTAGATTGCCTGCACCAAGATCGCAGACAAACCTTAAGGATCGAATCGCAGACAGGACAAAGACAAAGATCAAACATCAAACGCCGGGAACGCAGACGCTGCCATAAAAGCAGACAGCAGCGGCAAGGTGAACTACAAAAAACCACAAAGGAAATGGAATCGCAAATGAACCGTCCAACCAGTGAATCCCTTTCGATCATTAATCTCACTGACGTGCACCTCACTGCGAGTGAAACCAGCATCTTGTCACTCGGGTTATCATATTGTCCTCCTAACAATTTTAACTATGCGCAAACTCGCATTGACTTCTACAAATATATCCGCACACTCAAACTGCGCAAATTCCACTTATTGAACAAGACCAAACGAAGAATAGGACAGGAACCAACCTTAATGTCCAGTCCCGGCTCGCCTTCAATTTTTGTGGGCGAATACGAGCTGCTTTGTGATTTGCAGGAGCTGCACAGGGAAGGTACACTTGACGATACAACTTCGGATATGGGTACCCAACTAAGAGTAGACATGCCAGGCTTAACGGGCTTCAAACTAAAGTCTACTTTTAATCCCATTTTGTTGCATGATAACATAGATGTGTACAATGATCTAGTGACCACCAAACGTAAGAGATTACACACTGTAACCCTGCAGGCCCAAAATAAGTGTCGCAAACAAAACAACTGTTATGGGAGCCTGATGAAGAAGTTACAGAGCAGCAATAATGTGATAATACGACAATCGGACAAAGGTGGTAACATCGACCTGTGGCATAGGTCGATGTATATGGAAGAAGCGTTGCAACATCTAAATGATCGACAATGCTACAGATGCAGCGACTGGCAAACAGTTAAATCAGCCTGGAACAATTTCAACACCAAATTATTGTCCTGGAAGAGTGCAGGAATACTAAGTGGCGATGAGTTCAAGTTCTTAAAAACTAATCATCCAATTATCCCTGTTTTTTACTTGATCCCAAAGGTTCACAAAAATCCTAAAAAACCTCCGGGAAGACCGATTATCTATGCAAAGAACAGTATCATGGAGAACACTTCGCGCTATATCGATTTTTTTCTCCAGGAGCATGTCAAAAAGTTACCATCTTAATTCCAGGATATGGGTGATTTTCTAAGAAAGATAGAATCAGTATCTTGGCAGGATGACTATTTGTTGGTTACTTTGGATGTCACTGCTCTGTACACTAGCATACACCATCTAGATGGTATTAGAGCAGTGGAACACTTCTTACGATCTAGACCTGTAAACATGCTGCAACATAACAGAATGTTAGTAGATATGATTCACACTTGTCTACATCACAATTACTTTCTGTTTCAGAGTCAGGTGTTTCAGCAGTTACGAGGTGTGGCTATGGGGGCTTGCTTCTCCCCAAGCTACGCATGCCTACATATGGGTTTATGGGAGGAGCAAGTCCTCAAAGCCCAGTTTGGCCATATCCTCACAAATCACATTGTAGCATGGCATCGCTATATTGATGATTTATTTTTCATTTGGCATGGGTCAGAGTCATCAGCCAACTTGTTCATTGACGACATCAATGAGAACAACCTTAACCTTGAATTTACAGGTCATGTGAATAAACCATCTGTAAACTTTCTAGATGTAGAAGTGTATATCAGCAACAACAGTCTGGAGACTCGGTTACACCGCAAAACAACGGCGGGTAAGACGGTTCTACATGCTGCTAGTTACCATCCAGATCATCTGATATGCAGTATCCCTATGGGGAGATGCTGCGCATCAGACGTATTTGTAGCATGGAAACAGAATGTAGAGTGGCACAGGTGTCAAGTAGGGAAAGGTTTTTGGCCAGAGGTTACTCGGCTGAGGTGATTGATACAGCAATCAGGAAAGCCAACTCCGTCCCCCGCTTGGCAACACTAGGGTATGCTAATGATCAAGCCAGCCCCTTGGTGGTGCCCACAGTAACGTTACAACAAACAAATGATGGACGGAATGCTGACAATGCAGACATTCTCCCCCAGTCAAGAGATCTGGGTTAAATCCATCGTTCTTTTGCCCACTACGCCACCCCAGTTCAGACATGGCCATATGCAAATCAGTCTTGACCCTGTGCCTCATGGGAACAGTCCAGCCCGAACTGCCAAGCCATGTCTTCCCTGGACCGGAATCAAGCATCCTAGGACCGGTTTCTGGCTATCAGCCGTCATCAGCCAGGATAGCTTAACTCCAGTGGCGTAGTGAGCACGGGTCCCACGTCTGGGAATACCCATCCCACTTAGGGCGAAAAGCGTTACAACAAACAAATGATGGACGGAATGCTGACAATGCAGACATTCTCCCCCAGTCAAGAGATCTGGGTTAAATCCATCGTTCTTTTGCCCACTACGCCACCCCAGTTCAGACATGGCCATATGCAAATCAGTCTTGACCCTGTGCCTCATGGGAACAGTCCAGCCCGAACTGCCAAGCCATGTCTTCCCTGGACCGGAATCAAGCATCCTAGGACCGGTTTCTGGCTATCAGCCGTCATCAGCCCGGATAGCTTAACTCCAGTGGCGTAGTGAGCACGGGTCCCACGTCTGGGAAAACCCATCCCACTTAGGGCGAAAAGCGTTACAACAAACAAATGATGGACGGAATGCTGACAATGCAGACATTCTCCCCCAGTCAAGAGATCTGGGTTAAATCCATCATTCTTTTGCCCACTACGCCACCCCAGTTCAGACATGGCCATATGCAAATCAGTCTTGACCCTGTGCCTCATGGGAACAGTCCAGCCCAAACTGCCAAGCCATGTCTTCCCTGGACCGGAATCAAGCATCCTAGGACCGGTTTCTGGCTATCAGCCGTCATCAGCCAGGATAGCTTAACTCCAGTGGCGTAGTGAGCACGGGTCCCACGTCTGGGAATACCCATCCCACTTAGGGCGAAAAGCGTTACAACAAACAAATGATGGACGGAATGCTGACAATGCAGACATTCTCCCCCAGTCAAGAGATCTGGGTTAAATCCATCGTTCTTTTGCCCACTACGCCACCCCAGTTCAGACATGGCCATATGCAAATCAGTCTTGACCCTGTGCCTCATGGGAACAGTCCAGCCCGAACTGCCAAGCCATGTCTTCCCTGGACCGGAATCAAGCATCCTAGGACCGGTTTCTGGCTATCAGCCGTCATCAGCCAGGATAGCTTAACTCCAGTGGCGTAGTGAGCACGGGTCCCACGTCTGGGAATACCCATCCCACTTAGGGCGAAAAGCGTTACAACAAACAAATGATGGACGGAATGCTGACAATGCAGACATTCTCCCCCAGTCAAGAGATCTGGGTTAAATCCATCGTTCTTTTGCCCACTACGCCACCCCAGTTCAGACATGGCCATATGCAAATCAGTCTTGACCCTGTGCCTCATGGGAACAGTCCAGCCCGAACTGCCAAGCCATGTCTTCCCTGGACCGGAATCAAGCATCCTAGGACCGGTTTCTGGCTATCAGCCGTCATCAGCCCGGATAGCTTAACTCCAGTGGCGTAGTGAGCACGGGTCCCACGTCTGGGAAAACCCATCCCACTTAGGGCGAAAAGCGTTACAACAAACAAATGATGGACGGAATGCTGACAATGCAGACATTCTCCCCCAGTCAAGAGATCTGGGTTAAATCCATCATTCTTTTGCCCACAACGCCACCCCAGTTCAGACATGGCCATATGCAAATCAGTCTTGACCCTGTGCCTCATGGGAACAGTCCAGCCCAAACTGCCAAGCCATGTCTTCCCTGGACCGGAATCAAGCATCCTAGGACCGGTTTCTGGCTATCAGCCGTCATCAGCCAGGATAGCTTAACTCCAGTGGCGTAGTGAGCACGGGTCCCACGTCTGGAAATACCCATCCCACTTAGGGCAAAAAGCGTTACAACAAACAAATGATGGACGGAATGCTGACAATGCAGACATTCTCCCCCAGTCAAGAGATCTGGGTTAAATCCATCGTTCTTTTGCCCACTACGCCACCCCAGTTCAGACATGGCCATAAGCAAATCAGTCTTGACCCTGTGCCTCATGGGAACAGTTCAGCCCAAACTGCCAAGCCATGTCTTCCCTGGACCGGAATCAAGCATCCTAGGGCCGGTTTCTGGCTATCAGCCGTCATCAGCCAGGATAGCTTAACTCCAGTGGCGTAGTGAGCACGGGTCCCACGTCTGGGAATACCCATCCCACTTAGGGCGAAAAGCGTTACAACAAACAAATGATGGACGGAATGCTGACAATGCAGACATTCTCCCCCAGTCAAGAGATCTGGGTTAAATCCATCGTTCTTTTGCCCACTACGCTACCCCAGTTCAGACATGGCCATATGCAAATCAGTCTTGACCCTGTGCCTCATGGGATCAGTCCAACCCGAACTGCCAAGCCATGTCTTCCCTGGACCGGAATCAAGCATCCTAGGACCGGTTTCTGGCTATCAGCCGTCATCAGCCAGGATAGCTTAACTCCAGTGGCGTAGTGAGCACGGGTCCCACGTCTGGGAATACCCATCCCACTTAGGGCGAAAAGCGTTACAACAAACAAATGATGGACGGAATGCTGACGTGAGTCCCGTGCTCTCCATGCCACTGGAATCAAGCTATCCTGGCTGAAGAGGGGTGAAACCCCGAAACCGGTCCTAGGATGCTTGTTTCCAGTCCAGGGAGGACCTGGCTTGGCAGTTCGGGCTGGACTGTTCCCATGAGGCACAGGGTCAAGACTGATTTGCATATGGCTGGGTTCAAACTGGAATGGCATGGTGAGCAAAAAACGATGGATTTAGGCCCAGATCTCTGTACTTGGCTGAATGTATGACATTGTTCTGCATTCTGTCCATCAATTGTTGTTTTTGCATTTGTCACCCCGAGTGGGACGGGTATGCTCAGACGTGAGTCCCGTGCTCTCCATGCCACTGGAATCAAGCTATCCTGGCTGAAGAGGGGTGAAACCCCGAAACCGGTCCTAGGATGCTTGTTTCCAGTCCAGGGAGGACCTGGTTTGGCAGTTCGGGCTGGACTGTTCCCATGAGGCACAGGGTCAAGACTGATTTGCATATGGCTGCGTTCAAACTGGAATGGCATGGTGAGCCAAAAACGATGGATTTAGGCCCAGATCTCTGTACTGGGGTGAATGTATGACATTGTTCTGCATTCTGTCCATCAATTGTTGTTTTTGCATTTGTCACCCCGAGTGGGACGGGTATGCTCAGACGTGAGTCCCGTGCTCTCCATGCCACTGGAATCAAGCTATCCTGGCTGAAGAGAGGTGAAACCCCGAAACCGGTCCTAGGATGCTTGTTTCCAGTCCAGGGAGGACCTGGCTTGGCAGTTCGGGCTGGACTGTTCCGATGAGGCACAGGGTCAAGACTGATTTGCATATGGCTGGGTTCAAACTGGAATGGCATGGTGAGCAAAAAACGATGGATTTAGGCCCAGATCTCTGTACTGGGGTGAATGTATGACATTGTTCTGCATTCTGTCCATCAATTGTTGTTTTTGCATTGGTGCCCACAGTAACAACAGAACCGCCCAGATTGATGACCACATTTATTCGCCAACATAAACAACTGCGCATGATTTTTAATAAGAACTGGCCGGTTGTTCAAAATGATTCTATCATTGGTCATCTCTTAACAAAAAATCCTGAGTTAACGTTCAGCAGGGCACGTTCTATGAACGATATGCTTGTTAAAAGCAGTCCTGAATTCTGTACTAACAGTACCTGGTTGCAAACTACCAAAGGCTTTATTAAATGTTCTTCTTGCAAAGCCTGCAAATTAGGTAGGAATAGAAAATCTTACAAAATTCCTTTCAATCAATCAATCAATCAATCAATCAATCGCATTTATAAAGCGCGCTACTCACCCATCAAGGGTCTCAAGGCGCTGGGAGGGGGGGGGGTCAGTGCTCGAAGAGCCAGGTCTTGAGCTGCCTTCTGAAGGAGAGGTGGTCAGGTATGGCGCGAAGGTGGCTGGGCAGAGAGTTCCAGGTCTTTGCTGCTAGAAAAGAGAAGGATCTTCCTCCGGCGGTGGCTTTGCGGATGCAGGGTACGGCTGCCAGGGCCTGTCCGGTGGAGCGCAGAGTGCGCGGGGGAGTGTAGAAGGAGACGCGGTTGTTGATGAGTTTGGGTCCGAGGTTGTGAAGGGCTTTGTGTGCGTGGGTGAGTAGTCGGAAGGTGATCCGCTTGTTGACGGGTAGCCAATGGAGTTTTTTCAGGTGTCCGGAGATGTGGTGGTGGCGAGGGATGTCCAGGATGAGTCTTGCGGCAGCGTTCTGGATCCGTTGGAGTTTCCTCTGCAGCTTGGTGGTGATGCCGGTGTACAGGGTGTTCCCGTAGTCCAAGCGGCTGGTGACGAGGGCGTGGGTGACGGTCTTCCTGGTGTTGGTGGGGATCCAGCGGAAGATCTTGCGGAGCATGCGGAGGGTGTTGAAACATGCCGAGGTCACCGAGTTCACCTGTCTGGTCATGGTGAGGGAAGAGTCCAGGATGAAGCCGAGGTTGCGCGCGTGGTCGGTGGGTTGGGGAGTGCTGCCTAGGGCGGGGGGCCACCAGGAGTCATCCCATGCGGTGGGAGTGGGGCCGAGGATGAGGACCTCCGTTTTGTCTGTGTTCAGTTTCAGACGGCTGTCTGTCATCCAGTTCGCCACTTCCTTCATTCCTTCATGTAGTCTGGTCCTAGCTGATGTGGGGTTGTTAGTGAGGGATAAGATGAGCTGGGTGTCGTCGGCGTATGATATAAGGTCGAGTCCGTGTTTGCGTGCGATGTTCGCCAGGGGGGTCATGTAGACGTTGAAGAGAGTGGGGCTGAGGGAGGATCCTTGAGGTACGCCGCAGATGATCTCCGTGGCTGTGGATCTGAAGGGGGGAAGGCGGACTCTCTGAGCCCTTCCGGAGAGGAAGGAGACGATCCATTCCAGGACCTTGCTTCTGATGCCGGCGTTGCTGAGGTGGCGTATCAGGGTGCGGTGGCAGACCGTGTCGAAGGCTGCAGAGAGGTCCAGGAGTATGAGGGCCACGGTCTCTCCCTTGTCGGTCAGGGCTCTGATGTCGTCCGTTGCTGCGATCAGGGCGGTTTCGGTGCTGTGGTTGGCCCTGAAACCAAACTGTGTGGGGTCGAGGGAGTCGTTGGTTTCCAGGGCGTTGCTGAGTTGAGCGTTGACGATTTTCTCAATCACTTTGGCGGGGAACGGCAGGAGAGAGATGGGCCGGAAGTTTTTGAGTTCGGTGGGGTCTGCTGTAGGTTTCTTTAAGAGGGCGTTGAGCTCTGCGTGTTTCCAGCTCTCCGGGAAGGTGGCGGCGGTGAGGGAGGCGTTGATGACGTCTCGGAGGTGCGGTGCGATGATGTCGTCGGCCTTGTTGTAGATGTGGTGCGGGCAGGGGTCCGATGGGGATCCGGAGTGGATCGAGTTCATTATGCGGGTGGTCTCCTCGGTGGTGGTAGGGTTCCAGGTGAGGATGGTGGTGGTGTCGGTGGCGGGTTCTGGAGGGGAGCTTGTATCGGCGGTCGGGAAGCTGTTGTATATGTCGGTGATCTTGTGGTGGAAGAAGGTTGCGAGGGAGTCGCAGAGGTCCTGTGAGAGAGGGATGGAGTTGTTTTCTGCTTCCGCGTTGGAGAGCTCTTTGACGATGCCAAATAGTTCCTTGCTGTTGTGGGCGTTGTTGTCAAGTCTGTTCCGGTAGGCTGTTTTTCGTGCGGTGCGGAGGTGTTGGTGGTGTTGGCGGGTGGCGTCCTTGAGAGCTGACATGTTCTCTTCGGTCTGGTTAAGGCGCCACGTCTTCTCGCGGGCGCGGCATTCTTTCTTGGAGTTCTTGAGGTCGGGGGTGAACCAGGAGTTTTTCTTGTGGTTGTTGGTGCTGGCTTGAGTCTTCAGGGGGGCCAGGAGGTTGGCGCAGTCGGAGATCCAGTTTGTGAGGTTGTTGGCGGCTACGTTGGGGTCGGTGGTGCTGGTGGGTTGGTTCTGGGAGAGGGTTGATGCGAGCTGTTCCGTGGTGATACGATTCCAGTGTCTTCTTGGTGGTTGCTGGGTGTGGTGGGGCACGGTGGTCTTCTTGAAGATGAAATGGACGCAGCTGTGGTCCGACCAGGTGAGTTCGGTGGTGTGGCTGAAGGTGATGTGTTTGCTGGAGGAGAAGATGGGGTTGAGACGTGTGTCCGGCGTCGTGGGTGGGGGTGTTGACTAGCTGATTCAGTCCCAGGTTGGCGAGGTTGTCCAGTAAGGCGGTGGTGTTGTTGTCGGTGAGGTTCTCCAGGTGAAAGTTGAGGTCTCCTAGGAGGATGTAGTCGGTGGATGAGAGTGCGTGAGGGTTGACGAAGTCTGCGATGTCTTCGCTGAACTTGGTGCGAGGTCCTGGTGGTCTGTACATGAGGGTGCCTCTGAGGGTGGTTTTGGGGTCGCTGTGGATCATGAAGTGGAGGTGTTCGGCGTCGGGGAGTGAGTTGTCGGTGTCGGTCGAGATGCGGATGGAGTTTTTGTGTGCGATGGCGATGCCTCCTCCGATGCGGTTGGTGCGGTCTTTCCGGATGATTTTGTAGCCGTCGGGGATGGCTATGGCGATGTCGGGTGCCGAGGAGGGGTTCATCCAGGTCTCGGTGAGGAAGGCGATGTCCGGGTTCGTAGAGTTGATGAGGTTCCACAGTTCGATGGCGTGCCTGTGGATGGATCGGGTGTTGACCAGGATGCAGTGGAGGTTGTTTCCGGGGGAGTAGTTCTTGGCGGGAGCGGAGTGGGTTTGGAGGCAGGTGAAGCGGCAGTTGCTGCAGGTGAAGGGTCCGTGGGTGCGTTTCGGGGTGGCGCAGTAGCAGCCCGGCGTGCGGCCGGGGTTGAGGTTGGCAAGGAAGGCGGAGTCGTAGGTCAGGCGGGGGGCGCGGGGCCAGAGGTTCGGGTGCTGGGCGCGGTCCAGGTGCGGACGGGCGCAGACGGGCTTGCCTTAGGCGCGCCTTCGGCGCGCCAGCGGCGCGCACGCTGCGCGCGTCCGCTGCGCAGCCTCGCAGCGGCCGCCATATAAGGGGTAGCCGGGGAGGCGGAGACAGCTGGGAGGCGGGAGGAGGGTGGGTAGGGGGGAAAAAGAGTGGGAAAAGCGGCGAAGGGCCTCGGGGAGGCGAGGAGGCCCGAAAAAGCGGAAAAGTACCTAGAAGGGGTACAAAAGCCGGAAGAGCGAGAAAAAACGACAAAAAGCTGCGGAAGGACGGGGGGGGACGGCGGGGGCACGAGGGGCAGCAGGCACTCAGGGATACAAAAAGCAAGGGGAGCACGATCACAACGGGGAAAGCAGGCACTCAGGGATACAGAAGGCAAGGGGAGCGCGATCACACGGGGAAAGCAGGCACTCTGGGATACAAAAAAGCAAAAGGGGACGCGATCATACACAGGGGAAAAAGGCAGACACTCTGGGGGACAGTCGGCACAACAACAGAGCAGAAGGCAGGCACAGAGGATCTGGTGGCGCCGCGAGGGCAGGGGAGCGACCTACCCTGGGGTCAAAGGTCGCTGAAGTTCCGGTGCCAATATCCCAAAAATTGACACGCAAATCTGACTTTGCGGTATATGTGCTGGAGTGTACGTGTGGCCTGCAATATGTTGGTAGTACCAAGTTGCAGGTTCACAAACGTATACTCCAGCGCATGAGGGCCATCAATAACAACGATGCTGCCTATCCAGTCGCCAGACATTTTAAAGAGATACACGGCAGCTGTTTAGATTTTTTCAGCTATTTTGTGGTGGACATTGTCCCACAACTGCGTCTCGGGCGTGACCGCGAATCTCAGCTTAGACAGCTTGAAACTAGGTACATTCTCGAGCTAGATACCAAAGCCCCAAATGGATTGAACTTGTGTGAAGATCACTTTACATGTCTTTAAGTAGTGATACAACAGTGCTCAATATTGGCAGATTATGTATTTTCAAGTTTAAAGAATATATCCCTACACCGAGAAACTAGATCTCATATGAGAATTTGAGCTTTCACTAGGGTCTTAAGTTATATATATATATATATTCACTTAAAAAACCATAGGTTTCACACATGTTATAGTTAGCTGGGCATTTCCCTCGTAAAAAACCAATGAAATTCCCCTGTTATAGTTAGTGCAGGCAACTATAACTCACGCGACCGCAATCCTCTGCTGATAACGTCAGATATTACATCACTGTATTTAGACACTTATTTACCCATGTCTTCTTCCATTCATCTTTAGCTATACATATATTACATTTTTTTTTTTCAGAAAGACACATATGTCATCAGTGATGTAATATCTGACATCATCAGCAGAGGATTGCGGTCGCGTGAGTTATAGTTGCCTGCACTAACTATAACAGGGGAATTTCATTGTTTTTTTACGAGGGAAATGCCCAGCTAACTATAACATGTGTGAAACCTATGGTTTTTTAAGTGAATTTGCAAGGTTTTTTAAATGCTAATTCCTAACTATAACGTGTGTGAAACCTATGGTTTTTTCAGTGAATTTGTACGGTTTTTTAAATGCTAAGTTATGTATTTATTAATATATTTTTTTAAACAAAACTATTTCACGGTGCGCGCACGGTGCGACCGCCAGTAGATAATATATATATATTTATTTTTTTTAGGTCCCAAAAAAACTCCTTGTTCTTTCCCTTTTTCACCACACTCCTCTCTTATTATATTTCATGTCGGTGACCAATTTGGGCAGATTAGATAAATACACAGCATAAACTACATTTGGTTATTTTAGCAGGGCCAGCATGTCTCTTTTAAGAGTGCATTTAGGCATATATATGAAGTTAATATTACGAGATTCCACAGCACACAAATAGGATTTGGTTTGAAATATTTATGATGGAATGATCAGTTAATTTTTTATTATTGGATTCATGCGATAGTAGAGCATGTCCCTTCCTGAACAGTGGTACTTGTGAGTGGTGGTCACTGCATCATGTAACCTAATGTGGGGTTATATGGCAACAGTTAAATTTATGGGGTTCTCAATGGATAGACTTGGCATTCAGTTGTAAGGTAACATTGTGTGTAGCAGATTGATTAGATAGATGATGAGCAGATGCGGTAATGTGCTATTGAGGCTTGGATTGCACTTTGTGTTTAAATCAATCAGGCGGAAAGTAATTGTAGTCCATACAGTTTTTAATTTTCATGCTTTATAAACTGCTATTAGATTGACAATATGATTTCTTTATTGTTCGGACAGGTTATTTATAAATGGCTTTGCTTATTTTTGCACTCGCATAATTTGCACATTTATGAATTTAGCACTACTGCGGGGGTAGCCAATTAGGGAATACCCTGCACTCATTGGCATTGCGTGTCTTATGTCTGCCATACCATCAAGTTTCATTGGCCCGTTATGGGTTAATATCGATTTCTTGCTAAAGTTTGCACAATTTCAGATTTTGCACTCTCGCTTTTTGTTTTGCATTAATGAAATTTAATTAAAATGTATTTTAGCCAGTCTTGAACGAGACCCCTGCATTTTAGCTACAGCATTCTAAGTTGTTATTTGCTATTTGAAACATGTCTTTTATGTCTATTGGCCCATTGGTCACCTGATTTGCACTAGTGCACTTTAAATTAATTGGCTGCCTGTACCAGTGTCATGTGAACAAGGCCTTTCTGAGGCCGAAACGCGTCATGGCGGTGCACGACATATATTACCTACTGGCGGTCGCCAGTACGTAGTTATAGTTAGGACCAAGTTTCCATAGGAAGAGCATTTTTTGGTTTGCTTCTAACTTTGGCGTCGTTTGATGAATCTTCATGAAATTTTTCCAAACTAATTCTTTGTTCATATCAGCTCCTATGTTGAAAGTTTGGGGGTGATTCATTAAGGGGGGGGGCAACAAAAAAAGGGGGCCCCAAAACGTGTTTTATCCATGCAATTTCCATAGGAAACTTTAGACAAGGCTACAGGTCGAACGGGTGAACAGAATTATCCCAAATTTGGCAGGGAGAAGGGTCTTGGTCTAGAAAGCATGCTTTTGTTTATTTGGTGTAAATCCGTTCAGTAGTTTTGGAGAAATATCAAAATTAACAGATATCAATATTGGGAATTCTGCCATCTGATTGCCTGAGGCGTTACGAGCACGAGCTTGCTACTTATTGGCTGAGAGGGCTGTGAGCGGTTGCAACTAGGAAGTGTTGGCAGCCATTTTGGGATTCTGTTGAAGCGAGTAAGGGGAAAAAAGGGTGAAAAAAGTAGGAAAGAGGTGGGTAGAAGCACTGTAACCTCTGTGGGGTGTTTAGGGTGTGCTATACAGGGGTGCGAAGCGAACTACTCATCCCTACCAGTCTGAAAGAGCTGGGCTACGGAAATTAAGTGAGGTATGGCCTAGAGTCTGATGCTGCTAAGGTGAGCGGCTGCGGGACTCAGGGATTAAATTGTGAGCCCTAACTGTGTGTCTTATGCTGTGAAGTCATGTGCCCTCTCCTTTGCACCACGCCTGTGGAAGTCGTGTCAGAATGTGTTTATACCTACTAGGACGAACTACTTACCCCTACTGGTCTGAAAGTGCTGGGGTACGGAAAATATGTGAGGTATGGTCTAGAGTCTCATGCTGCTAAGCTGAGCTGCTGTTGGACTCGTGGATGAAAGTGTGAGTCCAAACTGTGTGTCATATGCTGTGAAGTCATGTGCTCTGGCCACTGTGCCACATCTGTCTAAGTAGTGTCACCATGTAGTTATACCTTCTCAGAGGAAATTTTGTTTCGAACATTCTAACTTGTGTATGGTGCTTAGGGGGTGTTATACAGGGAGTGCGAAGATAAATTTGTGCGCATCAAATCAATTCGGTTTTTGTAAAGTGCAAACTACTCACTCGTACGGGTCTGATGGCACTGGGGGCGTAAGCTGAGCTGCTGCCAGACTCCGGGATAAAGCCGCTGAACTACTGACCCCTACCGGTCAAGTGCGGGGTACGGAAATTAAGTGAGGTATTGCCTAGAGTGTCATGCTGCTAAATTGAGCTGCTGCTGGTCTCGGGGATGACATCATGAGCCCAAACTGTGTGCCCTATGCTGTGAAGTCATGCGCTCTGGGCGCTGTGCCACACCTGTCCAAGTAGTGTCAGCAAAATTTTATACGTAGTAGGAGGAAGTTTTGTTTGGAACATGGTAACTTGTATATGGTGCTTAGGTGGTGTTATACAGGGAGTGCGAAGGTAAATCAATACGGTATTTGTAAAGCGCAAACTACTCACCCCTATGGTTCTGAAGGCCCTGGAGGCCAGTGTGGAAATTATGTGAGCTAGTAAGTGAGCTATTGCCCAGAGGCTCATGGTGCTGAGCTGAGCTGCTGCTGGAGCAGGGGATTAAACCGTGAGCCCTGTGCTCTGAACTCATGTTTTCTGGCTGCTGCGTCACACCTGTCCAAGTGTGTGCATACGTACTAGGACAAACTTTTGAATTAAACAGTGTGATGTCTGTAGGGTGATTGGGGGTGCTACAGAGGGAGTGTGAAGTTCAATTCTGACGTTTCCAATCAATCCAGTATTTGTAAAGTGCAAACTACTCACTCGTACGGGTCTGCAGGCGCTGGGGGCCGGCGAAGAAATTAAGTGAGCTATTGCCCAGAGTCACATGGTGCTATCCTGAGCTGTCGCTAGAGCCGGTGATCAAATCCAGAGCTCTGTGCTTCAAAGTTAGATGGTCTGGCCGCTGTGCCACAGCTGTGTGGAGAATACATTTTGGCAAGGGTCTGGGAGTTGCCGTTACCTGGCCCTAAAATAGCGGGCCTAAGATGTCAGTTATAGGGTGGCTCTAAAAAGAGCCCTTGTGTTTATTAGTTGGAGCTAATATAAGTGCGGAAGCACAGCTTCAGGTTATTCAGAAAAACTCGATTTCCCTGATCAGTGAAGTGTACTCCATCACTTCTGTAGATATCAGCCATATCAAAACGTATGTTGTTGTTGTAGATCAACCCCATTCTATGGTCTCTGAGGTATGCAGACACAGCTTTGTTGACATTCTTCCTAGATTTTTCAATCTGAGGACAAAAATGGTTTGACCATTTCCACTTCTGTCTTTGGCATATATTGGAATATACAAAGACAGTTTGAGGCAAAACCAACATCAATTGTCGAAAGGTGTCTTTCATTAGCATTTCCAAACCTTCACCAGTCAATGTGCCTAGGTCATTTCCACCACAGAGCACAATCATGAGGTCAGGGTGTTGGAAATGCAAACAGGTTTTAACCAAAGGCAACAATTGGTGCCACTTCAATCCTCTCTGTCCAAACCATTTAATGTCCACATTTTGTAAACCTAGGTCTAAGTGAATACATCCCTGTTCTGCATACCTCTTGCACCAGAAAACATAGCTATGTCCTACGATCCACACTAGCATTTTGAAGGTATGGCTGGGAGGTATTGATAGATGTCTGTAGCTCATGCAGTCCGTTCGTAGAATGTTTAAAGGTGGGGAACTACCTTTTTTTCTCATTCAAAACGATAACTGATTGGCAGATGGAAAGCATTGTTTTTTAAAACTAGGGTGCACATTCGTTTTGTGGAAAAGCATCTTTCTGATTGGTTAAGAAAAAGCAGTTTAAACGTGGAGTAAATATCATAGGATAAAATTTGGTCAACTCAACCACACCTGCTACTTGCATTTGGAAGGCACTGTTCGAACCTAAAACAATCGTGAACGTTTAACCTGCACGTGCTGTTAAATGTTCGAGAACATTTTGCAAAAAAATATGGTTAGGTTTAAAAAAATTGATGAACTTTTAACCTGCACATGTTGTAGAATGTTCTAGAAAGTGTGTTGATAGAATACGTTGCACTTCTGACTTCTATGTGTCCTTGAATATTAAAAAAACTGTTTATATGGAAGATTAAAAAATAACCAATAGAGAGAAGTTTTGCAATCTGAAAGAATCAAGGAACTATTCTAATTTGTCCTTTACATGTATTTATATGTGGAGTATCAAAATTACAGATACAATAGCACCAGGAAGAGGAACAAGCAGGGAGTGGGTGGGACAAGGGGAGATGGGCACAATGGCATACATGCACAATTAAGTACAGCACAACTACAGACAAACCATGGCCAAAATGAAACACACCAACAGTGAGCGCAAGTCACACAACCCGCCAAAATCACACCACTGAACAAGCTCAGAAGAGAAAACCGCACTGCCTGAAAGGGAGAAGGGTGAAAAAAAACCTCAGATGAAGGGACATCTCACACACAATGCAGCACACACACATAGGAAGCAGAGCACACCAACATCCAACACAATGTTGTCCAAACACAAACATTTGCACAATCGAACACAGGACACAAATGCACTTGCCTGTGGCGGATAAACATCCAAAAGCGTCAGTACGAAACAGGCCCATGAGAACGCATAAGTACAAACCCACAGTCCAAATGGGGTAGCAATTCACGTATGGCAGGCAGCCAGAGAGTCCGTGACACACACATTGGCATACAAATGAAGACACAACACATTTGGAGACAAGTGAAAATGTGGAAACTTTATTAAAAAAAGCGTGTGACAGTACGGCCAAGAGTAGTGCCACGATATGCAGACAAATGCAGCAGCATGCCTGAATAAGGAATTAGGAAAACGTCCATGTTCACCTTGGGGTAGTCCATCACCAGCACACGTCAGTGTCAGGCAGCGTTGGTTGTCCGCCCCTCGGACATGAGTCGACGCCAATGCAGCCATGTCCACTGTCGTCTTGGGACATGTGACCAGATGCACAACGTGCAATGTGGCACATCGAGTCGTGGTTGCAGGTACCTTGTCACTCGTCCATGACCGTGCAGCTGCGTAAGCCACTATCTCTAATGAGTGATGGTTGGCCACAATATTTGACATGTCGTCAACGTAATCCATCAGCTGACCGGGAAAGATGTGCTGACTCCAACCACTGTACCCAATGTGCACCAAAGCAGAATCGGGAAGTGGGTCAATTTGCTCACTGCATACTACGACACGTGCAATCTCCCAGGCCCAGTTCCCAATATGCATGCCAAACATCCTTGCATGCCATAAACGGGCATCACCATGACACTCACCCGTCGTAATCCATGTCAGCTACCCACACATTGGATAGGCACTCGTCCATGCACCACTCGGATAGGCACATGCAACATTGCAATACAGGGTGAACGCTGGTGACGTCTGCAATGCGGAAGCTCAGCCGGTAAGTGATCTGCAGCACTGCCAAAGGCAGTGCAACCAGGACATGCAGCAGACGCGCAAGGTAAAGGTGGACATGAATGGAGTCGACCATGTGTTCGGGATGCCCTGCTATGGGTCAGTGCCTCTGCTTGTAGCTGCACTGGCTTGCCGTGTGCCAGTCTTGTGGATGAAATGGCACAGCTTGGTGCAATGAGCCGGGTCTGTGTAAAATGGGTGCAGGGCAGGGTTGTGGTGGGAGTACATTTGAAGGCCATTTCACGCATGCTAACTACGATGAAGGACTTTTGAGTGTGGGATGTGCGCTCGTTGTTCTCAAATCGGGCAGTGTGTAGTGTGGGAGACGGATGCAAATATTATCGTATCTGTCGGGGGCTGGCCACTTGCAAGTTCTTTCTCAGAGCCGCAGATGTGTTAGCACAAGATAACTCACACAAAGAACCTTTCATCCTTACAGTAACTTCTCCAGCTGCATTCATACAGGATGTATACAAAGGCCGGTCGTGGGTGTTTGTTGGATGTCTGCAACCCTGGTCATCATGGATGAGATGCCCAGCACGTTGCACATGGGCAAGCTTACTGTGTGTTTGTTGCCAAACAGCTGCTCCTCCCTCCCACGAGCACCCACACTTTTGTGCACTGCGCTATTGTATCCCGTGCATTCCTACGGCACACCTATTCGCGCATGTCCTGCGGCATTCCAATCACACCGTCACACTGCCGTTTGGAGGTGGTGCATGCCATTTTACAACATCGATTGCTGCGGCCCTTGTGGCGGCCACACCAGAACACAGAGACACACTTACCGCACTTCTTGCACACGGACATGTGTGAGACACCCCGTTCCCTTTGCCGCTTGTGCATGCAGGAGGATGCGTGCGTAGCTACATCTCCAAGCGCACTGCCAACGCTGAGGTGACATGGTAACGTCCGCTGAAGACAGCACACTGTGATGTTGCAGGGCCCGTGCCTATCATGCTAACACAATGACCACACGGACACACTTGCTCAGATGCGGGTTTGGGGGGCATTGGCGGTCCTGGGGTTGTTGCGATGAGTGTTATGGCCCTCATGGGTATCCGTGTATCATGCTCATTGACTCTATGGCACCTGTGGGTGTTCAGGTGTGGCTCTTGGCTGTGTTCCCTTTCATGCTGCAGGTAGTCGTCCTGCTTAACACCAGCAGAAAGCAGGTGTAAAATCTCTGGTGCTAACGCGGCTTATCGCCGGAATTGTTTCGCATCGCATCGCAGTTTTTGCCTTTCGTTGTGAAAGTTGTGATGTGGTTTTTTCGTGTACAGAAAAATAAATTAACTGGGCAGTGTATCCTGTCAAGATCCAGCACCTGACCCACTATTCCCAATCAGTATTAATACAATGAGATTTCTTCACTGATTTTGTGTACACTGTAAATGCACCCACTACCACAGTGCAATTCAATACAGGATTTTAGCATTTAGAATAAATCGCAAAGGTGCACCTCGTGTGTTTTTGCACGGGAACGCCTACTCTGCATCTCATTATCAGCACTTTAATGCAACTACAGTTGAGATAAATCTAACACACTATTCAGAAGCTGGTGCAAACTGCAGACATCACCAGTATTCCCGCGATAACTACCCCAAAATTTAACACCATGGTGGACACTGCCAAATAATAGTAATAAGAATGAAAAAGAGTAACACAGCACTTAAGTAACAACCAAAAACTTTATTGAATTCTTTTTTTTCAAACTTTATTTTTTCGTAAACGTATATATAAAGGATAAACTAAATTTAACAAAATGAAAACAAAACAAGGCAGAAGACTCCAGTCGGGGCCATGAATGTCGACGACACAGCCTGGAAATTAAAGCACAAAATAGGGACGTGTGTAATGCGCATATCAAAGGAGTGAGACACAGAGAAGGAAAAAAAAGCCGGAGAGAAAAAGAGAGGGAAGGAAAGAAAGGGAGTGAGAAAGGGAGAAGGGAAATAGAGAAAGAAAAGGAAAGGAAAGGAAGGAATAGAGTGAGAGAGACAGTGAAGAGAGGGAAGTGAGAGAGAGAGAGAGAGAGAGAGAGAGAGAGAGAGAGAGAGAGAGAGAGAGAGAGAGAGAGAGATACTGTCGCCCCTGCGCATCCATGACCAAATAATTACCTGCTGCCACCAGAGTGTTTACCAGTGGGCAGTCCACATGCCTGTCAAAGCTCAGTGGCCCAGAAGATCTCACAGATGTCGCTAAGTCCTGAGTCATGAATGGCGGAGACCACATCAGCTTCTCCGCGGCCCGGCAGAACTCACACATGTCGCTGAGTCCTGAGTCATCAATGGCGGAGACCACATCAGCTTTTGGTGCCGCTAACCCTGTGCAACGCAAGTCCGCGCCACGTGGTGGTAGGCCGCTGACGGCCATACAGCTCAGGGTGCGACTAACGCTCTGCGCAACTTTTCATGGACTCTTTATGATTGAGACCCGTGGATTGTCCGCCATCTAGTCACCACCGGCAATAAAGGATGTGACGTTGTTGATGCATTATATTTGCGTGGTCACATGGCCTGTGACGTATGTGCCAGATGGGTGTGGTGTGTGTGCAAACCTGCCCTCAGGGAGTGACCGTGACATGTTGACAACTAGACCACTGACCTGCACACCAACAGCGAGTACGCCTGTGACAGGTAGCTATGTGGGGGTGTGAAACGTGTTTTCTCAATGGATTTTCCATAGGAAACTTTAGACAAGGATACAGGTCAAACTGCTGAACGGAATTACGCCAAATTTGGTAGGGAGAAAGGTCATGGTCCAGAAATGTGCTTTCTTGCATCGAGTGAAAATATAAAAGAAAGGTCCGGGGGCAATTTAATATACAGGAGCTCTGTCTGTGCGAGATAACCCTTTCACGCTCCCTCTTCCCAACATCACCACTTTGCAGCTATGCCGTTAGAAGCCAGTCCGTCGGCTTGCAGTTCTCTACCTTTGCGAGCTAGTACCCTGCTGTGCCTGTACCTCTGCGAGCTACTACGCTGCTGTTCCTTTGGGAGCAGACGGCTCGTAGTACTGCGTCTGCGAGTCGACCGGACAGGTCGCAGTTGTCCCTCTGCGAGCCTGGGTGCGAACTGTTCATAAGTTACACTACATAAGCATTGAAAAGCCATTTTGTGATTCAGTCCGTCAGCTGGCATCTGTCCGAGGCATTTCTGAAAACATACCGGAGTTCTGTCTGTGAGAGATACCCCTTTCCCGCTGCCTCTCCCCACATCAGTAGGTAACGCATCCTCTTCCCACATTACCAACATACCCCCAACAACCTTCTTGGGCCCAGAATTGTCCCTGTGCGGTTGGACAAACAAGAATCTTAGTCATGTATCGATTTACATATAAAACATTTTATTTAAACAAAACATCAACAAATAAAACTGAAGGGAGTCTGGCTGCCACGAAGTTGGGGTTACTGTCATTCAGGACTCAGGACACAGTTCCACATGTGGGATCGGCTTGTATTGAACAGGGTTAGTGGTGCCACGTGTCGCGCTTTGTGTTGTACAGGGTTAGTGGCACCACGTGTCGTCGGCCTTGCATATGGAAATATGCTTGACTGATCAAAGGGAGTCTGGTGCTGTGGTCACTGCCACAAAGTTGGGGTCACTGCCATTCAGGACTCAGGACACAGTTCCACATGTGGGATCTGCTTGTGTTGAAAAGGGTTAGTGGCACCACATGCCGTGGCTTGTGTTGTACAGGGTTAGTGGCACCACATGTCAAAAATTTGAATTGCGAGTCCTCCAAGGTTTGAAGAGTTGCAGAAGAGCTAAATAGAAAAACTCTCTCTTATCTGGAGTATCACATCTTAATTTCCTGTGATTAATCAAATTTCCTTTGGCGTTCTTTAAGAAACATCCATCAGATCCAATTACAGCGTATTTTCCTTCATATTTTCTGTAACATTTTTTCTAAAACTATAATGTTGCAGTATTTCATATAGACATATGTTTTCCAGGTATGAACTTCTATTTGGATAGTATGCGAGGAACAGTAATTGAGTTATCTGCAACATATTGTTTGTCCATATTTGCATTCCACATCTTCAAAATTACTGGATTGTAATAATTAATGTACTTCGATTCTTCTATTCTTCTTATATTATAAGTATTTTTGGGTGATTTTCGAGTGATAGTATGCCTCACTGCTGACATAAAACTGTTCACTCTTCCTTGCGATGACTTATGGTGCACTGAGTTAGTAGTACCTTTGGCGCTCAGCGTGTACGTACCCTGCGATGATGCGTGGTCCGGGAGGGCCGCACTTGGATCTGTGTATTTTGTCTATTGAATTCTGCCTCAATAAGGCCATGTGGCGATGACTTATGGTGCACTGAGTTAGTAGTACCTTTGGCGCTCAGCGTGTACATACCCTGCGATGATGCGTGGTCCGGGGGGACGCACTCGTAGCAATGTCTTTTGTCTATTGAATTCTGCCTCAGTAAGGCCACGTGTTGATGACTTGTGGTGCATTGAGTTAGTAGTACCTTTGGCGCTCAGCGTGTACGTACCCTGCGATGATGCGTGGTCCGCACTCAGAGCAATGTCTTTTGTCTATTGAATTCTCCCTCAATAAGGCCACGTGGTGATGACTTATGGTGCACTTAGTTAGTAGTACCTTTGGCGCTCAGCATGTACATACCCTGCGATGATGCGTGGTCCGGGGGGGCCACACTCGGAGCAAGGTCTTTTGTCTATTGAATTCTGCCTCAGTAAGGCCATGTGTCAATGACTTGTGGTGCACTGAGTTAGTGGTACCTTTGGCGCTCAGCGTGTGCGCTCCCTGCCATGACGCGTGGTCCGAGAGGGCCGCACTGACAGCAATGTATCTTGCGTACTGGACTGCGTCATGTGCAATCGCTACTCCATGTGAATTGTGATGCCTGCTGTCCGCAGTGTAGATCGAAGGCAGTAGTCTGTACAGACATAAGTCTGCGGTGCTGTGCCGCTGGGTTTGCAGAAGGCCTGTGTCGAGGAGACCCACGGTCATGGCGGCAGCCTCGTGGCAGGGTAAGGCCCGCCACTCTGGCACAGTCGTTGGTCTTCACAGTTCACAAGTGAACCACGCCCAGAGCTCCGGCCTATTTATTCACACTCCTACGCTGAAGTGGCGTATGTCGGACCAGCCCACTCCGGTTACGCTTATGCTTACAGGGGGGACGATACAGCTACATGACTGAGATCGTCCCTCGTGTTTGACGTAACATGGTTTGGTCCACTGTCCACAACACTACAAGCACCAGTAGTATTTGTGCACATGGAGAGGTGTGTGTTCCCCAAGCAGTGGAACCACCTCCGGATAGGATGATACGAGGGGCAGGACCCTTGATGGCTGTCTGACTACAGGGCTACCCCATAAAAGCTGGTTTTCCACTTGGAGTCGATACCCCTCCCAGAATGGGATGGAGTGACATGTAAGACTAATTAGTCTACGTAAACTAATAAGGAGCGTTAGTTGCCCTTATCACCAGTAGCGTAGCGAAATCCCCTCCACTACCCATACAGGGGGCATTCTATTCCGCCCTGAAGAAAGTCCAGCACCCTTTATGGGGCTTAATAGGACTGAAACATGTTGGCTATAGGGTCTTAGGACCATAATATCCCCATTGACCCTTAAACTTTATTTTATTATTACCCCCAGCAGGTCCAAGAATAAAAGGGATACTGGGATCTGCTGCCGGGTTTTTAATCTTTATCCCCCTGGCCAAAAACATCTTCTTAAGAGCTCCCTGAAATATGGTCGAGCCCACCTCTACTTCTAGGCGTCGAGGTGTCCCAATGATGAAGCATGACACCACTAGGGTGTGTGAGGGAATATAAAACAAAAGGAGTTGCCTCCTTCCCCACTTAATAGTGGTGGTCTTTTCTGACTTCACGTAGGGACCTCAATACCTGGGAGCTCTAGGACTGTTCAAATACATTCAGCAACTTAGTTGCGAGTTGACAGTGGGGAGTACTTTTGGTAAAACAGTGTAAAAACCCGGGAGGGTGTACTCCTCTCTTTAGTTCCTCTCGGCCCCCCTGTAAGTTTGGAAACCTTTCCTGCTTACGTTTGTGTTTAACGAGGTGTGTGTTCTTCATACTGAGATGTGTCCAGCACATCACCGCTACACTTTGCATTGTGTGCATTGTTATTCATGGGTGAATTGCTTCCTTCACATATAGTTTGTTCACACCTGTCCCAATATTCAGCTAATATGTGGCTGAGAGGCCATGGTATTTTCGGAAAGTTTGCTGTCTTGTTCTGCACTGCCTCGGTGGTAGGGGGGGTCCTGGGGTGGTGGTGGGTATTGTGGCATCCTCGGGTGTCGGAACTGCTTGATCAGTAGGTCTATGACATGTGTTGGTCTTCAGATGTGGCTCTGTGCTGGGCTCCCTTTCCTACTGTATGTAGTTGTTTAATATTTAAAGAACAAGAAGACATTAAAAAATAAATTTAAAAAATGCAAAACCAATTTTTAGAATATTAAAGTTACAAAATATTTTTTTGCAAAGTTACTGAGAAAAACATAGGTTTTATGGACATTATAATTAGAAATTAGTATTTAAATAACCTTTGAAATTCACAAAAAAACTTAGGTCTCAGGAACATTAAAGTTAGAAATTAGTATATAAAAAAAGTCAAATTTTCTGAAAAAACGATTGCCACATTTCCCAACATTGAGCTATTATATGGCTAAAGGACCATGCAGTTTTTGGAGGGTTCACTGCCCTGTTCTGCACTGCCTTTGTGGTAGTAGGGAGAGGGGTTGTATGGGGGGAGGTCCTGAGGGTTGTGGCAGTGGGTGTTGTGTCCTTCTTGGGTGTCGGAAAAAGCTATAGGTTAAATGAACATTATAATTGGAAATTAGCATTACAAAAACATTGAAATTCACTGAAAAAACCATAGGTTTCAAGCACGTTATAGTTAGAAATTAGCATTTAAAAAACCTTAGAAATTCACTGAAAAAACCATAGGTTTCAGGGACGCTATAGTTGGACATTTGACTCATATATAACCAGAGACATTCGCCCGTTATAGTTAGTTGAGCTAACTATAACTCGCGCGCCCGCAATGCACTGGAGACAACGTCACATATTACATCACTCATGGCATGGTCGGTGACATCACTCATGACATCACTGATGACATCTCAAATGACATCACTGATGACATCACTGATGACATCATTCACATGATAGTCTGACACACCTCCTCACACTCTAATATAACCTTTGATACATGTACTCTAAAATACAGACTACCATTTTCGAAACCGTAGACACACCAATACCATGTACTAGATACCCATCCACTGATTCCTATCTATATATTGTGAGCTAGACATACACTCATACAGTCACTCATTATTACATCAGTATAATATCCACTCATACACCTATACATACATTCACACAGTGCTACTGATCCATATAGTTATTCACACATCTCCTCAGTCATGCCAAAAATCAATCACACACCCATGTACTCACCTATGCAGATATATACACACCACCTGACTTATTTATACACACACCACCTCCCTTATTTATATAGATACTAATACATACTTATTCTCTTATACAATCACTAATACAAGTACACATTCATGTATGTAGATACTTTTGCAATCACTCTCCCTCACGTATAGTCAATTATACACCCCAACACTCACATATACTGTATAAAAACATACATAGTTACTCACATATATACAACTGAGACATAAATTCACTAATCAACACACCTGTACACACAGTCAGCTACCCATACAGCCCTTCCGAGATGCACTTTTGAATCTATACAACCAGTAAATCAGCCATTCAGACATGTATACTCAGAGTCAGACACCCCCCACCCACCCACATAGACACTCAGACACCCATACAGATACTCATACACTCAATCAATAACCCATATAGACACTGATGTAGCTACTCACCAACCCATGCACCTGCTTACACACCAACTGAGAGATTAATATAGACATTCACACAGTTTAATCACTAACCCATGCATTCAGTAACATACGTTCAATCAGTGACTTATACAGTCAGTCATACATCTACTAAATAATCCATTCAGGCACTTCTACATCCACTCATTCTTCAGTAGAACTTGGCATAGATATATATGAAAAATATTTAAACTTTACAGAAACACACATTCACTGGATGATGTCATCAGTAGGGGTGGGTGGAATTTGAGTAGTCGCGCTACTCAAAGCTCCGCGAAACGGTAAAAATCTCCACGAACACGCAGAAATTCCTTGAACGCGCGGAATTGCTTGTTCGCGATGCTTTTTTCCTGTTCGCGATCACTGTTTGCGTGCTCGGGGAGAAATATCTCACGAACACGCATTTAGAGAACTTGAACAAGGAAAAAATTACGCACTACGAGACAGCTGAGCTGCAATATGTAATATAGCTTCCTATGCTGCATTGTGTTGTGTGAAATGTTAGTAAATACGCCCATAAGTGAAGTTCAGTGTCCAGGGTTGCTGCCAGTCTTTCTGGTACAAACAATGGCCCTGTGAAGAAAGTCTGATAAAGGAACAGAAATCAACATCTGACCTTAAGGTCCTCAAAGGTTGGGGATCAAAATCTATCTGAAAATCTCACAACGAGTGGGAGTTGACCTGTTCTCTTGAAACTTCCGCTCTTGGGTATGGTTCCCTATTTAAACTCCAACCACTTGCATTATCACTCACTTAAATGGTGGTTGCCGGCACGTGTACATGCCAGTCACAACCTTCTGCTGAGCATTCAAAGGACAAACTTAACCTAATCTTGACTTGAAACCATTGAATCTTCAGGTGGTGATCTTCAGTCCATTTTCAAGTTCATAAAATTCAGGATCTTTATTACTGAAAACGTAAGAAGGAGAATAAAGTTAATGAGAAACTGAAATTTAGTGGCAGACCCAAGCATAATCACACTATTGAAATCGCAGTATATCAAAGCAAGAATCTCAAGTAATGATGGAACAGAGCAGCAATCTGGCACCCCCTGTGGAGGAATACATTTGATTCACTGCCTCAGAGTTACGATTTCTCATAAATATGGGGGAGTGTCAAAAAGCCATGGGTATTGCTGGGAACACCCACAGCAACACTCATTGCATGCCCCTTTGAGAAAGAAAACTGTGTTAAAGGGAACAATATTTACAAGGCCACATTAAGCCATGAAAAGTGGCTAAGTGCTGCCTGAAAAATATGGAGCAGATCCCTGCACCACCGGAGCGTCATAGAAACTGATGCGCCGGTGGCAGAGCCTCATTTTAAATGAGGCCCATGATGTTCAGTCAATGATGAGAGGTTTGGAATAATTTTTAAAGTTTTATTTCTTATTAAGAGATTAGTATTTTTTTTGTCATTTTTATTAGGATTAGTAAATTTACAGATTTATCAAGAAAAATCTTCATAAGAATCAGCATATTATAGACAGAGTGTTCCATAAAGGAAATAGTCCCTGTCTTAATCTAAGAGTCCTAACTTAAAAAAGAACCCATGAAGAGTTTGCTTGCAAAAGAGCAAAATTCTGGAGAATTTAGTTAACTAAAGAACGAACACCCTGAAAAGAGTAGCTCAGGAAACTCAACTGAGTTCCCTAACAAGTTTCACTACCAAGTTTTCAACAAATCAGGATAATAGGAAGTCACTGTTTGCAGTAGCACACAGCAATCTGAGGAAGAACAGGGGAAAATAATGCATAAAGCATCTAGGATAAGGTAGCATGGAAAAAGAAAATTGAGAGGAAGAAGATTAGAACTGATCTCTAACTAGGATCACGTATATATGAAAACACAAAAACCTTTGCAACACTCAACACGGTTAAGTCATCCTTGTACAATTGAAACAGGTCTTACAATGTTCCTTTGATTCACCTCCCATTTCCCATGGTAAACATTCACGCCGATGAGCAGTTGTCTAAATGTTTCCAAATTACTTGCACTAGATAAATGAGAGAAGGTTCTCATGAGTACCCTTGCAGGCCTATTCTGTTAGACATTGTCAGTATCCCATTGTGTGGACAAAGTACTAGTCTAAAGCAATGAAACATTTCTATCAGTATGTTTTGCGAGCATGCAAACCAATATCTTCAGAAAGTTCAACATTGCTAATACTCTATTCATTATAAAATATAGCAGAATACGTTTCTTAGTGAAATAAGCAAATCATATGGTGTGAAAAGGCTAATGAACTACTTCATATGGTGTGAGGAAGCAAAGAATATACATTTATCTAAGAACAGTACACTTTAAAGTGATCAACAATTTTACAGTTAGAGGAGTAGGTCAGCAGTTGCTGAAAGGCATCTTCTTCTAGTGTCAAGCAAAAGTCAATAAAATGACATTTCAAGGCGTAGTCATAGAGGCACTTTAGGTATGGTAGCCTAATACTTATTTAAAGCAAAACCAAAGGGGATGATGGACGGATTGTTGAACATTGCAAGCACTTACCCCCAGTAAACTGATCTGGGAAGACATGGCTTGCAGGTTGGCTGGACTGTTCCCATGAGGCACAGGGTCAAACTGCTTTGCATATGCCCATGTCTGAACTGGGGTGGCGGAGTGAGCTAAAGAATGATGATGGATTAAACCCAGATCAGTTGACTGGGGGTGAGTGCTTGCAATGTTGAACACTCCGTCCATAATCCCCTTTGGTTTTGCTTTGCTCGCCCTAAGTTGGCAGGGTATGCCCAGACGTGGGTCCCTTGCTCACTTTGCCACTGGATTCTAGATAGCCTAGCTAATGAGGGTTATAAACCCGAAAAAGGTCCCAGAATGCTTGTTTCTGGTCCAGGGAAGACATGGCTTGGCAGTTCGGGCTGGACTGTTCCCATGAGGCACAAGGTCAGACTGATTTGCATATGGCCATGTCTGAACTGGGGTGGCGGAGTGAGCTAAAGAATGATGATGGATTAAACCCAGATCAGTTGACTGGGGTGAGTGCTTGCAATGTTCAACACTCCATCCATCATCCCCTTTGGTTTTGCTTAATACTTATTTAAGCTGCTTTTTTTTTTCACACGTCAAAAAGGCATCTTCTCTGATGGTTAAAGCTACGTTATTTATTTATCATGTCTTAAAGTACTATTTTTCTATGTTTTTCATTTTGTGTTCTACAGCTATGATAAAGTTCAATGCATTATCCGTGGCAAATTTTATTAAAAATGTAGCCTCTAACATAAGCATCAAAACTATGAGGGACTGAGTCCATTCATACCATCAGAATGTGTTGATCTTATTTGTAACTAGCTCACAGTGTGCCATCTGGACCTCTAAACATTACAAGGTTCCTGATGGTATATGCAACCACAGAACATAAGTATACTGATTCCCCCAAGGAAATAGTGGAAACAGATCTACTCTTTCATTGTTAATTCAGGCATGCCCAAAAAGAGACACAAGAAATAGATTTATTTTAATTTCAAACATTTATTGAAGCAATTGTATTCCTGCTGTGATAATTATTTGAAAACTTAGCAGCATTACAAGAATGGTGAAAAAGATAAACAATTCAACCATTGCGTTTTTGCATTGATTACATAAATACATATAATTGTAGTCCTACCTTTCGCTTGTCTATCCAACAGAGCATAGGGTCGATGCGAATCTGCCAGATACATTAGAGTAGTCTAACACCTTACTCAGCTACATACTTGTGTCACGTGTTAGCCAGTCTGGTGTAAAACAGTCTGCCCCCTCTCAGGATAGCGGTGAGATTCAGCTGGTGCCAGAATTCGGGCATGGGGCAATCTCGACAACCTATCGAAATGCTCCTCTGCTTAAGACAAGGCTTGGTGCAGTTTTTATCATAAAACTGAACACATTTATTACGTCCATGGGCTCTGCTCCAGCTGTCATTGTTGATTCTATCCACCCAGATATGTTGCCGGACAGACAACAACAAACAAAGCCAGTGTGCGCAGTGTACCGGAACCTTGAACAGAATATTCTAATGTATGATAATGCTCCCTTGAGTAAATGAAATTGTAAGCAAGCCTTTTCTGAGTACACTGTCTCGTCCCAGTGCGGAAGCAAATATGTGCTAAAAGTAATAGTTTAAAAAGATGTCAACTTTAAATATGAACATGTAAAATGGAAGTGGTTTTGCAAATTACAGACAAGTTTGATTTGTCTGTAATTTGCGGTCTCAAATAGCGAAATCGCTATTTGAAAGTGATTCTGGCATTCCATTTAAGGAATCGCAAATTGCGATTCCTTAAATGCAATCGCAATTTAGGAATTCACAAATAATTGCGAATTCTTAAATTGCGCATAGCAAACACTTTCATGCATCTCCAATGGCTAATTTGCGATTGCAAACGGCCGATTTTTGCAAATCGCACCGTTTGCGATCGCAAAAACCTTTGATGCATGTGCCCCTTAGAGTATTGCGAAAAGCAGTCAATGGTCTCAAGGACCACAGTATTCTCCTCCTAATGTCCTCTTCACAAAGGGTCGACTTTTTTGTAATCGCCAACCTTGCTACTTGAATACATAGGGTTTGCAATACAAACATGTTGCAAATTCAGATGTTGAGATGGCGTTCTGATCTACTGTGCAGATCTGTGTTGAAGCATTTGCTACTGTGAACAATGAAGTACACAACTAGTTCAAGACTTAATAATGTTAGGGAGAAGGCAGTTGCGCCTAAGGATGCACGGCCTTTGCACAGGGAAAGAGTGTCAAATTAAATCCTGTACATCACAAATTGCCAGTGTGCTTATAGCCCATTGCAATGCATTACAATGCAAATTGCCTGTTCATGAATCAGGACTGTCATGATATTTTAAAAGACTTTCAACTGTGCTATTGATAGTTTTCTCTGTTTGAAGCTTTCTGGTCTGAGCGGAGAGCACATGAACCCACCGGCATCTTATTTCTTATCAATTAAAATATTAATTGTTTGCCCACCTGGTTAGGAGACACCTTCTCGGCTGGTCACTGACATTTAAACAACAGGAGGGCTATGTTATGCTCAAGGTGTTCAGAAAGATGACTTTCTTATTCGTAAAAAGTGAATACCTCCAATTTTACACATGGTTATAGAAATTTCAGAAAACTATTTTGAGGCCCAGCGGCATCTAAGTTTTTTCGATTTTCCTAGAAGTATATAAATATATACGATACTCACTCATAGGTGCTTTCAGGCTTCACCAATAGTATTTGCCGACGTTTTTCAGCTGCTGGTCCCTCCAAAAAGCTGATCGCTTTATTTATTTTAAGGACCGCGAGGTGTGGAGAAGCAACAGAGGAGCAGGTGAGAGCAGTGGATTGGGGAAACAATTAGAAAAAGAACAAATAGAGCCGAAGTGGGAAAAGCACTAGATGGTGAATGAGTAAGGAGAGACCAACACTGAGTAAATGTGTGGGGGTGGATATTTGAAGGAGGAAGCAGTAAATGTGGAAGAGAGATAGAAAGCACATGCACTCTCATTGAGTGTTTAAAAAAAAAATTAAAAAACTAAGGGGCATATATACAAGCCCCTATCGCCGCCACAACGTCACCTATATTTACGTTGTGGTGGCGATAGGGGCTTCACCTTATGTACAAAGCAGTGTTAAGCCACTTAACATGGCTTAACGCTGCCTTGTACATATGACCCCCTTTCACGCTATGGCATAGCGTGAAAGGGGTGGGCAGTGGGTGTTGCGGTGGGCGTTCCACTGGAAAACCCATTCATTTGGACGCTGCCACCAATGTGCATATGAGGCAGCGCCAAAATTAAGACCAGGTAAAAACTGGTCTTAAGTTGGCGAAACGAGGAGTAATGCATTATTTATCCTCGGTTTTGCTTTTTCCATGTGTGCTGCCTTGTGCAGCACACATGGAAAAAGCAAAATGCCAGGGTTTGTTTATGTACAGGAAGGTTCCCCTTCCTGTACATAAATAAACTGAAAAAAATGCCATTTGTCCCTTTCATGGGTGCTGCATGAAACTGCACACATGAAAGTGACAGAATTGCATTTCTAAGATTTTTTATGTGCAGGTTGTGACACCTTCCTACACATAAATAATCCTCCCCTGCACGCAGATACTCTTGCACTCTGGTGCAAGGGTGCCTGTGTTGGTGCCAAGTTGCTAAACTTAGCGCCATCGCTGGAAGAAACCCAAGGCTACACCACATTCTTGTAAATATGTGCAGCCTTGCGTTTCAGAAGTGGAGGAGGGAGGCATTAGGCCAGGAAGGCTAATGCCTCCCTCCTCCACATCCTTGTACATATCCCCCTAATTTCCTTAATGTGAGCAATGGATGGACACAAGTGATCCATTAAAGAGGGTGGTAAAGAAGCTATGCTCGAGAGAAGGGCCAAAAATAAGACGTGGATGGAAAGCAATCAAATAAAAAATATATCCCCTAAAACGCAGACACACTTGGACCTTGGTGCAAGGGTGCCTGCATTGACTCATGGCAGCCAATTGTGTGCCACTGCAGGGGAAGGCACAGGGAAGGGACATATTGTTGTAAATATGACGCATCCCTGTGCTTTGAAAGTGACGCAGAGCGGCGCAGCCATGTGGCTTGCGGTGCTGCCCTGCATCCCTTTCTTGTAATGCTGTATATTTTTAAGATCAAAGCTTTCAATAAATGTGTATATTACCAAGAGCAGTTCTCAGAGTGAGTATGCCACCTCAGCAAGAACAGATTTCTGTATTGACAGGAATAGAGTTTTGGGGGACAGCATTATCAACATTAAGTTTCTGAGGAGATCGAGATAGTCTAAAGATAGAACCCAAAGTCACAATGAGAATAA
Organism: Triturus cristatus; assembly: GCF_964204655.1. Lineage (NCBI taxonomy): Eukaryota > Metazoa > Chordata > Amphibia > Caudata > Salamandridae > Triturus > Triturus cristatus. The sequence continues at coordinate 595,799,186 of NC_140588.1, forward strand.
CAACTATAGAACATTATCTGTTCATGGTGGAGATCACTTCAGAGTCTACTTATTTTTAATTAACCTAATGTCAAAAAACAGCAAAAAAGCATTTCAAAATGCTCTTTATTGAACATCAACTGCCAGTATTCAATATTAATCTACATGCTCACAGGCCACAAGAAGGAGCTGGAGTGATTTATGATGTAAGTAATCAGAATAATGAATACACAATAATGTACTTTATATTACATTACGTAACAGAATGTTCATAAGAGAGGGACTGTGACTGATCTTCTTAGGGTCATTGTTCGAGGGCAGAACATTTTTAGGGGCAGCATATAGTATGCACATCATTATTACTGAGAGACATTATTTATAAAGTGGGCATAATATTCTTTCAGGCTATTATATTTTATTGAACAGTTCGCAAGGCGGACATTAGGTCTGTTCTTGCTCAGTGTTTTAGTTCAGCTACATTTCTGCTGTTATATAACATTCTAATTTTTTTTTTTTTTTTAGAGCTCCCATTCGGCGCGCAGCGTGTTTGAAGGACATATTACTGTTTGGCGCTCTTCATTTGCAGCACTGTGTGACATTGTAATGCATTGGATGAATCTGTTATGAATTCGGAATTTTGGAATTGTCAATAGCAAACATTTAAGTAATTGCATGCAATATCAAGAACATAAACATGAGTGGACGATTCTTAGTGCTATCTTTGAGTTTGGATAGCAATCATGAGTGGTCTTTGTGTGAATGTGTGTATTAATAAAAACTTACATTTGAACGACTCTGGGTATCATCATGGGTTATTAATAACACTTATTATTATATGATGAATCACTTTCAGGTCTAGCCTTAAAAAAACAGCCGTTATCTACATTGTGTACACAAATTAACTTCTGAAGTACCTATTCACAAACTGCATTTTGTAGTGTGCTAAACATAGTACAAAATGCTAACCACAAACCTACAAGTGTAAATCTCCATCTCCACCTTTCCTACCTTTTGTATGTGGAGACTCTCACACATGTAAGTTTACTATTTACTAGTAAAAGTAGGAGGGAGGGAGGGAGGGAGTGGCTGAAAAAGGGACATACTCACTACTAAATGGGAAGGGTTTAGAGATGAGTAAGGAGGGGTTTAGGGAGGGACATGCCCTCTCACACAAAACAGTAAGCCATTATTATTTACAAACTGCACTTCTAAAGTTACTTAAGCCAAAATGGCCCAAAATAGAAGAAATTGTACTCCAGCTCAAAGATGGAATAAGTCCAGCATCAGAGATGGCTTACCACTGGAACTGCAACATACTCCCTTGAGGCATAATGGAGGACAGGACCTAAAATAAAATCCATATGAAACAATGTTAAATTAAGTTATTTAAAATAGTTAAACATTGAAATGATTTACATTTAATTTTAAAACATTATTTAAAACATATTTTAATAACATCATTACATTTTTTATTTAAAAATGAATGCTACCTTAATTTATATTATTATTTAACATAAAAAAATGTTAAGTACATTTTTTCAAGTTTAATAGATTGTTTACTCTCCCCTGTACTTTACCATAGGAAGACCAACAAAACCAAGACAGAAACTATAGGGAGACCAACAAAACTAAGACAGAACTCCCTATGGTACTATTTATGAAATGTAAAAAATACCTTAAATTCAAATTAAACAGTTAATTATTTGAATATATTTAATAAAACTAACATTTATTTAAATATTTATCACCAACAAATCCTACCAAAATGAAAATGTTCATATTTATTTATTATGTGTTAGTAGTTAAAATATTTTATAATAAAATGTTATTTGTAATAAAATGTGCATTTTTAAGATCTTTTTTTTTTTTTAAGTTCTCATATCATCTCCAATTATTGAAATAGGCACCATTACGGTATCTGGGGTCCAAGCGCTCCAAATATTGGATTTTCTTCTTCCAAGCATTTTAACTGGGCTTCCTCGAATCTATCTTACTCCATTGTGTGACTGCTTTAAGAAGACATAATCATTGGACGGATAAATATGATCAGAACCTCAGCATATCCCAAAAGTCACCACCCTCCTTTTGCTTTTCTTTTCATCTATCTATCTTCTCAAAAAAGGTCACAGAGTTTCTTCATGCATGCCAACCAAGAGGGTGGAGAGGCTTGAGTCCATAATTTGCATATTTCTCTTCTTGCAATTAAGATTAAATAGAATGTTAGATTTCTTTGCTTTGTGTTTAAAAATAGGCCCTCCACATCCTGTTGCCTTTGCCTAAACATGATTAAGATTGTGTTTACCTCCATAGTAATACCCAATGAGAGGGAGATCGTCTTACCCACAGTAAGCCAAAACTCTTCTAACTTTGAACAGGTGGCATACATATGCATATCGTCCAATTTGTTGCTTCTACAACATTGGCATATAGGGTCGCCATGTGCCCTTATTTTCAACAGCCTTTCCGGAGTCCAGTATATTCTATAAAGAGTAAAGCAGCCGCGGTTGGTAGTGGGAGTAGCCGCCGGGTGGTGACGTGGGGAGGGGGAGGGGCAGGGTGGGGAGTAGTAAACTATGGATTACGGAGGTTTTCAGGTAAGTACACATATAAATAAATAAAACGAATTTTGTTGTGTGCACTGCATCGCATTTGGGGATGCAGTGCGCGCAACGAAATTCGTTTTATTTATTTATATGTGTACTTACCTGAAAACCTCCGTAATCCATAGTTTACTACTCCCCACCCTGCCCCTCCCCCTCCCCACGTCACCACCCAGGAGCTACTCCCACTACCAACCGAGGCTGGAGTAAAGAAGTGGTTCTTCCTAAATGCAGCAGGCTTAAAAATCGAGTAAAGTGTATATAAAGATACTTGCCATAATTCTTCCAGCTCAACATCCAGCAAGTATCCATCCCATATCGAAAATGGAGCACTCATCTTGTCATTAGCCGCTGTAAGTAGATGTTGGTACCACTGCGCAAGTTCCTTTTTCTTAGACCAGCAATCTTGGAGGTCCCTTTCCATTTGAATTGGTTGCATTCCTGTCCAGTCTTGGCTCTTCAGCCATGAGTTTACTTGATAGATTTTGAAAATAGAGATTCTCGCTTCAGTCCTGTTTCTCAAGTATTCCCAGGATAAGTGCTGCCTCTTATCTAACAACTGCCCCCAACTGTTTATCATGCACTGTTTAAAGGGGGCTAAAAGAGTATCCAGCAAGCACTCCGGAGTGCCTGCAGAGTCCCATATGGGGGACAGTTTGCTGTAATATGCACTACCCAAAAGCGATCTGACCTTGAACCAGATTTTTGCTGCTGCTAGAAGACATTTTAGTCCGACCTTCTTAAAGTATTTAGGGGCCCATACTTATAAGTAAAGCCCTCCTTGGGCAGACTCGAAAGCATTGTTCTGTATATAGCGCCATTAAAGGTCTTGTCTGGGCCGAAAAATAACATTCTATTATTCTTGAGCTGAAAGGCCCAACAAAAAAGTTGGAAGCCTGGAAGCCCCAATCCCCCCCAGGCCTCCCTCTGACCTTTCTCCTTAATTTCTTCCAAGAGAGACGTACTCCTTTGTTACCCACATAAAAGTTGTAATTTTCCCCTGCAGGGCTTGAATGCCCTTTTTATCAAAGTATGGGGGAATATTGTCAAACCGAAAAGTGACTTTAGGAAGGAGGAACATCTTTACCAAATTGATCCCCCATATATAGATAATGGTATATTCCGCCATCTCTTTAACAGATTCCCTATCTCCTGACTCACTTTTTCTAAATTAACTCCAGCAGTTATCCAATACCTTTAGTTATTTTTAGCCCCAGGTACTGCGTCTCTGTAACACTTACAACACCCAGCTCAAAATTATTCTACACTATAAATGATGTTTTATTCTCAATAATCTTATATCCTGAGAGTTCCCCGAAAGTCCTTGCCTCTGCCATGGGTTGTGGTAAAGCTGAGTGTATGTCCGAAGTGAAGACCATCATGTCATCAGCGTATAATGCTATCTTTCTAGAAAAGGACTCTACCTCAAAAGCCTTCATTTCCATGTTCAATCTTAAGCTTTGAGCAAATGGCTCAATATAAAGGTCGAAGTGAATAGGAGAGAGAGGACACCCTTGTCTGGTCCCCCTTTCTATTTTCACTGGTGATGACAAGGAGTCCTTCACTAAGACTCAAGCTATAGGTTTATTATAAATCTTACCTAATGTAGCTAACAGATACTTGCTCATGCCAAAATGATCTAAAACTGTCAGAAGATACCTCCATTTAACGCAATAACATGCTTTGCCTGCGTCCATGGAAACAACCGCTAACAGGGTGCCTGAGGTTATTGCTAGGTTTATTGAGCCTATCAGCAAGTGTTTCAGCTCTCTCAGATTTCTCTCTGGCAAAAAAACGTATTGGTTCTCATGTATTAGTTGTCCTACTTCTTTTTTAATCGTGCTGCCAAGATACTGGTAAAGACTTTATAATCACTCCGCTTAATCTCCCTCCCCTCACCCTTTAACATTACCCCCTTACCCCTCTACACGCCAAGAACCAATGGATGTAACTTGTAACTGTTGTACCTTCTGTAACAATGTGTAATTTGTAACCCATGTAACTCTCCTCATGTAAAGCGCTCTGATATCTCCGGATCTAGCCAGCGCTATATAAAACTCAAGTAAATAAATAAATAAATAAATAAATAAATGAATAAAATAAAAAGTAATGAAATGGGGCAAAATGATTGACACTGAAGGGTTTTTTTGCCAGGCTTTGGATTTAAACTATTACTGCTTCATTCCATGATTCCGGGATAGGATTACCTTTGACCAGTATAGAATTAAACAGCTTCATTCAAATTGGAATGATCCTGTCATCATTTACAGCATAAAACTCGCTAGGAATCATATCGGGACCTTGCCACCTTTTGCTTTTTTAATTGCTCCCAGAATTTCACTATCTGTTATTTCTTGACATAAAAACTGTTGCTGTTCATGTGATACCTTAGGGAGGTTTCTCCCTTGTAACCATGCCTCTATGTCTACTTTGTTTGTTAAGAGATTTTCCATGTATAAATCCTGAAAATACTCATTAAAGGTTTCTTTTATCTTGCAGCTCTCTTCCACAATACTACCTGTAATATCAATGATCTTCTTAATATACTTCTGATTCCTTTCCAACCTTGCTTTCTATGCCAGACAGTATTCTCCATGTACTATGTCCTTAGCTCGGCTAACTTCCCACTGCTGAAATACCTTCTCTTCTGATTTTACTATAAATGTCATTTGTTGTTCCTCAAGGGTTGCCTCTTTCCTCATTCTCTCCTTTTTGTTCAATACATCCATTCTTAATAGCTTTTCTATTCTCGCCCTATCTTCTTCCAGTCCAGAGAATTCAGTTTTGTCTTCCTTGGCCCAGTAGGTTGATAGACGTTTAAGAATCCCCTAGACCAAGCCTTATACACATCTCAAACTATATGTGGGGGGAGGGTGTCATATTTCAAGAGAAAAACTCCTCTGTTTCCAGGGCTAACTTAGCTACTATCCCTTCCCTAAGTAAGATCCTTCTGTAGACTGTCCACCTCTTTTCCCCGATTGAGTCTCCCAATCCACTTTTAAAAGCAAAGCTGCATGATCTGAGAGGTGAATAGGGAGATGTTCTATCCATGCCACTTTCTACACCTCTTTCCAGTCCATAAAAAAATAATCTAGTTTGGAATAGTGGCTGTTCTTTTTACTATGGTAGATGTAATCCCTGCAGTCCCCATTTACTTTACAAAAAAACATCATATGGGTTATAATTTTCTAGCATATCCACTAAGTAAACTCTCATCTTTGGGGAGTTAATCTGAATCTGAACTGAGGATCTATCAAGGTAATTGTCTAAAAGAATGTTAAAGTCCCCCTCTTCCCCCTGGGATAATAGGTGCATTAAAATCTACAATTCTGGAAAAAAGATTTGCCAAAATGAGAGGTGTCGTCAATATTCGGTCCACAGTAACTCACTAGCAAGTATAGACTTTGATAATATTGATCTCAGCTATAAGCCAGTGGCCTCCCTCATCCGCTTTATCCCTTGTCAGCCCTACTCTGGATCTCATTTTAAATATCAGGGCTATACCTTTAGTACATTGTGGTTGATTAGAGACTACAACAGTCTCCTCCTACTTTTGTTTTAAGAATACATTCCTGCATTCTTCGGTGGGTTTCTTGTAACATAATTATTTGTGATTGATGTTCCTTCAAGTACTGCAGTATAACACATTGCCGTTTCTTTACCCGCAGCCCATTAACATTCCAACAAAGTATCTTGAGAACCCTTTTCTTTATTTTGTTTATTTTTGTTTTTCCTATTTTCCAATTGCTACTCCTATTTGGTGCTACCTTTCTACCCTGACTTGAGGACTCAAAATGTCTTATACTTTTTTCCCCATGCTCCTACCACATGTGCTCCCCCCCCATGTCTAGGCCTTAACATAGCCTATTCTAGCTCAACCCCGATGGAGCAGTACTATCTCGTTTCCTAGCTCATTCATTTTTCAGAGGTCCCCTTCCTCTTAGCCTGCACTATGAAGCTGTCTACTTCTTCATGGTCCAAAAAATTGTAAATTTTGTTTTGCCACATGACCTTAAGGATGGCTGGAAATTTTAGTTGCGCCTTAGCCCATCAGCCCCCTAAGGTCTACAATTCTATATCCCAGCTTCCACTGCCTATCAGTTGTCTCCCTGGAGATATCTGACCTGATTTTAAAAGTAGCCCCCAAAGCTTGCAGTGACTTTTCCTTCAGAGCCAAACTTAACAGTTACTCCTTCACAGTATAGGAAAGAAAGTTCACTAAGATCTTCCGGGGTTTTTTTCCGCCCTGAATGCATTTTAAAGGGATCTCTATGCACTCACTGAATTTCGTCCTCCAAATTGTAAAAACCAGCTTCCTGTGGAAGGGCACTTCTCAATAATTTAATCACGAAAGATTTAATGTCTGACCCTTCAAAGCCTTCCTCAACTCCCATGATTATAACATTATTCCTTCTTGCATTACTATCCAACTTTTCTAATTTACCAGTCAAGGTCTTCTATCTTTGCTTCAAATGCCCAATTTCCTGTGTGTTCTCTTGGAATGATGACTTGAGTCCTTGTAGTCCGCGCTTTAACTCTCGTGTTCGTTGTGTTAGACCCTCAATCTTTGTCTCCAGACTAGGGTAAGTCACTTGAATTGCTCTTTGGTTCAACTCAGAGATCGAGAAACGCTCCTTAATTACCTGTGTTAGCTTGCCTAACATAGCCTGGACTGGGTCCAGCTCTTTAAAGGTTCCAATGTTCTGCTCCACTGTCTGTGCGGTCCCGTCTGGGGCGTTACTCTGCTCAGCATCATCCCCCCATATCAACATTTGACTCTTTAGATGTTAAATAGGAAAACTTTTTTGTGTGGAAATGGCTGGGGAATGCTATTCTTGACCACCCATATCTGAGTTCATTACCCCTGCCATATTTAAGAGGTTTCCCACAGAGGGAGACCCTCCGTCCTCTTCTTTGCCCTCTTTGATCCTAAGATCTGATCTGACCTTAAAGTAGGATTTCAACGAGGGGTAATCTGATGGAGTCTAACTGCTAGAGAGTCCTGCGTCTCCTGCTTTTCCTTTGAATGGGGTATAAATCCTACCTTGGATGAGGGTATCCTAGTAACCGGCTTTTTACTCAGACAGGCGTTGCTTTGGGTCTTCATTTGTCTAGATGACACATTCACTGGAAAGAAGGCACACCTATTTTTGCCTTTGGGCTCGTCTGCACTCTGCGCACACATAGAACTATGGGACCTTAATCTGTATCTGGTGGCAATCCACTGTTGCTTCCCCCCTGTGACTTGTTTCTTCCTACCTGGATGTTTCTGCCCCCAAAATTGCTTTGTTGGAGTGGCAGGCTATCCAAACTGGACACAGGCTGGGAACAGGCTGCCAAAATGGACTTAGCATCTATCCCAACATCCATTAGGGCATGTCTGCAGGTACCACTTCTCCTGCTGCTCTTGCTGCCAGTCCTGCTGGCCCCAGCATACTGTAGCGTAGAGGCATAGCAGCTACCTCAGGGCCCTTTCTAGGCTTTTCCTCTAGCTGCTTGCGTCCTCTATGCTGCAGACTTGTGCTGATGCTGCCAACAGCTTGCCTCACAGTGGGACCACACGCTGGACTGTGCGTAGCTGCTGAAAGGGACCTGCCACGCTATACCAAATTGGCGTCCCTTGCACGACCATCCAGCAGCCGATACAGTGCAGTGGAGAGGGGGACCCCAACCTCCAGTTACCGGTGAGCTGTCAGGCTCTCAGTCTACACTCCCACGAGGTGGCTCACGACTGGCGCTCAGTGGACATTGTGAGGCCATCCATTTTTAAGATTTAATCAATTTTATATTTATATTTTAAAATGTGAAGTAATTTTATTTAGTTTAACATTATTGCCTTTGGGCACTATTTTAGGTTCCTGCATCCACTTCTTTTTGTAGGAGGATGTTGCACTATCAGTGGTTGGCCATGTGTGGTGCTGGACTTACTACTGCTCCGTTTTGGCAATAGTAACAATACACTCATAAAGTTGGATACACCCCTTGTTTCAGGGATGGAAACATGCAAGTCTGCACTTTTGAGTAGCTTCACACTTGGATTTTGTGAACAGTCGAAAGTAGTTACACAACACTGTAAGAATGAATTTACTGGTAGTAAATCTACATGTGCAGATTTGTCTTTGTGAATGAGCCCCTGTAGATTTGCTTAGTAAGACTTGGGGGCTTATTTATGAGAGCCCTGTATCACTTTTGCACTCGGTAAAGTGGTACATGCTTGACAAAGGGCTGTCATAAAGATTTATTTAAAAAACCCATCCACCTCCTTCCATCTCACCAATTGTATACCATTAGAAATGATCTTTGAGAAGACTGTCCTTCGGAGCGGGACATAGTTAAATCCAAAGAAAGTATGTCAAATACAATCTTCAGTTTGGGAAGTATTAGCCCATCAATAGACTGCAGAAAAATTCGGAAATAATTATTAAACCTCTAGACAAGGGCGGAGCCATTGTTGTGATGCACAGGGGAACATATGAGAATGAGATTCTGCAACAACTGCAAAATGACGGTACATACAGAAGACGAAAGGGCAACCCCACACCTTCAATAAAGGTTGAAATTAATACATCCATTGAAAAGGAACAGACGTACCTTATAAACAAAAATCCAAGAACTCATACATTGAACATTTCCAAAAATCGATAAAGACTCACAGAAACCTCCTCTTTCCTCTGTCATTTCACGAGTTAATTTCATGTTGGAATATTTGGCCACATATGTTGACGTTTTTCTCAAGCCCCTGATCCTAGAAATTCAAAGTTATCTCAAAGACACCACCAACATAATTAACAAACTCAGTAAAATCTCTTTTGATCCTGAACTACATCTTTTTGCGACATTTGATATCACAAGTCTCTACACTAATATTCCCCAGGATGCTGGTCTGGAAGCCATGGAATACTACTTGAGGCCGCATAATGTGCCAACGTGGTTCAACTTAGAGTTAGCACATATTTGCCTTAAACGTAACTTATTTTACTTCAACAGAGCCTTCTATCTGCATCTTAAGGGGACTGCTATGGGATGTCTCTTTTTTCTGGAAAGAGAGGTCATGTTCATGGCCCAATATGAAGAGAAATGGATTTATGGAGAAAACCCCTCTAAAAATAACATCATGATGTGGCAACGTTGTATTGACAATATATTTTTGGTCTGAAGAGGTAAAGATGACCATCTTCAACAATTTGTGGCTTGACTAAATAATTATAGAGGTGACATAAAGTTCACAGCACAATGGAGTAAGGATGTGGTCAACTTTTTGGACCTAACTATCAAACAGGAAGGAGGGAACATTTGCATGACATTGTATACAAAAGATAACAATAGAAACACTTTTCTTCATTATACAAGCCATCATCAAAGACATTTAAAAGACAATTTGACATTCAGACAAATTCTGCATATTCATAGAAACTAAAAAAGAGGATCATTTTTCTAATGCAAACACACTCCTCCAAAGAGATCCTAAATACCCTTAGCGTGGTATACCCCTAGGGAGGTCCTTCTGAAACCCATGGAAAATTAAGCTGCAGGCCATTTGGTGTGTGTTACAACTTTCAACACAATCACCAGAGATGTAAAAAAAGATTTATCCCAAAACACTTGCGATGCTTTCTTTTCTTAGTCCATTTCAGGAGATGCACTTTTTTGCCCTAAAAAGAAATAAAAACTCAAGGAACATATTGGTTCACTCCAATATGGAAATTCAACAACCACAATGCAATCTAAGAACTGTCTTTGGATTACCACCAATAATTGGGCACCACAAATGTGGCAACTGTGTGGCCTTCGAATCAACAATTGAAAAGGGACTGAATTCAGATATAATAATAACTCCATCAAAAATATTGAGATTACGAGCTGTAGATCAAAAATTGTGATTTATGGTACACTTTGCCAAAAAGTATATGTTGGTAAGACTGCTCAAGAAGTCCAACATAGGATTAATGTACATAAATCACACATAAGGTGCCGCACCATGTATTATTATTTATTTATTTATTTTGAGAATTTGTAAAGCGCGACTGATACCTTGCAGGCTTCCTGGCGCTGGAGAGTACTCTGCTGACGGATAACCGGGGGAACAGTCAGACGGACATTTATTGGGGGAAAAGCCAGGTCTTGATACGTCTCCTAAATGGAAGAAGCTGTGAAATCTGACGTATGTCAGTGGGCAAGCTGTTCCACCGCTTGGCCGCTGCAACCCTGAAGGATCTGCCCCCTGTTCTGGTTTTATTGAATCTGGGTACCTTTACCAGACAGGCCGAGGATGATCGTAAATCTCTGGCAGGAGTGTACCACCGAAACAGGGCTTGCAGAGGTTTGGGTCCAAGTCCGTGCAGAGCCTTAAAGACAATGCAGAGGGACTTGAAGGCCACACGTTGTTTTAAGGGTAGCCAGTGTAGCTCAGCCAGAGCTGCTGTGGCCGAAGCCCTCCTCGTCCAGCCCAGAGCCAGCTTGGCGGCGGCAGATTGAATTCGCTGTAGTCGATCCATCAACGTGACTGGAGACTCCAGGAGCAGGGCGTTACAATAGTCGAGGCGACTGAGTATCGTACACCTGACTATCGACGCCCTGGCTTGTGCCGGGAGAAGAGGCATGATTTTCCGCAGTGAGCGAAGCAGGGCTGTGCAGATCCCCACAGTTTTCGTTACCTGGGTTTCCATACTTAATTTGTTGTCAAGCATGGCTCCCAGGTTGCGAACCGAGACAACTGGCAGAGGTTTGTCTCTAATTTCTGGGGGCCAGAATTCATTCGGAAACTGGCGGGGTATCTTGGTGCCTGAACAAAACAGGACCTCCGTTTTAGAGGAATTAAACTGGAGGGAGTTTCTGTGTAGCCATCCAGCCGTCTCTCTTAGGCAGTCGTGGAAGGTGGAAAAAGGAATGGCATCTTCACCTTCCCAAGAGAGGATGAGCTGCGTGTCATCAGCGTAATTTATTGTTTTGATCCCAAAGGATTGGATTAGCTTGATTAGCGGGATGAGGTACACGTTAAAAAGGATGGGGCTGATGGAGGAGCCCTGAGGGACTCCCTGGGGTACTGGTGCAAAGGTGGATTGGAATGGGGGAAGGGAGACAGCCTGTCTTCTGTCCCGAAGGTAGGAGTGAAACCAGAGCAGTGCAGTGCCTTCCACTCCCACTTCACCAAGTCTCTGCAGCAGCATACCATGGTTGACCGTATCGAATGCGGCAGACAGGTCCAGCAGTATCAGCGCCACTGGTTGGCCCCTGTCTGCACGCAAGCGAAGATCCTCCATGGCAGTTAAGACTGCTGTTTCGGTGCCGTGGGCAGGACGGAACCCGAACTGGTGATCGTCAAGAAGGTTGTTTTGTTCTAGGTGGGCGGAAAGGCACGAACTGACCCATCGTTCGGCGACCTTTGCTGGGAAAGGCAGCAGGGAGATGGGTCGGTAGTTTGAAAGACAATCTGGGCTCAGGGAGGGTTTCTTCAAGAGAGGGGTGATTAGCGCCTGTTTCCACGGGGTTGGGACAAAGCCACTGTGCAAAGACTGGTTACATATTAGGCGCATGGTGCCAAAAAGATAATTTCCAAAATTTTTCCAAACTTTTGGAGGTAGGGGGTCGAGTGGAGATCCCGAGGTGATACCAAGCGCCAGTCTTTCAAACTCGGAGGCCGGGATTGGGGGAAATTCCCGTAGTCTAGCCAAAAGGACAGAGCCTGGAGACGACAAGTTTCGAGAGCTGGTGTCTGGTCCCTGCGTGTTGGAAGTTCCCGAAGAGGGAGGTGTTTTCAGGTTTTGAATAATGGTGTTTATTTTATTAATGAAAAACACTGCAAGATTGTCGCAGAGGGCTTGGGTGGGAGGCTGTGTAGAGATGACACAGTCTGGATTGGTTAAGTTTTTGAGTATCTGAAAAATACTCTTTGAGCTGTTGGTGGCGTTGGTAATGATGGAGCAGTAATGTTTAGCCTTATTTTGGGCGATGGCAGTTTTGTACTCCCGGAGGTTTTCTTTCCAAAGAGTTTTGTGAGTGTCAGAATAACCTTGCCTCCATTTTCTCTCTGCTTGTCTGCATGCTAGTTTGAGAGCTCTTAAAGAGTCGTCGAACCATGGGGCCGGTACTCGTCTCTGTGGTTTGCCCTTTTTCTGAGGGACGAGGCGTTCCGAGGTGTTGGAAATCCTTGTGCAGAGGGATAGATAGTTAGCCTCTACTGGTTGAGTAATGGAAAAACTGTCTTCCACTTCAAATACTGGGCCATTCAGTCTGAGTTTGTCCAGAGCCTTCCAGTCTCTGTACGGGGGTTCAGGGCCGTGGCGGAGTGCCGGTCTGCAAGACCTGCTGCCTGCTATATGAAATTTGATGAGTGCATGGTCGGTCCAGCACATCGGCAAAATATCGCTCAGAAGTGCTAGCTGGGGGGAGGAGAAGATTAAATCGAGCTGGTGCCCCGCTGAGTGTGTGGGTTTGTTCACTAGCTGGGAAAGTCCCATTCCTTCACAGGAAAGTAGGAGATTGTTAAGGGCAGAATCTAGGCTGCCGTTGGGCCAAAGGTTGAAATCGCCCAAGACAATCAGGTTGTTGTGAGAGGTAGCCATATTAGTAAGGGTGGTGAGGAGCGACTGCTGCTGAGTGGAATTGAAAGCTCCCGGCGGGCGGTAGCAAATCACAGCCGTAAACGTAGTTCCAAGATGACAGTCGATAGAGAGGCCAAGTATTTCGGTCCCGACCACTGGGTCCATAACAATAGTTTTTACTGACCAAGACACTCTATAGATTAAACCGACTCCACCGCCCCGCCCCTTAGGTCGTGGGAGATGCAGGATTTTGAAGTCTTGTGGGCAGGCCCAATCCAGTTCTATATTGCAGTCAGAGTGGGTCCATGTTTCCGTCAGGAATAAAGCATCAAGATGGTGATTATCTATGAGCTGGGCGATTTCGTGAGCGTGTTTGGGTAGGGACCTGACATTCAGCAGGCCACCTGTAAATAAGCCTTTGCGCGCAAAATCGTGCAGAGGATAGGCGGTGTCCTGGAAGGACAGTTGACCTTCATGAGCGAAGTCTCTAAGGAGGAGTAGAGCCTCACGCGTCAAGTGCGGAGAGCTAATGGTGGACGGGGAGCTCGGAGCCGCGGGTGGCGCACCGGGCGCTGCCGAGGCGCGGACGAGCGCAGACGAGCTTGCCTTATGCGCGCCTTCGGCGCGCATTCGTCGCGCCCGCTGCGCTCGTCCGCTGCGCTTCCTGCCGAGGCACATAATAAATAGAGAGTGACTGCGTGAGAGGGGGGTGCGTGGCCAGCCGCGGTGGGCGTGTCTGGCGGGTCCCTCGACCAGGAAGTGGCGGCAAGACGCGGGACTAGGGCAACAACAACAGCTGTCTGCTGCTGAGCGCTATCGCTGAAATGCCAGGGTATTCAGTGCACAACAGGTATTAAAAACACAAGATACGCTGTTAAAAGACAAGTTTTAAAAAGATCGTTGCTCCCGGCTTTCCGCCTCAGGAGTTCTCCGTGTAATGGGTGGCGACGCTCGATTAGCGCGCTTTTTTATGAGCCTGGGAGGGGGGGGCGTGGCCAGCCGCGGTGGGCGTGTCTGGCGGGTCCCTCGACCAGGAAGTGGCGGCAAGACGCGGGACTAGGGCAACAACAACAGCTGTCTGCTGCTGAGCGCTATCGCTGAAATGCCAGGGTATTCAGTGCACAACAGGTATTAAAAACACAAGATACGCTGTTAAAAGACAAGTTTTAAAAAGATCGTTGCTCCCGGCTTTCCGCCTCAGGAGTTCTCCGTGTAATGGGTGGCAACGCTCGATTAGCGCGCTTTTTTATGAGCCTGGGAGGGGGGGCGTGGCCAGCCGCGGTGGGCGTGTCTGGCGGGTCCCTCGACCAGGAAGTGGCGGCAAGACGCGGGACTAGGGCAACAACAACAGCTGTCTGCTGCTGAGCGCTATCGCTGAAATGCCAGGGTATTCAGTGCACAACAGGTATTAAAAACACAAGATACGCTGTTAAAAGACAAGTTTTAAAAAGATCGTTGCTCCCGGCTTTCCGCCTCAGGAGTTCTCCGTGTAATGGGAGATGGAGCAAGGTTTCGTATTCTAGAATCTTGTAGATACTAATATTGCATTACATTCATTATATTGTATCTAGGGGATGCTTGCCTATGTGTATTACTAACAAGTAACCCGAGTGTCAAAAAATGGCCGCCAAAAACTCGGGAAAGTCACTGCACATGCATCTATTGCATCTACGTAGTATGACGTCCTCTTTCACTTGGTGGGAAAACTTTGCAGCTGCGCAATAGCTTTAAATATGGCCGCTTGAAACTCACATGATAATGCACATGCTATCGCTTAAACTAAAACCTATAAGTTCTACTAAGCACTAATGCGAAAGATTAAAAGAAGTAGATGGGGATAGATTAGAGATAAGTAGCATACAGTGAAAATATTTATTGTCACATTCTAACGTGTCTTTTTCTGAATTTTGTTATTAGTTCATATTTGGGCCTCGGAGGGTGACGGAAATCCCTACCCCATCTGATCCACACGCTGCGCATAGAAACTTGCCGGAAACAATGATAACACACTTGAATCACAGCCAAGGCCACATTGGGAAAAGATGCCTGGGAAAGCCAACTAATGAACCGGACGAGAGCAACAATTTTGACTAAAATGTATATAACTTGTATTGATCATAATATGAAATGCGGGTGGGACTAAAGCTATGGGAAAAGTAAATTAAGGGGCGGAAACTTAGAACAATAGTCCAAAGAGAAAATCTTGCTTTTAATATGGTGTGATGAACTCACCTCCTCGTCCTGACCCATCAGATTAGGGGAAAACACGAATATTGCAATTTTGGGGGTGGTACACGAATACAGAATAGTATAATTGAGGTAAGTTAGCTGGAGACTTTATCAGACTTGTCAGATCCGTCATTCCGACTTGTCACCGACCCAACACGTATGCTGCTACAGATCCTGTCCGAGACGCTGTCTCAGACCCTGCTGCGACCAGAAACTCTGCTCGAGAAAACTAGATACTGGTCGATAATCTAATCATCTAGCAGGGGATTTAGGAATAGGGACATTCGAGGAGAGTAGTGCCAGAGAGGGGTGCGACGCTGGCGTTGCACTTTAGAAGAGATCACCTTCCCAGATCTGAATCTGCCCAATCCTCTGTCTTCATCCTGTCCCGGGAGATTCTATCTGGCCTATCTTCAAGGAGTTGGGTTCATCTATCACCTTATGTAAATATAATTTTTGCGAAACCTGTCATGGTACTTGCTCTCCCTCTCTCTCTTTTTCCTTTTCCAGGTACCGTCATCATTGATCATTATCATGACTTTGCTATATTTGACTTTTATCTTGCCTCTTGAAAAAAAGTGTTTAAACTGTAATTGATTTTGACTCACAAATGTATTGATTTAGATAAAGATTTTAAACCTTTGAGTTTGTGGTTATTTCAAGCTTAAAGTGAAATGTCATTTTCTACCTTAAACTATCTCAGCAACCTGATTCATTGAGTAAAGGAATTATTAAGGAGACCAAATTGGTAAGACTTGGTAAAGGTGAAATTCAAATTACAGGTAAAATTCAAAAATTTATGTCATCAGGGTTTATGTTATGGTATGTTAATAAACTTTTTACAGCGCACGAATACCCTTGGGTGTCTTGGCGCTTCCAGTGCTACATACTGTACTCTGTGCTACTACTACTAAAAGAGCCAGGTCTTCAATTGTTTTCTGAACTCGAGAAGGGAGGGAATTTTTCTACGATATAGTGGAAGGGAATTCCATTCCTTGATGGTGTTATAGGGGAAACTCCTCCCCCCCAGTTCATCTTTTTAATCCTGACCACCGGCATCAGATGGGCATTAGCCGAACGCAGATGTCTATTTGGAGAATAGCATATGAAGAGGTCCTCTAAAAATGTTGGCCCTTCTTTGTGCAAAGCCTTATGGGCCATGCAAAGTGCCTTGAACTTTATCCGCTGACCGACTGGCAGCCAGTGGAGGTCTCGCAATGCTGATCTGACAGACTGATATTTAGGCATGTCCCGAATCAGTCTTGCGGCAGCATTTTGTACTGCCTGTAACTTCCTGAGGAGGGTGGATTGCACATTGATGTGCAGGCCATTACAGGAGGAAAGTTTAGACAAGACTAAGGAGGCTACAACAAACTTTCTGCAGGATTTAGGAATAAAAGGCAACATTTTCCTTATAGTCTTAATCGGAAAGAACGAAGAGGACACAACCTTGGAGACTTGAGCTTTTAAATTAAGTTTCTCGTCTATGATAATCCCGAGATTTTTAGCTTTATCCACCGGGGTAGGGGGAGGACCAAGATTATCTGGCCACCAAGCTGGGGACCAAGGTGGAAAGAGGTTTCCGAACATAATCACTTCAGTTTTGCTTGAGTTTAA
Organism: Triturus cristatus; assembly: GCF_964204655.1. Lineage (NCBI taxonomy): Eukaryota > Metazoa > Chordata > Amphibia > Caudata > Salamandridae > Triturus > Triturus cristatus. Next base: position 595,816,152 of record NC_140588.1, read on the forward strand.
TTTCAAGCAATGAGTACTCATCAAATGACATAAGGAAAGCATACAGCCATGGAGTTTTGATGAGTGGTTGATGTCCTTATCCACTGTTGAGATCACCAGCTGGGTGTTGTGGGCATAAGAAGTGGGAATCAAATTAAAACTTATTATCAGTGGTGCTAATTCCGCTACATAAATATTAAAGAGTGTGGGGCTCAACGATGAGCCCTGCGGAACACCGCATCGAAGGATAAAAGGTGCTGACTTGAATTTGCCCAAATGAACTGATTGGGTCCTCTCTGATAGAAACGATGTTAGCAGGGAGAGGGCTTTACCTCTTATCCCAATTGCTTGTAGACGATGAACCAGAAGAGTATGGTCTACCGTATCAAATGCAGCGGACAGGTCAAGCAGCACCAAGGCTGCTGACCCACCGCTGTCAAGTGTGGAGCAAATTTCTTCTGTAGTCTTAATCAGAGCTGACTCTGTACTATGGTTAGCTCTGAAGCCAAACTGGCTGTGATCTAGAATATGATTAGTTGCAATAAAAGTGGAGAGTTCCGCATTCATGGTTTTCTCAATTATCTTGGCCGGAAGTGGAATTCTCGCAATAGTCTGATAGTTGGCTGTATCGGTTGCATCCAAATAGCTTTTTTTAGAAGAGGCAAGATACAAGCCTGCTTCCACACAGTGGGCAAGGATCCTTGCTCTATCATCTGGTTAAATATCTTAGATCGGTGCGGTCTGATCAAAAGGCAGATATTTTGTAGGATCTTAGGAGGGCAGGGGTCTTCCGGAGAGCCTGACTTGGCCATGGAGATCAGTTTAGTGATATGCAAAGGAGAAGTCAGTGAGAAATTAAAAGGAGAGACTTTTTCACAAATTTCTTGTTCAAGTTTTTGACCCTTTTGTGTGGAATGGGTGAACTGATCATAGATGTGGTCTGCCTTTGTTCTAAAGGAGAGAGCCTGAGCATCACAAAATTCTTGATTAAAATTAACAGAATCATCTTTTGTGATTGTAGTCAGATTTTTCACAGTATGAAATAGTTCTTTACTGGAACTACCGGCTTTTTCTATCTGTGCTGTCTAATAGAGAGTTTTCGCCCCAATCAACTTTTTTTTTAAATCTGAGAGCATGGATTTATATAGATTTTTTTCTAGAAGCTCATAATTTTTACGCCAAATCCTTTCTTGCCTTCTGCAAGCCTGTTTGTCTATTCTCAAAGCTTCAGAAAACCAAGGGGTGGTGTTCTCCTATTTTTATTAATCCATCTGCTAGGGATTAGATTTGCAAAGTTGGTCTCAAGCCAAGTGGTATATTTTTGGGCTGAGATTTCTATATCCTTCTCCACCTCCAATTCGCTTTTTGCTAGCTCGTTGACCAAAGTTGTAGGGTCAATTTTATGCCACGCTCGGCCAATAATCTTTGAGTTAGCCGTGTTAGGGCTATTGGTTCATAAGAACTTATATCTAAAAAGAATGGCATGATGGTCAGACCATATTAACGGGAGTGTGGATAAATTGGAGATGGCCGGGTAGTTAGTGAACAGGCCGTCTAGGGTATGTCCTGCAGTATGCGTAGCACCATAGACCAACTATCTAAGGCCAAACTCTGAAGTCATATCAAGTAGCTCCTCCGTATCTCTATCATCAGTTGTTTCTAGGTGAAAATTCATATCCCCTAAGATTGTAAAAAAGTTATAGTGGAGTCTGAGCTCTAACAAAGAGTGGAGGTTAACTAAAAAGTTGGATCTGGGGCCTGGAGAGCGATGGATCAGGAGACCTTTAAAAGAATCTTCACCAGAGGTAGTAATTTTAAAAAGCAAGGCTTACTAGCCTATCTGTGTGAATGTTATGGGCCCAGGTGAGTATTAGGTATGTGTGTGCGTAACCTGAGCTAGTGACCCACGCTCTATCAGTTTTTCTTTGGTAGCAGAGGCATGGTTAGGTTCTAGTTAGTTAGGTAGAAAATATTGTGGATTGAATTACTTGATTTATGCACTAACAATCACTATTCGTTAATTGTTATGTATTGTTTCATGTCGTCTGGAAATTCCCGGGAATATTGAATAGCGGGTGGTGAATGGAAGCCATACTGCAGTGAGGTTACTTGTCTGGATCAGGAAAGTGCTGAAAGTTACGCAGGGCTAGAAGCACTAATTTAGGGATTATTTTTCTTTCATATAAAAGTGAGAGTAATTGGTAGCAAAGGAGTTCACTGGTGAAACATTGGACTTGTATCACCTAGAAAGGGTAATACTGAAGGAGTAGCAGGTTCTCTGATGCTTGTTTGAAGAGTAAGTGGAAAAGTTTTACTCGTAGTGTATGAAGACTAAGCAGAAGGGCTTTACTCAAAGTTTGTGAAGAGTAAGCAGGAAGGGTTTGCTCGCAGTAAAAAGTTGACTATTCTTTGAATTTAGAGGAACAGACAGCAGTAGCGAATGTTTCTATGTTGTTAATTAAAGAAAAGAATTTACACGTAAATTGTAGAAACTAAGTTTTCGTGTTACCTTGTAAGTGAGGGGTCAGTTGCGGGTGCTGCACTGACGTCACAGAGGGTCGAGCTGGGATTGGTTGAAACAGCGGGTGAGTGACTGACACGAAGAATTGCAAAGGAGGGGTAAGTAGTGAGGAGTGATACTGACGTCACTGAGAGCTGCGCTAGAATTGGCTAAACGCATAGCAAAACAGAATCTGATTGGTGAGAAGAAAAAGAAGCCGTGCTGGTATTGGTCAATTGTTAAAGTAAAAGCGAACATTTTATTCGTTGAAAATAGAAGCCATAATAATAATTGATAGTGGGTCTTGCATGTGGAGACACGATCCTACTTTGATAGGGACTCGCCCAGACAGAAGATATTTAGGCTTTGCCCACAAACAGTACATAAAAGGGAGATCACGCAAAATGTATGGAGAGAAAAGGGAAATGTCATGTATGCAGAAAATTAAGAATTATTTAAAAAAAGATAAACCCATTAAAGCTAGAGAAGGAATTCTCATTACTCCTCCGAAAACTCCTGCATCCTATATGATGGTAGAAAGAGGTTATCATACTTGCGTATGGTTAGAGAATTGGGTAGAATATACAAAGGATGATGGAATAATGGCGTTCCCAGAATACTGAACATTTAATGGAAGAGTTTTACATAATTTACGCACTAGAATAAATGAGTTGGAACCAAGACCTAGATTAACTCAGTATGAAGCACTAGAAGAATGGGAGACTGAGGCATTTGAGTGAGATAGACCCAGGAGTGACAGGAATTTGAGCAGATATTACCCAAAATGTCCATGTGAAACCTGAGATAAGCAGATGAAACAGTGGAGGCAGGCCATGTTAACTGAAGGGTTATATCCTGTGTTGATGGCGGAGGAACAGACAGGAGGAAAGTGCACAGAAAAGAAAAAGCATTTAACGTTAACAGGTTGCGAGGATTCAGAAGATGATTATTTAGAAGATATCTTAATGAAAAATCCTCCGCCTTATCAAGAAACACCTAATAGAACTACCCAGAGTGCTCCGATTCTAGATACACCCTTAGTGCCACAATAGTAAATGAGAGAACAATAGAAACGGTACTTCAGGAAAAAGAAAGGGAAGCGATAAATAAGAATAGAGATGAATTAATACAGAAGATAACACAGTTAAACGCACATCACGGAGCTTTGAGTATACCAGTGACTATAGGTCCTGTTGTCCCACTGTATGGGGATAAATCAAATTGTCCTAAAACACCTGTCATGACTACACCCATTATTGAGCCAAGAAAAGCAAAGTTAATAGTTGATGACCAAGCTAGTGATGCAAGTTTGTAATTTCATTAATGGACTTACCGATGAGAGGGCAAATAAATGACACACCCAGAGAGTCACACCAGGTTGCTCAAAAGAGGTACGAATCGAGACAGCCACCAAATCGAAAAGTGCCACAATTGTAACTCCAGAAGAAATAGAAAGATGGGCACAGGATATAGAGAGACCAAATCCACCACCGAAAATAATAGACATATTCAAATTAAGAGTTGAATTGGAAGAAATGATAGCTGGAAATGAAGGATTAGATAGGTTAAATACCTATAACGAGGAAGAGTTGCCCTTATTTGCAGAAGTATAACCCGAAACACTAAAGCATTTCATGACAAATTGGTAAATTTTGCTTCTGAAATGGGAATAGAAATAGGGCGACCCAAAGTATTACAAAAACCTTATAGAGCAGAATTTCCTGATAAAGATTTGGAAAACATGAACATGTCAAGAAGAAAATTGCAGGTTAAATAATGAATGGCAATTTTGCAGAAATCGGGAGATTTAGACAGGTGGAAAGTTTGGTGGTCAAAGAAAATTAGGAAGCGCAGGCAAATCGGGTAACATCTGAATATTTAATGAAAGAAACAGAGAAGACAAAAAGGTTGTACCCAATGAGAGAGGTTCCAGGAGGGGGTTATATACATGTCCCATGGACCGGATAGGATATTTTATCATTTACAAACGATTTCCCTAAATTGAGAGAAAAACCAGTGGAATTGTGCAGGCAAGTTGAAAGGTTTGTGAAAGTGTCGAAAGTTTTGTTGAAAGATCTAGATGGTCTTTTTGACATAGTGGTGCCTGCTGATTTGTGGACTGAATGTAAAATTACAGTCAATTGGCCTAATGATGAGTACCCGAGAAATGAGAAATGAGAAAACAGGAGCTCCATCAGAGGAAGTTATGAAGAAATATAACCAAGTAATCACTTTTTTAAATGGGAAAATTCCCCCAAAAGAAACAGATTGAATAAAAATAGATAGAACAACCCAGGAAAAAGATGAGTCTGTACATGCATACTATGAGCTCCTCCTAAAGGTGTTCAAACAGTACAGTGGATTTGAGAGTATTGGGGATAAGGAAATGACTCATTTTGTGTATCGGTTTGTGTCAGGGTTACGAAAAGAAATATCAGAAATGATTAAGCTGCATAATTTGAGCTGGCAAGCAAAGCCAATAGATGAGATTTTAAAATATGCAAAATATTGTGGAGATGAAATTGACAATAGACAAAAGAATTTAGAAGAAAAAATGATGTGGGCTCAAGTAAAATTAGCAAAACAGCAAAAACTCCAGTTACAAAATCAGGCAGGAAATACAGGAAGGGGGCAAGGTCAAGGTGAAAATAATGCGGGTAAACCGAAAGGGCGGTTGAGCAGAGAAGAGGCCAAGAAAAAGTTCCCTTGTCATGAGTGCGGAAAATTGGGGCATTGGAAGAACGAGTGTAAAAGCATACAGCATAGTAATGGCCCAAATCAAAATGTAAATCCACAGACGCAGAATGAGGTGCTAATGAATCAACCGCAGCAGGTTGTAAACCTACAGAGTCAATTGCCATCTGCCCCTTTACCAAGAGTCAAGCCAAGTACAGTGCGGACACCGGATTCCAAGAAGGAAGTGGTAAGAAAAATTATGTAACGTCGCAGTTTCTATTGCAGTATACGTATTCTGGAGATCAAGATCAATGACGGTGCCTGAGAGGTGAGAAAGAGGAGTGCGTACTTGGCGCATCCTTACCAGTAGATCAGTCAGGTCCATACATTGATGGAAAGGTAGAAGGAAATGACATTACCTTTTTATTGGACACTGGTGCTACCCGTTCTACTGTGAGAACAGCAGACATCCCAAACCTACCCCTCTCGGGAGACGCTATCCAAGTAGTGGGCATTTCTAATAAAAAATTAGGACCCCTATTACAAAACCAATGGAAGTTTGCATTGGAAATTTTAAAGAACTGCACATGTTTGTAGTGTGCAACTCTAGTCCTGTAAATTTATTGGAAAGGAATTTGTTGTGCAAAATGAATTGCACTATATTTTGCAGACAGGACGGTGTTGCCATTCAGATCCCTGATGAAGATGGAATATATAAAATCATGTTATCCAAACAAGGAACAGAAGTAGATGAATTATATTCAGTGAGGGACCAAAGATGACTTACCTGATGAGGTCAAAACGACAGTGAATCCTGAAGTGTGGGATTTTACAGGAAAAGAAGTAGGGTTCATGACAGACGTAGACCCTGTTAAAGTGACTGTGAAAGAAGGTGCGCTCTATCCAAATACTCGACAATACAAGATGAGTCCCGAAGTAAAGGCTGGTGTTGCAGCAGAAATTAATCGAATGATTGAACAGGGCATCTTAAAAGAAATCATGAGTAGTCCCTGTAATTCACATTTAATTGGAATTAAGAAACCAAATGGAAAATATAGGGTAGTTCAAGATTTAAGAAAGATAAACAAAATTGTTGTTCCATGTCGCCCTATAGTACCCAACCCTACAGTAATTTTGTACCAAATACCATGGAATGCAAGATGGTTTACCGTAATTGACTTATGCCATGCTTTCTTTTCCATCCCACTACATCCTGATAGTCAGTTTTTATTTTACTTTAAATTTGAGGATCGTATTTATGTTTGAAATCGAGTTCCTCAAGGGTACACAGAAAGTCCTTCTATCTTCAACCAAATTTTGAAGAAATGCCTTGAGACATTGGTACTACCTCGAGAGTCAGTTCTGGTGCAGTATATTGATGACCTATTGGTCGCGTCTAAAACAAGTGACTGTGTAACTGATTCCATTGCCTTATTAAACCATCTAGCAAAAGGTGAACATAAAGTGTCCCCTGAAAAATAACAATTCTGCAGAAACAAAGTAAAGTATTTGGGACACCAAATAGAATGAGGATTAAGAAGAGTAACCACTGAGAGAATAAAAATAATAAAAATATAAAGCAAATAAAACGACCGCAGTCTCAAAAGGAAATAAGAATGTTTCTTGGTGTTGTGGGATATTGCAGGCAATGGATTGTGGGGTTTTCTGTACAGGCAAAATCCTTGATACAAATGACAATGAAACGAGCAAAGGACCCAGTAGAGTGGGATGATCAAAGTATTCTATCTTTTGTAAAATTGCAAAATTGTTTATGTGAAGCACCTGCTCTAGGTATGCCAGATTATTCGAAAGAATTAGCATTATTCTGTTGTGAGAGAGATAACTGTGCCCTCTCAGTCTTAACACAGAGACATGGTCTAATGCGACGTCTTGTGGCATATTTTTCTGCTACCTTAGATCCTGTAGCATCTGCATTGCCAGGATACTTAAAAGCTGTGGCTGCAATGTGTGTAAATATAGAACAAAGTGAGTCAATTGTAATGGAACACCCAGTTAAGGTATACGTCCCTCATGCAGTTGAGATTCTTTTAACAAGAACTCAAACTCAGTTTCTCACTCCGAGCAGTTTAACAAAGTATGAAAGGATCATATTAGGAGCAGAAAATGTGACTATAGTTAGATGTACTGTTCTGAACCCAGCTACTTTGTTGCCAGATCCATATTATGAGGAAGTGAAAGATGAAGCTGAACATGAATGTCTTGATGTAACAGAACTCAGTACTAAACCCCGTCCAGACATACAGGATGAGCCTTTGAAAGATGCTGACCATGACCTTTTTGTAGATGGCTCATGTATGCGCCATGAGGAAGGAGGATTAAGTGCTGCTTATGCCGTGTGTACATTGGCTGGCATAGTCGGAGCATCCTATTTACCAGGAGTCAAGTCTGCACAAGTAGCCAAATTGATAGCTTTAATTAAAGCTTGCAAAAATGGGACAGATTGGAGAGTAACCATTTATACTGATAGTCAGTATGGTTACGGGGTTGTGCATGACTTTGGCCAGCTTTGGATGCAGCGAGACTTCCTGACTTCTTCAGGATCTCCCATTAAAAACGGAAATTTTGTAAAAGAGTTGCTTGAAGCAATACAGTTACCAAAAGAAGTGGCAGTGGATAAATGTGCCGAACATAAGACAGGAAATGACCGTGTGACAGCAGGTAATCGATATGCTGACCAGGTTGCCCAACACTGCACAAAATTTCAAATGGCAGTAAACAGGAAAGTTGAAAATTGTGGAATCAGCTGCCAACTTGTGCTGTTGTCAGGATTACAAACATGGAGAGAAGTAAGAGAAGTCCAAGATGAAGCAGAGGCAAAGGAAAGAGAAGAGTGGGAGAAGACTGGTTGTCAGAGAACGGCAGAAGATGGTGTATGGGTTTACTTAGATGACAGACCTGTATTACCAGACTGTATGCTTGCACCCATGGCTAGGATGTTTCATGGAGACACCCACATAGGTAGAGATGCAATGATTTGACCCTTCAGACGAGATTGGTTTAATCCAAGGTTCAGGAACATAGCAGAGAGTCTTTACCAAAGATGCTTGACATGCCAACAAATGAATCCCGGCAAGAAAACAAAAGTCTGTACGGGGAAAATTGGAAAAGCTGAAGGTCCCTTTATAAGACTTCAAATTGATTTCATTCAGTTGCCTGTTTGTCGAGGATTGAAATATGTACTCGTTATCGTTTGTCTATTTTCAAAGTGGGTGTAGGCATACCCCACCAGAAGAAATGACAGCTTGACAGTGGCCAAACTCCTATTAAGAGAGCTTATACTGCACTATGGTTTTCCAGTAACTATTGAATCAGACCGAGGGTCTCATTTTAATAAGGAAATAATTCAATTGATTTGTGAAGCATTTGAAATTGAACAAAAGCTGCACTGTGCGTACCGCCCAGAGGTATCTGGAGTGGTGGAAAAATTGAATGGCACAATTAAGTCAAGGCTGGGAAAGGTGTGTGCATCCACTCCACTGGACTGGCCTGATGCTTTACCTCTTGTTCTGATGGGACTTAGAAGTATTCCAGACAATAATACAGGATTGAGTCCCCATGAAATAATCCTGGGAAGAACAATGAGGCCGGCATGTATACCAGGACACAAGTTGTGAAATATAACTGATGATTTGGTACTGGAGTATTGCAAAGAGTTGGCTGACCAAATGCGTTCAATATCTCACCGGGTTGGAGAAGACGCAGTCCCCAGTCAGCCGAACCAAGCGCATGATCTGAATCCCGGTGACTGGGTTGTAGTGAAGAATCATACTTGAGAATCGTGCCTAGCACCAAGGTGGGATAAACCACATCAGGTTATATTGGTTACAACAACAGCAGTAAAATGTGCAGGTTTGCCTAATTGGATTCATGCAAGCCATACTAAAAGAGCACCAGCACCTGACGAAGAAGATCCACAAAGGACTCAAACAGGTAAAGGGGTTGAAGGTTGTACAGCTGAAGGATCTCGAATAATTAATCCTGAGGTAGCTGATCAAGAACAACCAAGCACCAGTCAGGATAATTGGATCTCAATAGTTGAGATACCTGAAGAAATTGTAAGAACAAGAAGCCAAACTAGACTAGTTAGACAGGAAAAGAATGAGTACCTGGTAGGAACAGAAGAACGCGCTCAGGTAAGTGAAACCACGATTGAAAGGGAACCTGAGCAGGACCAAATAAGGAAAGAGAAATTTATTCAGACAGACAAATTTGAAGTCACAGCCCCAGAGTCTGAGGAGGGGTAGATAGGTCTTAGAGAACACGTTCAGGCAGAAGAAAATCAAGAAATAGAATGACCTGAGCAGGACCAGACAGGAAAAGTAAAAAAAGTTCAGGTAAAAGAAGAAGAAAAAGCCAATCAAAACTGAACCTGAACAGGGTGAGATTAGGGAAGAAGAACGCATCCAGGCAGGTGACATTAAAATAATAAGTCCTGGACAAGGTCAGATGGAGAGGAAATCAGAAAATGAGATATTCAAGTTGTGCCACAAATTAGTGAAAATAAAAGAACACTCGAAGAAAGTGAAAGCGCAGTGCAGGCTAAAACATTCAGAAGAGGCGATAATTGGCCTAGTGTTATCAAAAGAGTGAAATACCAGTTTAAACCCATAACAGAAGAACCAGAGCAAGTAGATGAAGTATCCAGTCGATCTGGGCCATCAACTGAAATACCAAAGAGAAGAAGTCCACGACTGAAAATAATAAATAACAAATTCAAAGGTCCCAAATGGACGTACGTTATTCTTGAAGATTTCAAGAATTTGGAAATAATTGGAGAAGATGATGAAAGTTTAAATGCAGAGCAAATTGATGAAGAAGGGAGACCAACTTGAAAAGAAGTTTCCCTTTATATTCTACCACAAAGTTCAAATACTAAAGTAAAGAAGAGAAATCTTCTTATCCCATTTGATAAATGGCTGACAATAGAGCTACCGGAAAACCGAATTGTGTAAAGAAATGTTGTAGAATATGTATAGGTAGTATATTTTTAGTACTCATAATACCGTTAGTACTAACAGTGGCCATTCCTTATTTGATGGTTACAAATGTACAAAATAGCACTAATACACATGAAAAGGCAGATACCCTCAAAGGAGACAAAGTAGAATTAGAAGCACCATATGAGTTAGATTTTCATCACACTGTGAATAAAAATGATACAGACTTAAATGTTTTTACAAACCTATTAGTACAATATGTAGAGACCATGGAAGTTAGTGATTGCTATGTGTGTATGAAATTACTCACATCTGTAGCAGAAGGAGTAACATATCATCATTTACCATTGACATATGTTATATCATGTAGTGTTTTAGCAAGCTTATTTTATAGAACAGGAAAATTGCAGTATTACTATTCTAATGTAGAGGTTCCTATGCGAAAGAGCATGAACCCTGTCCTTAGTATGAGAAACTCACAATTTATGGGTGAATATTTTCTAACAATGAAAGCAATAGTTATAGCTGAAGATCATAAGCACAATTTAACTTGTAAATTGCATGAAGAAGAGAAAATATTTTTGAATTTAGTTTATACAAAGAGACAGGATTTTCAAAGGAGAGCTGCTGAACCTAATCCTCAGATACCTAAATGGGCTGAGGAGGAAGAGCATTATGCAAATGGCAAGACTCATGCTGCTATGTCCTTGGATTTTGAAAAGAAGTGAAAAATCTGTCTTCCTAGGTTAAATACTGAAAATAACAATGTGTTTATTGGTTCCAGTGAATGTAAACTAAGGGGCAGATTTATGTTGCACTTGCGCCACTTTTGCGCCGCCGTTGCGTCACTTTTGTGACGCAGCAGCGGTGCAAATCCTGCGCCATGGTGCGGGGTATTTACAACGTGACGCATCTGAGAGATGCGTCACGTTGTAAAGCCCTGCGCCACATGTAGGCGTTCCAGGGCAGGTGGGGGCGTTCCTGCGCAGGAACGCCTCCTAAAAGTGGCTGAGTGAAATCTACAAGATTTCACTCAGTCACTTTTGAGCCCATGCTGCGTCAAAACCCTGCGCCTGCTTGAAGCAGGCGTAAGGATTGACGCAGCGTTGTGCAGATAGGGCCCCCCAGAGCATTGCTGGAGCTGCGTCACGCTTGCGACGCAACTCCAGCAATGCGCCACTTTTACGGCACAGATGCGTGACGCATCTGTGCCGTTTTTGCCCCATGGTGCGCCGCATTATAAATGCGGCGCATTCATGATGGCGGAGCTGGGGCGCAAAATAACTGGTGCATCCCTGCTGATATGCAGGGATGCGCCAGTTATTATAAATCTGCCCCATAATTTCTTAGTAATTCGGGGATGGGGACTAAAGGGAGGAACAGATCCAGTATTTCCTGGAATCTATTATGTGTGTGGCAATAAAGCCTATTTTAGACAGCCTGACCATTGGTATGGGAGTTGCTATTTTGGAATAGTATTCCCTAAACTTTATCATGTAAAGAGAGTCACTGGAAGCAATGAAGACAATAATGAACTAACACGTGTAAAAAGAGCTCGTTTTTCAGAAATTGTTGGTGACATTTTTGGTGCATTGATACCTTCAGTGGGAGTTCTTCTAAATTCACGGAAAATTTGTCAGTTGTCTAGAGTAGTTGATCGGTTATCTACTGACACTGCTGGAGGATTCTTAATGATCAACACTGAATTAGTTGCGGTCAGTTCTATGGTTATGCAAAATCGACTTGCTCTTGACATACTAGTAGCAAAAGAGGGTGGAGTCTCTAAATTGTTGAAAACGCAACATTGTTGCACGTATATTCCAGATAAAAGTGTTGAAATTGGAAGATACATTAAAAATATTACGAGTTGAAAGTGTATGGAAGAAGTTGACAAATAGCATTTCTAACTTAGGTAGTTGGTTCTTCAACATAGGTAATGGTATTCTAGGTCACATAATACTGCCCATAATGGGAATAACACTATTAGTATTAGCAATGATGTTTTGGCACAAATGCTGCAAAGGGAGAAATAAATATGAAATTAATGAAAGAGGAAAGAAAAGAAAATTCAAAGAAATACAACTACAAGAATTAAAAGGAGACTTTTACAAAAGAATGAGAGGATTACAATGCAAAAAGGAAAAAGAAAGAAATGAAAGGGTTGAAGAGGAAATTGAGATAAGCTAAAGTTGGAATCTGATTTAGTAGAAATTAATGATGGCATTAAATGCCATCAAAGAGGGGATTGGTGGAGCAAGGTTTCGTATTCTAGAAACTTGCTTGTATGCAATCCTCTCAAATAACATGTAACCACATAACCAACAAATCTTGTAAACAATAATATTGCATAACATTCATTATATTGTATCCAGGGGATGCTTGCGTATGTGTATTACTAACAAGTAACTAGAGTGTCTAAAAATGGCCACCAAAAATGCGGGAAAGTCTCTGCGCATGCGTCCACTGCATCTACGTAGTATGATGTCCTCTTTCGCTTGGTGGGAAAACTTTGGAGCTGCGCAATAGCTTTAAATATGGCCGCTTGAAACTCACATGATAATGCACATGCTGTCGCTTAAACTAAAACCTATAAGTTCTACTAAGCACTAATGCAAAAGATTAAAATAAGTAAATAGGGATAGAGGAGAGATAAGTGGTATACAGTGAAATCATTTATTGTCACATTCTAACGTGTCTTTTTCTGACTTTGGGGCATATCATCAAGGGCAATATCACCACTTTAGCAGCACTTTTTGCCGCTAAAGCGGCGATATTTTTATCGCCCTATCAGCAAGCTGTCGCGACAGTTTTCTGACAATAGCGCCCGTTTTTTGCCACTTTGCATGTCAGCGATATTTATCGCTAATGACATGCAAAGTAGGCGTTCCCCACTAAAATGTAATGAATAATCCCGCTAACACACTATTGCTCTATTATCAATGCGGAGCCATATCCGCGAAACAATGAATAAAGGTGCGCTCAGCACCGTTCATCGCAACTATTTAACGCCTGAAAAATTGTTTACTTAACCACCATTAACATGGGAGGTGGATTGTTATGTTAAGTCCACGCTTGCCTATTAGCAAGCTTTTCAGTATCGCACTCGCATTATTGCAGGATTTCTCCCACTAATCCCCGCTAACGCTGGATTTCACATCGCATCATAGCAAAGCGTTGATAATACGCCACTAAGAGTGCGATGTGATCCAGCGATAGACGGCGATGAAATAAAAATCGCTAAGCTCGTTTTGCGATATTTATCGCATTTGCTTGCTAATATGGCCGTTTGTTATTAGTTCAAATTTGGGCCTCGGAGGCTGACTGAAATCCCTACCCCATCTGATCTGCGCACATGCGCATAGAAACTTGCCGGAAACCATGATGACACACTTGAATCACAGCCAAGGCCACAATGGGCGAAGACGCCTCGGAAAGCCAACTAATGTACCAGACGAGAGCAACAATTTTGACTAAAATGTATAACTTGTATTGATCATAATGTGAAATGCGGGTGAGAATAAAGCTATGGAAAAGTAAATTAAGGGGCGGAAACTTAGAACAATAGTCCAAAGAGAAAATCTTACTTTTAATATGGTGTGATGAACCCACCTCCTCGCCCTGACCAATCAGAATAGGGGAAAACACGAATATTGCAACTTCGGGGGTGGTACACGAATACAGAATAGTATAATTGAGGAAAGTTAGCTGGAGACTTTGTCAGTCTTGTCAGATCCGTCATTTCGACTCATCACCGACATGTATGCTGCTACAGATCCTGTCTGAGGTGCTGTCTCAGACCCTGCTGCTGCCAGAAACTCTGCTCCAGAAAACGAGATACTGATTGATAATCCAATCATCTAGAAGGGGATTTCGGAAGAGGGACATTTGAGGAGAGTAGTGCCAGAGAGGGGTGCGATGCTGGCATTGCACTTGAGAAGAGATCACCTTCCCAGATATGAATCTGCCCAATACTCTGTCTTCATCCTGTCCCGGGAGAGTCTATCTGACCTGTCTTCAGGGAGTTGGGTTCATCTATCACATTAGGTAAATATAATTTTGCGAAACCTGACATGGTACCTGTTCTCCCTCTCTTTTTATTTTTCCAGGTACCGTCATCATTGACCATTATTATGACTTTGCTATATTTGACTTTTATCTTGCCTCTTGAGAGAAGGTGTTTAAACTGTAATTGATTTTGACTCACAAATTTATTAATTTAGATAAAGATTTTAAACGTTTGAGTTTTTGGTTATTTTAAGTTTAAAGTTAAATGTCATTTTCTACCCTAAAGTATCTCAGCAACCTGATTCATTGAGTAAAGGAATTATTAAGGAGACCAAATTGGTAAAGGAGAAATTCAAATTACAGGTAAAAATCAAAAATTGATGTCAGCAGGGTTTACTATCTTATCTGTGAATGTTATGGGCCCAGGTGAGTATTAGGTATGTGTGTGCGTAACCTGAGCTGGTGACCCGCGCTCTATCACTGGTGCAACACTTTCTTGAACACAACCATGCAATTCAAGAGCTGAAATGGACTGTGCTGCTACAGATCCACTCGAAGTTTGAGGGTGATTCAAGCCTACTGAAAAAAGAGGATTTTTTCTTTTCTTTCTCGGTAACTCGCAAAAGAATCTGCATTGGTCTTGTGATTTATTTATATGTCATATTGTTATCCTGGCATCCATGGGCAAGAGGCCAGTTGACACCACATTTATCATACAACCTACCAAATCGACCATTCTGTATTTAATAGCCATCTCCGGGATTTTGCCTTTGTCCACATTGCTGAGGCACTGTTATGTACGGTAAAAAGGTTTTCCTCCCGGAATTTAACCCTCTGAAGAATCTAGATATGTACACTTCATGTGGTTAGCCAGGGGCATGTAAGGGATTTATAAGTGAGCGGTCTGTAGTAACTACATTCTCCATACAAACTTGCACATAAACGGCTGGTATTTTTTAGCCTTATCCGATATTAAATGCCGTTGTCTACATTGCTGAAGTAGTTATGTGTGGATAAAATATTATTCTTCCATATTCTATTTTAACAATCTTCTGAAACATCTAGATAAATAAATTATATGTGATTAACAAGGGATATGTACATTTCCAACACAACCCTACAATTCGATAGGAAGTCGGAGCTCATCAGCCACATTCGTAATAAATTGCATTTGTTTGCATTGACAGAGCGTGAACCACTAAATGGGAGATTTGCCAAATTCGTTGTGGGCAGTGCTTTAAATGGGCTGGTACTCACCGGTACTAAGTACCGGCACTTCTAAATTTTCTCCCTTTGAGTACCGTAACTTTTTCTTGTCTCAAAGAGAGTACTAGTACTCATGGGGCAGCAAGCCACCTCAGTGCAATTTGGCATGTAAGGAAAGAAGCGTGACACAGCTGAGGAGTCGGTGTTTTCGTGAAGCACTCGAGTGATAATCTCCCTTTACAATCTTCTAATTGAGCAACGCCCATGTGCATTCAATCAGAGCAGGCAGGGAGTTTGGGAGGGGCCCGAGTCACAATGTGATTATTTACACAATGTCCACTCTGGCTCTGTGGAGACAATTGCACTGTAGGTGAGCAAGAAGGCACATTTCCTGACTAGGGAAACCTAAGAGTAGGCTTCCTGCTGGCATAGCAGAGTAGGGCAGCACTTGATTGGAGCCAGATCGAGGAGAAAGGTGGTGATGATGACACTTTAGGACAGCAGTGGGGGTGGATGGGGTTGTCGGGGAATCAAGATGTAGTAATGTGGACATCAGAATATGCGTTTCTAAAACATATAAACAAAATACCCTGTCTGTGTGCACAAGTGCTTCTATGTCCCTGAGCATGTTCTGGTATGAGTGAGTGTTGTCTGAGGTGTGCATATCTGCACACCAATTAAATATCAATCAAATTAAATGTATGGCTCTCGCCCCGTCCCTTAGCACTGCCCGTAGCCCCGCCCCCATAGCCCTGTCCCCCCAACCCCGCCCCCTAGTCCACATCTCAGGTGAGTTCCTGCACTTTTTTTTCCCATTTAAAGCACTGGTTGTGGGAGAACATACCGATTTGTGTCCAGACATGCAAAAATAATTTGCTTGTGTGACAAATAAATCCGCCATGCGTAAGTTCTTCGAGGCTTCACTCGTTAATTTACATCTGCAACATCTAGAACAATTATTACATTGTATACCTTTATCATCCCCCGTTATGTAGAACTACAGGCCCTGGTTTCAACCTTTCGCGCACATATGCCATTCAGCGGCCACCCGCAGGAAAACTCCCTACACCGATTAAATCGAGCTATGAGTCTGCATCTCATACAAAATCTATTTTGTTTAACACAATTACTCCTCTCTTTAGGTCCCTTTAGGTCTTTGAAATATTGTCCTTGGCAGTCCTATTGTGGAAATCTAGCTTGCGAACTGAACATTATCTGCGCCATCTTGTCTCTCCCCAGCGCGACACACAGGAAAGCGCATGGCAGCCATTTTAGGCACCCTGGTCTCTCTCCCTGCTCATTGCCGATCGCCAGCACGTCCCCCTGGCGCTGCGAGCATTCCCCCGCGCGCCGGCCACCCCCACTCTCTCATACACGGGCCATAAACCCTCTCCTTCTGCGTGACCCTGCCATGGAACCACATCCCACGTCTGACCGACATCCCATACATGGTCATGCATCTCTTTGATAACCCCCTTCCTCTGCGCCCAATTGTCCGAACCGATCCCAGGCCATCACCTAGCCCTGCGGATGCAGCTTATTGCCCCTACTGTAAGGGAAACACCCCACATCAAAGGGATTACAGTAGATCAAGGCCCCCCACCCCCTGAGACCCGACCGGTCGCACACACCCCCGGGAATTGGTGGAATGTCCAGCTGTGTGATAGCCATCTCCTACTGTGGGTGGGGTGGGGACTTCCACTGTAGATATGTGTGGGAACGAGCTTGAAGTGGGGATTCTGAGGATGTTCTTTCATGTATCAAAGCGATCTCAAGAATGTGCCATGTATGACAACCCTGCAATAAAGTCATAAATCTGTGTATAAGAGGCCAGGCCTCAGAGATGCAGTTAGAGCACCTCGTGACGATACCTTGCTGTCTGATCTGATGTGTTCTACTCCGACGGAATAAAAACTTTGTTTCCTGCCTTCCAGTCTCCGGCGCCTGCCTCTTTTGTTGGTTAAAACATCGAATGGTATAAGAGGCGATTACCGCCGGGCAATCCTTGAAAGGTTATCGACTGCAACTGCCGCTACCTTTTAACAATTGGCGTCCCAAACGTGGGGCCCATCAGCGACACGTGGATCCAGTGGGAGAGGTCCCGACGACAGAGTGAACGACTGCAACGATCGGGAGAGCTCCTGCCCGATAGACCCTCGTCTGGCAGCCGATCATCCGAACTTCACTGGTTCCGAGCAGACCTCTCTCGAGTGATCTACAGTCCTGACTGTGAACCATCAGGAGTGCCGCGGCAAATACGGAGAGTAGAGGACGATCGGGCGCTGGAGGCGGAAGACGAGAAACTGTCCATGCGGTCCGGGTAAGGTCGTGAAACACGACAAATTGCGAAACGATTGATTGATTGATTGAAAATACTAGTATTACTTATTGATTGTTCTCTTTGAGATATTCGCTGTCTACAAACGGGGAGGAGTAGAAATGCTCTCTCTTCCTTTGCAGATAGTGAAGGGTAGGTAACGCAGACTTTTGTCCCGATTGTAACCCGTCGTGCCTATTTTCATCTCCCCACTGATTGATTGTCCGAACATTGATTGTTTTGAAGAATAGTGCTCTTTGAGATATTCTCTGTTTGCAAATAACGTAGAATAGAAATATTCTGTCTAGTCTTTGCAAATAGTGAAGGGTAGGTAACGCAGACTTTTGTCCCCATTGTAACCCGTCGTGCCTATTTTCATCTCCACACTGATTGATTGTCCGAACACTAGTTGTTCGATATTGGTTCTTTGGAGGTATTCTCTGCTTACAAATAACGTGGAATAGAGATATTCTATCTAGTCTTTGCAAGCAGTGAAAAGATAGGTAGTGCTGAATTTTGTCCCCGTTGTAACCCGTCATGCCTGTCTTCTCCCCACTGATTGGTAGTTGGTTCTGCCCGGACCGCTTATTAGAGGTGAACCATCCGGCTCCACTGGAAGGCACCCCTAATAAGGACATGTTCACTAAATACGGACTAGTCGCCGTAGCTTATAGCAAGCTATGGCATAAATATACAAAGAAGGACCCCGAGAGTCAGTGGCCACTGATGGGATCCTTCGATGATCATAAAATAGAAGCATTAGAAATAGCTCTACGAAGTAATAAAACGACGCCTACTATGCTTGACAGTATCGGCATGTGGCGCAAAGAAGCAATGCAACGGAAAAAGAGGGAAGAAGTAAAAGCAGAAAGGGAATTACGAAAGGCAGCTCACCTTGCCACTAGAAAGTTAGAGGAAGAGATAAAGGAGAGAAAGGAAGCTAAACTAAAACAAGAGTCTGAAACATCAGGCCAGTGCCCTGTTAGGACCTCCTCTACGCTCTACCCTGAGTTACCTTCCAAGCAACGAGCGAATGACGAATTGCTATTAGGCCCCCCGATCATCTACATGCCCCCTCCATATGCCCCCTCCCAACCTGTAGTACAGCACCCGCAACCCCCAAACGCAAGTGAAAGCAGTACCAGGGCCTCGGTCCTCACGGCCTCCGCGCCGGCCGAGCCTCTCGTACTGAACACAACGTTAGCAATAACGTTAGATGACCCCGAGATGAGAAAGAAAGATTCCGCTAGAATGAATCGACTAACAAAGGATGAACGAGCCGGGATCGATAAGGTAGTAAGGACACTAGTAGAACGAAAGGAAAGTGAGGAGTATGTAACAGACATGTATAACTCGTATGACGACAACCGCAGACGACACTTTGTCGTACGACTTTGTTATCACACCCTGAATGCCTATGAGGATAGGTACCAAGATAGAGGTCCCGAAGGCTTAGCGACCTTATATAGGAAGGTAGACATTGGAGAGGAAGGAGAGGGCGATGTGACGAACCTCTTCACTCGTACACTCGAAGTCTTCCGGCATCTTAAAGAACACAGACAGACAACCAAAGCAGAGACCCCCATAGCGACTGAACCCCAGGCAGGGAAGGCTGATACCATGATGCCCATCAAAGAAGCCGCCCCCTACTGGGTCCCCCCACGAGGTCAGGGAACACACGACGACATCAACCACCAAGATGCGAAGGGAAGGGTTGTATATAACTGGGTTTACCAGCCATGGGACCGACAAGACATCTTGACCTTTAGAAAAACCCCACCCGACTTAAGAAAGAACCCGACGGCCTTCTACACCGAACTAGGTACGGCCTTAGGTTCAACCATAATGACCTTAGCGGATATCGATTTGTTCTTCGGGTTATGTCTGCCAGCTGATGTGTGGAAGCAAATCCGGAAAGTCGACCACGCTGAGCCGTTCGGATATACCTGGGTACAACTCGATACCATAGATAAGCAGTGAGAACCTGGACAAAAACCCCTAAAAGCCATATTGGAACTCCCGGACAAGATCGTACAGAAATTGAAGACTCTAATCCCAGAAAGAAAGGTAGACTGGTCAATTGTGACGGCTTGTCGCCAGAAACCCCAGGAGGATGTGTCTGAATACTTCTCTCGATTTGAGACAGTGTTTTCCGATTATAGTGGCCAGGACATGACCACTGCAACCGGACATCACCTCTTTGTCCAGAATTATGTGAAGGGCCTGTCACAAGAAGTCTCCCAGAAGCTACAGACCAGCGAGAGTAGTTGGGCAGCCTCCAAACCCGCTGCTATCCTCCAGATGGCCCAATACTACGAACATCAAAAGAATGAGAACGATAGGGCGTCCGAGAAAAAGAAAAAGGAACTGAAGGAGAGGGTAATGATAGCACAGTTGCAAAGGGTGACCATAGGAAGGGAGCCTCCTAAAGGAAATTACCAACCAACCGCCCCTAGAAAGCTACCCCCTAGAGACCATACACCTGCACCCTACACTGGACGAAGAGACTTAGACGGGAACCAATGTGCGTTCTGTAGAGGGTTTGGACACTGGAAATCCCAGTGCCCGGTCCTTCTGGAAATGAACAAAAATAGAGTCACCAGAGACATAGTATATGACCCCAGAAGTAGAGGACAGGGACGAGGTTACACGAACGACACCGCCAACGATAGGCCAGGCAGACCAAACACCTTTGATCGCCCCCGACAGAACCAGTGCCAGCAGTCCGACTACGAAAACACCCATGACTTTGCATAGGACCGCCAGGGGCAAGGGAGGGATCCAGTCGAACTCCGTGTTGACCAGCAAGGCCCTTACGTCACTGCTAAGGTCTTGGGCACAAAGTCTCCATTTCTGGTAGATACTGGAGCGACACGTAGTGTGTTATCTAAACGACTGATTCCTAGGGCACCCTTGTCTGGCTCACACGTAACCTCAATAGGCTTCGATGGAACGCCCTCCACTAACCCTTTGTCAGCACCAATCTCCTTTGACTTAGAAGATAACACCACTGAAACGACATTCCTGCTCTCCTCCAACACCCCCGATGCTATTATGGGACTTGATTTGCTAAAACATTTCCGAGCTACCATCAGATGTTCCCCAGACGGAGTGCGAGTCATCCTGCACGATAACCCGGACCTGTTCAGGTCTTGTCTCACACAACGTATGTTCTGCATAACCGATGCTGACCTGTCCCTACTCGACACGTTACCCTCACACCTATGGGCAAAAACCGACTCAGATGTAGGGCGCATGGTGATCGACCCTGTACACATAACCGTCCGACCGGACGCAGTGCTCCCAAAGCTTCCACAGTATCGGATATCGCCCGAAGGCGAGAAGGCATTGGTGGAAATCATCCAGTCCCTAGTCGATGCAGGAGTGGTAGAAGAAGTAGTCAGTAATGTTTGCAACAGCCCTATCCTACCCATTGTAAAAAAGCAAGGCGAGGGAGATGAGAAGGCATACCGCTTCATTGTTGACTTACGAGAAGTTAACAAAGTCGTCATACCTGAGTACCCCGTGGTCTCAGACATCACCACCATCCTCACCCTGATTCCGTCCACTGCCACCACCTTTACCGTTATTGATCTCAAGAACACATTCTTTTCCATCCCCATCCACCCAGACAGCCGCTACCTGTTCGGCTTCACTTTAAAAGCCCGTTCGTACAGATTCTGTAGGGCACCCCAAGGCTACACTGAGAGCCCCAGCATTTATAGCCAAGCCCTCAAGAGACAACTAGATGCAGTCCAACTACCCGATGGAGTGGTGTTAATACAGTACGTCGATGACATTCTTTTGCCGGCCGACACCACTCCACTTGCCGTCACAGCCACCATTCACCTCCTCCACTTCCTCGCGGAAAACGGTCACAAGGTCTCCAGGAAGAAGTTGCAATTCTGCCAACCCCAAGTAACATATCTAGGCCACCTACTATCCAAAGACGGGAGGAAACTTACACCTGACCAAATTCAGACCATCCTAGAAACCCCTGTACCCAAAACGCAGAAGCAAGTGCGGTCCCTGGTTGGTCTCACCTCCTTCTGTCGACAGTGGTTGCCAAACTTCAGCCTCATTGTAAAACCTCTGCTTTCCCTGCTGGCTAAAGACGTCCCCCTCCCCCTCCCCTGGACACCCGAATGCCAATCCTCCTTCAAAGAACTGCGAGATGCCCTTTGTTCAGCACCAGTCCTAGGAACCCCAGACTACACTAAACCTTTCTCCCTCTTCACCCACGAAAGGGAGGGATGCGCGTTGTCTGTTCTAACCCAGTCCATAGGTCCTAAACAACGCCCTTGTGCCTACTTCTCTGCCACTCTTGACCCTGTAGCCAGAGCTTTGCCCGCCTGCCTTTGAGCAGTAGCCGCCGCTGCTGTCTCTATCCGACAAAGTGAGGGGATCGTGCTCTCGAACCCCCTCACTGTATTAGTACCCCATGCGGTTGACACCCTCCTGAACCAGACCAAAACTCAGCACCTGACTAGCGCACGATTGACTGGTTATGAACTGACTCTGCTTGCACCCCACATCACATTGAAGCGATGCACCACTCTGAATCCAGCTACTCTACTACCTCTCCCTGACACTGACCCCAATGCGTCCCCTATACATGACTGCGTGACCCTCACTGACGAACAGACCAAGAGTAGGGTTGACCTCCGAGATACTGCCTTCCCGGACCCTGACGGGGAACTGTGGGTAGATGGCTCATGCATCAAACTCCCCGATGGCACCACCTCAGCCGCCTATGCAGTCACCACAGCCCAAACAGTTGTAGAGACAGCCCGCATCACACAGCGATCCGCGCAGGCGGCTGAACTGATCGCTCTCACACGAGCATGCATCCTAGCAGCAGGGACTACCGCAAACATTTACACAGACAGTCAGTACGCCTTCGGGGTAGTCCACCACTTTGGACTCCTATGGAAGGAGAGGGGATTCCTGACTTCCCATGGCACACCCATCCTACATGGAGATCTAGTCTCCGCTCTGACTGAAGCAGTCCTCCTCCCTACACGGCTAGCTGTGATCAAATTCCAGGCACACAAAAAGGTGACGGACATTATAGGACAGGGAAATGCGCTGGCTGACATCACTGCCCGAACCATAGCCGAGAATAGGTCAACAACATGCATGTACGTGACCAGGTCACAAACTGAGAAATGGAAGGATGCTAGGGAAACGATTAGGGACATCCAATTAGCTAGCTCACCACACGAATTGACTGAATGGGCCCGGGTGGGATTGAAGGACGATGACGGTTGCTGGCGAACTAAAGACACGAACAAATGGTTGCTACCTGACTCATTCCTGATTCCCATGCTAACCATGACACACTCCCCCGCGCACATAGGGTCTGCCCCCATGATCGAACTCATCTCCAAGGTTTGGCACAACGACAAGATCCCAGACTCAGCCAAACGTCTGGTCCAACAATGCCTGATATGCCTCCAACACAACCCTGGTAAAGGAACTGCTGTACCCCGGGGAGGGTTTGGGGTTCCTAATCATCCCTTTGAGGTCCTACAGATGGACTACATCCAGTTAGAAAGGTGCCAAAGCTTGAAGTACGTACTTGTCGTTGTGTGTGCTTTCAGCAAGTGGGTAGAAGCTTACCCGACCCGCGACAACACTGCTATGACTACCGCAAAGGTATTGCTGAAAGAATTCTTCCCCCGTTACGGCCTTTGTCGAATTTTGTGGAGCGACAATGGCCCACACTTTGTAGCCGAAGTTATCCAACTCATCTTAAGGGGGTTGGGTGTGAAACAGAAGTTCCATGAGGTCTTCCATCCCCAATCTGCAGGCTTGGTTGAGCGACATAATGCCACACAGAAGCTCAAAATAGCCAAAATAGTTGCCACCACAGGACTGAAATGGCCAGACGCTCTCCCGCTAGCATTACTATCAATGCGTTCCACTCCCACCAAACACCACTTAACCCCCTACGAGGTCGTCTTCGGGCGGCCCAGGAACCTTTGGACCGCACCAAAACCAACATCTATTCACGACGTCCCGGACGTCCTCATGTCTGACTATTTGTACAACCTAACTAAAACGTTGTCTGTTATCCATCAGCAGGTGCTGCAAGCCATTCCCGATGCTTCCAGGGGCCCCGGGCACGATATCCAACCCGGAGATTTCGTCCTAGTGCGTAATTTCCAGCGTGCAAGGAGTCTGGAGCCCCGGTGGACGGGCCCCCTGCAAGTCCTGATCACCACCCGAACAGCTCTTCGAGTGGAGGGGAAGCTCAATTGGCTGCACGCACATCATTGCAAAAAGGTATCACCGACCCTGACGACAACCGACAACATCGCCGGCCAAGAAGAACTCCTGGACGAAGGCCGACCGTCCCTGAGCTGCTACCCGGACACAAAGACACTTGAATTAATGAAATAGCCCGACCCCACTGTGCCGTCCAAAGAAGGGTATAACCTGCGACGAAAGGAGGGAACTTCGGCTAAGCAGACCGCGAACTAAGTCGAAATCTCGAACCGGTAGCCTAATCACCTCAAAGGTCTCCAGAAGAGAAATTAGACAAAGTCTGTGTTTCTGCCCGCTACCGAGTCCCTTGAAGGTGATGGAAGCACCCGACATGAAGATGATGGAAGCAACCGGACGTCCGAAGATCCACTACAAAAACCCAAAGACTGACAAAATGCACAGCTCAAAGACTATTATACTTTTTATTACCCTTCTCTTTTGCCTTCTCCTCATGGTCACCTTCTGGATCATGGAGGAGAGCGCACCCGCTCATAAGACATTGCTGACCATCGTTCAACCTACCACCATGAAAGAACACCATCTGATCTCACTTTCACCCCAACTCCGAGAAAGGCGTAAGGAGTTCTGAAATAACTCTTTCGTGCAGTTGCTCCACCAACACAATCTTGCCGCCAATGCCACTAATTGCTGGATCTGTGGATTGCTACCACATGCCACTGGACACTCTATCCCTTTCATCCCTTCACCTTTTTCTGTCCATGGTTCCTGCCTCGCCTGGCTAATCCTCCTGCAAGAAAGCTACAAGGACAATGCCACTTCCGGCAAAACTATGTCACACTTCTACCATGAGTTCTGGCTGAACAAAACTGGAAAAACTTCTGCCCCCTTCTGTCCTCTGAGATCAAACACTTCCTTTCATATGGACATCCCTGCCAAAGAGCGAGTCGAAATGCAGGTGTTTAACAACCCAGCCAGACCCACCTTCTCTTACCTCCGGAAACGAACGGCCGCCACCCTAACAGTGGCCCTATCCGTCATCAACATCACTGGACTTGTGTGCCTCGAAGGCCTGGTGGCGCAGCTGGTGGGCCACAGCTCCTGCCTCATCACCCGAACATTGGACTCAGTTGATCCACCCTCCTTTGTTACCTCCCCAAATATGTACTTCGTCTGTGGTACTAAGGCCTACACCTGGCTTCCGAAAGGTTGGGGAGGCACCTGCTACATCGCTTTTGTTCTTCCTCCGACATATGTGGCTCCAGCAAACCATCACCGACAGAAACGTGCCAAAGACATTGTGCAAGCCGACTCCACCGGAGCACAGTTCATGGACGCAGTAAAAGGACTTGTTCCACTTTGGGGCCCAATGGCAAACAGCCGTGCCATCCGCCACTTAACCCAGGCAGTCGAAACAACAATGAACATTACGGCTGGCATCCTCACCAACAACACCGCCGGGCTACAGGCCGTCCGCCTGGTGGCTCTTCAGAACCGCCTTGTTCTAGATGTGGTTCTGGCTGACCGTGGAGGAGCATGCCGCATCATTGGATCCAGCTGTTGTACCTACGTACCGGACAACTCACCCTCAGTCTACAAGGCGATCGAACACCTCCACAGACTTTCCTCAGAGATTCATCAGGAACAGGAAGGATGGTCGCTTGGGAGTTGGTTTTGGGACACAATAAAGAGCTGGGGGTGGAGGTTGTTTTCGTTTATCCTAATACCGCTCGTGATACTATGTGGATGTTGCTTGGGGATTCAGTGTCTGCCACCTGTATGTTCGCTTTTTATGAACTGCATCTGCCCTAAGACTTTGAACTTTGAAGCGGAACGAATGAAAGCCCTGTACGAGATAGAAGTTCGTAGTATTATGGGGATAGATCCGAACTAAACAAGCTGGCGAGATATGTTAAAAGGGAGGACTGTGGAAATCTAGCTTGCGAACTGAACATTATCTGCACCATCTTGTCTCTCCCCAGCGCGACACACAGGAAAGCGCACGGCAGCCACTTTAGGCACCCTGGTCTCTCTCCCTGCTCATTGCCGATCGCCAGCGCGTCCCCCTGGCGCTGCGAGCATTCCCCCGCGCGCCGGCCACCCCCACTCTCTCATACACGGGCCATAAACCCTCTCCTTCTGCGCGACCCTGCCATGGAACCACATCCCACGTCTGACCGACATCCCATACATGGTCATGCATCTCTTTGATAACCCCCTTCCTCTGCGCCCAATTGTCCGAACCGATCCCAGGCCATCACCTAGCCCTGCGGATGCAGCTTATTGCCCCTACTGTAAGGGAAACACCCCACATCAAAGGGATTACAGTAGATCAAGGCCCCCCACCCCCTGAGACCCGACCGGTCGCACACACCCCCGGGAATTGGCGGAATGTCCAGCTGTGTGATAGCCATCTCCTACTGTGGGTGGGGTGGGGACTTCCACTGTAGATATGTGTGGGAACGAGCTTGAAGTGGGGATTCTGAGGATGTTCTTTCATGTATCAAAGCGATCTCAAGAATGTGCCATGTATGACAACCCTGCAATAAAGTCATACATCTGTGTATAAGAGGCCAGGCCTCAGAGATGCAGTTAGAGCACCTCGTGACGATACCTTGCTGTCTGATCTGATGTGTTCTACTCCGACGGAATAAAAACTTTGTTTCCTGCCTTCCAGTCTCCGGCGCCTGCCTCTTTTGTTGGTTAAAACATCGAATGGTATAAGAGGCGATTACCGCCGGGCAATCCTTGAAAGGTTATCGACTGCAACTGCCGCTACCTTTTAACACTATGTGGTAAGCAGTGAACAAACTACTTCTCGCTTGGGTTTTGTGGTGTCACATGTTCGCTCACATGGGAATTGTTTGCCTGAACGGATTCAACTAAATTGCTGTTATTTTACCCTCAACACTATGTGCACAATGAATAGTGTAAGGGGTCACTTAATTGGGTATCATGAAGCATCACATTGTTGTACCTATCCCTTTATGTAATTGGACCATATTTCTATCTACATTTTATTAATTTGATTTATTTTAGTGTCCAGACTTTGCAATTGATATTACACCCAGATGATGACCTCTTAAAATGCATTGTACCTCCTATGGCTCTTGAGGTCAAAACGCGTTGGCAGCAACTTGAGGAATGAAAGAAAGCATTTCGCACATCACTTGGCTATTTCAATTGAAAATCCTCAAATGTACTATGGAATGTTTCAAGCACATGTTTGGAATGGTTGCCCATAGCTCCTACATATCCATTTTGTTTTCTGGATCCCTATTGTTTTATTGATATAATTTTGTGATGCTTTGTGTACATTGTTGTGTCTATCTTTGACTTTGGAAATATAAGCTTTTTTAGGAACTAGGTAACATGATTCTAATAATTTAATGTTTCAGAATAAGAATTTGATTAATTCTAAAAACACACTGGTTTGATGCGTATGTTCTGTTTTCTGAAATCATTTAATGATCTAGGGCCATGTTGGGTTCTGTTATTAAATGTATAAAGATTTATGAAGCCATGCACAGCCACCCTGCATGGACCATGTGTAAGGCGACGCAG
The DNA here is from genome assembly GCF_964204655.1 of Triturus cristatus. Taxonomy (NCBI): domain Eukaryota; kingdom Metazoa; phylum Chordata; class Amphibia; order Caudata; family Salamandridae; genus Triturus; species Triturus cristatus. The sequence goes on from NC_140588.1 coordinate 595,843,585, forward strand.
CGTAAATCGCTGCATCGCCTTACTCTGCGCCTGGGATGCGACCATGGGCATTGAGTTGGGTTATCCCATGCAACATCCATGGTATTTGAGGCTGCCTAGATTTACAGAAACATGTAAACCTAGGGAAGTGCCAACTTTGCATGCCTCCCAAGGTGAGGTGTAACGAGGAGAAAAACTTAATTTCACCTCGTTTTTCCTCTTTCCATATGTGATTAGTTCTGTAGCAGATATAGAAAGAGGAAAAATCCTTTTTAGATTGTTTCTGTGGAAGAAGTTGCCCCTTCCTACACAAAAATAATCATTCCTGCAATGGAGGCACCCTTGCACCATGGTGCAAAGGTGCCTACGTTGGCCCCAAATTGCCAAAATGGAGCCAGCGCAGGCAGAAAGGATTGGAATGCACTGTATTGCTTAAATATGGTGCATTCCTGCCCTTTCACTTTGGCTTAGGGCAGCCCAACAAAGTGCCTGTGCACTGCCCTATGCCATAAATGAGGCCCTTGTTTTTTTCGGGTGGTTGTTTCTGCTAATTTCACCGTATCATGTGCCCATACAGACAGGGAATATGCTTTCCATAGGGGACCATTCCAAACCACATTGTTCTTCTGGTTTGGGTAAAATCTGTTCTAAAAGGCACACTGGGGCCTGTCAAACGCGACAAGGGAGCAGCAACGGGGTCAACATTCTCTTACAAAAAGTGTCTGGCGGCTCCCCCACTCTTTTGTTCCAGCACCACTTCCCCTGGCTAATTCTTTTTCCATAGAGGACTGACAGAAATATATCGATGCTATTAAAGAATAATCAGAACTATAATAGCGTTTATTGAAAATCCGATTAGCTATTTCTCGACTGACGTCTATTGCTTATTCGTGCATTCACTGCATATCTAGAGACGTTTATTTCCTGAAGTATTATTAATGCATCGAGATGCCATTATAAATATCAACAAGCTCTATTTTGTGCTTTCACTTCGTCTGCCAATCGCGAACAGCGCCTCGGTCATCTTTGTTGCAACAGTCTACCATCGCTATAGCAACTAGGACTGCCATTCCTCCAGTGTCGTGAGGGAAGCTCCTAGATTGCCGCTGCCCTGCAAAGGGAATGGAGGGAGTGAGGGGAGGGGTGTGAGGGCGGGTTCAGGTAGAAGGGAAAGAATGCTCACTGGCGAATAGCATGACAGCAGTCTGTGCTCAAAGATTTGCCCCTTTTTGGAGGGTTTCGGAAACCGAATGGGTTAGCCAGGCCGCTTGTAACTTGCCACATCCCGTGGTTTAACTCAATGCTATCTATGAAAATATAATATTTCGTCCACTTCTCCTCACTCGGTCTTCTGTCTTCCCTTCTGAGCACACGCATGCATGAAGTCCCGGTATTAACCGCTGCTCTTCTATTACAGGCACACTTGTAAACAGATGCAAATGAGCTGGACCACGTGATGTCACATAAAATGGATTTAAGCAAAGCTGGAGAAAGAATGTGGCTGGGCGGCGTCATACACAAGCCGTGTTTCGGCTTAAACTATTCATCATACGCACGCACAATGTGCCTTCCTTTACTAATCCAAAAATCATTCAAAATTACAAGCTTGATTTTAATTTTGTTCCCTCAGCTCATAAATAATTTCCTCTTACATCTTAACACATTGAACCCAAAACGCTAAGATTTTTTTCTGAGTAGTGGTGGCTTATTGTTAGAATTATTGAAATGGCGGTAATAATAAAGATTCCGAAATGGCAGATAGACTATCTACTTCTCAGGTGTGATCCCTGCCCTTTTTCTTTTCCACAAGGGCGCAGCAGCAACATTAAAATACCCCCGCTTTGAATAAAAGCTCTGATGGCATCAATCAAGCGCAGAAAGGAAGCTCGCGCTTACCTAGAAGTACGCCCTTTTCTCTTCCGTCCAAGCATTTATTCATCCTTCCATCCACCCTCTGATATCCACCATTTCACCTTTACGTTCTGTCATCCATTCGTTCATCATTCCATTATTCACCATAGCATCCAGTCACACCTTTGCCATCTATGAGTTTATCCATCCATGTATCTATCCACCCATACATTAATTCATTGACTTACACATCCATCACTAAAGGTTTCCAACCATCAATGGTTTCTTGGTGCCATTTATCCATTCACCCTGCCTTTTTTAACCAGGCCATCCATCACCCTCCCAGATTTCCATTTACTCTGCCATCATTTCACCTGTCCATCCAGTTCTCCATTCACCCATCCAATCCATTCACCTACTCGTTAATCCATCATTAATCCACCAATTCATTCACCCACTCATCCGTTCTATCACTCATCCTACCATTTTTCATCCTTTCTTCCTCTCACCTTTCCTTCCTTTCATTCTTCTTTCCCTTTTCCATTAACATGGATTTCTTTCCATGAATTGTGAACTTTTGTCTTCCGAGTTGCAGACATAAAACAAATATATAGTAGGTAGTTTAATATGGGAATTTTCCTCTTTAAAAGAAGTATTAGTAGCCAGTGGATGTTGACCTGACAACATGCAAAGAGGGTACAAGAAGCTATCATACTGTACCATGAGAAACAAGACCATTGCAGTGTTGTTTTTGTGTGTGGATAATTTGAACCTGTATCGAGAGACCCTTACAGGTGGTCACCATGGACGAAAGGGTCAGCTCACCCGTGTTAAAGTCTACATATTTCATAGAATTTGATTTCGATTACTGTTGGAGAAAATGAACCTGACATTAGAAAACGTGTCATAAAAATCATAGAGAAAACGTAGAAAATGCTTCTTTTAAAAAGAATACCAATAAATAAATCATACAGCTTTAAAACCATAAGAGAAGATGCTTTATTCAACATGTAAACTAAACGTGCAGCTTAAATAAGTAGTAGGCTCTCATACCTAATGTGTTTCTATTACTAGGCCTGAAAATGTCTTTGACTTTTGCTTGACATATAAAATAAAACATCTTTTAGAACTGTTGAACTCCTCATCTGACAGCAAAATCATTCATCACTTTAAAATGTGCTATTCTAGGAAAAATGTATTACTTTGCCTGCTCACACCATATGTTTTCCTCTTTTCACTAAACAATACATTTTTCTATATTATATAATGAATAGAGTATTAGTAATATATAGCATTCTAAGGATATTGTTTGCATGGTTTCATAAAGATTTACTGACAGAAATGTTTCACTGCCTTAGACTAGCCTTTTGTACACTCCATGGGATACTGACAACAGCTAACAGACTAGGACTGCAAAGGTTCTCATGAGAATCCTACCTGATGTATCTAGTCAAAGACATTTAGGAATTTTAGATAACTGCTCACTGGCATGAATGTTTAACATGCGAAATGGGAGGAGAGACAGCTGATCATCAGAAAACCCGCTTCCATTTGTTGTTGCAAATGGTTTATGGTTTCATATGTACGTGTTCCTAGTTAGAAAGGCATTCTATTCAACCCTAATCATTCCCATGCCATCCTACCTCTGATGCTTTATGCATTACTTTCCTTCATTCCTGCCCCGTTTGCTGTAAGCTACTGCAAAAGCCGATTTACTTTACTCTGAACTTTATGAGGGGAGACTTTCTCCTTATGTTGATCATAGCTAATGCTGTGGTTACATTTTCTTTGATTTATTAACAAGTTGCTACTGCAATTGTTTTGGGAACTCAGGTGAGTTTCTGGATCTGCTTTTTATGGGGAGTTCATTCTTCAATTAAAAAAAGCTCCAAAATCTTGCTATTTTCCTCAAAAGCTCTTTATGGGTTTTTATTTTGGTTAGGACTCTTAGATTTAGAAAGCAACTAATTCCTTCATGGAACACGCTGTCTATTTTATGCTGACTCTAACAGAATCTTTTCTCGATATTTCTGTAATTTGACTTATCTGCATAAAAATGACAAAATATTACTAATCTCTTCATGAGAAATAAAGCTTTGAAACAATTCTAAACCTCTAATCATTGACTGAACAGTAAGCTACTGAAAGTTGAAGAGTAGATTTGAATAGAAGATTTTATTGCAGCTCCGTTCTGCCATGGTGGCTAAGATACATTGGCCTGAAGATGGGGGAATGGCACAATTGGGAGGTATTTGTTGTAAGTGCTTTGGGTTTGCACTGGTCATCAATTGCCCCCCCCTTATTATGGTCGCTAACACAAGTGTTTCTCAAGTCCACCTACTCTGACCCAGTCACTTCATCAAAGCACCCAGCTAAAGAGCACTTATCAGTATAACAAATGCAGGGGGACCTGAAAAAGTTGCAGGGCTTTCACCTTACCTAATGTCTAAAGAGAAGTGACAGGGCTCAGTTGCCAATAATATAGACACTCAAGGAGTGGTGGAGATCAACCCCAGGCATTTTTGCTTTGAAAGTGACTCTATAAGTAATGCCTGTTCCTGACACAAATAAGAATGAAGGGTAGACAATCCCAAACGCCCCTTCTTAACAAGGTGAGAGCAAGTACATGTATGTGAATGGTCACCAGATGTGAATATTCATGAGGCTGATATAACTCAGGAATTTGTCACATCGTTTTTCCTCATTCAGTCTCCCATTCAGGTATGTCAGACCCTGCCACTGATGGAAGGTAAAGCATGGTCAGGCACCAATGTCACATTATAGCAGACTATACTGACAAGACACAGCACAGACACAGTCTCTCACAATTGTACTATTTAACCTCTCACATTTGAGATTGGCAATAGGCAGGTGGGTCAATATGCGAGGCACAAGGAGGAACAGCTGGGGAAAGGAAAATATTTATTATAAAGTGAGAGGGTAACGGGAAAATGAAGGAAGCATGTAGGAGTACATGCTTAAACATTTTGAAAAATACCCTCTAAATCATATGCTATTATAGGTACCTACAAATTCAGAGATGTACAAATAACCACTGCTCCTAAATTCCATATCATGTGCTCATGTCAGAAATTCATAGGTCACCTTGATGTCTATTTTTCACTCTACATATTTCACCATATTGTACAGTGTAGCTCACTTGTTGGCTCTGGGTACCTCTGCTTCTTGGAGAACCTACAAACCCTTTTGTTCCCACAACCAAAATAGTCTAGAGAACGTAATGGTAAATTGCTTTTGTAAATCAGTCTTCATGACAAAAAGTTACAGATGAAAACATTGTCACAAATGGGATTTTTTCCTAATCATTTACAATATTTCTTTATTTCAACACTTAGTTTTTGCGGAAAACCTTGAGGGATCTGCACAAATGAGCCTTTCCTGAATTTGGAATGGTGTTCACTTTTTTAGAAGTATATAACTTTCCTGTATCACCCGTGGGTTTCATACTGGTTTCTACCACAAACTGGAAGTAGGTTGAAAATACCCAAAAAAGGCTTTAAAAAATGCTTAAACTGTGATAAAGAATTATGTTTTTTGATGCAGGTCAGCATATTTCTGAAAACTGGGTAGATGGTGACTTTAGCACATCAAATCGTTTGTTGATGCCATTTTTATGAGAAAAATCAGACACTTTTATCCAAGCACTTTTTTCCTATTTCTCCCCAAAAACTCAAAATTTAGCTATGGTTGTCTATTTTGGAAATCCACAAACCCTCGGTACCTTTAGAATCCCCAGGATGTTGGAAAAAAAGGACACAAACTTGGCAGGGATACCTTACGTGGACAAAGATTTATGGAGGCCTAACCACAAACTACCCCAAATAGTCAAAAAAGGGCTCAACACTGGGGGTGGGGTGGGGTGGCGACGGCCCAGCAGTAAAGCGGCTAGTAATATATTCTCACTAAACTGCTCTCTAAGCCATGAAAGATTATATTAACAGGTAATTTCCTACCTGCATTGCAGGTTGCTTCAGCCTCTTCTTTCCGTACACGGGAGGACTCCAGAATTCAGAAGCACCATTTGCTTACCTGGGAACCACAGCTGTGCCACTGCTTCCTCAAGTACTTTATTACTAACATGTATGAGCCATCAAACAGGGGTTTGTTATATAGCTGATCAGTCAAGATGGCTGCCGAAAGTTCCTGTGACCTCGCGAGACTGGATGAATATTGCGAGATTGCTATAATTAGGGGCATACCTATGAATGGGTTTGGATCTCACTTGCACCACTACAAAAACCTAAAATTTGACATATGAAGCCAAGCAAAGCCACTTTGTGGGGCCCTGAGTAGCTTCATAAATCAGGAGTAAGGAATAGTTGAAATCTCTGCTTTTCATTAACCTGCCCTGGAGAGGCATTCCATGGGCATTGCATGGGTGTTCCCATGGAAATCCCATGGTTTTTGACAGATTACCAGATTTACCAGAACTGGGAAACCTGGGAATGCACCAAAATGTTACGCCTTCCCAGGGGAGGCATAACAAGGAGAAATATCTCTATTTCTCTTTGTTTTTCCTCTTTCTATGTGTGCTGCATTCAGCAGCACACATAGAGAGAGGAATATGCCTCCCAGGATTGCTTTTTGCAGGAAGGTGCCCTTTCCTGTACAAAAACAATTCTGCATGCAACACAGGCACCCTTGCACCATAGTGGTACCTGCATTGACACATGGCTTCCAAAAAGGCACCAGTGCAGAGAAAAGGACAGAAATGCACATTTTTGTCTTAGATACACCTCATTCCTTCCCTTTCCTTGTCATGCAGCACAAATGTAGCTATAATTTTCTATTTTGTGAATCCACAAACCCAGGATACCTTTAGAATACCTAGGATTTTGGAAAAAAGGACACAAATTTGGCATGGATACCTTATATGGATAAAAAGGAGGCCTAAGCACGAATTACCTCAAATAGTCAAACAGGGGCTTAGCACTGGGGGTGGTGTGGGGTGGGGGGTGGGGGAGGTCCAGCAGTAAAGAGGCTAATAGTAAATTCTCATAAAACCGCTCCCCAGACCATGCAAGATTGTATTACCAGGTAATTTCCTACCTGCATAGCAGGTTGCATCAGCCTCTCTTTCTGTACACGGGAGGACTCTGGAATTCAGAAGCACTATTTGCTCACCTGGAAACCACAGCCTTGCCACTGCTTCCTCAAGTACTCTGTTATTAACAGGCATGAGCCATCAAACAGGGGTTTGTTATATAGCTGATCAGTAAAGATGGCTACCAAAAGTTCCTGTGATCTCGCAAAGCTGGATGTGCCACTTGTACCACGATGCAAACCCAAAATGTGATTTATGAAGCCAAGCAAAGCCACTTTGTGTGGCCCTGAGTAGCTTCATACATCAGGAGTAAGCAATACAGGGCAAATTGCTGCATTTTGTTAATCTGCCATGGGAAGGCATTCCATGGGCATTGCATGGGTGTTCCCGCGAAACTCCCATGGATTTTGACCAGAACTAGTAAATCTGTGAATGCACCAAAATGTTACGCCTTCCCAGGGGAGGCATAGTAGAAAGAAATATCTCTATTTCTCCTCGTTTCTTTTTCTTTCTACGTGTGCTGAATTTTGCAGCACACATAGAAAGAGGAATATGCCTCCCAGGATTGTTTTTGTGGGGAGGTGCCCCTTCCTGCACAAAAACAATCCTGCATGCAACACAGACACCCTTGCACCATGGTGCAAAGGTGCCTGTGTTGGCACTAGGCTGCCAAAAAGGCACCAGTGTAGAGAAAAGGACAGACATGTACCCAGGGGAAAAAAATTAAAAATAAATAATAGTATGCTTATATTTATATCACTCCACACTGTAAAAGCACAGCAATTTGTCAGTACGTAGCTGATTCGACGAATAGCTTACAAATCTGTGTTCTAAGTGACACAGGGCCAAATGTATGACCAACAAAATTGCACCTCGCAAATTGAGACTCTTTTGCGAGTCACAGTTTGCGAGGCGCAATTTGCCATGTACAACAGTGTGTTAAACACTGTTTGCGATTCCTAATGGGGTTGCAAATTGTGAGGCTCATTAATATTAATGAGTCTCTCGCAATTTGCGAGCCCATTGGGAATGACAGGCCCTCCCAGGTATGGTGCTTGCTGGGCTCAGCAGACCACCATGTCTGGGACGGCTTTTAAATAAAGCAGTTTTTTTTTCAAAAATGCAGCCCGTTTTCCTTAAAGGAAAATGGGATGCATTTAAAAAAAAGAAAATGAAACGTTTTCGTTTCATTTTTGAAGGGCACGTAGTGGTCCCTAGGACCACTGCCTGCCCTTAAAAAATATTTTTAGAGACAGTCACAAAGTGGAAGGGGTCCCTTGGCGACCCCTTCCAAATTGCGACTGCATTACCACCCTCTTGAAGAGGGTGGCAATGTGTGAGTGTTTTGCAACCGCAATTGCGAAACATTCAAACATGGGTTAGAGAGTCGCTATTTGGAAGGGAACGCCCCCTCCAAATAGTGAGTCTCTAAACACTTTTTTGCGAGTCGCAATTCATTTGCGACTCACCAAATTGTGTTGGTACATGGCCATACCAATTTAGCATGCACAAACGGGTTGCTGACCGGTTTGCGCATGCTAAAATTGGTCGTACATCTGGCCCCATGTTGCTGGCTACAACCGGTGCAACCAGTGCAAAGCAGCCTAAGCAGTGCAAAATCAGAGTGAAGCATAACAGCACTTTGCAAAGGTTTAGTTGTCGACCAACGAGGCTGATTACCTGACTTGCCTCTCATTTTTAGTCCGTGTGGCAGTGGTGTGGCTGCGAGTGGGCGGTGTTGCACCCCGATTGGAACTTTCGAAAAAAAAGCTTTGAAGTGCCAAGGGCACCCTTCGAGGTCTATCACATCCCCCTGAGCCAACGGAGCATCAGTGAACCCAGGCAAGGGAACCAACCGAGTACCGAGTGCAGGGGGTGTAATGCCCACCTGAGGAGTGTGAGCCCGGGGCCCAGACGGTTCTGGGTGCGGCTAGCGGCTGCGCGGCTGCGCGGTGAGCTCCCACTTGGTGCCTGGTCTTACTCTGCCATTCTGCCGCAATGCTGCTGATGTTGCATTTGCTACATTCGTTTGCATTGCTGTAGCCACTGTCTAAACCCTCTGCTTGATACTATTGCCATTGCCACCAACTGAAGACTAATGTGGCGGATAAGCGTTGGTGACCTTAGGAGAGGTCAAGGTGTGGAGTGTTATCAGTGGTGGTTCCCAGTTAGAAACAGGAAATGGGGATCACTCAGTGCCACCTTCAACAGCCCACGTGGTGGGAATGATCTAGGACCAACCCAGGGGAAGGAGGAAGGTTAGATTAGTGTCCACCTCTTCTACAATCTTGTGTGGTTATCACCCCTCTCCAGCCTACCTCAAGGTCAAGAGGGAAACAAAGGAAAGGAAATAGGAACAGGTAATATCACTATAGCCTCTAGAAGCAAGTGACAGATTGGCACAAAGAGTCGCCCAACACATAGTGGTAAGTGTGGGGATCTGGCACTTGACATCTGGTCACACTGTGGAAAAAACAACACTGACCTAGTCAGCAACAAACATCACCATTAGAGCCGGACCTAAAAGGAAGAAATGCGATCAGGAAAAATAAGACAATCCCTGGGGCAGAAGGGCTCCGGCCTAAGGTGTGGAACAAAAAAATCCCTTTAAATAAATCAGTCAAGTCAGCAAAATCAGGATCAACCATAGTACTGCACCGGGGGATGGCTACGGAGAACCACGCCTTCGAGTAGCCACAGGTGACCGCTGCCCCACCCCTAACAATAACCATTACAAACAATGGGGTAACCCAAAAAAGTCAAGGACCTGGGTGCAATGTAGTACGAAAAACAATGGTCCTGGACCATGAATCAAGGTAGGCCGTAGTTCCTAACTTAGTGATATCATTCACATATTCTGTGCTACATATAATCTATTTCGGTAGCTCTTAGTATCCAATACAATATTATTCATACGGTCAACCATGCAATAAACCAATATCAAATTTCAATGAGCAATTTTGTCAAGGTTGCTCCAAGGGGAACGTGCAAATAGTAAGGGTGCTTTAAGTAAAGAAGAGTGAAAAGGAGAGCAGAAAATATTTCAGAGGTTGTGACATAAAAAAACTTAGACAAGTTGAGCAATGGACTGGTTGTCATTCACCATCCAAGTGCATAGACCTGGTCACGTGTATCAGTTTATGCGATAAATAAATCAGGCAATTATACATTCATTAGAAGTCAATTCTAATTAGGCACGTGGGTAGGTAAACGTATCCCAGGTTCATATATATGGGGCGTCGACGTTTCGATCCTAGTGGCCTAATGTGGAAGTTTGAACCTTGGCCTTGCGGATCTTCATCAGGACAGGGGAACAACCTGGAGGAGGTTTTGGGCCTGGTAGAGTGCCTAAAATTAATAAGAATAAGGTAAAGGTGTTGCATGGGACTATGATTAACAACCCAATTAATAGGCCTATAAGGGGCTAATAAGGGCTTACCCGCTGCGATGTATGAAGCGAGTTCCTGTTTATGAAAATTCAGTGGTGTACATCATATGGCTGTGTACATCATATGGCTGTGTCTTCGTAACCGGTTGTACATGTATTCCACAGTGGTGGATTCATCCGATGTTCATAATCGAGATCTGCTTGCTAATTTCTTCAAATTCATTCAGACCCTTGGCGATCGTGTCCAGAGAGTGTATCCACCTGCATTCTCGTTTGCTGAGTATACTGTTGAAATCACCACCTCTTGGGTTGGGTTTAACCTTCTCAACTACCCACCATTTCAGGCTATCTGCAGTGTGTTCAAATGTAGAGAAATGCTCCACAAGGGGGGCACCTGGTGTCTTGCAGCGTATGCGGCTGCAATGTTGCAAAATGCGGCACTTGACTTTCTGGATAGTCTGACCCACATACATAAAGTCACATGGGCAGACAATGGCATAGATAACTCCCGTAGTATTACAGTTGCTGTGTTCGTTGAGTTGGTATGTCTGATTGTTATGTGAAAATTCCGTTATATCTTTTGTCAGTGTACAGGCCTTGCATGATCCACATTTATGGTGACCTCTGATCGGTGGAATTCCCCAAAGTGTGTTTTGGCTTCCTGTGCGTGGTGTAGGGAGTAGAGATTTTACTACATGATCTCTTATATTCTTGCCTTTCCTGAAAGCATGTAAAGGTGGTGGTAAATTGCCCAAATCTTCTGCTATTAAGTGCCAATGTTGGTTGATAGCTTTTTTGATAGCACTGCTTTTCGTGTTAAATGTCGTGATACATACTAGACGTTCCTCCTTGGTGTTTGTTCTGGGTTGTGGGGCTAGTAAAAACTCTCTATGGTTGTGCCATGCTCGTTTACGTGCCTGTTTCAATAGTCTGATGGGGTATCCACGTTCTAATAGTCTAGCTAGAAGGCTAGCAGATTCATCAAAGTAATCCTCTTTTTTTGAACAGTTCCTACGTAACCTCAGGAATTGACCAAAGGGTAAGTTATCCCTGAGGTTACGTGGATGGTGACTAGTGTAACGCAGTAGTGTATTCCGTTCACTGTCTTTTCTATAAAGACTCGTGTGCAGTTTGCCTGATTGTGACTTGATGATAATGTCTAGGAAGTGCACCGCTTCTCTATTGAATTCTAGAGTAAATTGGATGTCATCGGAGCATGTATTAAGCCAGTGATGGAACGTTACCAATTGTTCATCGTTGCCTTGCCAAATGATTAATACATCATCGATGTAACGACGCCAGAGTGCTATATTGGCCCTATAAGGGTTGAGGTCACTGAGGACAAAGTGATGTTCGTACTCGTTCATGTAGATAATAGCCAGATTGGGAGCAAAGCTTGCTCCCATCGCTACGCCCTTAGTCTGGTTGTAGAAACTACCCTGAAATGTAAAGTAATTCCTAGTCATTGCAATCCTGAGTAGTGAAATTATGAACTCGGTGGGAACTTCATGTGGAGCAGGTCTGGTGTTAAATACTGATTCCATGCTGGTAAGTGCTGAATGTTGTGGAATATTAGTATAGAGGGACGTTATGTCCATAGTGGCCAATAAATGTGTATTGGAATCAAAAGGGCGCTCGTCCACTAATTGGATTGTTTGCATTGTATCTCTGAGGTAAGTCGCAGTATTCTCTGCGATGGGTTTGAGGAATACATCCACGTATTTACATAAAGGCTCTAAAATTGACCCACATCCAGAGATTATCGGTCTACCCGGTGGGTCCTCCATACACTTATGTATCTTTGGTAGGGTGTAAATAGTGGGTATTCTCGGGTGTTTGTTATTTAAATATTCATACTCTAGTTTGTTTAGAAAACCCGTTTCTAAGGCCCGTTTTGTCACCTCACTTATGATGTTGCTTATCTCTTGTGTGGGGTCCCTGCTGAGTTTGGCATAATTACCTTCAACTGACAACTGTGCTAGGATCTCTTTTTTGTAGTCATCCACATTCTGAAGAACAATTGCCCCGCCTTTATCCGCGGGTTTAATCACGATGTTAGTGTTCTTTTTGAGGGTTTCTAGGGCCTCCCTTTCCAGTTTGCTCACGTTATATTTCACATATTGTCTTTTAGTCAATATGGAATCAATGTCCCTCATGACTACCTGTTCATATGCCAGCAATTTATGTGACATAAGGTGAGTATGAGAGAGCCCTTTCCCCCGTTTTTTAATATCTGGTCACAATTGGTTTCTAACTACACTCCATCATACACCCTTTTAGATTTGGATTGACTCCAACTGTGAAAAAGACTCGGATCGCAAGTGGGTGGCAGCACTCAATTGAGGTAATCCTCTTTTACTCCTCATACGTGTACTATATACTCTACCTGAATGGTTCTGTTAATTGATAGCCGGCTCCTTAATTTTACAGCCCCCACCAGTACTACTGTGTGGCACCCCACAAACGGAGGCCAGCCATATGATGTACACCACTGAATTTTCATAAACAGGAACTCGCTTCATACATCGCAGCGGGTAAGCCCTTATTAGCCCCTTATAGGCCTATTAATTGGGTTGTTAATCATAGTCCCATGCAACACCTTTACCTTATTCTTATTAATTTTAGGCAATCTACCAGGCCCAAAACCTCCTCCAGGTTGTTCCCCTGTCCTGATGAAGATCCGCAAGGCCAAGGTTCAAACTTCCACATTAGGCCACTAGGATCGAAACGTAGACGCCCCATATATATGAACCTGGGATACGTTTACCTACCCACGTGCCTAATTAGAATTGACTTCTAATGAATGTATAATTGCCTGATTTATTTATCGCATAAACTGATACACGTGACCAGGTCTATGCACTTGGATGGTGAATGACAACCAGTCCATTGCTCAACTTGTCTAAGTTTTTTTATGTCACAACCTCTGAAATATTTTCTGCTCTCCTTTTCACTCTTCTTTACTTAAAGCACCCTTATTATTTGCACGTTCCCCTTGGAGCAACCTTGACAAAATTGCTAATTGAAATTTAAAAAGTGCAAAAAGAATAAAATACTTTATTTAACTTTTGATATTGGTTTATTGCATGGTTGACCGTATGAATAATATTGTATTGGATACTAAGAGCTACCGAAATAGATTATATGTAGCACAGAATATGTGAATGATATCACTAAGTTAGGAACTACGGCCTACCTTGATTCATGGTCCAGGACCATTGTTTTTCGTACTACCACCCCTAACAATGGCGGTTCGTACCTGGCTTGTTGCATGCAGGCTGGCGTTCCCGGTGAACTCTGCCGAGTGAAGGCGGGGTTTTTTTTCCGTCAGGAGGGGCAGGTGGAGGGGCAGGTTCCAGATTTCGATATCAGGATCGGGCTGGATGCATAGCAAGTTTCCCAGGAGTGTGTTTAATCCAGCTTGGCATCTCGATATTTGTGACTGCAAGGTTTCAGCGGCTGCGGGGATTTGTTTGTTACAGCCGCGGACGGCGTCCGTGAATCTGAGGAGGAGGCGGCTTTCCCGACCGGCGGCTGGGATTCCTGTGATTGCAAGGTTTCAGCGGCTGCGGGAAGTTGTTTGTTACGGTCGCGGACGGCGTCCATGAAGGTGAGGAGGAGGTGGCTTTCCCGAGCGGCGGCTGGGATTCCTGGGCGACCTGAGGCCGGGGGCAATTAATCAAGTAGCTGCTGGACCCATATTGCTGGTGAAGTTCCCTAATTCAAGACGCGCTAAATAAAAGAGGCATCAGTGGGGAACCATAACGGGGGAGAATAAACAAAATAAACAAAATAAATCCCTTTTGGAGCATTTTGGAGAGGAGTAGAACAGATGGAGAAGTAGATCCAAGGAATAAGCAGATATTGGGAGACCCTCTTGTGATGGCATAGGAAAAGGCGAATAAAGCCGAATGAAGGCAGATAAAGGTGAATAAAGGCAAAGGCAAGGCTGTGAAGGAACACGAAAAGGATATATCACAGTCAGAGAAATTAAAAGAAACAGAAGAGGGCAAAAATGGGTAAACCTCTTAAACATGGGAAAGTGATTGCCAAAATCGACTCCGTGGCCCGTCTTAAGGTTAAAACACACTGAGCTCAGGCTAAGGAGGCTAAAGAGGCAGCCCGGCTGGCTAGTAAGGAGAGCATCTCCAACTCGTATGGACTTGATAGTACTCTGGAGAGTTCAGAGTAGGACCTTCCCCCTACTATATTTCCAGAACAGGTGGATGAAGCAAATATGAGTACAACTGCAGTTATGCCAGCTACATCCCAGCAGGACAACCCGGTGGCAAAGGGCCCCAAGAAGGGGAACGAGGCAAAAAATGTGCACTATTCCTGAAGAAAGCTACCCTACAATCTCCTTCTCCAAGCTCTGATCCAGTCCTGAAATTATCCAAAGAGCCCTCAGGAATAGCACTGTCGCCAGTACCTGTAATAGATCTGGATTCTAACAATCAAGAGAAATCTCAATGTAATCCGGAACCTGATCATTTGACAATCTTGGAGACATGTTTGGGGCAAGATCTAAGTCATGGTGGAATTATCAATTCCATCAAAGGAACCGACTACTCAAAGTGTGAGCCAATCCCGGCTACGAGGAATATTAGAAAAAAGCGAACAGATCGCCTCAAATATTTCTGTAATTTCGATGACTACCCAAGCTGGGATGCAGCTTCAACATTATTTACTGATGCAGGATCAGGTACCATCAAATGGCCAGATTTCCTGAAGAAATAATGGTCAGAAATATGTCTCCTGGTGCCGACATACCTCAAAATAATTCTAGCCCAAGCACGGAGACAGTAGGCGAATATCAACTGAGTATCAAAGATATGTTGAACTTAATACTGGAGGAAGTTCGTGAGATGGAGAGAACTCAGAAAATTGAAATTGCCTCTCTGCACCAACGATTAGGGAAAATCGAAGAAACAATGTCATGTTTTCCTATCAAACTTCAGGAGGCGGAAGCCAGAATCTCAGTTTTAGAGGACCATATGATCACAGTAATTGGGGAAGTTAAAGAGGCAGTCAAAAATAAGAGCTATCTAGAAAACAAACTTGAGGATCTTGAAAACCATTCTCGGAGGTCCAATCTCCGGATAGTTGGAGTCCCTGAAGGTATCGAAGGCTCCCAAACCCTGCAATGGGTTAACTCTTTCATCAAGCAAAAGGTTCTTCCGGAGTTCGAAGGAGATTTCACCATTACCAGGGCTCATCGTGTCCCAGCCCATCCTTTCCCCAATTCTACAATGCCGCGGACAATACTGTTAAACTTTGCAGATTATCGAGTAAAATTTTTTTTTGGGACAAAAGCAATTCAACAGGGACAGTTTTTAGTAAATGAAACTGTTAAATGTGGGTTTTTTCCAATATGACTGCTGTTGCTGCGCGTAGAAAAGAGTTTGTTAAGATCCTTCATTTGTTAAAAGCTAATGGTGCTCAAGCATCAATCGCTCAGCAGTCAAAATTAAGAGTTTTAGTCAAGGGCAAGTTCTTTATGTTTTCTGACTTAGATGAAGCCCAGGCACTATTGAAAAGATCTTGCAAGGCTCTCGGGCTTAAAAGGAAAGGAATGGTTTAAATGTAAATCTATTAGAAGGGAAAGGGGAGAGAGTTGGTAAGGCTTTCCGTGCCTAAAGGCAAGATCTAAATGTTGATTTGTTAAATGTAAAAAAAAAGAGGGGTCTTCCTGCTTGCTTGCACGCTAATTAATGATAGTATTAAGGTATTGTTGGGGGCATGGGGGCTAGTAGGGTCACTTGGGTGTAATCACATGACACCTAGGCCAGCATGGTTGGTAAGGGTTTTCCCACATTTTGGGGGGTGGGTTTTTTCTTTCAGGGAAGGGATGGGTGGAGAGGGAGGATTCGAGGGGGGGTTAACAGCAGGAAAAAGAGCACAAGCAGAAGGTTCAGAAGGTTCAGAAATTACATGAGGAAGAGTTAATTATGGAAACCTGTAAATGTAAGATCCTATCAGTCAATACTAACGGAATACTAAACAAAAGGAAGTATGGCGCTCTTATCAGATGGTTATCTTTACTAAATCCCCAAGTTTTGTTTCTGCAAGAGACACATTTGAAATCTAATTCTCCTAAACTTTTTATACCCAAGGTTTTCTCTAAAGTTTTTTTGCATCTTCAGGTCTTGCGGTTAGAGGAGTAGCAATCTACTTTTCGAGTAAACTTCCTTGGGAATTTTTACAAGTGCATAGGGATACACATGGGAGGTGGTTATATGTAGTAGCTAGGTTACAGGGGAAAACGCGAAATTTTATAAATGACTATGGCCCTGTTTCAGATGATATTGTACCCCTGACTCAAATTAATGATTTATTGATAGGATCTCCCGGGCAGGTGATATTTGGTGGGGACTTTAACTTCATACAGGATGTAAGGAAAGATACTTCGAATAAAAACAAAAAACAACTAAAACCAAATACAAAAAAAATAATGCGAGCCATTACACAAGAATATCAATTGGTGGACTCATGGCGGGAAATCAATCTAGATAAGGAATTTTACACCTGCTATTCGCACCGTTTTCGGACAGCGTCTCAAATAGATTTTTTTCTTACCTCCAGTTCCCTCCAGATTCAAGATGCTGGCATAGGCTGTAACCCTTTTTCAGACCATGCTTATGTTGGGATAGAAATGGTGCTTGGGGGAGGAAGTAGGGAACGTCCCAGGTGGCAGTTGGATCGTCTCCTCTTGAAAAACGAGGATTGGGGTCAAAGGTTTAGGGAGTGGATTCTGGAATGTTTTCAGATTAATGAGAATATGGCTGCCCCCTTTCAGGGTGAGGTGGGTTTAAGGCAGCAGCTCGTGGACAGATAATAGCCTTTACGGCCGCCCAGTCCAATACCCGGAGGACTAAGATAGCTCAATTGCAAACTGAAGTTGATCGGGAATACGTTCTCCAACTCCAGCTTCTTCCACACCTATATGAGCAGGCAAGAACAGCGTTGAGGGACTTTTTTACTTTAGAAGAGGTTTGCAACTCACAAATATTCCAATAGAGGGTCTATGAAGAAAGCCAGTTGATCGGCAAATTCTTGGCAAATTCCACAAGGAAAAAGCAAGAATCAGCTATAATGGCTAAAAATTTAGACCCTCGGACCGGTCGAGAAGTAGTTAATGGTAGCGATATTTCACAGACTTTCATTGACCACTTTCGCCAGCTGTACTCTTCTGAATATTTAGTGGAGGAGGAGCTAATCCAGGAATATTTCATAAATATGAATGTTCCTAAACTGGGAATGGAAGTAGAAGCTACCAAAATCTTAGCAGCTATTAAATCAACAGCCAGGGCAAAAGCTTGTGGGCAGGAGGGTTTCCCTATCGAGTTTTATAAAGTATTTTTAAAGGAACTTACTACCGCTTTGTAAAACGTATTCAACTTTGTCAAAAAGGGAGGTGCTGTCCCAGATGCTTTTAAAGAAGCAATAATTGCTTCTTTTGTTAAAAAAGATAAAAACCCGGAAGATGTGAATTCATATAGGCCCATTAGACTTTTGAATTCTGACTATAAAATCTTGATGAAGGCATGGGCAGAACATTTTTTACCTGCCGCCCAAGAGATAATCCATAGAGATCAAACCGGCTTCATAGCAGGTAGATCAATGGCGACCAATACCCAGTTTTTAATACATGCACTGAATTATTTTAATACAAATTCCATTCCGGCAAGTATTGTAATGGTCGATGCCTTTGACCTTGTGAACTGGAGAACCCTGTTTGTCACCCTTGGTCGGTTTGGGTTTCCTGCACAGGTAGTTAATATGTTACGTAATATCTACCAGGGGGCCACTGCCCAGGTCATAATAAACTCAAACCGTGCAGGAACCATAAAAATAAACTGCGGAACCAGGCAGGGCTGTCCGCCTTCGCCATTACTTTTTACTTTTTTTATACAGCCTTTGGTTATAAAGATACGAAACAATGCTGCTATCCAACCACCGATCCCCGGGGTGGCTAAGTTAAAACTCTTTGCAGACGACATTATTTTATACCTGACCCCCGATAGAGGGAGCCTCGAAACAGCTTTGAGGGAATTTTTCAAGTTTGCTAAAATAGGCGGGTATAAAATAAATGCCAATAAAACCGAGGTTCTTGCCCTCAATGCTGATTGGAATTATTTTCCATCCTGTCTGAAGATACAAGCAACAAAAACTGATCCTATAAGATATCTTGGGATATATGTATCTAATCAGTATTATCAGTTATTTGAGTTGAATTATCTAAGAATGAAGGGCAAGATCAAGAAGCTGTTAGAACAATGGACACTACGCCCCCTTATCGATAGTGGGTAGAGTTTCATTGATCAAAATGTCCATACTTCTGCTGCTTATTTTTTTGTTTACTAATGTCCTGATCAAAATAAACCAGTCATATTTTAGGGAAATTGCCATCCTACTTAGGGAATTCATTTGGGGTAAGAAAGCCCCAAGGGTCAAACTGAATGTGGTACAATTACCCATAGCACAAGGGGGTTTAGCGCTGCTTCATCTGAGAACTTATTATGAGGCCGCTTTTTTAGATTTAGTGTCCAGCTTGATAGGATCTAACTCTACTAGAGACACCTTTTTTATAGATAAAATGACACAAGAAACTGGATCACTAACTAAGACTTTAAAAGATTATTTTTTTAGAGTTCAGTCCTTTTTTAAAAAGATGGGCTCATCGGGTCTCCAGTATTTAAAACTAAGAGAATGTACTAGTCTCGGTCTACAGCTGCAATTAAGGCATATAAATATTTGGGAAGGCTGTGGACTTTCTGAGCTAAGGCATTCCATAGTTCAAAATATGCTGATTTCCTGGCAAGAAGTAATGGTAAGGGCGGAGAGCTATCGGAAGCCGACCTTTTTAGAATATTTACGAGTTGTTCATTTGTTAAAAAATACCAGTGGTATTTTGGATACCCCTAATCAATTTGTGGTAGCCCTTTATGGGGCTACGGTAAAAGGGGTGGGAAACTGGTATAGGCTGCTACAGAAGCAGGGACAAGCTCCCGTGATGGAGAATCATTTGGATAAAATAACTCAGGAGGCTGGCTGGGAAGGAGTGGGAGTCCATCTGCCATTTAGGAAGCAAATCCCTACGTGCTGCAAATTTCAAAAGGATGGCCTTCCTATCACGATGGCTTTCTTATTTAACTCCGGTCGCCTTAAAAAAAGATTCCCGGGAGTTGAAAACTGGTGCTTTCGCTGCCAGATAGATGGGAAAGGCGGGTGGCACCATACTTTTTTCGCATGTTCAGGACTTAGGCTTTTTTGGAGGCAGCTTTCTCGGATATTAACCAAGCAATCGAAAGGAGTATTTCGCTCGAGGCCGAAGCTGCCTTGTTTGGAATCTGCAGAGATGAAAAGATGCTATCCGAACCCGAAAAAGCCTTCATATTTATTTCTTGTATGGTGGTTCGCTCCCTAATTCTGCAAAATTGGAAATCCAGGGAAGTTCACTCTCATTTGAAATGGGTCAACAGAATGAAAAGAAACCGAAAATTCGAAGAAGCCTGCGCTAGGAGGGTAGGAGCTATTAAAACATTTTGAAAAAATTTGAAGTTTTTTAATGAATTGGAAAAGTTTAAAGAGAGATCATAACACTAGGGTTGGTAAATCAATGTAACAGCTTTTACTAAAATGTATTAGCACTTTCTCTTATTGCACTTTAGTAGCACTAGCACTTTAATAGTTTTTGCACTTTATAGAATGACATATTTTGCATTTTGGTCAATGATGTAATGAGCCGCTATATCCATAAGTTCTCGTTTTTAATAAAATGTCGTATCCATGTTGGCTTTAGGTGATAAGATGGCACTAGCACTTTATTGGCATTGCACTTTAGATGTATTAGAAATTTTCTTCATTGCTGCTGTGTTGTAAGATAAATTTGCACTTTGTTTTGTGAATGAGTATATGACTAGCTGCTTTGGCTTTGGCTTTTTTTCTTCATGTATTGAGAGGCCGTCATTTCGATTTTTTGAAGAAACTGGTTTTAATAATGATTTTTTAGTATACTATGTACTTCATGAACCTAATGCCCTGCTCAATAAAAAAAAAAAAAAAAAGGCAGCAAAATCAGTGGAAGCGCGAAACCTACAGGGAATCCTCTAATTTCACCACTATTTCCCATATTCGACAAGGCAGATTTAAAATGCAAAGGAAATAACAGCATCAAATTCCAGTTTCTTAAAGACCCAGCAGTGGCAATAAACTAAATGGCAGGAGATGTAGTTGGACCCAATTTGCTCCACAGAGAATATTACATTCTCAGTTACAAGATGAGTGTAAAAAAGAAATCGATATAACCGGACATGCGACAGCAATCAATGTAATGAGGAAGTACATATTACCTCACTCAATATCATAAAAATAGATGGAATGACATTAGCAGTACCAGCGAACAAACATTAAAAATGACAATTATAGAAGCTCAGATACATACAGAAAATCTAAATAGGTTGTGATACCTTCAAGCCTCAGTTTGATTAGTACAAGCCAGACTACAGTAGAAGCAATCGGTAGATCCTCCTCGAAAGATCAAATGTTTTATGAGGATAAGGAGAACACAAATGGAAATAAAAAAACTTCAGAATTGATCTTAAATACAGTGAAAGAGTTAGTCCCGCCCCATTCCACCCGAGAACTATTTTAAAGTCACAAACATTTAGGGGGCCTGGAGGTCCCTCACAAATCCGGCAGGGCAATTCTGAAAATACATGTGTGGGGTTGCTTACTCAGCTGCCAAAAGAGGACCATTCAAGAGCAACAACCAATATGTCATTTCAGCTGCAAAGTAAGAAAGAAAAAAGTAGAAAAGAAGATCCTGAAATATTGACTGAGAAGGTCTTGGGGTCCTCTGATAATGATCATGTAGGAAAGAAAAACAGCATGTCAGCCTGAAACTTTCTTGATACTACTCCTCTTGAGCAATCAGACAATTCTCTAATTATGAATTATGAAGGAGCTTCCGTTGTTGGATCTAAAATGATACACTTGCTGCTGCATAGTGTACAGAGTAGTCAGACTGACATCTTCAAAACATTCTGTAAACTAGTTATTCAGATTGAGCTAATGAATGTTATAGCTCCTTTCATTGCAGGTATAAATACCAAGCTAGAAAAATTAACTAATTTAATAACAAGAGTTCACGCATTTAATTCGCCACTGCAAGAAACTTGCCCCTGTGGTCCTATAATTGACAAATTATGCTTGCTCTCAGCAATGTGAGAATAATTTTACATCTTAAAAAGGAAATCATACCAACAGCTCAGTTGCTAAGCCAGACAAATTGGTAAATGTCAATATAGAGCAACAAAGGCTCCCCACAATTCCTGTGAAGAGAAAGGAAGTAGTAAAAGTACCCCAAAACAAGTGGAATATAAAAGGGGTTACTGTGCAATCCTCAGAAAAATTGGATCATCTTACAGCTCCTATAAACAAGAAAAGAGAAAGAAAGCTGGAAAAAAAAGCAAGAAACATAAATATATGACAATCAAATTTGCCAACACCAAAACATCTTCTGTATTTAAATGGCAACTGTAAATTCCGCTCATCAAATAATTCCAAGCTAACTAATATGGAGATTAACACACCAGAAGATGCATGTTCACTACAAGGATTAGATAAGGATCCTTCACAACTAGATTTGAAGAATAAGACAAAAAACAACACCGTGACAAGTGTCTCTGAACCAGTAGTTAAGGATACTAACAAAATACAATCTGGAGATATCATAGCTGGGGGGAAACACTTCCTAGCCAAGAAACAGTAGGCAGAGGAGAAAAGGGAGAAATTGATCAACATCTCTCAATAAGAGATTGCACACTGGGAAACAGACAAAACTCGATTTCCACCATCTCCCAGGACTTTCTGGCTACAGGACCTACTGCCCAGGGCAGCCAACTAAAAACTCACAAGAATTACACCAAGGTACACAATAAAGCACAGAGAGCGGTGTCTGACTGTCCAGGAAAACTAGAAGCTGACACACTGAAACTTCCCTGTAATTAGGTCGTTAAGGCACAGGATAGTATGGAGTTAGAAGAGTGCTTTTGGTTTAACATTGAAAATGGTAATATGCAGAACTTTGTCTCACTCCCACATGAGAAGCAGGATCACTCCACTATTCAACAAGTAATACATGAACTATTACTAAAACCAGAATACGAATTGCAGGGTCGACATGACATATTAAACAGGGGGTGCATTTCGAAACTAACAGCAGAGATCCCAGCACTAAAAAATCTAGTATCGTCAAATCTCCTGACAGTAGAATTCCTCCCAATAGAAGACCAAAAACACAAGGAATAAACCCACACAAATGCAAACAGAAGAAATAGTGCTCTGCCATCTGGAATGCTCAAGTCAATTTGAAACATGGGGTATTAAAACATCAGCAACACGATATCCTCGCCCGTTCTCATCAAAACCCGACGACAAATTTAAACCATCTACTGACAAGACCTTGGTATATTCAGCTCTACAGAGTGCAAAAGGAGGAAGTTTGAATCAAAAAGTAATGCCCCATGATTATAAGGACCAGTATAAGACTTACAGCTCAGACAAAAGACAATGGGCTTGGCTACCAGCGACTCTTAACGCCAATAGAGTACAATGACCTAGCACAGAAATTTTTTTTACAATGCATGTCTAATCTCGTGGAATATTGCAGGAGCAAAAAAGTGGTTAGAAGAAGGGATTCCACATCAGGACTGGGAACCTTGGGCCAGATGTAGATAATCCATAAATACCGAAATCTTAATACCGAATTTTACCGATTCGGTATTAAGAAATCGGTATTTCTTATATATATAATGAATCGGTAAAAAATACCGATTCCTTAATTTTCCTTATTACCGAATCGGTAATACCGATTCAGTAATAAGGAATACCTACCCATTCATTCCTATGGGCTTGGAGGCCCATAGGTATGAATGTAAAGCCATTCTGTATTAGCGATTCGGTATTACCGAATCGGTAATACCGGGAGGTATTTCAAGGGTGCCAGGGTGTCCAAAGGACACCCTGTTGCACCCCTGAAATGTGCCTGTGTGCACATGTGGCGCACATGCATGCCCTAAGGGCATGGATGTGTGCCACATGGCACTTAAAAAAAAAATCAAAAGTGAATTTTTAAAGGAATTTGTTAATTACCACCAACTTGAAGTTGGTGGTAATTAACAAATTCGTAAAGCACATGAGCACTCTTTTATGTGCTTTCTACAATGCATTTACCGATTCGGTAAATACCGAATCGGTAAATACCGAATCAGTATTTACCGAATCATCACCTACATTAGGAATGGCTAAATACCGGTCGGTAACCCTCAAATTTACCGAATTTCGGGGTTACCGACCAGTATTTAGCCACCTACATCGGGCCCCTTATGACATAATAGCCCTATAAGAAGCTTGGGCTTTGGAAAACGTACCCATGAGGGGCTTTTCTCACTACAACCTACCTGCAGAAAAAACAGAGCAGTATGGGCGTCAAAAAGGAGGACTGGAAATCTATGCATCTGCAGCCTTAAACATTAAACTCAAAAAGCTCACTTTGCAAAGATCTTAGAATACAAATAGTCAATTGTACAATTGATAGTACACTCAAATCAACACGCTGCTGCTAATAAACACATGTGCACACCAATGTAAGGGAAAAAAAATACTTATCTCAATATTTATTACATTTATCACAGACAAAAGATTATCCTTCCCATTTTGAGAGATACTTTTAATAGGAGATTTCAAATGCAATTTAATACATACTCCAAAGGAGGACGAGATCCAAACAGGGGATAATACTTACTGGTGTATTCTCCCTCAGTATCATTCAACAATAGCTAGACCAGATCTCATAGGCCAGTCCCCAATCACAGCATTGGACTATCTAGGGATGAGGGCATTAAATGGCAGAACATAGGATGACACCCCTCCAAAATTTACATTCCATGGAGCTCATGCATGGTTGCTTCTAAATTATACAATAGTCACGCTACCATTAATTCCACTACTTTCTCAATATTCAATCGTATACACTAACAAAAGTGATCATTCGTATTAATGTATTCAACTCAACCTAACTTTGCCTAAATACAAAGAAGTATCTATGAATGCTGGTAGCACAAATACAGTCAAGTTAAGGCGACTTAAATGGACAAATGACTCCCTAGAAGAATTGCAATATACAGTACAGGAACAAATATTGGCGATCTGCACTGAGCAACAAAATAATATAGATGCTTGGATGAAATTTACCTCAAACTTAATACCTTTGATGTGGACTGTACATAGCCAAAATAAAAAAAAACAGTTAAAAAAATTTACTGTCCCCTTAAGTCCCTGAAACAAAAACTAAAGAAAGCGGTAATGAAGTTTTACTCATGGTGAGCTGGCATGGGATAAAATCAGGCTATTACAAAAAAAACAAATTATGCAAAAACAACAGTTGATGGACAGAATGCAGAACAATGTCATACATTCACCCCAGTACAGAGATCTGGGCCTAAATCCATAGTTTTTTTGCTCACCATGCTGTTCCAGTTTGAACCCAGCCATATGCAAATCAGTCTTGACCCTGTGCCTCATGGGAACAGTCCAGCCCAAACTGCCAAGCCAGGTCCTCCCTGGAGTGGAAACAAGCATCCTAGGACCAGTTTCGGGGTTTCACCCCTCTTCAGCCAGGATAGCTTGACTCCAGTGGCATGGAGAGCACGGTTCCAACGTCTGGGCATACCCTTCCCACTCGGGGTGACAAATGCAAAAATAAGAGTTGATGGACAGAATGCAGAACAATGTCATACATTCACCCCAGTACAGAGATCTGGGCCTAAATCCATCGTTTTTTTGCTCACCATGCCATTTCAGTTTGAACCCAGCCATATGCAAATCAGTCTTGACCCTGTGCCTCATGGGAACAGTCCAGCCCGAACTGCCAAGCCAGGTCCTACCTGGACTGGAAACCAGCATCCTAGGACCGGTTTTGGGTTCTCACCCCTCTTCCGCCAGGATAGCTTGACTCCAGTGGCATGGAGAGCACGGGACGCACGTCTGGGCATACCCTTCTCACTCGGGGTGACAAATGCAAAAACAACAGTTGATGGACAGAATGCAGAACAATGTCATACATTCACCCCAGTACAGAGATCTGGGCCTAAATCCATCGTTTTTTTGCTCACCATGCCGTTCCAGTTTGAACCCAGCCATATAATCAGTCTTGACCCTGTGCCTCATGGGAACAGTCCAGCCCGAACTGCCCAAAACAATTATGGGCAGAAAAAAAGAGAAAGAATATATATTTTGGGCCAAACTACTGTATAGTACAAAGCAAGTCAATTCAAGTAAATTTTTAAATACAATAAACATGCTGAATAGACCAAATAATGTGCTGTCCTCCAACATCCAGGAACATGATTGGGTCAATTATCTGACTGAGAGGTTTATGGGGGGAGCCCTTTTTCCATCTCCCATGTGGCCAGCACAATAGCTCACAAGCAGGAGATAGGATTGGATACAATCATCAATTCAAGTAATGGACAAGACAAGACTGGGCCACAGGCAAAAAAAGGAATTCCAGTATGTTTTGTCTTGTGGATTGATTAACAGCAGATCTCTCGTGAAACATCACCAAGATATCTATAATCTGCTGGAAGACCTTAACTTGGATTTGCTGTCCATAACCGAAACATGGCTGAACCCGAACTCCAGTGTGGAACTAGGATTGGCATGTCCTGCAGGCTATAAGATTCTTCACAAGCCTCGTTTAACGGGGAAAGGAGGCGGGGTAGGACTTATCTTTAAGCAGAAGTGGGATTGTGCCCTATTCTCTATCAACGATATAGTGGGCTATGAAATCATGGGTTTCACCCTTCAGGAGGCCAAAGGGAGAATGCTGACAGGGATGGTCTGTTACAGACCCCCTGGCTCGGATGTTAACCATCAGGCACTACTGGACACTATTGTCGCCTTGGCAGCTACTCACTCTAGACTGCTGATCCTAGGGGATTTTAATTTCTGGGGAACGGGAAGCCTTGGAAGCTATTTGCAAACCCTAAACCACACTTGCGAGAATTGTGGCCTTCATCAACTTATTCAACAAGCTACGCATCAGGGAGGTCACACGCTCGACTTGGTGTTTGCAAATGCATTGGAGACAGAGATACTCAGTATTTCCCCTCTAAATTGGACAGACCACTTCCTAATTCAATTTAGGTTATCTTTACGTGAAGGAAACCTAGTAGTAAATAAAGCTGCGAATTTCAGGTGGGGAAGGGACTGGGCCAAGCTCCTGGGGAAGGATAATGTCCAACTCCTTTCCAAATGGGATCGGTTCGACCCAGGAAAGACACCTGGAGAGAACTATAACAGCTATAGTAACTCCATCCATCTAATACTTGAGGATCTCATTCCAAAAAAAAAGCTTCGCATGCGCAATACTCCATCAGCCCCATGGTTCAGTGAGGAGCTCAAGGCACTACGATTAGTGCGTCGTCAGGCAGAAAGAAGCTGGCGCCGACGGTATCTGGATACAGATAAAAAAGAGCTAAAAATAATTCAACATCAATATAAAAGGGCTATTAGGGAGGCCAAGTCCCAATTCTTTGCCAATTCCATTCTGCAGGCATCCAACGGAACCAGGGCTTTATTTAACATCGTGAAAGATCTTAGCAATCCAGGCTGTCTGGCTAGTACTGTCCAACCCTCACAAAACCTATGCAATGAAATTGCCACCTTCTTCATTGACAAGGTTAATAACATCGTAAGCGGGTTTGATCAAGATGGTCCTGAGACCTCCCCGATGTTAGAAGTCACCAGGAAGGTTCCCTCCCTGAGCAGGTTCCAACCTCCTACGGAGGAAATCTTCATCAACATTGCGCGGGAGATCTCGTCCGGGTCACCTCTTGACCCCCTTCCACATAAGATCTGGAAGGAACCTGGCCTTAACCTACTCCCTGAATTGTGGCATATCTGCTGCCAATCATTGACGGAGGGTACCGTACCTAGTGTCTGGAAGCAGGCGATGGTCACCCCGCTATTAAAAAAACCCTCGTTGGATCCCTCACTGCCAGCCAATTTCCGCCCAATATCCCTTTTACCTTTTCCAGTCAAAATTCTGGAGAAATTGGTCAGTAAATCCTTGTCCAATTTCCTGGAAGAACATCAGCTCCTGGATAGAGACCAATTTGGCTTTAGACCAGGGCATGGAACAGAGACCGCGTTGGTGACCGTTTTGGACAAACTTCGAATGCGGGCCGACGGCAGCAGCTCCTCAGTTTTGGTGCTGCTGGACATGTCGGCCGCTTTCGACACGGTTAGCCACTCGGTGCTACTGGCAAGACTGGAAGGACTAGGGATCACGGGCGGGGCTCTGAAATGGCTGAAGTCCTATCTGTCTAATCGTCAACAGGCAGTGACCCTGACACCTTTCGTCTCTCCTTGGCTCCCGGTTCACCATGGAGTACCTCAGGGCTCAGCCATCAGCCCAATCCTCTTCAATGCATACTTGGGACCTCTGATCCCCCTGATAAAATCTCATGGGATCGAGGTAGCTAATTATGCGGACGATATACAACTGATGTTCCCCCTGGAAGGAGAGCAGGCAGTCTCCTTAAACTCGTTCCAGGTTTGCATGAGGAAGGTCTCTGATTGGCTGAAGCTCAATTCGCTCCAGTTGAATGCCGGGAAAACGGAGCTCTTACACTGCGGTGCAGCTAAAATTTCAAAATTTCCTCTGTCCGAGTTTCGACTATGGCCGGAGGACCCTCCCATAACTGCAGTAAAATCAGTCCGCAACTTGGGGGTTATGATGGACAATGACCTCCAGTTGCAATCCCAGGCCAATAAAACTATTGGTTCCTGTATCGTTTTGCTGAGAGCTCTTCGCCAAATCCTCCCGCTCCTCCCAGATGAGACTAGGTCTCTGGTGGTCCAGAGTGTGATCCTGAGTAGACTGGACTATTATAATTCTCTGTACTTGGGTGCTCCCCTTTTCATTGTACAGGGATTACAAAGAGTTCAGTCGATGGCAGCAAAACTGGCTCTCAGAAGGCGGCGTGAATCATCTGTCACGCTGGCACTAAAGGACCTCCATTGGCTCCCGGTTAAGAGGAGGATTGAGTTCAAGTCGCTAGTTATGGTTTATAAGGCCTTACACAATCTTGGCCCGCTGCCTCTGCGAGATAGCTTCTCCTGGTACCAACCAACAAGGTCCCTCCGCTCCGCTAGCCAGAGTCTGGCAGTTGTTACTAAAGTAAAGCGTGCTAGGATGGGAGGTAGGGCTTTCAGCACGATGGCAGCTCGTCTGTGGAATCAGATGCCTCTAGAACTGCGCCAGGCTAGTACATTGCTGGGTTTTAGGAGGCTTCTAAAGACCTGGCTCTTTCGTCAGGAATAGTATGGCACAAACTCTGACTCCTGGCTAGCAGTCTCTGTATTGTCCTTTGTTGCTGTGTCTTAGAGCGCCAGGATACCCGTTGGGTGGCAGACTCGCGCGTTACAAGAGTTTATTCAATACAATACAATACTACAATACAATGTGGGCTTACTCGCATCACATGGCATAAATTAACAAAATATCTATGCCAAAGTTATAGCTGATATAATAAGGAAGGAAGGAGAACCAGGACCTAATGGCATCCCACAGGTGATCTTTGCATACAACCCAGCATTTTGGAGTAGCCAACTTTATGCTCTGTATAAAGAAATAGAGCTAATTAACAAGCCGGCAAGGCTCAATCATCTCCTCAATCTATAAAGAAGGTGATAGAATGAGCGCAGCCAACTATAGGCTTATATTGCTTCAAGACTTGGAAACAAAGTACTATGCCTCACTGGTCCTTAAAGATCTGGTTGACCTGTCTGAATCTAACAATTTGATCCTGGCTATATAACAGGATTAAGAAAAGGGATTGGAACTATCACAAACATACTTGCACTGTCACTAGTTACAGAAAAAAGCAAACACAAAAAGCAAAAACGATATCTTTGCTTTATTGAAAAAGTGTCATTGGACAGCATGGATCATAGTAGTCTCTGGAGAAAACTAAGAGTCTGGGACATCCCAGACACAATTCTGAAAGGAATATTGTTACTTTACTCTAATACATGGATTAGAGTTCAACTGAGAGATGGCTCCAGACTGTCAAGAGAACTGATTACAAACAAAGGCCTCAAACAGGGATGCGTCCTGGCGCCACATCTCTTTAATTTGTTTTTGTCTGACCTGACACCTCGACTTGCCCAGATTTACTCCCACCCTCCGCACTTGGGAAATCTAATATTATCATATTTGTTCTATGCAGATGACATAGTACTGATGAGTCAAACAAAAGTAGGATTTCAGAGGTCGTTGAATGAAATGCATATGAATGTCACAGCCAATAACCTAGAAATCAACAACTCAAAAACGAAAACCACGCAGATTTGTAATCGGCCTCCTTCCTACCTGAATATCTGGCTAAACGGGAAGGTGCTGGAAGAAGTGACCAGCTACAAGTACGTGAGAGCTTACATTGACAGCAGATTCACGCATCAAGTGCAAAAAAATTAATGTTGCAAAAATCAAGGGCAGTATTATTCCCATTTACCACACTTGCACAACAACTAGATGGCCCATCATTTAAATCACTGCTTGTGGTAATAGCGACAAAATTATTACCTACAATATCTTCTGCGAGTGTCATCCAGTATGGAAAAGATTCTGCACTAATAAATGAGCTGCTGGTCACAATGTATAAATCTGTTTTCCAACAACCTAATTCTGCCTCACCAGCACAGGTACGCCTAGAAGTTGGCCTGATTTATGAAACTGTAGGGAGATTCTACTTGACAATAAAGTGCTGGTATAAAATAAAACAAAATTAGGTGCACAGCCGATCAACAAAGCTCTATGGGAAGAGGCCAACAAAAGCAAAACCTCAACATATAATCAGTATCTGTTTAAAGCACAAGTACTAACCAACTCTGCAGAGCTCTGGAATAAGAACCTTTCCTTTCCTTTCCTTTCAATCAATCAATCAATCAATAATTTGTAAAGCGCACTACATACCCGTGAGGGTTTCAAGGCGCTGGGGGGAGGGATGCTGCTGCTATTGGTCGAAGAGCCAGGTCTTGAGTTGTCTCCTGAAGGTCAGCAGGTCTTTGGTCTGTCGCAGGTTGAGGGGGAGGGTGTTCCAGGTCCTGGCGGCTTGGTGGGAGAAGGATCTGCCTCCGGACGTAGTTCTCCGGATGCGTGGGACCATGGCCAGGGCAAGGTCAGCGGAGCAGAGTTTCCTGTTGGGTACATAGAAGAAGAGCCAACTGTTGAGATAGGCTGGGCCGGTTTTGTGTGCGTGGATCAGGAGCTTTAAGGAGAATCTTTTGTCGACTGGGAGCCAGTGCAGGTTCCTCAGGTGGGGGGTGATGTGGTCACGGCACGGGACGTCGAGAATCAGGTGTGCGGAGGCGTTCTGGATTCTCTGTAGTCTGTTGATGAGCTTGGACGAGGCTCCGGCGTAGAGGGCGTTTCCGTAGTCGAGTCTGCTGCTGACTAGGGCCTGGGTAACTGTTTTACTCGTGTTTGTCGGGATCCATCTGTAGATCTTGCGGAGCATGCAGAGGGTGTTGAAGCAGGTGGAGGAGACTGCATTGACTTGTTTGGTAATGGAGAGTTTCGAGTCGAGGATGACTCCCAGATTGCATGCGTGGTCGGTGGGTGCCGGGGGGATCCCAGTGACGTGGGCCACTAGGAGTCGTCCCAAGCGGAGGGGTTGGACCCGAGGATGAGGATTTCCGTCTTGTCTGTGTTAAGTTTGGGGCAGCTGTCCTCCATCCAGTCTGCGACGGCCTTCATTCCCAGGTGGAGGTTGGATTTGGCGGTGAGGGGGTCCTTGGTGAGGGAGAGGATCAGCTGAGTGTCGTCGGCGTAGGAGATTATGTTGAGGTCGTGTTGTCGGGTGATGCGTGCTAGTGGGGCCATGTAGACGTTGAACAGCGTCGGACTGAGGGAGGATCCTTGAGGGACGCCGCAGATGATCTTGGAGGCATTGGATTGGAACGGGGGGAGGCGGACTCTCTGAGTTCTGCTGGAGAGGAAGGAGGAGGTCCAGTCCAGGGCCTTCTCTTGGATCCCGGCATCGGGGAGGCGTGTGCGTAGAGTGCAGTGGCAAACGGTGTCGAAGGCGGCGGAGAGGTCCAGGAGGATGAGAGCCGCCATCTCGCCGTTGTCTAGCAGGATCCTGATGTCGTCTGTGGCGGTGATGAGGGCGGTCTCGGTGCTGTGGTTGCTGCAGAATCCTGATTGGGAAGGGTCCAGGATGTTGTTGTCTTCGAGGTGACGGGTGAGCTGGGTGTTTACTATCTTCTCGATGACCTTTGCTGGGAACGGAAGCAGGGAGATGGGCCGGAAGTTCTTAAGGTTGCTCGGATCCGCCTTGGGTTTCTAGAGTAGAGCGTTGATCTCTGCGTGCTTCCAGTTCTCAGGAAAGGTGGCGGTCTCGAAGGAGAGGTTGATGATTTTGTTCAGGTGGGGTGCGATGGAATTGCTGGCTTTGTTGAAGATGTGGTGCGGGAGAGGGTCGGACAGGGATCCTGAGTGGATTGTTCCCATGGTCTTGATTGTGTCCTTGATGCTTACGTTGGCCCAGGTTGTCAGGGTGTCGTGGACGGTGGGGTGCGGTGGGTTCAGTGCGGTGTGGTCGGCAGGGGCTGTCCGGGATCTGAAGCTGTCATGGATGTCGGTGATATTCCGGTGAAAGAAGGTGGCGAGGTAGTCGCACAGGGCTTGAGAGGGTGGGATGTCGTTGGCGTTGGAGCTGGGGTTGGAGAGTTCCTTCACGATGTTGAAGAGCTCCTTGCTGTTGTGTGCGTTGTTGTCAAGGTGGTCTGAGAAGGAGGTCCTTTTGGCGGTCCTGATGAGGTGGTGGTGGTTGCGGATGGCGTCTTTGTGGGCAGCGCGGCTGTCTGGTGTCTTGTCGCTGTGCCATATGTTTTCCAGTTTCCGGCAGATGCGTTTTGAGTCGAGGAGTTCCGGGGTGAACCAGCTGACTCTCCTGCTGGTGTCTCTGCTGGTGGGGTTTTTCAGTGGGGCGACGGTGTTGGCGCAGTCGTTCATCCAGCGTTCGAGGGTGAGTGCGCCTTCATCGGGGTTGTTGGGGTTCGTCGTAGGGTTGAGTGCGAGATTTGTCTTGGAAGACTTTGCTCCAGCAGCGGCGGGGGGTCTGTAGGGTGCGGTGGTGTGTGAGGGGTTTCCGGAAGGAGAAGTGGATGCAGTGGTGGTCTGTCCAGGTGTGTTCGGTGGCGTGGCTAAAGGTGACATGAGGGATTAAGGAGAAGATGGCATTTAGCGTGTGGCCGGCAATGTAGGTCGGCGTCGTGACGAGCTGTTTTAGTCCGAGGTTGGTGAGATTGTCAATCAGGGTGGAGGAGTTGCTGTCGTTGTTGTTCTCCAGGTGATAGTTCAGGTCTCCGAGGAGGATGTAGTCGGTGGAGGTCAGCGCGTGCGTGCTGATGAGGTCGGCGATGGAGTCGCAGAATTGAGGCCGGGGTCCTGGCGGTCTGTAGACAAGGGTGCCTCTTAGGGTGGTTTTGGGGTCCATGTGGATCTGGAAGTGCATGTGTTCGGCGGTGCTGAGGGCGTCGTTGGTGTTAGTTGAGACCTTGATGGTGTTTTTGTGGACGATGGCAATTCCTCCTCCGGCCCTGTTGGTGCGGTCTCTGCGGGTGATCTTGTACCCGACTGGGATGGCTATGGTGATGTGTGGCGAGGAGGTTTCGTTCATCCACGTTTCGGTCAGAAAGGCGACGTCCGGTGATGTGGTGTCAAGGAGGTCCCAGAGTTCGATGGCGTGTTTGTGTGCGGAGCGGGTGTTGAGCAGGATGCATCTAAGCTGGTTGGATTCCATTGTGGCAAGTGTCATGAGGTTTCCGAGGCAGGAGAAGCTGCAGTTCCGGCAAGTGAAGGGGCCGTGGGTGCGCCTCGGGTGGCCTTGCAGCAGGTGTGGGTCCTTCCTGGGTTGAGAGCGGCGAGGGTTTTGGCGTCGTAGCAGAGGCGGTCCTCGTGGCTGCTGCGGGGGCCAGGGGTACTGGCGCTGGGCGCGGACCAGGCGCGGACAGCGCAGACGGGCTTGCCTTAGGCGTGCCTTTGGCGCGCCAGCGGCGCAGCCGCCCAGCGGCCACCATATATGGGGAGGTGGGGAGGGAGGAGCAGCTGGGAGGTGGGAGGCGAGGGACGGGTGTGACGAATGGGTGCGGAGGGGGCGGGCCGCAGGGGAAGCAGCGGCGGGGACGGGGGACAGGAGACCGGCACGGGTCACAGAATAAAAAAGGGGTACATAATCAGGGTCACAGAGGCACAAAGTCAACACAGGGGTACAGTGGACGGCGAGGTGTACAGAAATAAAAAGGGAGCACAGAAGCAGAGCGGCGAGCGGGGGGCAGGGGGCACAGACAGTTACAGGCACAAAATCAAGGGGCACGGAGGCACAAAGGCAGCAAGTGAAACGTACCTAAGGCCACCACTGGCCACCATGGATGAGGCGCAGGTAGAAGCCTGTGGGTGGTGGAGGGCCTCAATTCCAACGGCGGCGGCAGAGACAGCGGGTGTGCAGGCGGCGCTCTAGCGGGGGGGAGCGACCTACCAGAAGGTCAAGTGTCGCTCTCCTCACCGCGCAGCGGCCGCCATATATGGGGAGGTGGGGAGGGAGGAGCAGCTGGGAGGCGAGGGACATGTGTGACGAATGGGCGCGGAGGGGGCGGGGCCGTAGGGGAGGCAGCGGCGGGGACGGGGACAGGAGACCGGCTCGGGCACAGAAGAAAAAAGGGGTACAAAATCAGGGTCACAGAGGCACAAAGTCAACACAGGGGTACAGTGGACGGCGAGGGGTACAGAAATAAAAAGGGGGCACAGAAGCAGAGCAGCGAGCGGGGGGCAGGGGGCACAGACAGTTACAGGCACAAAATCAAGGGGCACGGAGGCACAAAGGCAGCAAGTGAAACGTACCTAAGGCCACCACTGGATATTTAAATGCACGCTAAATAAAGTTGCAAAACTTCATTCGCTACAACTTGGTAAGGATATTTTTATGTTCCAGATCACATAGTTGGATGGTGATTTAAAATTTCAAAACCCTTTAACCAGCAGCCTACCCAGGTCTAACGTTTTCGACAAGAATAAAAAAACATCTGATAGCAATCCACTTTGGCCAACTACCATCACTGGCCGACAAACCATCTTGGAATTATGGAGGGCCCATAGCATGTAGACTCTGTGGTGGAACCAAAGAGGACTTTATTCATTTAATCTGCATTTGCCCATACTTACAAAAAGCACGTGTCACATTATTAAAAAAATAATTTTTAACAAAAGGGATGAGGACTTGTAGAGCAGCAATCATACAAGCTTTGGACCCGTCAGATTCGCAGCTGAGTTGCAAACTGATAAAATATTTAAAATTGTTTGATCAACTGGTAAGAACAACACATCAGGAAACACTTTAGAGAAAGGGGAAGACCCACACCGGAACGAAGAAAGGCAATAAAAACATTCTGGACGATAAGAACAGTTAATGTTTAAAGGACCATAGTAGGAGAATGTTTGAGGACATTTATTAAAAACAAAGTTCTGCCCCTAGGTATTTGATAACAGGTAAAATATATCAACTCCAACAAACTACGTATTAATCCTATTTGCACATTTTTATCGATTTTAAAAGAAAAATGGATGAACTATTTTTTCTTTTTTGGTGATTTTAAAACTTTGTTTTATTCGGAGGTGTTATTAAGTTTTAATTGGCTTATGTGGAACTGTGCTTAAATTGTTATGGTTTTAATTAACTAAACAACAACATTTACTTGCTTACTGTTTGTAAGCAGGATTTAACATGTCTTAAATTAGAAATCATTGAATTGCATAAGCCAAGTACATGTCAATGCATGACGGTACCAACCACGTTGTTTATGAACCCTACTTGAGTGTAATATCAGCCATTGAGAGCAGGCGTTAATATTTAGGTTTACGCCGGGCACTCTCTGGTAATCCTTGTGATTATCGCTTGACTAGTAGGGCAGTTTCAGCATGGACAAGTGCCCTTGTGATGATTCCTCTAGACAAACGTTGGTGCATTTTATGTTTTATGTAAATGTTATGAATTTTGTTCTAGAATTTTTCTAATTCTGGTTTTAAAACGAAGGAAATTTAGAAAATGTGTCGCTCCTTTATACTTTTTACAGTGACTGGGCGATGACATGGTTTGTCTGAGAGTTTGGGCTTTTCTTGAAACGCACTGTCGCAATTCAATGCATGATTAAGTACTTATGTACTGATTTGTCCTA